>NC_090445.1:168665661-170144411 GCF_031143425.1 Pleurodeles waltl
CATAGTTTGTTAGGGTGGTGAGGGGAAGGGTCCGAGGATCGATAGCCACTAGGAGTCATCCCAGGATGAGGATCTCTGTCTTGTCAGAGTTGAGCTTGAGGCAGCATTCCTTTCATCCAGGCGACAACTGCTTCCATCTCGTTGTAGAAATTCTTCTTGGCAGTAGTGCAGGGTTTTCGGTCATTGAGATGATCAGGTGGGTATTGTCGGTGTAGGAGACTACGTTTAGTCCCTGACTAGGGATGCGAGAGGGGCCATGTAGACGTTGAAGAGTGAGTGAGGAGCCCTGTGGAACTCTGCAGCTGATCTCCGTCGGTTCTGACGGGTAAGGCGGGAGTCTGACTCTGTGTTTGGCTAGACAGGAAGGAGCTTTTCCATTGTAGGGACTTTTTGTGGATGCCGGCTGCGTAGAGCCTGGGGCAGAGGTTGGCGTGTGAGACCGTGTCAAGGGTGGCCAATAGGTCCAGTAGAATGAGATGGCCACGGTCAGAGAGTGAGTGGATGTCTTCTGTGACAGCGAGGATGGTGGTCTCCAAGCTGTGATTGCTCCTGAAGCCTGATTGGGAGGTTATCCAGGATGATGTTGTCCTTGATGTGCTTACGAAGCAGAGAGTTGATGGCCTTTTCGATGACCTTGGCTGGGGAAGGCAGTAGAGAGATGGGGCAGTAATTCTTGAGGTCCAGGCGGTTGGCAGTGGGTTTCTTCAAGAGCAGGCAGATCTTGGCATGCTTTCAGTCCTCTGGGAAGGTTACTGTCTCTATGGAACAGTTTAGGGTGTGTCGGAGCCTAGGTGCGATGGATGTGTTGACCTTGTTGAAAATGAGGAGAGGACAGGGGTCTGTAGGGACTCCAAAGTGGATGCTGCTCATGATGGTGTGGGTCTCGTCTGTGGTGAGGGGGGTCCAACAGTGTAGGGTCTGTGGTGGTTCAATGGGACAGATCTGGGGGGTTGTTGGAGGGCTCGGAGGGTCTTGGGAACCGAAGCTGTCATATATGTCTTTGATTTTCCAGTGGAAGATGTTTTAGCTAGCCTGTCACAGAGGTCTTGAGATGGAGGGATGCTTGCTGTTTCTGATTGGGGGTTGGTGAACTCTGACCACGGCGAAAAGCTCTTTGGTGTTGTGAGCAGAGGTGCTGATGCGGTCCTGCAAAGTGACTTTCCTGGTGACTCTGATGAGGTGGTGGTGAAATTAGGTGGCCGCTTTGAAAGCCTCGCAGTCTTCCGGGAACTTGCTGTTCCTCCATCTTTGCACTAGCCATCTGCAGGTGCGCCTGGATTCCTGGAGTGCTGGGGAGAATCAGCTGGCCTTCTTGCGGTGGTCTATGGCGGAGGTCTTGCGGAGAGGTGCTAGGGTGTTGGCCCCTTCTGAGATCCATTGGTGGAAGTTCCGTGCCGAGATGCTAGTGTCTGTGGTGAGGGGCATGGGAGACTTGCTGAGGATATTGGAGAGCTGTTCCTTCGTGATCTGGTTCCAATTCCTGCTTGGGGGCTTGGCATGTGTGGAGGTGGATGGTCGAAGAGGTGATGGTGAAATGGATGCAGTGGTGGTTAGTCCAGTGAAGTGTGGAGGTGTTGTCGACAGTGATGTTGTTGCTGGTGGAAAAAATGGCATTGAGCGTGTGCCCTTCAGAGTAACCACAGTTCCTAGGGTGTTCACAAAATGTTTTGCAGTGGTAGCTACTCATCACAGGAGTAGCATCGACTTTTTCCCTTACCTGGACGATGGCTGATCAACAGCTACTGAGCAAATGCAACAACAGTGCTTATAGCACACCCAGGCTACCAGAGATCTCCTGAACAGCCTAGGTTTTACCATCATTATTGTCAAGTCCCACCTCCAACCCCAGCAGGTACAACTTAGGTCCATACTTGACTCTCATGTGGGAATAGTATTTCCCAGCCCAGCAAGGGTTCAAGCATTTCAAGCTCTGCTTCCTGTTTTTTTTAGACAGATTGCCAAGTAACAGTCAGACAGGTCATGCGCCTCCTACGCATGATGAGCTCTTGCATTGCAGTTGTCCTGTCGTAGTTGGACTCTTGATCCAGGCAAGACTGCAGGTTTAAGGGTGACAGTACTTATGTTTGTAGGCTACTAGGCCAATCCTACAACAAAACACAACTGTTGTCCCAACCCTTCCGGCTTACAAGCAGCACCTCACCCGAAACCCAAAAAAGTCAAAGGTGATTTGTGGCAGCCTTTACGCAAGGACTCAAAAGCGTGACATCTCAGGGAGCGTTGTGGTTAAACGGAGATTACCCCCTTTCTCACATTAACATGTCTCAATCACACACCGACAATGAAGAAGATGCAGTAAAGTTTCAACAAGGTTTATTTTAGTAAAACTGCAATCTGCGATAAATTGCATGGTCTGCAATGATTAGGATAATGAACCATGCAAGAAACAGAATAGTAAAGACAAGAGTCATTAATACAGAGACCCCCACCATCTTGCAGTATCACTAGATATCATAAAGTGTGCAATGTGTCCTAATACCCTAGCATGTAGGCCCAACCTATAAGAGAGTTAGGTATGTTAAACCTCAATCTGCCAATGCCATGTCCATGAGAAGAGTCCCTGTGAGAAAACAGGGCTGATTGCAGAGGCCCCCTAACTTTTTGCCCACATTTTCCACTTTTTGCTGGTGTTTTCCTGACTCTGATGGTGCCCTGGGTACTGCTACCACTTTTTGCTGGTGTTTTCCTGACTCTGATGGTGCCCTGGGTACTGCTAACCAGTCTCAGGGCCTGTGCTCTGTGTAAAATCAATATGCAAATTAGGCTAATTATAATTGGCCAAGTCAACCTACCTATAAGTCCCTAGTATATGGTAGGGCATGTAGGTTTAGGGACCACAGCATAGGTAGGGCACCCATAGGTCCACTGCCGAGGTGCCCAGTGTCAGTGTAAAGGCAGGCCTGCCTTGCTGGCTGCTTTTAAATTAAAGTTATATGCAAATTCGACTTTGGAATTAAAAGTAGTTACAAAGTCTTAAACTACCTTATTTTTGCATATAAGTCACCCCTAAGGTGTACCCTATGTGCCCTTAGGGCTGGGTGCCATGTAACTATAAGCAGGAACCTTATAAAAGTAGTTTTATAAGCCCTGGTGAGGTAAAAACAGCCAAATTCGTTTTTCCCCTCATTGTAGTAAATGGCCTCCATAGGCTGGAATGGGGAGACTTTATTTTAATTTTAAAAGTCCCCTTAAGTAATGGATACGAAGAGTTTGGTATCAAATTAATTGTTATAATAAATCTCACGACTTCCAGTTGTTGGATTTAATATAACTTGTTCAGGTAAAGAGTTTTAAACTTTACCTGAAAAGTTGCCAGTTTCAGCCCTGCATTGTTTTTGCTGCTGTTTTTTGAAGGCTGCCTTGGTGAGGTGTGAAGTGGCCTGGCTTCACACAAAGAGATGTGCCTATGGGAGGGAATTTCCCCTCAGCAGATGGTGAGGCAGGAAGGGGGGAGGGCTGCCAAACTGGTCTTCAAAGGCAGAGAAGGACATTTGGAGCACCCCAGCAACACCCCCACATCCTGCAACCCCAGACAACTAGGTCCCCCCTTGATTAGATTAGGAGAGGGCAGGAGAGGGGTGTGTTTATGATTTTTAGCCACACCAGTGGGTGGGCTCAGCCTCCAAAAATCAGATTCAGCCATGATGGATTTTTGAAGAATGTTGCCTCCTGGGATTGATTTTTGCCACACTTCCCAGGAAGTGGTCATCACAGGGGGAAGGAACCCTGCACCTGATTGGAGAATCAGGACCCCCTTGTTTTTCACCCAGGAGCAAGGATAAAACTGGCAGACCTGCACCCACACCTCAGTTCCCTACCACATCCCTACCAGGAAGAACTACAAAAGAGGAAGGACTGCCCTGCTGGACCCCTGGCCGGCACCTGGAACCGGCACTCAGAAGGACTGCACGAGCTGCACACTTGGGCTTCACCACATGAAGGACTTTGCCTGGCTTCAACCAGTTTAAGGAGTGACTCCCTGTTTGCTACAGGTGAAAAATTGCTTACCAGAGTCCCCTGCACCAACTCCTGAAGAAATCAACCAGCTGACCACTGCCCAGTGGCCAAAAAGGAGTTTGCGACAGGTGCATTCTGGGAGTTGTAGTCCACACCCCCAAGGACCATCTCAGAGCTTCTGGACCCTTGGGGTGAGCTGTGGACCCCAAATGAACCTTAAAAGAACATCTGGGAGAAGCCCAGGAGTTTGGAGAAGTTTGGAGAACTTTTGAAAAAAGCTCCATAGAGGGACCGACCTGCCGCGGCAACTCTAGCCGGCTTGCCTCAACCGCGACCCGGCCTGACTTGCAGGTTCGTCCCGGTAAAGAAAATCTCCAAAAAAGAGACTAAGGCCCTCATTCCGAGTTTGGCTGGCGGCGGTAGCCGGCAGCCAAACGGGAACCGCCACTTGGCCGCTCCGCGGTCAAAAGACCACGGAGGCCATTCTGGCTTTCCCGCTGGGCCGGCGGGCGCCCGCCAAAGGAGCGCCCGCCGGCCCAGCGGGAAAGGCCCTGCAACAATGAAGCCGGCTCCGAATGGAGCCGTCGGAGTTGCAGGGGTGCGACGAGTGCAGTTGCACCCGTCGCGATTTTCACTGTCTGCAATGCAGACAGTAAAAATCTTTCTGGGGCCCTGTTAGGGGGCCCCTGCACTGCCCATGCCAGTGGCATGGGCAGTGCAGGGGCCCCCAGGGGCCCCACGACACCCATTCCCGCCATCCTGGTTCTGGCGGTGAAAACCGCCAGAGACAGGCTGGCGGGAAGGGGGTCGGAATCCCCATGGCATGGAGGATTCTCCCAGCCGGGGGTAATCCGGCGGGAAACCGCCGGACCCGGCTGGGCGACAGCGGCTTCACAGCCGCGGTCGGAATACAAAAGGAAACACCGCCAGCCTGTTGGCGGTGCTTCCGTGGTCGTCGACCCTGGCGGTCATCCTAAGTCCGAAGGTAAAAAGTTGACCGGGACCTCCCGGCCAGCGTATCCGAGGAGGGCTCCAAGGACGTCGGATCAAGATCCAGGTTTACCCTGGTCGAAGGATTTTCACCTCGAAAAAACGTCTAAGTCCGAAGGTAAAAATCACCACTGAGGGCTCCCGCGACGCGTATCCGGAGAAGAGTTCCAGGAGGTCGGATTGGACTGGCAGGTTTATCCTGCTGAAGAAAATCTTCAGAAAAGAGACTAAGGGGGTCATTCCAATCTCGGCGGTAAAAGGCGCTTACCGCCGTTCAGAAGACCGCCATAACACCGCCGCGGCCGCGGTAAACCGCCACGGTCATTCTGACCCACAACAGGCAAACTGCCAAAATACAGACATCCACAAAAGTCCGCCACACCAAAGGGCAGCGAGAAACTGGCGATGACCAAACCTCCACCGTCACGCCAACAGAAATACGCCCACACTATCACGACACACGAATCCACGCGGCGGTCTTTCAACCGCGGTATTCCATTGGCGGTACACACTGCCGCGCTCAAAATACACACACACTTACAAAATACAACCACATTGGACAATTCAAAATACACACACCTGGGACACATACACACACCACTCCCACACACCCAATTAAATATAAAACACACACCCACATCACCCACAAACCTCCACTCCTAGAGATTCGTGAACACGCACCGAGAAAAGACATCCGAGCACCCAGACGCCCAATTCACTGTCACCCAGCAATATTTGCACGCACTTCACACAACACAACAATACACATCACCACACTTAGCACCACACAATCCACCCCACACATCACCCACACCACCCCATGGCACCGCAAAGACACCCCAGGTTCTCTGATGATGAACTCAGGGTCATGGTGGAGGAAATTGTACGAGTAGAGCCACAGCTGTTCAGGGCACAGGTGCAGCACACCACCATTGCCAGGAAGATGGAGCTATGGAGCAGAATAGTCGACAGGGTCAACGCTGTGGGACAGCACCCAAGAAATCGGGACGACATCAGGAAGAGGTGGAACGACCTACGGGGGAAGGTGCGTTCCATGGTATCCAGGCACAACATCGCGGTGCAGAAGACTGGCGGCGGACCCCCACCTCCTCCTCCAGAATTTACAACATGGGAGGAGCAAGTCTTGAACATCCTGCATGCTGAGGGCCTCGCAGGAGTAGGCGGAGGAATGGACTCTGGTAAGGCAAATCTTAATTACTTCTCCCCCCCACCCCACCTGCATGCCAACTCATACCCCCACCCTCACCGCCATCACATCCTACTCCTTGCAACTGTCTCACCATCACAACCCACCCATCCCAACACCTAGCCCTGCATGCGTCCACAAAGCATGGACACCCATCACCTAAGCATGCCCACTGCACATACACATACAAACCCCCCCCCCCAACCACCGTCACAACAGCCCCCACAAAGGAATGCCAGCACTGGGGTACACGGGCACCCACCCATTGCACGCTATGACACACACAGAAGCAATAACCATGCTTTTATACCCCTGCAGGACCCGAACGCCACGTCACCGCGCAGGAGGGTCCACAAATGTCCCCTCCACCCCCAGAAGAGGCCCACAGTGAGGACAGCAGCTCTGTCTCCCTGGATCTAGATGACCAGCCCGGTCCATCGGGGACCTCGGGACAGTCGGTTCCCCTCACACAGCCACATGCCACAGTAGACCTTCCCCCCTCTGGGAACACCAGCACAGCACCCACCCAGCGGGCCCATACCTCTGTCCCCAGGACACGTCAATCAGCGGTGTGTCCACCACTACAGGGAACCCAGGCTAACCCACCACCCCAACAACAACAGGGACCTGGGGGCAGTGGTAGTGGGCACACGGTCCAGGGGACAGAGGCCCAGGGAAACAGGGGAACTGGGAGGGCGGCTGTGCGACAGGGGGGGGACAGGCCCAGGGAACCCACTCTCCACGAGGCCCTCTCCTCCATCATGGGAGCATACCACCGCTCCCAGGAGACGATGGCGACGGTCCTGGCCAGGTTTCAGGAGATCCAGCTTCTGCAGGAGGAACAGTATATGGGGTTCAGGGAGGAACTAAGAAACATCAGTTCCGCCATGGGTACCATCGTAGTGGCCCTGAATGAGGTAGTCACGACATTGCGGAACACTGTGGCACCTCAAAGGGCCCCTGACACTAGCATGCACCAAGAACTGCCTACCACCTCCGCCGGCGCTAGTGGACAGGAGGCCCCGACACAAGACCAACAGGCCACCAGAACCCCACCCCCTGCAGAAGGAGAACCACCCCGCAAGAGGGCCCTGAGATCCAGGAAGAAGACAGAGTAAGATGTCAAGACCCCCGCCAGCAAAGGATACCGCCCTGATTGTCAACCCACTGTCCCACATTGTCACCCTGTCCAACCTTAAACTGCCCCTGCTCCACTTCCCACAGGCATTTGGACAATGCACCTGTGAAACTGATAGTCTGGACTCTGCCATGGACAATCCTCCACCATCACCCCTCACCGATTTGCAACCACCCATCCAATTTAGAGCACTTGAATAAAAACACTTATTGCACAAAACAATCTGGAGTCTGCCTGTGATTTAGAACAAATGTATTAGACATGACCGTGCCAAAATGTTCATTCACATTGTGATGGTAACAAACCGCTGTCACACAGCTGTAGTCCATGGGGAAACAAAGCAGATGTCACGCAGTGGGGCCCACAGCTCTGAAAACGGAAGGGAAAGTCACAACACAGTTACCATACACTGGGGGAAAAAGTCAGACAGTAGAGAGGTAGGAGTCTTTAAGTAAATGTAATATGCCGGTGTCTACTCTTACCTGTGTGTCACTGAAAATACTGCTGTATTACTGTGTTCCTGTTCTCTATGTCGTCCTCTTCGGCTTCCTCCTCTTCACTCTCCACAGGCTCCACAGCTGCTACAACACCACCATCTGGACCATCCTCCTGCAGAAAAGGCACCTGGCGGCGCAAAGCCAGGTTGTGAAGCATACAGCAGGCCACGATGATCTGGCACACCTTCTTTGGTGAGTACATTAGGGATCCACCTGTCATATGGAGGCACCTGAACCTGGCCTTCAGGAGGCCAAAGGTTCGCTCGATCACCTTCCTAGTCCGCCCATGGGCCTCATTGTACCGTTCCTCTGCCCTTGTCCTGGGATTCCTCGCTGGGGTCAGTAGCCAGGACAGGTTGGGGTAACCAGAGTCCCCTAATAGCCACACCCGGTGCCTCTGGAGTTGACCCATCACATACGGGATGCTGCTATTCCGCAGGATGTAGGCGTCATGCACTGACCCAGGGAACTTGGCATTAACATGGGAGATGTACTGGTCAGCCAAACACACCATCTGTACATTCATTGAATGATAACTCTCCCGGTTCCTGTACACCTGTTCACTCCTGCTGGGGGGGACCAAAGCAACATGTGTCCCATCAATGGCACCTATGATGTTGGGGATATTTCCAAGGGCATAGAAATCACCCTTCACTGTAGGCAAATCCCCCACCTCAGGGAAAACGATGTAGCTCCGCATGTGTTTCAGCAGGGCAGACAACACTCTGGACAACACCTTGGAAAACATAGGCTGGGACATCCCTGATGATATGGCCACTGTTGTTTGAAATGACCCACTTGCTAAGAAATGGAATACTGACAGCACCTGCACTAGAGGGGGGATCTCTGTGGGTTGGCGGATGGGTGACATCAGGTCTGGCTCCAGCTGGGCACACAGTTCCTGTATAGTGGCTCGGTCAAGCCTGTATGTCAGTATGACATGTCGTTCCTCCATTGTCGACAGGTCCACCAGCGGTCTGTACACGGGAAGATTCCTCCATCTCCTTGCATGTCCCAGCGGACGGTGCCTATGAAGGACAACAGCGAGCACAGAGTCAAGCAACCCACAGGTACGTAACCACAGCTTGCACATAGCACGATTCCCAATGCATTGAATGGCTTGTATGAGTGTTGGTGCATGGCCTAGGTATGTGTGACGCAGTTGGTAATTAGGCAATGTGGGCCCTTGAAATGGCGGCTGCCTGACTTGTGAAGTGCGACAGTGGGATGTGAGGTCAATGCGCTGGGGTGGCACACCGCGGCGGTAGGAGGTCGAAGACCGCGGCGCTAAGCCGCATTGGTTAACATAGAACCCTATGGGTTTCAGGAGCCAATGACGATGTGCGCCGGCGGTCGCGGTACGCACCGCCGCGGTACGCACCGCCGCGGGCGTGACCGCCATTTTCAATCTGCTTAATCACTCGATACCTGATCTTCGACAGGAGAGGACCTACTCTGCAAGTGCTGCTGTGACCTCGGTCTGGAAGAGACAATGGCTCATGCGACTGGGGAAAGGTCCCCTGCCTTCACTGCAGAGGAGTTGGAGAAACTTGTGGATGGGGTCCTCCCGCAGTATGCGCTACTCTACGGTCCTCCAGACCAACAGGTAAGTACACTGGGACCATGCTTAGTGGGCAATGCCTGGGTTGAGTCGGGTGGATGAAAGATGGTGGGGAGGGGAGCGATTGAGGCATGCATCAAACGACAGATGAGAGCATGTGCCACATGGCAAGGGTGGGGATGGGGGGCCACTCACATCGAGCATGCAGAAGGTGATGACAATTTTTCTCTCCCTGTACATGTCACATAGATCAGCACCCACCAGAAAGTCGCGATTTGGCGTGCCATCGCCAAGGACGTCCGGACACTGGGGGTCCACAACAGACGGGGCACCCACTGCCAAAAGAGGTGGGAGGACATCCGACGCGGGAGCAGGAAGACGGCGGAGGCTCTGCTGGGGATGGCCTCCCAACGTAGGAGGGGGTGCCAGTCATCAATTGACCCCCCTGATGTCCCGGATCCTGGCGGTGGCCTACCCCGATTTGGATGGGCGCGTGAGGACATCACAGCAGACACAAGGGGGTGAGTACAAATACATTCTGCTGACTTTGCGTGCAGTGGAGTTGTCTGGGTGGGGGAGGAGGGCTGTGGGTATCCCTAGGCCAGGGCGATTTCTGTAGGCTAGGCCCCTCCGTAAGGCATGGCCCTGTGCCCCCGCCCCCCACCTCTGTAGGGTGCCAAGTACAGGTATCCATGGCCCTGTGTCATCTATAAGTGCAGTTGTCGTCCATAGGCTTGTAGGCCATGTCCCACGGATTGCGTAGTGGACCCCAAGTGCGCGGTGTAGTGCAGGGGGCTTCTGTGTCTGTCTTGTCCGCCAACGGTAGCGGTAATCCATGCACTCAACATGTCTTTATTTCTCCTCCCCCCCTTTTTTGTGGTCTTCCTGTTCATGTGTGCATTAGCATCATGAGGCGGAGGAGAAGTGGCATCGGAGCACGAGGGAGCTGCATCTCACATGGCCATGGCGGGCCATGCAACTGACTCGGATTTCACCAGTGAGACGGAGGGCGAGGGGAGCTCCACAGCGGGGACTCGTGCTAATGTCAGTGACAGCGACTCGTCCTCTGAAGGGAGCTCCCTTGTGGTGGCGGCAACATCCGTGCCCCCCGCAACAACAGGTACAGCCGCCACCCAGCGCACCAGCACCGCCCTCCCAGCAGCCCCTCAGCGTTTGCCCCGTGCCCGCTCACCCAGGAATGTGGGCATCTCCTTCGCCCCAGGCACCTCAGGCCCTGCCCCTGTCACCCCTGCTGCCCTCAGTGAGGAGGTCATTGACCTCCTAAGGACCATCATTGGGCAGTCTACCCTTTTGAATGCCATCCAGGGTGTACAAAGAGAGGTGCACCAGAGTAATGCATACCTGGAGGGCATTCATTCGGGTCAGGCTGCCCATCAGCGATCGTTCAACGCTCTGGCCTCAGCACTGACGGCAGCAATTGTCCCTGTCTCTAGCCTCCCCCCTCCAACTTCCTCCACCCAGACCCAATCCCCTGTACCTCTGCCTATCCCAGACACACCTACAGACCAGCCTGCACACACCTCAACACCCATGGTAAGCTCATCCAGACATAAGCACCACACATCACACAAGCATTCACACAAGCAACATCCACATGCAGACATACCAACACCCACTGCATCCACTGTGTCCCCCTTCTCCTCGTCTCCCTCCTCCCTCCCTGTGACGTCTCCACTCACACTTGCATGCACAACATCTTCAGCCACTACGTCCATCACCAGCACACCCACCAGAACACTCCGCAAACGTGCAGTCACCACCCCCACTACCATTTACACGTCCCCCGTGTCCTCTCCAAGTGTGTCTGTCACCCCCTCCTCCAAACTACACAAACGCAGGCAGCCACCCACCCAACAGCCATCCACCTCACGACAGCCTCCAGCCCAAGCACCTGCACCCAAAGACACCAGACTTCACACTCCTACAACCACATCCTCTTCCTCCACTCCCATACCCACTACACCTACCCGTCCCTCTCTTTCCAAATAGCTTTTCATTTCCAAACTTGACCTCTTTCCTACAACTCCCCCACCCCGTCCATCTCATAAGACTCCAATCAGCACCTCAGCCACCACAAAACCGGGACCAGTGAAGACTGTTGTCCATGGACTGTGGAGTCCCCCACCCTCAAGGGCATCCAGTTCAGCTAGGAGCCAAGGCACGGCCAGCCCACCACCGGAAAAGCATCCTAAGATTGCCAGTGCCCGGCGCGAGCGACCAAAGACCCCAGGGACCAAAATCCCTACATTGGCTCCGTCAGGAAGTGGGGTGCCACCTGGCACACCGCCAAAGGTGGGAAAGGGCCACAAGCGTGCAGGGAAGGGTGGGAAGGGCAGCACGCCCGACAAGTCCGGCAACAGGCCAGCTGGCCAGGAGGGCCCCACCAGCCCCATCCCAGGTATGCAGGAGGACACACACAGGCCCGGTACTGCAGCCCAGGAGGGCCCCGCAAGCCACATCCCAGGTGGGCAGGAGGACACCCACAGGCCAAGAACTGCAGCCCAGGAGGGCCCCGCAAGCCACCAGACAGATGGGCAGGAAGGCCCCGCCAGCCACATGTCAGGTGGCGAGTGACATCCATGCCTGGGCCGGATCCGCTGACCAGGACACTCATCTCAAGCACCGCTCCGCTGGGCACCGCCGTCTCAAGAACCACTGAACTGGGCCCTTCATCTCAAGCACCGCTCCGCTGGGCACCGCCGTCTGAAGCACTGCTGCACTGGGCCCTTCATCTCAAGCACCGCTGAACTGGGCCCTTCATCTCAAGCACCGCTGAACTGGGCCCTTCATCTCAAGCACCGCTCCGCTGGGCACCGCCGTCTCAAGCACCGCTGAACTGGGCCCTTCATCTCAAGCACCGCTGAACTGGGCCCTTCATCTCAAGCACCGCTCCGCTGGGCACCGCCGTCTCAAGAACCGCTGAACTGGGCCCTTCATCTCAAGCACCGCTCCGCTGGGCACCGCCGTCTCAAGAACCGCTGAACTGGGCCCTTCATTTCAAGCACCGCTCCGCTGGGCACCGCCGTCTCAAGAACCGCTGAACTGGGCCCTTCATCTCAAGCACCGCTCCGCTGGGCACCGCAGTCTCAAGAATCGCTGAACTGGGCCCTTCATCTCAAGCACCGCTCCGCTGGGCACCGCCGTCTCAAGAACCGCTGAACTGGGCCCTTCATCTCAAGCACCGCTCCGCTGGGCACCGCCGTCTCAAGAACCGCTGAACTGGGCCCTTCATCTCAAGAACCGCTGAACTGGGCCCTTCATCTCAAGCACCGCTCCGCTGGGCACCGCCGTCTCAAGCACCGCTAAACTGGGCCCTTCATCTCAAGCACCGCTCCGCTGGGCACCGCCGTCTCAAGCACCGCTGAACTGGGCCCTTCATCTCAAGCACCGCTGAACTGGGCCCTTCATCTCAAGCACCGCTCCGCTGGGCACCGGCGTCTCAAGAACCGCTGAACTGGGCCCTTCATCTCAAGCACCGCTGAACTGGGCCCTTCATCTCAAGCACCGCTCCGCTGGGCACCGCCGTCTCAAGAACCGCTGAACTGGGCCCTTCATCTCAAGCACCGCTCCACTGGGCACCGCCGTCTCAAGAACCGCTGAACTGGGCCCTTCATCTCAAGCACCGCTCCGCTGGGCACCGCCGTCTCAAGCACCGCTGAACTGGGCCCTTCATCTCAAGCACCGCTCCGCTGGGCACCGCCGTCTCAAGAACCACTGAACTGGGCCCTTCATCTCAAGCACCGCTGAACTGGGCCCTTCATCTCAAGCACCGCTCCGCTGGGCACCGCCGTCTCAAGAACCGCTGAACTGGGCCCTTCATCTCAAGAACTGCTGAATGGGCCCTTCATCTCAAGCACCGCTCCGCTGGGCACCGCCGTCTCAAGCACCGCTGAACTGGGCCCTTCATCTCAAGCACCGCTCCGCTGGGCACCGCCGTCTCAAGCACCGCTGAACTGGGCCCTTCATCTCAAGCACCGCTCCGCTGGGCACCGCCGGGCACCGCCGTCTCAAGAACCGCTGAACTGGGCCCTTCATCTCAAGCACCGCTCCGCTGGGCACCGCCGTCTCAAGAACCGCTGAACTGGGCCCTTCATCTCAAGCACCGCTCCGCTGGGCACCGCCGTCTCAAGAACCGCTGAACTGGGCCCTTCATCTCAAGCACCGCTCCGCTGGGCACCGCCGTCTCAAGAACCGCTGAACTGGGCCCTTCATCTCAAGCACCGCTCCGCTGGGCACCGCCGTCTCAAGCACCGCTGAACTGGGCCCTTCATCTCAAGCACCGCTCCGCTGGGCACCGCCGTCTCAAGAACCGCTGAACTGGGCCCTTCATCTCAAGCACCGCTGAACTGGGCCCTTCATCTCAAGCACCGCTGAACTGGGGCCTTCATCTCAAGCACCGCTCCGCTGGGCACCGCCGTCTCAAGAACCGCTGAACTGGGCCCTTCATCTCAAGAACCGCTGAACTGGGCCCTTCATCTCAAGCACCGCTCCGCTGGGCACCGCCGTCTCAAGCACCGCTAAACTGGGCCCTTCATCTCAAGCACCGCTCCGCTGGGCACCGCCGTCTCAAGCACCGCTGAACTGGGCCCTTCATCTCAAGCACCGCTGAACTGGGCCCTTCATCTCAAGCACCGCTCCGCTGGGCACCGGCGTCTCAAGAACCGCTGAACTGGGCCCTTCATCTCAAGCACCGCTGAACTGGGCCCTTCATCTCAAGCACCGCTCCGCTGGCACCGCCGTCTCAAGAACCGCTGAACTGGGCCCTTCATCTCAAGCACCGCTCCACTGGGCACCGCCGTCTCAAGAACCGCTGAACTGGGCCCTTCATCTCAAGCACCGCTCCGCTGGGCACCGCCGTCTCAAGCACCGCTGAACTGGGCCCTTCATCTCAAGCACCGCTCCGCTGGGCCCTTCATCTCAAGCACCGCTCCGCTGGGCACCGCCGTCTCAAGAACCGCTGAACTGGGCCCTTCATCTCAAGAACTGCTGAATGGGCCCTTCATCTCAAGCACCGCTCCGCTGGGCACCGCCGTCTCAAGAACCGCTGAACTGGGCCCTTCATCTCAAGCACCGCTCCACTGGGCACCGCCGTCTCAAGAACCGCTGAACTGGGCCCTTCATCTCAAGCACCGCTCCGCTGGGCACCGCCGTCTCAAGAACCGCTGAACTGGGCCCTTCATCTCAAGCACCGCTGAACTGGGCCCTTCATCTCAAGCACCGCTGAACTGGGGCCTTCATCTCAAGCACCGCTCCGCTGGGCACCGCCGTCTCAAGAACCGCTGAACTGGGCCCTTCATCTCAAGCACCGCTGAACTGGGCCCTTCATCTCAAGCACCGCTGAACTGGGGCCTTCATCTCAAGCACCGCTCCGCTGGGCACCGCCGTCTCAAGAACCGCTGAACTGGGCCCTTCATCTCAAGCACCGCTCCGCTGGGCACCGCCGTCTCAAGCACCGCTGAACTGGGCCCTTCATCTCAAGCACCGCTCCACTGGGCACCGCCGTCTCAAGCACCGCTGAACTGGGCCCTTCATCTCAAGCACCGCTCCGCTGGGCACCGCCGTCTCAAGCACCGCTGAACTGGGCCCTTCATCTCAAGCACCGCTCCGCTGGGCACCGCCGTCTCAAGAACCGCTGAACTGGGCCCTTCATCTCAAGCACCGCTCCGCTGGGCACCGCCGTCTCAAGAACCGCTGAACTGGGCCCTTCATCTCAAGCACCGCTCCGCTGGGCACCGCTGTCTCAAGAACCGCTGAACTGGGCCCTTCATCTCAAGCACTGCTCCGCTGGGCACCGCCGTCTCAAGAACCGCTGAACTGGGCCCTTCATCTCAAGCACCGCTCCGCTGGGCACCGCCGTCTCAAGAACCGCTGAACTGGGCCCTTCATCTCAAGCACCGCTCCGCTGGGCACCGCCGTCTCAAGAACCGCTGAACTGGGCCCTTCATCTCAAGCACCGCTGAACTGGGCCCTTCATCTCAAGCACCGCTCCGCTGGGCACCGCCGTCTCAAGAACCGCTGAACTGGGCCCTTCATCTCAAGAACTGCTGAATGGGCCCTTCATCTCAAGCACCGCTCCGCTGGGCACCGCCGTCTCAAGCACCGCTGAACTGGGCCCTTCATCTCAAGCACTGCTCTGCTGGGCACCGCCGTCTCAAGCACCGCTGAACTGGGCCCTTCATCTCAAGCACCGCTCCGCTGGGCACCGCCGGGCACCGCCGTCTCAAGAACCGCTGAACTGGGCCCTTCATCTCAAGCACCGCTCCGCTGGGCACCGCCGTCTCAAGAACCGCTGAACTGGGCCCTTCATCTCAAGCACCGCTCCGCTGGGCACCGCCGTCTCAAGAACCGCTGAACTGGGCCCTTCATCTCAAGCACCGCTCCGCTGGGCACCGCCGTCTCAAGAACCGCTGAACTGGGCCCTTCATCTCAAGCACCGCTCCGCTGGGCACCGCCGTCTCAAGCACCGCTGAACTGGGCCCTTCATCTCAAGCACCGCTCCGCTGGGCACCGCCGTCTCAAGAACCGCTGAACTGGGCCCTTCATCTCAAGCACCGCTGAACTGGGCCCTTCATCTCAAGCACCGCTGAACTGGGGCCTTCATCTCAAGCACCGCTCCGCTGGGCACCGCCGTCTCAAGAACCGCTGAACTGGGCCCTTCATCTCAAGAACCGCTGAACTGGGCCCTTCATCTCAAGCACCGCTCCGCTGGGCACCGCCGTCTCAAGCACCGCTGAACTGGGCCCTTCATCTCAAGCACCGCTCCACTGGGCACCGCCGTCTCAAGCACCGCTGAACTGGGCCCTTCATCTCAAGCACCGCTCCGCTGGGCACCGCCGTCTCAAGCACCGCTGAACTGGGCCCTTTATCTCAAGCACCGCTCCGCTGGGCACCGCCGTCTCAAGAACCGCTGAACTGGGCCCTTCATCTCAAGCACCGCTCCGCTGGGCACCGCCGTCTCAAGAACCGCTGAACTGGGCCATTCATCTCAAGCACCGCTGAACTGGGCCCTTCATCTCAAGCACCGCTCCGCTGGGCACCGCCGTCTCAAGAACCGCTGAACTGGGCCCTTCATCTCAAGCACTGCTCCGCTGGGCACCGCCGTCTCAAGAACCGCTGAACTGGGCCCTTCATCTCAAGCACCGCTCCGCTGGGCACCGCCGTCTCAAGAACCGCTGAACTGGGCCCTTCATCTCAAGCACCGCTCCGCTGGGCACCGCTGTCTCAAGAACCGCTGAACTGGGCCCTTCATCTCAAGCACCGCTCCGCTGGGCACCGCCGTCTCAAGAACCGCTGAACTGGGCCCTTCATCTCAAGAACCGCTCCGCTGGGCACCGCTGTCTCAAGCACCGCTGAACTGGGCCCTTCATCTCAAGCACCGCTGAACTGAGCCCTTCATCTCAAGCACCGCTGAACTGGGCCCTTCATCTCAAGCACCGCTGGCCCATTGGCGGAAGGGGCAGGCCCGCATCTGTGTCGGGCAGGGCTGCACGAAGCACTCTGGGCACTAGTCCCCCTCCAGTACCAGTGGAGACTGTTATCCACTTGAGAGACTGTGGCTTTGCACTCCCCAGGATTGAACAGTGGGCAAACCACCCACTGTAGAGACTTGAGAGACTGTGGCTTTGCACTCCCCAGGATGGCACAGTGGGCAAGCCACCCACTGTAGAGACTTGAGAGACTGTGGCTTTGCACTCCCCAGGATGGCACAGTGGCCAACCCACCCACTGTAGAGACTTGAGAGACTGTGGCTTTGCACTCCCCAGGATATGGCAGTGGGCAAGCCACCCACTGTAGAGACTTGAGAGACTGTGGCTTTGCACTCCCCAGGATGGCACAGTGGGCAACCTACCCACTGTAGAGACTTGTGAGACTGTGGCTTTGCACTCCCCAGGATGGCACAGTGGCCATGGAGGCCCCTCGTGGATCTGGCGTCGTGGACTCATCTGGCTGAGGTGCCCCCCCTTCCCTTCCCCCTGAGGTGCCTGTAGTTTTCCTATCTGATGCCCCTGCAGTGTTCTCTCCGTTGGAGGCAGGTATCCTGTGTGGGCTTTGCCCATGTGTTTTGGCCCAGTGGCCCACGAACAATGGCTGATAGACATATCAGACTGGACAATTTATGTATATAAAGTTATAGATGTGTGATATATTTTATACTCAGTCTTACAATATAATTCTATATTTATAATCATTTCCTTTTGCCTTTGCATTCTTCCGGGTGGTTTGGGGGTGTAACTGTGATGTGTTGCTATGCATTGATGTGTGTGTTGTAGTGGTTGAGGGTGAGGGTGGGTGTGTCGCATATGTGTGTCCCCGTAATTTTTTGCCTCCCCCTCCCCTGTGTCGTAGGTGCAGTACTCACCGTTGTCTTCTGCGCCGGCGTTCGTGCTCCTGGTAGAGGAGCAGGAAGACAATGGCTGGTAGGATGTGTAGTTCGGGTTCCATGCTGTCCAGATTCCTCGTGGGGTGTATGGAGGTGAGCGTTTTCCGTTTGAAATGTCTGTTTCCGCCGTGTTTTTATCGGCGGGGCTACCGCCCCGGAAAATGTGGCAGATTGGTGGGTTGTAATAGGGTGGGCGGTACATTGTCTCCCGCCTGTCTGTTGGCGGTGACCGCCGCGCTGTTTGTTTGTCCCGCCGTGGCGGCCGGTGTGTTAAAGTGGCGGTCTCTGTTGGCGGTTTCCGCCAGGTTCGGAATTGCATTTTTTTTACCGCCAGCCTGTTGGCGGTTTGACCGCCGCTTTAACACCGACCCCCAGGGTTGGAATGACCCCCCAAGTCCGAAGGTAAACTTTTGACCGAGGTCTCCCGCGAGCTGTAGCCGAGCAGGGCTCCATCACGGTCGGCCTTAAACTTTGACTTTGCTCCAGTCGAGGTGCAACCAGATGACCCAATTGGTGCTTTTTGTTTCTAGGCGCTAAAAAAACAATAATTCTTTAAAAATTCATATCTCTGGTTCCCCTTGTCCGATTTTATTCGTTTTTGTGTCATTTTAAAGATAAAAATATAATCTATTTTTATAAATTGGTTTTGGATTTTTAAACTGTTCCTGTGTTTTATTTAATTACTGTTTTGTGATATTTGAATGCTTTACACTCTGTCTCCTAAGTTAAGCCTTGTCGCTCGTTGCCACGCTACCAAGAGTTGAGCTGGGTTTAATTTAGTGAGACCTAACTGGACCTAAGTGGAGGTTAGTGGCCTATTGCTAAGTGTAGGTACCTACCTGCCCTTAGCAATAACCCATTTTCCAACAGTCCCCAACCCTCGTTACCTTGGAATGAGGTCTCTAGCTCAGACTCCGCAGGAACACAAAGACTGGGTCAGTGTCAAGGTGACGTGCTGCATCGATAGCAGCGATGGCATCTGGTCGGAATCCCTCTGACTATCTGATAAAGTAAGGAGTATATATAAAGATCTGCTTGTACCCCTGGCATAGGTTTGTTCCCAAACAATAGATAACAAGGCATGCTTGGGATGGTAATTAGTATAAACAATTCCCTCGAAAGTGTGAAGAGGGGAAGTACCTAACGCGAACACCTCTAGTTTGTTTGTATTTGTCACCTGATCTTGACACCTTAGCGCGGTGGCATTGATAAGGAAAATCAAAACATGGGCCTAAGTCAAAACAAGGCAGCCATCTTAAAAGAATTCATTAAATAAATGCGCTAAAACAGAGCAAGCTAAGTAGGGTAAAAGTCACTGGGTGACGGGGGCACGAGTCTCCAAGCCACAGGCTAAGCTAACGCCTATATCCCATTGAAACAAACTAGGATTCACTACAGTCTGACCTACCAGATTACACATGAGCCGGTTGCAGGAGTGCCTAGCAACACAATGGCCACAAGTGAGAGAGGGATGGGGGCTCATTGGAAGGATCTAGTGTTGATTTGTGTGCCATACTCTTCACTCTGCATTGGTAAAGTGCCAGCAGTCTGTTGCAAGGGTGGCACTTCTTACAACCAGGCGATGACCATAACAATAAACACATCTCACTGGCCAGGATGGATGGGGTGTTAACTGTTCAAGAAGTGTGGACGCCAGAACAACAGGGTCTCCACATCAACCACCTGCAGTTGCTAGCCATGCGGCTAGCCTTTAAAGTGTTCCTCCCCTGCCATCAACACAGGGTGATACTAGTTGGGACGCAAAAGACGACTGTCATGTTTTGTTTACAGATGCAGGGCATCCAGACTCCCACAGTCCACGGGCAATGAACTATAGATGAACTTGTTAGGGATATTTGCCTTAGCTTTTCTGCCTCTCCCACTTCTTCCATTTGTGGTTCACAGACTTCAACAGTCATCCCACTCTCTCATCTTAGTAGCCCTCATGTGAGCCAGGCAGCCCTGTTTCACCACCCTCCTCAAGTTGTCCCTAGTACCGCATGAGAAGCAGCCAACTGGTTAGATCTTCTCTCACAGATTCGAGGCATGCTCAAGCATCTTATCCAGCTCAACTTTGCAATCTGGCTCATGAAGTCCTGAGTTTGGGTATCTCAAACTACCTTCAGAATGTATGGGTGTCCTTAAGGGGGCACGTAGACTGACAACCAGAGCATACACAGCCAGATGGAAGAGGTGTGTGCACTGTCTTCCTAGACATATTGCACCTCTTCAAGCAGCAGTCCAGGACATTGTCCGCTCCACCTACAGAAATCAGGCCTCTAATGCACCTCCAGTAGGCTCTGCTTGATGGCCGTTGCCGATTACCTTCAGAATAGACAACAGACCTCCCTTTTCAGAGACCCTGTCATGAATGCTTTTATGGAGGAACTCAAAAGGGTTAACCCATCAGGGATTCCTGGGGACCCCATGTGGAACCTCAATATTGTTCTAACTAGACAATGGGTCCTTCCTTTGAGCCACTTCACTCATGTTCATTACAGTTTGTCTTGGAAAGTGTCTTTCCTAGCAGCTATCACTTTACTTAGATGAGTCAGTGACCTATAAGCTCTTACCCTAGAGAAGAGGTCTTCAAACGTTTTGATGCTGGGACCCCATCTCAAACATTTTTGGGTGACAAAAATTTCTAGAACCTGTTACTCCTCATCGTCAATAATATATGTCCCCATTCCCCACAGCAAATCATTTTTACGGTGAGGAAATAATATTAATATTAAACCAGTGTTTAGCAAACCAAAGGTCAGTGAGTGTGGGTGCTTGGCCAAAGGTGTAGCTAAAAACAAAGGTCCTCATTTATGAGGATTTGGCATAGGACAGTGCCACACATCTTCTAGCTACACTACCCTATGGCAATACAAAAGGGCAGGAATGGACCGTATTTATAAAATACAGTGCATTTCTGTCATTCCCCCTGCGCTGGCGCACAAATTGCTGCCTAGCACCAATGTAGCCAGGATTGTTTTTGTGCAGGAAGGGGCACCTTGCTGCACGAAAACAATCCAGAGAGGCATTGTACCTCTTTCTTTAAGTGTAGCAGAAAGCAAAACACATGGAAAGACAAAAAACAAGTGGAAATTAAAACATTTCTCCTCATTATGCCTGCTCTGGGGAGGCGTAAGGTTTTGGCTCTGCTCCAGTTCACGTCATTTTGTAAATCTGGGGCAGTGTCAAAATCCATGGGTGTTGCTTCACAACTCCCATGGAACCTCTCCTTGACGCAAAGTAAGGCAATGCAGTTGCTTGCGCTGCCTTGCCTTACTCCATTTCTGTGAGGCCATTCAAAGCCACGCAGGGTGGCTTTGCGTCACCTCATACAATTGAAACGCTTGTGCCGCTGGAAGGTCAAAAAAGTGATGCTCCACCAGCGCAAGCCTCTCATAAATAAACCCCGAAATATTCTACGTGGTTTTTACATCTTTCACCGGCGGGTATCTACATATAAAAGAACAGCCAGCTTAAATGTAAAATAAATAAAATAAAGTTGTTACTTATTGGGGAATGCACTGTAGTGCATTAGGAAACCTCCATTAGTTAATGCACCACAGAGGTCTGTGTGTAAACGGAGAGCGACAGAATTAAATTTTGGTTGGTACAGTTGAGAATAGTGACATGTATTTTTTTAGTGCCACAAGGTCACAGCCTGTGACACAAAGCCTGGTGAATATGTAAGGCATTATTTTATACTTGTGTTATACTCAGTATAAGATATGCCACTACAAAAAGCTTTAAGATAAAACTGTAATTCCAGAATGTAGATTTAAGTAATACCAGAGCATATGCAATACCTTTTTTTTTAAATAGATCTCCCTTCAACATCTCCAGGTGAAGTAAGTGCTGTGTAACTACAATTAAAAGCACATCCACACTTCTTAACTCTTTGCACTACCCCTAAAAAGGAATAAATGTTTGTCATCACAAAGCTTTGAGTGATTTGATCCGCTCTCAAGTATCCTTTACCGTTGCAGATTACCCTTTACATGTGCAGATCAGCTCGTAGACCACATTTGCCTTTCATTCAGGAAGCAGGTGCCCTGATGTGAAGGCCTCCTTAGCTGTCTTTGGCTTTCACAGCACAGGAAACATAACAAAATCAAAGTTCACCTGAGGCATTTTAACAATCGACTGGGGGAATGCGCGATCCCCTTTCCAGGACTCCACGGCCCCCCTGGTGGTCGCGACACCCAGACTGAAGACCTCTGTCCTAGAGGAACCTTTCCTCCAAGTACACGCAGACAGATTAGCCCTCAGGACAAACCCCAAGTTCCTTCCAAGGTGGTCTTCAGTTTCCACCTTAATCAAACCGTAGAACTACCTGTGTTGTTCCTTCAGCCAGAGACTGTAGTGGAATAAGCTCTTCGTACTTTAGACATCAAAAGGGCACTCAGTTGTTACATTAGTAAGACTAAGCCTTTCCAAAAGACACAACATCTATTTGTTTCCTTCTCAAAGACACATAAAGGTTGTGCTGTTTCTAAATCCAGTTTTGCATGCTGGTTATCAAAATATGATCAAACGTGTTATTTCAAAGCTAAAAGAACTTTGCCTGTTCCCCTCAGGCCACAGTCAACATGTAAAGAAGGGGCTCCTTTGGCTTTTCTATGCAATATCCCTATAGCTGACATCTGCAAAACAGCTACCTGGTCCACCACCCACACTTTAACTAAACATTAGTATGTGGATGTTTTAGCTATTCAACAAGCTAGGTTAGGCGAAATGATCTTATGTCTATTTTTTCAGTCGTCTGCACCATCCTAGGGCTAGCTACTGCATACGGGAGAACTGCTTTGCAGTCTATGCACAGTATGTATATCTACAGCTACACATGCCACAAACACCAAAATCTTATCTTGTAAGGATCTGTTTGTGGCATGTAGTACTGTAGATTCACATGCACCCACCCTCTCCAGACACCTTAGGATGTTGCAGTTGCCTGGCAACATTACTCCTCTTTAGCCATCTTCCCTGTAGCCTTATGCTCATTCCACATCCTCTCCTAATGGGTGGAAAAAAACTACCTAACAATGGAGCCAATGCCCATGTGCATTACCAGTCATAGGTGGAGTCACTATGCTCACTTGTGGGTGCATAGAATAGAAATATCATAAGCCCCTGAGGCAAGTGTGTCTGTAACTGTTGAAAGTGATATGGTGCACTGTTTACAAATCAGTAAGGTTTGGGGTGCAAGTAGTATTCCATGTTAAAGAAGGTAAAGACTGAGCATACCGGATTTGGGTTGCAGAAACGTTTCAAAGTACATAGTGGCTTAAAGCAAACACCTCTTGCAAAAAATCTGTGAGGAATGCCATTCCTGCTTTTGACAATAAATATCTGCTAATGGAGGTCTAGGCACTTGCCTGTATTAAATTGTTGTAATGCAACGCTATCAACACATTCTATGTAAAGAGGACATTTTTAAGGTGTGGATGAATATTTCCAGAACTTTGGTAAGGATTTTGAGACATTAAAGATTGTTAATTAATATAGAATGTAGAAGTGGCCCACTTAGTGGTGGTTTAGCTCACAACCTGGTTGTAAGCAGGACTCTAAGGTAGTATGCCATTGTTTTTGTTGCAGAAATGTGTGTAGTGTTTTTTTCTTTCCTTTTCAAACGGCACATGGTTGTCTGGGATCTGCCAGAAGGTGTCTTATAAACGGCAAATACATCTCGGTCAACCTCTTGACTCATAGTGCAGATCATGTGAAGTCTTTAAGTGGGTTATCCCGTTAATGTGAATAGAGTAGAAACTCAATCTGATGGATACTTCTTCAGATTCCTCACCTTTTTAATAAACCCAGGTGCATGCTGGATCTGCAAACATTTCATAGCTCTTCCATGCCAGTAGGGGACGCCTGCTCCATATCCACATATGGAAACTATGCCAACGGAGCCTTAAGGCACCCTCACCGGCTGACTGAAGTCAGTTCTCTTTTTTCTGAATCTTTGAAACTGATCCGGAGCTTGCTATGTAGAGATTTTCTGAGTTTCTTCCTCAAGAAATTTTGGTGCTGTGCTCAATCTGTCTCCCCAAAAACAGTCAGGCTTTATGCCCTGATCGGCACTTGTTCATCACAGGCCTCCTATGA
Source organism: Pleurodeles waltl (assembly GCF_031143425.1). Classification (NCBI taxonomy): domain Eukaryota; kingdom Metazoa; phylum Chordata; class Amphibia; order Caudata; family Salamandridae; genus Pleurodeles; species Pleurodeles waltl. The sequence goes on from NC_090445.1 coordinate 168,689,533, forward strand.
GGATTGGACTTTGGCCATGACATTAAGGCTAGCAATTCTCACCAGTGTACGTATGCCCCTGGTCTTGAAAAAGCAAGAGGCCAAGCTCTTTGTGGCTAGGGTCTGGACCGACTTTTGGGCCTGCAAACATGACCTTAGTCACAGACAATGCAGTCTTCCTTCTCTAGATCAAAGAGGAAGTGCAGAAGAACAGGAAACGTGGACTGTTTGAAACGTGTCACTTCAAAGGTAAATTGTCTTCAGTGCAGTTTGCTCCTCTTTTTGTTTTCGCCCGCCCTATGTGCCAACTCTAGTGTCTTTGGTACCACAAGCTACACATTCCTAGGCCCGTCAGACATTCACCCCTCAAGTCTATTTGTCAAACTCTGCCTGGACGCTCAGAGAGTGATGAGGAACAATGCAACAAAACCTGCATGCACACAATCCTCGCTCTTTTTGGGATTGATTCTGACCACTTGGATAAGGACCCAGAAGAGGTCCAATTTGTTTTAGCCACAGACTCTAATTAATTACCCAAGGTTAGTAAAATTGATACTCACCCAAGCTGAACTTGTATTGCCCCCGTGACCAGAGTCGTCCCATATCATATGATGGTAGCTAACCTGCCAGAACATTTATGGCAACACTTTGAACAGCGGTGGTTTCTTCATTGGGGCATGGGGGCATTGCCCCCTGCCCCGGGGCCCCATTTTAAATGTTTTTATTAGCCACAGCAGTGCGCAGCATTGACCAGGGAACGTTTTTGTAGATATGAAGTGAAGTGCGGGGGAGTCGGATGTGGGTGGGGGTGGAGCTTGAATGGCTGAGTCACTGTCACACATACAGCTAGGCTCTTTGGGGTGAAGTGCGCATGTCAGGTTGGATGGTTGCCTTGTTCTGTCCGGCCCGACATGCGCACTTGAACCCTCGCCTACCTGCAATGATACGAGCCCAGAGTGGATTACATGCACAGCCCCCAAGTCTACAAAGGAGCGTTGGCTGCCCCTGACCCAGCCAATCATTGCACCTCTCGCATGCTGTTTACAGCAAGGGAGCTGCACAAGGATTGGCTCAGCAGTTGGTGAAGGAGGGGCTGGAGTACCATTTGTCACTTTCCCTCCTTCCAGCATAGACCTCCTCCAAGCGAAGGGGGCCAGCTCCATGCTACGTAGGCTGCTTTGCTTCAGAGCACAAGTGAGCGCGGTGCCCAGGGACTCACACTAGCAGAGCAGAGAGCAGAACACTGGCACTATAGAAGGCAAGTGGCTGAGGTGCATCCGGTGTGTTTATAGCATGATTACCGCAGAGTACACTGCTGCCGTGACAAGTATTCTGTCCTTTGATATTACCCTGGCAGCACTGATAGCACACGGAAAACACAAAGGTCTTTGTACTACACAAGGTTAGATATTTGTAGGCAGAGAGCTTCAAATTCTTTTTGACAAAATGTGCTTGAGCTGGCAACTTTTTTATTTCACATTTTTCATTGAAAATTGAAAGAATGTGGATGTTGTTTGCATTCTTTTCAAGCACATTTTGTCTAAAAGACTTATAATTATCTTAATGAATCGGGAGGGGCACAGACGGTGTTGGCCTCATGGGAGAGCTGGGTTGGCTCAATGAAGTAGGGAGCAGCTATCCTGGTGTTTCCCCGGGTGTCATGGCTCATTCCCTCGGTCTTGTATAATATAGCCCCTTGAAGTCCGGTCTGGTGTTGGAGAGAACAGACAGAACCCCCAGACAGGAAGCGCCACCAGCTGCAGCGCCGGGGACAGGCACTAAGAAGTTTAGGGGACCTTACTTCACCATAGTGCTGAAGAATGTTACTGTGCTCGGGTGAAAAGCAGTCTTAGAAGTGAGGACTGGTGCATAATTGACCCAACGAATGAAGGATGTGAAGAATGAAATGAGTAAAAGTGCAAATTAAGTATTATTGGACTAGTCTGCTATACCTCGACTCTGCAGTTCAAAATATTGTATATAATGTTCTCCATTTAAACTTTTTAAATAAATGTCGGTTCTACATGCAATGAATGAACAAGAACACAGGCGCCAAGACACTGTCATCCTCACACACCTATGGTGCAAATATTTTTGGTAAATTTGCCGCTGTAGAGAGCCATGCAGACTCTACAATACTTTTTTGCCCCGCGAGGTCGGGCTTTCGCCCAGGTTATTTAAAAAAGAGCAGAACCGTTAGATAAGCAGTTCCGTGGTAACAAAGACCAGTGTTGAGTCACTCTATGCCTCTGTGCGAACGCTTACAGTGGTGACGAGGCAGGATCGGCACTACACACACACCCGAAAAAAAAAAAACAGGTATAATCAAACTGCACACGGTGCGGAGCCAACGAGGAGCGTGTGCACCGCGCAGCAGCTCACCTGCCTTCCAGGGAGTGTGCGTGAGGTGCGCTTTACAGGCACCTGTGACGACAGCTGTCGGTGCGTCGCACCAGCCAGGTCAGGTGAGGTGTGTGGGCAACAGGATGCTCGTCACGTGCAGACGGCCGGGATCGAGGCGGCAAGCGGCCGGACTGTCCAGAATCCAGGGCCAGGAACACGAGGACCCGGAAAGCCGGCTACACCAGTGCCTGCACCATCGGGGAAAAAAAAATGATAAACACCGTCTTGGCAACGTGCACCGTGTACACCAGGTGAGAGGCTGCCCAAAGACTACCAGACTGCCACAGTCTCTCCCTGTGTGCTGCAGGCGCTGTACTGGACTGCTAGAAGAAGAGAAAAAAAAAGCCTTGTGGAGAGAATCAACAAAGTGTCCAATAGTGAATAGACAAAGGGGTTTATTACAACTTTGGAGGAGGTGTTAATCCGTCCCAAAAGTGACGTTAAAGTGAAGGATATAGCACCAGCCGTATTACGAGTTCCATAGGATATAATGGACTTGTAATACGGCTGGTGGTATATCCGTCACTTTACTGTCACTTTTGGGACGGATTAACACCTCCTCCAAAGTTGTAATAACCCCCTAAGTGTCCAATAGAGGTGACACAAATCAAACCTAAAGGTGCAAGAGGCTTCACCCTGCTTGAGTGTACAGTGGGTGAGGGACCAGTGAAATGCATTCTCAAGGAAAGGGGAAACGCACAACCCTACTAAAAGAACAAAAAAATTAACCAAGAGGGGCGCAGAGCGAACACCCCACACCTGCTCCCGCCGGAGCACACTCGTTGGTGGCTGCACTGCCCCCATTCAGCCAGCTAGCAGACCTCGCCACAGCAGCACCAAGGTGGTGCCTTTGGCTTGGATGACTAGAGAACTACTACTGCGCAACGATGGAAAGATATGGTGCGGTTCACAGGTCACTGATGGTGCATATGGGGGGGGTGAACTTCACAAGTTGTTTGACTCGCTACCTGACACGGGGGATGCAGCAGACTTTGATGCTGCGGTGATGGCACTGTACAAACACTTTGACCCGCAACTCAATCCTGATTATGAACGATTTAAACTGCGCCAAGCCCAGCAGACAGAGATAGAGTCGGTCAACATGTTCTATGCCAGACTGCGAAAACTTGCCAGAACGTGCGTAGGTCTCAACCAGCATGAAGAAATAAGCGCACAAATCATCTAAGGGTGCCGGTCCAACATGCTGCACAAACATATAATGCGGCAGCCTGGGATATCCCTCAACGAGATCCTCATTCTAGCCCGCTCGTGTGAACTTTCCGCAGTCTGGGCGGACGCCATGGAGGCTGTAAGGGGATAAACCATGTCAGTGGAACCAGCTCAGAGACAACTTGCCGTAAAAGAAGAACAAGTGGACGCCATCCACACCCGCCAAGGCCTGGGGAGGCAGCCGAGTACCTCAAAACAAGAAGGGGCATATGGCAGCTGCGGGTATGAACACAAGTCACTGGGCGGATGCTCTGCGAGAGGCAAAGTGTGTAACCAGTGCGGCAAGGGAAACCATTTCACCAAAATGTGCAGTATGGGGAGAGGCAGACCACAGGATTCTAAAGGGAAGACGGCCACGGTCAAGAACATCGAAAGAGAAGAACATGTTCCCCGAGCAGAAGTGGAAACAAAAATGCCAGTCTCTGACGAGGAAGAGGACATTTTCGTTATTTCCTTCACAGGAGAGAGGCAACTAAACTGCAACCACCCCCCATGTGCACCGACAGGATGAACAACACCCCTGCCACCGTGCTCATTGACATGGGCGCCTCGGTCAATATAATGGACGATACACTGTACCAACAACTGTCTCTGAAGCCACTTCTGTCACCCAGCAACACAAAAATGTATACGTACGGAGGACGTGATCCTCTTTCACTGCAGGCTACCATAGAAGTATCCATTACCAATGAAGAACACAGCAACCTAGCTAGATTCTATGTCGTCGAAGGAGACCGTGGCACTTTGCTAGGCTGTCACACTGCAGAGGACCTGGAGCTCTTCTTTACATGCCAAGTGTATGAGTTACACACGGAGCCCCTTCTGAGGGAGTTCCCCCAGCTTTTCACAGGACTAGGAAAGCTCAGAGACAAACAAGTCAAATTACACATCCTCAGAGAGGTAACACCTGTGGCGCTGAGGGACCAGAGAGTGCCCTTTCATCTGCGACCGGCAGTTGAGAGAGAACTGCAAATGTTGGAGAGCCAAGGGGTTATTGAGAAAGTAGACGGACCTACTCCCTGGGTCTCACCATTGATGATCACACCTAAGCCCAAACAACCGGGGGCCATCTGCCTCTGCGTGGACATGCGTCTACCCAATCAGGCGATCAAAAGAGAGCAACACCTTACGCCAACAATGGACAATATTATAGCAGACCTGAATGGAGCCCAGTGGTTCTCGGTTAGATTTAAATTCTGGCTATCACCAGTTGGAATTGGACCCTGACAGTCAGAACATCACCACATTCTCTACCCACGTAGGGCTGAGACGGCTCCGAAGGCTGAGTTTTGGGGTATCGTCTGCGGCAGAGGTATTCCAGAACGCCATCAGGGAAACGCTGTCAGGGCTGACAGGCATAATCAACCTGAGCGATGATATCTTGAACTTCTCAGAGACTCGCGAGTAACATCACTGCCATCTGCCAAAAGACGGACGCAATGCCGCAACTTTCAACCAGGCAACAGGGTAGTTGTGAAGTGTAGGCGTCCTGGAGGAAAGTTTCTGACCCATTTCAGACCTGAGGTGTTAAAAGTGGTGAGAACCTGGGGGTCCATGGTTACTGCATGCCGTGTTGAACAACAGGTATCCAGAAACATTTCGCATTTCAAATTGGTGGGAGTGCCTGAGGCGGCCCAAGATGGAGAAGGGGAAGATGAGGTCATTGGAGGAGGGGAAGAGTAGGGGATGGAAGAAACATCGGATGGTCAAGAGGCCTTAAGTCCCACTTTGAATCAGCCCATGGATAAATGCTGTGACGTAGTGCCAAGTGGTCGGAGTGAGAGATATCATCTCCGGCCCAACCCTGCTCCCAGTCAGAGACTCCAAGACTTTGGCGGTCATTCTGACCGCGGTGGGCGGCGGTCGCCGCCCGCCATGCGGTTACCGCCGAATGACCGCCCCGCGGTCAAAAGACCGCGGCGGCCATTCCAACTTTCCCGCTGGGCCGGCGGGCGACCGCCAGAAGGCCGCCCGCCGGCCCAGCGGGAAAGCCCCTGCAACGAGGAAGCCGGCTCCGAATGGAGCCGGCGGAGTTGCAGGGGTGCGACGGGTGCAGTGGCACCCGTCGCGATTTTCATTGTCTGCTAAGCAGACAGTGAAAATCTGTATGGGGCCCAGTGGCATGGGCAGTGCAGGGGCCCCCAGGGGCCCCACGACTCCCGTTCCCGCCATCCTGGTTCTGGCGGTGACAACCGCCAGAAACAGGCTGGCGGGAAGGGGGTCGGAATCCCCGTGGCGGTGCTGCAAGCAGCGCCGCCGCCGCGGTCAGAATAGCCCAGGAAGCACCGCCAGCCTGTTGGCGGTGCTTCCGCTGCCCTCCGCCCTGGCGGTCATAGACCGCCAGGGTCGGAATGACCCCCTTTGTCTGTTAACAGAGGACAATAAACCAGCCAGCTGCGATCTGTGGAGAGGTGGCACGGCGGAGCAGCGTGACGGCTCGATCACCTGGGGCGCAAATATGGTGAAGTTGTTAGCTGTAACCACTGGAGCATTTTCGAGATCTGGTGTTGTCAGTACATTTCTATCTCTCTATATATATATCCCTTTCTCTCGCTCTCTCTCTCTCTCTTCCTTTACATCTCTCTCTCTTCATATCTCTCCTTTCCTCTGTTATATTATCCAATGGTTGACTGATGTGATATTCTGTTTTGTTTGACTATTTGAATAAAGTCCTGGAGGGATGTAGAGAGCCAGGCGGGCTCTACAATACTTTGTTGGCCCGCGAGGTCGGGGTTTCGCCCAGGTTATTTAATAAAGAGCGGAACTGCTAGATAAGCAGTTCCGGAGTAACGAAGGCCAGTGTCGAGTCCCTATGTGCGAACACTTACAGCCGCCTCTGACTGAAGTATTTGATTTGTCATCAAGGATCCTCTTGAACACAAGCAGCGCTTTCTGTCGCTCGAGCTTCGTGATTATTTTTGAATTCTGGCATATTTTTCAGCTACAAAATACAGCGGAATTCAATAGTAATCAAGATGCTCAAGTGATATTTTTTCAGTGGCCCGATTGTGTTTATCTCACAAAGCTGCACCGTCTTGAGCGCGGCATAAAAGGCCTCCGCATATGGCGTGCGGGCAGCATATATTTTGCAGGGTGGAAAGTCTTGGGAAGTTAGGAGATTTCATTTGTATGAATGTTTGGTATGGTGCCTGGCATTTGTCCAAACCAATGAAACCATGACTGTCACAATGAAAAACTCACTGTGTAAATCAATGGTTTTAATTTTTGAAAGTCATAAATTGTGAGCTGCAATGTATTCCTCCCTCGTGACTACCTCTAGCTGGAGTGGGGTACAGAGAAAATAAAGCAGGGAAAGCAGGTCTGAATTTTAGACTGTAACGTCCACATTTGAAGCAATTGAAGTTGCTTAATTGTTAATTGACATTTGTTAATCATTCTTTGCAGGGGACTAACTGCTCTCAGTGGCAGGTTTTGCGCTCTCGTGATCAGTCAAACTATTTATTTATAGCTCCCAATGTTGGATAATGGAATGTAATGACATGTTGTTGCCTAGTGATGTGGGGAAGAAGCTGGAATGTTGAGGCTGCCTGGTGGCAGTTGGTACGAGGGACCTGCCAGGGTTGGTTGTAATATTGAAGCTTAAATAAACGTATATGATGTTTACATAGAAAACGATATCGGAGCATCTTTTCAATGGCAACGAGGATGGGATCCCTATGTGTAAACGGTGGACCAACCTTGGCAGTGTGAAGAGGTCATTGAAGTCGTTGGTGAGGACCCAGTGTATCTACCCAATCTGCGTTTCATTCGCCTGGTACCAACGCGAGCTACAATCTGTGAAGGAGTGTAAACTAAGTGCTGTAACGCTGAAGTGTCAAAGAAGTGTGTGGGCAAATTTGCAGAGGCGTATGAATCGAGCGCAGGAGCACTGTGGTGCCGAAGAGGAGTGCGGGTATTTTCGGGTGTGAAAAACGTACCCGGTGTACATGTTGGCGTATGTGAGCAAGGGAAGAAAAACGCTCTAGGTAAAATTTATAGTTTTATTTTACCTCCTGTGGCAGCCAACGACCGTTTTGTCGCGCAGAAGTGCTGTGTGTGTGCGCGTAGATGAAGTCTTGTGCATTATGCGCGCTGACATGAGCACGCGGTTATCCGGCATTGAGCGTCTCCCAGGCAACGTGGATACGGAACTGGGAGCGCATTGTGCAACGGATTCATGCGTCAGCGCGCACATGACCAGAGGGAAAAAAAAAAAGGTATCAGCGGCCTGAGGAACAGAACTACGCGTCAGTGGATTATTATTATTATTTTTTTTTTATTCAAAGTTGTATCGGAGCGAAATTATGAACAAGTGAGTGACTTTTTTTGTTGTTGTACGTCAACATCAACAGGACTAAAATAAAGAGAAAAATTCGTACAATTGAAGGCAAAGGGGGCAGAAAAAAAAAAAGAGGAACACAAGAGTACTGCAAGTTTTCCGTTGAGAGAGCTAAGAAACATGCAGTCAATAGTACCGCCTCCAGTATTTTTGAGTATGCCAGGTGAACCGACTATGCCTTGGGAAGATTGGCGTGAGGCATTCAAGACATACCTGGAAGCGTTAGCTGGGGCTGTTTTCACGGCAAAAAGGAAATTGGCTTTGCTCAAACACAATTCGGGTGTTGAAGGGAGAAAGGTATTGAAAGCACTATCTAGTAACGAGGAATTAGCAGTCAATAGGGATGGTTCGGACGAAGAAGATGAGATTAACGATATATATATGAGAACTATGACAGCTCTGGAAGAACACTATTGTAGGAAATTTAGTATTGTTATGGAACAACATAAATTCTTTTCTAGAGTCCAATTGCCAAATGAATCGGAAGATCAGTATGTGTGTGCATTACGATCGTTAGCCAACACGTGGAAATTCAAAGATTTACATGAAGAAATAATACGGGATCAATTGATATGCCATACGAAGGACAGAAAAATACAAGAAAAATTGTTATCGCTTAGGGACCCATCGCTAGATGAAGCATTGTCAGCAGCAAGGCGCATTGAAGCGACATCCAAATATATCAAGGAATTAGAAAAAAATAATGGCGTGGATGAAAATGGTGTGTCTGTCCAGGAAGTGGATAAGATTAAGTGTGAAGGTGATAAGTTGAGGGCTGGAAAAAAATGTTACAGGTGTGGCAGTGTAAAACATTTAGCGTTCTCGATGAATTGCCCAGCCAAGAACAGCAAGTGTTTCAAATGTAATAGAGTAGGACCTTTTTCTAAAGTTTGTACCCAGAAGAAAGTGGGAAACAAGAAAAATGTGAACTATTTATGTGATGAAAGTTCCTTGGAAGTTGGCGAGTGTTGTGAACAAGTAGAAGTACTGATGCTGCAAGGTATAATATCGGAAGGTACATCTGAATTTAGTGATGTGTGGATGATAGGAAACTGCGATTATAAACCACCAAAATGTGTGGTGGAATTAAATGGAATACCAGTGAGGATGTGGGCGGATTCGTGTTCCCCGCATACTTTAGTTGATAAAAAGACATGGGCAAAAATGGGTGAGGTGCAATTATTTAAATCCAAAGTACATCTGATAGGTTATGGAGAAAATATAATTCCTGTATTAGGTTGTTTCAGAGGAGTAATTGAGTTCAAACAGAAAAAAATCTCTAGTGATATTTATGTGGTGGAGAGTGGAAGATGTTTATTAGGTTGGAGTGAACAGAGAACTTTAGGAATTATACCGAACCCAAACACGGAAGAACAAGTGTTGGTTGTGGGGGGGTGAAGACAAGAAGTCAGTTAGGTGGAAATTAGAATTTCCAAAGTTATTTAGTGAGAAACTGGGGTGTTTGAAAGAATTCCAATATAAAATCATTTTGAAGGAAGGAGCTGTACCTAAGGTACACAAGGTGAGGAGCGTTCCAATAGTGCTAAAGGAAGCTTTGAAGAGTGAGCTGAAAAGATTGTTGGAGATGGGGGTGATAGAGGAAGTAGAGTCCTCGGAATTGCTGAGTCCAATTGTTCTGGCACGCAAACCTAATGGAAAAATTCGCATGTGTGTGGACTTGAGGGATCTAAATGAAAACATCTGGATAGATAGACACCCGATACCAAACATAAACGAGCTGCTGGCAAGCATTCAGGGTGGTGAGATTTTTTCTACCATTGATTTGTCCAATGCGTACCACCAGATCATGTTGCACCCTGATTCAAAACATCTAACATCTTTCATAACTCCGGAAGGAGCGTTTAGGCATTTACGCATGCCCTTTGGTTTGGCATCTGCGTCAGCAGTGTTCCAAAGAGTCATGCAAGGTTTGTTGGGTGAGGTTAAAAATTTTAAATTCTTCCAGGATGATGTGTTGGTATGGGCAAATGATGTAAGGGAACATGATATGTTAATGAGGAAGGTATGTTCCATATTAGAGAAAGCTGGACTGACAGTGGAAATGAAGAAGTGTAAATTTGAATGCAAAACTGTCGAATATTTGGGCCACACAGTATCGGGGGAAGGTATAAAACCGAAAATGAACTTACTGGAAGCAATTGAAAAAGCACCTATTCCTTCAAATAAAGACCAACGAAGATCTTTTTTGGGTATAGCGGAATATTACGCAAAATTTGTGAAGAATTTTGCTGATGTGGCCCAACCATTGCACTCTATAATGAAAAAGAATCAGAAATTCGAATGGTCTAAGGAATGCCAGCAAGCGTATTCTGCCTTAAAACAATGCATTATCGACGCAGTGGAACTAAAACCTTTTGTAGCAGAAGATCATACCATTGTGTCTACCGATGCGAGTATGCATGGCCTTGGAGCAGTACTAATGCAGTCACACAAAGGGAAGGAACATGTGATAGCGTTTGCTTCTAGAACATTGAAGGGAGCCGAAGCAACATACTCCGCCATCGAGAAAGAGGCTCTTGCTTGTTGGTGGGGTGTCAAGTACTTTAAAAACTAAGGGGGTCATTCCAATATTGGCGGGCGGCGGGCGCTGCCCGCCAAGCGGAAACCGCCAATTGGCCACTCCGCGGTCAAAAGACCGCGGAGGCCATTCAGACTTTCCCGCTGGGCCGGCGGGCGCCCGCCAAGGGAGCGCCCGCCGGCCCAGCGGGAAAGGCCCTGCAACACAGAAGCCGGCTCCGAATGGAGCCGGCGGTGTTGCAGGGGTGCGACGGGTGCAGTTGCACCCGTCGCGATTTTCACTGTCTGCTATGCAGACAGTGAAAATAATGCTGGGGCCCTGTTAGGGGGCCCCTGCACTGCCCATGCCAGTGGCATGGGCAGTGCAGGGGCCCCCAGGGGCCCCACGACACCCGTTCCCACCATCCTGGCGGTAAAAACCACCAGAAACAGGCTGGCGGGAAGGGGGTCGGAATCCCCATGGCGGCGCTGCTTGCAGCGCCGCCATGGAGGATTCTCCCAGCCGGGCGAAATCCGGCAGGAAACCGCCGGACCCGGCTGGGCGACAGCCGCGGTCGGAATCCCAAATGAAGCACCGCCAGCCTGTTGGCGGTGCTTCCGTGGTCATCCACCCTGGCGGTCGATGACCGCCAGGGTTGGAATGACCCCCTATGTGTGGGGGAGGAAGTTTGAACTGCGAACAGACCATAAACCGTTAATTGATGTTTTTCAGAATAGCAAGATGGATGTATAGTTTGCAGGAGTATGATTTTGTTATAAGATATGTACCAGGAGTAAAGAACGTGAATGCAGATTGCCTATCTAGACTGCCAATTGAGAATCAAGCAGATGAGGAGGAAGAAGAGTGGATGGTTGCAAGTGTCCAGGATGTAGGGACCGATGCAATTAGTGAGGAACTTTGGCGGGAGTCAGTGAATGGAGATAGGGAATTACAATTGCTGAAGGAATATGTGGGAATGCATTGGTCCAAATTGGGAGAGCGTGCGAACCAGATGACAAATTTCAAGAACGTATGGTCGGAATTGTCCAATCAAGATGGATTGTTGAGACGTGGTGACAGGTTGATTGTTCCATATAAATTGAGAGGGAGGTTATTGGAAGTGTTACATGAGGGTCATGGAGGTATGTCAGGAATGAAGAGGAAGGCAAGAGAAGATTTTTGGTGGCCGGGAATGGACCGTGATGTGGAAAGGTTTGTAAGGAACTGCGTGGAGTGTGCATGTAGCGATAAATCCCATGTGGGGGTGAAGACACCGGTTACTCCATTTCCATTTCCAGATAAACCTTGGCAGAAAGTAGGGATGGACATATGTGGTCCTTTTTTATTGGACACTAATGACAAGGTTTTTGTTGTGGTAATGATAGATTATCATTCCAAATGGCCTGAAGTGAGTGTAGTGAGGGATGTTAGGTCAAGTGCAGTGATTGAGTTTATTGCGAAGAGGTATGGAGGAGAGAAGGTTATCCAGAGGCTGTAGTGACGGACAATGGTCCGCAATTTACATCTGAGGAGTTTGGCGATTATATGAAAAAATGTGGGGTAAGACACATTAGAACTGCTGTAGCCCATCCTAGGGAAAATGGACTAGTAGAGAGGTTCAACAGAGTGATAAGTGAAAATATACAATTGTCGGTGCAGAATGGTCTGAACTGGAAAAAGGAAATAAAGAATCTTTTGTGGAATTATCGCACTACTCCACATTCTCTCACTTTGGAGACTCCGTTTGTATTGTTGAAGGGTAGAAAGCCGTGTACCAAGGCTGTACCTGGATGGATGGGCAAAGCAGGAAGAGAGAAGGTGGAAGTGTTGAAGCGAGTAAGGGAAAGTCAAGAAGCGTATGACGGAAGAAATAAGGGGAGTTGGAAGAAGATGGGAAGGTTGAAAATTGGTGATTGGGTGAGAACTAGGGTGTGGAATAAAAGAAAAAAAAGGTGTATCTAAATGGTCAATACCTAAGCAAGTGGTGAAAGTGAAAGAATATAGGGGGTGATTCTGACCGCGGCGGACGGCGGTCGCCGCCCGCCACGCGGTTCCCGCCGAAAGACCGCGGCGGTCATTCTGGCTTTCCCACTGGGCTGGCGGGCGACCGCCGAAAGTCCGCCCGCCAGCCCAGCGGGAAACACCCTTCCCACGAGGACGCTGGCTCAGAATTGAGCCGGCGGTGTGGGAAGGTGCGACGGGTGCAGTTGCACCCGTCGCGAATTTCAATGTCTGCTAGGCAGACACTGAAATTCCTTTTGGGGCCCTCTTATGGGGGCCCCGCGGCACCCCCTACCGCCATCCTGTTCCCGGCGGGAGAACCGCCAGGAACTGGATGGCGGTAGGGGGTGTCAGAATCCCCATGGCGGCGGAGCGCGCTCCGCCGCCATGGAGGATTCTCAAGGGCAGCGGAAAGTCGGCGGGACACCGCCGACTTTCCGTTTCTGGCCGCGGCTGAACCGCCACGGTCAGAATGCCCAGCGGTGCACCGCCAGCCTGTTGGCGGTGCTACCGCCGACCTCCGCCATGGCGGTAATTACCGCCAGGGTCAGAATGACCCCCATAGTGTGGAGTTGGAGGATGGTAAGAGATGGAATGTGAGCAAAATAACAAAGTGTAATGAAGCAGAGTTGCGAAAGTGGAAGGGTATGAGGGATGATGGCAAGTGGAGAGAGGTGAGCAAAGAGGTATGTAAGGGAAGGAGATTGGTGAAGAGACCTGTGTATTTGAAGGACTACATAACGTAAGAAAGTTTTTTTTTATACATTAGATAAGGTGAGGTTAGAGGTTAGTTTTGTTCTAGATGGGTTTTGCAGGTTTAGTTATATAGTGCAAAGTTGGCTATTAATGAACAAGGTTAGGATATATTTATATATGCATATTTTAGTTATAAACGTTTTTATTTTGTGTAGGGTAAAGGGGGAGATGTGTTGGATAATGGAATGTAATGACATGTTGTTGCCTAGTGATGTGGGGAAGAAGCTGGAATGTTGAGGCTGCCTGGTGGCAGTTGGGACCTGCCAGGGTTGGTTGTAATATTGAAGCTCAAATAAACTTATACGATGTTTACATAGAAAACGACATCGGAGCATCTTTTCACCCAAGTCTTCAGATTGCTTATGTGCAACATTTCTATAGTTTCATTTCCATAGTACTTATTTCCAATTGTCTCACTACTGTAACTATTGAACATATTGAGTGCAGTAAGATATGGGGTCGTATTTTATGTGTTTGTGTGCTTTATAAACTTTCTTCCTTTCTTAAATTTGCTTTTAAAATGTACCATTTGTCACTGTTTTCTTCAAAATTTTCTCTGGGGAAGAACTCCCCAAACACCTTTTCTGTTCGTCGCGCTTGAGCACTTCGCATACTTGCGCGTAACACTTATGCCCAACTTTTACGCCCACCACGTTCAAGTATTGCCAGCCGACACTGTGTATATCCACTATTATTGGTCACGACGACGGCACTACTAGCCAGCCACTTTAACCCCTGCTGCGAGGCAAAAGTAGGTGGCACTGCACAATATGGAACTATTCGGGAAAGGAAGGGGCAGCGGAGGTTAGTGCGTTTAAGGGTGGGATGGTGGGAGAGAAGCGGGGTGCGGGAAAGAATAATTACGAGTTTTGGTTAGGTTCGGACACTGATTGTTATAATATATAACAATCACTGACCCAAACCCATAATGCTGGTTTTCCACTCATGAGTTTGTCGTGCGCCACATACATAAGTGGCACTACCTTTCTTTGAGGTCTTACAGTCAGTGTGTATTTTATTACAGTTAAAAAAACAAAAAAGTTTTTTTTATATATTTTTTTTTACCCATAATAAAATAAAATACACACTGACTTTTTCTGGCTGTTTCTACAACTTTCCATGGACTATGTGGCAGGAGTCCACATTTATGGAAGATTCGGAATTGCCCAACAACACATTTTATGCAGGTAAAGTTACATGCCCAACGTGATGTATCAGAAAATGAAGCGCGCAACCAGGGCCTACCGGAATGCAATGCCACAGCACCACCATGTCATTAAAGTGGCCCTAAGCGGCCACCTGGAATATTTCACCCTTTACTTCTCTTCCTGTGCAGCAATTATTCTCCCCCACAAAAATCCTATTAATGGAACTGACAGCAGGTACACATAGCATAGGGAAGCAATTGCAGTGTACGTATGGACGCTGTAGGGTGCAAACTGTACCTGAATAAACCCCATAGCCGCTCTCGATCCACTTTTAAAGTTAAACAAAATAAGAATTACTGAGGTCCCCTGATAAACTACCCATCTGCTTCAGACAGGCGTGTCAAGGTGAGAAACTGCAAATTGCAGCCTAATTTGATTTGTCAGCATTTATGGCCCATGAGAAGTTCTTAATCTGGTGGTGGACAGAGTAGGCAGCACCGGTTGCAGTTGTCTAAAACTGATAGTATTATGATAATATAAAGCACTGAATTAACAAAAAAGTGATTGCTGTGTAAATAAGCAGAAAAATACATGTTCCCAAATTTACAAAAGTTAACACAGGTTTTGCGTTATGCAGCATTAATATTTATTGAGGTTTCTGCTAAAATATAATCCCTGCCACAGTCTGCTAGTGCCAAATATTGTGCGTAGTAATCACTGCTAGGCACCGCTGTTTCATGCAACAGGCTACATCACATTTTGGTTACATCCACCTAGCCCTAGTGCTCCATTGATTGAGCATCACTTTTGAAAAAAAAAAAATCTTTCATTCGCGTCAATAATTTTTCAATTCTATTAGGGACATAGAGGCGAGGATTATGCTTCTCTTTCTTTACTTTTTATTTTCAGCGGCCAATCAGCAAATAAACAATATTCTACAAAACCCATGAATCACAGTAACCATGTGACAACCATAAAGATCCCCACCTTATATAATACGATAATGAAGTGAACAACTGCTCTTTCTTTCTGGGTAACCAAAAAATTCACTTCAACAATGTCATAACAGCAATTCACAAGAAAACTCTCAGATCCACAAAAGTGCTCCAGCCCGGGGAACTCGGTCACTCAACGTCCACTCGAGGGCGAACATCAGGAAAAGACTCAGGAACCCAGATCTGCGAATCCATCATGAAAGGGAATCCTCATTTGTCGTCATTCCCTTGGGGGAAGACCAAAACAGAACTATAAAATATGTTTTAATACCCAGAATACGCAGTTTACCAAATCAACCATATCGGAGGGAGCTCTAAAATACAAAACAACTGGCACAAGAAGTGTAATAGCTTAAATTAGCAACAAAAGCACACATATATCGGAAGCAGGAAAAAGCACATATCCCAGTGCGGGTGGAATAACTGTAAGAATCCATTTTGAATTGCTCCTTTTCCTTTAACACGTGTAAGTTTGAGCTCTTTCTCTCTGAACGCACTGCCTATCACATATGTTATCTTATGCATATTTGTTTAAGTAAAATAAGCCTCGCTCCACACCACAGGCTTGCAGCTGGTTTCTTTCCCTAGCTGGGGCACGTTACTCATTATAATCATGTGGTAAAAATAATTAACCGACCTCGGCTGTTGTATTTTGGGGAGGGAAAGGCTGATATCTATACCTTTGAACCACGCAATCCTTTGAAGGGTCTCAAGAATGTGGGAAGTCAGACAGCTGCAGAAGGGAGTCGAGGACAAAGCAGGGAAAGGAACCGGTGTGTGGAAACTGATTACCTCCTCAAAATATCTGTATGACGTATATAATTATTTACATACTTTCTGTATCCTTTGATGTATGAGTATAAATATCACTGTTAAACGCTCCCTGCGAGCACACTTTACTTCGGGCCAGGGATGCCAGTGGTAAACCTGTCCTCTTTTGCTGCAGCAAAAAAATGAATAGACCTTTGGTCATTGATTTTTCACTCCGGCTCTCCGTGTCAAAACTCCTTTGTAAATGCATTTGTAAGTATCTACAAAAAACGTGCCTGACATAACCCTCGCCTCCGTGTCCTCAATAAAATGACAAATTCTTGTCGCAAATGCTAGATTTTTTTTTTTTCTCTGTGTCAGGACCGGAGGCTCAGATTATGCTTGTTCAAAGCTGATTCACCACCACTGATGCGATATTGTCAATAAGCTTACAGTAAAAAGCCTTGAAAGTCGATTCCTAGGACCAATTTGCTGCTCTTAAGTTAAGATGTCCTCCAAACGAGAACCCAAGGCAAAAGGTTTAGACGCCATAGCTCCCCTTGCTGAATGAGCACCAAATTTCGTAGTATCAGTATCAGCCTCCTGCAACAGCCATCGCATCCATCTGGCTAGCATAGCGGAGGAAACAGGTTTGAAAGGTTTCTGTAAAGCAATAAGCAATTGGCCACCCATATCAGTATGAAATTCAGCCGTACTTACCTAGTAAGCTTTTACGCACTGCACCACACATAGCTTAGGATTGTTGGGGAACACAGGATAAGAGATCTAGAATTACATTTCGTCCTTCGTGTAATATCAAAAGTTACTCCCTTGGGAGAAAAAACCCTACCAGCCAGGTCGAATGCCTGGGCATCTGAAACACACACAAAATCAGACATATGAGCATAGTAAGGGCCATATGTACAAACACATTTTCCCATTGACACAGAATGGGAAAAACCCTTTGCTACATCTGGCCCTAAGTTTGGCTGAAAGCTGCTTTCTGGATAAGTATTTGTTAGCTGGCCAGGTCCCCAAAAAACTCAAACCCACACTCCTATCCCAAAGAGAGGAATACTTTGGACAAGGAGAATTAGCCATCAGATGCCCCTAGGGAGTTTACATACAATCAGAAGCTCACCCACCGGTTTACCATCCACTGGCAAATGCCCAGCCAAAATGGCCCACCTGAAATTATTAATGGCCTATGTAGGCCAATCTGAACGAAGCTAAAGAAGCCAAAAATGTCACAACTAAACTGCAATCAGCAGAAGAGGGATCTGCATTCCTTGAACTGCACCAATGACACCATCTTCTCCAAGTGAAGGCATAGCACTGGTGAGTTCCTAATGCCCAGGCCTTTGCGATAAAGTACTCAGACTCCTGCGAAAGACCTGGGAGACTCCATCTTTTCCTGAAATTTTCCATGCCACCAGAGAGAGGTTCCTTGACAGGATCAAAGGACATGGAAAGCCTGCTGGGTCCACTTTATACAATATTCTTATGTTTTTTATTCTGCATGTTTGTGTGTTCTTTCCCACCAAGGGCTTAAGCTGATAAGAATGTACTAGGACGGAAGGGAACGTTTTTGTTTTGATAGAAGGCACAATGGGATTTTGCCCAATTTTCAAAGCTGACCTAAAGTAACCAGCTTTTTTTGAATAATAAACATATGTAGTGAGAGGGAGTTTCTAGAATTCTCCTCTCTTGTTTGTTCAATGTATAAGAGGCCGAGACCAGATAGATGGGGGAGTGACTCAGATCTCTGACATGCTCAGGACGCTGAGGTGTGTCATCCTTCCCATGAGGATAATTGATCTCTCTCCACAATCGATTCTGGGATCTGGTGATCTGATTCTGATTAGGAGGGAGATGAAGCAGATTTGCCCTTGCCTCATGGTGATGCATTTTTTAAATTCATTATTTGCTTTGCATTGTAATATAGATACATATATTTGCTGTGCATATTGCAGTGGAGAATCATTTGTACATGTTTTCGTTTCATTGCTGTGACCATTTTTAAACGTGTACTTTCAGCATGCTAATCTTCCTTTACGAACCTTGCAAATTGAATTAATAAATGTCTTCTTTAGAATAAGAAGCGCATTCCAGAGATTTTTGTCAGTGCATGTGTGTTTCAGCTCGGTCATTAGTGGGGCAAAACATTTTGCTGTAACCAGACAGTCTAAAGGGAGGTTGGAGGTTGAAAGTATACGATTTAAAAGTTAAAATGTGTGGCAGAGAGTCGAAGGATGCACCGCAAACCTTTTCTGAAAGCGCATGTGAAATTAAAATGCCTTATGATGTCTTGGCAAATGTGTTTTCTTGTTTATCAGGACTTTCTCAATTTTAGGATGGGTGCTTAGATAAAACAGAGTTATTTACTATTATAATATGTTTTTAAAAAGGTGCTTTTTGAACAAAATGATGACCCTTTTGTTCTTGACAGCAGGGTTTGGCTACTTTTGTCTGCTTACAGAACAATGCATGAGAGATGTAAACAGTTAGAATATGAAAATAAGAAATTAGAGAAACAACTTGATGACACAATGTAGGAAATTGGCTCTGTATATACTATTTCAAAGTAAGAAATAGTGTGCACAGAGTCCAAGGGTTCCCCTTAGAGGTAAGATAGTGGCAAAAAGAGATAATTCTAATGCTCTATTTTGTGGTAGTGTGGTCGAGCAGTAGGCTTATCAGAGGGTAGTGTTAAGCATTTGTTGTACACACACAGGCAATAAATGAGGAACACATACTCAAAGACTTACTCCAGGCCAATAGGTTTTTATATAGTTTATTTTAAGAACCATAGGTTCAAGATTTACAAGTAATACTTCAAATGAAAGGTATTTCACTTAGATACTTTAGGAAGTTTTAATAATCACAATATCATATACAGTTTTGGCACAAATGGCAATAAGCTATTTTAAAAGTGGACACTGCAAAAATCAACAGTTCCTGGGGGAGGTAAGTAAATGTTAAGTTCACAGGTAAGTAAAACACTTACAGGGTTCTAAGTTGGGTCCAAGGTAGCCCACCGTTGGGGGTTCAAGGCAACCCCAAAGTTACCACACCAGCAGCTCAGGGCCGGTCAGGTGCAGAGGTCAAAGAGGTGCCCAAAACACATAGGCTTCAATGGAGAACACGGGGTGGACACAAGCAGGCACAGAAAGTACACCCTCAGCGGCACAGGGGCGGCCAGGTGCAGAGTCGGGTTTTGTATAGAAAGCAATGGGGAGACCAGGGGGTCTCTTCAACGATGCAGGCAGGCACAAGGGGGGGGGCTCTTTGGGGTAGCCACCACCTGGGCTAGGCAGAGGGTCGTCTGGGGGTCGTTCCTGAACTGGGGTTTGGTTCGTTCAGGTCCTGGGGGCTGCGGGTGCAGTGTTGGTTCCAGTCGTCTGGTCCCTTGTTACAGGCAGTCGCGTTTAGGGGGGAGCCTCTGGATTTCCTCTGCAGGCGTCGCTGTGGGGGCTCAGGGGGGTCGCCTCTGGTTACTCACGGGGGTCGTCTCTGGTTACTCACGGGCTCGCAGTCGCCAGGGAGTCCTTCCTGAGATGGCTGTTTTCCGCAGGTCGAACCGGGGGCGTCTGGTGCAGAGTGGAAAGTCTCACGCTTCCACCGGGAAACGTGAAGTCTTTAAAGTTGCTTCTTTGTTGCAAAGAAGTTGCAGAATGTTGAACAGAGCTGCTGTTCACGGGAGTTTCTTGGTCCTTGGGTGCAGGGCAGTCCTCTGAGGCTTCAGAGGTCGCTGGTCCCTATTGGATGCATCGCTGTTGCAGTTTTCTTCGAAGTTGGGAGACAGGCCGGTAGGGCTGGGGCCAAAGCACCTGTCATCTTCGTCTTCACTGCAGGGCTTCAGGTCAGCAGTCCTTCTTCTCGTTAAGGGTGCAGGAATCTAGATTCCTAGGTTCTGGGGGCCCCTAAATACTGAATTTAGGGTGGTGTTTAGGTCTGGGAGGGCAGTAGCCAATGGCTACTGTCCTTGAGGGTGGCACACCCTCTTTGTGCCTCCTCCCTGTGGGGAGGAGGGCACATCCCTAATCCTATTGGGGGAATCCTCCATCCACAAGATGGAGGATTTCTAAAAGTAAGGGTCACCTCAGCTCAGGACACCTTAGGGGCTGTCCTGACTGGTGGGTGACTCCTCCTTGTTTTTCTCATAATCTCCTCCAGCCTTGCTGCCAAAAGTGGGGGCAGTGGCCGGAGGGGTGGGCATCTCCACTAGCTGGGATGCCCTGGGGCACTGTAACAAAAGGGGTGAGCCTTTGAGGCTCACCGCCAGATGTTACAGTTCCTGCAGGGGGAGGTGAGAAGCACCTCCACCCAGTACAGGCTTTGTTCCTGGCCACAGAGTGACAAAGTCACTCTCCCCATGTGGCCAGCAACATGTCTGGCGTGTGGAAGGCTGGCAGAAACTAGTCAGCCTACACTGGAAGTCGGGTATGTTTTCAGGGGGCATCTCTAAGATGTCCTCTGGGTGTATTTTACAACAAATTGCACACTGGCATCAGTGTGCATTTATTGTGCTGAGAAGTTTGATACCAAACTTCCCAGTTTTCAGTGTAGCCATTATGGAACTGTGGAGTTCGTGTTTGACAAACTCCCAGACCATATACTCTTATGGCTACCCTGCACTTACAATGTCTAAGGTTTTGCTTAGACACTGTAGGGGCATAGTGCTCATGCACATATGCCCTCACCTGTGGTATAGTGCACCCTGCCTTAGGGCTGTAAGGCCTGCTAGAGGGGTGACTTACCTATGCCACAGGCAGTGTGAGGTTGGCATGGCACTCTGAGGGGAATGCCATGTCGACTTAGTCATTTTCTCCCCACCAGCACACACAAGCTGTGGAGCAGTGTGCATGTGCTGAGTGAGGGGTCCCTAGGGTGGCATAAGACATGCTGCTGCCCTTAGAGACCTTCCCTGGCATCAGGGCCCTTGGTACCAGGGGTACCAGCTACAAGGGACGTACCTGAGTGCCATGGTTGTGCCAATTGTGGAGACAAAGGTACAGTTTAGGGAAAGAACACTGGTGCTGGGGCCTGGTTAGCAGGGTCCCAGCACACTTTCAAGTCATAACTTAGCATCAGTAAAGGCAAAAAGTCAGGGGGTAAATATGCCAAGGAGGCATTTCCTTACACACAATAAATACTGTATCTATGCTGTCTTGTCAGAATAAGTTATTACAAGATAAGGTTGATATCTACCATGCCGTCACAAGGAAAGCTGATTTCTCACATTCCAGTAAAGAGGAGGTTAAAAAACATGGGGACCAGTGTGAGCTACATGAGTAGAACGTAGTTCGTGCTCAGCCAATATTTAGACGAAAAAGACAGAGTAGCCCACAGAAATTGGCAGGAGTTGAAATGCATTATTTAAAAGATTATACCGAGCAAGAATTTAAGGATGTTAAAGATATATTCACTGAGCTTTTGCAGAGTAAAATGTGGCCAGGATGTAGAGAGATGTTGCTACAAGTAAAACAAAAGACTTTGGAGTTTGCTACTCCTCGCACTAAACAAGAGATACAGCGATTCATGGGATTGTTTGATTTTTGGAGACAGCATGACCCTCATCTGAGTAAAATCTTAATCATTTGGTACAAAGCGACAAGAAAAGAAACATGAGTTTGAATGGAGTGAAGAGCAGCAGTGTGGTTTTGATTTAGCAAAATAAATAATTCAACAGGCTTTAGACTTGTGGACAGTGCAGAAAGGAGACATTGTGTTGCATGTAACTATCCAGGGACAATATGTAGATTGGAACAGGTGGCAAAAGCAAAGAAGAACAGGAGTGTCCCTGGGGTTCTGGACCAAAAATATCTGATGGAACTTTGAAAAACTGGAGAGAGCATTTAAATGAAGCCCTACACATTCTGAATAACAGACCATTACAAAATGCTGAAACTCCGCTGATAAAACAACATGTGGCCACCAACACCACTGTGTACTGGGAAATAAAACCTGGAGCTTCAACTCCTTACAGAGCCACACCGGAATCTGCAGGTCTTGATCTACATGCTTACACAATTGCCCAACTTGTCATAAGCCCAGTGTATGGAGGATTGTTGAGGAAGGGGACTGCCCCAGCCCTTCTGACAGTACAAGGAAAGGGAGGTTTTAGTTCAACTGACAAAAACCCTGGACCTAGAGTGTTGGTGGAATCCCCAAATGTCCCTCCAGAACCTGCAGAAATTATAGCCAAGAGCCCTAATAATGGTCTGCTGATCATAAAACAAGGAATGGAAAATGGGAGCACATTTCAGCTGACAAATGTTATTTGCAAGAAAGATAATACTTGTTTCTTTTACAGATCATACCATGACTTGCCTCTGACCATTAGTGTGCTGTGTGGTCTCCCTTCGGGCATGTGCGTGTGAGGTCAGAAGGGACAGCACCCCCAACTTGAACCTGTTTGATTGATCACGTTGCGTAACACCCCTGCTGCTTTTGAACTGCAATACCTATGGATCCATTTGGCACAAGTTGTGCTTCACAAATCAAAGTTCTCCATGGGAATAATGCAGATGTCCTATCAACCTGTTTGATTGCAATTCTAATGGAACCAACAACATGGCTTATCACCTGGTGCCAGTCACATTAAACATGTTTAAGTTGTCAGTTGGCTGACTATTCTCGTATGGGAACCTCACTTTTACCTGCATTCCAGCAAACATTACAGGTGGACCATGTACCTTCTCATGATTAGGACTCATGATGTTTCCATCTACCTCTATATCAACTCTTTATCCTAGAGACACTATTCATTTAAGTGAAGGCAGTGATTCAGTTATTATCCCAATCAGATTATATAAGCTTAAGTCTTTCTATTGTAGATGTGCCTGGTTTACCTAGTCAGTGTTGTTCTTGGCTCTGCGCTCCTGGCATGGAAAGTTGTGAAAAGAAATTGAGTTCAGCACACTTGGGTAGCGCCTGTATAGGAACCACAATATAATTTCCGGTGCGCGTGACGCCAATGTTGGTTTTAGAGCTGATCGACACCACCTACCAGCGTGCAGGGGTACTGCTCATGAAAAAATGTCCGGATCCAGTCTGAGAAAATGGAGAGGATTCAAAGGTAAGGAACCTGCAGCTAGATATAGGCCCTCATTATGACATTGGCGGTAAGTTCCACTTACTGCCATGCCAACTGCCGCCAACATACCGCCACCGCCGCGGATATCCGCTAACCACATTATGACACACATACACCAATCCGTCACTATTCTGCGACACACACAAATCCGCCAGCCCAAAGGTCAGTGATAAACTGGCGGTGGCAAAACCCACACCGTTGGGCCAACAGAACTACGCCCATCACATTATGACCCACGAATCACCACAGCGGACATTCAATGGCGGTAAACCATTGGCGGTACATACTGCCACGCTCAAAATACACACTCACTAAAAAATCAACACCACACTGGACAATTCAAATTACACACACCTGACACCCATACACACACCACACCGACACGCCCACACCACTATAAAACACACACCCACATTACCCACAACCCTTTACGACTACAAAAATTGTCACCAGAGAAAGACAGCAAGAGCACTCACACAACCAGAGCCACATACCACCATCACCTATACACCACCCACGCACCTTACATCACACACCCCAACACATCACCCTACACACCCTCACCCACACCACTCACACTACACTCATGGCACCACAACGACACCCCAGGTTCTCTGAGGAGGAGCTAAGGCTCGTGGTGGAGGAAATCATTCGGGTAGAGCCACAGCTATTTGGATAACTGGTGCAGCCGCTATCCATTGCTAGGAAGATGGAGCTATGGCGGAGGATCGTGGACAGGGTCAATGCCGTGGGACAGCACCCCAGCACCCCAGAACAAGGGATGACATCAGGAAGGGGTAGAACGACCTATGGGGGAAGGTACGTTCCATTGCAGCAAGACACCAGCTCGCAGTAGAGGACTGGCAGTGGATCCCCACCTCCTCCCCCACAACTAACAACATGGGAGGAGTAAGTCTTGGCAATCATGCATCCTGAGGGCCTGGCAGGAGTAGCAGGAGGACTGAACTCTTGTAAGACAACTCTTTACTACTTACACCCCCTACCTGCATGCCATCACATACCGTCACCCTCACACCCATCACCACACCACCTCCCACACACCCCACCATCACAACCCACTCATCCCAATGCCAAGCCCTGCATGCATTACCAATGCATGGACACCTGTCACTACAGCATGCACACTAGAGAGAATCAGCTAGCCCACCAAATAACTCACACAAGACCAAGCTGCCAGGGCAATATCAACCATACAGGGCAACCCACCCATGCACAAGATGTCACACACAGAAACAATAACACTGCATTTACATCCCCATAGGTAACCCAGCTGGAGAAGCGGTGCCAGCAACATCCTGACCCCCCACAGAAGAGACCCACAGTGATGACAGCAGCTGTGCTCGCCTGGATCTAGATGACCTACCTGGCCCATCAGGGACCTCCGGACAGTCAGTTATCCAGGCACACTCTTACACCACCTCAGAGACTCCCCCCCTCAGGAAACACCAGCACAGCACTCACCCAGCTGGCCCATACCTCTGTCCCCAGGACACATCAATCAGCAGTGTGTCCACCACTGCAGGGACCCCAGGGTACACCACAAACTCAGAACAATCAGGGACCTGGGGTCAGTGGCAGTGGGCACACAGTTCATGGGGAGGACAGGCCCAGGGAACCCACCCTCCAGGAGGCACTCACCGCAATCCTGGGAGCATACCAACATTCCCAGGATATGCTGGGCCAGATCCTGGACAAGTTGCAGGAGAACATGCGGCTGCAGGGGGGACAGTACCTGGGGATCAGGGAGTACTTGAAGGCCATTAACACCACCCTGGTCTCCATTGCAGGGGTGCTAGCAGACATGGCCAACAGTATGAGGGAGGCAGTGGCACAGCAACGGGCCCCTGAAACTAGCCAGACTACTGAACAGCCCTCCACCTCCGCTGCCGCTAGTGGACAGGAGACCCCGCCATAGGACCAACAGGCCACCAGCACCCCCCCCCCCCCTGTAGAAGGAGGACCACCATGCAAACGTTCCCTGCGATCCAGGCAGAAGCCAGAGACTATTGCCAAGACCCCACCAGGAAATAAGACTCTCCTGATTGTCACCCTTGTGTCCCACTCTGTCATCATGTCCACCTTGAACTGCCATTGCTCCCCTTCCTATGCCCCCTTGGACAATGCACCTGTGATACAAATAGACTGGACTCTAACCTAGACTTTGATCCATCATCACCCTCAGCCCATTGCACTACCCCCTCTTCGTCAGAGCACTGCAGTAAACACACTTTGAAAAAATACAAGTATGGTGTATGTCAAATGATTTAAAAATGTATTCATTTAAAAAGGTTCAAACATTGCTATTCAACTGTACAGTAATGTTTACATGGGAGAAACCTGTAGTTGGCTGCACTGAACACACCAGGAGCAATAGTGGGGCACTGACATCTGCAAAGAGAGATGCCAAAGGGAACAGTGAGTGGGCATAGAAGTAGAAATACACAGCCTGCCAGTGACAATGTCACACATCAAACTGTAAAAGAAATGTGAAATAACCAGGTCTTACCTGTGTGTCATTGGAAGTATTGACGAATGACTGCACTTCTGTTGTCCTCATTCTCAACCTCTGCCTCCTCATCTTCACTGTCCACTGCTGCCACACTGCCATCTCCAGCCTCCTCCTCTTGCAGAAAAGGCACATGGCTGCACAAGGCAAGATTGTGCAACATACAGCGTGCCACGATGATCTGGCAGACCTTCTTGGGTGAGTAGCACAGGGATCCACCTGTTAGATGGAGGAACCAAAACCTGGCCCTCAGGAGGCCGAATGCCCTTTCTATTATCCTTCTTGTTCGTCCATGTGCCTCATTGTAAGGTTCTGCTGCCCTTGTCCTGGGATTCCTCACAGGGGTCAGTAGCCATGATAGGTTGGAGTAACCAGAGTCACATGCAAATATCGAGGGACAACTGTTAGCCACACACTCACCCTTAGGGCCCACAACATACCCATACACCAACATCCACTGGGTGGGGACCAGGGCTCACCTATTAGCTACACCCTGTGCCTCTGTATTTGTATTGACCCAGGATACTTTGCATTGACGTGGGAGATGTACTAGTCCACCAGGCACACCATCTGGACCTTCATGGAGTGGAAACTCTTTCGATTCCTGAACACCTATTCATTCTGCCGGGGGAACAAATGCAATATGTGTTCCATCAATTGCCCAATGATGCTGCGGATATGTCCCATTACATAGAAGCCAGCTTTCACTGTGGCCAAATCCTCCACCTGTGGGAAAACGATGTAGCTGCACATGTGTTTAATCAGGGCAGACAACACTCTGGTCAGCACTATTGAAAACATTGGCTGTGACATTCCTGCTTCCAAGCCCACTGTCACTTGGAAAGAACCAGTTGCCAGGGACTTGAACAAGAGGGGGGGATCCCGGTGGGGTGACTGATAGCAGATATTAGGTCAGGCTCCAATTGGGCACTCAGCTCCGTGATTGTGGCCCTATCAATTCTATAGGTGGGGATAATGTGCCTGTCCTCCATTGTTGCCAAGTCCACTTGGTCTGTACACAGGGGATGTCTCCATCTCCTATTCATCCGCAGTGGTTGCAATCCATGTGGCAAAAGAGTGAGTAGCTGGTCATTAGCTGTACATTGTAACCACTACAGTTAAATGCATATTGTGATTGTTACAATATTTTGGTGTAATAGGTCCAAAATGTGAATTTGTGTACTGTGACGCAGTTAGGATCCATGGCCTGGCCCCCCCTGAAATGGGGTCCGCCTGTCCAGTATGGAGGGACAGGTGGAAGTGAGGTAATTCCGCTGACGTTGTGTGCCGTTGCGGGAGGCGGTTTAGAACCACTGCACACCGCTTCATTGGTTATCATTGGGCCCTATGGGGTACAGTGGCCAATAGTGATTAACGCTGGCAGCGACGGTATGCACTGCCGCGGATGTGACCGCCATTTTCTCTCTGTTCACTCACTTTCTACCTGACCTTCAACAGGAGAGGACCTACACTGCATGTGCTGCTGTGACCTGTGTCTGGAATCAGCCATGGCTCGTGTGACTGGGGAAAGGGCCCCTGCCTTCACATCGGCGGAGTTGGAGCGACTGGTGGATGGGGACCTACCCCAGCACCAACTGCTGTATGGGCCTCCAGACCAACAGGTGAGTACACCGTGAGTATGATGCATGGGGCATTAATGCATGAAGTGCTGTGTGTGAAGACCTCATGTAGGGGGGGTTGGTGGATGGGCCCTGGGCAGCGTGGAGCATGTATGCTGGGGCATGTCTGTGCTAATGGGGATGGGAAGGGGCATGGTGGGACCTAAGTGTAACAGGCAAGACGGTCGGACTAATACTTTTCCCTGTGTATATTTCCCTGCAGGTCAGCACCCATCAAAAGAAGGGTATATGGCGTGCCATCGCCACGGATGTGCGGACCCTGGGGGTCCACGGCAGGCAGAGCACTGTCGGAAACGGTGGGAGGACCTGAGACGCTGGGCACAGAAGACGGCGGAGGCCGAGCTGGGGATGGCCTCCCAACGAGGAAGGGGTGCCCATCGAACTCTGATCCCCCTGATGGCCCGCATACTGGCGGTGGCCTATCCGGAGCTAGATGGGCGCTTGGGGGCATCACAACAGCAACAAGGGGATGAGTACAGTGCCCTTCATTACATCTTACGTCTAGTGGGGTGGTATCCGGATGGGGGGGAGGGTGCCTTGTGTGTGCCCCTAGGCCAAGCCTGACATTGCAGAGTAGGTCCCATGTTGGGCAGGGTTCTGATGTGAAGGTCCTACAACCAAGCTAGTAGGCATCCACTACTGGGCAGGGGTCTGTGTGTCTCAGACATGCTGCAATTGGCGTAAGGTGTCCCTATCCATGGGCTGGTGACTAGCATTGTGACTGGTAGTGCATTGCCTAGTGCATAGGGCTGTTCCCTGTGTGTGAGTGTCTTGTGTATGCCAACGGTGGTGTTGGTGCCGCTATTGACCAAGTGTATCCTTTGTCTCTTCTCCCCCCCTTTTTGTTTTGTCACCATGTCCTTATGTGCATTAGCATCATCTGGAAGATGAGCAGAGGCACTGCATCCCACAGGACCCGGGAGGCCGAATACACCGATGGTCTGGGCACCAGTGGGGGCGAGGGGAGCACCACGGCCGAGACAGGAGGGGACAGTTCGGACACTGATACCTCCTCCGATAGAAGCTCCCTGGTGGTGGCAGGCACCTCTGTACCCACCCCAGCTACAGGAACAGCCGCCACCCCCGTACCAGCACCGCCCTCCCAGCAGCCCCTCAGCGAGTTTCCTATGCCCGCTCACCCAGGAGAGTGGGCATCTCCTTCACCCCAGGCACCTCCGGCCCTGCCCCAGTTAGCCCTGCTGCCCTGAGTGAGGAGGCTATTGACCTTCTACGATCCATCTCTGTTGGGCAATCAACCATTGTGAATGCCATCCAGGGGCTGGCAGCCCAAATGCAACAGACAAATGCATTTCTGGAGGGCATTCACACTGGCTTGGCGGCCCAACAGAGATCAATCCAGACTCTGGCCTCCTCTCTGATGGCAGCCATTGTCTCCGTTTCCATCCTCCCCATCCAACTTCCTCCACCCAACCCCATTCCCCTCAGCCACAACCTATCCCAAGCACACAGGCAGAAGAGCAGGCACCCAGTGTCTTCTCCCACTGTGCCCCCTCCTCCCAAAGTACACAAACGCAAGCACTCAGACACCCAATAGCCTTCCACTTCACAACAGCATCCAGCCCATGCACCTGCCCCCAAACACAGCAGACAGACACCTCCTACAACCACTCCCTCTTCCTCCACTCCCGCCCCAATGTCCCTAAGAAGCTTTTCCTCGCCACCATTGACCTCTTCCCTACCCCCTGCCCCCGTCCCTCACATCAGTCCAGGGTGGTCAAAACCCAGGCAAGCACCTCAGCCACCCAGTCCACGGGCACAGTAGTGTCCCTAGCAACTCCAGGTGGAAAAGGATCCTGGCCACCAGACAGCCAGACTGAAAGGGTGCCTACCCTAAGTGCTTCAAGGAAGGGCAAGGAGCCAGCCCCAGCTGCAGGAAGGAAAGGCAAGGAGCCAGACCCAGTTGCAGGAAGGAAGGGCAAGGAGCCAGCCCCAGTTGCAGGAAGGAAGGGCAAGGATCCAGCCCAAGCTGCTGCCAAAAGGGGCAAGAAGCCATCCACAGATGCTGGCAGGAAGGGCAAGGGGCCTGGTGCTGGGACTCAGTCGGAGCCTCCACCACCAACCATGGTGGTGCAGTCGTCCGAGGCTGCAGGGGATGGGCTGGAGCCTCCCCACCCCCACCACCAGCAGCAGCCCCAGTGGGCAGCCGTCCGAGGCTGCAGGGGATGGGATGGAGCCTCCCCCCACCATCACCATCACCACCAGCACCATCCGAGGCTGCAGGGGATGGGCTGGTGCCTCCCCCCACCAGCAGCACCGCCGCCGCCACCACCACCAGCAGCCCCAGTGGGCAGCCGTCCGAGGCTCCAGGGGATGGACTAAAGCCTCCCCCCACCACCAGCTCTGCCACCAGCAGCACCAGCACCTGCATTGGGCAGCCGTCCGAGGCTGCAGGGGATGGGCTGAAGCCTCCCCCCACCACTACCAGCAGCAGCACCACCACTGCCACCACTGAACAGCCGTCACCGCCTGTGGACAGTGTGTATTCATGCATCCATGGGCTATTGTGCGACCTGGCACCTGCAAATCCTGTGGGTATGACACCCAGCTGAGAGACTGTTACCTTGCACTCCCCAAGATCTGCATCGCAGGGCACGATGCCTCCTCCAGAACAAGTGGAGAAGCCATCCCCTCACCCCATAGTCCCCAGGATGAAGCACACTGGGCACGATGCCCCCTCCAGAACCAGTGGAGAAGGCATCCACTCACCCCATCCTCCCCAGGATGAAGCTCACTGGGCATGATGCCCCCTCCAGAACCAGTGTAGAAGACATCCACTTGAGAGACTGTGGCCTTGCACTCCCCAGGACAGAGCAATGGGCATGCTGCCCCCTCCAGATCCAGTGGGCAAGTCACCCACTCGAGAGACTGTGGCCTTGCACTCCCCAGGACCAAGCACAGGGCATGTAGCCCCCTTCAGAGCATGTGGGCAAGTCACCCACTTGAGAGACTGTGGCCTTGCATTCCACAGGACAGAGCAATGGGCATGTAGCCCCCTCCAGAGCATGTGGGCCAGTCACCCACTTGAGAGACAGTGGCCTTGCGCTCCCCAGGACCAAGCACAGGGCATGTAGCCCCCTCCAGAGCATGTGGGCAATTCATCCACTTGAGAGACTGTGGTCTTGCACTCCCCAGGACCAAAGAACAGGGCATGTAGCACCCTCCAGAGCATGTGGGCAAGTCACCCATTTGAGAGACTGTGGCCTTGCACTCTCCAGGAGAGAATAATGGGCATGTTGACCCCTCCAGGACCAGTGGCGTTGTACCATCTTCCGTCTGAGATGCCCCCCGTTCCCCGTGCCCCTGAGGTGCCTGGCTATTTTCGACCTGATGCCCCTGCAGTGTTCTATCTGTGTTGTTGCAGGAGTGAGGTGGGGCCTTGGACTTTGTGATGTGGCCCACGAACATTGAGGACTGGGCAGTCTCCCTTGATTTGTAAATATGCATATACTTTTTGATTTGGACGCACGTATTCCTACTATATTTATCTTATTACACTCACTTTAATCTATTGTAGTGGTCCTTGCATTATTCCTGAGGGGTACGGGTCAATATGTTATGTTACTATATCTGCTTGTGTCTGTGGTGTTGGGGGTGGGGGTGTTGCGTGTTGCGTATGTGTGTCACTCTCTTTTTCCTCCCTCCTCCCCTGTGTGATAGGCAGCTGTACTCACCGTGGTCGTCTTCACCATCGTTGGTATTCGTAGTGGAGAAGCACGTAGAAGAGCATTGGGAAGACATGCAACTCGGGCTCCATGGCGGCGTGGTTCTTCCCTGAGTCTCCACAGGTGAGTCGTTTCCCTTCTATGCAGTGTTTCCGCCAGGCTTTTGATGTCGTTGGTACTGCCCCGGAAAAGGTGGCAGATTGGCATGTCTTAATAAAGTGGGTGGAACATTTTCTTCCGCTTGGCTTTAGGCGGTTACCGCCATGGTGCCTGTTTCCGCCCTGGCGGTCAGTGTGTTAAAGTGGCTGTCTGTTTGAGCTGTTTCCGCTGTTGTCATATTTTGGCAGTAATTACCGCCGGCCTGTTAGCGGTATTACTGCCACTTTATCACTGACTGCCAGGGTTGTAATGAGGGCCGTAGTCTCTACCAGATAAGGAGTTACCAAAGTTAAGTAACTTGTTCTTCTTCTCTGCAGTGTTTTAAGGGATCGGCTTACTACATTCAGTGCTTATGACAATTGAGGAGAATCCCCTGAAAGAGAACAAAGAGTTATCTAGCTGTAATCCTAATTCTCGTCCAGTGGAATCCTCGACAAAGTAATGAGCAACCCTCCTTCTTCCCTGGACAAGAGAGAGTACGTACTTATTTCTAACTGTCATCTCTGACTCATGATGAGGCACTGGAGGAAGAATGGGTCCCCAAAAAGCACAACAATGGTGTTTTTTTTAAAACTATTTACTGAGTGCAGCCTGTCTTCATGGTTTTCTTTAGTATGGGATATATGTAAATTCTACCTTGGATTGGAAATCCTTGCTTTATTTCTACTATATGGTGATCTCTGTGATATTATAGAATATTGATTTTTGTTGTTGATGATCTCGGTGATTCATAGGCTAATGATTTTAAATAAATACTTTGCAGAGACTGGGTTTTCTTCATTTCTTCAACACTGAAATTAGCTATGATGGAACCAGATACAACGCAGTTTAACCAACATCAAGTAGACTATGGAGTAAGGAATTTAATTGAAAAAGTTTTAATTGAATGAGCTTTATGTTTCTGTCTTGGGCAGGAAAGGGAAATATAAGAAAATGGTGTACATTTTTGAACATTTATACTCAAAATGAAACATTTTGCACATTCATCTAGTTTTGAAGATGTGTGAATTTGATACATATATACTTTTTCATACAGTTGGATCTGTAAAAGTGTCTGCTTTCTATTTGGAATGTAGAATTAAGAGATTTTATGGTGATGTTTAGTTTACATGATTCGAGTTAAAAAAAAAAAGACTTGCCAATGACAGTATCCACATATTGCAGACCTGATCTAGAAACTTT
Source organism: Pleurodeles waltl (assembly GCF_031143425.1). Taxonomy (NCBI): domain Eukaryota; kingdom Metazoa; phylum Chordata; class Amphibia; order Caudata; family Salamandridae; genus Pleurodeles; species Pleurodeles waltl. Next base: position 168,721,942 of record NC_090445.1, read on the forward strand.
GTCTATGCAGTTCACACTCAGCGTGACTTCGGTAGGAAGGTCGCACAGGCCCGGCAAACATGTCTCCTTTTCCTGCAACATCCTTTTAGGTCTTGTCCACAAACTGTTGTTGAATGACCTATTGTGTATATTACCAATATTTGCAGTAGGCTTTGGGTTAATCCGTTGCTTATCATTGGTAGGCTTTATTGTCAATTACAGTTTGCTAGCTTGTTTTTCAATTGCTTCTCATCCCCTGCTTATGTTTGCCCCCCCCCCCGAAGCATAACGTCTTTTTTGTAAACAAACTTTATTGAGTTTTATTTACTCACTACAACATTCCATTCTATCTTCTAATGCAGAAGTACAATATCGTGTTTGCAGTATGCTGGCGTAATGTCACAATAAAAATAACCATAGCAGTTAGCATCTGTGAAATACATTGCTGGTTTCTCTTCCCTATAATGCAAGAACTCAAAACTACCCTCTTTGCCCCTCCCCATGCATGCCCACACACCATCATGACTTTTTCACCATAATATAGTTTAGTTTTCTGAGCCCCACCTCTAATCAAATCACTTGGTCCCAGTCTGTCCCGCAGTTGCTGCATCTCAAGTGGAGGTTAAGGAGTCCAGTGCTGCATTTCTCCCAGGTACCCCATGGGGATTGTGGAGCATCCAGGGGTGTTTAGTTCAGATTCTTTTAGGAAAACGACTAGGTGATCCCACACCTTAGCTTTGTCAGTCAGCCCTTGCTCCTTTCTTGCTTCTCGAAATAGCGCCGTACTTTCATATTCTGCCCATTTGTAGAGGTCTGCCCTCTACTTGGTTAGTCAGGGTCCCCTGGGATCTTTCCAGTGCATAGTGATCTCCTTTTTTGCCAGTACGAGTGCCAAATCTATAAATTTGGCAGTATCCTTAAATTTGTTTGGGCGTGGGTATCCCCCCACAGGCAAACCAATGGGGTACGCATTATAGACCTATGCATGATCTCATTGATTCTTTCGACCACCTGGTCCCAAGATGCAGTCAAGTGTAGACATGTCCATACCATATGTAATAGTTAAGCATGCCGTTCCTCACAGCGGGGACAGGCCGCTGAAGTCGCCTGGAAGAGTGGTATGATTTTCCCAGGATTAAGGTACATCCTGTGTAAGAAGTAATACTTGACTAATTTTCAATGGGCATTCCTAGACACATTGTATACTGCCACGAGTATTGCGGCCAATTGCCCCTCCGTGATCGGTAGTGCAAGGTCCTTCTCCCATTTCTCCTTTAGACCTTACGGCACCATACAGGGAGGTTACTGCTTTAAAGCAGCCATTCAAAGTGCACAAGACCTGACAACTATGATGATGTTTTGGTTCAATTTGGCCCATCAGCCAGTGTGCCTGCACCACTGCCACCACTGCCTCATGTTGCAGGAAGTGGCCTCTGGGAATCCCTTATGTTGTGGCAAAGACCTCGAATGATAGAAGCTCACCATCTCTAAAGAGATCTCCTACCCAAGTATCCCCAGATTGGGTCCAGTTTGACAGTCCCCTAAGCGCTGCTCTCGCGTGAAGTGATTCTAGTGCATATAGTGAGATATCTGGGGAATATGGGTTACTGGTGTGAGTGCATTGTAGTGTACATTTCCAACAGTGCCTTGCTACTTGTGATATTAGGTTTCTCTCTTGGTACCTCTGCCCAGGATTTAAAAGAATTTGCAACAATGTTGAGCGGCTAGGTGTCATTTCATCTATGATCCCATCTGGCTGCAATCGGGATGAAAGCCATTGGGTTAGCCACTGGAGCTGCACGGCCAAGTCGTAACCCTTAAAATCTTGTGCTGCTAAGCCCCCATCCACCATCAGTTGTTGTAATTTAGTCAAGTTCACTTTGCTTCTGTCCGTGCCCCTATAATGGCTATTAATAGTGTATTTATTTATTTGAAGACTCGACTGGGGATGATGAAGGGTAAAGTTGAGAAAAAGTACAACAAGCAAGGGAGTGCTACCATCTTTGAAACTGCTATCCTACCAGCCATAGACAGAAAACAGCAGTTTTCCAGAATTCTATGCTGGCCCATAGCTTATAATGGCCATGGCAATATTGCCCTCTAGGAGATCTTGAGGATTATGGTAAATCTTAACTCCCAGATATTTTAGGCACAATCCCTCCCATATGAGGCCACGCATGTTGGGAGGTGGCAGTGTACCACGGCATAGTGAAAACAGTTGGAATTTTTTCTAATTAATACCCAGACCAGAGGCTCTCCCAAATTCCTCCAGCAGTGCTATTGCTCTTGGGAGATCATCGTGCCCGTTTTGTAGCAACAAGAGCATGTCGCCTGTGTACAGGTTGGTATGGTGTAGACTGCCCCCAATGTCTAGGCCTCTGGGTACCTCCACAGTTCACAATATGATGGTGAGTGGTTTCATTGCTATTGCAAACAGCAATGGGGAAAGAGGACATACCTGTTGCGTTCCCCTACTTACAATATACAATTTGGAGATGCTTCTCCCGGTTCCTACCCTAATCGTGGGTGCCGACTTTTTAAATTGCTTTTTGATTAATGATCTCTCTGTAGTTAAGCATAAATATGACTGATAAGCACTCTTAGCGACACGTGTCCCCCATTTAATGTTTCTTACCGAAACCTAGGGTAACAATGCTTCAGACCCTGATTTCGTAGCAGTGCTCCCGGCTGCTTATGCTTTCCACCGACTGGATCGGATGGGTCAAATGGGGGGGGGAGGTATTGCTATTGTCGCTTCTAAAGCATTTAAAGAGTCTTGCAAACCTTTGAGTTTGGAAGATTGTGAAGCGATTAAATTTGTTTAATAAATCATCAGAAATCATTTCATGGAGCTCTTATTTACAGAACCTACTAAGAAAACAATAAAAAAGTACAGAGCCTGAAATAAAGTGAACTTTGTAGATTTAGAAGACTGATAGCCCTTACTCCAGGTTTAGTTGAAGATATTAATTCCACTGTAAGATTATATAACAATTGGCTAATGGAAATAGTTTCTAAGGCACTACCCAAAAAATTTGTAAATTCTTTAAGAAAAACACTGACTGCACCCTGGTACTCACTACGATTAAGACAACTGAAGCAAAAGTGTTGTAAGCAGGCGAAGGTATGGAGGATAAACTATATTGATGAAGAAAGAAGTATACAGTAGAGCTAAGATTCAGGAATACAGGAGAGCAATAGTTGCTGAGAAAACTAGGTACTATTTGGAGAAAATTAGTCAGGCAGCTTGCTCGACAAGAGAACTCTTTAAAACCATTCAGTGTCTAACCAAGCTTGACGTCATGTTAGGCCCCATCCCTTCACAGACACTCTGTGATAAGCTAGCACAACACTTTAAAGAAAAAGTGTAATCAGTATATAATGAACTTGTCATCATGAAATCCTCACTTGAACAAATGGAGGAGCCCTCTACCTTGGTACTTAAGGAACCAAAGCTATGTCGCTTTCCATTTCTAACTGGAAGTCAGGTATTGCTGCTGATTGTGCTTACTAAATCTGGCACTCCATCAGATCCGATTCCACCTAAGGTGTTATATAAAGTTGTCAAGACCATCACCCCAGTAATGACAACCTTGTTCAACAAAATTATGTTTTCCCGAAGATTGGGAGAACATCATAGTTTTATCATTGCTAAAAAAAAAAAGCCATTACTTGATCCCAAGCTAGAAAGTAATTATCGTCCTATTTCAAGACTTCCATTCCTGGCCAAGCTAATTGAAAGGTATCTAAATAATATACTGTCAAATTATTTGGGTGACAATACTATATAGAATGAATCCCAATTTGGTTTTAGATCTGGGCATAGTACGAAGACAACTCTTGTTGCAGTCTCAGTGGAAATCATGAATAATATGGATAATGATGTGAGGGCTGCGTGGTCCTTTTGGACCTGTCAGCAGCCTTCAATGCAGATGGCCATGCTGTTCTTCTGAATAGGCTAACAGAAATGTGGATTTCTGGTTTGACTCTCAATCTGTTGTCATTCTATTTGGAAGTCCATGTCCAAAAAGTAGCCTTGGGAGATTTCTTCTCACGTGCCTTTTCTCTTCGGTGTGGTGTGCCTCAGGGGTCATCACTAAGTCCTACATTATTTAATATTTATGTGGCCGCATTAGCCAGACTTATTAGTTCCTTTGGATTTGCCACCACAGCCTACGCTGACAACACCCAGATTGTGGTGTGTGTCTAGTAACCTTGATGAGATCGCTGAGCTTTTAATAAATGTATGAAAGCAATTGCTAATTGGATGGGTAACAATTGTCTAAAGCTGAATCCTACTTTTTGGGAAAGACCGCACATTTTGGAAAAGCCCCTGGTGGCCTTCTTCTCTTGGATCTCCACCTACTCCAGTGGAAAAAGTTAGAAATCTAGGAATTATATTGGATGACGAATTATCCTTTGTGGAGCAGACCAATAAAGTAGCCTCATCTTGCTTTTTTGTGATAAAAATGTTGAGGAAGGTTCTGCAATACATTCCCCCCTAGCTGCAAAAGTTGGTGGTAAATGCAGGTATCAGACAAGGACCACTAAATGACCACTAAATAAGCTCCAAATGTTGCAAAATGCTGCCTGTTGCCTACTGAAAAACATTTCTAAACACCATCAATCTGTAAGAAATGCTTTGACTTCATTGACTGCTGATAAGAAAAATAATTGCTTTTAAAGCTTTATGCTTGGCACATAAGGCTCTACATAAGAGATGGGCCAGAGTTTCTTAGAAAGAGTTTTAGATGGCATCAGTTCCTGCGCTCAACATCATCACAACTAATGATTGTCACCTGATTTAAGAAAGTAAATTGAGGAGGTTGAAGCTTTGTGCACTTTACGAGTGCTCTCTGGAATAAAATGCCATGTGTCCTGAAACTACAGGATAACTTTCTTTGCTTTCGTAAGCTTCTAAAAACCTGTTTATTTAAGAGAGTTTTGTCATAACTCTATTCTGTAGCACCTTCCTTTATGATAGGTGTGCAACTGTATTAGCGCCAAGACGCCATAAGGCAATCACGCGTTATGTAAGAAATCAGATCAATAATTTTGTCCATTGTATAAAACCATCTACCAGGCCCATTGTTTGCATAGTCACATATAGGAAGTCCCATCTAAGGCTATCAAACACTTTTTCAATATCTATGGCTATTATGGCTGCCCCGTGTTTGCCAGGTATATTTGCCTCCAATATTGTGATGAGTCTTCGAATATTGATTGCAGTGTTATGGCCAGGGCCAATCCCAGTTTGATCTGTATGTATCAGTGTAGGCATCAGGGACAAAAGGTGGGAAGCGAATATGCGACTAAGGATTTTATAGTCCATATACAACATGGAAAGAGGACGGTATGCCCTAATGTCTTAAGCTTGTCGGTCTGTTTCAGAAGCGGTATAACCAGCGCTTCGCTGGTAGATGTAGGTAGCAGTCCCTCTTCATGGGCTGCTGCACACAGGGTGACCAATTGTGGTGCAAGGTCATTTGCGAACGTGGCATAAAATTCCACCGGAAGCCCATCTGCCCCAAGGACTTTGCCTCGGGCCATTGCTTTAATAGCACCACATATTTCTGGAACTACAATCTCTTCTCCTATGACCTCCGTGTCTAACTGTGTCACCCTTGGGAGGGTGGCCGTATCTACAAAATGCCTCTGCAATTTGCGCCGGGGGAAGTGTTTGTGCTGGGGCATAGAGTGTTGTGTATTATGTCACAAATCTGCTATTAATGTCTTCTGTGTGAAGAGGCATTCATCAGTTTCAGATTCCAATTCTAGGATTAGTATGCCCCTAAAGTTTGGGTTTGCGAGCCAAGCTAATAGTGCCCCTGTGTTGTACTGTTCCGCATGGGCTTGCACCATATATGCGCGGTAGTCAAAGCATTGCAGTTTTTCCATGGGCACAGCAAGCTGCTCCTTGGCCTCCAGGAGTTGTTGCTTAAAATCTGTGTTCCCAGGTTGCGCTAGTTCCAGTGTTCATAGTGCTCTCTCATGGTCGTCAATCCCCCTTGTTAATGTGCTTCCTACTCCTACTACTTCCACTATACACTGCCCTCTAATAATTGTTTTAAATGCATCCTATTCTACCAAGAGGGAAGAGGCTGTGGCTATGTTGTCTGCAAAGTACAACAGAATGATTTCCCCTGTTGAGTGTGTAAACCCAGGGTCTTCCAGTGTTTCCACTTGCAAACGCCAGGTCGGTATTCGTGAACTTTCCCTGTGCCATTTGATTGAGAGAAGTACTGGGTTATGGTCAGAAATTGTCCACCATAAATATTCCACATTCTGGACCTTCTCTTGGGCGTCTGGCAAATGTAGAAAAGTGTTGAAGCATACATGTAATTGTGCATGCCCGAATAAAATGAGTAGTCCCTTGTTTTGGGGTTTAGATGTCTCTAGGTGTCATACTACCCCATCTTTGTTGCCAGGATTTTAAAGCTCCGGCTTCTTGGTATATCGGGGAATCCCTCATTGGTGGGTGAGATCTATCCCATGTAGAGTCTGCCAAGCAATTGTAAAGCCCTCCACCCCCAGCATCATGGAATTAGGTGTGTAAGGCACCAGGGGCCATATGTACGAAAGCTTTTTCCCATAGACACAGAATAGGAAAATTCCTTTTGTACATCTGGCCCCAGGACTCTTGACATTGCAGTGACGAAATCCACTTCATTGGAACTGGGTGCATAAATCCCCACCATGGTGAGATCTCGGCTAGCCAAGTGGCCTGACACTATTACATCTCCCCCGGGGCCAATCAGCTCTGCAGTCTTTTGGAATGGTATGCCAGGGCGGATCCAAATAAGTACCCCTCTTTCAAAGGCTGATTATGAGATAGCATATATCTGGCCACGTTATCTTTTTGTTATGGTTCCTCTTTCAGCCACGGTCAGGTGAGTTTCTTGTAGTATTGCTATGTGTACTCATAAAAAGTATAACTTAGGGTGGATGCCATATGGAGGACCTACGTTGGAGCTGCAGCTCATACCGTAATAGTATCTTACCCTATTGGGATAGAGGGGTCCAAGCTGACCCCAGGGGGCAGCCAGTGGGTCGGGTAGAGGCATGCCATCAAAAAACTCAGATGAAATCAAATTTAACAACCCAACTCTCCAACCCCAGGACAAGAAGAAGACATCTCTCACACACTTCAACAAAATAGGGGGAGTGCATCCACTATGGACCCTCTCACTGTCACTCTACGTCATCCAGATAACAATAAGGGTGATAGTGCCTACATACAGTCCCATCATGTTAATGGAACCCTGCCCAAGTGGGAGGCAAGCATTCCTGATATCGTTCAGCCCTCATGTAGTATTTGTAATCATGCGTTGGTCAAATGGAGTAACAGTCGACATTGAAGCTCCAGTGTCCCTTGAAGAAATGGATGCACTGTTGGAGTCAGTGTCCCTCAAGTCCTCCCCTCCTTGCTCCCAGGGGGGGTGTGGTTGAGGCTTGCCCTACTTATGGCCGCCACCACCTCCACCCCACTTCTCTGCTCTTATTGTGCTTGAGACTGTGATGGTGTGCCAGTGCCCTTCCTTGGTTTCTTTTTTGGTGGTCTGTGGGACATTTTCCCAGCCCCATTAGGTATTTCTACCCCATAGTCGGAAGGTTGTCAAGCCAGTCCCAGAGTGTTTCGGGGGAGGTGAAGAATTGCATCGAGTCCGTCTTGGGTCACTCGTAGCCTGGCGAGGAGGAGCATAGCATATAGATCTTCTAGCGTTCTGAGTTGTTTCTTGGCATCCATGAAGGAGGCCAGTTATTGTTGCATCTCTCTGGAGAAATCCGGGAAGATCATGACTCTTTTGTTTTCCACTAGTAGCTCTCCCTGCACGTGGGCCTGCCCCAACATATGATCTCTGTCTCTATAGTGTAGTAGCTTGGCCTCTACTGGTCTTGGGAGGGGAGGGACTGGTGGAGGCGGTGTGCTGGTACTCTCTGGGCATGTTCAAGTGTATAGAACCTAGAAAGACCTTTCAGGGTCACTTTGTCTCAGAGCCAGTTCTGTAAGAAATTGACCATGTTATTTGCAGGGCCTTCAATTCTGGCAGGTCTTTTATGCATATATTGGTTCTCCTGGCCCTGCTCTCTGCATCCTCTGCTCTGCTCGCCAGTGCTTTACCTTTATTTTCTACTTGTGACATCCACTCCCTCATAGCCACCACTTCGGCCAGTGGCCATGACTCTTTTGGCTTAGCTTCAATGGTCATCTCACAGGAGCTCAATATCCATTGCCACCATGTTGATTTTAAGTTTGAGGGCTTCTCTGGAGGCCACTATAGCCTGCAGGTTTGTGTCTAGTGTGGTCCCTTGCTGATGTTTAAGAGGCGGTTCTGCCCTCAGGATCTTGTCTCACGTGGGGGAACTCTGAGAGGCACAAGGACCTGGTGTATCTTTTTACTTTAGGTGTTTGCTCATTCTCATGTTCAGGTGGTAAATAGCTGGAAATAGTTGCAAGAGCTGGACTGGCAGCAAACAAGGGTGTTTTAAAATTGTTGTGTCTCTTTATTATTGCAAATTATTGCAGGTATTCACTGTATTCACTGTAAGGTGATTGTCCTCACCCCGCCAGTGTCTGTTGCTGGTGCCCGTGGGCTCTACTATATTCGTGGATCCCCTCCTCAGCCCGAGTTCTTCTGGAAAGCTGTGAGCATTTGGGAGGTCTGCTGCTCAGCTCCTGCGACAGGGCCGGGCCGTCTTGGTCTCAACTGAAGATCCAGTGTGCATGGGGCATCCCCACTGAGCCCCAAACTGCGGGTTAGGGGGTCGCAAGGGAGGTGACTCCGTGCCGCCCCCCACCAAGTGACCAGAGATGTGTGGCAAGGCATCCTTTGTATCTTCTTCTTACCCAGGGAGCCACTCGCCAACTCGTGCCCTTTTTCCCCCAGGCTGCGCTCAGCTCAGGGTCACATTGCCGTTAAGTCAATAATTAGGTAGACCTGCCAAATGCTTCACTGGGGGGGCGCTTAGTTTGTTCCCTGGGATGTGATTTAAGTGGCTCCCATTAGTTCAGGACCCCCTGGTGTTTACTATGGCGTACTCTCGTTACTGGGCTGAGAAATAGCTGTCTTTTAAGTCCTTACTGTCCATTTTCTGAGTAATGTCTAGTGTTATGTAGGCGCACTTCCTGCTGCCTTTTTAGGGTCGAGCCTGCATTGCATGCGCTCGCGCATGCGTATTGCAGCGAGGCGCTTTAGTTCTTAGAAAAGGGCTCAGAGCCCTGTCAACGTCACGTCAGTGTGTTTCATTGGTTTGTGGGCTTGCCTAGTAAAATCTGCTTGCTTTCATTAGTGGAAGGCATGTACACGTCATGCCTTTTCCGGTGGTTAGCCCTCCTCGAGCGCAGCGACCAAGTACAGAAAAAATGCGAGGCTCGCTGTTTTCTGTCGCATCGTGGACTACTTTTTCTCTATTTTCCTAGCGCGATTTCGCTTGGCAGAAGTCGAGCGCTTTACACAGTTAATTTCACTTTTTCGGGTTACGTACATAAAAGCACTTTTGCCGATAGATGTAAAGTCGGGTTAGGAGTTTACAACGCGATCAGCTCTAACATGAGCAAATGCGAGAGCCGTTGCATTGCAGATGCTTGTTCTTATAGGTGTTCCCTGTGTTTCTGCACTCAGCACCCTCAGAGCTCCACTCGCTTCCTTTGCTGCATCAAGGCAAGGACAACGCAGGGCTGCTCGTCTGTGCTCCCGGAGGACAGGCCCAAGCAGGAGTCCCCTGATCTGCCTCAGGGGGGCCACTTGCAGCACTGCAGACACTGCAAAGCCACAGCCCGCCACTGCCTCCCGCTAGGACTCCACTACAGGCTGAGGTACTCATGCCTTCTCTTCATTCCTCTGCAGTACCTCCCAGCCAGCTTCTGCTTTCGGTTGTCGCTGCGCAGAGTTTCAGGCCGTGGCTCTCCCCATCCGCCCCGCTGCCACAGGCCTCATAGTCTATGCCCTGATCATGCGCCCTCCAGGCCTCCTGCTGCCAGAATTCTCGCCACCGGCTCTGCCACACTGCCGCTCTATAACTTAATCCGGTGCCCACAGTCTCCAGGGGTAAACCAGGTGGCCCAGGACCTTCCTGGTGGCAGTCCAGGAGTTCATCTATGCCGCCATCTTGCCTCACTTCCGCAGGATCGCTCATCGCTTTTCTCAGTTATGGCTGTTGTTATCGCTCTACCGACCCCAACATATGTTGGCTTGGCATTGCAGGGCTCTTTTGCTAGCGTGTCTCGGTCAGCCTGGGCTTAGGCTATTTATGGCCCTGGATGTCGGAGTTCAGCTGGGAGTGCTGCAACGCACATCCTATTTCATCGGTGCCTACTCTGCCCCCTCCCCCAAAGCACAACCCTTTACCATCCTTTTGATTGGATGACCTTTAGCCTTCCATTCCTTACTTTTAGAGAACCACTTTCCCTTTTGCTTTCAGCACTCCATGAAGTGCATGTATTTTCTTGCTCTACTTCTCCTCTTTATTCTGATTCCTCCCCACCCTGCTGTATTGCTTTCCCACCCCTCACCCTCTTGTTCCCCTTGCATAAAAGGTGTAGATATGCTCATCCCATCCTCCCAAACCTAGCTTCCCTTATTTTACTTTTTAGGAGGACCAGTGAGCTGCAATTTGCTACTGAGACGCCCCTTTCTCTAAATGTGCTTCCATGCACCTTTTATTTTTTAATTCACTGCTCCTTGATGCAGTAGCAGAATTAATGAATGTTGGAGAAACACTACTTCTGTCCAGTAGTTAGCAAATTGGGTAAAGAAACATCATTCACTTCTAAGTATCCTAACTCTAAAGATGTGCGCTATTTCTTAGAAAATGATTTTGGTTCAGGAAATGTAATGCTGCCGATACCACGTCTTTAGTCCAGACACTCGTAGTTTCTCCTAGTTAGTCAAAGTAGATTTTAAGTTCCTTCTCGAAACTCTCAACCAATTCATTGTTTTGTGGATGGTACCAAGGGGAAATTTCCAAGTTACATCAAACTTGCTTCACATTTTCTTCTCTGAGGAATTCAATTTCTGAAAAGCTACCCATCGTAGTCTTGGCTGCTACAGGGACAGTCATGTTTCTCAGATGTGATACACTTAAAGGATTCAACTTCCCATCCTCTGGCTTGTGCTTGACATTCTGATGCAACCCTTCCACAGTTTGACATTCAAACTGACCTTTGCATACTCCTCTTTTTTGGGGCCTCCTCTGTCGTCTAAAACTTTGACAAGCATCCTTGGTATGGTGCTTGGGTAGCTGGTAGAAGGTCTGCTGGGTACTGCAATTCAGGGTGTATGTTGTACCTAGAGTAGCCCCAGAACTCTGTCTCTGGTAGAAGAATCCTCTTAGGAATATTTGCTTCCCTCAAGGATGCTTTGGTGATTGTGCTCTCTTGATGACACCCTCCACTCTAAGTTAGGCAACAGATGCTGGGATATTCTGATAGTGGTGACAGGACTTCTCTAGTTTCGCCTTTGTCTGTAGCTCTGCTTTGGTGACCTGTTACTTGAAACCCCTGCTGTTTTGCAATGTCCCCATGGCAGCTTTAGGGAATGACCATGGTCATTTATACACATTCCATCACTGATGATTTGATTAGCAACCTTGATCCATACGCCGTTTTGCTTGGTGCCCACTACAGAAAAGTTTTATATAGTGTTATTTGAGGCTTTGTTCCCCTCCTCCTCCCAGCCATTTCTAGAGACTCTCTCTACACCAATCCTTAGTAACCCTACTCCAAATAAAAAAGAAAATTATATACCTTTGACTTTAGGAGTTTGTTTTTGTTTGTGCAGTTCAATTGTGGAGCACCCAGCCACATATAGCGTATCATCCTTTCCATTGTTTGGGCAGTAGCATCTACCTCTAAACATTTCCAGCCTTCTGGCCCCGTGAAGTGCATTCACTTTTGGCATATTCCTTTGTGGGGTGACTTAAAAACCAATATGAAACACAATGGTTGCTTGCAGAAATTTGGCTGTGCTTAAAGGAATGTTTTTTTTGTATTTTTTCTTTTTACTTGAACAATCTCGACTCTTCAGCCTACCGGCCTGGGTAACTGTTTCTCAGCATATCATGCAAATTCTTAGGATCAGCGACCTACGAATCAGTCAGCTACCGACACTGCTTTATTGGGTAAAGACCTAAATGCTGCTCAGCTAAGAGCAGAGTAAACTTCTCAAAGGTTGACATATTGTTTCCCTTCGCATATCCACTCAAAAGGTTATGAATCACTTACATTAAGTCACAGTTCACATTGTTCCTATTCTTAGGATTTTTGTTGCATTAAACTAGGGTCAGCCCATATGCAATAATAACAGCATTAGTAATAAGTTTAAACTTAGTTCAGTTGATTTAATTTAAGTCCATTCCAACCTCCATTAGGTGGGAGGAGCGTCGCCGCCCCCGCCAGCGGTGGCAGCTGCAAACCTTTTCCCAAAAAACGATAATAAACTGTGGGGGTTATTACAACTTTGGAGGAGGTGTTAATCCGTCCCAAATGTGACAGAAATACCACCAGCCATATTACGAGTTCCATAGGATATAATGGACTCGTAATACGGCTGGTGGTATATCCGTCACTTTACCGTCACTTTTGGGACGGATTAACACCTCCTCCAAAGTTGTAATAACCCCCTGTGTCTATTATCATTTTTTTTTTAAAGGGGCGAGGCCTTGGGGGTGCACAGCACTCCCCCTCAGAGCACATGTGTGTTTGGCCAGCTGTCTCGGGCCGGCCAAACACATGCGCAGTGGGCTCTCGTTGCTGGGCTGGAGAGAGCTTGCACAGGCTCCCAGTCTGCCTGGGAGTGCCTTGGCTGGGTGCTTCCAGCCAATCCTAATGCTGCTCTAAGCAGCGTCAGGATTGGCACAGGGTAGGCTGGGAGCCTGTGCCAGCAGAGGAGTGGTTGGAGCAGTGCGGCGGCAGCGGAGGTAAGTGTTTTTAAGAAAAATATATTTTATTATTTTTCATTTAATCCCCTCCGCCGCCCCATTCCTTTTGCATGCTGCGAACCGCGACTGTCCAACCTTATCACCTGCTAGTAGTAATCTTTTCCATCTACCTCCTTCCATTTCCACATCTCTGAAATTCTTTATGGGCATGCTAATTAAAAGTCATTTATTAAAGTGATTACTTTAGCCCCTATGATTTACTCTAAAACTAAATCATTAGGATGGCGTGGGTTCACAGAATTACTACTCTGATGGAGCGCTCTGCTTTTGTGTCTGATTTTAGCTTTTTAAGCAGGCTCCCTCTATTCCAATTCTTATTCTTTCCGTGTCACTTGTTACTCATTGACTTGCTTCTCATCTGCAAGTCTTATTTCCTCCAACTCTTACTCTATATCATGTTTTACTCATTGACTTCTCATCTGCAAGCCTTATCTCTTCCAATTCTTAATCTTTCTGTATCATTTCTTACTTATTGACTTGCCTCTCATCTGCAAGTCTTGTCGTCTGGGTTTCTCTTTGAAACTCTTCCCTAACATTCTTCAGCTCCATCTCTACCTCCAGCCGTCTAAGGCTGGGAGCAGATCTAGGTGAGACTCAAGATTGTCTTCACAGTTTAGGGGCAGTGCTTGTGGAAGAAATGGGATGCAAGAAAAAAAAAGGTGTCTGGAAGACTTAAGGAGTCAGGTGGAGTAGGCCAACACTACTGTATGATTAGATTCAGTAAGGGTCTCAGGGTGGGACTCTTGCCATCTGAATGAATGAATGCTCTTTATTCAATCATATAAATACAGATCATAAAATAATCATATTACAACACAATATATAAAAACAGATCATGTATACAGATAAAATATCTTCCATAAAAAATATGATTAAAATCCCACTAAAAACCGAACACATTATCTTAATATCAAGAAGCTAAAACAGCAACATCTTAGGCAAAGCCACAGTGCCTTTTAGGAAATTACCAACAGAACTCCATACATCGTGATCATTCAGATGTTGAAGGAAGAGCAAAGCTGCTATTCAATTAGTAAAATTCTTTTGCCGTAACAGTGGTACCAGATACCGTTTTTTTAAAGGCTCATAGAATTTACAAAAAAAAACACATAGTGCAACAGTGTTTGTATGGATTGTTCATCACAGGGGCAAATACATATATCACCAGAGGAAAACTGCCCTTGGGGAAAGGACAGCATCCAACAAAGAGACCCCAACCTAAAGCTGGTTAGTAACATTCACTCATACAAATTATGAACATACAAGAGGTAAGGTGCCGGTCCTGGTGACATTTGGGCCATACAATACTCCCTGACAGCTTCATTACTTTGTTAGTCTCTCAAGCTGCCCATCTGTGCTCGAGAAAGCAATCTCGAACCTGTGCTTTATCCTTTTTAGATATTAAGGCCCTCATTATGACATTGGCGGTAAGTCCCTCTTACCGCCATGCTGACTGCCGCCAACATACTGCCGCCGCAGCGGATTACCACCACCCATATTATAACACACACATAGCAATCTGTCACTATACAGCCACACACACAAGTCCGCCAGCCCAAAGGTCAGTGATAAACTGGCAGTATCAAAACCCACACCGTAACGCCAACAGAACTATGCCCATCACATTATCACCCATGAACCACTGTGGCGGGCATTCAATGGCGCGAAGCCATTGGCGGTACATACCGCTGCGCTAAAAATACACACACTCAAACAAAACAGCACCACATTGGACAATTTGAATAACACACATCTGACACACATACACACACCACACCCACACACCCACAACACTATAAAACACACACCCACATTACCCACAACCCTTTACCAATACAAACAAGTGCCACAAGAGAGATAGCAAGACCACAGACAAGACCACGGACACACACTACCATCACCTATACACCATCCACGCACCCTACATCACACACCCCAACACAGCACCCCTCACACCCCCATCCCTCCCAAAACACACATGGCACCACAACGACACACCAGAATCTCTGAGGAGGAGCGGAGGGTCATGGTGGAGGAAATCATCCAGGTAGAGCCACAGCTATTCGGATCAAAGGTGCAGCAGATGACCATTGCAAGGAAGATGGAGCTATGGCGGAGAATCGTGGACAGGGTCAATGCTGTGGGAGAGTACCCCAGAACAAGGGATGATATCAGGAAGAGGTGGAACGACCTACGGAGGAAGGTGCGTTCCACAGCAGCAAGATACCAAATGGCTGTACAGAGGACTGGCGGTGGACCCCCGCCTCCTCCCCCACAATTAACAACATGGGAGAAGCAAGTCTTGGCAATCATGCATCCTGAGGGCCTGGCAGGAGTAGGAGGAGGACTGGACTCTGGTAAGTTAAATCTCTATTACTATCACCCCCCCCCACCTGCATCCCATCACATACCTCTACCCTTACCCTCACTCCCATCACTTCACCACCTCCCACATACCCCACCATCACAACCCACTCATCCCAATACTAAGCCCTGCATGTAACACCAATGCATGGACCCCCATCACAGACCTGAATGGACACCTATCACTAAAGCATGCACACTAGAGAGAATCACCTAGCCCACAAAATCACTACTCACACAAGGCAAAGCTGCCAGGGCAATAACAACCATAGAGGGCAACACACCCATGCACAAGATGACACACACAGAAACAATAACACTGCATTTACATCCCCACAGGTCTCTCACCCAACGTCACAGGAGAGGAGGTGCCAGCAACATCCAGTCCACCCCCAGAAGAGACCAACAGTGATGACAGCAGCTCTGGATGCCTGGATCCGGATGACCAACCTGGCCCATCAGGGCTCCCTGGACAGTCAGTAACCCTGGCACAGTTCCATACCACCACAGAGCCTACCCCCTCAGGAAACACCAGCACAGTACCCACCCGGCGGGCCCATACCTCTGTCCCCAGGACACATCAATCAGCAGTGTGTCCACCACTACAGGGACCCTAGGCCACCCCACAAACACGAACGATCAGGGACCTGGGGTCAGTGGCAGTGGGCACACAATTCAGGGGACAGAGGCACAGGACAACAGGGAAGCTGGGAGGACTGCTGTGCGACAGGGGGGAGGACAGGCCCAGGGAACCGACTCTCCACGAGGCACTCACCAACATCCTGGGAGCATACCACCAGTCCCATGAGACTATGGGCCACATACTGGCCAAGCTGCAGGAGACCCAGCAGCTGCAGGAGGGACAGTACCGGGGGATCAGGGAGGACTTGAAGGACATCCAAACCACCCTGGTCACCATTGCAGGGGTGCTGGCAGATATGGCCAACACCATGAGGGAGGCAGTGGCACACCACCGGGCCCCTGACACTAGCCAAACTGATGAACAACCTTCCACCTCCGCTGCTGCTAGTGGACAGGAGGTCCTGCCACAGGAACAACAGGCCACCAGCACCCCAACCCCTGCAGATGGAGAACCACCCCGCAAACGGTCCCTGCAATCCAGCCAGAAGCCAGAGACTATTGCCAAGACCCCTCCAGGAAATAAGACTCTCCTGATTGTCACCCTTGTGTCCCACTCTGTCACCCTGTCCACCTTGAACTGCCATTGCTCCCCTTCCTATGCCCCCTTGGACAATGCACCTCTGCTACAAATAGACTAGACTCTGGCCCTCATTCTGACCTTGGCGGGCGGCGGAGGCCGCCCGCCAAAGTCCCGCCGTCAGGTTACCGTTCCGCGGTCGAAAGACCGCGGCGGTAATTCTGACTTTCCCGCTGGGCTGGCGGGCGGTCGCCTTCAGGCCGCCCGCCAGCCCAGCGGGAAAGAGGCTTCCACGATGAAGCCGGCTCGGAATCGAGCCGGCGGAGTGGAAGCTGTGCGACGGGTGCAGTTGCACCCGTCGCGTATTTCACTGTCTGCGCAGCAGACAGTGAAATACATTTAGGGGCCCTCTTACGGGGGCCCCTGCAATGCCCATGCCAGTGGCATGGGCATTGCAGGGGCCCCCAGGGGCCCCGCGACCCCCCCTACCGCCATCCGGATCCCGGCGGTCGGACCGCCGGGATCTGGATGGCGGTAGGGGGGGTCGGAATCCCCTCGGCGGCGCAGCAAGCTGCGCCGCCTTGGAGGATTCAATGGGGCGGCGGTACACTGGCGGGAGCCCGCCAGTGTTGCCGGTCCGACCGCGGCTTTACCGCCGCGGTCGGAATCCCCATCGGTCTTTGACCGCCAGGGTCAGAATGACCGCCTCTATCCTGGACATTCCTCCATCATCACCCCAGCCCATTGCACATCCCCCTCTAACCATTAGCACTTAAATAAATACCATTTGAATAAATACAAGTATGGAGTCTGTCAAATTATTTAACCATGTATTCGTTTAACAAGCTGCAATATAACTGTACAGTAATGTATACATAGGAATGACCTGTAGTTGGCTGCAGTCAACACACCAGGAGTGGTAGTGGGACACAAATATCTGCAAATAGAGATGCCAAAGGGCACAGTGAGTGGCCATAGAAGTGGGAAAATTAGCCTGCCAGTGACAGTGTCACACACAACTGTCAATGTAAAGTGAAATTAGTGTCTTACCTGTGTGTCATTGGAAGTACTGTCGTAATATTGCACTTCTGTTGTCCTCATCCTCTGCCTCCTCATCATCTCTGTCCACAGGGTCCGCTGCTGCCACACACCCATCTCCAGCCTCATCCTCCTGCAGAAAAGGCACCTGGCGACGTAAGGCAAGGTTGTGCAACTTACAGCATGGCACGATGATCTGGCACACCTTCTTTGGTGAGTAGTACAAGGATCCACCTGTTAGATCAAAGCAATGAAACCTGGCCTTCAGGAGGCCGAATGTTTTTTTGTTGGAAGGTGGGTCATTAGTTGTGTGGCCTGCACAAGTAATGAGTCCGCACACGAACGCCACTGGGAACCAAACACCCCATTGTAGCGCTTGACTCTCATAGGGTAGCGTTGCAGAGCAGTCCAGGGCTTACTCAAGGGAGGTGGTGTGGGCTAGTAATCCCCATTCACGAGCACACAAGCATGACTTTCAATAAATGATTGTCCAGTCTGTGCTTTTTCTTTTGATAAAGTAAATGTACATTTATTACTCACACACACTACTCAATACTATGCAACAATCTACAAATATACACAAAGTAGTGGAATCACTCTGGGAAAACATTGTGTAACCTCTCATGTCTCCTCAAGGGAGGATATAATCCAACAACCAACATGGCAAAACAATCCCCGGTGTCCCCTTTGTGACATTTGAACATTTGACAGTAAAGTGAAATGAACACACCTACATTTGCAATTAAATACATCTATCTTGCCAAGAGATGGCTGTCAGTGTCATTATTCAAATTAACATCATCAGGGAACATATATGACCATATTCAAGCATTTAACCATTAGGATTACTTTTAGATTACTTTTGGATTACTCCTAATTGACCATCAAATAACAGTTCAATACACTGGGTAATACCAGCCTACACCTCTAGTAGGCACAGTCCCACAAGCTGGAACAAAAGTTCACATAAGCTTGGGCTCCAACCACAGGTTGGACCCTTGGGGGGTTATCCTTCTTTTGTCCCACCCTACCTAGAGTGGGGACACAAACAACGTTGGGGGGAGGCTGCGTTGCTCTTGCAGCTCCCCCTGTCCCTGGGCGTGAATTTGGTGGTGCCCCATCTTCCTGGGACCACCACAAGCTTGTTTAGGGGACCATCCCCTGGCCCCGGCCCCGCAGAGCATGCTGAGGCGGCCACATATTGAATGAGCGGCTCTCCCACTGCGCTGGGGAGAGCCGCGTTGCTGCTGGTCCCTGGGGGGTGCCGGTCCCACCTGGGAACCCCCGCACCAGGTAAAGTCTCCCTTGTTGGAGGGCGGCGCAGGGAGCTCACCCCTGCCCGTCCCCGCCGGCTCCCCGCAGGGCCAGCACCTCTGTGTGCTGCTGCGGGAGCTGGCCTTCTCTGTGTTGTCTGCCCGTGTGGAGGACGGGCCACTTAGGGGAGTGCAACGGCACTCCCCCCTTCCTCCCTGCAGCTTCGGGGCCCCAGGATGGGGTCCGGGGCCCCGCCTCGTCTCCGCGGGGAGCGCGACAGTGCTCCCTGATGTCATCATCTTCTTGGGGCCCCAGGATGGGGTCTGGGGCTCCTCCTGGGGATGTTCCCGGGGGGCGCAACGGCGCCCCCCGACTTGACTTCTGCTGGGGGCCCCATGATGGGGTCTGGAGCCCCCCAGGCCAACATTCACGGGGAGCGCAATGGCGCTCTCCGGCTTCCGCTTCGCCGCCGGCTCCTTCACAGCCAGCGGCCATCTGGCGGACTCATCATTCTTGACGGGGCCCGAGATGGGATCCGGGGCCCCCGCCTCACATCTTCATGGGGAGCGCGTCGGTGCTCCCCGGCTTTACTTCGGCCGCAGGGGGCCCTGGAATGGGGTCCGGGGTCCCTACCCACTGCGGCAGAGGGGGTGCACGATGGTACCCCCTCATTGACTCACATCAGGCCAGGCTTCACAGGGCCCGGGGATGGGGTCCGGGCCCCTTCCTCTTCCAGAGGGGGAGTGCAACGGCACTCCCCCGCTCCTCTTCCTCCTGGGACAGCCCCCGGGCCCTGGCCCACCCCAGGGGCACAGTCACGAGGAGCTGCGGAGCCCCACGCGCTTCGTAGCTGCTTCTCCAAATGTTGCCATCCTTTTCCTGGGATATCTCAGGCCCCCAAGGGCCGATTTTCATCATTCTTGTGTCGTTTCGCTCCTGGTGACAAGCCCTTGCCACCAGGAGCACTCTCCTCAGGCCTTCTGACCTCGAAGGGTCCCAGATCATAGGGAGTCAGTCCCACTGACTCTCTGCGCCAACCTTTCCTCTGGGTTCCCTCTTTTCCTTCTGGGCAGTGTGCTCTCCTTGCGCTAGCCCAGTCCTTCCTCCAACAAGTCCTCTGGGGGGGGGCAAAGGGGCCAGCTTGCCTGGCCCTTGCAGTCGCATCGCTGGCCTGGAATCCTTCAGGGGCAGAGTCCCTGCCCCAAGGGCAGTCAGGAGGTTCTTCCTTCCAGTTATCCATGACGCCCGTCTGCAGTCCCAGTGTCCAGCAGTGAAGCTCAGCCAAGAGAGAGAGAGAGCTCGCCCCTGTGCAGGACCTTTTAAGTGAGGGCGGAAGTGTCCAGCAGGTCTGCACCTCTGGCCTATCCAGATGTGCCACATCACTTCCTTGCCCCATCCCCTCATTCTTGCACAGTCTTCTGGGATAGCTCAAAATGGCATCCTCCCGGAGTTAGTTGCCACATGTGCTCTGAAAGTCTCAGCCCCTCCTCACTGACATTCCTCGCAGGGCCTCTGCAGCCTGCTCCTGGCACGGAATGACAGCTGGCTGATTGATGCAAGGCCTTGCTCAAGCCACTGGACAGAGCAGTAATTGGCCCTAATCCCGAACTGAGTCAGAGAAAGATGACATCAATGGATGACCCATAAGTTGTACAACTATGCTCTTGTAACCTACTGCCTCATTCTTTTCTTACAGGTTACAATGTACTTTGGTGTGACTCTGGTCTCGGTGGACCCCAGAGAACTGGAGTTGCACCCTAGACCCTCCTTTCCCATTGACATTTAGTGGAGTATCCCTACAATGCAAATACCTTAAACACACTGATATTGGCATTGAACAGAGTGTTCCTACAGTGAAAAGACAGTAAGCACACTGACCCTCCCTCACATGTGTACACCCCTCTCATGAGAACTACTCCAGGTCACCACCCACTCTGCATAGTTCCTCCTGCACCAGGCTTACCTAAGTGCAGTTCTTGGGCTGCGCACACCAGGAATCCTCTTCCCACAGCCCTCACATGGGTGCACATCCATGTGCACACATGATCGCATGTAACCTGCCCGGGGCCTCCTGCCCTTGCTGTGCCACAGCAGCCTTTCCGTAGCACGGTGGCACCGGCGGTAAACACGCACAATCCATTTTACCGTGTGTTTACTGTGCGTGAGTCCCCTCGTAGGAGACTTCCTCACAGTAAAAAGTCAAAAGCCAGGGGGTCGAAAAGCGAAAAATCAGGGCAGACCTGATGGTCAGAACCGTCCTCTAACACATTTCTATTATTCTTCTTGTTCGCCCATGTGCCTCATTGTAACGTTCCTCTGCCCTTGTCCTGGGATTCCTCACAGGGGTCAGTAGCCATGAGAGGTTGGGGGAACCAGAGTCACCTGCAAATATCGAGGGACAACTGTTAGACACACACTAACCCTTAGGGCCCACACCAGACCCATACACCAACATCCACTGGGTGGGAACCAGGGCTCACCTATTAGCCACACCCGGTGCCTCTGGAGTTGAGCCATCACAAATGGGATGCTGCTATTCCTCAGGATAAAGGCATCATGCACAGACCCAGGATACTTTGCATTGACATGGGAGATGTACTGGTCCGCCAGGCACACTATCTGCACATTCATGGAGTGAAAGCTTTTTCGATTTCTGAACACCTGTTCATTTTCCCGGGGGTGGGGTGGGAGGGTGGCAAATGCAATATGTGTACCATCAATAGCCTCAATTATGCTGGGGATATGTCCTATTGCATAGAAATCTGCTTTCACTGTGGCCAAATCCTCCACCTGGGGGAAAACGATGTAGCTGCTCATGTGTTTATTCAGGGCAGACAACACTCTGGTCAGCACTATTGAGAACATTGTCTGAGACATCCCTGCTGCCAAGCCCACTGTCACTTGGAAGGAGCCAGTTGCCAGGAATTGGAGCACAGATAGGACTTGCACGAGAGGGGGGATCCCGATGGGGTGACGGATAGCAGATATCAGGTCAGGTTCCAATTGGGCACACAGCTCTGTGATTGTGGCCCTGTCCAGCCTATAGGTGAGGATAATTTACCTGTCCTCCATTGTTGCCAAGTCCACCAGATGCCTGTACACGGGGGATGTCTCCATCTTCTATTCATTCGCAGTGGTTGCAATCTAGGGGGCAAGCGGTGAGCAGCTGGGGAGTATTCCATATTTTCAAATACTACACTGCATTGCATGTTGTGACTGTAACAGTATATTGTTGGATAGGCCCAAATGGTTGGTGTCTATGTGTACTGTGACGCAGTTAGGTGCCATGGCCTGCCCCCCCACCTGAAATGGCGTCCGTCTGTCCTGTATGGAGGGACAGGTGGAAATGAGGTAATTCCGCTGATGATGTGTGCTGTTGCGGGAGGCGGTCGAGAACCGCGTGCAACTCTTCATTGGATACCATTGGACCCTATGGATTACAGTTGGCCAATGGTGATGTATACCGGCGGTGACGGTACGCACCGCCGCGGACGTGACCGCCATTTTGTATGTGTTCACTCACTTGCCACCTGACCTTCAACAGGAGAGGACCTACACTGCAAGTGTTGCTGTGACCTGTGTCTGGAACCGACCATGGCTCGTGTCACTGGGGAAAGGGCCCTTGCCTTCACTGCTGCAGAGTTGGAGAGACTGGTGGATGGGGTCCTACCCCAGTACCGAATGCTGTATGGGCATCCACACCAACAGGTGAGTACACTGTGAGCACGATGAATGGGGCATGAATGTATGGAGTGCTGTGTGTGTGAGGGCCTCGTGTAGGGGGTGTTGGTGGAAGGGCCCTGGGCCGCCTACTGCATGTATGGTGGGCCATGTCTGTGTTTAAAGGCATGGGAGGGCTATGGTGGCCATGAGTGTAACAGACAGGACGGTCTGACTGATACCTTTTCCTATGTGTATTTCTCTGCAGGTCAACGCCCATAAAAAAAAGGGTATATGGCGTGCCATCGCCAAGGACATGCAGACCCTGGGGGTCTACGGTAGGCGGAGCACCCACTGTCGCAAACGGTGGGAGGACCTGAGACGCTGGGCATGGAAGACGGCAGAGGCCCAGCTGGGGATGGCCTCCCAACGAGGAAGGGATGCCCTGACCCACCTGATTGCCCGCATTCTGGTGGTGGCCTATCCGGAGCTGGATGGGTGCTTGGGGGCATCACAGCAGCCACAAGGGGGTGAGTACAGTGCCCCAATATACTACTTGCGCATGGTGGGGTGGCATCCGGGTTTGGGATGTGGGCCTGTGGGTGCTCCTAGGCCAGGCCGGACAGTGCAGGGTAGGGCCCATGTTGGGCAGGGTCTGATGTCAACCTCCTCCAAACAAGCTAGTAGGACTCCACTACTGGGCAGGTGTCTGTGGGTCTCAGGTATGCCGCCTTTGGGGTTAGGTATCCCTGTCCATGGGCTGCTGACTAGCATTGTGACTGTTAGTGCATTACCTAGTGTGTAGGGCTGTTCCCTGTGTGTGACTGTGTCCTGTACGCCATTGACCAAGGGTATCCTTTGTCCCCCCCTTTTTGTTTTGTCACCCTGTCCTTATGTGCATTAGCATCATCTAGCGGAGGAGCAGAGGCACAGGCGACGGGGAGAACTGCATCCCAGAGGGCCCAGGAGGTCGAATCCACTGACGGTGAGGGCACCAGTGGGACGGAGGACGAGGGGAGCACCATGGCAGAGACTGGTGGGGACAGTTCTGACAGTGATACCTCCTCCGATGGAAGCTCCCTGGTGGTGGCGGACACCTCTGTGCCCACCCCAACTACAGGTACAGCCGCCACCCCCGTACCAGCACCGCCCTCCCAGCAGCCCCTCAGTGTGTTTCCCATGCCCGCTCACCCAGGAGGGTGGGCATCTCCCTTGCCCCAGGCATCTTAGGCCCTGCCCCAGGTAGCCCTGCTGCCCTGACTGAGGAGGCTGTTGACCTCCTGCGATCCATCTCTGTTGGGCAGTCAACCAATGTGAATGCCATCCAGGGGCTGCCAGCCCATTTGCTACAAACAAATACGTTCCTGGAGGGCATTCACTCTGGCATTCACTCTGGCACTCTGGCATGGCGTCCCAACAGAGATCAATCTAGGCTCTGACCTCCTCCCTGATGGCAGCCATTGTCCCTGTTTCTAGCCTCCGCCCTGCAACCTCCTCTGCCCAATCCCATTCCCCTCAACCCCAACCTATCCCAAGCACATAGGCAGACCAGCATGCACCCAGGACAACACACAGGAGTTGTTCAGGCAAACACAAGCACCATACATCATCACACAGGCACTCACACAAACACCATCCAGATGCAGACATACCAGCATCCACTGCCTCCACTGTGTCCCCCTTCCCCTCGTCGTCCACCTCCCTCCCAGTAGCGTCTACACTCACACCTGCATGCACTACATCCTCATCTACTCCCACCATCACGCCTATCACTACACGCCCCTCACTGGCAGTCACCACCCCCACATCCATGCACACATCTCCTGTGTCCTCTCCCACTGTTTCTGTGCCCCCTCCTCCCAAAGTACACAAACGTAGGCACTCAGACACCCAGCAGCCATCCACCTCACAACATCATCCAGCCCATGCACCTGCACCCAAACACAGCAGACAGGCACCTCCTACAACCACTTCCTCCACTCCCAAACCATCACCCTCTTCCTTCCCCAATGTCCTTAAGAAGCTCTTCCTCTCCACCCTTGACCTCTTCCCTACCACTTCACCCACCCCCCCATCCTTCACGTTGGGCCAGGGAGGTCAGAACCCAGGCGAGCATCTCAGCCACCCAGTTCATGGCCACAGTAGTGTCAACAGCTACTGCAGGTGGGAGAGGATCCCAGGAACCAGGCAGCAACACTGACAGGGTGCCTGCACCAGGTGCATCAAGGAAGGGCAAGGAGGCACCACCAGCTGCAGGAGTGAAGGGCAAGGGCAATCCTCGGCTGCTGACAGGAAGGGCAAGGGGCCTGCACCAGCAGGCACAATGGACAGGAGGCCTGGTCCTGGGACTCATTCGGAGCCCCCACCACTAACCCTGGGTGTTCAGCCATCCGAGGCTGCAGGAAATGGGCTGGAGCCTCCCCTCACCACTGCTAGCGCCAGCACTGCCACCAGCAGCAGCACCCCCAGTGGACTGCCATCCGGGGCTACAGGGGAAGGGCTGGAGCCTCCCCACACCACTGCCAGCGCCGCCACCAGCACCACTGCCAGCACCTGCAGCCCCAGTGGTCAGCCGTCCGAGGCTGCAGGTGAAGGGCTGGAGCCTCCTCCCACCACTGCCAGCACCGCCACCAGCACCACTGCCAGCAGCAGCAGCCCCAATGGTCAGCCGTCCCAGGCTTCAGGTGAAGGGCTGGAGTCTCCCCCCACCACTACCAGCACCCCCACCAGCAGCAGCAGCCCCAGTGGGCAGCCATCCGAGGCTGCAGGGGAAGAGCTGGAGCCTCATCCCACCACTGCCAGCCCTGACACCAGCCCCGCCACTGCCACCACTGAGCAGCCATCACCGCTGGCGGACAGTGTGTAGTCCTGCCTCCATGGGCTGTTGTGCATCCTGGCCCCTGCAAATCCTGTGGGTCTGACAACCAGGTGAGAGACTGTGACCTTGCACTCCCCAAGATCTGCATCACAGGGCACAAGGCCCACTTCAGAACAAGTGGAAGAAGCCTTCCACTCACCCCATCCTTCCCAGGATGAAGCACACTGGACACAAGGCCCCCTCCAGAACCAGTGGAAGTAGCCATCCACTCACCCCATCCTACCCAGGATGAAGCACACTGGGCACAAGGCCCCCTCCAGAACCAGTGGAAGACGCCGTCCACTAGAGAGACTGTGGCCTTGCACTCCCCAGGACCAAGCAGTGGGCAAACCACCCAAAAGAGAGACTGTGGCCTTGCACTGCCCAGTACCAAGCAGTGGGCACACCAACCACTAGAGAGACTGGGGCCTTGCGCTCCCCAGGACCAAGCAGTGGGCAAACCACTCACTAGAGAGACTGTGACCTTGCACTCCCCAGGACCAAGCAGTGGGCAAACCACCCACTAGAGAGACTGTGGCCTTGCAGTCCCCAGAACAGAGTGATGGGCAGTGGTGTTGTACCATCTTCCGGCTGAGGTGCCCCCCAATTCCCCGCCCCCCTGAGGTGCCTGTGTATTTTCGACCTGATGCCCCTGCAGTGTTCTCTCCGTGTTGTTGCAGGAGTGAGGTGGGGCCTTGGCCTATGTGTTGTGGCCCTGTGGCCCATGGACATTGAGGACTGGGCAGTGTCTCTCCATTTGTAAATATGAGTATACGTTTGTATTTTGATGCACTTATTCATGTTATTTAATCGTATTACACTCACTTTCTTCAAATAATTTTGTCCTTGCATTATTCCTGAGGGGTACGGGGGATATGTGATGTTTGTGCATCTGGTTGTGTGTATGGTGTTGGGGATGGGAGTGTTGCGTGTGTGTGTGTCACTCTCTTTTTCCTCCCCCCTCCCTTGTGTGCTAGGCGGCAATACTCACTGTGGTTGTCTTCACCGGCATTGGTGTTCGTAATGCAGGAAAAGGTAAACGAGCATGGGAAATATGTGCAACTCGGGCTCCATGGCATCGTGGTTGTTCCAGGAGTCTCCAGAGGTGAGTCCTTTGACTTCTGTGTTCTGTTTCCGACGTGCTTTTGATGTCATTGGTACCGCCCCGGAAAAGGTGGCAGATAGGTGTGTCATAATAGTGTGGGTGGTACATTGTCTTCCGCCTACCTGTTGGCGGTTACCGCCTTTGTGCTTGTTGCTTCCGCCGTGGCGTTCGGTGTGTTAAAGTGGCTGTCTGTCTGAGTGGTTTCCGCCATGGTCATAATTCCATTTTTGTTACCGCTGGCCTGTTGGCAGTATTACCGCCGCTTTATCACCGACTGCCAGGGTTGTAATGAGGGCCTAAATGTGGATTCTCGAACAAATGCGTGCAGCCCAGAGCAGTCATAGGGGTTTTAATATATCTCATCCACGGCAATGAACAAGCAAGATCACTAGTGAGGCAATCCTTAATAATCAACTGAGTGAGGACAGCCTCCTCTTTGGCCCAGATCCCCCACCAAAGCTCCAACTGAGCAACACTAATTCTATCCTGTAGATGTTCTACGCCCAACTCCTGATGGATATCCTGATGGATAGAGAAGTGCGGTGTGGAAGGCGGAACACCCAACAACCGGCGGCAGAATAGATTTTCCTCTATCTGGAGGCTCCCAACCTCTTTATAGCCCCTCAACCCCATACCATAAGTCACAGCAGGTAGACACTTCCTCTTATAAACTTCCAATATGGGGGCAACTGGCTTCCTCCCTATATTAGCAGTAAGTAATTCCCACTGCACATATAAAACGTGAAACACTACTTTTCAAGCAGAGGAGCTAACATCAAGCCTCATCAAATTCTAACCCTAAATATTGAAAATAGCGTACTTTTGCCAGAGCATGCCATCTTATATGTACTGGACGAGTCTTAGTATTCTTAGGACCACAGACCATTACAAACATTTTCATACAATTAGTTTTGAGGTCCATACTTTTCATGAACTCAACAAAGCTGTCTACCAGCTGCTTAAGCCCATTGGCTGTCCTTGCTAGCAGGACTGCGCCATCCGCATATAATAAAGCTGGAATGGCATTATTGCACATGCGTGGGACATCGAGTCCTATAGAGACCAAAGATTTCTCTAGGTCATTAATATATAAAATAAATAAGATCGGGCGAGAACACATCCTTGGCTTACACCCCAACTAACTCTAAAAGTTGAGGTGGTCTCACCATTTGGCCCATACCCAACTTTTGTCCTCTGCTCCTGATGTAAGAGTCTCAGAAGGTTTACCAACCCACCATCAAGACCCATGGTCAATAAAATTCCCCACAATTTCTGCCTGTTGAGACAGTGGAACGCACTCGACAGGTCCATGAAAGCTAAATGGATGGAACCGCCCTTCCCATATTTACACTTAGCAATAAGAAGGTGGAGGTTAAAACACTGTTCTGTTGTGCCCACGCCTTTCCAAAAACCATATTGGGCCTATGACAGAATGTCATACTTTTGCACCCAAGAAATCAGGCGTTCTAACACAACAGGCCCTATTAATTTTATAGAGGAGTCTAACACGATATAGGTCGATAATACCTGGGGTTCAAGATGTTGCAATTTTAAAAAATTGATACCACTACAGATGTTCGCAAAGACATTGGAGGCCCTACTCTACACACCATGCTAAAAGTATTAGTTACAAGGGGTGACCAAAACGCTGGATATTTTAAAAAATAGATCTATTGGAATCCCATCTGGTCTGGGAGCCTTGTTGGGAAGGCTATCACAAATGGCCTTTAATACCTCCATCTCCAAAAAGGGGGACTAAGATTCAAAGGTAAATTCACCTGATCACTATCGGCCCTTGCCTCATCTGACTCATAGATACTGGAAAAATGATCAACCCAGGCTTCAGGGGTAACATGTGACGTTAAAAGGTCTGAGGAATTACTATTAGCAAGACCTCCCCAAACCACCCGTCAAAAGGCCTGGGTATCCTTTTTCTGGCAGGCAACCACTATAGTTTCCTACTGCTCTTCATTGATTTCGGTCCTCCACTTCTTCAAGACCCGGGCATATGCCTTTCTTCAGGCAGATACAACAACCTGATCTCTAGGAGTTGGACTGAGGGTCTGATTCAGAGAGGCATTTGCTATTCTGCATGATTTGTCAAACCATGAGCAACCAACTAAAGGACCTTTCTTTATAGGTATACTCATCAAAACGTTAATACCAGACAGAAGCGCAGCAAAGCCTAATAAGAGTTGGCAGCGTCGATGCTATCCACTTGACACAATGCTATCAAATTGGAAGTCGTTTCGCACCTGATCCATGATAAGCACTAGTTTTGCAGAGCACCAGACCACCCTCAGGCCATTGTCCTTAGTCCCTAATGTTTGATTGGAACCAACCTCACTCACTCCAGCCTGCAAGGGAGCTTTAACAAATACGGCCAGAGGGTTATGGTCACTACAGACAGATGGTATCACTTCAGTCCCGAAAATCAAATCTAAGTGGTTCTGAGAAACAAACATATAGTCAGTGGTTGAGCTACACACCCGCCCAATAAAGGTTGAAGCCAACATGCTGTTTGAGCTAATAGCATGTCTGGCCAAATCATGTAACAGACGGAAGGTATATAAATGCCACCCCTTCAGGTTCAGACCCATCTGGTCCAGTTCACAACTAACATGGTCAAAAGGGGAGTCCACTAGTAGGGATATATCTCCCAATTTGGCATCAAAATCCCCTGCCATTAGTAAATTAAATAACCCATCTTTAGCCTGGGATTTATCAGACAGGGAGCTAATGACTTTAGAAAGGTCTCGAAAAGTAGAATTATTATTAGATACAGCTAAGTGATCTTGCCACCTCAGCTAACCTCAAACACCTGAAACACCCCCATTTTGGTTGCTACGGGGATCATTTTACACCTAACATTAACCTTGAACCAAGCCGCCAAACCCCCTTTAGCACAACCTGAGGGTGAGAGAGTGGCAAAATTGCTGAAACTAGTGTACCCATCAAGAACAAATTCGGATATAGCCCAAGTTTCTTGCATTAAAAACAATATCAAAATTTGATATGAAAGAACCGCCATGTCTCAACTTCTAGTTTTGAGGCCAAGCCAGCTATATTCCAGCTAACAAATTTCAAACACAGTATCTTACTAGTGAGAAGTTGCACTCCAGGCAACAAAATTATCACCTCCCCAAGTGAATTTGAAAAGGAACTAGTCTCAAACTCAGTTGGCATAAAGGTGATGCTCCACCCCAACCTCTGCACACCCCCACCAGCAACTCCACCAGGCACATAAATAGAAGTTGTAAATGGTTGATAGTCAACATATTCCAGCTCATTCAAAGATAAATATCTATTACTAAGTGGGAAAGGAGAAGGGGAGGACGGTTCCCTATACCTGGTGTGGAAGCATGTTGAGGAATTTGGTTTACAATAATATCGGCAGCACCAACGGGGCTAGATGTTTATATTTTTAAAAAAAACTGTAATATTCTGATCTGCTTAACACTCACCATGCCAGCTCTGGCGAGGGCAAGCACTTCCCTAGCAACACCAGGATTGCAAAAATTCACAATCACATAGTCGCCAAGAGAGGGCCTCCTTAACAAACTATACCTCCCACCCATCGTACAAACAAAATCTTTTTAAAAAGATCCCACTTACAGCATACATTTGTATTTAACCCAAAAAATTACTTTGTTTTTAAGAGCTGAAGTAGTTTCATTGATGTTCCCTTGATGCCTTGGCACATTATCTAGGATAACCACATAGGGACATGAAGCTGTGGGCAAATTGATGACCGGGAGCTGAGAATGAGGGTGCTCTACCAACTGTTGCCTCCATTGGCTAGCAAGATGTAACATCTTACTAGAAGTTTGAGGTATTGGGTCCTGTGGGTGGGGGTTAACAGAAATTGTAGCTAACTGATTAACTAGGCCATCACCTCTACCGCCATTCGGTAAGCTGGAACAGAGGCTCTGAGCAACTACATCAGGTGAATAACTAGGACCAGGAGCCACTAATGTGGAAGATGACCAATCAGAAACCATTGACTGAGTTGCTACTGATTGTAATCGAGTGGGTCCCTTCCCTACCACAGACATTAAATTGCCCAAGCTAGATTCTAGCTAGGCTTATCAGCTATGTATATGTTGCAACTTGGAATCCAACAAGCCATTGAACCAAGTCTTCATCCATGCCCAGGAATCAACATTTAGTGGGTGCAATGACACCGAATTAACAGGATTTTGGTAATTTGGGGGGTGCAGTGGTCAAGTTGGCTTAGGTTTTAAGGCCTTCCTTTGCTTTTTCGCTAATGGGCCAGAGTCCAAAGAGCCACCGAAGACACCAGAACAGTCAACTGCATTCAGACCTTCTTCCACCACTGGATCACCCATAACAGCTCCACCTGGCTCCAAACATGGGGTTTGAGTAACAGAGATCGTTGGAGAAATAACTTGTGATGTACTTCCAGCAGAACCAAAGTCGCATATAACAGTGGGTCTTTATGGCTTAATAAGGGGCATGGATTCAATGTCCTCCGCCACTAAAGGAATACGACGATCCGCCAGCTTGATTTTGTTTGATACCAAATCCACAACCCCTACTAGGCTTTATGGCTTAATAAGGGGCATGGATAAAATGTCCTCCGCCACCAAGGAAAGATGACGCTCCACCAGCTTGATTTAGTTTGATACCAAATCCACAGCCCTTACTCAATAGAGGACCGAGGATGAGTTTGCAAAGTTGAGGTGGAGCCAGTAATAACTTTCCTTTTCTCATTTTGTCCAAACTTCCCAAGGGGGGGGACAGAAGATGGCCACAACAAAATAGCCAAAAGCCTACCCAGTGATAAAAAAAAACTTTGAAAGAGCATGGGCCAGCCCAACCCCTGACGGTCTTTGACAGGCTAAAATGGCCCGTATGGTCCGGTCTTGGCCTGGGCACGTGCCTTGGTGGTCCTGTGCAGCAGAAATTATTGCTGTGTAATAAGCGCCTCTGGGTGCGAGAGTCAGCCTAACGGCATCGTGCCGCGGAGGCGTCTGGGTCCAGTAGTGCACGGCCTCTCCTTGAGGAAAACAAAAGAACATCCCGCACAGCGGGAAATGTTGCTGTGTAATAAGCGCCTCTGGGTGCGAGAGTCCGCATAGCGGCAGCTTGCCACAAAAGCATCTGGGTCCAGTAGTGCGTGCCGCCCCTTGGGGCACACAAAAGAGCATCCTCTGCACTGGGAAGTGTTGCGGTGTCCTGCCGTGGAGGCGTCTGGGTCCAGTAGTGCACGCCCCCCCCCTCAGGCAAACAAAAGAGCCATCTCATTAACTCTACTTAACATTATACAAAGCAGCATACTTGACCTACCTGATGCTCCATGCTGTTCTAAGCTCCTCCACTGTTGATCTAGCCTCCCACTCAGGTACCTAGGCACCCAAATAGCTTTGTCAACCCGACAGGAGCATTCAAATGGGGGAAAAACAGGATTACAACCCTATTGATCAACCTAAGCGTTCAAGCATGTTATTATCTTTTTTTACACACACACACACACATAGGGGGTAATTTCAACCCTGGTGGTACCGGACCGCCAGGGCTGAAATGACGGAAGCACCGCCAACAGGCTGGCAGTGCTTCCAGGGTCATTACGACCGCGGCGGAAGCGCCGCAGTCGCACCGCCAGGGCCGCTGGTTTCCCGCCACAATGGCCCCGGTGGTAGTAAACCACCAGGGCAGTGCTGCTAGCTGCGCTGCCCAGGGGATTACGAGTCCCCCTACCGCCAGCCTTTTCCTGGTGGTTTGAACCGCCAGGAAAAGGCTGGCGGTATGGGGAGTCGCGGGGCCGCTGGGGGCCCATGCACTGCCCATGCCACTGGTATTGGCAGTGCAGGGGCCCCCTGACAGGGCCCTATGCGGCTTTTCACTGTCTGCTCTGCAGACAGTGAAAAGTGCGACGGGTGCAACTGCACCCGTCGCACGGCCGCAACACCGCTAGCTCCATTTGGAGCCAGCTCCCATGTTGCGGCCCACATCCCCGCTGGGCCCAGCGGGGATGTCAAAATGGGCACCGCGGGAGTGCGGCTGCATTGGCGGCCGCATGGCGGTTACAACTTGGCGGGCGGGCGTGTTGTAATGAGGCCCATACTCTCTTCCAAAACTATACAGTCAAAATATAGCTGCACAAATAAGTTGCTTTATTGCATAAAAAGGCAGAGCAGTTAGCGGAGTAAAATTTTATTACTTGACTGAGTGTCTATCTCTAAACTTGTTGCTTTCCTGCTTTGTCATGTGTTGCCTGAGCTGAGCATTGCTGCTACAAAGAACAGACTTGGCGTGCAGATGTAAAGCTGAAATACAGATGTTTGGAAACACGAACCAAGTTATTAGGTCTTCATTTTTTAGATCTCGCCTAGACATTGCATGCTCTGTCTCTTGAAGACATTCTGGTGGTCATTCTGACCCCGGCGGTAAAATGCACTTACCGCCGGTCAGAAGACCGCCATAACACCGCCGCGGCCGCGGAAACCCGCCACGGTCATTCTGACCCGCAGAAGGCAAACCTCCGAAAATCCGACAGCCACAACCGACCGCCAGACCAGCGGTCGGCGGAAAGGTGGAGGTGACCAAACCTCCACCGCCACGCCAACAGAAATACGCCCATGCCATTACGACCCACGAATCCACGCGGCGGTCATTCAAACGCGGTATTCCATTGGCGGGACACACCGCCGCGGTCAGAATACACACAAACGAACAAAACTCAGCCACATTGGACGATTTGAATCCCACACACCTGATACACATACACACACCACTCCCACACACACAATACAATATAAAACACCCACCCACATCACCCACAAACCCCTACGCAAAAAAATTCTGAAAGAAGGCCAGAGCGAGACACCAGCATCCACAAACTAACAGACACAGCCACTCAACACCATCACCCACACACTATCCACACACAAAACAACACACACCACCACAGTCAACACACTTAAATACACATACTCCACCCCACACATCATACACACCACCCCATGGCACCCCAAAGACAACCCCGCTTCACAGACGAAGAACTCGGGGTCATGGTGGAGGAAATCGTTCGGGTAGAGCCCCAGCTGTTCGGCACACAGATACAATACACCAGCATTGCCCGGAGGACGGAGCTATGGCAGAGGATTGTCGACAGGGTCAACGCAGTGGGACAGCACCCCAGAAATCGGGAAGACATCAGGAAGCGATGGAACGACCTACGGGGGAAGGTGCGTTCCATGGTATCCAGGCACAACATCGCCGTGCAGAAGACTGGCGGAGGACCCCCACCTCAACCCCCACAATTCACATCATGGGAGGAGGAAGTCTTGAACATCCTGCATCCTGACGGCCTCGCAGGAGTCGGCGGAGGAATGGATACTGGTAAGTTGAAGCTTCAATACTGCTTCCCCCCCACCTGCATGCCAAATCATACCCCAACCCTCACCCCCATCCTCGAACCCCACCCTCACCCCCACCCCCATCCTCACCCCCACCCCCACCCTCACCCCCACCACCATCCTCACCCCCACCACCATCCTCACCCCCACCCCCAGCACACCTATTCCCCGCCAATGTCTCACCATCACAACCCACACATCCCAAAACCTAGGCCTGCATGCGTCCACTAAGCATGGACACCCATCACCAAAGCATGCCCAATGCATATACACATCCCCCCCACAAGCCACCCTCACCAAAGCCCCCACACACGAATGCCAGCACTTGGGGACACGAGAACCCATAGATACACCCATATGCCACACATTGAAACTATAACCATACCTCTATACCCCTGCAGGACCCGACCGTCAACACACCGCGGCGGAGGGGCCAGAATTCTCCACACCCCCCACCCAAGAGGCCGTCAGCGATGACAGCAGCTCTGTCGACCTGGACACCGATGACCAGCCCGGACCATCGGGGACCTCTGGACAGTCGGTTCCCCTCACACAGGCCCAGGCCACTACAGACCCAAACCCCTCTGGGAACACCAGCACAGCTCCCACCCAGCGGGCCCATGCCACTGTCTCCAGGGCGCGTCAATCTGCGATGTGTCTACCACTACAGGGCACCCAGGATAACCCACCACCCCAACAACAACAGGGACCTGGGGGCAGTGGTAGTGGGCACACCGGCCAGGGGGCAGAGGCCCAGGGAAACAGGGCAACTCGGAGGGCAGCTGTGCGACAGGGGGGGGAGGAGAGGCCCAGGGAACCCACTCTCCACGAGGTCCTCACCACCATCATGGGAGCATACAACCGCTCCCAGGAGACGATGGCGACGGTACTGGCCCGGTTCCAGGAGATCCAGGTACTG
This sequence comes from Pleurodeles waltl, assembly GCF_031143425.1. Taxonomy (NCBI): domain Eukaryota; kingdom Metazoa; phylum Chordata; class Amphibia; order Caudata; family Salamandridae; genus Pleurodeles; species Pleurodeles waltl. Next base: position 168,756,598 of record NC_090445.1, read on the forward strand.
CAGGAGGAACACTATCGGGGGTACAGGGAGGACATCAGAGCCATCAACACCACCCTGGTTACCATGGTAGGGCTGCTGCAGGACCTCGTCAACACCAGGGCGGACACTCAACAACACCCAAGGGCCCCTGCCACTAGCCTGGATCAAGAACAGCCAACCACCTCCGCCGGCGCTAGTGGACAGGAGGCCCCCGCACAGCAGCAGCCCACCAGACCCCCACCTCCTGCAGGAGAAGAACCACCCCGCAAGAGGGCCCTGAGATCTCGCAAGAAGACAGAGTAGGATGTCAAGACCCCCGCCAGCAATGGATACCACCTGATGTCATCCCACTGTCCCACATTGTCACCCTGTCCATCCTTGAACTGCCCATGCTCCATCTCTCCACAGGCCTCTGGACAATGCACCTGTGTGACTGTTACTCTGGACTCTGCCATGGACATTCCTTCACCATAGCCCCCACCCACTTGAAACCACCCATCCCATTTTGAGCACTTAAATAAACACCTATTTTGCACCAAAATATCTGGAGTCTGGCTGTGATTTCAATATATTGTAATTGACATGACAGTGCAAATATGTCCTTGTACATGGTGAAGTCAACAAACAGCTGCCACAAAGCTGTAGTCCATGGGGAAACGAAGCACAGGACTCGTAGTGGGGACCCCAGATCTGAAATAGGGAGGGAAAAGCCAAAACTCAGTCATCATACACTGGGGCAAATAGACAGGCAGCAGAGATGCAGGAGAGTAGTTAACATTTACTAAATTATCTTTGAAATGTTACCTGTGTCCTATTGGAAGTACTGTTAAAAGATTCTGTCCCTGTTGTCTGTTTCAGCCCCGTCGTCTTCCTCCTCGTCACTCTCCTCAGGTTCCACCGCTGCCACAACACCACCGTCTCGACCATCCTCCTGCAGGAAAGGCACCTGGCGGCGCAAAGCCAGGTTGTGAAGCATGCAGCAGGCCACGATGATGTGACACACCTTCTTAGGTGAGTACATTAGGGATCCACCTGTCATATGCAGGCACCGAAACCTGGCCTTTAGGAGGCCAAAGGTGCGTTCGATCACCCTCCTAGTACGCCCATGGGCCTCATTGTACCGTTCCTCTGCCCTGGTCCGGGGATTCCTTACTGGGGTCAGTAGCCACGACAGGTTGGGGTACCCAGAGTCCCCCAATAGCCATACACGGTGTCTCTGTAGCTGTTCCATCACGTAAGGGATGCTGCTATTCCTGAGGATGTAGGCGTCATGCACTGACCCTGGGAATTTGGCATTTACATGCGAGATGTACTGGTCAGCCAAACACACCACCTGGATGTTCATTGAATGGTAATTTTTTCTGTTCCTGTACACCTGCTCCCTGTCTCTTGGGGGAACCAAAGCCACATGGGTCCCATCAATGGCACCAATTACGTTGGGAATATGTCCAAGGGCGTAGAAATCACCCTTCACTGTAGCCAATTCGCCTACCTCAGGGAAAATGATGTAGCTCCTCACGGATTTCATCAGGGCAGACAACACTCTGGATAACACCTTCGAAAACATGGGCTGAGACATCCCAGAAGCAATTCCCACTGTTGTCTGAAATGACCCACTTGCCAAGAAATGGAGTACTGACATGACCTGCACCAGAGGGGGAATCCCTGTGGGTTGGCGGATGGGGGACATCAGGTCGGGCTCCAGCTGGGCACAGAGTTCATGGATAGTGGCACGGTTAAGACGGTAGGTCAGGATAATGTGGCGTTCTTCCATTGTCGACAGGTCCACCAGCGGTCGGTACACAGGAGGATTCATCCGTCTCCTCGCCCAACCCAGCGGACGGTGCCTAGGAAGGACAACATGGAGCACACAGTCAAGCAACCCACAGGTACGTACTCACAGCTAGCACGGTAAACGATTCTCTATGCAGTGAATGGCGTGTCTGAGTGGCTATGCAAGGCCTAGGCCTGTGTGACGCAGTTGAAATAGAGCCATGTGGGCCCTGGAAATGGCGGCTGCCTGACCTGTGAAGTGTGACAATGGGATGTGAGGTCAATGCGCTGGCGTGGCACACCGCGGCGGGCGGCGGGCGAAGACCGCGGCGCGAAGCCGCATTGGTTAACATTGAAGCCTATGGGTTTCAGGAGCCAATGGCGAAGGACGCCGGCGGTGGCGGGACGCACCGCCGCGGTACGCACCGCCGCGGACGTAACCGCCATTTTCTATCTACTTATCCACTTGCGACTTGAACTTTCACAGGAGAGGACCTATACTGCAAGTGTTGCTGTGACCTCGGTCTGGAAGGGACAATGGCTGCTGCGCCTGGGGAAAGGGCCCCTGCCTTCACTGGAGAGGAGTTGGAGAAACTTGTGGATGGGGTCCTCCCCCAGTATGCGCTACTCTACGGTCCTCCAGACCAACAAGTGAGTTTAATTCAATCTGGATTTGGGGCCACTGGCTGGCTTGGGGGCCTGGCGGGGATGGGGGGCATGTTGGGCCTGGCGGGGGGCATGGCGGGGGGCCTGGCGGGTATGGGGGGCATGTTGGGCCTGGCGGGGGGCATGGCGGGGGGCATGGCGGGGATAGGGGGCATGTTGGGCCTGGCGGGGGGCATGGCGGGGGGCATGGCGGGGATGGGGGGCATGTTGGGCCTGGCGGGGGGCATGGCGGGGGGCCTGGCGGGGATGGGGGGCATGTTGGGCCTGGCGGGGGGCATGGCGGGGATGGGGGGCATGTTGGGCCTGGCGGGGGGCATGGCGGGGGGCATGGCGGGGATGGGGGGCATGTTGGGCCTGGCGGGGTGCCTGGCGGGGGGCCTGGCGGGGATGGGGGGCATGTTGGGCCTGGCGGGGGCATGGCGGGGGGCATGGCGGGGATGGGGGGCATGTTGGGCCTGGCGGGGGGCATGGCGGGGGGCCTGGCGGGGATGGGGGGCATGTTGGGCCTGGCGGGGGGCATGGCGGGGGGCATGGCGGGGATGGGGGGCATGTTGGGCCTGGCGGGGGGCATGGCGGGGGGCCTGGCGGGGATGGGGGGCGTTGGCCCACTGGCAAGGAAAATGCTGACAAACTTGAACGTGGTATTTCTCCCTCCCTGTACGTGTCACATAGGTCCGCGCCCATGAGAAGATCGGGATTTGGCGTGCCATCGCAAAGGAAGTCCGGACCCTGGGGGTCCACCATCGACGGGGCACCCACTGCCGCAAGAGGTGGGAGGACATCCGCCGCGGGACCAAGAAGACCGCCGAGTCTCTGCTGGGGATGGCCTCCCAACGTAGGCGGGGTGCCTGCCGTCAACTGAGCCCCCTGATGTTCCGGATCCTGGCGGTGGCCTACCCTGATTTGGATGGGCGCGTGAGGGCAGCACAGCAGACACAAGGGGTGAGTACAAGCATTATCTACTCTGTTGTCGCGCAGTGGAGGTGTCTGGGTGGGGGAGGAGGGCTGGGGGTCCCCCTAGGCCACGGCGATATCTGTAGGCTGGGCACCCCCGTAAGCCCCTGTGTCCCCAGCCACCACCCTCAGTAGTTTGTCAGTACAGCCATCCCTGGGCCGTGTCATCCATGGGTGCAGTTGTCAACTCTAGGCGTGTAGGGCATGTTCCACGGAATGCGTAGCGGACCCCAAGTGCGCAACTTAGTGCAGGGGGCATCTGTGTCTGTCATGTCCGCTAACTGTACCGGAGATCCATGTAATCAATATCCCTTTATTTCTCTCTCCCCCCCCCTTTTTGTTTGTCTTTCTGTGCTTGTGTGCATCAGCATCATCAGGCAGAGGAGAAGTGGCATCGGGGCAGGAGGGAGCTGCATCTCACATGGCCCAGGAGGGCCATGCCACAGAGTCAGACTGGACCAGTGAGACGGAGGGCGAGGGGAGCTCCACGACGGGGACGACTGGACCCTGCAGCGACACGGACACGTCCTCGGAAGGGGGCTCCCTTGCGGGGGTGGCACCATCCGTGCCCCCCGCCATTACAGGTACAGCCGCCACCCAGCGCACCATCTCCGCCCTCCCAGCAGCCCCTCAGCGTTCGCCCCGTGCCCGCTCTGCCAGGAAGCCCGGCATCTCCTTCGCCCCAGGCACCTCAGGCCCTGCCCCTGTTACCCCCGCTGCCCTCAGTGAGGAGGTCATTGACCTCCTCCGAACGCTCATTGTTGGGCAGACTACCCTTTTGAATGCCATCCAGGGGGTGGAGAGGGAGGTTCATCGCAGCAATGCGTACCTGGGGGTCATTCATTCGGGTCAGGCTGCCCATCAGCGATCGTTCCAGGCTCTGGCCTCAGCACTGACGGCAGCCATTGTCCCTGTCTCCTGCCTGCCTCTACTAACTCCCTCCTCCCAGTCTCCTGTTCCTCTGCCTGTCCCACCCACACCATCAGACCAGCCTGCACACACCTCAACACCCAAGAGAAGCTCATCCAAACATAAGCACCACAGATCACGCAGACATTCACACACGCAACATTCCGATGCAGACATGCCAACAGTCACTACCACCTCTGTGACCCCCACCTCCTCGTTTCCCTCCTCCCTCCCTGTGACGTCTACACTCACACCTCCATTCACCTCACCATCAGCCAGTGTTTCCATCACCAGCACACCCTCCACTCCAGTCCGCACACGTGCAGTCACCACCCCCACTGCCATTTACACGTCCCCTGTGTCCTCTCCCACTGTGTCTGTCACCCCCTCTTCCACACCACACAAACGCAGCCACCCACCCACCCAACAGCCATCCACCTCACGACAGCCTATCCCTCCTGCACCTGCACCCAAAGACAGCAAACGTGACTCACCTACAACCACATCCTCTCCCTCCACTCCCATTCCCACTGTACCTACCACTCTCCATTGTCCCAAGAAGCTCTTCCTCGCCACTACTAACTTCTTTCCTGACCCTGAGCCCCCCCCTCCTTCTCGTCGGGGTAAGAAGAGCACCTCAGCCACCACCAGCCCTGCAGCCCCCTTGACAAGGGTGCAGGGGTATTGGAGCCCGCCAGCCCGCATGTCTGGATCTTCGCCCAGCAGCAAGGGGACAGCCAGCCCACCCCCTGGGAAGAGGAGCAGAAGGCGGAAGGGGCGCCGCAGGAGCCCGCCTTCTACATCCCCCCCGGACACCACCCAGAGACAGTCACCAGCCACAGCTCCAAAGGGAGGAAAGGGCCACAGGCCCACGACTAAGGAGGGCAAGGGCAGCAAGTCGGAGAGGTCAGGCAGCAGGCCTGCTGCCCAGGAGGAGCCCACAACCCCCATAGCCGCTGCCCCGGGAGGAACCGGCACAGCTGCCCCGGGAGAGCCCACCACCCCCATAGCCGCTGCCCAGGGAGGACCCAGCCCAGCTGGCCAGGAGGGCCCCACCACCCACAGCCCAGGTGGGCATTGAAAGAGCACCATCCCCGCTGCCCAGGAGGGCACCACCAGGCAATGAGCAGTTGGCCATAGACCGGCCGCCGTCTCAAGAACCGCTGAACTGGGCCCCGCCGTCTCAAGAACCGCTGAACTGGGCCCCGCCGTCTCAAGAACCGCTGAACTGGGCCCCGCCGTCTCAAGAACCGCTGAACTGGGCCCCGCCGTCTCCAGAACCGCTGAACTGGGCCCCGCCGTCTCAAGAACCGCTCCGCTGGGCCCCGCCGTCTCCAGAACCGCTGAACTGGGCCCCGCCGTCTCAAGAACCGCTCCGCTGGGCCCCGCCGTCTCAAGAACCGCTGAACTGGGCCCTTCAAGGCAAGAACCGCTGAACTGGGCCCCGCCATCTCCAGAACCGCTGAACTGGGCCCCGCCATCTCAAGAACCGCTCCGCTGGGCCCCGCCGTCTCCAGAACCGCTGAACTGGGCCCCGCCGTCTCAAGAACCGCTCCGCTGGGCCCCGCCGTCTCAAGAACCGCTGAACTGGGCCCTTCAAGGCAAGAACCGCTGAACTGGGCCCCGCCGTCTCCAGAACCGCTGAACTGGGCCCCGCCGTCTCAAGAACCGCTCCGTTGGGCCCCGCCGTCTCCAGAACCGCTGAACTGGGCCCCGCCGTCTCAAGAACCGCTCCGCTGGGCCCCGCCGTCTCAAGAACCGCTGAACTGGGCCCTTCAAGGCAAGAACCGCTGAACTGGGCCCGCCATCTCCAGAACCGCTGAACTGGGCCCCGCCGTCTCAAGAACCGCTCCGCTGGGCCCCGCCGTCTCCAGAACCGCTGAACTGGGCCCCGCCGTCTCAAGAACCGCTCCGCTGGGCCCCGCCGTCTCAAGAACCGCTGAACTGGGCCCTTCAAGGCAAGAACCGCTGAACTGGGCCCCGCCGTCTCATGAACCGCTCCGCTGGGCCCCGCCGTCTCAAGAACCGCTGAACTGGGCCCCGCCGTCTCAAGAACCGCTCCGCTGGGCCCTGCCGTCTCAAGAACCGCTGAACTGGGCCCTTCAAGGCAAGGAGCGCTGAACTGGGCCCCGCCGTCTCAAGAACCGCTGAACTGGGCCCTTCAAGGCAAGGAGCGCTGAACTGGGCCCCGCCGTCTCAAGAACCGCTGAACTGGGCCCTTCAAGGCAAGAACCGCTGGCCCTTTGGCAGACGTGGCAGGGCAGGATCTATCTCGGGCAGGGCTGCAGGATGTCCTCTGGCCAACTTGCCTCCTCCAGTGGCAGTGGGGTCTGTTATGGACTGTATGGACCGTGGCTTTGCACTCCCCAGGATGGCCCAGTGGGCAGGCCACCCACTGTATGGACTGTATGGACTGTGGCTTTGCTCTCCGCAGGATGGCCCAGTGGGCAGGCCACCCACTGTATGGACTGTATGGACTGTGGCTTTGCTCTCCCCAGGATGGCCCAGTGGGCAGGCCACCCACTGTATGGACTGTATGGACTGTGGCTTTGCTCTCCCCAGGATGGCCCAGTGGGCAGGCCACCCACTGTATGGACTGTATGGACTGTGGCTTTGCTCTCCCCAGGATGGCCCAGTGGGCAGGCCACCCACTGTATGGACTGTATGGACTGTGGCTTTGCTCTCCCCAGGATGGCCCAGTGGGCAGGCCACCCACTGTATGGACTGTTTGGACTGTGGCTTTGCTCTCCCCAGGATGGCCCAGTGGGCAGGCCACCCACTGTATGGACTGTTTGGACTGTGGCTTTGCACTCCCCAGGATGGCCCAGTGGGCAGGCCACCCACTGTATGGACTGTATGGACTGTGGCTTAGCACTCCCCAGGATGGCCCAGTGGTCATGGAGTCCCCTCGTGGATCTGGCGTCGTGTACTCAAGTGGCTGAGGTGCCCCCCCTTCCCTTCCCCCTGAGGTGCCTGTCCTATTTTCTTTCAGATGCCCCTGCAGTGTTCTCTCCGTGGAGTTCTTGTCGTGGGACTGGGCCTTGCCCCTTTGCACAGGACCCCTGTGATCCACGGACAGTGGTTGGACTACATTTAGTAGCTGTGTATATTTTGTACATAGTTTATTTATTTATTGGGATTACTGGTGTCCATATTTCAATATATCTGCCCGTTTATGATCTCTTATTTTGGTCTTTGCATTATTTCGGAGGGGGGTGGTTTGTGGGTTGTGACAGTGATCTGTGGGATTGCATTGATGTGTGTGTTGTAGTGGGTGTGGGTGGGTGGGTGTGTGCCGGTAATCTTTTCCCTCCCCTGTGTCGTAGGTGCAGTACTCACCGATGTCTTCCGCGCCGCCGGGCGTGCTCCTGGTATATGAGCAGGTATAGGAGTGCGGGGATGACCTGCAACTCTGGTTCCATACTGCCGGAATCTCGCGTGGAGTGCGTAGAGGTGAGCGTTTTCCCGTTCGTAGTCTGTTTCCGCCGTGTTCTTATCGGCGGTGCTCCCGCCCCGGAAAAGGTGGCGGATTGGTGGGTCGTGATAGGGTGGGCGGTACATTGTCTGCCGCCTGGCTGTTGGCGGGGACCGCCGCGCTGTTTGTTTGTACCGCCGTGGCGGGCGGAGTGTTAAAGTGGCTGTCTGTGTTGGCGGTTCCCGCCAGGGTCAGAATTGCATATTTTAGACCGCCGGCCTGTTGGCGGCTTGGCCGCCGCTTTATCACCGACCGCCAGGGTCAGAATGAGGGCCTCTGTTTACAATCAGTAGGCTCACATCCTGCCCACAGGGCTTTTTATTGACTGCCTTCATTGCCACTATTAAATACTTGCTTGTATGTAGTCCGAATGTGAGGGCTTGTCCTCCTTTTCATGTACTGAAATGGAGCATGGCCGAAGTACGTGTCCTTCCACTGCTTCTCTTGTGGGAGCTAATTTTTTCCAAGGCTTGAACAAGCCTTTGTGAGTGCATCCTGACCGCATTCTTGTGCTTTAAACAGTCCTCATACATCTGTTTGTATTTAGTTAGCGTGTGACACTTTATTTTGTTATTTTTAGGGCACCTTGGACACATCCTGTGATTTAATTTTTATTTTCTTTACCTTTTAACATTATTTGGTAGTGCACCTCGCCCATTTTTTTCTTTACCTTTAAAAATTATGTGCTAGTGCACTTTATCCATGTCCAGAGTGTATATTGTCTTTCTACAAACAAGGGCAGCATATGTTTTCAAGTTTATGCATTTTATGGTAGGTACACGCCAGATGATTGGCATAGAGGATGCATCATTTATCAATATCTTATTTTTTTTTTACCATTCAACAGTATTGAACCGGAATCCCCAGCTCCAAGGTCTGCCACTCTGCCCATAACAGGCTCCACTCTACCCACTCCACAACACTCTATGGCACTCTACTATATGACACTCTGCTTCATGAAATTGAACACCATTCCACTCTCTGCCACTCTACTGTACAACACTCTACTGCATGACACTCCACTCTACGCCGCTCCACCCTGGTGGGAAAGTACCATCTTGCCTGGCATGTTACCCCCATTTTTACTTGTTTGTCAGTTTGTTTTTGCCTGTCTCACTGGGATCCTGCTAACCAGGACCCCAGTGCTCATAGTTGTGGCCTGAATGTGTGTTCCCTGTGTAGTGCCTAACTGTGTCACTGAGGCTCTGCTAATCAGAACCTCAGTGCTTCTGCTCTCTCTGCCTTTAAAATTGTCACTGCAGGCTAGTGACCATTTTCACCAATTCTAATTGGCACACTGGAGCACCCTCATAATTCCCTAGTATATGGTATCTAGGTACCCAGGGTATTGGGGTTCCAGGAGATCCCTATGTGCTACATCATTTCTTATGCCACCCATAGGGAGCTCAGACCAATATTACACAAGACTGCCACTGCAGCCTGAGTGAAATAACATCCACATTATTTCACAGCCATTATACACTGCACTTAAGTAACTTATAAGTCACCATATGTCTAACCCTCACTTAGTGAAGGTTAGGTGCAAAGTTACTAAGTGTGAGGGCACCCTGGCACTAACCAAGGTACCCCCACATGGTTCAGGGCAATATCCCCGGACTTTGTGAGTGCGGGGACACCATTACACGCATGCACTACATATAGGTATTAACCTATATGTAGCTTCACAATGGTAACTCAGAATATGGCCATGTAACATGTCTAAGATCATGGAATTGTCCCCCATGCAAATCTGGTATTGGGGTGCCAATCCCATGCATCCCCGGGGCTCCAGCATGGACCCCGGGTACTGCCAAACCAGCTCTCTGGGGTTTTCACTGCAGCTACCGCTGCTGCCAACGCACAGACAGGCTTCTGCCCTCCTGGGGTCTGGACAGACCAGTCCCAGGAAGGCAGAACAAAGGATTTCCTCTGAGAGAGGGTGTTAAACCCTCTCCCTTTGGAAATAGGTGTTGAGGGCCTGAGAGGAGTAGCCTCTCCTGGCCTCTGGAAATTCTTTGAAGGCCACAGATGGTGCCGTCCTTGCATAAACCAGTCTACACCCATTCAAGGATCCCCCAGCCCTGCTCTGGCGTGAAACTGGACAAAGGAAAGGGGAGTGACCAGTCCCCTGTCCATCACCTGCTCCTCCAGTGTGTCCCAGACCTCTGCCATCTTGAATCCAGAGGTGTGAGGGTGCAATAGAGGCCTCTGAGTGACCAGTGCCAGCAGGTGACGCCAGAGACCCCTCCTGATAGGTGCTTACCTGACTAGGTGGCCAATCCTCTTCTGAGGGCTATGTAGGGTCTCTCTTGTGGGCTTCTCTTCAGATAACGAATGCAAGAGCTCACCAGAGTTCCTCTGCATCTCCCTCTTCGACTTCTGCCAAGGATCGACCGCTGACTGCTCCAGGACGCCTGCAAAACTGCAACAAAGAAGCAAGAAGCCTACCAGTGACATTGTAGCGCCTAATCCTGCTGGCTTTCTTGACTGTTTCCTGGTGGTGCATGCTCTGGGGGCTGTCTGCCTTCACCCTGCACTGGAAGCCAAGAAGAAATCTCCAGTGGGTCGACGGAATCTTCCCCCTGCTACCGCAGGCACGAAACTTCTGCTTCACCGGTCCTCTGGGTCCCCTCTCATCTTGACGAGCGTGGTCCCTGGAACACAGGAGCTGGATCCAAGTGACCCCGACAGTCCAGTGGTCCATCTGTCCAAATTTGTCAGAGGTAAGTCCTTGCCTCCCCTCACCAGACAGTAATCCTGTGTACGACGTGAACTGCAGCTGCTAGGATTTCTGTGTACTTTTGCATGGAATCCTTCATGCACAGCACAGCCCAGGTCCCCAGCACTCTGTCCTGCATTGCTCAACTCGCTGAGTTGACCACTGGCTTTGTGGGACCCTCCTTTGTAGTGTTGAGACAACCGCCATGCTCAGTTTTCTTGAACCCGTGTTCGAGTACTTCTGTGGGTGCTGCCTTCTTCTGCATTGGCTCTCTGTGTTGCTGAGGGCTCCCTCTGTCTCCTCTTCCAAGTGGCGACCTCCTGGTCCTTCCTGGGCCCAGGCAGCACCCGTTTTCTTCAACTGCGACCTTTGCAGCTAGCAAGGCTTGTTTGTGGTCTTTCTGCAAGGAAACAACTCTGCATCCCCCAGCATGCTGTGAGACATCTACTGTACAAAGGAGAAGTTCCTGGCACTTTCCGTTGTTGCAGAATCTTCAGCTTCTTCCACCCGGAGGCAGCCATTTTGCACTTTCATCCAGGGTTCAGTGGGCCCCCTAGACACTTTTGTGACTCTTGGACTTGGTCCCCTTCCTTTACAGGTCCTCAGGTCCAGGAATCCGTCTTCAGTGCTTTGCAGTCTGTTGTGGTCTTTGCAGAATCTCCTATCACAACATTAGTGTGTTTCTGGGGAAGTAGGGTCACTTTACTCCTACTTTTCAGGGTCTTGGGGTGGGGTATCTTGGGCACCCTTAGCGTTTTCTTACACTCCCAGCAGCCCTCTACACACTACACTAGGCCTGGGGGCCCTAAGTGGTTCGCATTCCACCTTCTTAGTATATGGTTTGTGTTGCCCCTAAGCCTATTGCATCCTATTGTATTCTATAGTATTTGCACTGCTTTTCTGTTTACTTACCTGATTTTGGTTTGTGTATATATTTTGTGTACTTTACTTACCTCCTAAGGGTGTATATCCTCTGAGATATTTCTGACACATTGTCACTAAAATAAAGTACCTTTATTTTTAGTAACTCTGAGTATTGTGATTCTTATGATATAGTGCTATATGATATAAGTGGTATAGTAGGAGCTTTCATGTCTCCTAATTCAGCCTAAGTTGCTCTGCTATAGCTACCTCTATCAGCCTAAGCTGCTAGAACACTACTAATCTACTAATAAGGGATAACTGGACCTGGCACAAGGTGTAAGTACCATCAGGTATTCACTATAAGCCATGCCAGTCTCCTACAACCCTATAGCACTCTGAAACCTTACTCGACTATGCGTCACTTCACTCTGCACCACTCCACTCTGTCACTCCACAACACTCTAATCTACTCTACACCATACTACAACACCCTATGCCACGACGTTCTACTCCATTCAACATCATGGCATTCTACTCCACTCAATTCCAGCCTAATGCACTCCACTCTATGACACACCACTCCACTCTAAGCCACTTTATGCTACTCCACTCTGAGACACTCTACACTGTCACTCCATTCTACAACAGTTTACGTCACTGCACTTTATGATGCTCTACTCCACTCGGTGCCACTCCACTCTACGCCAGTCCACACCACTGATCTCCACTCTACGCAACTACACTTCACGCCACTCTATTCCACTCTTTGCCGGTCCACGTCATGCTGCTCCATTCTGACATTCTAATCTATGTCACTCCACTTTACACTATTCCACTCTGACTCTGCTCGATGCCACTCCATTTGATGCCACTCTACAACACTTCACAACACACTACTTCACTATACGCCACCGCACATTGACACTCTGCTCCAGTCAACTCTACTCAACCTCACATCACTCCATGATACTGCACTCTATGACAATTTATGCCACTCCATGCCACTTTACTCCATTCTATGCTACTTTACTCCACTCTACAACACTCCACTCCGAAAGCCCTTTCTACTCTATGCCACTTTCCTCTCACCCAGTAACTTTTTGCCATATTGAACAACAGCCAGGCTGCTGCACAACATGGAAAACACACATTGCCAAAGCCAATAGCTTTTGCATAAGCAACACCCATTGGCGTTACCAATGCTTGTTTCATTGCTGACAGCAAACACAGAGGTGTCTTACATGCATGTCAAAATCACTCTTTCTCTCTCTCTTTCTCTGTCTCTCTCATACACAGACACACACAGAGCACTGTCAAAAATCTGAACAAAAAACGCTCCAGGCTGTTTACAATCAGGGCTTCTGGTGGAGGAGGAGATAAGCCAGGGACGTCACTGCGTTTTGAGAAAACGTAAGGGCTTTGAGCCCTGTCAGCCCTACTGTGCAGCTTTCAGCCACATACTGACGCAGGCGCAGTGGGGCTTTTCAAAGTGCACAACTTTCACTCCGAAAATGTTGTGCAGAAAATGTTTTACTTTCATCATGTAATTAAATGTGTGCTTCACTAGAGAGGCCAGAAAAGGCTAGGGGCGCAGCCCTTTAGCCCTTGAACACCAGCCGCCACTTTATAACACATTACAATTTGAAATATGATTTGAGAGGGGAGGTGGTCGTCCGAGCACAGTAAGCTCAGCAAGCCATCGGCATCCATACTTTACATCCTCCAGCTGCGAGTTAATTAACCTGGGGGTCCACACAGGGCCTGCTCTTGGGCGGTGCGACTCTTGCCACCGCTCTGGGTGCTGACAAAGGGTGGGGGAACTGTGTTTGCAAGTATAATATGGTTTTAAAAGCACCTGCTGAAGCATTTCTTGCCTCCAGCCGTTTTCAGGAAACAATAAAAATTTCAAGATAACTTCGGTGATTAATGTTGTTCTGAGAGAGAGATCGGAGTATTTTCTAGTGGAAGTTTTGACTCATCATAGGGCTAGCACAAACAGCAGGTTAATATGCCTGCTGCAAAGAACCTGTACCATGCAGATTACAAAGTGCATATAATGTAAATATGTCAGTGGTTACTGCTTTTTTTCAGAGAGATCCTTTTGTTACTTGCAGTTTATAAGTTAAAATCACAATATAGAGCATTGAGCAATTAACTGTCAAAGAACTGCATGCAAACTACAAGGTATGGATTAGAGTGTTATGATTTTTTTCCCTGGGCTTTCATTATCCTAATGTTGCAAAAGGGTTAATCTGAGTGGAAATCAGTTCCTATTATTAAAGAGAATCTCCAACCACTGTGGTACTTTTTAAATTCTGAGTTAGTGCTTCTCCAGACCAAGCCCCCTTAAACTATACTGCCAATATGGATGACGTGACTCCTACACCTTGTAGCCCTCTATCTTATGTAACATTTTCTATACACCAGTCCTTAATTTGAGCCGGTTGGTTTCCGGTGCAGGGCACCAGCACTTATGTTTGAGGGCTGGCACTTATTTTTCTGCCCCAATCATTTACAGCGAGCAAAAGACACAAATGGGAAAGACGGAGGAAGAGAAAAACGAAAAAGCTTCACAATAGGGAGAAAGCAGAAAGTTGCAAGAGTGACATGAGGGGGCAGAGAGTGGCTGTACCTGGATTAGAGAGGCCCAAGATGACTTCAGGATCAGTATTGCGTGATCACACATTTAATTGCAAACAAACACAAATGTGCATCCACATGTTTCAGAGAAGAGCTTTGGGCACCAACACATTTTAATTTACAAATTAAGCATTGCTTTACACTGATTTACACACGTATGATGATAGTCTCTGTGTAATGTATGTGATGCAAAGTGCTCTGACACCCCACACTGGTATAAGTGGCCCCATAAAATGAATTAAATGCATCTGAGGGAGAGTGTTTATGGAGACTTGGGGGCACTGTTAAAGGGTGGTAATGAGGGAATCCACGGAGGTGGTCAGGGTGGGGGCACCATCAAACACTGTCACACCAGTGCTAAATCTGTCCCTGGGTCCACATATACCTTAAAAAGATAGGGGGCAGGGCTGAGCCCTGTGAAACTCCCCAGTGAACAAGTGACCTGTTAACAATGAAAAATTGCACTGCTTGAGAACTGCCCGACAAGAAAGATTTCATCCACATTACAGCTTGCCCCCTTAAAGCTGGTGGCCTTGATGCAGTCTAATAAAATGTCATGATCAGCAGTGTTGGAAGCAGCCCACATTTCAGAGCTTAATTTGAGCCTATGGTTTCTGGTGCTTGTCGCTAAGTTGTCAATACCAGCACATACAACATTCTGCCACATGGAGGGGCTGTGTAGAGATGAACACACCCATAGTCATTGGTTGGTTTATATACAATAAAGATGCCTAATACCTTCCACCCAAGCCATTCTTGTAGCTTGGATCACCTGGAATAATGTGAATTTTCACACTTGTAGGAGTGTGATGGTTAGTAGTTGTGTTAGTACTCTCTTTGGCAGAGCTGGAAGGGACACTCAGTGATGCAAGCTGCAGTGGTGTCCTGGTGAGGGTCCTGGGGCTTATGTCTTTTTCTTTTAAAATTAAGCACTGCCACAATTCTTATAAACCAGGGCAGCAGAAGAATGCCTCTGTCAAACTCTGGTCTTAGATTGCCAAAGGCTGCCAACCAAAAAGATTCTGTGTGTTCTCTCTCGGCCTGCAGGGGGGCCTTAAAGTGAGATAGCTGACCCAATTCACAACTGATGTCTGACTAACTGAGCTAATGGCAGAGCTGTGTTGTGGTCATTTGTTGGCAGGAGAGCCAGTGAGATCCACCTGTTGGTATGCACATCAGGCAAAAATAAGAGCTAGGTCTGCCCCGGTTCCTCGGAGTTACCTTACTCCCCTTAAACCATTCCCAAGGGAGGTGGCTGCATTGCTCCATGGAGAAGAGCAAACATAGATAACCAGTGTGTAAAGATGGATGTGATGTCAACTTTTGGCAGAGGTGTTGAGCGACTCTCATTTAAAGGGCGCAAGTTGGGATGAAAGTCCTTGCATGGCTTTGAGAAGCTGTGCTTCTTGACCTCCTAGGTTTCTGGGAAGACTAGTGTGCTAGACGACCTTTTGATCATTGTGTTTTTGCCAACATTAGAACTGGGCTCTGTGATAGCAAACCCAAAGTGAACTATTTTTTTCTTTTTCCTAAGCAATTGTTTAATAATATTTTAAACAGCCTTGAACTGGCTGACCTAAGCTCAGAAGTCATACCCCACAAGTTTGGCACATATGCTACAGACTCATTCTGCTGCTAGGCGCCACTCATTAAGGAATGCTCATCAAATAAATTAGGAAAGGTACCAACGAATCACCCACAGCAGATGAGGTTCAGCCGGAGGTTTTAGAGGCAAGAGTCCCGACAGCAGACCTTTGTCTTAGCCCTATGCATTGTTGCATAAGAGTGCATGCTTGGGGACAGACATAAGCCGCTGTAGCCTCCAGTGCATTCAGACCTACGTTTGTCCAGGGGAAATAGGTATCTAGTACATGCGTACATCGTCTCTGATATCTTCGGCGCCACATCAGATGGATTCCTTGGTGCTTAGGCACCAAAATTGCCACCATTGGCACTCTTTACAGATCCTATTCACAAAGGCTAAATAACCTCAAGGAGCCCTCAATAAGGTACATAAGGGACACTCACATGGTGATTGCAGAACAAACAATATTGTCATTCTAAATCCTTATGGTACAAGGATATGTTATATAACCTTTTTGAGATGGGCTCTAACCTGTTGAATGATTCCCGAGACAGGACCCTGCTGACAGTAGTGATGCTGTCTCCTCACACTTGATAGCCCTAAAAGAAACTAGTGATGTGGACTTATTTCCTGATACTGAAATGTAGTGTCCTGCAGACCTACTCCCTCTGAAGTGGTCTCCTACCACACTGTAGTGAATTAGGTTGCAAAAGTCTTAGAGCTCCAGGCCCCAGCCATTGAGTACAAGCAAAGTATTCACATATAGATTCTTCAACCAGCTTCCCACTCTCCTAAGCCTCTTTTACAATTCATTGAGGCCCTGTAAGATCCTGTTCTAGCAGCATGGCAAAAGCCTACCTCATCCCTAGCAGTAAACAGACTGGTAGCTCATAGAAATAAGCCATCTTCATGAGATCCAACCTTCCTTTCACTTCATCTTTCAGAGATTAGTAGCCCAAGCTTCCTGTTCCACAAAACAGTCAGCTAGACCTTCCCAGCAGCCCCAGGAGACATAGATAGAACAAGCATTTGTAATGCAACCAGTCTCGCATTTGTCAAAGTTAAAGCTCTTGGCGTTGAAAATGGTACTTTAAAAAAAAACTTTCATTTTTTGTATGCAGTGTAGTGATGATATTTGCATAGCACTATTGCCATTCGTGTGACCTTGCGGTGCTGGAGAACGAGAAAATACTGTTCTAATGTGCACAATGCAGGGAAAGGTTGCAGCGCCACTGGCTGCCACTAGGTGTCCCTTGGGACCTGTTTTGGCCACATAAGGTACTGCACCCTGCAATCCTGAATTTAACACATCCGCAATGACTTTCGGGCGCTGTGTTAAAAAATAAAGAGTGGCACCCGTTTTGAGTAAATTTTTTGGCCAGTTGTACCACAAGTCGAAAATCGATTTTGTTTTAAGCACAAAACCAATGGCGAGCAGTTGTCATAGTTCTGAAAATGTGTGTGCCCTTTCAAAGACCTGTCTCAACTATAAATAAGTGCAAAATGTTAAGTTTTCAAGCTACACAAGAAGGATGCAAGTGTTATGTTTGAATTCTTTAAAAAAAGAAAAACTCCCTTAAAACTACTGGCCAGAACTTATGTAATTATTTGGCCTCCTGGATGGATACCAATTGTGTTAATATGTGCCACTAAACCATGTGGGTTGCAAATAGGCTTGCTGTTTTCTATGGCAGCACAGGTAGCTCCTGGGTTAGAAATATTTGCTTTGAAGGAAGCAGGAAAGCAGAAGCAGGGTCTCTCAGATTCTGTTGATCTTACTCAATGCCACCTATGATTAAACCATTCAATCTGGATCTCAGAAGGTTTGATCAGGAGTAGCACACTGTCACTTCATGCAAGAGGCATTAAATTATGTAAAGATAATGTGGCCACTGTGAGTATATGCTTGTTCTCCAGCTAAAAGCAAGTGCAGCACAGGCGTTGCCAGAAAGTGACCACTTTGACGTCCTTCTTGGAGCTGGAGAGTCAAAGGGCCACAGGACTGCTAGGGGCCTCCAGCTCGTAGTGCGGCTCAGTCATGAGCACCATGTCCCGCAGTGTTAAGCCCGGGTGGGCTGCGGCTGTTGCCTCTTCTGCCTCCCTCAGCCCCTCTCCCTCTGCAGCCGCTGCTCCTGCTCACTCGGGCGGAACCTCACGCTCAGACCAGCTGCTTCCCTCTGAACTAAACACAAAATATGGTGGCTGAAAAAAAATAACATCTTGGAAAAAGCAAACACTCATAGAGAAGTGAAGCATGTTAAATGTAAGCAGGAACAACATGATTCCATTAACTCTTTTACACTTATGATATGCTGAAAAAACCTGCAACATTTATTGCTCTAGAAGGGAAAGGGAAAGGGTGCAGTACCACATGCTGTCAGAAAATGTGACCAAGATAACAGTCTGATTTACAGCCCTGTTTACCGAAACTAAGCAGAGAGCAGGAATGCTCTGCAAATGAAAAGGCAAGGTTTGCCAAACTCCAGCGGGAAACCTAGAACAGATAAACACGACAAAGCGTAACCATACAGTAGTTAGTCCCTGCTCCCAAAGAGAAAAAGGAGGGACAAAAAGGCATGACTGACCACTAGCAAGCAAGGATTTTTAAATGACACTGAAACAAACAAATGAAATGGCTTTAAACCCACAGGAGTACACTTAAGTGTACAAGAGGTCACATGCTTACCCTCAACCTAAAGAGAGATGGCTGGGGAAAGAAAACTCTCATTTGGCAGTATAGTGCTCAAAACTTTGAATGTAGCATGTTTAATGGGACTCTACACCCAAGCTCTGTGGTACATGGCCCAGCTGGTTGCACTAAATTTGCCAGAACATCTCCAGCACCACAAGATGCATCCAGACAAATAATTCAGTCAGGCCAGGATGCTGCTGACTCAGTAACTAGAGCAATGTAATTGTCTGTATCCATTTGTCTTGCATGGCACCGAATATCTGGTATCAGCCCTTAAGCTTACCATTTGACTTCTCAAAACCCTCTGGGGATAATGCTGATTCAGCCCTAGTAATAGCTGGCCTACAAACTTTAAACAGTTTCAAAAATTCAAATGCTTTGCAAGAGGATTTCATTTTTGACAAATACAGTTTCCGTAACCCCTTTAACAAAGCTCCAACCCATCACGTAAGCAGGGCAGAGGTGGATGAGCGGAGGTAAAGGCAGAGCCAGTGGAAGCCAACTGACAGCCTCCTCCTCCACATTCCCCCCAACCCACTGAGGAAGCACCTCCATTGTTAAGGCCTAGAATTCTACAAATTTGGACCAGTGTGTCATTCAAATTGTAGAAGGAAATAAAGTGGGTACACCCAAAGGCCCCTCGCAAAGTGTCTCACCTAGGGTCCTTTGCCTGCAGTCAGAAGTGTAACCATGCTGAAAAACAGTTTTTTCAGAGCAGTATAGAAGGTTCCATTACAGTCGAGCAGGAGAGATGTATAAGCATATTGTTCAGACCCAAAGCAGCCAAAATGTGAGGTACTGTATGATCTGGGATGTATGAAGGGCCAGGTGATACCCTCCAATTCCTTTTTCGAACAAAAACATACTTGGTGATATTGCTGGGCATGGATATGTTCTAAACCACATTTGTCACACAGCTAACAAAAGATTTAAAGGTTCCACTTGTATAAACATTAAGCAAACCGTGGCTATACCTTTGTCATTCCAAGGATGCCAAGCAGACTCTGACTACTCCAAAACAGTAGCCCTTTGATTCGCCAGATTGGAGCCCTGATAAGCACCCATGAATCATTGTTAAGTTTTGTGCACATGCTGCCAGATTCTCAGCATGCATCTAACAACTGGGTCATCTAGTGCAGAAGGTAGGGGTTGTATCTATATGCAGAGGATAGTACCTCCATGATTTGCAATGTCTTGCATTGCAAGGAGGTCCTGGAACAAGGGGATTCCTTCATGAGAAGAATGTATATTGATTGTGATAAGTGACATGCAAGGTAGTAGGAGTTCATATGGAAGAGGCAAAACCCTTAATGGATTTAATGTGAGGAAGGAGCGTATGCAGTGTTAGCCTCAGGTGAGCATCACCCTATACAAATCTATTAATGCCCCTGTTGTTCTGCAAGAGAAGCAAAAGGGTTAAATCAGGAGTGGGAGAATTCCAAACAAATAGTTGTAGCAGAGGTGCTACAACCATCTTTAACATGTGCATCCTGCCCACAGGGGCAAGTTCAGCTGGGATCAGGGTACAAAGTCAATCTGGGTCTTTGCAATAAGGGATGATATGCTGTTTTTGGTAATTTCATTTTGTCCTATCCCGCTTTAGTGACCACCCTGATGCTCCTGAGCTTCCTTAGGACTTACTTCATATCTTGTTCTCCCAGGCAAGCCTTTGTGGTGTGGTGCAACATGGCTAAGGCCTCAAATTTGGCCAGTTAATTTTGTACATGGAGAAATGCGAATGTGTTGGAAAACTCTCAAGCCACGTAAGGGTCAGTACTATAAAGTCTGCACAAAGGAACCATTTAACACTTCTCTGAATTTCGGTCTTACCTGGAGGGGCTAGCCATACATCATCGCAGGGTCATGCCCTACTGGCCACAGGCTAATGGGGACGTTGAGAGGTTTATGCGAACTCTAAACTGAGCCCTCAGATTAGGTGTTGAACAAAGAGAAGACAGTGAGAAATGTCTGCAGCAATTTCTGAGTGCTTATCGCCAGACACCTCACAGTACTACAGGGTTTTTTATTTCTCTTTTATTTGTTTGTCTAAGTCTCCAGCACTCCGGTGTTGAATCCTTAGTTGGTTATGGTCTGTATGTGTATTCATTTCCTCTTCTGTGTGAAGTAAAACATGGTAGGAATGTAGAGAGCAATCCGGACTCTCCCCTACATTGTATCCTGTTCTGCGCGTCCGGGCAGAGCGCAGAACAGAGTCTATAAAATAAAAGACGGGGCTGACGCAGTTCCCACTGGAGACACCAACCATTGTGTATGTGTGTTCACTAACTGACTCGGGTGCGGCCTGCGCGACACTACACTCAGGACCACCTCACCGGGACGATTGCCACATGCACTGCATGGCCAGTCCACAACACACCCTGCAGATACCACAGATAAAACCTCAGAATTGCCCTGTCACCTGGGTGCGACGCAGGGCACACACAGTCATTATATGGACAGGAATCCCAAGATGAGCACTGGGCTGTTCCATCCAACATTTGCCATGTGTTAGGACCTGAAGTTAGCCCTCCACATTCTAGACAACCACTTGGCCAAGTGAGGAGGCCACGCTTGTAAGGTTCTTTAGAGAAAGACTGCTCTCAGTGATGAGGACTTCTTCATACATCAAGATTGGAACATCAAGGAGTCCATAAGCTTTGGGGACCAGTTTCTGTGTGCAACTCCAGTTGCACTACCAATGCCATCGGCCAGCACGGGGAACATGTGCAACAAATTCTTCTCCCTCGTATTCTAAATCTCCTCCTTCTCTTGCAGTTTAGTGATCTGAGGGGGCGGGGGACTACTTACGGAGGAGGCAATGCAATTGTAGCACAAGTCTTAACCTTGCCCCTAAGGTGGGTATTTGGCATTCCAACCCATCCTGATTATCTGTCATACTCGATTCAGACGTGGGATTCATGCTTGCGTTTGTCAGTTTTCTCGTGATGGATAAAATTTAGCCACTGTTCAGCATCTATTCTATGTTTGGGGTCTTTCAGCCTCTTCTGCTGATCACGCTATGTCAAAGGTACCATACTCTGGAAAGGACTTCCTACAGTCATCATTAGTGAGACCCACTCACTCTAAAGTATTTGAATCTGCATTCACCATATTATTGGTACATAGAATGGACAAAAGTCCCGTTCGGTGGGGGCTCACTGCATTTAGATTGTGCAGCCCCGCTACGATCTTCTTCTTCTCCCTTCATGCTTGGGTAAAGGGAAATGGTCTACAGACCATGAGCCCGCCGCTTATCCCGTGGAGGGAGACTGGGAAGAAAACAGAAAGTAGGATAGGGTTCCTTTCAGTTGATATTCCCTTTAACTGATCTCATGGAGGTGCAAGATATCCCGCACTCATACCCAAAGCTGCCATGGCATTTGAAGAACCTTCAGTCTCCATCCTGCGGGGCTCGTGAAGGCTTCCGACAGCTAGATCAGAGGCCCTCTTTCTCTCACACATTCATCCTTTAGGGGTATGTGCTCCAGGCCCTGGTACTCCTGCCTATCTTCCCTGTGACCACATTGTGTCTAGAGCCTGCTTGCTTTGTATCATGGAGTCATACTTATACTCATTTTCCCTTTTTCTGGACTCCTACCAGTGCCACCTGCACAACCATTTTCCTTTTATTCTCCCAGTCTTCTCCAAGCCTGATGACAACTGTGGACATCCTTTTTGACAATATATTAGCCGCAAACAATAAATAAGCCATGCAAGCAAGTGTCAAACAAAAAGTAAATGCTGTTAGACTTCACCTAAAATTTTGGTTTGATCTACCTGTTCTAGCCCATTTCTCCAGGTCAGGTGTTTGGCTGTTCTCCACCCCCAGTTACCCCCAGGGAAACATTTCTTTACCTTTGCCACCTGGAGTCAGCATGTGAAGCTCAGACCCACATCCACCTGCTCTCTTCCTTTGTTGAGGCGGTTCCAGCCACCACAGGCACGATTTGTTAAAAATAAAAAACACGTCAGGAAGCCTAGTATCCAACTAGCATTTAATGCAAAAGATAAAACACTTTCTCTTTCAACTGACTAGGGCTTTCGCTAGAAAACAGTCAGTTGGAGCTAAGAGCTAAAACCCATATAAAATCAAGCTAGTATACATGCATCTTCTCTCAATACAAGTCAGTGAAGCTTAATCACATGACAGTATCTAGTTACTCTCAGTGAAAACTAATGTGTAGGTGTCAGGATATTCCTCTTGCGGAAGTGCAAAAATTGATTGAGAAGATATCATTAATTTATAAAATACTAACCGCAATATTCTCACAAAATCCTGCTTCCTTTGTCTGATTTAAAAATGAGGTTACGCTGTTAGGAAATTGTGCATGGGATATAGCTCAAGTCTTAGAGCAGAGGGCTGCAGACTCATGGTTCAAAATCCCTGTCCCTGCCTTAAGATGCATTTGTTTAACAAACATTTTGTTTTTTAATTGAGTTTTGGAAACAGATGTAAAATCTGTCTGAATCATGTTCATACACTCCTTTCTAATCCAGTGTTAGAAACCGCATATGTAATCTTGAACATATCAACCATTTAATCAAATATGGGTATTTTGCTCACGTTGTTTACAGTGCCAATTGGTAAGTCGCAATTCTTCTGTGTACCAGCTCACTTGCGATCTGGCCTTTATGGTGTTGGTTTTGAATAGGGCTATGAAGTCAGCAAGCTGAAGTTGGTGATAGATCGAGATAAGTTGAAATGTTGTTGCAGGCCTTGTAGCTCTGTGGTCCAAGTTTCTTGCATTAACCTGTTCCAGATGCTTCTGGTGGTTTTGGGAGGTCTGGTTCTGTATTATTGGGATTATGCAGGTTAAAGCGGACAAGGGCGTGCCCAGTCTATAGGAAGGGTGTGGGCTTGTCCACCATGATATTGCTGAAAATAGAAATGGAGTCGAGGAGATGTCTCGCAGTGTGGGTAGGGTCCTTCACTCATAGGATGAGCCGAAGTATAGTTTGGAAGTTGTTGGTGATTGATAGTTGAGATTGCCGAGTAGGAATAAGGAGCTGGAATCATGTTCCAGCGGGGTGGCAAGCTCTATGAGAGTGGGGAGTTGGTAGAGGAGAGCTCCTCCCAGGGAGATGTTGCTGGAAATGTGTGGTTTGAAAGCTAGGGACTCTAGGAGGTCCCTAATGTTTGCAGATGTGATGGAGCAGTGGAAGCATTACCAGTGCATGCATTACCACCGTTAAAAATCATCGCTGTAGTGGCAGGACCAGCATTGTACTAAGTGTACCATCATGCCACAGATGTCTAGAGTATGCAAAGAATTAACACTGTTATGCTAGATGTGGGCACTAGTGCTTAGCTAGTGGCAGTACTTCATAGAAACCCGTCACGGGTGTTACCGAATTTCTGGGTTTGTTAAATTCCAATTGATTCCACTTCATGCCTCTTTTCCACCGCTCCACACTTCCGGTCTCTTTATCTCACTTTTTGTTTTCTTTTTTTGTCCCCAGAAATTAGTGTTGGTGCCTGCTACCTGGAACCACAGGCACAAGTTAGGCTCTGGTGGGAATCATCATGCCACCGATGCTGACGTTATGCCAAGAGCTACCACCATTATGCCAGGAACCATGTTCACCAACTTTTGAAATTGCCTCTTTTGTTGTCTCCAAAGTTGTGTTGGATCCACACAACCACACATAGAAACCTGCCACTTTTGCTTATAAAACCTATTGATATTGTCATTGCTTGCTTTACATGTCATAAGCCAAAGTTAAGTGCATTGCTAAATGCCTTTTAAAGCCATGTCAAATGTGTGGAGCTCCACTCTGTTAGAATTAAAGCTAATATGTCCCATGAACTCATAGATATTTCTGGGAACAGAAACAAATTCAGAGCTGGTGCTATTTAGGCTCCCTAAAACCAATCTAATAAATTTAGGAAATACAGTGCAACGACTGGTTGGCAGAGAAAAAGCAGTGCCAGATGGCAGTCAGACATTAATGGGAAATCTCTTGAGGTTAAAGTAATTCCCACCTGTAGAGGGTTTGTGAGATGCTCAGCATGTCTAACAGCAAGGTTTGCCAAGCACTGGCACAGCCAATAGGTTTTGCCAATGTGAGAGAGATTGGCCTTGTCAATGTCTTTTAGCCATGTTGGACGTGGAATAGAGTGGCGTAGCATGCTGAAGAGTGGTGTGGAGGAGAGTGGCGTAGACTTGGGTGGTATAAAGTTGAGTGCCGTAGAGTGGACTGGCTTAGAGTAGAGTGGACTGGCATAGAGCAGACAGGGGTAGACTGGAGTGGCATTGTGTACAGTGGAGTGGAGTAAAATAGCTTGGAGGTGGAGTAGAGTGGAGTAGGATAGAGTATAGAGTATAGTGGTGTAGGGTGGAGCGGCATAGAGTAGAACTGTATACAGTGGAGGGAAGTAGAGTGCAGTGGAGTAGAGTGCTGCAGACTAGTGTGCAGTGGCATAGAGTAGCGCGGTACAGAGTATAGTGTAGTGGGGCAGAGTAGAGTAGAGTGGCGTTGAGTCTAGAGGTGCAGAATGCAGTGGCATAGTGTGGAGTGTGCAGAGTAGAGAGCAACAGCGTAGTGTTGTAGAGTAGAGTGGCATAGAGTAGTGCACAGTGCAATGACATAAAGTGGTGTGGTGCAGAGTGGAGCGCAGTGGTGTAGAGTATGGTGGCACAGAGTAGAGTGCACTGGTGTACAGTATAGCACTGCAGAATAGAGCATAGTAGAGTAGAGTGGCTCAGAGTGGCATAGAGTACAGTGGCTTAAGAGTGGTGCAGAGTACAGTGGTGTACAGTAGAGTGGCACAGAGTCCAGTGGTGTGGAGTAGATTGGCCTAGAGTATAGTGGTGCAGAGTAGAGTTGAGTGATACAGAGTAGTGGAGTGGCTTAGATTGCAATGATGCAGAGTACAGTGCAGTGGCACAGAGTGGAGTGGTGCAGAGTACAGTCAAGTGCAATGGTGTAGAGTGGCTTGGAGTGGTGCAGAGTACAGTGAAGTGGTGTAGAGTAGAGTGTAAAGGGGCAGAGTGGTGTTGTGCAGTGGTATGGAGTAGAGTGGTGAACATTAGAGAGATGTTGAGTAGGGTAGAGTTTAGTGATGTGGAGTAGACTTGCGTGATGTAAAATGGAGTGGTGCAGAGTAGAATGGAGTGGTGCAAAGTAGAGTGGAGCAGAACAGAGAGCAGTGGCATAGTATGGAGTGGTGCAGAGTAGTGTGCAGTGGCATAGACTGCAGTGGCGTAGAGTGAAGTTGATCAGAGAAGGGTGCATTGGTATTGAGTGGCAAAGAGTGCTGTGGTGCAGTGTGGACTGATGCAAAGTGGAGTGGTGCAGAGTGCAGTGGTGTAAAGTACAGTAGCACAGCGGAATGGTGAAGAGTAGAGTGGAGTGCAATGGCACTGAGTGGCGTATAGTGCAGTAGCAAAGTGTAGAGTGATGTAGAGAAGCTGCAGTGGCATGGAGTGGTGTAGAGTAAAGTGGCGTAAACTGTAGAGGCAGAGAGTAGACTGGAGGGGTGTAGAGTGCAGAGAAGAAGCGCAGAGTGCAATGGTGGATAGTGCAGTGGAAGGGTGTAGAGTAGAGTGGCATACAGTGTAGTGGCCTAGAGTAATAATGAAAATGAAAGTGAAATTAACATTTATTTTATAAAGCATGTTGTTGCCCGGAAGCATCCTGGCACTGCCGGAAGCAGAATGAAAGCAGTGAGAAGAACAAAAATGTACAGAGACAAAGGATCTAGACTATCAAGACAGGAACCTATTTATTAAAATACAGTCAAAGATCTACACCAGAGCCTCAGTTCATGTTCTATGGGGCCTTTAATCTCTGAAGAGAAGCCACTATCATGGGCTTGTTGATGGTTTACAGATGCACTGCACTGGTGAGCACTGTATTTTGGACAAAGTAGAATAACTCAGCAGAAGCAATGTTTTCTCTGTAAATTATATTTTAAGGGCAATAAATATTGTTGCAGAATACTTTATTTGAAAGGCTCACAGAATTACAGTAACACTTTACAAAACAAGGATATGCATATTTTGTGCCAGAGCGATGGACCTGTTCGCTGTTATAATAGATGTGCTAATTTGCTTACATTGTTGGGCAGAAGATGAGAGGGAAAAGATGCAACAAGAATGGGGGTGGGTGGGAAGGAATAGAAGCTAAATGGACAAGTATATGGGAGACACACTGAAAACCCAAACACTCATATGGAGTGTTTGCACCCAAACAAATGGAGAACCAAAAATGGGTGCAGTGGAAGGACCCAGCTACATGGTTCATGCTCCAGGGAAGGGCCAAATACAGGAAGAGGGTATGATGCAGGCATGCTAAGACAAATGGGAACAAAGAAAATGGGAGTGACGTTGAAGCTAAACAACGGTGGGCTGTATGTCCTCTGTATGCAAACAAAATATCTTTCATAGACATTGCATGCGCTGTCTAGGCGAAACCTAAACAAAACAAGCATTGGCCAAGCCAATAGGTTTTGCCTACGCTAGAGCTATGTCTTTTAATCATGTACATCAGCTGAAGTGGAGTAGAGTGCTTTGGAGTGGCGTAGAGTGAAGTGGCATAGAGTGGAGTGGACTGGGGTGGAGTAGAGTTGTGTAGAGTGCAGTCACATAGAGTGGATTGGCCTAGAGTAGCATTGAGTAGAGTAGAGTGGCATAAAGTGAAGTGGGGTAGACTAGTGTGGAGTGGCATGAAGTGGCATAGTGTAGAGTGGTGTGCAGTGGCATAGAGTGCAGTAGAGTGGTGTGGACTA
Organism: Pleurodeles waltl; assembly: GCF_031143425.1. Taxonomy (NCBI): domain Eukaryota; kingdom Metazoa; phylum Chordata; class Amphibia; order Caudata; family Salamandridae; genus Pleurodeles; species Pleurodeles waltl. The sequence goes on from NC_090445.1 coordinate 168,783,585, forward strand.
GAGCAGTGTCTTGAAGTGGTGTAGAGTGACATGGCATAGAGTACAATGGTGTACAGTGGCTTAAAGTGGAGTGGCTTTGTGTGGAGTGGAGTGGGTTAGAGTGGCATAGAGTGGCACTGTGTGGAGTGGAATAGCTTAGAGTGGTGCGGAGTGGCAGGGAGTGGTGTAAAGTGGACTGCCATAGAGTGAAGTAGCATAGGGTACAGCGGCATAGAGTGGTGCAGAATAGAGTGCAGTTGTGTAGAGTGCAGTGGCATAGAGTGATATAGAAAAGGGTGACTGTAGGAAAGTACCATCTTGCCTGGCATGTTACCCCCATATTTCACTGTATATATGTTGTTTTAGTCTATGTGTCACTGGGACCCTGCCAGGCAGGGCCCCAGTGCTCATAAGTATGTGCCCTGTATGTGTTCCCTGTGTGATGCCTAACTGTCTCACTCAGGCTCTGCTAACCAGAACCTCAGTGGTTATGCTCTCTCTGTGTTGGACCTGGCTTTTTGACAGGGACATCCCCAAACTTTTTGCCTCCTTCCTCCTACCTTTTCTGACCTGTTGTTGTTGGCTTTTGACCTCTGGGCACTTTACCACTGCTAACCAGTGCTAAAATGCATATGCTCTCTGTGTAAATTGTACTATTGATTGGTTTATCCATGGTTGGCTATTTAATTTACTTATAAGTCCCTAGTAGAGTGCACTATATGTGCCTAGGGCCTGTAGATTAAATGCTGCTAGTGGGCCTGCAGCACTGGTTGTGCCACCCACTTCAGTAGCCCCTTAACCTTGTCTCAGGCCTGCCATTGCAAGGCCTGTGTGTGCAGTTTCACTGCCCCTTCGACTTGGCATTTAAAAGTACTTGCCAAGCCTAGAACTCCCCTTTTCCTACATATAAGTCACCCCTAATGTGCGCCCTAGGTAACCCCTAGAGCAGGGTTGTAAGGAAATGCCTCCTTGGCATGGTTACCCCTGACTTTTTGCCTTTGCTGATGCTATGTTTTGAATTGAAAGTGTGCTGAGGCCTGCTAACCAGGCCCCAGCCCCAGTGTTCTTTCCCTAACCTGTACTTTTGATTCCACAATTGGCACACCCTGGCATCCAGATAAGTCCCTTGTAACTGGTACCTCTGGTACCAAGGGCCCTGATGCCAGGGAAGGTCTCTAAGGGCTGCAGCATGTATTATGCCACCCTAAGAGACCCCTCACTCAGCACAGACACACTGCTTACCAGCTTGTGTGTGCTAGTGAGAACAAAATGAGTAAGTCGACATGGCACTCCCCTCAGGGTGCCATGCCAGCCTCTCACTGCCTATGCAGTATAGGTAAGACACCCCTCTAGCAGGCCTTACAGCCCTAAGGCAGGGTGCACTATACCATAGGTGAGGGTACCAGTGCATGAGCACTGTGCCCCTACAGTGTCTAAGCAAAACCTTAGACATTGTAAGTGCAGGGTAGCCATAAGAGTATATGGTCTGGGAGTCTGTTTTACACGAACTCCACAGCACCATAATGGCTACACTGACAACTGGGAAGTTTGGTATCAAACTTCTCAGCACAATAAATGCACACTGATGCCAGTGTACATTTTATTGTAAAATACACCACAGAGGGCACCTTAGAGGTGCCCCCTGAAACTTAACCGACTATCTGTGTAGGCTGACTGGTTCCAGCAGCCTGCCACACTAGAGACATGTTGCTGGCCCCATGGGGAGAGTGCCTTTGTCACTCTGAGGCCAGTAACAAAGCCTGCACTGGGTGGAGATGCTAACACCTCCCCCAGGCAGGAGCTGTAACACCTGGCGGTGAGCCTCAAAGGCTCACCCCTTTGTCACAGCCCCGCAGGACACTCCAGCTAGTGGAGTTGCCTGCCCCCTCCGGCCCCGGCCCCCACTTTTGGCGGCAAGGCCGGAGAAAATGATGAGAATAACAAGGAGGAGTCACTGGCCAGTCAGGACAGCCCCTAAGGTGTCCTGAGCTGAGGTGACTCTAACTTTTAGAAATCCTCCATCTTGCAGATGGAGGATTCCCCCAATAGGATTAGGGATGTGACCCCTTCCCCTTGGGAGGAGGCACAAAGAGGGTGTACCCACCCTCAGGGCTAGTAGCCATTGGCTACTAACCCCCCAGACCTAAACACGCCCTTAAATTTAGTATTTAAGGGCTTCCCTGAACCTAAAGATTTAGATTCCTGCAACTACAAGAAGAAGGACTGCAAAGCTGAAAACCCCTGCAGAGGAAGACCAGAAGACACCAACTGCCTTGGCCCCAGAACTCACCGGCCTGTCTCCTGCCTTCCAAAGAACCCTGCTCCAGCGACGCTTTCCAAGGGACAAGCGACCTCTGAATCCTCTGAGGACTGCCCCGCTTCGAAGAAGACAAGAAACTCCCGAGGACAGCGGCACTGCTCCAAAAGAACTGCAACTTTGTTACAAGGAGCAGATTTAAAGACCCCTGCAACTCCCCGCAAGAAGCGTGAGACTTGCAACACTGCACCCGGCGACCCCGACTCGACTGGTGGAGAACAACCAACTCAGGGAGGACCCTCCGGCGACTCTACGACTGTGAGTAACCAAAGTTGTCCCCCCTGAGCCCCCACAGCGACGCCTGCAGAGGGAATCCCCAGGCTTCCCCTGACCGCGACTGTCTGAACTCTATTTCCCGACGGCTGGAAAAGGCCCTGCACCCGCAGCCCCCAGCCCCTAGCCCCTAAAGAAACTGAACTTCTGTGCAGGAGTGACCCCCAGGAGGCCCTCTCCCTTGCCCAGGTGGTGGCTACCCCGAGGAGCCCCCCCCTTGCCTGCCTGCATCGCTGAAGGGACCCCTTGGTCTCCCATTGAAACCTGAAGGAAACCTGACACGTGTTTGCACACTGCACCCGGCCGCCCCCGCGCTGCTGAGGGTGTACTTTCTGTGCTACTTTGTGTCCCCCCCGGTGCCCTACAAAACCCCCCTGGTCTGCCCTCCGAAGACGCGGGTACTTACCTGCTGGCAGACTGGAACCGGGGCACCCCTTTCTCTCCATTATAGCCTATGTGTTTTGGGCACCTCTTTGACCTTTGCACCTGACCGGCCCTGAGCTGCTGGTGTGATAACTTTGGGGTTGCTCTGAACCCCCAACGGTGGGCTACCTTGGACCAAAAACTGAGAACTGTAAGTGACTTACTTACCTGTGAAAACTAACAATAACTTACCTCCCCCAGGAACTGTGAAAATTGCACTGTGTCCACTTTTAAAACAGCTTATTGTGTTTTATGACAAAAGTATTCATGCTAATGTAATGATTCAAAGTTCCTAGAGTACTTACTTGCAATACCTTCCAAACAAGCTATTACATGTGAAATTTGAACCTGGGGTTCTTAAAATAAACTAAGAAAATATATTTTTCTATAACAAAACCTATTGGCTGGATTTGTCTCTGAGTGTGTGTACCTCATTTATTGTCTATGTGTATGTACAACAAATGCTTAACACTACTCCTTGGATAAGCCTACTGCTCGACCACACTACCACAAAATAGAGCATTAGTATTATCTCTTTTTACCACTATTTTACCTCTAAGGGGAACCCTTGGACTCTGTGCATGCTATTCCTTACTTTGAAATAGCACATACAGAGCCAACTTCCTACAAGGGTGCTGTGTGGGTAAAAGGCAGGACATGTACCTATGTAGTTATATGTCCTGGTAGTGTAAAACTCCTAAATTCGTTTTTACACTACTGTGAGGCCTGCTCCCTTCATAGGCTAACATTGGGGCTGCCCTCATACATTGTTGAAGTGGCAGCTGCTGATCTGAAAGGAGCAGGAAGGTCATATTTAGTATGGCCAGAATGGTAATACAAAATCCTGCTGACTGGTGAAGTCGGATTTAATATTACTATTCTAGAAATGCCACTTTTAGAAAGTGAGCATTTCTTTGCACTTAAATCTTTCTGTGCCTTTCAATCTACGTCTGGCTAGGTTTAGTTGACAGCTCCTTGTGCATTCACTCAGACACACCCCAAACACAGGGTACTCAGCCTCACTTGCATACATCTGCATTTTGAATGGGTCTTCCTGGGCTGGGAGGGTGGAGGGCCTGCCCTCACACAAAGGACTGCCACACCCCCTACTGGGACCCTGGCAGACAGGATTGAACTGAAAGGGGGCCTGGTGCATTTCTTAGACACTCTTTGAAGTTACCCCCACTTCAAAGGCACAACTTAGTATAAAACAGGGCCTCTGCCCTACCTCATCAGACACTTGCTGGAGAAGAAACCTGAACCAGAAACTACATCCTGCCAAGAAGAACTGCCTGGCTGCTCAAAGGACTCACCTGTCTGCTTTTCTACAAAGAACTGCTGCCTTGCTGTTGGCCTGCTGCCTTGCTGAACTCTTGTCTGGCTGTAAAAGTGCTCTCCAAGGGCTTGGATAGAGCTTGCCTCCTGTTCCCTGAAGTCTCAGGACCAAAAAGACTTCTATTTTTAACTTGGACTCTTCGTGCGCCGAAATTTTCGATGCACAGCTTGTTCCGCGGCGAGAAAAACGCAGCACACCGACGCTGATCGACACGACGCCTTCGGGACGACCGGAACTTCGACGCACGGCCTCGCAAGGACAATGCCACCCGACAAATCGACGCGACGCAACGCCTGCCGTAAGAGCGAAACTTCGATGCACAGCCCCGCGGAACGACGCGCAGCAGGAAAACAAGCAGGAGAATCCACGCACAGACCCGGGACATCTGGTAATCCCCGCGACCCATTGAAAGAGACTGTCCGCGCACCAGAAAACGACGCACAACTTCCCGCGTGAAAAATAACGACGCAAGTCCGTGTGTGCTGGGGAGAAATCGACGCACACACTATTTTTCCACGTATCTCTTCTTCTGCGGGCATTTGCAGAGATTTTCCACTCCAAACCAGGTACTTTGTGCTTGAAAGAGACTTTGTTTGCTTTTTAAAGACTTAAGACACTTTGGGGGTCATTCTGACCCTGGCGGTAAAATCCGCCAGGGCCAACGACCGCGGGAGCACCGCCAACAGGCTGGCGGTGCTCCCATGGGCATTCTGACCGCGGCGGTACAGCCGCGGTCAGACACGGAATCCCGCTGCCCTGGGGAATCCTCCATGGCGGCGCAGCTTGCTGCGCCGCCATGGGGATTCCGACCCCCATACCGCCATCCTGTTCCTGGCGGTTTTGGCCGCCAGGAACAGAATGGCGGTATGGGGTGTTGTGGGGCCCCTGGCCAATGGCATGGGCACTGCAGGGGCCCCCGTAACAGGGCCCCACAAAGCTTTTCAGTGTCTGCCATGCAGACACTGAAAATCGCGACGGGTGCAACTGCACCCGTCGCACCCCTTCCACTCCGCCGGCTCCATTCGGAGCCGGCATCCTCATGGAAGGGTGTTTCCCGCTGGGCTGGCGGGCGGCCTTCTGGCGGTCGCCCGCCAGCCCAGCGGGAAACCCAGAATACCCGCGGCGGTCATTTGACCGCGCAGCGGTATTCTGGCGGTCCCAGCCAGGCCGCCGGCTTCCGCCGCCGGCCGGGGTCAGAATGACCCCCTTTATATCACTTTCAGTGATATCTTTACAAATTCATATTGCATCTTTGATCGTTTTGACCTGCAAATACCCAGATAAATATTATATATTTTTCTAAACACTGTGTGGTGTGATTTTGTGGTGTTATATTATGGTATTGTATGATTTATTGCACAAATGCTTTACACATTGCCTTCTAAGCTAAGCCTGTCTGCTCGTGCCAAGCTACCAGAGGGTGGGCACAGGCTAATTTTGGATTGTGTGTGACTTACCCTGACTAGAGTGAGGGTTCTTGCTTGGACAGAGGGTAACCTGACTGCCAACCAAAAACCCCATTTCTAACAAACTGCTTTCCAAATTTGTCACTAACAGGCTAGTGACTAAATTTACCAATTCACATTGGCATACTGGTACACCCATATAATTCTCTAGTATATGGTACTGAGGTACCCAGGGTATTGGGGTTCCAGGAGATCCCTATGGGCTGCAGCATTTCTTTTGCCACCCATAGGGAGCTCTGACAATTTTTACACAGGCCTGCCAGTGCAGCCTGCGTGAAATAACGTCTACGTTATTTCATAGCCATTTACCACTGCACTTAAGTAACTTATAAGTCACCTATATGTCTAACCTTCACCTGGTGAAGGTTGGGTGCAAAGTTACTGAGTGTGTGGGCACCCTGGCACTAGCCAAGATGCCCCCACATCGTTCAGGGCAATTTGCCCGGACTTTGTGAGTGCGGGAACACCATTACACGCGTGCACTATACATAGGTCACTACCTATGTATAGCGTCACAATGGTAACTCCGAACATTGCCATGTAACATGTCTAAGATCATGGAATTGTCCCCTCAATACCATCCTGGTATTGAGGGGACAATTCCATGATCCCCCGGGTCTCTAGCACAGTACCCGGGTACTGCCAAACTGCCTTTCCGGGGTCTCCACTGCAGCTGCTGCTGCTGCCAAACCCTCAGACAGGTTTCTACCCTCCTGGGGTCCAGGCAGCCCTGGCCCAGGAAGGCAGAACAAAGGACTTCCTCTGAGAGAGGGTGTAACAACCTCTCCCTTTGGAAATAGGTGTGAGAGCTGGGGAGGAGTAGCCTCCCCAGCCTCTGGAAATGCTTTGATGGGCACAGATGGTGCCCATCTCTGCATAAGCCAGTCTACACCAGTTCAGGGATCCCCCAGCCCTGCTCTGGCGCAAAACTGGACAAAGGAAAGGGGAGTGAGTACTCCCCTGACCTGCACCTCCCAGGGGAGGTGCCCAGAGCTCCTCCAGTGTGTCCCAGACCTCTGCCATCTTGGAAACAGAGGTGTTGGGGGCACACTGGACTGCTCTGAGTGGCCAGTGCCAGCAGGTGATGTCAGAGGCTCCTTCTGATAGGCTCTTACCTCTCTTGGTAGCCAATCCTCCTTCCTAGGTAGCCAAACCTCCTTTTCTGGCTATTTAGGGTCTCTGCTTTGGGGAATTCTTTAGATAACGAATGCAAGAGCTCACCAGAGTTCCTCTGCATCTCCCTCTTCACCTTCTACCAAAGGATCGACCGCTGACTGCTCAGGATGCCTGCAAAACCGCAACAAAGTAGGAAGACGACTACCAGCAACATTGTAGCGCCTCATCCTGCCGGCTTTCTCGACTGTTTCCAGGTGGTGCATACTCTGTGGGTAGCCTGCCTTCACCCTGCACCAGAAGCTCTGAAGAAATCTCCTGTGGGTCGACGGAATCTTCCCCCTGCTAACGCAGGCACCAAAAGACTGCAACACTGGTCCTTTGGGTCCCCTCTCATGCTGATGAGCGTGGTCCCTGGAACTCAGCAATTCAGTCCAAGTGACTCCCACAGTCCAGTGACTCTTCAGTCCAAGTTTGGTGGAGGTAAGTCCTTGCGTTTCCACGCTAGACAGCATTTCTGGGTACCGCGTGATTTGCAGCTGCTCTGGTTCCTGTGCACTATTCCAGGATTTCCTTCATGCACAGCCAAGGCTGGGTCCCGACACTCCTTCCTGCAGTGCACAACCTTCTGAGTTGTTCTCTGGCGTCGTGGGACTCCCTTTTGTGACTTTGCGTGGACTCCGGTTCACTTTCCTTCCAAGTGCCTGTTCAGGGACTTTTGCGGGTGCTGCCTGCTTCTGTGAGGGCTCCCTGAGTTGCTGGGCGCCCCCTCGGTCTCCTCCTCCAAGTGGCGACATCCTGGTCCCTTCTGGGCCACAGCAGCACCCAAAAACCTCTACCACAACCCTTGCAGCTAGCAAGGCTTGTTTGCGGTCTTTCTGCGTGGGAACACCTCTGCAAGCTTCATCGCGACGTGAGACATCCGTCTTCCAAAGGAGAAGTCCCTAGCTCTCTTCTTTCTTGCAGAACTCCAAGCTTCTTCCATCCGGTGGCAGCTTTCTAGCACCCTCAGCTGGCATTTCCTGGGCTCCTGCCCACTCTCGACACTGTCGCGACTATTGGACTTGGTCCCCTTGTCTTACAGGTACTCAGGTCTGGAAATCCATTGTTGTTGCATTGCTGGTGTTTGTTCTTCCTGCAGAATCCCCCTATCACAACTTCTGTGCTCTCTGGGGGTAGTAGATGCACTTTACACCTACTTTTCAGGGTCTTGGGGTGGGCTATTTTTCTAACCCTCACTGTTTTCTTACAGTCCCAGCGACCCTCTACAAGCTCACATAGGTTTGGGGCCCATTCGTGGTTCGCATTCCACTTTTGGAGTGTATGGTTTGTGTTGCCCCTATACCTATGTGCTCCTATTGCAATCTACTGTAATTCTACACTGCTTGCATTACTTTTCTTGCTATTACTTACCTAATTTTGGTTTGTGTACATATATCTTGTGTATATATCTTATCCCCATACTGAGGGTACTCACTGAGATACTTTTGGCATATTGTCATAAAAATAAAGTACCTTTATTTTTAGTAACTCTGTGTATTGTGTTTTCTTATGATATTGTGCATATGACACCAGTCGTATAGTAGGAGCTTTACATGTCTCCTAGTTCAGCCTAGGCTGCTTTGCCATAGCTACCTTCTATCAGTCTAAGCTGCTAGAAACACCTCTTCTACACTAATAAGGTAGAACTGGACCTGGCACAAGGTGTAAGTACCTTTGGTACCCACTACAAGCCAGGCCAGCCTCCTACAGTGACATATAGTGCATTGGTGTAGAGTGCAGTGGAGCAGAGTAGAGTGGAGTGGTGTAGTATAAAATGTATACTAGTAGAAGTATAAAATGGTGCAGACTATGGTGCATGGGCTCAGAGTGCAGTGTTGTAGTGTAGAGTGGTGCAGAGTAGAGTGCAGTGTCATAGAGTGTAGTGGTGCAGAGTAGAATGCAATGACAGAGTGTAGTGGTGCAGAGTAGAGTGGTTCAAAGTAGAGTACAGTAGTGTAGGGTGCAGTGGCATAGAATGGTGTAGAGTAGAGTAGATTGGCACACAGTAGAGTGATGCAGAGTTCAGTGGGGCAGAGTGACTGTGTTTGACTGGCTGCTGGCAACCAAACCAAGCAATATCAATCTGATACAAATCAATGAAGACACTCAATAAGGAGCAACACACATAGCTGATACAATATGCCTTTAATAACACAGTAGCACAAATATATATATATATATTGCCATGCACAGCTAATTAATCCATATGTTATGTCTTTGATGAGATCTTGTATGCCATCTTTGATATCACTCCAATGTTTGCAATAACATTATTGATAAGAAAACTGTGCATGGCAAGGGCACCAGTTATAGTTACTTGAAAGAACTCTAACTATAACAGCTGAATTTCTATAGTTTTGTATCACTAAATTCAGACATATATATATATATATATATATATATATATATATATATATATATATATATATATATATATATATATATATATATATATATAATATGATGGCTAAACAGTAGCACAACAGTTACATCTAAATATATAGTGCAATGCTAGCGAAACAATAGCATGAGAAAGAAACAGTATTGAATTGCCCTCAATGCAGTAAATCAAAAGCACAATAATAATTCTGTAAATCAAGAGAGCAGGACAGTCTGGCCCTTCACCCATGGACAACTGAACTTTAGCAGTTAGCACCGGGAAGCCTGCTCCAGCTCCCCTCCACCACCTCTCTCTCTGAATGGTGCAACAGGAGCAGCAGCTGTGGGCGCAACAGCAAATCTGATCAAACTCTGTTTAACTTTACCGAGCCATGTGCACCCTTCTTTTGTACACTAAAAGCTGGCTTACACAACATCATGTTTCTTTCCTGCACCAGTGGTTCTCATGATGTTATCAGTGTTTTCGCTCACCCAGAATCCTCCCGACTCCTAACTCACTCCTCTCAATTGTACCAATCACTCATCCTCCTAGGGCAGATAAATGCATCTTTTGAAAATAGCAAAAACAAAAGTCACAAGATCAGCTGCCATCTCAGCGTGGTACCTGGGTTTTCTGCATGAATTTTCACTCATCAACACTGCCTAAGCTAATTAATGAATTTTGCGTCACATTGTCTTCCGCACACTGTTCCCTATATACTGCACAGAAACGAACAGTGCAGTGGTGCAAACTAGAGTGGTGTAGAGTAGGGTGATGCATAATGGAGTGCAATGGCGTAAAGTGCAGAGGGCCCGAGTGGAGCAGAGTAGCGTTTATTGGTGCAGAATAGATTGCAATGGCATAAACTGCAGTGTCTTACAGAAGAGTGATGCAGATTAAAGTGGTATAGAGTGCAGAGGCATACAGTAAAGTAGTGCGGAGTAGATTAGAGTGTGGTAGAATCAGTGCTTAATTTGTGCTTGTTGTTTCCGGTGCTGAGCACCAGCACTTATTTTTGAGGGCCGGGGCTTATTCTTCTGCCGCAAGCATTTGCTGTGGGCAAAAGACATATGGGAAAGACAGAGGAAGGGAAAAAAACAAAAAAAGCGTCATAAAGGGAGAAAGCAGAAAGCTGCAAGAATGAGCTGAAGGGGCAGGCAATGGCTTTATATGGATTGAAGAGGCCCGAGATGGCTTCAGGGTTACGCCGCCTCAGTGTTCCGTGTTCACACATTTAATTGCAGCAGCTGCGGAGGGTTATGGGCACCGGCACCTTTTTATTTACAAAAAAAGCACTGGGTAGAATGCAGTGGTGCAGAGTAGAATGACTAAGAGTGCAGTGGCATAGAGAAGAGTGATGTACAGTGGAATGGTATAGAGTAGAGTGGTGCAAAGTAGAGTGCTGTGCCATTGAGTAGAGTAGTGCAGAGTAAAGTGGGATAGACTGCAGTCTGAGCCTGGCACGTGCTGTTGAGTACAAAGCCAGGGACCTTGCTAAGGTGTCACACATGACAAAGCCCCAAATGTCCACTGTATATTTTTATGCAGGGGAATACCACAGATCTCTGCCGCGGCTCACAGCCTTCAGCGGGGCCCTTTCAACCCAACCCTGTGAGTACAGGCTCCATAAAATATGCACTCAAGGGAATATTCCATATTTTTAGGGTCGAGCCTGCGTTGCATGCGCTCGCGCATGCGTATCGCAGTTAGACTCTTTAGTGTTCAGAAAAGGGCTTGGAGCCCTGTCAACATCATGTCAGTGTTTTTTATTGGTTCGTGGGCTTGCCTAATAAAATCTGCTTGCTTTCATTAGTCGAAGGCACGAATATGGCATGCCTTTTCAGGTGGCTAGCCCTCCTCGAGCGCAGTGACCAAGTACAGAAAACAGCAGAAAACATGCGAGGCTCGCTGTTTTCCATCGGGCTCGTGGACTTCTTTTTCTCTAATTTACGAGCGCGATCTGGCTTGGCAGAAGTCGAGCGCTTTACATAGTTAATTGTACTTTTTCCGGTTACGTATATAAAAGCACTTTTGCCCGATAGGTGAAAAGTCGGGTTAGGAGTTTACACCCGTTGCATTGCAAATGCTTTTTATCTTTGTTCACAGCGCGATCTCGCTTGTTTATTTAAGCGGACGCTGCTGAGATCTTTGTTTTCAACTAACAGGTCACAGGTTCAACTCCCAGCAGGGGTGTTTTAATCTCTCATCCTTCCGAAGTCATTTCAATTGAGTCCCATCACCCTGGCTGAGGATAGCAGCTTTTATATACATCGATTTAACTCTAGTAAGGTTGTTGGTGTGTTTGCGTCCTCCCTGGGCTGACTCGGCGTTTCATCATACTGAAGTTCCTAAAATGAGTACAGTTTACTACCGAAAGGTTTTAGTGTCGCCGAAAAAGGAAGTTATCCTTTACACAAACGCTTTTCAGTGTTTATTACGTGTGATATGTGCGAGCCTGTCTAGTTTGGCGCCCCTTTTCCTAGCAAGTTTTTGTTACTGGAAACATTTTTGAAAGAGTGCCGCAGTGGAATGATGTGGCGTTGATTACTCCTGCAAAACGATCGGGGTAGCGTGCCAGCTTGGCATGCATAATATTTTTCCGGTCGTGGAATAACACCGCAGCAGGTTATGAAAACCTATTGATAGAGTCTGCCTGCCAGTGTCCCTTGGGCATACATACCAAGCTGCTGCACGTACATACAGAATATTCATGCAAGGCAGCATAACCTTCCATCGAGCATCTACCCGTGAATGCATGGCAGGGTGAATTGTTGGTGGACGGTCAAGTGCCTGGATCAGCCTGGCGCGACCTGAGGAACGCTGGCGGCATTAGAACGTTGCACCTTGAACCTGCATCTGTGGTTCTTATTTGTGTTTTATAACTCTGGCCCGAGTATCACTGTCAATGGATGAGAAACAGCCCAGTGGAAAAAGGTAACACTATCCCGTACAGCAGGGGCGGATGGCCAGACCTGGAGTGTCACCGGAGTAGAGGCTTCCAGGAGAGAAAATACACCTTCAAACTTTTTTGGGTAGACGGCGTACAGTATTTTATATTGGCATGATTGTAGAAACATTTGGCACGAGTTCGGGTTCTGTAGGCGAAACAGAACTGGCACATAAACCACCTGTTGGGCACAGTAAATATTTAACCATTAAGCGCGTTTTTAATGATGTATATGCGGTCAGAAATCAGTTTCTCAAATGAACTAGTATGTTGGTGTTTTAGTGAAAAAACTTTTTTGGGAAGAATACGTTGGGACCACCCAAAATGCTTCAGTTTTTTGAGATGCGGAAGAAAGGCGGCGTTTCACATTGTTCTGAACCTTGGGTAGGAGTCTGTGAAGGTAAAATTAACTTTACTTAAGTGAAATCTAGAAGACGGCTAGCATGTCAGTATATTGGACAGTTTGGTGGCTGGCTGGTGCCCTGGAAATGCCAGTGTAGCTGGGGAAGAGTCCCTTACATGTTAGGCATGTGGCATATCGTACCCCAGCCCTGAAGGCCTTGCAGTTGCACATCTTGGCATTTGTTCTTATTTTCCTAGAGGCCTCTGCGCTTCTTATGATGCTGTGTCCACTCACATAGTTTGCTTGTGGGTTGGGTCTGCTGAGAGAACCTTACTCAAGTGTGCAGAGTTGCTTTGTGACCGATGGGCAGTCTGTGGTTAGTTTTCCAGAGACTGGAGTCATTTCATTATTTTTTAGGAGACTGGAGTGAGATATGGGTTCCCCAAATATTTAACTTCCACAATATTTGTGATCAGAAATTGATGCTAATGCATCGTTTTATTTGAGTTTGCACATTAATAGAGTGAATGCTACTTTACTGTTGCTGGAAGCATGTAAACATGGTTGTTTCCACAAATGTGGTGTAATGAAACAAGTGTACTGATTTGCCTGGGATTTGACAAGGGCAGGGCCTTGCTAGCCCTCCTCGACTTGCTCAAAGCCCTGTTTCGTTTAAATAAACTTCTAACAGACGACCTGGCACATCTGAACTTCATGACACAGCACCAGTAGTTACATAGAGCAGATCTCAAAGCATAAACTTGGGACACTTTGAGTCTCATTCTGCCACCTTGCCAAGTGACTTACCACAGAGCTCTCATCTCACGTCATCGCTAATAGTCATAGAACCATTCACTTTGGTTGAGTCCATTTACAGGGTCTTTGCAATACAGTTTATCTAAGAACTTCCACCAAGGATGAATCCTTTACTCCTTGTTACTGTGCTGGGAGATGGTACAAGTGTGGAGACTGGCGACTGAACTGCAGTTTAATAAACCAGATTTAATTCTTTCTGGCTTGAAAGGAAGGCTGTATCTAAAAAACATAAAAGATCTCTCCGCTTTTGGGGGAACTGACCTCTCAGTAAAAATCAAGAAGCTAAGCTTCCTGACACTGTTGCCCAGAGTGCTGCTTTTAGTAAAAAATACTTTTGGTGTTACCAATTTAGGGGGGAGGGTGTAAGACCACAATCCCCCTGTAAGTCCAGAGGGCAAATATTAGTTTGCAGTGGCTGTTACGGCCAGGAGTTGATATGTAGTAGTCAGAATTCTGACATTTCCAAAGGGTTACTCTTTCTCTTTTAAGTACCACAATATGCTCTGAGTTTGAGGGCTGAGTACACATACCACACCTCACAAGCCTGATGTGTGTGCTGGCTGTGTGAAACCAACAAGAATATTGTTGTGGTTAGCCTTATGGTGTGGAAAATCCCTCTCCATTGTTGCTATGTACCCAGGTACAGTTCTACAAATACATGCATGCCTCTGCTTCAGCCTGTCCTAGATAGAGACTGATGGCTGAAAAGGCCTGCCAGTATTGTACTTCTGAAAATTAATGATTAATGGCATAATGATATCGAGGCAGACTATTGAGGGCCAAATATCGAAAGGTAGGTGCATCTAGGGAAGTATAGATTTACTATTCCTAACTCTACTTCTATGTACCTTGAAGATATATGTACTGCATAATGTGAAGTTAGGAAGAGAAAATCTGGAATCACTTAACTGTCAATATTTTATTTTTGATACTCTGTGCTCGATATTCTGTCACATCAATATTGTTGAATCGATATTTAGGTGGCACACCCCTGCCAAGCCATGCAATCCTTCCTCGTGCCTGTCTGCAGCAACAAACAAAGGCCCAGTTTGCAAACACCAGCAGAATAAAGGCAGAAATTTACTCTCTAGCTTTACTCCTAGACTGACTCTTTTATTTTTTTCTCCACAATGAAAATATTTTGTCCTACGAACATCCCTCTTCTCCTAGACCCTCTATTGATAAACTCCCTGCAAAGTGTTTGCAGATACTTTAAAACGTTTTGCTTGTTTACTGGATGGTGCACGGCCACCTGTGCTGGTAACACCTAGCTTTCTGTCTATCAGATTGCAACTGTGAAAAATATGACAGTTTTCGTTGGAAGTGCTATTATCCTAAAATGAAACAAAATTAAATTGTGTTAATCAGAATATCAAAATTATTATGATTAATTCTTTAATGCATTCATGGTTCATCTGTGCACAGAAAGTTTGTGAATCAGGCGCAGAGTCAAGGTACCCTATAGCTCCATCTTTGCTCTTGCACTATGGTTGATGCCCCAGATGTATGCTTTTGTTGTCCATCTTTTCATGTTCAGCTTGTAGGTTTGCTGGTTATTAACGATCAGCTGGAGCTTGGTTAAGAACATGTTTATTAATTCACTGATTGTTGTTCATATCTTGCTATCCATCATCACTAAAATGCAGTCTTACCATTTGAAGAACTGATTGCATTTTCTACGATGGTAGTGTTGAAATGGAAACAAACTCAATGTGCATCACTACTACTGTGGAGAAAGAGTTGGGCACAAATTATGCTCATTCCTACTTTGCAGGGTGTAAGTGGTGTGCAGATACTCACCAAATTCCAGCACAATGTTATTTGTGCCAGGGTATGTCATTTGTAAATACTTTACTTTTGTCCCACCTTGGGGCGGTTTTGGTACCGTCTTGCCGACTGCCCCTGTTACAAGGATAATTGCACAATTGCCGATACATTTGACTGCGAGCAAACTTCTTTTTCTTTTTGTGTCTCTCCTTCGCACTCATGCCGGCCATGGCGCTTTGAATCGGCTCACTTATGTCAACTGTTTTACTTTTGGTTTTCAATTTAAGTGCCAAGAAATGTCCAGTTAGGAATTTACAACGCTAATAGCTCTAACTCGAGCAAATGCGAGACCCATTGCATTGCAAATGCTTGTTCCTGTCTGCAGCGAAGTATGGTTTCTAGGCTGAAACAATGAGTTTAGTTGCACAAGGGAATAGTGATAGCAGCGCTGTGAATCAGGCGGGAGAGATGAGGTATCAAATCCCAAGAAGCGGAGTCATGGTGAACGGTGCAGGAGTCAATTTTTTTGTTTGTGCTGTGCAGTGTTCTGAAAACAACTAAGAAGATCAAGAACTGGCAGTTCTGAGAACCTGAGATAAGCGAGCAAACGGCTAGGGTAAACCTCTCCTGGTAGCCTGTCTCTAGGTGGATAAAAGTAAAAGCGATCTATAGATTTTGAAATAAAAGCAAGCCTGCTGTGTTTATTAATGAAAAGGCAATTTACGTAGCTGTATCACTAGATGGCGCCAGATAATAGTTATTAAGAAGAAAAACAAATACTTCTGGCGAAAACGGAAGAAGCATCCAGATGCAAAATGTTCTGTAAAGCAGGCATTTGGACCACTTTTGCTTTTCCAGCATCGCTGATTAATGAAGTAAATCTTCCCGGGTGACTTAAGGATAGCTCCCTGAGTTGAAGCCTAAGTGTTCTCGCTGTGGCCTCACGGCCCTCCCTATCCTAACTGAACTCCTGTCTTGCAGATGTACAGTTAATTAACTTTACTGTACATTGTGTCAGATGCCTGTAATAACGAAATAAATAAATTGGTACTTACCTGCCTCTCCTGGCCCTTGCCTCGGTGCTCTTCTACTCCTCTGCTCCTGGGCTGGTGCACACATTGCACAGGCCCCCAGACTCCCCTACATCAATCGAGAAGCTACTCTCATGCTGGTAATACCATTGCCCAGCATGAGAGAAGCACCGGGATTGGTCTGAGCAGCAGGGCGTCTCCTCCTAAGGAAGAGGAGCGTCGACCCCTTGCGGAGAGCCATGGACGTAGGAAGTGTGGGGGACGTGGGGGATATACCCCCCCCCCCAGATTTTGGAGGGTGGAGGACACGGGGGACGAAGGTGGGGGGGATAAGGGGACAAAACAATTTCCCCTTTTACATCTATTATTCAGAGGGCCATTAGCGCACAAAAGCGCTACTTATAATAGCCCTGTACCGACCATCCTCCAATCTGATGGGAACAGAATGAAGGTGAGTCAGGAGGCCCCCTGTGCCCTCTGCCCTTTTGTTTGTCCTGTTTACAGCTGTGGGCATTAAGGGTGCTCATAAGAACAAAGGGCACGAGGAGGAGAAAAGAGTTTTGGATGATTACTGTCTGCATCACCTGCCGCCTTGAAGAGGAGCACTGCAGGAGGCCTTTAAGAGGAGCTGCAGGACAATGAGGAAGATCTAAAGTGGAAACAGAGTCACACTCAGCCTGGTGCCTGCAGGCTAGAAAGGAGACTTTGAAACACAATATTTGTATTTGACTAAGATCACACCAGTTGGTGAAACAGTGAAGTCGAGATTGGGCCCAGATTTTACCTTTTCACACAATTTAGCTATTAGAAGGGTATATTTTTCTAAGATTTTATCTAGGTCATGAAGGGCTTGATTATAGAATGGCTAACAGGGAGAAGCGATATTTCATTTTGGGCCGTTATGCCTAGCTTTATTATTTATGTTGTTGTTATCATTACATACTTCAGCATATTGAAGTATATTATCTTTTCTCTATCTTTTCTTCACTGTACTCTGAAACAATCTACCCTATGCCACTGCACCCTACACCACTTTTCTCCACTCTGTGCTACTCTACGCCACTGTAATCTATGCTGTACCACTCCACTCTACATCACTCTACTCTGCAGCACTCTACACTACGCCACTGCAATCTATGCTATTCTTCTTTAACCATTGTACACTACACCCCTGCACTCTGCCAGTGCACTCTTCACCACTTTACTCAAAACCAATGCACTCTATGCCACTGCACTCTATGCCAATCTACTCTGCACCACAGCACTCTCTTCCACTGCTTTCAATGCCACTGTGCTCTGTGCCACAGCACTCTAGGCGACTGCACTCTATGCCACTCTACAATACACCACTGTACTCTGCGACCCTCTAATCTGCAACATTGCACTCTGCCACTGAACTCCACGCCACTCTACTCTGCACCACTGCATTCAATGCCACTGTACTCTGTCCCACTGCACTCTTCTGCACCACGACACTCTAATCTACTCTACACCACTCCACTGTAGGCACTTCACTCTACTTTGAAATCATCTCCTCTATGACAGTGCAATCTACACAACTCCACTCTATTCTATGCTTACCTGTTTAGCTGACCAATCCTCCTTTCAGGGCTATTTAGGGTCTCTCCTTTGGGAGGTTCTTCAGATTCAGATTGCAAGACTCCAGCAGGAATCCTCTGCATCCTTTACTTCACCTTCTCACTGAAGAAACTGCATCTGGACCCTCCAGGAACTCCACAAACTGCAACAACGAAGCAAAGATGACTTCTGCAACATTGTAACTTCAGCTCCTGCCAGCAACTGCAGCTGTTTCTGGGTTGTGCATCCTCAGAGAACAGCCTGTCTTCAGTCTGCACCAGAAGAATGAATGAATCTCCCTTGGAGTGAAGGAGTCACTCCCCTGCTTCAGCAGGCACCTCTCTGCAACGATGACCATCTGCATGGGTCCCCTCTACTGACGAGTTGCATGGATCCTGCATTACGGGTGGTAGACTGAGGTGGTCCGGATGGTCCTGACGTCCTACTGTCCAACTTTGGTGGAGGTAAGAGCTTGCCTTCTCACGCAAGACAGTACCCCGTGCACCACGTGTTTTTCAGTTGCCAAGGCATGTGGCATCCGTCTATGAAATTCTTTGTGCACAATGTAGCTCCGGCCCCCAGCACTCCTTCCTGAGTGATTCTCTGGCGGTGTGGGATCCTTTGTTTTTGTGCTGCGCGGGCCTCCTTTTGCAACTCCTTTGTCTCCGTGCTGGGGGACTCCTGTGTGCGCTGGCTGGTATTCTGTGGGCTCTCTGAGTTGCTGAGAGCCCCCTCTGACTCCTCCTCCTGGGTAGAGTCCACCAGGTCCCTCCTGGTCCCAGGCAGTGCCATTTTCCGCTAAGCATGAGCTTTTCCTGTGCCAAGGCTTGTTGGTGGAATCCAGCGATGCAAACCAGGCTGCAATCATCCATCCGGTGTGGGATATCATCTGCACCAACCACGAACCCGCATCCATCTTCTTGGGTGCAGTACTGACTTCACCAGTGGTTCTTCTTTTGCACCTTGATTCGGGTTAGCAGGGGCCCCTGTCCTCCCTGGACACTTCTGTGCTTCTTGGACTTAGTCCCATTCTTCCACAGGTCTTTATGTCCAGGAATCCACCCTTTGTGTCTTGAAGTATCTTCTGGTTCTTGCATTATCTTCTGTCTCGTGTTCTTGTGTGTTCTAGGAAAGTTACTGTGATTTACTCCTGCTTTCCTGGGCTCTGAGGTGGGTTTTATTACTTACCTTTGGTGTTTTCTAATACTCCCAGCGCCCCTCTACACACCACACTTGCCTAGGTGGGAAACCGACATTCGCATTTCACTTTCTTAGTACATAGTTCGTGTTTCCCCTAGGCCCATTTCTAACCATTGTGATTTTCACTAATTGTACTGTTTTCTAACTGTTTTTATTGCTATTGCTGCATACTAGTGTATATAATTGGTGTATTACTTACCTCCTAAGGGAGTATAGTCTCTAAGGTACTTTTGGCATTTGTGTCACTAAAATAAAGTACCTTTATTTTTGTAACACTGAGTATTTTCTTTCATGTGTGTGAATACTGTGTGACTACGGTGGTATTGCATGAGTTTTGTATGTCTCCTAGATAAGACTTGACTACAGCCACCCCTAGAGAGCCTGGCATCTAGACACTGCCTACGTTTCACTAGTAAGGGATAACTGGACGTTGTATAAGGTGTAAGTGCCATAGGTGCCCACTATAAACTAGGCCAGCCTCCTCCAAGCCACTGTACTATACAGGTTACTTTTTACATTTTTCTTGTAATTGGCGACATTGGGTCATCCAGATAACTTGTGTAATGCCCGAATACCAGTCTTTCTCGATTTCCCCTGTTGATGTTTTCCCCCTACATTTGATCTTTTATATTTTGATTGAATAAATGCATAAAACATTCCATTTGCATACTACTTTAATATCATTGTTTATGGGAGTGGTGTTGCCTTTTTTTCAAGCGACCCCGGTTCCTTTAAAGTTAAGTTTACTGCTCCATTCTAGCGCACTCTACTTACTCCATGATACAACGCCACACCAGTCGATGACACATCATTCTCCTTTATGCCATTAACTTTGAGCCATGCTGAATAGTAGTCTCACTAGTGTACAGGGTGGCTAAAACACATTGGCAAAGGCAATAGAACTTGCATAGGCGAGACCTATTGACTTTGCCAATGCTTGTTTATAAGGTATGAACTTTAAAGTGACTTGCAATATCCTTATGTACACAGGGGGTATTTTACACCACCAACTTTCCCACAAACCACTTAAAACCTTAGTGCATAGCTTCTGTCATTCCAAGCTATTAAAGTAGAGCAGAAGAAAGAAAAGCAACAGTCCATTTTCTGGTTTAAACAGCTGCATTAATTATGCTCTGTGACCTGATCTGCCTTTTACCTTGGCTGCTAGCTCTGGCAGAAGGCATTGTAATGTCAGAACTCGACTGTAATAACCCTATCATAGTCATTTTCTGATGTCTTTTCTTTACAATCAGTGAATGTCTTTTCTTTACACGCTGTGAATTGGTGCATCACAAACAGACGTTTCTAAAGAAATTAGTGACTGCAGTTTATACAGAGATTAGAGAATCCATGTTATATAGCCTGTAACTCCAAGAGCTTCTTCAGTTGAAATGCTCCTAGTTATGACTGATGTGGAGCTGAGCTTCCCAAGATCACACACAGGAGTAGAAGTGTTATTAGAACTATGGTTTCCGAGCACAGTTTACAACTATTGTACCTAATTGATTTTGATCTCTCCAGTGCGGTTCCAATTGGCATGAGGCGAAGGGCATGATGGGTGTGGGGCGCAAAGGGTATGTTCTTCCTTTTTACCCTCCTACCTTGATTTGCTTGGTGCATGAAGATGCAAGGTTAATCAACATGTTATTTTCATATTTGAGCTAATTACTTTGTGAATGTAAATAACAATAAAAGATACTTCAGACTGTGAAAACATGCCTTCCTTTCTCCCTATTTCACTTCCAATATACAGTATATGATTGTGTATATTTATCGGAGCCTGCAGTTCGTAAACAACGAGCGATTTGTATAGGGTTGATTGAAAGTCCCCAAGGCTGTCCCTGTCCCCCCCAGAAATTTATTGTCTCCTACGCCCCTGCGGAGAGCCTCATCAAAAACATAAAAAATAAAGTGATACGAGAGCAATGTTATTATCATATTATTTTTCAGCACCAAAAGCAGAGTCGAGGGCGGGGCAGATCTATACTGATGAACAGCAGCAGCAGGGAGGAAAAGTTGTGAGCACTGTATGTGCGCGTGCCAGTTTGGCCGGCTGTCTTAGGATGACCAAACTGACAAGCGCACTTAGATTTCTCTAACCCGAGCTGTGTTGCACAGCCGTGTGGAGAACAGGTACAGGCTCCTGGGCCCTGACTGCCCAAAGCCCGCTCAGACCAATACCAGAGCTTCTCTCATCCTCTCTCATCCTTTCCGCCTAGAAACCATACTTTGCTGCAGTTCTGCATCATCAATTATGAAGAAGCCTGTACTCACAGCACTGGGTAAAAGGGGTCCCCTTAAAGGCTGTGAGCCTCCATGCACACGAGAGGCTGCAAAAACCTGTGTTATACCCCTGCCAAAAATATATAGTGGACACATGGGGGTTTCCCATGTGTGATAGCTTAGAAAAGTCCCTGGCTTTAAACCCAACAGTGCTTGCCAGGCTCAGACTTATTGGAAGGCTCATACTTAAAACTGAATTGAGTGAAAGTGTGTGTGTGAGTGTTTTCAAGTGCCAATGTGAGTAAAAGCGAGTGAGGATATGAATTTAAGTGTGTATTAATAAGTGAAAGTGACTACGAGAGAGTGAGTGGAAGAGTGTGAGTATGTTAGAAGGAGTGAGTGAATGGAGAGTGAGAGGGAATGGTAATGAGGCAGGGGTCTAGCTATCAATTGTGCAGCAGGTGCAATTGCAGAAGGGCACAGAGTCTGAGTGAAAAAGGGTGAGTGCTTGTAAGCGTGTTTGCAAGAGAGAATGAGAACCAGTGAGTATGAGTATGTTTGTGCGTGAGTCACAGTAAGTGAGAGTGGATATAAGTGAGGCAAATTTTGGAAAATTAGGGTGAACTCCTGGCAAGTATTATGCTGCACCACTATCAAAGATCACCAGCCACCACTGATGAACGAGCTGGTTTGGTGCTCAGTCAGGGCCTTTGAGCCTCTGCATGTTCTCCACCCGGCTGTGCAACACAGCTCGGGCTGGAGAAAGTCTATGTCAGTTTGGCCATCCTAAGACAGCTGGCCAAATTGTCATGCACACTGACAGTGCCCACTGCTCCTCCTCCCTGCTGCTGCTGTCCATCAGGATAGACCCGCCCCACCCTAGACTCTGCTTTTGGTGCTGAAAAATAAAATAACATTGCTCTATTATCTCTATAGTTTTCATGTTTTCACTGCTGGCTCTCAGCAGTGGGGCGACACTCCTCTGCCTTAACAGAGGAACCACCCCTGTTAAGTTAAGTGTTTGTCACAAAGAGACTTTTGGCGTTATGTAGGGTTCGACGGTACAAGAACCCTGCTACAAATCAGTATCCCTGCCTCATTTAGAGATTGGGAACCAACAGGTGCCCAATAGGGACAAACATACATATCTATAGAGAGATTGGCTGAGCTTCAACATTGCAGCAAAGCTTTGAAGTCATAGACAAGAAAACAGAAAAATGTCCTTGACATACAGGGAGAAAACTGCATGAGGGTCATGGACAGTTTTATTTTGGTCTGCAATGCAAAGGACAATCTCTATTTTTAGGGTCAAGCCTGCGTTGCATGCGCTCGCGCATGCGTATCGCAGCAAGACGCTTTAGTATTTAGAAAAGGGCTCGGAGCCCTGTCAACTTCACGTCAGTGTTTTTTATTGGTTCGTGGGCTTGCCTAATAAAATCTGCTTGCTTTCATTAGTCAAAGGCACGCATAAGTCATGCCTTTTCCGGTGGCTAGCCCTCATCGAGCGCAGCGACCAAGTACAGAAAACATGCGAGGCTCGCTGTTTTCCATCGGGCTCGTGGACTTCTTTTTCTCTAATTTACGAGCGCAATCTCGCTTGGCAGAAGTCGAGCGCTTTACATAGTTAACTTCACTTTTTCGGGTTATGTACACAAATGCACTTTTGCCCGATAGGTGAAAAGTCGGGTTAGGAGTTTACAACGCGATCAGCTCTAACATGAGCAAACGCGAGACCCGTTGCATTGTAAATGCTTGTTATGGTTTCTTTCTGTAGGACAAAAATGGCGAATGGGCTACAATAACACAGCAGCCTGTCCAGCCTACGGTTCTCGACCTGCAGTCATGCATGTTTGACAAAAGAATTGGTGCCAGGCTTTAAATACATCCACTAGCCAGTCTTCACTGGGAAGGTTAAGATGAAGGCCTGGGCACAGCTAGGCAGTCCATTGGGCACCCCTCAACGACTGTACGAGGTTCTTGCTCAATTCCACTGATCACTGAGACTATGATCGTACTACTGACTGCTTGCTGAACCCCCTCTATTGCATTTCTTCGATTTTTGATCCTATTAATCAAATTACTGCCTCTATGTATTTCTAATCTGTAACTCAGGGCTAGGAAGCTAGGCCAGCTAGGCTAACTAGTGAGAAAGCACAATCCTCTTGCCCTCTTCAACAGGCACCCACTCCTGTATCCCTGTGTGAAAACAGGAAGGTTTGCAACCAGTGACAAACAATCCACCATTTTATGTGTGGTCTGTAAGTTAGCATCACTGAATCAACAAGCAATAACAGGAAACAGGGGATTAGTGCCTGCTGAAACTCCTCTTTGAGTTCAACGCTATTGTCCTTGAAGGCACTAATCTGGGGTAGAGGTTGGCGGGAAAAAGAAATTCCAGCTACAAATCTGATTGCTGGGAAACCTCCCATCCTGTGAGAGCCAGCATCTTTTGTGTACTGCGAGCATGACGATAACAGAGCACCTACTTTTTTAACATTGAACTTGCAGCATTTCTTGGTAACCAAATGGGCGGAAACTGTCTGCATAGCGATTAACAGTTGTGGGATTTGAGCTGCGAGGGTCAAAAGGATACCAGCTCTAATAGCCAAAACATCTGGACCGCTCTCATTCAGAAATATTTAAACAAACCAGTTGAAGATGCTGTTTTGAGGGCAATGAACCATTTAAGAAGAATCACTTTTGAAATGTTCCTTCGCAAATGTGTGCAGGGTTGTATTGGAGCAAACAGAGATGCTAACTAGGGCCACATTTACAAAGCTACTTGCATACCTTAGTGCAATCAGTTTGATTCACAAAATGCAAATTCACACTCTTAAATGGAATTGCTCACATGTAATATAATATCAGTATGCCCGCCCTAATTTGCAGTCAGGGGTATAACACAGGACCCAGCAGCCCCTGCGGCTCAGGAAGTTTGGTGGGGGGCATCTCCAGGGGATCCGAACCATGAAGGGGGCCCTTATTCAGGCAAGTGCCAATGAATATCTCTAAGATATGGAAGACTCGGCCCCTCATCATATTCTGCAGGGAGTTCCCTTCATTTTGTCTCACACCCCTGTTTAAAGTGTGAATACATTTCTTTACAAAGGCAGTTGTGGGGTTTTCAATGTGAGAAAACCAGCAAAGGAAGCTGAATTGCAACAATTTGTAAGTTTGTGGGTAGCACGCCTGGATCATGATGACCAACCTGGCTCATCAGGGACCTCTGGACAGTCTGTTACCCTGCCACAGTCCCAACCCACCACAGAGCCTCCCCCTCAGAAAACACAAGCACAGCACCCACCCAGCGTGCCCATGCCACTGTCCCCAGGACACGTCAATCAGCAGTGTGTCCACCACTACAGGGACACCAGGCAACCCCACAAACACAGGACAAACAGGGACCTAGGGTCAGTGGCAGTGGGCACACAGTTCAGGGGACAGAGGCACAGGACGACAGGGAAGCTGGGAGGACTGCTGTGCGACAAGGGGAGGACAGGCCCAGGGAACCCACTCTCCAGGAGGCACTCTCCAACATCCTGGGAGCATACCACCATTCCCAGGAGACCAAGGGTCAGATACTGTACAAGTTGCAGGAGACCCAGCGGCTGCAGGAGGGACAGTACCAGGGGATCAGGGAGGACCTCAAAACCATCTACACCATCTTGGTCACCATTGCAGGGGTGCTGGGAGACTTGGCAAGTCCATGAGGGAGGCAGTGGCACACCAACGGGCCCCTGACACTAGCCACACCGGAGAACAGCCCTCCACCTCCGCCAGCGCTAGTGGACAGAAGGCCCCGCCACACGACCAACAGGCCACCAGCACCCCATCCCCTGCAGAAGGAGAAACACCCCACAAACGGTCCCTGCGATCCAGGCAGAAGCCAGAGAACATTGCCAAGACCCCCGCTAAGAAATAAGACTCGCCTGATTGTCATCCTTCTGTCCCATTCTGTCACCCTGTCCACCTTGAACTGCAATTACTCCCCTTCCTATACCCCATTGGACAATGCACCTGTGATACAAATAGACTGGACTCTAACTGGACATTCCTCCACCATCTCCCCAGGCCATTGCACATCCCCCTCTACATATGAGCACTTAAATAAACACCCTCGGATCGAATACTAATCTTGAGTCTGTCAAATGATTGAATCATGTATTAGTACAACATTCTGAAAACATTGCAAGTCATATATACAGTCATTTATACATTGGTATGACCTTTAGTGGGCAGCAGTAAACATACGAGGAGCCAGAGTGGGCCACAGAGATCTGAAAATAGAGATGCCAAAGGGTACAGTAAGTGGCTATGGACATAGGGAAATCAGGCTGCCATGTACAATGTCCAACAGAAAACCGAAATGTAAAGTGAAGTTAGTGTCTTACCTGTGTGTCACTGGAAGCACTGCTGAATTATATTACTTCTGTTGTCCACATTTTCTTTCTCTGCCTCCTCTTCCTCATTGTCAACAGGCTCCAACGCTGCCACAAGACCATCTACAGGCTCATCCTCCTGCAGAAAAGGCACCTGTCGTCTCAAGGCCAGGTCATGCAACATGCAACGATGATCTGGCACACCTTCTTGGGTGAGTAGTACAGGGATCCACCTGTCAGATGGAGGCACCAGAACCTGTCCTTCAGGAGGCCAAAGGTTCGTTCAATGATCCTCCTTGTTCGCCCATGTGCCTCATTGTAACGTTCCTCTGCCCTTGTCCTGGCATTCCTCACTGGGGTCAGCAGCCATGAGAGGTTGGGGTAACCAGAGTCACCTGCAAATATCGACGGATACCTGTTAGACACACACTAACCCTTAGGGACAACCACATATCCAGACACAAACTTATACTGGGTGGTGACCTTGGGCTCACCTATTAGCCACACCCGGTGCCTCTGGAGTAGGCCCATCACATATCGGATGCTGCTATTCTTCAAGATAAAGGCATCATGCACAGACCCAGGAAACTTGGCATTCACATGGGAGATGTACTGGTCTGCCAAACACACCATCTGCACATTCATAGAGTGATAGCTTTTTCTATTCCTGAACACTTGTTCATTTCTCCAGTGTGGGACAAATGCTACATGTGTACCATCTATGGCACCAATAATGTTGGGGATATGTCGCAGGGCAAAAGAGTCAGCTTTCACTGTGGCAAAATCCTCCACTTGGGGGAATACAATGTAGCTGTGCATGTGTTTCAGCAGGGCAAACAATACACTGGTCAACACGTTTGAGAACATTGGTTGAGACATCACTGATGCCATGGCCACTGTGGTTTGGAAGGAACAACTTGCCAGGAAATGGAGCACTGACAGGACCTGCACTAGAGGGGGGATACCTGTGAGCTGGCAGATAGCTGACATCAGGTCTGGCTCCAATTGGGCACACAGTTCTTGGATTGTGGCCCGATCAAGTCTGTAGGTTAGGATAATGTGTCTGTCCTCCATAGTCGCAAGGTCCACTCGGGGTCTGTACACCGGAGGATGTCGCCATCTCATATTCATCCTCAGCGGCAGAAGCCTATGGAGGAAAACGGTGAGCAGAGGGTTTGATGAACACATCAATTGAAATAATGATGCATCTTTTACTTTACAGAACCTGTATGTGAATCTGAGAGTCAGTTGCTGTGCCAATGTCTGCTGTGATGCAGTTAGGTGCCGTGGCCTGTGTCCCCCTGAAATGGCGGCTGCCTGACCTGTGAGCATGGACAAGTGGAAATGAGGTAATTCCGCTGGTGTTGTGCGCATTAGTGGTAGGCGGTCGATGACCGCCGCGCAACTTCGCATTGGTTATCATTGGGCCCTATGGGTTCCAGGAGCCAATGGCGATGTACGCCGGCGGTGACGGTATGCACCGCCGTGGACGTGACCGCCATTTTCTATCTGTTCACTCACTTGCTAGCTGACCTTCAACAGGAGAGGACCTACACTGCAAGTGCTGCTGTGACCTGTGTCTGGAAGCGACAGAGGCTCATGTGTCTGGGGAAAGGGCCCCTGCATTCACTGCAGAGGAGTTGGAGAAACTGGTGGATGGGGTCCTACCCCAGTACACTTTACTCTACGGTCCTCGAGATAAACAGGTGAGTACACTGTGAGCATGATGTGTGGGGCCTGAATGTATAGATTGCTATGTGTGTAAGCCACATCTAGGGGGGGCTGAGGCGTCCTGGCCAGGGTGATGCATGTATGGTGGTCAATGTATGTGCGTCAGGGGATGGGAGGGATCTGGTGGGCCATGAGTGTGACGGTCTGGACGGTTAACTAATGCCCTTTTCTGCTGTCTTTTCCATGCAGGTCAGCGCCCATCAGAAAAAGGGTATTTGGCGTGCCATCGCCAAGGAGGTGCGGACCCTGGGGACGGAGCACCCACTGCCGCAAACGGTGGGAGGGCCTGCACCACTGGGCAAGGAAGACAGTGGAGGCCCAGCTGGGGCTGGCCTCCCAACGAGGAAGGGGTGCCTGTCGTAACCTGACCCCCCGATATTCCGCATTCTGGCGGTGGCTTATCCGGAGTTGGATGGGTGCTTGAAGGCATCACAGCAGCCACAAGGGGGTGAGTAGAGATTCAGATTCATGACTATACGCACGTTAAGGTTTACCTGGGTGGGGGATGTTGGCTGTGGGTGCCACTAGGGGCATGGCGAACATGGCAGGATAGGTCCCTTATTGGGCAGGCTCTGAAGCACTCCACCCCCAATAGTGTTAGTGTTCATCTACTACTGGGCAGGGTCCTGTGGATTTCAAGTGTGCAGCTAATGGCGTTAGGCATTGTACCCCATGTGCTGGTGACTATCTTAGTAACTGGTAGTGCATGGCCTGGTGCATAGGGCTGCTCCCTGTGAGCTGTGTACGCCAACGGTAGTGTTGTTGCTGGCATTGACCAAGTGTATCCTTTGTCTCTCCCCCCCCTTTTTGTTTTGTCACCCTGTCCTTGTGTGCATTAGCATCATTTTGCGGAGGAGGACAGGCACCGGCGACGGAGGGAGCTGCATCCCACATGGGCCTGGAGGCCGAATCCACCGACGGTGAGGGCACCAGTGGGACGGAGGGCGAGGGGAGCACCACGACGGGGACAGGAGGGGACACCACAGACAGCGACTCCTCCTCCAATGGAAGCTCCCTGGTGGTGGCGGACACCTCTGTGCCCACCCCAACAACAGGTACAGCCGCCACCCCCACTACCAGCACCGCCCTCTCAGCAGCCCCTCAGCATGTTTCCCGTGCCCGCTCACCCAGGAGGGTGGGCATCTCCTTCGCCCAGGCACCTCAGGCCCTGCCCCAGTCAGCCCCGCTGCCCTCAGTGAGGAGGCTATTGACCTCCTGAGATCCCTCACTGTTGGGCAGTCAACCATTCTGAATGCAATCCAGGGTGTTGAGAGGCATTTGCAACAAACAAATGCATACCTGGAGGGCATACATTCTGGCATGGCGGCCCAACAGAGAGCATTTCAGGCTCTGGCCTCAGCACTGATGGCAGCCATTGTCCCTGTCTCTAGCCTCCCTCCTCCAACTTCCTCTACCCAGTCCCAATCCCGTCAACCTCAACCTATCCCAAGCACACCTTCAGACCAGCATTCACCCAAATCACCACACAAAAGTGGCTCAGGCAAACACAAGCACCACACTTCATCTCACAGGCACTCACACAAGCACCATCCTAATGCAGACACACCAACATCCCTGCCTCCACTGTGTCCCCCTCCTAATCATCTTTCACCTCCCTTCCAGTAGCGTCTCTACTCACACCTCCATGCACTACATCCTCATCCACTACCTCCATCACCAGCACGCCCATGACAACACACCCCTCACTGGCAGTCACCACCCCCACATCCATGCACACGTCCCATGTGTCCTCTCCCAGTGTGTCTGTGACCCCTCCTCCCAAAGTACACAAACGCAAGCACCCACCCACCCAACAGCCATCCACCTCACAACAGCATCCAGCCCATGCACCTGCACCCAAACTCAGCAGACAGACAAGACCTACAACCACTCTCAGCCCATGCACCTGCACCCAAACTCAGCAGACAAATGACACCTACAACCACTCCTTCTTCCTCCACTCCCAAACCCTCTCCCTCTTCCCGCCCCAGTGTCCCTAAGAAGCTTTTCCTGGCAAACATTGACCTGTTCCCTACCCCTACCCCCGTCCTTCCCCTCGGGCCAGGGTGGCCAGAACCCAGCCCAGCTCCTCAGCCACGAAATCGTCATCCGCTGTGGTTCCTGCAGCTATCAAAGGCTCAAAGGGGGCAACCGTCAGCCCAGCCAGTGTGCCACCAACCCCTGCCAAGGCCAAAGCCATTACGCGACCTGGCAAGGTGAAGAGGGGGACAGGATCCAGGAAGGGGAAGGAGCCACAACCACCCAGCAAGACCACCTCAAAGACTCCAGCTGCCAGACCCAAGGTCACACCACCCTCTGCCAAGGTGAGGAAGGGGCAAAAAAAAACAAGGCACTTCAGCCGTCCGAGGCTGCAGGTGAAGGCCTGGTGTGTACCAGCACAACTGCCAGCACCGCCACCTGCACCGCGGCGAGCACTGCCAGCAGCCCCACCGCTAGCACCTCCGCAAGCCCCGCCACTGTCAGCAGCAGCAGCCCCAGTGGGGAGCCGCCCGAGGCTACAAGAGAAGGGCTGGAGCCTGCCTCCACCACTGGCAGCACAGGCACCTGCACCATGGCCAGCACGCCACCTGCATTGCCGCTAGCACCACCGCAGGCCCCGCCGCAAGCACCGCCACCTGCACCGCTGACAATAGCACCACTGGCAGCAGCCCCAGTGGGCAGCCATCCAAGGCTGCAGGAGAAGGGCTGGAGCCTCCCTCCACCACTGGCAGCACCCCCACCAGCCCCGGCACTACCACCAGTTTGCAGCCATAGCCGGACAGAGTCTAGCCCTGTCTCCATGGACTATCATACAGCCTGGTCCCTGCAAATCTCTTGCCTCAGACACCCAGGTGAGAGACTGTGAACTTTCACACCCCAAATGTTCCATCACTGGGCACAGAGCCCCCTCCAGAACCAGTGGAGAAATGCATCCACTCACCTCCCTCCTTGCCGGGATGAAGCACACTGGGCACAAAGCCCCCTCCAGAACCAGTGGAAGAAGGCATCCACTCACCCTATCCTTGGCAGGATGAAGCACACTAGGCACAAGGCCCCCTCCAGAACCAGTGGAAGAAGGCATCCACTCACCCTATCCTTGGCAGGATGAAGCACACTGTGCACAAAGCCCCCTCCAGAACCAGTGGAAGAAGGCATCCACTCACCCTATCCTTGGCAGGATGAAGCACACTGGGCACAAAGCCCCCTCCAGAACCAGTGGAGAAATGCATCCACTCACCCTATCCTTGGCAGGATGAAGCACACTGGGCACCAAGCCGCCTCCAGAACCAGTGAAAGAAGGCATCCACTCACCCTATCCTTGGAAGGATGAAGCACACTGGGCACAAAGCCCCCTCCTGAACCAGTGGAAAAAGGCATCCACTCGAGAGACTGTGGCCTTCCAGTCCCCAAAACCAAGCAGTGGGCAAACCACCCACTTGAGAGACTGTGGCCTTGCACTCCCCAGGACCAAGCATTGGGCAAACCACCCACTATAGAGACTGTGGCTTTTCACTCCCCAGGATCAAGCAGTGGGCAAACCTCCCACTTGAGAGACTGTGGTGTTGCACTCCCCAGGACCAAGCAGTGGGCAAACCACCCACTTTAGAGACTGTGGCCTTGAACTCCCCAGGACATCGCTGTGGGCATGGAGCCCCCTCCAGGAGCAGTGGCGTTGTCCCATCTTCTGGCTGAGGTGCACCCCCTTACCCCTCCCCTGTGAGGTGCCTGTGTGTTTTCGACCTGATGCCCCTGCAGTGTTCTCTCTGTATTGAGGCAGGAGTCAAGTGTGGACTTGGCCTATGAGTTTTAGTCCAGTGGCCCACGGACATTTTGAGTGGACAATGTACCGCCTTATATGCATATTGTATATTTTTGTAAATACTGTTTTAGAAATTCTTACGTATATCTGACTATTTCTAATATATCACTGATTTGACTCTATTCCTTTTGTCCTTGCGTTCTTCCAGGGGGTTACGGGGTGTATATGTAATGTTGATGCATGTGTTTGTGTGTATGGTGTTGTGGGTGAGGGTGGGGGTGTGGTGTGTTGCATGTGTGTCACTCTCTTTTTCCTTCCCGCCTCCCCTTTCTCCTAGGTGCAGTACTCAAAGCCGTCGTCGCCTCTGCCGTTGGTACTCCTGGTAGATGAGGAGGTAGACCAGCATGGGGAGGATCTGCAGCTCGGGCTCTATGGCGTCCTGGTTCTTCGTTTTGTGTTGAGAGATGAGTGGTTTCCCTTCCAAGTACTGTTTCCGCCGTGCTTTTGATGGTGTTGGTACCGCCCCGGAAAAGCTGGCAGATGGGCGGGTTGTCATGGGGTGGGCGGTACATTTTCTTCCGCCTGGCTGTTTGGCGGTTACCGTCGTGGTGTTTGTTGCTACCGCCGTGGCGGTTGGAGTGTTAAAGTGGCTGTATGTTTTGGCAGTTTCCACTGTGGTCCTGAGCCCATTTTGTTTACTGCCAGCCTGTTGTCGGTATTGCCGCCGCTTTAACTCTGATCGCCAGGATTGTAATGAGGGCCTATGAGTCCCCAACCGCCAGCCTGTCCACGGCGGTAAACACCGCCATGGAAAGGCTGGCGGTAAGGGGGACTCGGGGTGCCCCTGGGGGCCCCTGCACTGCCCGTGCACTTGGCATGGGCAGTGCAGGGGCCCCAGGCACAGCCTCATCGCGCATTTCACTGCCCGAATTTCAGGCAGTGAAATGCGCGATGGGTGCTGCTTTACCCGCTGCACATCAACTTCGCCGCCGGCTCTATCATGAGCTGGCTGCAATGTTGATGTGACTTTTCCGCTGGGCCAGCGGACGGAAACTCTGTTACCATCCGCTGGCCCAGCGAAAAAGTCATAATAGGGAGCCAGATATACCGCCAGCACTAGCGGTATACTGGCGCCCGCAGCTTCAGTGGTCTTTTTAAAAGACCGTCAAAGTTGTAATGAGGGCCTACATTCCCACTGAAGACAGGGCCAGATACCTTGTTCTTTGAATGCACTGCAAATTTGATGAGATAAGAACAAGATTTACAGGACTGTTTACAGAAAGGGAGCACTCAGAAGGATACTGTAAATAAGGTTTGGGCAAGGGAAGAGACAAACTCAAGCTGTATAGCCTAAAACAAATGAACCCAGCAAATTGAAAGTAACGAAATGTGAGTTACAAACCAAAAAGCCAATGGAAAGCAATGGGCGGAATGCATTCCCAAGGAAGCTCTACGAATGCACTTAAAGTGGGAGTCCAGTATTTTAGTCCAGTCTTTATCTTGCAGAGGTTCGGCCACACCAATCACCGAGGTAGTAAGACAAGAAGACCTGGAATGGTCCCCATGTTGCAGGAAAGGTCTTGTACACCCATTCTATCAGTTTTCCACCAGTTCCTATGGTGTAGAGCTTCTGGCACACCTTATGTAGGGATAGTGCAAATCGGCAGACATGAAATAGGGCATTTAAGGTGGCTGTAAGTAAGGAAGTGACCGGGGTGAAGATGGTAGTCTGCCACAAGGGTTTGGAAATTTAGTAGCTCGCGGTCCAGAAACAAATCCCAAAATTGTAAGACACCTGTAGCATGCCACTGATGGAGTTGCTCTGAGCACAGCCATCCTGTGCGAGTGGGAAGGCTTAGCAAAGGTAGTACAGGAGCACAGGGTTTCTTCGTGTCAGTGAGTTTACAGGTTCTAGCAAGGCAAGAGAAAGCTGTGCATGATAACCCCGGATGGTGATCCGTAGAATGGTCAGTAGGAAACAATGAGTAGTGCAGTAAGTCCTCCTTAAAAGTCTTTATGAATTAACCGCATCTGATGCATGGGGATGGGCAGAAGGCTAGAGAGCCACCCATTGGACCTGTGCAGCTGAATAATAGTGTTCTAAGTCCAGAAGGCCTAATACACTTGCAGTCATGGTAGCTGGAAAGAACTACTCGACGGCGCCCCAGCGACCAAATCTGATGTGTGGCATGTCTGAAGAAGGAATGAAGGACAAGCAGGGGAAGGTTTGCAAAATAATACTATCATCGGGGCAGCCCACCGTCTTCACTAGTGCCACGTGGCCAACTACAGAAAGCAGAAGAGAAGACCAAAAAACAAACTTGGCTCGGAGGGACCGTGATGGTCTGCGGAGATTTCCATCCAAATCAGTGGGAGAATGATAGATATTAATCACTAGGTATTAAAAGGTAACTGGTTCCCAGTTCAGTCTGAGGTCTAATTGTATATAATCTGGAAACAGTGCCATATGTTAAAGAAACACAAATTACATTTAATTTTTTTTACATTTTGTTTGTGCAATTCACATCCCAAATATTTTGAAGATTCTATGTGTACTTGACAGTTAGGGATAACCCACATTGCTAGTTTGGCTTTAGCTCAATTTCAAAACCATTTTAAGGCATGGACAAGGCGGGCAATTGCCTTGCACAACCATGCAAGGGGCCTGGCCCCTGCTCACCCTTCACAAGGACGAACAGCGGACCATTGCACCAGAAGAGTTTGCCAAGGTGGTTGGGTGCTGCTTGTTCAACCACTTGACAGTGCCTCTTCTGTTTCTCTCCTGTCTGCAGAGACAACTCCCCAGGTATCCTAAACCTTCCGGTAGTCTTGGTGGACCCATTTTGTCTGATTTTAGGAATTGTCCCACCTTGTTCTTCTCTTCCTTATTCATCCAGTTCTTAGCAACAACCCTTTGAATCAGTTGCCGTGGATCTACCATTTGATCTTGATTTCACCCTCCTCTTTTATTATCTTTGATTGGTAGTCCTGGCTCCCAGTTCTGAGATAAATGTAGAGTCTCAGACATAGACTCCAGTGCTATGAGACTAGAGACAAGTTGTGGGTACCTCACATCCTGACATTAGGTGTGAGACTGTTGCCCACACCATCTGCCCTGCCTCATTACATTTGTTTTAGGTTGAAAGTTCATGGGCGGTTTGGGTGAGCCAGATGTTTTTGTTCAATTTGTTTAAACTATCATAAGGTTAATTAATTTAATGTTTCCCAAACTGTTCGCCAGGGGTATTAAAATGTTCAGAAACATAATCAAAATGTTGCTGTTACTTTCTCTTCAAGAAAGATTAGGTAGATTTGGTTAGGGGTGATGGCCTTGACACAGTGCTGAAGGGCATTAATGTATTGCTGAACAAGGACGTAATGTGACACCTGAATGTGACATACCAGGAGGCAATCACAAAAAGATCACAGTGAATAAATAGTGCTATGTTAAAAAATAAACCCACTGATAACATAGAGAGGCAAGGCCTCTCTTTGGTGTGTCTGTAAAACTGGCATTTGTTCTTGAATTTTTGTCCTGAATTTTGACTCT
The DNA here is from genome assembly GCF_031143425.1 of Pleurodeles waltl. Lineage (NCBI taxonomy): Eukaryota > Metazoa > Chordata > Amphibia > Caudata > Salamandridae > Pleurodeles > Pleurodeles waltl. Next base: position 168,818,239 of record NC_090445.1, read on the forward strand.
TCGTCCTGACCTTTGACCCTTTGTCCTGAATTTTTTACAGTCCTGTCCAGAATTTGCTTCAATGCCAGGTGGTCACCCTGATCACAGTGCTGGGGCCACGGTCTCCCCAGCTGATTTATTACCTCGCATCCCACTTCATATGGCCCCAACTATTACAATTCATTCCCCGGGGTACCAGTCTCAGAGCACCCCTGCTGGGTGTGCAAATAGTGGGCTGACCCAAATGACCGTCAGCCTCCCAACATAACACCCTACATAGCGGCCACAGCAAGCAGCGAACAATGGATGAGCCGGGTCCCACCAAATGAAATGGAAGCAGCTGTGCGGCTCCCCCTTGAGTCTGAGCCTGATGTGACCACCTCCTCTGTACAGACCTGCCTGCCAGCGCCGGTGGGATACCTTTACCTCACTCCAGTAGAGTGGTGACTAGCAGTGGGGAGTGCAGCGCGAGGTTCCACAATGGCAGCCAGGCCCCGACATCGCTGAGGCCTGCTGGGCACTGCCTGCTCTGGCATCGGGATTTACCAAAGCAGTCTGCAATTCCATCTGGTGAACTAGATAACTGCGAGCCACGAAAGGCTTGCAGACACCTTTGAGACGCTGTATGTTACCCCTGGCCTTTGGTGCTCGGAGTTGAAAGACAGATACCCCTGCAATGCGCTACTTCACAGCCTCTAAAGGGGGTGATGCAGCTGCCCACCTGAAGCGAAGCAAGCTTGAGACGCCCACACAGCAGCCCGTGTGAGGGTAAGTCTGGCCCATTTATCTTCATTCTCAGGGTCTGATTGCCAGAGCAGCCAGTTTGAACTTCGTTCTGGCCCAGCAGAGTGCCTCTCACTATGTGAAGGGCAGCGTGAAACACCGCGCGGGGACTGGGCCCCAGCAGCCATGAGGCCTGGTGCACGTGTCCTGCATCATCTTCAGGGCCTGCGCCGGAACACTCCTGAGACCTGATGCGGCAACCCAATGCACTGAAACTGCTAGTGTGATGCCCCCCAGATGACAACAGTAAAGAGGTCATCTGTGGATAGATTTGGGACACCACAAGTTGATTCCGGCCTTCGGAGACCCAGAGGAACATCCAGGACCCCCGCAATGTGAATATCTCAGTACGTTTTACAGGGGTGACTGCAGCCGCCCACCGGTAGTGCAAAGATACAGTTGCTGCAGCCGGGGGCCTCGCGCCCCAGTAGACAGTCGCCTACAGCCTGTGCAGCGAACCAGACATAATGCTAGGCACTGACAGTCACAGTTAAAGGGTCCTTTAGAGTTTGCTCCTCTTGTGGCAAACAGCACTAGTGGTCCATGCCCCAGCGCCTCACTGGGGGTGACCCTCACGTATCATCCACCTATTCCCCGCAGCCATGGCCATTACCCTCTGGGTAATCTGTGGCATGACAGAACAAGAGGTCATGGCATCAGCATGACGGAAGAAAGTCTGCACCTTGAAAGCAATGCCAACAAAGACTGCTGGGGCTCCGTCCGGCGATCGTCTGCTGCAAAGTCTGGACTGGACCACCTGCCTGATACTGAAGATATGGAAGGCCTGGTGCCCCTCTCCTTCTTGAAGGCTGCGTTTGCTTTTCTTCAACATGACCTCCAAACAGTTGAGAAGGACTTATCAAATTACCTCAAAGAGGTTTATCACAATCTTGACGAAATGGGAAACAGAGGCCCTCATTACGACTCTGGCGGTCGGTGATAAAGTGGCTGTAATACCGCCAACAGGCTGGCGGTAACTACTGCCAAATTGTGACCATGGCGGAAAGATCTTCGATAGACAGCCAATGTACCACACCGACCGCCAGGGCAGAAACAACAGCCACCACGGCTGTAGCCTCCTACAGCCAGGTGGAAGTCAATGATCCACCCACCATATTAAGACACTGCAAACCGCCATCTTTTCCAGGGCGATACCATCGACATCAAAAGCCTGGCAGAAACTGTGCTCAGAAGGGAAAGGACTCACCATTGGAGCCACAGGGAAGAACCATGCCGCCATGGAACCTGAACTGCGTGTCTTCCAGATGATATTCTACGTCCTGCTCCACGACAAACACCAACGCCGGCGAAGACGATGACGGTGAGTACAGACGCCTAGCACACAAGTGAGGGGGAGGAAAATTAGAGTGACACACACACACGCACAATACACACCATACACACAGCCAGATGCATTACAAAAACAATTTTACCCCGTAACTCGGCTAAATAATGCAAGGACAAAACGATTTCGCAAAAGTGAATGTAATGAGATCAACACAGTATGAAAAATAAGTTAGGCAAGATAATATATATATATATATATATACATATATGTATATATATATATATACACATACAGGAAAAGGGACACAGCCCTGTCCACAATTTGCGTAGGCCACAGGCCAAAGTCCAAGGCCACACGTCAGCTGCTTCAACACGGAGAGAACACTGCAGGGGCATCAGTTGGTAAATAGGCAGGCAACTCAGGGGGACGGGGGGGGCACCTTAGCCGGGAGATGTAACAAGACCACTGGTTCTAGAGGGGGCAACATGCCCTGTGCTTGGTCCTGTGGAGTGCAAGGTCACAGTCTCTCAGCTCGGTGACATACCCACTGGTTCTGGAGGGGGCAACCTGCCCTGTGCCTGATCCTGGGGAGAACAAGGCCATAGTCTCTCAGGTGGGTGTCTTGCCCACTGGTTTTGGAGGGGGCAGGCCGCACAGCAGCCCATGGAGGCAGGATTACATACCGTCCACCGGTGGTGATGGCTGCACAGTGGTAGTGCTGCTGGTGGGGGGAGGCTCCTGCCCATCCCCTGTAACCTCAGACTTCTGCACAGTGGTGGTGCTACTGGTGGGGGGAGGCTCCTTCCCATCCCCTGCAACCTCGGACGGCTGCACAGTGGTAGTGTTGCTGGTGGGGGGAGGCTCCTGCCCATCCCCTGCAACCTCGGACGGCTGCACAACCATGGTTGGTGGTGGGGGCTTTGTCACAGTTCCTGGTCGAGGCCCCTTGGTCTTCCTGCCTGGAGGAGTAGGGAAGAGGTCAATGGTGGATAGGAACAGTTTTTTAGAGACATTGGGGTGGGAAAAGGGTGAAGGAATGGGAGTGGAGGATGAGGGAGTGGTTGTTGGAGGTGTCTGCTGCTTTTGGGTGCAGGTGCATGGGCTGTATGCTGTTGTGAGGTGGATGGCTGTTAGGTGTCTGAGTGCTTGCCTTTGTGTATTTTAGGAGGGGGGGGATGTACACAGTGGGAGAGGAGACAGAGAACGTGTGCATGGCTGTTGTGGAGGTGTCTGCCAGTGAGATGTGTGTTCTGCTTGGTGTGGTGATGCTGGTAGTAGATGATGATGTAGTGCATGCAGGTATGAGTGTGGATGTAACTGGGTGGGAGGTGGAGGAGGAGGAGAAGGAGGAGACAGTGGAAATAGTGGATGTTGTAGTGTCTGCAACTGGATGGTGTTTGTGTGAGTGCCTGTGGGGTGAAGTGTGGTGTTTGTGTTTGCCTATGACACTCTTGGGTGTTGTCTTGTGTGCATGCTCGTCTGTATGTGTGCTTGGGATAGGTTGGGGTTGAGGGAAAGGGACTGGGCAGTGGAAGTTGGAAGGGGGACGGTAGGAACAGGGACATTGTCTGACATCAGAGAGGAGGACAGAGCATGAATCGATCTCTGTTGGGCCACCAATCCAGTGTGAATGCCCTCCATGAATGCATTAAATTGTTGCATCTGGGCTGCCAGCCCCTGGATGGCATTCACATCCTACAGAGATGGATCTCAGGAGGTCAATAGCCTCCTCACTCAGGGTAGCAGGGCTCACTGGGGCATGGCCTGAGGTGCCTGGGGCGAAGGAGATGCCCACCCTCCTGGGTGAGCGGGCATGGGCAACTTGATGAGGGGCTACTGGGAGGGCGGTGCTGGTACAGGGGTGGCAACTGTACCTGTGGCAGGGGTAGTCACAGAAGTGTTCGCCACCACCAGGGAGCTTCCATCGGAGGAGGTATCTTTGTCAGAACTGTTCCCTCCAATCTCCGCCGTGGTGCTCCCCTCACCTTCTGTCCCACTGGTGCCCTCACTGTCGGTGGACTCGGCCTCCTGGGTTCTGTGGGATGCAGCTCCCTCCGTCGCCGGTGCCTCTGCTCCTCCGCCAGATTATGCCAATGCACATAAGGACAGGATAAGAAAACAAAAATGGGGTGGAAGAGACAAAGGATACACTTGGTCAATGGCTGCACCAACACCACCGTTGGCGTACACAGCACCGTCACACACAGGGAACAGCCCTACGCAATATGCATTGCACTACCAGAGAAATAATTAGTGGCCAAGGCATGTGGAGGGGCACACACCGCCAAATGCATCACACTTGGGACCCACGCAGCCCTGACCAGCAGTGGATGCCTACGAGCTAGGGTGCAAGATTTTCCCTTCTGAACCCCAGCCACCAGGGGACCTACCCTGCAATGTCCGGCCTGGACTAGGGGCACCCACTGACACACATCCACCACCTGGATACCACCCTACCATGCGTACCATGCGTATGTTGTAATTATGGGTAATGCACTCACCCCCTTGTGGCTGCTGTGATGCCCTCTAGCACGTATCCAGCTCAGGATAGGCCACCACCAGTATGCGGGCCATCAGGGGGGGTCAGGGTCCGACAGGCACCCCTTCCACGTTGGGAGGCCATCCCCAGCTGGACCTCCGCGGTCTTCTGGGCCCAGCTTCTCAGGTCCTCCCACCTTTTCCTGCAGTGGGTGCTCCGCCTGCTGTAGACCCCCAGGGTCCGCACGTCCTTGGCGATGGCACGCCACAATCCCTTCTTCTGATGGGCGCTGACCTGCAGAGGAAACACAGCCACAAGGACACCATTACACATACAATCCAGCCTGTCACATGTATGGCTGACAAATCCCCTTCCATCTGCCATTGGCGCATATATTACTCAGCGCCCACCATATACACTACCATGTAGACTACCACCAGTCATACAACCCCCCCCAAATGACACAATGCTTGTACACACATCTCCATGCAACCCTGTCACATGCCTCGTGCCCAAGGTGTACTCACCTGTTGGTCTGGAGGCCCATACAGCTGCCCATACTGTGGTAGGACCCCATCCACCAAATGCTCCAAGTCCTCTGAAGTGAAGGCAGGGGCCCTTTCACACGGGGCATGGCAGGATCCAGACACAGGTCACAGCAGCACATGCAGTGTAGGTGTTGTCCTGTGGAAAATCAGATGTTGGTGACATAACAGTGTACTGATGTGATGTCTACAGACGGATACAGGTCATTAAATGTATGCTATCACAGTGTTCAGATCATTTGCACAAGATGTAACTGTTTCCATATATGCACATTTTCAACACATAAAACACTTTCACTTAGGCTGTGTCCAAGGGTGTTTATTGTAGTGCAAATAATTGATGGAAAAGTGCAATGTAATGGGGTGATGGTAGAGGTTAGTCCAGGGTATTGTTCCAGTCTGTTGTAGCACGGGTCCAGTGTCCAAGGGGACATAGGAAGGGGAGCAAAGGCAGTTCAAAGTGGACAAGGTGACAAGGTGGGACACAATGGGACACATTCAGGAGGGTCTCACTTCCTGGTGGTGGTCTTGGTCTTGGCAAGTGTCTCTGGCTTCTGTCTGGGTCGCAGGGAACGTTTGCGGGGTGATTCACCTTCTGCAGGGGGAGGAGTGCTGGTGGCTTGTAGGTCCTGTGGCAGGGCCTCCTGCCCACTAGCTGCAGTGGAAGTGGTGGGCTGGTCAGTAGACTAGCTAGTGGTAGGGGCCCACTGGTGTGCTTTCCATTCCCTCATGATGTTGGCCATATCTGCCAGCACCCCTGCTATGGAGGCCATGGTGGTGTTGAGGGCCTGCAAATCCTCCCTGATCTCCTGATGGTGTACCTACTGCAGCCGCTTGTTCTCCTGCATGTTGGTTAGGATCTGGTCCATCTTGTCCTGGGATTATTGGTAAGCCCCCAGGACATTGGTGAGTGCCTTCTGGAGAGTTGGTTCCCCGGGCCTGTCCTCCCCTTGGTGCACAGAGGTCCTCCCATTGTCCCTGTTCCTGTGCCCCCTGAACGGTGTGCCCACTGCCACTGACCCCAGGTTCCTGATTGTCTTGGGTGCGAGGTGTGGATTGGGGTCCCTGTACAGGTGGGCACACTGCTGATAGACGTGTCCTGGGGACAGAGGTGTGGGGACGCTGGGTGGGTGTTGTGGTGTTGGATACTGATGGGGTAGGCTCTGTGGTGGACTGTGAGTGGGCTGGGGTGGCCCACTGACCAGTGGTCCCTGATAGGCCAGGTAGTTCATCCAGATCCTGAAGTCCAGAGTTACTGTTATCACTGGGGGCGTCTTCTGTTGGGGGACTGGTTAGTCGTGGCACCTCCCCACAGCTGAGATTGGCTGGGGCACCTGTGGGGATGTAAGTGATGTATTATGCTTTATGCCTGTGACATATTGTACAACCCTGGCTTCCCCTCTATTGTTGCTGTTTCCCTGCCACCTTTGTTTCTGTATGGTGTGGGATTGTGTGCTTGTTAGTTCTCCATGTTGTGCATGCTTTGGTGATGGGTGTCCATGCAGGGCTGGGAGGGCTGCCCATGCATTGGTATGGCTTGGCATTGGGATTAGTCATAAGTTTAGGTGCAGTGTTTGGGATGGAGTGGAGTGGAGTGATGGGAGTGAGGAGGTGAGATGACATGCAGGTATGGCGGGTGATAAGTAGTAAATATTGACTCACCAGTGTCCAGTCCTCCGGCTACTCCAGTGAATCCCTCAGGATGCAGTATTGCCAAAACGTGCTCCTCCCATGCTGTGAGCTGTGAGGGAGAGGTGGGGGTCCACCGCCAGTCCTCTGAGTGGTGAGCTGGTGCTTTTCTGCCAGGAACGTATCTTCCCCCGTAGGTCGTTCCACCTCTTCCTGCCCACTAACTGCAACGGAAGTGGTGGGCTGGTCAGTAGACTGGCTAGTGGTAGGGGCCCACTGGTGTGCTTTCCATTCCCTCATGATGTTGGCCATATCTGCCAGCACCCCTGCTATGGAGGCCATGGTGATGTTGAGGGCCTGCAAATCCTCCCTGATCTCCTGATGGTGTACCTACTGCAGCCGCTTGTTCTCCTGCATGTTGGTTAGGATCTGGCCCATCTTGTCCTGGGATTGTTGGTAAGCCCCCAGGACATTAGTGAGTGAGGGTGAGGAGGTGAGATGGCATACAGGTATGGGGGGTGATGAGTAGTAAATATTGACTCACCAGTGTCCAGTCCTCTGGCTACTCCAGTGAGTCCCTCAGGATGCAGTATTGCCAAAATGTGCTCCTCCCATGCTGTGAGCTGTGGGGGAGGAGGTGGGGGGTCCAACGCCAGTCCTCTGGAGGGTGAGCTGGTGCCTTTTTGCCACGGAACGTATCTTCCCCCGTAGGTCGTTCCACCTCTTCCTGCCCACTAGCTGCAGTGGAAGTGGTGGGCTGGTCAGTAGACTGGCAAGTGGTAGGGGCCTGCTGGTGTGCTGTCCATTCCCTCATGATGTTGGCCATATCTGTCAGCACCCCTGCTATGGAGGCCATGGTGATGTTGAGGGCCTGCAAATCCTCCCTGATCTCCTGATGGTGTACCTACGGCAGCCGCTTGTTCTCCTGCATGTTGGTTAGGATCTGGCCCATCTTCTCCTGGGATTGTTGGTAAGCCCCCAGGACATTGGTGAGTGAGGGTGAGGAGGTGAGATGGCATACAGGTATGGGGGGTGATGAGTAGTAAATATTGACTCACCAGTGTCCAGTCCTCTGGCTACTCCAGTGAGTCCCTCAGGATGCAGTATTGCCAAAATGTGCTCCTCCCATGCTGTGAGCTGTGGGGGAGGAGGTGGGGGATCCAACGCCAGTCCTCTGGAGGGTGAGCTGGTGCCTTTTTGCCACGGAACGTATCTTCCCCCGTAGGTCGTTCCACCTCTTCCTGATGTTGTCCCTTGATCTTGGATGCTGTCCCAAGGTGTTCACACTGTCCACGATTCTCCGCCATAGCTCCATCTTCCTGGCAATGGATATTTGCTGTACCTGTGTTCCTAACAGCTGTGGCTCTACCCTGACTATTTCCTTGACTATGACCCGCAACTTCTTATCTGTGAAACGGGGGTGCCCTTGTGAAGACATGGGTGTTGTGTGGTTTGTGTTGTGCAGAGGGTGTTGAAAGATGTGGTGGGGTGTGGGATGTGGGGTGCGTGACAGGTGTATGGGTGTTTGTGGTGTGTGTGTGTAGTTGTCTCAGTGGTCTTTGTGTTAGTCTTGTGGCGCTTATTGGTATTTGTAAAGGGTGGTGTGTGATGTGGGTGTGTGTTTTATAGTGCTATGGGTGGGTGGGTGTGGTATGTGTATGAGTGTCAGGTGTGTGTGTTTAGTTTTGGCCAATGTTGTTTTGTTTTGTATTAGGGTGGCCATTCTGAGCGCACCAGTGTGTACCGCCAATGGTTTACCGCCGTTGAATGCCTGCTGTGGTGATTCGTGGGTCATAATACGGTGGGCGTTGTTTTGTTGGCATAACGGTATGGGTGTTCATACCGCCACTTTAGCACTGACCTTTGGGCTGGCAGATTTGTGTTTGTGGCCGTATTCCATCAGTTTGGTGTGTGTGTGTGTGTAATAATATGGTGAACGGATATCAGCTACCGTGGCGGTATGTTGGCGGCCATCACCATGGCGGTAAGCTGGATTTACCACCAATGACATAATGAGGGCCTTAGTCATTAAAAAAAAATAATAATAATAATTCACACAGGGACCTGGCCCACCTGGGGACAAAAGCATTAACAAACGTGGGGGAGCATGTTTAAATCATGGAGAATCTGCGGATTAAAAAAAAAAACTAAAAACTTTTAAGCCTTGGGCGGGGGTCCTAGTGAGAACCCTGGACCAAGGCTAGGGAGTTAGGGTATATATACTCCGCCCCCTTTTCTTTTTTTTTCTATTTTTTTGGGACTCGGCTGAAGCTGAGTCCCAAAATGGCTGACAACACTTCTTGTTTGAAGTCTGGGCAGCCAATCAAATCACAGCAGATCGGGGACCCTAGATATACAAATTTCCTTTCCTTTTAATATCTCAAAAACTACTGAACGGATTTACACCAAATAAAAAAGGGTGATCTGCGGACCTAAAGTTACCTTTTTGCCAAATTTGGTGTAATTCCATCCAGTGGTTCATGTGGCAGGTGTTGTAGGAAGCTGGCCTGGTGTGTGGTGAGCACCTATGGTGTTATCACCTTATACCAGGTCCAGGTATCCCCTATTAGTGAGGTGTAGGCAGTGTCTAGGAAACCAGGGCTCTCTAGCGGTATCTGTGGATGAGCAGGCAAGACTTATCTAGGAGACATGCAAAGCTTATTCAGTACCACTACAGACACACAACACTTACACACATTAAAGAATCATACAGTGTTACAAGAATAAAGGTTTTTTATTATGGTAATACAAGTGCTAAAATACTGTATAGGCAATGCTCCAGTAGCAGGTGAGTAAACACACTATTATATACACATTAGATGTCAGGAATTGGTATTGAAAACAGTAGAAAACAGAGAAATAGCAGAATAACATGGAGACCCTGGGGGGAGACAAACCCATATACTAACTAAATGGAATGTGAAAGTCAGAGCCCCACCCAAGGAAGTGGAATCTTTAGAGGGGAGCTGGAGGAATTAGGGGCCCAAAAAATGTTAACTACCAGGGTGCCCCCCAGCAACTAGGAGAGAAGCGGTAAGTACCTGGTTTTTCCCCAAACCCATAGGTAACATTTGGAAAAGGACTGTGCAAGACCCAAGCAAGACTGGAAGAAACCAAAGGTGGAGCCTGACAGAAGAGGACCTGCAAATGCAGGGGAACAAGTCCAGTCCGAGTGTCCTGTTGGGGTGGGAGCCACTACCCACCCTTCTGGAGTTACAGGACCGAATCGACTGTGAAGACAGAGTCAGCTGTGTAACACTGGAGCCTGAGAGGAGTCCCAGAGGTGATGCAGCTGATGTCCCACGACGGAAGAAGTGTTGCAGTCAGTCAGTGGTGTGGAAAAACCACCAACAAGACTTGTCAGAGGCAAGAGTCGAAGATGAAGAGTTGCAGAGCTGCCGGGGACCAGGAAGGTCCAGGGGTACTCAACCCAAGGAGAGGAGTCCCAGCTGACCCTCAGCAGTGAGGAGAGTCAGAAGACAAGGAGGCATCCCCCGCAGGCAACTTACAGGCGGCAGGCACAGGAGTCGCAATGTGGCCCACTCAGCATGTTGCTGGAGTTTCAGGCAGGAGGCTGTGCTTTGCAGGGAAGAGTGCTGAAGGCCGGGGCTACACGTAGCCTGAAGATCCCTTGGAGGAAAAGCCAACAAGCTTTGGTAGCTGCAAGAGCCACGGAGCACAAGGGTACTCTCCTGCAAGGCGAGGCAAGGGCTTATTGTTTCCCAGGTTGGACAGCTGGTAGAGAGGACCAAGGGGACCACTCCTGACCACCACCTGTGATGCAGAATCCATGCAATTTTGCAGGAGAGAAGATACACACAGCTGGACGTCGTTGCAGTTGGTGCCTGTGAATGCAGGAGAGTGACTCCTTCCCTCCAAGGGAGATTCCTTCTTGATTCCTGTGCAAGCTGAAGACTCAATGCCCTCAGAGGATGCATAGCCAGGGAAATATTGCAGTTGCTGGAAGGAACCGGAGAAACAATTTTGCAAAGCACCGTCATCGCTGGAGTTGCAGATTGTCGGTTCCTGGAGGGTCCAGTTGCAGTCCCGGTGGCCAGAAGATGAAGTAAACGATGCAAAGGAGTCCTGCTGGAATCTTGCACATCAAATCTGAAGACCCACCCAAGCGGGAGACCCTAAGTAGCCCAGGAAGGGGGATTGGTCACCTAGTAGGGTTATAGTGGATCCTATTTAGTTTTAATGGGAATCAGGAGAATGCCAGGTTTTGTAGGATTGGCCTAGTCGCTTACAAACAAAAGTGCTGTCATCTCTAAACAGCAGTCTTGCCTAGAGCAAGAGTCTAACTGTCAAAGCCCAGCTCACCTGAGTTCTTGTTCAGTTCTGATGGAGGTTGAAGACAATCCGACCCCACCCTGAAACTGCTTGTTCCAGCACACTAGTTTTTAACACAGTGCACTAAGAACAGAAGCTCAAGGGTAGGGGGGAAGTGGATAAAATAAAAAAGAGACAACACCGTTCTTGCGTTTCCACTGTTGAAGTGCTGCACAAATCTGCGTCCCTTTCTGACTTCTGTAGAAACTGGTGCCTAATGAAACATAAACAAAGAACAGATAAGTGCAACCTATTCCTAAATGGGTTCCTGACTATCCCTTTATTTATTAGAAATTCTCTTCTAAAAGTACCTCTTGGATCCTGGTCTCTAGTTTCCAGGTTTCGAATGTGTTACTGCTCTGGGATGTGCTTTCTATTACTGTAAAGCTTCTAAAACATTAAACAAATACCGTTATCAGAATTACCAATATCAAACATTCATCTTAATATAACTAAAGCCTAAATTCCCAATAGCAGACTCACTTTTCCCATATCTCCAGAATCTTTTAGAAAACAAATACTGTACTTTTACATCAAAATACAGCATGTAATTTGTGCAAGTCCTTGATTTACTGTTTGTCTTGCTGTTAATGGTTTCCACTGTTCGATTCTTAAAAGTTCCATAAAAAAAAACAATGTTTGTTTCACAAAGCTCCGCAAGGTATTCTTGCAACAAAGAGCCTGAATCACAATGTTCGTGGAAGGTATCTTGCTTCAAACCGTCCACACACGAATCCAGAAATTGTTGTCAAAGTTCCTTCAGGTAATAAAAAGTTTTGCACTTACTTGTTGCTGGCAAGAGATACTGATCAGTCTAACCTTGTCTTCTTTCTCTTTTGCAGGTTGTTTGTAGGAGAGAGGCTGAGGCAAGGAGGAACCGGAAACCAGAAGAAGGAAGAGCCAGCAGCTGCGCCCATTGAAGCCAATGAAAGTCTGTAGAGAGCAGGAGTGCCAGCGCCGAGGGATCTGTTCTCAGGTAAGCGGGAGGTAGACGAGCACAAGCACTGGGTGAGGCTCGGGGGCTGCCTTTTATAGACAGGGCTGGGTGTGGTTCGAAGAGCTGGGTGGGGTTTGAAGGGCTGGGTGTGGTCCTCACATGCTGCACATGTTCTTGAAAGGTGAGCAGAGCTGGGTGTGGTTTGAAGGGCTGGGTGTGGTCCTCACATGCTGCACATGTTCTTGAAAGGTGTGCAGAGTTTCAGTTATTATGCAAATGAGTTGAATTAACACATGGCCTAGGGAGGAGTGTTTTAAAGAAGCCTTGGTAAAAGCAAGGCCCAATGTGTAAACAAAACAGCACATTAAACAACATACACAGAAGCCTAAGGGGGGGGGGGAAGGTGAGATAACAAGAAAGGGTTTGAATAGTAAGTTTAAAAGGGAGCTATTACAGAACCCACTAGTGCAGTGAGAGGGGACATGCTCTTTGCTGTGCACAAACCCTAACAGTTGCCCCCCTCAAAGGCCCTCCTACAGGACGGGGTTTTCCTGGGTTTTTTAAATAAAACCGTCTAATCAGCTGTGGGGCATGTACATATGATGCTGGTTCCCATGAATTGTCAGATTCATCATATCCTTTCCATTCTACTAAATAAAACAGACGTCCACTAATTCTTTTTGAGTCTTTTATGCTTTTCACTTCATATTCTAGATTTCCCTTAATTGGTATGGGTGGAGGTGGTGGTTCAGGTCGGGGTTTTTGGGTTGTACGGCTTAAGTAAGGACACATGGAATGTAGTATGTACTGGATATTCTTTTGGTAAATCTAATTTTACTGTTACCGGGTTTACTATGGCAGTTATACTAAAGGGTCCAATGAAACGTGGTTGCATCTTTCGGGATCCCTCTATGTTTAGGTTCTTTGTGGAGAGCCATACCTTGTCACCAATTTTATACATTGGGGCCTCAGATCTGTGTTTGTCTGCTTGTCTTTTCATGCTTTCCTTGTACTTTAATAAATGTTTCCTGGCTTTGTCTTGTATGTCACCTAACCTCGTTAGTCTATCCGTTACTGTAGGCAACAGGGACTCTTCTAACAAAATGGGTATAGCTCTTGGATGATACCCCTGCAAGAAATAGAATGGTGAGCAAAGTAGAGCTGAATGCTCAGTATTATTATAAACAAACTCCGCTACAGGGAGAGCTTCCACCCATTCACTAGAATAATCAGCCAATAAACAACGTAGCGTTTGAAGTAAGGTTTGGTTCAGTCGTTCAGTCTGTCCATCTGTCTCTGGGTGGAAAGCAGTGGATAATGCCACATCTATTTTCAGTTTTTCACATAATTTTTTCCAAAATCTAGAGTTGAACTGGCTCCCTCGGTCTGACACCACTTTGCTTGGCAAACCATGTAAACGCACAATTTACCTTATAAAAATATCGGCAAATTCTGCTGCCGTGGGTAATTTCCGTAATGGTACAAAATGTGCCATTTTAGATAAAAAATCCACTATAACCAACACTGTTGTGAAGGATTTTACAGGTGGTAAGCCTACAATAAAGTCTACGCTCACAGTGTGCCAAGGTTGCTTGGGTGTTGGCATTGGTATTAACAAGCCGTCAGGGGCCTTATGAGAAGATTTATGTCTTGCACAAATTGGACAGGTAGTGACAAATTGCTTAATGTCCTTTCTTATAGTGTCCCACCAAAAGTGTTTTTGCACATTTTCTAGGGTTTTTACCCAACCAGGATGACCTGCCAACGGTGAGGCGTGATGCCAAATTATCACCTGTGTTTGTAATTCAGAGGTGGGCACTAACAGCATGTTGTCGTGATACAATAAACCTCGTTGTATTGTGTTATGGGAATCCTTTAACCAATCCTGAGGTGCTATTTGCATGTGTGCATTATATAGATCTGTGATGAAATCCTTCTGTTGTACTGGTGCCAAAAACTTTTGGGGAGGAATAATGGGTTCTCCTATTTTATCTTGTTTCATGTCTGAGGTATGTCCGTATCTAGATAACACATCAGATTGAATTTGTTGTGCACCTGGTCTATAGGTTATAACAAAGTCAAATGTGCTAAAAAAATTTAACCAGCGCATCTGACATGGTGTTAGTGCTTTAAGTGATCCAAAAAACTGTAGGTTCTTATGGTCAGAAAAGATTGTAACTGGGTACTTGGCTCCCATTAAATGATGCCTCCATTCTGAAAAGGCTACTTTGATAGCTAGTAGTTCCCTTTCAGCCACAGTGTAATTTTGTTCAGCTGGTAATAACTTTTTGGAATAGAAGGCTATAGGATGTAACTGGCCATCTACTGTATCTCGTTGAGAGAGAACTCCTCCTAAAGCTACTTGTGAAGCATCCGCTTCAACAAAAAAGGGCAAGTCAGGATCAGGATGTTTCAGAATTGGGGCTGAAGTGAACTTTTGTTTTAGGAGTTGAAAGGCGTGTGCCGCCTCATCAGTCCAAAGAAATCGTTGTCCTTTCCGCAACAAGGTAGTTATTGGGGCCGCAATGTCTGAAAAATGTGCAATAAACCTCCTATAAAAATTGGCGAAACCCAGAAATTTCTGAATATCTTTTACAGAGGATGGTTCTGGCCAATCAGCAATAGCACTGATTTTCTTTACATTCATAGTTATTCCTTGAGGTGACAGGCAGTATCCTAAAAAGTCCACCTTGCTGACATTAAAAGTACACTTTTCTAACTTAGCAAAAAGATGATTTTCTTTTAACTTTGAAAATACTGCACGAACATGTTGGGTATGTTCTTCTGAGTTCTTAGAGTAAATGAGGATGTCGTCTATGTATACTATGACACAAACATCCAGGAATTCGTGTAGGACCTCATTTATAAAGAACTGAAAGGCCGCAGGGGCATTACATAACCCAAAGGGCATTACTGTGTACTCAAATAAACCAAACTTTGTCTTGAAAGCTGTCTTCCACTCATCCCCCTCTTTTACTCGGACCAGGTGGTAAGCTCCCCGCTGATCTAGTTTAGTGTATACAGTAGAATGTCTTAATTGATCCAACAACACAGGTATTAGAGGAAGAGGATATTTATTCTTTATTGTAGCCTTATTTAGTCCTCTATAATCGATACACGCACGCAGGGATTTATCCGGCTTCGGGATAAAAAAGAGTGGAGATGATACCGGAGATGTGGAATGACGGATGAACCCAGACTGTAGTAGGTCATCTAGGTAGGTTCTTAAGTATTTGGTTTCTTCGTCAGTCAAAGCATATACTCTGTTATTAGGTAAAGGGGCCCCTGGGATAAGTTCTATACGGCAGTCATAAGACCGATGTGGGGGCAGCACACTAGCCTTTACTGGATCAAAGACGTCTTTAAAGTCTGAATATTCAGGAGGGAGACTTGGTTCATCTTGTGTAACACTAGCACAGCGTAATACTGTGCTCTGTTCTGTACCTGCTTCTTGATAGCAATTGGTTCTACAGAAAGAGGAATCCAAAGTAACAGTTCTATTCACCCAGTCAATTTTTGGGTTATGAGTTGTTAACCAGGGTACCCCGAGAATCAAACCAAAATTAGGAGTATCTATCAGATCAAAGCTAATCACCTCTGTGTGCCCGTTCTGACAGACCATAACAAGTGGACTTGTTTGTTTTGTGATTAATCCAGAGGTCAATTCTGACCCATCCACTGCACATACTGCTTCTGGACAAGGCTTTAGGCACATAGGAAGTCCTAAGTTTTCAGCTAACTTATTATCCACAAAATTTCCTGTCGCGCCTGAGTCCAGTAGGACAGGGAGAGAATGCCTCACTTGGGTAGTAACAATTAAAACGACCTGAATTATGAAATGTCTAGGTATGTGCGGTACCATGAAGGCTGCAGCATTAGAGGTTTGATTAAGATGTTTTCTCGAACAAGTAACCTCTCCCCTTGTCGAGCTTAATCGTTTCCCGATTCAGTTGAGGAGGTGGAGGAAACAGCACCCTTTCGTGGAGTTTTAAGCTTTACTGGACATTCTCTGGCAAAGTGACCTGCCCTGCCACAATATAAACATAATTGAAGTTTTCTCCTTCTTTCTTTTTCCTCTGATGTGAGTGGACCTCTGAGTGTCCCTATTTGCATAGGCTCAGGTTCAGGGAGTTTATTATCTGTGTCTTTCTTCTCGTGTTTAATAAAAGTTAACCGTGATTCCAGTTTGTATTTATCTCCCTTTCTTTCTCCTAGTCTATGTTCTAATTTCACAACTAAATCTACAAAGTCCGAATAGTCTTCTGGCAAATCAACGATATGAGCCAGCGCGTCTTTTAACTCGTCTCTCAAACCTTTATAAAAAAGGGAGACACGCTTTCCTTCTGGCCACTGTGTCTCGGTGACTAAACGATTAAAACTAGTGAGATAGGTCAATAAATCCTTGTTACCTTGTTTAAGATTTAAAAGCTCATTATCACTTGCCTGCATGAAAGTGTGTTTTGCAAAAAGGCTGGTCATGGTACGTTTAAATTGATTCCAATTATGGAGGATGGGATCATCTCTATCCACGAAAGGAATTGACCAATTGGCTGCTGTGCCACCCAAATAAGACAAGACGAATGCCACTTTCGTAGCATCAGTAGGGAACTGTTGTGGCTTACAAACGAAGTGTAATTGACATTGATGGATAAAAACATGGAATTTGTTACTATCTCCATGAAAACGTTCAGGTGCTGCTAAGGGCACAGCATTAGGAACATTAACAGTAACCTCAACTGGGGGAGGCAAAGTTGTATGTTTTGATGGCGCCCCTGTCTCTGAGGAGGTTTTAAACAAAGGCGTAAAAGCTGTGTTCCACTGAGATCCCCTAAATTTATACCTGCTTAAATCCTGTTTTAAAGAGGTATTCTCCATCTTTAATCTCTCTATTTCCTCTTGCATTTGTTGCAAGATGCCAGACACTGATTCATTATGAGCCGAGTCCTTATTTAGGGCCTGCGCCATATCCGTGACGTCAATGCCCTCTATTTCTTCCCCGGTATTCATCGTCCACCAGAACTGAATTTTTTTAAGGCTTGTGCTTCTGTCAAAGCCCAGCTCACCTGAGTTCTTGTTCAGTTCTGATGGAGGTTGAAGACAATCCGACCCCACCCTGAAACTGCTTGTTCCAGCACACTAGTTTTTAACACAGTGCACTAAGAACAGAAGCTCAAGGGTAGGGGGGAAGTGGATAAAATAAAAAAGAGACAACACCGTTCTTGCGTTTCCACTGTTGAAGTGCTGCACAAATCTGCGTCCCTTTCTGACTTCTGTAGAAACTGGTGCCTAATGAAACATAAACAAAGAACAGATAAGTGCAACCTATTCCTAAATGGGTTCCTGACTATCCCTTTATTTATTAGAAATTCTCTTCTAAAAGTACCTCTTGGATCCTGGTCTCTAGTTTCCAGGTTTCGAATGTGTTACTGCTCTGGGATGTGCTTTCTATTACTGTAAAGCTTCTAAAACATTAAACAAATACCGTTATCAGAATTACCAATATCAAACATTCATCTTAATATAACTAAAGCCTAAATTCCCAATAGCAGACTCACTTTTCCCATATCTCCAGAATCTTTTAGAAAACAAATACTGTACTTTTACATCAAAATACAGCATGTAATTTGTGCAAGTCCTTGATTTACTGTTTGCCTTGCTGTTAATGGTTTCCACTGTTCGATTCTTAAAAGTTCCATAAAAAAAAACAATGTTTGTTTCACAAAGCTCCGCAAGGTATTCTTGCAACAAAGAGCCTGAATCACAATGTTCGTGGAAGGTATCTTGCTTCAAACCGTCCACACACGAATCCAGAAATTGTTGTCAAAGTTCCTTCAGGTAATAAAAAGTTTTGCACTTACTTGTTGCTGGCAAGAGATACTGATCAGTCTAACCTTGTCTTCTTTCTCTTTTGCAGGTTGTTTGTAGGAGAGAGGCTGAGGCAAGGAGGAACCGGAAACCAGAAGAAGGAAGAGCCAGCAGCTGCGCCCATTGAAGCCAATGAAAGTCTGTAGAGAGCAGGAGTGCCAGCGCCGAGGGATCTGTTCTCAGGTAAGCGGGAGGTAGACGAGCACAAGCACTGGGTGAGGCTCGGGGGCTGCCTTTTATAGACAGGGCTGGGTGTGGTTCGAAGAGCTGGGTGTGGTTTGAAGGGCTGGGTGTGGTCCTCACATGCTGCACATGTTCTTGAAAGGTGTGCAGAGTTTCAGTTATTATGCAAATGAGTTGAATTAACACATGGCCTAGGGAGGAGTGTTTTAAAGAAGCCTTGGTAAAAGCAAGGCCCAATGTGTAAACAAAACAGCACATTAAACAACATACACAGAAGCCTAAGGGGGGGGGGAGGTTTGATAACAAGAAAGGGTTTGAATAGTAAGTTTAAAAGGGAGCTATTACAGAACCCACTAGTGCAGTGAGAGGGGACATGCTCTTTGCTGTGCACAAACCCTAACACTAACTACGACATGGCACCACCAACAATGATGTTTTGGCACTAATTTACAGATGCCTTAAGTATCACTGTCTCACACACAACAGGTATCTTAAGTACCATTATATGGAGACATACATGGTGTTTGGAAAGATCCCCCTCAGCTGAACAGGGAACACTGTCGCTGGAATCTCCCTCTAACGTGTCCTGGACAAAGAGGTGTTCTATAATAAAACCGCTAACATTCTAAGAAATAGCCCCCCTCTTTCTGTGAATGTGAAAGACACAGCATACCATGTTTGTCGGCAATCCTATCTGACTGTAGCCTTGAAAGGAGCACAGAGTCTCTGCTAAGAACACAGGTGGTCATTCCAAACTCGGCGGTAAAAGGCGCTTACTGCCGTGCAGAAGACCACCATAACACCGCCGCGGTAAACCGCCACGGTCATTCTGACCCACAACAGGCAAACCGCCAAAATACAGACATCCACAAAAGTCCGCCACACCAAAGGCCAGCGAGAAACTGGCGATGACCAGACCTCCACCGTCACGCCAACAGAAATACGCCCACACTATCACGACACACGAATCCACGCGGCGGTCTTTCAACCGCGGTATTCCATTGGCGGTACACACCGCCGCGCTCAAAATACACACACATATACAAAACACAGCCACATTGGACAATTCGAAATACACACACCTGATACACATACAAACAACACTCCCACACACCCAACACAATATAAAACACACACCCACATCACCCACAAACCCCCACTCCTAGAGATTCGCGAACACGCACAGAGATAAGAGACCCGAGCACCCTGACGCGCAATTCACTGTCACCCAGCAATATTACCACGCACTTCAAACTACACACCAATACACATCACCACACTTAGCACCACACAATCCACCCCACACATCACCCAAACCACCCCATAGCACCGCAAAGACACCCCAGGTTTTCTGAGGCTGAACTCAGGGTCATGGTGGAGGAAATTGTACGGGTAGAGCCACAGCTCTTCGGGACACAGGTGCAGCACACCACCATTGCCAGGAAGATGGAGCTATGGAGCAGAATAGTGGACAGGGTCAACGCTGTGGGACAGCACCCAAGAAATAGGGACGACATCAGGAAGCGGTGGAACGACCTACGGGGGAAGGTGCGT
Organism: Pleurodeles waltl; assembly: GCF_031143425.1. Taxonomy (NCBI): domain Eukaryota; kingdom Metazoa; phylum Chordata; class Amphibia; order Caudata; family Salamandridae; genus Pleurodeles; species Pleurodeles waltl. The sequence goes on from NC_090445.1 coordinate 168,837,813, forward strand.
TCCATGGTATCCAGGCACAACATCGAGGTGCAGCGGACTGGCAGCGGACCCCCACCTCCTCCCCCAGAATTTACAACATGGGAGGAGCAGGTCTTGGCGATCCTGCATCCTGAGGGCCTCGCAGGAGTAGGCGGAGGAATGGACTCTGGTAAATCAAATCTTAACTACTTCATCCCCCCCACCCCACCAGCATGCCAACTCATACCCCCACCCTCACCCCCACCCCACCCCATCACACCTACTCCTTGCAAATGTCTCACCCTCACAACCCACCCATCCCAACACCAAGCCCTGCATGCGACCACAAAGCATGGACACCCATCACCTAAGCATGCCCACTGCACATACCCATCCCCCCCGGCCAAACCACCGTCACAAAAGCTCCCACACAGGAATGCAAGCACAGGGGTACACGGGCACCCACCCATTGCACGCTATGGCACACACAGAAGCAATAACCATACTTTTATACCCCTGCAGGACCCGAACGCCACGTCACCGCGCAGGAGGGTCCACAAATGTCCACTCCACCCCCAGAAGTGGCCCACAGTGATGACAGCAGCTCTGTCTCCCTGGATCTAGATGACCAGCCCGGCCCATCGGGGACCTCTGGACAGTCGGTTCCCCTCAGACAGCCACAGGCCACAGCAGACCTTCCCCCTTCTGGGAACACCAGCACAGCACCCACACAGCGGGCCCATATCTCTGTCCCCAGGACACGTCAATCAGCGGTGTGTCCACCACTACAGGGCACCCAGGTTAACCCACCACCACAACAACAACAGGGCCCTGGGGGCAGTGGTAGTGGGCACACGGTCCAGGGGACAGAGGCCCAGGGAAACAGGGGAACTGGGAGGGCTGCTGTGCGACAGGGGGGGACAGGCCCAGGGAACCCACTCTCCACGAGGCCCTCTCCAACATCATGGGAGCATACCACCACTCCCAGGAGACGATGGCCATGGTCCTGGCCAGGTTTCAGGAGATCCAGCTTCTGCAGGAGCAACAGTATATGGGGTTCAGGGAAGAACTAAGAAACATCAGTTCCGCCATGGGCACCATCGTAGTGGCTCTGAATCAGGTAGTCACCACATTGCGGGACACTGTTGCACCACAAAAGGCCCCTGACACTAGCATGGACCAAGAACTGCCTACCACCTCCGCCGGCGCTAGTGGACAGGAGACCCCGACACAAGACCAATAGGCCACCAGAACCCCACCCCCTGCAGAAGGAGAACCACCCCGCAAGCGGGCCCTGAGATCCAGGAAGAAGACAGAGTAAGATGCCAAGACCCCAGCCAGGAAAGGATACCTCCCTGATTGTCATCCCACTGTCCCACATTGACACCCTGTCCAACCTTACACTGCCCCTGCTCCACTTTCCACAGGCATCTGGACAATGCACCTGTGATACTGATAGTCTGGACTCTGCCATGAACAATCCTCCACCATCACACCTCAACGATTTGCAACCACCCACCAATTTTGAGCACTGTAATAAACACACTTATTGCATAAAACAATCTGGAGTCTGGCTGAGATTTTGTACAAATGTATTAGACATTACCGTGCCAAATGGCATATTCACATTGTGATGCCAACATACCAATGTCACACAGCTGGAGTCCATGGGGAATTAAAGCAGATGTCACGCAGTGGGGCCCACATCTCTGAAATCGGAAGGGAAAGTCACAACTCAGTTACCATACACTGGGGGAAAAGGTCAGACAGTAGCGAGGTAGTAGGGGTTAAGTATATGTAAAATGCCATTGTGGATTCTTACCTGTGTGTCATTGAAAATACTGCTGTATTACTGTGTTCCTGTTCTCTATGTCGTCCTCTTGGCCTTCCGACTCTTCACTCTCCACAGGCTCCACAGCTGCTACAACACCACCATCTTGACCATCCTCCTGCAGAAAAGGCACCTGGCGTCGCAAAGCCAGGTTGTGAAGCATACAGCAGGCCACGATGATCTGGCACACCTTCTTTGGTGAGTACATTAGGGATCCACCAGTCATATGGAGACACCTAAACCTGGCCTTCAGGAGGCCAAAGGTCCGCTCGATCACCCTCCTAGTTCTCCCATGGGCCTCATTGTACCGTTCCTCTGCCCTTGTCCTGGGATTCCTCACTGGGGTCAGTAGCCATGACAGGTTGGGGTAACCAGAGTCTCCTAATAGCCACACACGGTGCCTCTGGAGTTGACCCATCACGTAAGGGATGCTGCTATTCCGCATGATGTACGCGTCATGCACTGACCCAGGGAACTTGGCATTAACATGGGAGATGTACTGGTCAGCAAAACACACCATCTGGACATTCATGGAATGATAACTCTTCCTGTTCCTGTACACCTGTTTACTCCTGCTGGGGGGGACCAAAGCAACATGTGTCCCATCAATGGCACCAATGATGTTGGGTATATGTCCAAGGGCATAGAAATCAGCCTTCACTGTAGCCAAATCCCCCACCTCAGGGTAGACGATGTAGCTCTGCATGTGTTTGAGCAGGGCAGACAACACTCTGGACAACACCTTGGAAAACATGGGCTGGGACATCCCTGATGATGTGGCCACTGTTGTTTGAAATGACCCACTTGCTAGGAAATGGAGTACTGACAGCACCTGCACTAGAGGGGGGATCCCTGTGGGTTGGCAGATTGGTGACATCAGGTCTGGCTCCAGCTGGGCACACAGTTCCTGTATAGTGTCTCGGTCAAACCTGTATGTCAGTATGACATGTCTTTCCTCCATTGTCGACAGGTCCACCAGCGGTCTGTACACGGGAAGATTTCTCCATCTCCTCGCATGTCCCAGCGGACGGTGCCTATGAAGGACAACAGAGAGCACAGAGTCAATCAACCCACAGGTACGTAACCACAGCTTGCACATAACACGATTCCCAATGCATTGAATGGCTTGTATGAGTGTTGATGCAAGGCCTAGGTATGTGTGACGCAGTAGAAAATAAGGCATGTGGGCCCTTGAAATGACGGCTGCCTGACCTGTGAAGTGCGACAATGGGATGTGAGGTCAATGCGCTGGCGTGGCACACCGTGGCGGTAGGTGGTCGAAGACCGCGGCGCAAAGCAGCATTGGTTAACATTGAACCCTATGGGTCTCAGGAGCCAATGACGATGTGCGCCGGCGGTCGCGGTACGCACCGCCGCGGTACGCACCGCCGCGGGCGATCTGCCTAATCACTCGATACCTGATCTTCGACAGGAGAGGACCTACACTGCAAGTGCTGCTGTGACCACGGTCTGGAAGAGACAATGGCTCATGCGACTGGGGAAAGGGCCCCTGCCTTCACTGCTCAGGAGTTGGAGAAACTCGTGGATGGGGTCCTCCCCCAGTATGCGCTACTCTACGGTCCTCCAGAGCAACAGGTAAGTACACTGGGACCATGCTTTGTGGCCAATGCCTGTGTTGAGTGGGGTGGATGAAAGATGGTGGGGAGGGGAGCGATTGAGGCATGCATCAAACGACAGATGAGAGCATGTGCCACATGGCAAGGGTGGGGATGGGGGGGCCACTCACATCGAGCATGCAGAAGGTGATTATTCTTCTCTCCCTGTACATGTCACATAGGTCAGCGCCCACCAGAAAATCGATATTTGGCGTGCCATCGCCAAGGACGTCCGGACCCTGGGGGTCCACCAGAGACGGGGCACCCACTGCCAGAAGAGATGGGAGGACATCTGACGCTGGAGCAGGAAGACGGCGGAAGCTCAGCTGGGGATGGCCTCCCAACGTGGGAGGGGTGCCAGTCGTACTTTGACCCCCCTGATGTCCCGGATCCTGGCGGTGGCCTACCCCGATTTGGATGGGCGCGTGAGAACATCACAGCAGACACAAGGGGGTGAGTACACTCAAATCCTGGTGACTTTGCGTGCAGTGGAGGGGTCTGGGTGGGGGAGGAGGTCTGTGGGTATCCCTAGGCCAGGGCGATATCTGTAGGCTAGGCCCCTCCATAAGGCATGGCCCTGTGCCCCGCCCCCCACCTCTGTAGGGTGCCAAGTACAGCTATTCATTGCCCTGTGTCATGTATGTGAGCAGAGGTCGCCCATAGGCTTGTAGGCCATGTCCCACGGATTGCGTAGTCAACCCCAAGTGCGCGGCGTAGTGCAGGGGGCATCTGTGTCTGTCCTGTCCGCCAACGGTGTCGCCAATGCATGCACTCAACATTTCTTTATTTTTCCCCACCCCCCTTTTTTGTTGTCTTCCTGTTAATTTGTGCATTAGCATCATCAGGCGGAGGAGAAGTGGCATCGGAGCACGAGGGAGCTGCATCTCACATGGCCATGGCGGGCCATGCAACAGAATTGGAATTCACCAGTGAGACGGAGGGCGAGGGGAGCTCCACAGCGGGGACTCGTGCAGATGTCAGTGACAGCGACTCGTCCTCTGAAGGGAGCTCCCTTGTGGTGGTGGCAACATCCGTGCCCCCCGCACCAACAGGTACAGCCGCCACCCAGCGCACCAGCACCGCCCTCCCAGCAGTCCCTCAGCGTTTGCCCCGTGCCCGCTCACCCAGGAAGGTGGGCATCTCCTTCGCCCCAGTCACCCCTGCTGCCCTCAGTGAGGAGGTCATTGACCTCCTGAGGACGCTCATTGTTGGGCAGTCTACCCTTTTGAATGCCATCCAGGGTGTAGAAAGGGAGGTGCACCAGAGTAATGCATACCTGGAGGGCATTCATTCTGGTCAGGCTGCCCATCAGCGATCGTTCCAGACTCTGGCCTCAGCACTGATGGCAGCAATTGTCCCTGTCTCTATCCTCCCCCCTCCAACTTCCTCCACACATACCCAATCCCCTGTACCTCTGCCTATCCCAGACACACCATCAGACCAGCCTGCACACACCTCAACACCCAAGGGAAGCTCAGACAGACATAAGCACCACACATCACACAAGTATTCACACAAGCAACATCCACATGCAGACATACCAACACCCACTGCCTCCACTGTGTCCCCCTCCTCCTCGTCTCCCTCCTCCCTCCCTGTCATGTCTCCACTCACACCTGCATGCACAACATCTTCAGCCACTACGTCCATCACCAGCACACACACCAGAACCCCCCGCACACGTGCAGTCACCACCCCCACTACCATTCACACGTCCCCTGTGTCCTCTCCCAGTGTGTCTGTCAACCCCTCTTCCAAGCTACACAAACGCAGGCAGCCACCCACCCAACAGCCATCTACCTCACGACAGCCTCCAGCCCAAGCACCTGCACCCAAAGACAGCAGACTTCAAACTCCTACAACCACAACCTCTTCCTCCACTCCCATACCTACTACACCTACCCGTCCCTCTCTTTCTAAACTTATTTTCCTATCAAAACTTGACCTCTTTCCAACAACTCCCCCACCCCGTCCATCCAATAGGACTCCAGTCAGCACCTCAGCCACCACAAAAGCGGGCCCTGTGAAGACAGTCTGCCATGGACTGTGGAGTCCCCCACCCTCAAGGTCAGCCAGTCCAGTAGGGAGCCAAGGCACGGCCAGCCCACCCCCGCAAAAACATGCGAAGATTGTCAGTGGCCGGCGCTAGAGGCCTGAAACACCTGGGACCAAAATCCCTACCATGGCTCCGGCAGGGAGTGTGGAGCCAGCTGGCACACCGCCAAAGGTGGGGAAGGGCCACAGGTGAACAGGGAAGGCTGGGAAGGGCAGCACGCCCGACAAGACCGCCAGCAGCCCAGCTGTGCAGGAGGGCCCCGCATGCCCCATCCCAGGTGGGCAGGAGGACACCAACAGGCCCGGTACTGCAGCCCAGGAGGGCCCCACCAGGCCCATCCCAGGTGGGCAGGAAGGCGCAGCCAGCCATAGGTCAGGTGGCGAATGACCTCCACGCCATGGGTGGATCCGCTGAACTGGGCAGTCATCCGAAGCACCGCTGAACTGGGCCCTTCATCTCAAGCACTGCTGCGCTGGGCACCGCCGTCTCAAGCACCGCTGAACTGGGCACCGCCGTCTCAAGCACCGCTGAACTGGGCACCGCCGTCTCAAGCACCGCTGAACTGGGCCCTTCATCTCAAGCACCGCTGAACTGGGCACCGCCGTCTCAAGCACCGCTGAACTGGGCACCGCCGTCTCAAGCACCGCTGAACTGGGCCGTTCATCTCAAGCACCGCTGCGCTGGGCACCGCCGTCTCAAGCACCGCTGAACTGGGCCCTTCATCTCAAGCACCGCTGCGCTGGGCACCGCCGTCTCAAGCACCGCTGAACTGGGCCCTTCATCTCAAGCACCGCTGCGCTGGGCCCTTCATCTCAAGCACCGCTGAACTGGGCACCGCCGTCTCAAGCACCGCTGAACTGGGCACAGCCGTCTCAAGCACCGCTGGCCCATTGGCGGAAGGGGCAGGCCCGCATCTGTGTCGGGCAGGGCTGCACGAAGCACTCTGGGCACTGGTCCCCCTCCAGTACCAGTGGAGACTGATATTGACTTGAGAGTCTGTGGCTTTGCACTCCCCAGGATGGAACAGTGGGCAAGGCACCCACTGTAGAGACTTGAGAGACTGTGGCTTTGCACTCCCCAGGATGGAACAGTGGGCAACCCACCCACTGTAGAGACTTGAGAGACTGTGGCTTTGCACTACCCAGGATGGAACAGTGGGCAAGCCACCCACTGTAGAGACTTGAGAGACTGTGGCTGTGCACTCCCCAGGATGGAACAGTGGGCAACCCACCCACTGTAGAGACTTGAGAGACTGTGGCTTTGCACTACCCAGGATGGAACAGTGGCCATGGAGGCCCCTCGTGGATCTGGCGTCGTGGACTCATCTGGCTGAGGTGCCCCCCCTTCCCTTCCCCCTGAGGTGCCTGTAGTTGTGGTATCTGATGCCCCTGCAGTGTTCTCTCCGTTGGAGTCAGGTATCCTGTGTGGGCTTTGCCCATGTGATTTGGGCCCAGTGGTCCACGAACAATGCCTGATACAAATATCGGACTGGACAATTTATGTATATAAAAGTTTTATATGTGTGATATATTTTAAAGCCAGTCATACAATATATTCCAATGTTTATAATAATTTCCTTTTGTCTTTGCATTCTTCCGGGGGGTCTGGGGGAGGTAACTGTGATGTCTTGCTATGCAATGATGTGTGTGTTGTAGTGGGTGAGGGTGGGTGTGTTGCATAAGTGTGTCCCCGTAATTTTTTGCCTCCACCCTCCCCTGTGTCGTAGGTGCAGTACTCACCGTTGTCTTCTGTGCCGGCGTTCGTGCTCCTGGTAGAGGAGCAGGAAGACAATCGCTGGGAGGATGTGGAGTTCGGGTTCCATGCTGTCCAGATTCCTCGTGGGGTGTATGGAGGTGAGCGCTTTCCGTTTGAAATGGCTGTTTCCGCCGTGTTTTTATCGGCGGGGCTACCGCCCCGGAAAAGGTGGCGGATTGGTGGGTTGTGATAGGGTGGGCGGTACATTGTCTCCCGCCTGTCTGTTGGCGGTGACCGCCGCACTGTTTGTATGTTTCGCCGTGGCGGGCGGTGTGTTGAAGTGGCGGTCCATGTTGGCGGTTTCCGCCAGGGTCGGAATTGCATTTTTTTTTACCACCAGCCTGTTTGCAGTATTGCCGCCGCTTTAACACCGAACGCCAGGGTTGGAATGACCCCCACAGTGTTTTCCTAGGCGAAAGGACAATGCGATAGAAATAATAAAACGGCACCGCAAAAGTGGCTCTTGCTAGAAAAATAAAACCATTCTAGGTGAAAGTGCACAGCTGCAGGCCTAGGTAGCTAAAAGAACATGTGTAAAATATGGCTAAAATAGCTATACAACACCTTCCTCTTGCCGGTCAAAGGTGGTTCAAAGTTAAAGCATGTAAACCTTAAACTAAAGCAATAACTAAGACGTCAATTATGACAAGTTAAGAAGCACAAGCCGTAGAAAAGGACAATTTCAAATACCACGGAGTGGCACAAGGAACTAAGGGCCAGATGTAGCAAAGGGTTTTTCCCATTCTGTGTCAATGGGAAAATGTGTTCGTACATATGGCCCTTAATATCAAAAGTCAGTCATTTTGCAAATCGACAATTATATCCAGGACAATTGAAGCCAGGAGACGTTCCACTTTGGCAGGTGGTAAAATATCCAAATCATGGAAGACCACAGAGCATTTGTGTTCCAATGCCCGAGCTTCAGCTGAGGCAGCAGCATATTGTGTATTGTCCATCAGTGAACCAAGAGCCGCAGCACCCACAAAGGGCAACTCATAGGCAGCCTCCCACAGCAGACCCTCAACATGCATGTCTGATAATGAGCCCTCATCGAGAGCATCAGCAGATCAGGGTCCAATGAAAGTAAGTGCTGCGTAGTAAGACAGACATCCAGTGCAAATTCAAAGAGGCACCAAAGACATTGAAATACGGGCGGCACACAATCCAGAACCGGTCGGAATGACAAAGACCAGTCACACTCCAACTGTTGAAGGAGTGGTGCTCCGAAATACTGCATCATGCGTTCATGACACAGTTGCGCTGACGGCAGCACCCTCAGTCCTCCCTGCTGTAAAGGGACAGCCATTGCGCAGAAAAAGTAGCAACAGCAGAATGCTGCCAATTATAGCCAAAGTAATAGGAAATCCCCCGGAAAAGCTATTCGGAGAAGGTGTGTACAAAACCAGAACTAACAGACTTAAAAAAGCGGGTGATTCCAGTAGTACTGGATGCATTGAATATTCTCCCACGAGTTCACCAAAGTGTCTCAGAAAATTAGTACTTAAAAGGTACTGAATCTTCGCTGATGACCTCGCAACTTGAAGCGCTTTGGTCTCGGGGGCTGATGTAAGGGCCACATGTTTTTGAAACAATAGAGCCTTTAGTCTGCTCAACTTGTCAAAATTCACATCAGAAGTAGCAATAAGGGGCCAGATGTCCGCTACGTCTTTGAATTGTGCGGGGGGAAAAGGACGTTCCGCAACATGTAACAATTTGGGAGACCGAAACGACATAAGGTATTCCGGCTTGCATTCCACAACAGCTCTCACTGTTAAGGAGCACATAGATTCCATTGGAGAGCACCTAGAACGCAGGTCTAATCAAGGGTACCGGGACTCCTTTTAGATAGCAAGCCAAATTTGCCACAGAAGCATTACATGCCCCGTGCAAGGACAGCTGTTTACAAATCATCGAATGGCTCACAGAAGTCTTGCATTCGCTGCCCCTAAGGAAGACATCTTTCATGCCATTTAAACATTTGTACGTAAAGGGAAGCTCCCACACCTCATGTAAGAAGCTATCTTCCAGCCTTTCATAGCTGCTTACTGGAATGTGTTTCAAGCAGGATGTAAATTGAAGTGTTGAAATAGGCAGATTAATAACCCCATGTATTAACTATTCAGCAGATGGTACGTCAGACACAGTAAAAGTGTCAAAGCCCAGCTCACCTGAGTTCTTGTTCAGTTCTGATGGAGGTTGAAGACAATCCGACCCCACCCTGAAACTGCTTGTTCCAGCACACTAGTTTTTAACACAGTGCACTAAGAACAGAAGCTCAAGGGTAGGGGGGAAGTGGATAAAATAAAAAAGAGAGACAACACCGTTCTTGCGTTTCCACTGTTGAAGTGCTGCACAAATCTGCGGCCCTTTCTGACTTCTGTAGAAACTGGTGCCTAATGAAACATAAACAAAGAACAGATAAGTGCAACCTATTCCTAAATGGGTTCCTGACTATCCCTTTATTTATTAGAAATTCTCTTCTAAAAGTACCTCTTGGATCCTGGTCTCGAGTTTCCAGGTTTGGAATGTGTTACTGCTCTGGGATGTGCTTTCTATTACTGTAAAGCTTCTAAAACATTAAACAAATACCGTTATCAGAATTACCAATATCAAACATTCATCTTAATATAACTAAAGCCTAAATTCCCAATAGCAGACTCACTTTTCCCATATCTCCAGAATCTTTTGGAAAATAAATACTGTACTTTTACATCAAAATACAGCATGTAATTTGTGCAAGTCCTTGATTTACTGTTTGCCTTGCTGTTAATGGTTTCCACTGTTCGATTCTTAAAAGTTCCATAAAAAAAAACAATGTTTGTTTCACAAAGCTCCGCAAGGTATTCTTGCAACAAAGAGCCTGAATCACAATGTTCGTGGAAGGTATCTTGCTTTAAACCGTCCACACACGAATCCAGAAATTGTTGTCAAAGTTCCTTCAGGTAATAAAAAGTTTTGCACTTACTTGTTGCTGGCAAGAGATACTGATCAGTCTAAACTTGTCTTCTTTCTCTTTTGCAGGTTGTTTGTAGGAGAGAGGCTGAGGCAAGGAGGAACCGGAAACCAGAAGAAGGAAGAGCCAGCAGCTGCGCCCATTGAAGCCAATGAAAGTCTGTAGAGAGCAGGAGTGCCAGCGCCGAGGGATCTGTTCTCAGGTAAGCGGGAGGTAGACGAGCACAAGCACTGGGTGAGGCTCGGGGGCTGCCTTTTATAGACAGGGCTGGGTGTGGTTCGAAGAGCTGGGTGTGGTTTGAAGGGCTGGGTGTGGTCCTCACATGCTGCACATGTTCTTGAAAGGTGAGCAGAGCTGGGTGTGGTTTGAAGGGCTGGGTGTGGTCCTCACATGCTGCACATGTTCTTGAAAGGTGTGCAGAGTTTCAGTTATTATGCAAATGAGTTGAATTAACACATGGCCTAGGGAGGAGAGTTTTAAAGAAGCCTTGGTAAAAGCAAGGCCCAATGTGTAAACAAAACAGCACATTAAACAACATACACAGAAGCCTAAGGGGGGAGGAAGGTGAGATAACAAGAAAGGGTTTGAATAGTAAGTTTAAAAGGGAGCTATTACAGAACCCACTAGTGCAGTGAGAGGGGACATGCTCTTTGCTGTGCACAAACCCTAACAAAAAGGCAACTTTTCTAATTTCTCTATTCTCAACATGATATATGTTGCTTCCTTCTTAGCCATCATTTGTTGCTGTTGTGTTAAATTAAACATTGAAAAAATCTCCCTTGCGCTCACATGTTGCCTGGAGACGCGACCTGCCTTCAGTGTTGATAATGTCCAACCTAACTGCATGACGGATCTCAGCTGACTTTGTCCATGTTGTAGAAATGACACATCACTCTGTACTATGTCTATTGCAGAGGAAACAATATTATTTTAAGTGTAAATGTGGTCCGATAAGATGTTAATTCCATTATACACGACGGCTAATGCTTTCTGTATATTTTTCTGATCTATTTGCCTTAACCGGGCAGACGCTTCTTGTTGCGAATGTTTTCAAATTTCATTATATGTTACATATAACAAGTGTTTTCTGTGTTGTTTTCTGGGGCCTAACAGGAAATCCTGTAAATCTGTGTTATTGGACAAGAGACTAAGGTGTTCTTTAACAGCATCTAGTGAGGAGACCTTCATCCAGTGCTGGCATAGTTTACCTACACTATGGGGGTCATTCTGACCCTGGCGGTAAATACCGCCATGGCGGAGGTTGGCGGTAGCACCGCCAACAGGCTGGCAGTGCTCCGCCGGGCATTCAGCGGAAAGCCGGCGGTGTACCGCCGACTTTCCGCTGCCCATGGGAATCCGCCATGGCGGCGCAGCTTGCTGCGCCGCCATGGGGATTCTGACACCCCATACCGCCATCCTGTTCCTGGCGGTTCGCCCGCCAGGAACAGGATGGCGGTATGGGGTGTTGTGGGGCCCCTGGGGGCCCCTGCAGTGCCCATGCCAATGGCATGGGCACTGCAGGGGCCCCCGTAAGAGGGCCCCACAAAGAATTTCAGTGTCTGCTTTGCAGACACTGAAATTCGCGACGGGTGCAACTGCACCCGTCGCACCTTCCCACTCCGCCGGCTCCATTCTGAGCCGGCTTCCTCGTGGGAAGGGTGTTTCCCGCTGGGCTGGTGGGCGGACTTTCGGCGGTCGCCCGCCAGCCCAGTGGGAAACCCAGAATGACCGCCGCGGTCTTTTGACCGCGGTACAGTCTTCTGACCGCGGTACGGTCTTCTGGCGGTTCGCCCGCCCGCCAAGCTTAGAATCAGGGCCTATATGTTGTCACAATACCCAAGTGTTTTAAGGATATATCGCGAGGGTCTGCCCTATTAGTTCTAAAACCCCCCGAGGAGTTTACAAAACGCATATGCCACCCATTGGTGTCTACAGGCCACAATACCCACCCACCAGGACGTGATAATTATGTGTTATATGTTCCATTCTGGACCCATTTATCGAGCTGATGTTCGGATGCATTTATATATTTTTGTCATTTGTTAAATTTTGCAGGGACAGGAATACTGGGCGCATTTAATTATTTGATGTTTGCTAGGGCTAAACAGCTCGTTTTTTGTACTGCTTCATTTAAAAATATAATTTGAACAGGAATCATACAGGCTCTAAATAAAGCTTCTATTCATTCTACACCCTTTTTAAATCAATCGAATTTGACCAATGTTCATGACTTTCTATGCCCAATCAGGAAACAAAGGATTCAGAATATATTAATTTTGTATCTGTCAATAAAACATGTAAATCTTCCAGTACTGGCAATTTAAAATAATATGACAGCATTCTTAACATTGTGCCAAGAAAAATATGCAAACCTTTCAGTATACGTTTTAGAGCTGCCTACTGGCAGAGTCGGGCAGGGTTCCCATTGTGTATATTTAAAAATAGTTTTTGGGGTAATAGCTCTGTGAATGAAATTATGTCCATAATGATTATAACAAAACATATCTCCATAATTTCCTTTAAACTGGTACACATCATCATTTAAAAAAATGGTATAATCCTTTAGATCAGACATCATAGTATCAACTGTTTTTACATCCCAATCATCAGAAATCACTCTGGGTGTAATTACATCAGTCAGTGAAAGTTTGAATACATATGGAATTTGAATGATCTCTGTAGGACCATATATATCAAATAAAACTTTATCCCAAGCAGTCCCATCAGGAATTGGTATTGCTGTAATGTTGACTAGGGACAAGTCTCTGCGTATTTTATGTGAATAAAAAATGTAGTTTTAAAACGTTATCCATCAGTTCAACTGTAGAGCATTCAGGATGGTAATAACCATGTATAAGGAGGAAGAAGACAATGACAAAGCCAATCCAAAGAAGAAAAGCAAACACAGTTAATGAGAACCATAGATAGTTCCATGGTATGTTTTAGCCAATTTATTAGCTTACTTGCTCTTGACAGTTCAGTTACAGTTGAGGCAGATGAGTCTGAGGAAAAGTCATCAATGTCGACAAAATAACCATCATCTGTAAATACAAATGTTGGAGGTGTATTTTGAAGAGTAGAAGCTACAGAAGATTCCCTCTGTGGTATATTGTAGGTTACGGCATCCGTTTGTGTAGAGTTTGAAGAAGGTTGCTCTGCATCAGCAGAAATTAATGTAGAAGCAGTTGTCAGTGGAACCAATGAAAGCTCATTTTCCACCCTCCCCAAGCTCGGAGAGGTGTCAGCATTGCTGTTGATGAATTGTAGGGGAACATCCTGGTTGGTAGTGGGAGAGATTCGGGTACTACCGTGAAGTCCCCTAGGTCAGCTGTGCAGGATCAGCCACATGGAGTAATTTGACATTGTCGATTGAGACAAAACGATTCTCTCTTGAACCAGACAGCGGTGGTAAAATGACAGTACAGTTTATTCCCAGGACTGGAACCAGTGCATGATACGAAGGACTGAACTCCTTGTTTACAGCAATCTTTTCACGTACTAGATCCCCTAGCTTAGGAATCCAGCCAGATGCGTTGTCATCATGGAATTGTTGTAACTCCTGCAAGACAGTGACATGTTCATTTATGTCAAAAGGAGTATATGCCGCCTCCATGCCTGGACCATCAAGATCTGAAACATACATCTGAGTTCCAAACAGGCACTCGTATGAAGTACATCCCCACAGGGACCTTCTGGGTAGATTATTAATTGCTCTCTGAACTCCATACAGGTGTGTAAGCCAGCTACGGCTAGTGCCTAATACTGTAGCTGTTAAGGATTGCTTTAAATCGTGGTTTAGTCGCTCAACAACCCTATTTCCCTCGGGATGAAATGGAGACGAGTAATGCAGTTGGACCTCTAATGAAGCCATGGTGTCCCATTCAGCCCTTGATGCAAAAGCAGGGCCCGGTGCGAGTGGAAAACTGCAACATCATATGTACTTACAAAGATTTGCAAATCTTTAATAACAGTTCGCATGTCCGCCGAGCGTTGTGGCCAAACACATAGAAATCTGGAGCATGAGTCAACAGCAACTAAAATGTATTTGTATGCACTGTCTGGTGTCAGGGGACTGCAATAGTCCAAGTACACACATTGTAAAGGTCTGTTGGAAATTAAGAGGGGTGTCTGCAGTGGGCGCTTGATGCTGGAGCCTTTGATTTGTTGGCAGATGTCACAACAAAGGACATATTGTTTGGTCTGTTTGTAGAGACCTGGCCACTAATAGCGTGATTGCAATATGAAAATTGTAGCTGCTACACCAGCATGTGCAGAAGCAACTCCCTCATGCACTGCTTTCACTAAGTCAGGTCTTAGGTGTTTATTGGGAACCACTCGAACTCCCACGCCTGGCATTTTTACTTCTGTGTCAAACATCCCTCCTATCGGGTAGGAATATTTAGCAGAATAGGCTTTAGGCAAAGGTGTGCCATCAGCCGATGCTTTCACAGGTGCTAGTGTTTCATCCTCCACTTTTGATCTAGAATGCGTTACTGAAGAGACAGGAGCCATAGAAACAGCTGACTTTGCTGCTTCAGTCTAAGTGTTGCCTTCCACGTGTATTCCAACACGTTGGTGTCCTAGTGTATGTACAACATGAACATTAGGTAGGGTTTCTTTCAGATCTGCTACTTTCCCCCACAGAAGTTTGTGTTTATTGGTATTTCCTTTTAAATCTCTGAACCCATTTTGTTGCCAGTAATGCAGGTATTCATTGGAATACTGCAAACAATAGTAAGAATCACAGACAATCAAAGTCATCTGTTCAGGATCCGTATAATCAAGTGCCATCACCAGAGCCTTGAGCTCTGCTAGTTGTGCGGTACAGTCCCCTAAAGTCTGTGTGTAAGTATTTTGTGGTTGGAACTTGCCATCCTTCATGTATCCGCTCACTACTGCACAAGCAGCTGAGTATTGATGTTTGGTGCCTATAGCAGCTTGAGCTGAACCATCGGTGTACAAGATAGATAGGTAGTGTATTTGCTGGGACTGGATACTCAAGTTCATAGTGTAGGAATTCTTGGGTCTGTAATTTGGAGTCAAAAACATAATCAACATCAGTGGCCGTCAGAAACGGTGCCCATTGGATCCAATGTAATGCTTTAGTGTTTGGAACGCTTGCTTTGATTACAGCCTCAAGGGCTTGAATGGGGGATATGACAATGATGAGTTTCCCTTGGGCCAGAGGCCTCTCTTTAAGGACCGCCATCTGAACAGCAGTGAGAATTTTCTCAGTGGCAGCAAAGAGTTGTTCAGCTGTGGAATACAAGTGTGATTTATATGCAATTGAGACTGCCTCACCCTCATTGAAAGTCACAAAGGTGAAACCAATGGCACCAGCAATTACTCTGATGACCAAATGTTTTTTATTGTCCCTTGTGTGTAAGTGTTTTGCTTCAAGCCTGACTTTCTGTGATGCTCTGGGAATGCATGTGTGTTCAACTGTCCAGAATTTGCTGGAAAAGTCAGGACGTATTAGGTCATATAAGGGTTTGATGCGTTGTGCCTAGTCTAGAAAATAAGTTCTGGCAAAATTTTAAAAGCCCAATACTGATTGGAGTTTTTTATTGTATTTGGTGGTTGTAGCTGTGCACATTTTTCTAAAAATTGGGGCGCAAGGCTCTTGCCTTCATCCAAATCAAATCAAATTAAATCATTAACATTTATAAAGCGCGCTACTCACCCGTGCGGGTCTCAAGGCGCTAGGGGAAAAAGGGGGGGGTTATCGCTGTTCGAACAGCCAGGTCTTTATGAGTCTCCGGAAAGCGGAGTGGTCCTGGGTGGTCCTGAGGCGGGTGGGGAGGGAGTTCCAGGTCTTGGCCGCCAGGAAGGAGAAAGATCTCCCACCCGCCGTGGAGCGGCGGATGCGAGGGACAGCAGCGAGTGCGAGGCCAGAGGAGCGGAGGAGGCGGGTGGGGACGTAGAAGCTGAGGCGTCTGTTGAGGTATTCCGGTCCCTTGTCGTAGAGGGCTTTGTGTGCGTGGGTGAGAAGTCGGAAGGTGATCCTTTTGCTGACAGGGAGCCAATGCAGGTGTCTCAGGTGTGCGGAGATGTGGCTGCTGCGGGGTATGTCGAGGATGAGGCGGGCCGAGGCGTTTTGAATGCGTTGCAGGCGATTTTGGAGTTTGGCTGTGGTCCCGGCGTAGAGGGTGTTGCCGTAGTCCAGGTGGCTCGTGACGAGGGCGTGGGTCACGGTTTTTCTGGTGTCGGCGGGGATCCAGCGGAAGATCTTGCGGAGCATGCGGAGGGTGAGGAAGCAGGCGGAGGACACGGCGTTGACTTGCTTGTTCATGGTGAGAAGAGGGTCCAAGATGAAGCCGAGGTTGCGGGCGTTGTCTGTGGGGGTCGGTGCGGTGCCGAGGGCCGTGGGCCAACAGGAGTCGTCCCAGGCAGACGGGGTGTTGCCGAGGATGAGGACTTCCGTTTTTTCAGAGTTCAGCTTTAGGCGGCTGAGCCTCATCCAATCTGCGACGTCCTTCATACCCTCTTGTAGGTTGGTCTTGGCGCTGGCGGGGTCCTTGGTGAGGGAGAGTATAAGTTGGGTGTCGTCGGCGTAGGAGGTGATGATGATGTCGTGCTTGCGTACGATGTTGGCGAGGGGGCTCATGTAGACATTGAAGAGTGTCGGGCTGAGTGATGAGCCTTGGGGTACGCCGCAGATGATCTCAGTGGGTTCTGAGCGAAACGGAGGGAGGTAAACTCTTTGGGAACGGTTTGAGAGGAAGGAGGCGATCCAGTCCAGGGCCTGGCCTTGGATCCCGGTGGAGCGGAGGCGGGTGATTAGGGTGCGGTGACAGACGGTGTCAAAGGCAGCCGAGAGGTCGAGCAGAATGAGGGCGACTGTTTCACCGTTGTCCATCAGGGTTCTGATGTCGTCAGTGACTGAGATGAGGGCGGTTTCAGTGCTGTGGTTGGTACGGAATCCGGTTTGTGAGGGGTCGAGCAGGTTGTTGTCTTCCAGGAAGGTGGTCAGCTGTTTGTTGACGGTCTTCTCTATTACTTTGGCTGGGAAAGGCAGAAGAGAGATGGGGCGGAAGTTTTTTAGGTCGCTCGGGTCAGCCGTAGGTTTCTTTAGTAGGGCGTTGACTTCGCGTGTTTCCAGCATTCGGGGAAGGTAGCAGAAGAAAAAGAAGAGTTGATGATGGTCTGGAGGTGCGGGGCGATGATGTCGTCGGGTTTGTTAAAGATGAAGTGCGGGCAGGGGTCCGAAGGGGCGCCGGAGTGGATAGAGTTCATGATGGATTTGGTTTCTTCCGTGTTGATGTGGGACCAGTTGTTGAGGGTGATGGCCGTGGATGCCGGTTCGGTGGTGTATGGTTGGGTCTGGTGTCCGAAGCTGTCGTGGAGGTCGCTAATCTTGCGATGGAAGAAAGTGGCGAGGGATTCGCACAGATCCTGTGAGGGCGTGACGGCGTTGGCGTTGGCGCTGGGGTTGGAGAACTCCTTGACGATGCTGAAGAGTTCTCTGCTGTTGTGTCTGTTTTTGTCCAGTCTGTCGGTGAAAAAGTTCCTTTTGGCAGCGCGGATCAGGTGGTGGTGTTCGCGGGTAGCGTTCTTGAGGGCGGTCATGTTGTCAGCGGTGCGGTCCTTGCGCCAGGCTTTCTCAAGGGCGCGACAAGTTTTCTTTGATTCTTTGAGGGTGTCAGAGAACCAGAGAGGTTTTTTGTTGTTGGTCTGTCGATGCGTGCGTTTGAGGGGAGCAAGGATGTCTGCGCAGTTGGAGATCCAGTTTGTGAGGTTGAGGGCTGCGTCGTTGTGGTCGGTGGTGAGGGTGGATTGGTTGGCGGCGAGTGCGGAGAAGAGTTGCTCTTCGGGGATCTTGTTCCACTGTCGACGAGGGATGGGTTGGGTGCGGAGGTGGCGGGTCTCGCGTCGGAATGTGAAGTGGACGCAGCAGTTGTCCAACAACTCATATCCCAGAGACAGGACGTTGAGAAAGGCTATTTTTGTTTTTTTAAAGTTGAATTTGTAGCTGAATCTGACAAATCCTACAACAATGCGGGCTACCTGTCTTAAATGTTGCATTTGGTTGTCATCCGTAAGGTAGATATCATCCACATAGGACAACGCCTCAGGATCCATGTCGTGAAATATTGAGAACAGACCTGGACTATTCTTGTAACCTTGTGGGAGTTGGCAGTATTTTTTCTTGCAGCCTAAAGCGTGAAACTTGTTACATTGCACTGCCCCAGAGGCCCCCAGGGGCCCTGCGACTCCCCGTACCACCAGCCTTTTCCTGGCAGTTCAAACAGCCAGGAAAAGGGTGGCGGTAGGGGGACTCGTAATCCCCTGGGCTGGCGGATTATCACCGCCGGGGCATATGTGGCGGGAAACCGCTTTCTGTTTCGGAAGTTTCTCTTCTTTCTTAACTGAAACTTCAGTTGAGTGTTGTGAGTCCTTTCTCGGTTTCACGTAGTTGGTTTGTTGCTCTGACCGCCCTTCTCCCTCACAACGTTTTTCCAGTGAGTCCTGAAAGGAACAACATTGGCGTGTATCAGTATACTGATATCTGTCAGCCGTTTTTATATTATTCCCATTTTTAAGGTTATATCTATTTTGTGGGGTCTCCTAATGCGGAGATTCTCCCCTTTCTTTTTTAGGTGTTTGTTGTTTTTTATCCCCGCGTTTTTGGAGCCCTCAGGTGCTTGCTTGACAGTATCCTTGTTGGTTCTACCTTGTAATTGTGGTTTAGTCGGTCTGGCTCCCAGACTATGCCGACCAATACTACAGTAGGTTTCAGCTATAATCTTTGGCAGCTTGCGTTCTTGATCCTGTGCAGGAACGTCACAGAACCGCATGCACACTGTTAGTGCAACTGCTTCCCCTTTAAGGTTACTTAATGTGATTGAGGACACAGTGGCAAAATTGTCCATTAATTGCATCCCCGAATCTAGGGTCGGGGCAGCCCTGTATTCATCTTGAATTTGTTTCAACACCTCCAGAAGATTGGCAAGTGTTGGTGTACCGTGTGCAGTAGTATAGAGCGTGGCAAATACCATGCCCCATGTATTGCAGTTTTCAATTGTGGTAACCATCCCAAATGGCAAACACATTGTCAATATTCTATGTTTATCCTGAGGTCCCATATGGGGAAAGACTGTTTCCAGTGCATTTATTTTTTGAGCTAACCAAAATGGAATTTCCTCCCGCTTGGCGGGTACTTTACCCATGATTGAATGTATAGTAGTAGGATTGATGCCTGCCATCACTGCATGTGGTTGCACTGGAGCAGAACATGCTGGGTTTGTATTTAATGTTTGCATCAGAAATTGTACTAAGAGTCTGTATATTGTTGTAAGTTCTATATATAAGCAGCGGACCTCAGCTATCGCCAAGGCTGCTGGGTCAGGATGTGGTGTATATGTGGCCAATAAAGGCCAGGTTGGGCCATCATTACTCAACGGACCTAACCTAACAGTTAGAATTGTATGGGTTAGGGCACCATCAAGCCAATTATTATGGTCTTGAAAAGATAAAGGTATCTCTAAATATGCATAAGCTCTGTATTGTGCAGGTGGATTTGCAGGTGTGTAATGATGAAATGTTTGTGTGTTCCCATCTGCTGCTGGAAAGGTGACCCAAGAAAAAAAGATTTCTGTTCTGTAGGATGCATGAGCCTCAACAACAAATGTAACTGGACCCCCTTGGGCCGTTAGGCCGTTTGCCAATAAATGTGCAGTAAGACGGGGTCTCATATTCACTGCTATTGCTACCCCTTGAGGGTTTGCCATATTACTGGTATTTATGTGTTCAGAGATAAGGATACCAACTGGGGATATAATCCTTTTAAGGTTCAAGCGTCAACAACCTACAGCTCAAGAGCTGAGGAGGAAATCCTCAATACCATGGACGTCTCCGTATATAGTATTGAGAAGTCTTTAGCCTTTAGTGAGACAGAGATACATAGGAGGAGCTGATTATTAGTGCCTGACCAAACGTTGGTGGTGCAATGTCGGGTATATTCTCATTATAGTAATGAGGCTACTGGATTTGGGTGGTAGGATCGCCTGGATTGTGGGTACTGAGTACAATTCCACACTAGGTGACACCTGTCAGCCTAATCCAAGCTAACTAGCAGCACCTCATCCCTGACCGAGATGATTGTGGCAACCAGGCACATGGCAAGATAGACTCCTCAGGAAATTGTAGTAAATCAGATCACATCCCTTTCTCTCAGTTACCAAAATGTCAGTCAGGCAAAGACAACAGAGGCAGAGTATGGTTCATTAAGCATATATTGAAATAACTGCATCTTAGATAAAACCGTGTGTATAGCATTTACTAGGATGATAAAACACAATAAAAGCAAGCATATGACAAGAAGTGTAAAACACAAAAACAGTCCTACCTTACTGTCAAAAAAGGGGGATGGATCTATAATCCTCCTGCCTCCGCTAAGTGTGAGCACAGTTTACTAAGCCTAATCTGCTGTTTGGGTTTCCCTATGGGAGAACATCATCCCTCATACCTGGAGAAGAGGCCTGAAGTCTAGAAAGACACCATCCCCATACGGTTCAGGGGTTCGGCCGCCTAAGCAGGAAGCTGTAGTGAAGCATTCAGCAATCAGCATACAGTCGTGGTCATCTGGCTAGAATCTCCTTCTAACGTGTCTGGGACAAAGAGGTGTTCTTATAATAAAACCGCTAATATTCTAAGAAATAGCTCCCCTCTTTCTGTGAATGTGAAAGACCCAGCATACCACATTTGGTGGCAATCCTATCTGACTGTAGCCTTGGAAGTAGCAGTGTCTCTGCTAAGGACACAGGGGGTCATTACGACCCTGGCGGATTTCCTCCGCCAGGGCCGTGGGACGCGGTGGCACCGCCGACAGGCCGGCGGTGCCCCGCGGGGCATTCTGACCACGGCGGCTTAGCCGCGGTCAGTAAAGGGAAACCGGCGGTCTCCCGCCGGTTTCCCGCTGCCCCCAGGAATCCTCCAAGCCTGGGGGTTCCGACTCCCCCTCCCGCCATCCAGTTCCTGGCGGTTCTCCCGCCGGGAACCGGATGGCGGGAGGGGGAGTCGCGGGGCCCCTGGGGGCCCCTGCAGTGCCCATGCCAATGGCATGGGCACTGCAGGGGCCCCCGTAAGAGGGCCCCTACAAGTATTTCACTGTCTGCTTGGCAGACAGTGAAATACGCGACGGGTGCAAATGCACCCGTCGCACCTTCCCACTCCGCCGGCTCGATTACGAGCCGGCATCCTTGTGGGAAGGTCGTTTTCCCCTGGGCTGGCGGGCGGCCTTTTGGCGGCCACCCGCCAGCCCAGGGGAAAACTTGAAATACCCGCCGCGGTCTTTTGACCGCGGCGCGGTATTTTGGAGGGCGGAATTCTGGCAGGCGGCCTCCGCCGCCCGCCAGAATCAGAATCAGGCCCACAGTGTTTTCCTAGGTGAAAGGAGAATGCAATAGAAATAATAAAACGGCACCGCAAAAGTGGCTCTTGCTAGAAAAATAAAACCATGCTGACGAAAATGCATCTAGGTGAAAGTGCACAGCTGCAGGCCTAGGTAGCTAAAAGAATACGTGTAAAATATGGCTAAAATAGCTATACAACAGCACCTAATTAGGCTGTAGGTTGTCAAGCTTCTCCCAATTTGGTGTTCCATCTCTTTACCCATTTCACAATATGGCTAACACCAGAGACCTTCCAGAAAATGTCAGACATGCATTAACACTCCACCTAATAGGGCACGAATTAGGTGATGAGGTGGGGATGTCACATTCATTGTCGAAGCTCTTGAAGCCAACCAAACAGAAACATTCTACTCTTGGGTCAGCTTTCCTGAGGGAGACCCTAGCACATTTACATTCCCCACATACAGAATTGCAAACGTACCACAACAGTACCAAGCATACCAGTATATTGAAATACGGATTACTTATCAAGAACATCAGAACTAGTTTAATGGTGCCCTACTACACATAATACAACCCGTGAGATTAGGTCCCTTAGGTAATGAAGGACCAAAGTGGCCAATGTTTCCCACATATACACCTCACCTCGGTGTACAAAACATTCAGGCAGCTGATTTGTGCAATATTTACATTGAGCTAGTAACGCTATATAAATGACTTGTTCAGTTCTTACTGCGAACTCTGAACAGAACACCATCGCGTCCAGCACTACCAGCACCCACTGGATACCAATTAGCCACTACTGGGATTAATCCACAAACAGTCCATTCTATCATGGGCAAGGTGCCCACGGAACGAGAGAAAATCCCTGTAGCCCAGAAAACGAATCAACTAGAAGCTGTGTTTCCCCATATGGGACCACAGGAAAAACATAGAATTCTCACAATGTGTTTGATCTTCAGGATGGTTCCCTCGGTGGATGACTGTGCCACCTGGGGTATAGTCTTCGCTGCGATTTACACTATTACACATAGTACCCCGACACTTGGCAATTTCAGGAAGTGTTAAAACGAATTCAAAACGAATACGGGCTGCTCCAGCCCTAGATTTGGGGATGAAATTAATGTGTAACTACGACGCAGTCTCCTCAATAATACTAAAATTAAAGGGGAAGCTTTAGTGTTGGCTATACGCCAACGGCTCCGAGAAATTCCACATTTGGAACCGGAGAAACAGATACCGAAAATAATTTCTGATACCTATTCCAGTATAGGACAGGATAGTTTGGGAGCCAAGCCAAAAAAAACTGAAATCCAGAGTACCAGCCCGAAGGAAGGTGCCAAACAAGCACAGGAGGGTCCTAAAAAGTGCTGGGATAAACAAAAGCAAATTAAAGACAGACGGAAGAGCAGACTCTCCACATCCGGAGAACTCCCAAAGGAGATATAATCTCAGAAATAGATAAAATAGAAAAGCTTCTGACAGATATACTGATTCATGTCCCTCTCGTTCCTTTCAGGACACACCGGATAGACATAGCGAGAGAGTGGGCCGGTCAGAACAACGTCCTGACTATGTGAAACAGAAGAAAGACTCACCACGGTTTTCAGACAAAAAAGAAGACAAGTCCCTATAACAAAACCCACATTTTAAAAAGAAAAAGGTGGCAGCACTCACTGTCAATTAAAAATGTCAGTTAACTTGAGAACATTGCTGAAGAACAAGACGTGGGCGGTGACACTGCTAGACAGTGCAGAAGAAGTCACAATATGTTGCCAAAGTCTGAGCGGTCATCTGGATGCGACAGCAACTAGCGACTTTATTGCAGTCAAGACTGCAGACGAGCATGGTTTCCAACTCAACAGGGTTTATGGTTTAAATATCCAAATTGAGGGAGACATAGAATGCACCATTAGTGTGTTATTCTGGGATGAACTTAGTTGTGATATTCCACTGGCCGAAAGAGACTGGCCACCTGAGCACATCCGTATGCTCCCACATGAGGAAGATGACATTTTGCCTTCTCTGTCTGATCTTGTTCCAGAGGCGGTAAAACAAGCCCATGCTCTCAACTGGGCTTTAGCACAGACACCTGCACTATAGCTGCACTATAGCGCAACCATTTAGGTTGGGATAAGGATTCTTCATACCAAGTAATACCTACTAGGTCTACACCCCAGCCTCAACCCCAATATCCTGTTAAACACGAATCTAAAGCTCCAGTGTGGGAGGTCCTCACTCAACTCGAGAACCAGGGAGTAAATGAACCCTGTGTCTCTGCAATGAATAACCCATTATTCCCCATTGCAAAACCCGACAATTCATACAGAATAGTCTTGGATTACAGACACTTAAACAGTCCTACACGCACATAAGCAATACAAAATTCACACAGCACAGCACTAATTAACAAAATAGTGAGTAAGAAACACAAAACAACCTTGGATATCTCCAATGTTTTTTTCTGCCAGAACCTAGCACATGGGAGTTGGGACCTGAGTGCATTCTCATTTGGCTCACAGAAATGCTTCTGTTGTTTGTCCCAAGGCAACAAGAACAGCCTAAGACTGTTCTCAGCCCGTGTCACTTCAATATTGTATGATATTGATCCTGAGGCATTGTCCTATGTGGATGATATCTATCTCACAGATGACGACTTCAACATTCATTGTGCAAGGGCCGATCAGATCGTTCTGGGATCCGCAGCCCTTGGTTACAAATTTAACTTGAGGAAAACTAAAATAGCCTTTCTCAGTGTATTGTTCATGAGATATGAGCTATCAAAAGAGGGCAAGAGCCTGGCCCTGCATTTCTTAGAGAACTGTGCTCAGCTCCAGCCACCAAATACTATCAAAAAGCTAGTCTTTACTTGGTTTCTTCAATTTTGTCAGAACTTACATTTCTGATTATGCACAAAGTATCAAGCCACTCTATGACTTAATATGCTCTGATTTGTCTAACAGACACTGGACTGTAGAACACACATGCATCCTTAGAGGATTGCAACAGGACATCCTAGACGCAATACACTTACACACTTATGATAAAAACAAAAATTGGTCATCAGAATAATTGCTGGTGCCATTGGTTTCACTTATGTCACCTTTAATGAAGGGGACATGATGTCCATAGAATATAAATCACATTTATATTACAATGCAGAACAACGCTTGCACCCACAGAAATAAAATGTAACTGCTCTACAGATGGATGTCATCAAGGAGAGGCCACTTGCACAGGTGAAACGCATTATTGTCATTACCCCGGTGCTAGCCTTAGAGGCTGTCATCAAAGCTAGTGTTCTTAATGCTAAGGCATTACATCCACATTGGATTCAATGGGCAACCTCCCTGACTGCCACCCATGTTGATTACATCTTTGATCCAAAACTTCAAACACAAGAATTTCTCCAACGTGAGCAGGAGTACCCTGCACCTCTAGACATCTTGCCGCTTGACAGATATTACACATTTGCACTGATGGTTCAGTACAACAAGCTGAAGGTACTAAACATCAGTACTCAGCCGCTTGCGCAGCCGTGAGCGGAGTGATGAAGAATGGCATATTCCCCTCTCACAATACCTACACGCAGACCCTGGGGGACTGCACAGCTCAGCTGGCTGAATTTAAGGCCCTTATCTTAGCACTGGAACATACGGATTCAAGTCAACTCACCTTGATTGTTTGTGATTCGTACTACTGTGTCCAGTCTTTCAATGATTATCTTAATCATTAGCAACTGAACGGGTTCAGAGACTTAAAAGGGAACGCCATAAAACACAGAACTCTGTAGGGGAGGGTGGCTGATCTTAAGGATAAGCTATCTGGTGCTCATGTAGTCCATACATTGGGCCACCAATGTGTAGGAGTACATGTTATTGGCAATACTTTGGCTGATGAAGCAGCCAAATCCGCAGTAGCTACGGCTTCTGTGGCTGCAGTAACTTATTCCCATACAAGATTGGATGATGACATTTTGGCAGCCGTGAAAGCTTTGACTGGATGTAAGCCTCCCCCAAAAGCATACCCTACAAAATATTCATACCACATCAGTGCATAGAAGGTTGCCTATGCAACACTTCCTGGGGTTTGAGATCGAGTGATCCCCATCCAACACCAGAGATTAGATCTAATCAGAGCAGCAACTGAGGGTGTCGCCTCTGCACATGCTGGTGTTGCGGCTACAATAACACTCTTACAGAAACACTTCTGGTGACTGGGTCTATACAAGTAGACCAAACAATATGTTCTTTGCTGCAACATTTGCCAGCATATAAATGGCTCAACCATCAAACGCCCACCGCAGACATCCCTCTTTCTGTCCAATAGGCCACTACAATGTGTGTGCCTGGACCACTGTGGTCCCATTCAACCATCAGGGCTCGGCTGACGCTCAAAGTGTTGTAAAAGACTTGCTCATCTTTATCAGTACATATGTGGTTGCAGCATTCCTTTTGGATCAGGGCCCTGCCTTTGCGACTAAGGCATTCAGGGACACCATGAGGGCAATGGGTGTTGAACTCCATTACTCATCGCTCTACCATCCTGAGGGAAATTTGGTTGTGGAGAGGAGGAATTGAGATCTAAAGGAGTCCTTAACAGCTGGAGTATTAGGTTCTGGCTGCATCACCTATATGGGGTCCAGAGAGCACTGAATAATCTGCCAAGAAGGACCTTGGGAGGACGCACTCCTTATGAGATTCTCTTTGGGATACCTATGTATGTCACAGATCAAGATGGCCCTGTTTTGGTGGCAGCAGATACACCTTTTGACATAAATGAACATCTCACTGTCTTACAGAAGCTTCAGCAATTTTGTGATGATAATTCATCTGCCAGTGCTGCCACCTGAAAATAAGGGATTTGCCAACAACTTCTACTGTCCGAAATCCTGAAGTTGGGGATCAGGTTCGTGAGAAGATTGCTGTGAAGAAGGAATTTGGCCCATCCTACAGAACACTGGACCAAGTCCTGGGAATACAAGGTACCAGAACTGTCATCCTACCACCGCTGCCTGGTTCTAAAGGAAACAGATTTGTCTCCATTGCCAACATCAAACTACACCATGTGGCCGATCCTGCAGAGTAGACCCAGAGGTCCCTTGGGTAGTTCCCAGTGCGTGACCTCTCACTACCCAACAGGACATATCTCTTCAAAAAAGAAACAACTACAGTAAAACGATGCTACATATGCCTTCTCTGGCATGGGGAGGCCAGAAAATGAGCTTTTGCTGATTCCTGTTACCACTTTACCAACAACACCTGTCCAAGATGTGGCAGTCTTCTACTCCAACTCCACACAAACAGACAACATCATCTACTATGAATCTCCACGTGAAGTGGATCCATCCACCAGTAATGCACCGACTCCTGTATTCGCAGAAACTGCTTCCGGTTATTTCATCGACCTTGATGACTTCTCTTCAATTTCATCCACATCTGCAACTGAAATGGTTTCAAAGACACGTAAGCTGTACATATGGCTTACAAAAAACTATCTAATTTATCCATGTAATTATCTGTGGATGCTTCTGATATTGCTTGCCTTTCTATTATGAATTAGTTTTGCAACAGTTTTCTTTCTACTTATAAATGGTCAGGATCTTCCTGAGCGCTCGTCTGTCGAGCCAGTGGATGAAGTCCTAACTCCGTATCTTTCCTCACATAAGGTCCGTAGGGACTTATCCCTCATGAACATTTCAGCAGTACCAATTCTTGATGGGATTGTGTGGGATAAAGTTCCATTTGATATTTACGGACCTACTGAGGTAATTCAAATTCCATATGTTTTAAAAATTTAAATGACTGATGTACTTACACCTGGTGTTGTTTCTGATGACTGGGATGTTCCAATAGTTGATTCCATGCTAGCTGAATTGCATGATTACACAACATTTGAAAGTGATGATGTATACAGTAACACAAAGAATTATGGGGAAATGTTCTGTAACAATAATTGGGGATGTTACTACCTGCACCGTGCAACTAGACACAGGTCAGTATTTAATTACACACAATGGGAACACTGTTCAACTCTGTCTGTGGGGACACCCAAGCATTATTCGGATCAATTCACATATTTTTCTGGGCATGACATTAAGAATGCAGAGTCATACTATTTGAAGTTACCACCTTCTAAAATTAGGAAAATGTTGCTAACAAACACAAAATTTATCTATTCAGAATCCTTTGTTCCTCGACTTGCAGTTGAAGGATAGAAATACTGTAAGAACACCATTGATTTAAAGAGTGTCTGGGGAACACAAGTTTGGCAAATTCAGGGTAGGGGAGCTTCATTTTGGGCATGCCTTATTCCTATTCAAATGATCTTTTTGAATGACACAATTCTACAGACATCCTGTCTAGGGTTAGCAAAAAGGAAGGAAATGAATGAGCCAGTAAAATTCACCAATTGGCAATGCTTCCTGAACGTCACCAAGGAAGAACTAGATGCAAAGGTTCAGACTGGTACCTATAATTCTTCACTTTCTAGTCCCAGTGGGTGGTTATTGTGGCCAGTAGACACGAGTGGGTGTTAGGTGCATTTTGTAAATTCCTCAGGGGGTTTCAGGCGTGTTTTGTAAATTCCTCAGTGGGGGTTCAAAGTTAGCCGGCCAGACCCTCGCTTTGTATCGGGTCAACACTCGGTATAGATAGTACATACAGTGTGGGTAAACTGTGCCAACAGTGGTTACAGACTAACACCTTAGCAGCAGTTAAAGTACATCTTACTACTCTACCATTAAGATATAGACTTGCAGGACTTCTTGTTAGGTCTAAGAAAGGCATACTCTAAAAGATTCATTTATGCCATTTATAATGAGATTTGGAAGCTTTCTCAAATGGAAGCAGCTGCACGTTTAAGGCAGATAGATAAGGAAATTTGGAAAAGACTTCAGCGGTTGTCGATAATAGCATGAACACTCTGTCCAACAGTATATACTCCCTTAATAACATAGGCCGTCATTACAACCTTGGCGGGCGGCGGATGCCGCCTGTCAAGGTTGGACCGGCGAGCGGCCTCCTATGCGGCCGCAATCCCGCCAGCCTCATAACAACATCCCCGCTGGGCTGGCGGGTGGGAACAGAGTTTCCGCCCGCCAGCCCAGCGGGATGTCGGCCTTAACTTTGGAGCCAGCTCCTAATGGAGCCGGCGGTGTGCGGCCGTGCGACGGGTGCAGCTGCACCCGTCGCACTTTTGAGAAAGCAGAGTGGGGCTGTGCCTGGGGGCCCCACGACACCCCTTCCCGCCAGCCAGACCGCCATGACAGGCTGGTGGGAAGGGAAGTCATAATCCCCTGGGCAGCGCTGTAAGCAGCGCTGCCCTGGCGGATTAAAGCCGCGAGACAACCATGACGGGAAACCGCCGGGACAACCATGGTGTGACCGCGGGGCTACCGCCATGGTCATAAAACGGCAGATTGTACTGCCAGCCTGTTGGCAGTACAATCGCCAAAACAACCCTGGCGGTCTTTGACCGCCAGGGTTGTAATGAGGCCCATAGTGTCATCTGCAATAGACATTATTCAGAATAGCATGTTCTTTTTACACCATGGACAAAGTCAACTGTGATCCATCATGCAGTTAGGTTGGACACTATAGATTCTGAAGAAAGGCCGTGTTCCATGGAAATACATTAAAAGTAGTGACCTGTTTGCTGCTTTTAATTTATCCAGGGAACAACAGACAAGGGCTAAAAGAGAAGAGAATATCACTGTGCTTCATTCAGAAAAGTTAGAAAAGTTGCCTTTCATGGTTGCAGGCAGTCCATCAACAGTATGGCTCGTGCATGGCATTATAAACTTGCCCATTTCCACCTTTCATTTTTTTAAATGCTTGAAACATCTTGCCGTGGGCAGATAAGAGCGGTTAGACAACAGCTATATTAAAGAAGAGTGGGAGCTTCCCTTTGAATAGGAATGGCGAAATGGTGAAACAGAGGTCTTTGTCAGCGGAAGCGAATGTGAAACTGCTGTTAGTCATTCAATGATCTGCAAACAGGTGACCCTTCATGGCCTTTGTAATGCACAGGTCGGGAACTTGGCCTGTTTTCTGAAAGGTACTCCCGTCCCTTTGATTCATCCAGCATTTCATATACTTTCAAATGGAAGTTATGTGGTCCTGAATGAACAAATCTGTTGCGGTATGAGACCAAGAATTGCCTACACAGTTTTAGTTTCTAAGATTGTAACTTGTTGCGGATATGTTTTATTCCCCCCCATACAAGAGATAAGAGTAGCAGTAATGTGGCCTCACATTGATACTACTAATGTAAATTATGACAAGCTGAGCAGACTAAAGGTGCTACTGTTCCAGAAACCAGAGATAATGCCCCATGAGAATGAGGCTGATTCGCGATGCCACGTACGAGCCGCCCTTGGTGGACTATCTGGCTCCTTTAGGCACTTTGGATGGTGCTGCCCTTACTGGTGATCCTGCGCCTGAGGTTGCTGCGCACTACTGCTCTGTGGATCTGTCTGCCAATCCTGTCATCGATCTAACATCTGGCGATGTGATTACCTTCCTGGATGCCCTTCCTTTTGATGGCTTTGAAGACATTCTTCAGGATCATGACTACTGTTAAATAAATTTGACCAGTGGCTTATTCTAATGTTTCAAGTTTTGCCTACATTGCCTTTACCTTTGGCCTGATGTGCATGTCATGGTCGACTTTTTGTCTCTTTGTATGTTTTAACTATTTTTAACTATTTTTAATTAGGTTTTTAGCTATGTTTTATAAGATTTTAGCTTGGTTTAGTCCAGAGCATTTTAGCTTGGGTTCATACACCTTCTCTGGTGTCATCATTATGATGTCATACTTGTTCCGGCAATGGAGAGGGTGTAGTGGATCCTATTTAGTTTTAATGGGAATCAGAAGATAGCCTAGCCTTCTGGCTTGCAGGCCTGTGCCCCTGTCACCTAGTGACTTTTATCCTACTTAGCCTGCTCTGTTTTAGCGCATTTGTTTAATTACTTCTTCCATAATGACTGCTATGTTTTAGTTTGGAAGATGTTTTCATTTCATGTTGTCCGTGCCACTCTGTGAAGGCGCCACTATCAGCGTCAAAGATATACGTAGGTATTCACATCATGTACTTTCCCACTTACGTGACAGTAACATAATGTACCTTTCAGGGAATTGTTTATATAATTGCCACCCCAAGCATGCCTTCTTATCTATTGTTTGGGAACACACCTGCCTCAGGGGTCCTACAAGATCTGTATAAATACATCTCACGCAGACAGGGTTATCAGAGGGATTCCTACCACATACCATCAATGCTATCTACACTACACATAGCCTTGATGCAGACCCAGCCTTTGTGTCACCACGGAGTCTGATCTAGAGACCTAATTTCAAGGTAACAAGATTTTGGGGGCTCTTCTCATGGAAATGGTACTGGCAGATTCGGTTTCACACACCTAGCTCTCTTTAGGTTGGATATTAGGTTCATCATGCTAGGGTATTAGGGTCTATTTCACTTCTATTTTATTTGTTATGTTGTTGCAAGATGGTGGGGGTCTTAATATTCATGACTCTTGTTTTTATAATTCTGTTTCTTGCATTGTTCATTATCCTAATCATTGCAGCCCAAGCAATTAACAGTTGAATGCAGTCTTGTTAGCAAAACCTATGGAAAACTGTACTGCATCTTCTTCATTGCCTGTGTGTGTCTGAGGCTTGTTGCTCATGTGAGAAAAGGGTAATATTCGTTTAACCATGACTCCACTGAGATGTTGTACTCTTGAGTCCATGTGTAAAGGCTGCCACAAATCACCTTTTACTGTTTGGGTTTTTGGCGAGGTACTGCTTGTGAGCAAGGAGGGTTGGACCGACAGTTGTGTCTTGTTGTAGGATTGGCATAGTCGCCTACAAACAAAAGTGCTGTCATTCCTAAACCAGCAGTCTTGCCTAGAGCAAGAGTCCCACGACGACAGGGTGACCACCTATTAGGAGGGGGCTGTGACGTTCCCTGCCGGACCTGGCCACCCAGATTCTCCCAGGGGCCTTTGCCCACCTTGGATTTAAGATGGCAGAATCAAGTGGCCACTTGGAGGAGCTCTGGGCACCACCCCTGGGGTGGTGATGGACAGGGGAGTGATCACTCCCCTTTCCATTGTCCAGTTTCGTGCCAGAACAGGGACAGGGGATCCTTGAACTGGTGCAAACCGGTTTATGCTATGAGGGCACCAAATGTACCCTTCAAAGCATACTTGTGGCTTGAGGAGGCTACCCCTCTCAAGACATGTAACACCTATTTCCAAAGGGAGAGGGTGTTGTCTCCCACTGCCAAAGGTAATCCTTTGTTCTCCCTTCATGGGCTTGAGATGGTCAAGCAACAGGAGGTCCGAACCTGTCTGTAGGATGGTAGCAGCGTGGGCTGCACAGGAAAACCCTGCAAACTGGTAGGAGCAAAGCTGGGGGGGGGGGGGTCCTCTAAGGAGCCCCCAGAGTGCATGGAATCATACAACCAATACTGGCAACAGTATATTTTTATGTTTCCGACATGTTTGATACCAAACATGCCCAGGTTTGGAGTTACTATTATGGAGCTGGACATAGGCAGTGACCTGTGTCCAGCACACGGGTAAAATGGCTTCCCCGCACTTACAAAGTCCAGGAAAACGGAGCTGGAGTACATAGGGGCACCTCTGCTCATGCATTGGTGCCCTCACACATAGGTAGTTGCACCCTGCCCTGTGGGCAGGAGGGTCTGCCATAGGGGTGACTTATAGTGACCTGGTGCAGTGACCTGTAGTTAAGGGGTGCATGCACCTTTTCATGCAGGATGGAGTGGCAGGCCTGCAGTCACATTTTGCATTGGCTCCCATGGGTGGCATAATACATGCAGTGGCCCATGGGGAACCCCTGGTGCCCCAATGCCCTGGGTACCTAGGTACGATATACTAGGGATTACATGGGGGCACCAGTAAGCCAATTGTAGGGTGTACTAAGTCACGAACAACCACATTTAGAGGGTGAGAGGTCAGTCACTTGGGTCTTGGTTAGCAGGATCCCAGTGAACACAGTCAAAACACACTGACAGCAGGCAAAAAGTGGGGGTAGCCATCCCAAAAGAGGGCATTTCCTACATACCTCCCTCCCCCAAATGAAGGACAATAAGAGTAACCTTGGCCAGATGAGTCCTTATTGTGTAAGTGGAAATATCGGGAGAGTACCTGTGCGTTGGAGTGGTTACTCCCATTATTATTTTCCACTATATGGGCCCTTTCCTGTGGGGAGGTGGACCACCCTATCAGTCTGAGTTTCTGACCTGTGATATGCCTACACTGTGGGCCCTCTAGGTCCCTAGTTGAAAGTTGTGGACTTACGTGTAATAGAGCAGGGCAGGATGGCTGTCCCTGGGGCTCTATAATAGGGCAGGGTTGCTTTCCTAAGGGGTGTAGACCAGGACAGGGATGCTGCCCTTAATGCTCTAGAGGTGAACACAATTGTTGCCCTAAGTAGGGTAGAGGTGGACAGGATGGCTGTCCTAAAGGCTCTGGAGAACAGGATTGCTGTCCTAAGTTGTCAGAGGTGGTAAAGAGTTACTGTCCCAAAATTTCCATGGAAGGACAGGAGGGCTGTTTTAAATTTTCTAAGATGGGGCAAGGCTGCTGTTCTACCTTGGAATTCTTCCGGAGGGATTCTTTTACCCCATAGGAGCACAGCTGTTATAGCTTTTGGCTCCTGTGGTGCACGTGCCACCCTGGGGATGGTTCCCTCCCTCAGAGGAGTGGGATCCTCAGGTAACTCTGTATCCTGTCTGTTTGTGTTTGTAGGAGTGCCCAGGGCCATTATTCCAGGCTCCAGGGCTCCTTTCCCTCCTTGCTCTCTAGCCTGTGTTGAGGTTAAAGTGAGGAGGTGTTTAGGGATGCCCAGCATGGCCTCATGGGCTAGGAACTCTACTTCAGCCCAAGCTGAGGTCTCAAGGTCATTATCTAGAAGCAAATCTGTCGGTAGGTTAGAGGAGACTACCACCTGTTTAGGGCCAGTAACTCCACCCCAGCTAAAGTCTACCATAGCTATGGGGAGGCACTGAGTGGAGTTATTCACATCAGTGACTTGGTACTTGTGGCCAAGTAGGTGTTGTTAAGGTGAAACTAGTTTTTCAGTTACTATGGTGACACTAGCACCAGGCAGGTCGCTCCCCTCATCTGCCACGCAGCCCCCTGTGGGTTGAACCTCCGTTGCCGCTTTTGCCGCCTGACTACTCGCTCCCTTTTTTCTGTACCCCTGCGCTTGGCTTCTGTGCCACTTCGATTTATTCATTCTGTGCCCCTGTGTTTTGCTTTCTGTACCCCTGTGCTCTGTTGTCCCTCTCCCGCCGTCTTTTCCCGCTGTTTTTTCCCCGGGTTTTCCCCTGGGTTTTTCCCCAGGTTTTTCCCTTGCTGCTGAGCCCCTGCTGCCCGCCTCCTTCACTCCCATTGGCCGCCCCGCTCCCACCTCCCAGCTGCTCCTCCCTCCCTCTACCCTCATATGGAGGCCGCAAATCAGTGGTAGAGAGCGACCTTTGACCCTGTCACCAGGCAGGTCGCTCCCCCCATCTGCCACGCAGCCCCCTGTGGGTTGAACCTCCGTTGCCGCTTTTGCCGCCTGACTACTCGCTCCCTTTTTTCTGTACCCCTGCGCTGGGCTTCTGTGCCACTTCGTTTTTTTCATTCTGTGCCCCTGTGTTTTGCTTTCTGTACCCCTGTGCTCTGTTGTCCCTCTCCCGCCGTCTTTTCCCGCCGTTTTTTCCCCGGGTTTTCCCCTGGGTTTTTCCCTTGCTGCTGAGCCCCTGCTGCCCGCCCCCTTCACTCCCATTGGCCGCCCCGCTCCCACCTCCCAGCTGCTCCTCCATCCCTCTGCCCTCATATGGAGGCTAAGGCAAGCCCGTCTGCGCCCGTCCGCGCCTGGACCGCACCCAGCACCAGAACCCCTGGAACCCGCACCCCCCGCAACGCCAGACTGCACTACGACGCAAGCACCCTCCACGCACTCAACACCAGACGAGACCACCCCTGCTACCGGGCCACCCCGAAACGCACCCAGGGGCCTTTCACCTGCCGGAACTGCAGATTCACCAGCATCCAACCCTCCACACCACCAGCCAGAGAACTCAACCACCTCCGCTGCATCCTCCTCAACACCCGCTCCGCTCGCAAGCACGCCATCGAACTTTGGGACCTCCTAGACTCCACTGCCCCCGACGTCGCCTTCCTGACGGAGACCTGGCTGAAAGCCACCTCAGCACCAGACATCGCCATAGCCATCCCACAGGGCTACAAGATCTCCCGCAGAGACCGCACCAACGGAGTGGGAGGAGGAATCGCCATCATCCACAAAGACTCCATCAAAATCTCAACGAACACCGATGACACCCTCACCACCGCTGAGCACATGCACTTCCAGATCCACACCGACCCCAACACCACCCTCAGAGGAACTCTCATATACAGACCTCCCGGACCCCGCCCACAGTTCAGTGACACCATCGCCGACCTCATCAGCACCCACGCCCTCGCTTCCACGGACTACATCCTCCTCGGGGACCTGAACTTCCACCTCGAGAACAACAACAACGCCAACTCCACCGCCCTGATCGACAACCTCGCCAACCTCGGACTCAAACAGCTCGTAACGACACCCACTCACGCCGCTGGAAACACGCTCGACCCCATCTTCTCCGCAAGCCCCCACGTCTCCTTCAACCACACCACCGAACCACACTGGACCGACCACAGATGCGTCCACTTCACCTTCAGAAAACCCACCACACACCACCGCACCCAACAGCTACCACGCCGCCGCAAGATCACCGACATCCACGACAGCTTCTACCCCGACCCCCCCGCACCCACCACCGAGTCCACCACCCCTGCGACTACCACTCGCACCAGTCGCCTGACCGTCTGGTCCAGCGACGAAGACACCATCAAAACCATGAACTCCATCCACTCCGGATCCCCATCGGACCCCTGCCCTCACCACGTCTTCAACAAAGCCAGCGCAGCCATCGCGCCCCACCTCCGGAAAACAATCAACTGTTCCTTCGAGACAGCAACCTTCCCAGAAAGCTGGAAGCACACCGAGATCAACGCCCTTCTGAAGAAGCCCAAGCCGGACCCCAAGGACCTCAAGAACTTCCGTCCCATCTCCCTGCTCCCTTTCCCGGCAAAAGTGACAGAGAAGATTGTCAACAAACAGCTGACCCGCTACCTCGAAGTAAACAACATCCTGGACCCGTCCCAATCTGGTTTTCGCAGTAACCACAGCACTGAGACTGCCCTCATCGCCGCCACTGACGACATCCGGACCCTGATGGACAAAGGAGAAACAGCCGCCCTCATCCTCCTAGACCTATCAGCAGCCTTTGACACGGTCAGCCACCGCACCCTATCAGCACGCCTCCATGACGCCAGTATCCAAGAGAAGGCCCTGGCCTGGACCACATCCTTCCTCTCCGGCAGAACCCAGAGCGTCCGCCTCCCACCCTTCCGCTCCAAAACCACTGAGATCATCTGTGGCGTCCCACAGGGATCCTCCCTCAGCCCAACACTGTTCAATATCTACATGGCCCCCCTCGACAACGTCGCACGACAACACAACCTCAACATCATCTCCTATGCCGACGACACCCAGCTGATCATATCCCTCACCGAAGATCCCCACACCGCCAAAGCTAACCTCCACCGAGGAATGAAGGCCGTAGCCGACTGGATGAAGGACAGCAGACTGAAGCTGAACTCAGACAAGACGGAGGTCCCCATTCTCGGACCCACCCCATCAGCCTGGGACGACTCTTGGTGGCCCACGTCACTAGGCACAGCCCCGGAACCCACGGACCACGCACGCAACCTGGGGGTCATCCTCGACTCCACTCTCTCCATGACCAGGCAAGTCAACGCCGTCTCCGCGTCCTGCTTCAACACCCTCCGTATGCTCCGCAGGATCTTCAAATGGATCCCCCTCGACACGAGAAAAAACGTTACCCAGGCCCTCATCACCAACAGACTCGACTACGGGAACGCCCTCTACTCAGGAACTACAAACAAGCTCCTGAGACGACTCCAACGCATCTAGAACGCCTCGGCCCGACTCATCCTCGATGTCCCCCGCCGCAGCCACATCACACTCCACCTGAGAGGCCTGCACTGGCTCCCCGTCAACAAAAGGATCACCTTCAAGCTCCTGATCTACGCACACAAAGCACTGCACAACACCGGACCCTCCTACCTCAACAACCGGCTCAGCTTCCACACCCCCACCCGAAGCCTCCGCTCAGCCAACCTCGCCCTCGCCACAGTCCCCCGCATCTGAAAAACCACCGCCGGTGGAAGATCCTTCTCCTACCTCACCGCCAAGACCTGGAACACTCTCCCCACCATCCTACGACAGACCCAGGACCTGCTGGCCTTCAGAAGACTCCTCAAGACCTGGCTCTTCAACCAGTAGCACCCCCCCTCCCCAGCGCCTTGAGACCCTTGCGGGTATGTAGCGCGCTTTACAAATGCAGTGATTGATTGATTGATTGATTGTAGGCTTCAGCCTTAACACCATTTATCAAAAGGTGTTGGTTATACTTATCCATAATGAGGGGACAAGCAGCTAGTGTGGCAAGGCCACTGCACCCTTAGAGACATAAGGTTTCTCAAGGGTTTCTATGTCTACCCCAGGTCCCACTATAGTCCCAAAGGTGAACCCAACTAAATTTTTGGGCTGACTACTGCTACCACTGTTTTTGCTACTATTAGGGGTGCTAGGGGTTTTAGTTGTAGTAATAGTTGTAGCAGGCTTGGTGCTATTTCTAGGGCAAGTACTGTCACCTGCCCTGTGGCCTGGTTGCCTACAATTGAAGCACCAAGGTTTCTCGTTGAAAGAGGACTTAGGCCCACCCCCAGAAGTGTTTTGTGTGCCTGAGGAGGATTCTTTTTGGTTGTCTTTGTCCCCACACTTGTCCTGCTACTTGCCTGCTTCCTTCTTTTTGTGGTCACCCCCTGTGTGAGCCTTTCTACTCAATCAGGTGTGGACCCACTTGTCTGCCTTCTTTCCCAATTCTTAGGGAGAGGTCAGATCAGAATCCACCAGATGCTGATTAAGCTGATCAGATACAAAGTAATTTAAAATGTGCTCTCTTAGAATTAGGTTATACAAGCCCTGGTAGTCACTTACTTTGCTCCCATGCAACCAGCCTTTCAGAGCTTTCACAGAACAGTGCACAAAATCTACCCAATCCTGGGAGGACTCTTTCTTGGTCTCTCTGAACTTGATCCTATACTGTTCAGTAGTTAGACCAAACCCTTCTAACAGTGCTGCCTTTAAAACTGTGTAATTATTTGCATCCTCCACTCTGACAGTGAGGATTCTGGGGGTCGTTCTGACCCCGGCGGTCTCAGACCGCCGGGGCCAGGGTCGGCGGGAGCACCGCCGACAGACCGGCGGTGCCCCGCAGGGCATTCTGACCGCGGCGGTTCGGCCGCGGTCAGACAAGGAAAACCGGCGGTCTCCCGCCGGTTTTCCGCTGCCCTACAGAATCCTCCATGGCTGCGGAGCGCGCTCCGCAGCCATGGGGATTCTGACACCCCCTACCGCCATCCTGTTCCTGGCGGGTCTCCCGCCAGGAACAGGATGGCGGTAGGGGGTGCCGCGGGGCCCCTGGGGGCCCCTGCAGTGCCCATGCCCATGGAATGGGCACTGCAGGGGCCCCCGTAAGAAGGCCCCACAAAGTATTTCAGTGTCTGCTATGCAGACACTGAAATACGCGACGGGTGCCACTGCACCCGTCGCACCTTCCCACTACGCCGGCTCAATTCTGAGCCGGCGTCCTCGTGGGAAGGTTGATTTGCCCTGGGCTGGCGGGCGGCCTTTTGGCGGCCGCCCGCCAGCCCAGGGCAAATCCCAAAATACCCTCAGCGGTCTTTAGACCGCGGAGTGGTATTTTGGTGGGGGAACTTCGGCGGGCGGCCTCCGCCGCCCGCCGAAGTTAGAATCAGGCCCTCTGTCTCTTCTTTTGCCAGAAAATGAGAGCCACAAAATTGCTGCCCACTGCCTTCGGGGGACCCTCAGTACCTTACATGCCCTCTCCAAAGCAGTGAACCATTTAAAGATGTTACTTCCCACCTTGTAAGGTGGGACTATCTTGTTCAGGTTTCTAGAGTCAAAAGAGTACTCCTTGACCCTGGTGTCCCTGAAACTGAAATTGAAACTGCTGCCACCATGGGGTGCTAACCCCACACCCTGTCCTTCCCTCTCCACTGCTGAGGCTTCCCTATCAAGGGCCAGCTGATGCTGCTGCAGCCTCAGCCTGGCTTCCTCCAACCTCAGTTGCCTACGACCCCTATCTAGGGAATCTTCCCCTGAAGTGGAGTAGTGGGTCCCCTCAGAGACTGAGGAGAAATGAGAATGACACAGGAGGATCTATTCCTCCTCTTGGGAACCTTCTGAACCAACCCTCTAGGAGTAAAGGTGGGCCTTCTGGTATGACCCCTGTTCTCACTACCTGCAGTGCTCCTAACAGGGCTGTGGTGTTCCCCAGGTTCTTTCCGACCCTCCCCAGTGTAGCCCAAGTCTACCCTTTCTAGGACTGGAGGGTCAACCTCTACTTCCTCCTCCTGGCTACCAGCATTGTCCTTGTTAGCCTGGAGGAGTAAGCCAAGAAGCAGACTCTTGTTGGGATTTCTCCCTGTCTTCACTTTTCTCCCAGCACACATCTTCCTTAACTCTTGGAACGTTAGACCCTAATACTGAGAATCCAGGGCCTGAGAGGTGTGCTCTATGGAAGACATGATGTCTAGCTAGAGTGGTGTAGTAGTCCCTCACCACTCTAACAGTAGGCTCCCAGAAAAGTTTGGAACAAGGCTATGCCAGACCATAGCTTACCCAAACTCAAGAGACTACAACCCTAACACTAAGTGTATAGTGTTCCTACAGTTAGTAATGGTCTTTTCTTTTGGAAAGTACCTAGTGACAGAGTGGTCAGGCAATTGCAAGCGTCTTATCCCACCGCTGCTCCGCCAATGTTAGGAAGCTGGACTGGTGTGTGGTGAGCACCTACGGTGTTATCACCTTATTCCAGGTCCAGGTATCCCCTATTAGTGAAGTGTAGGCAGTGTCTCGGAAGCCAGGGCTCTCTCGAGGTAGCTGCGGATGGAGCCGTCAAGACTTATCTAGGAGACATGCAAAGCTTATGCAATACCACTATAGTCACACAACAGTTACACACATGAATGAATCACACAATGTTACAAAAATAAAGGTATTTTATTATGGCAACACAAATGATAAAATACAGTATAGGTAATACTCCACTAGGAGGTGAGTAATACACTGATATATACACATTAGAAGTCAGGAGTTGGTTTTGAAAACAGTAGAAAACAGTGAAATAGCAGAATAAAATGGAGATCCTAGGGGGAGACCAAACCATATTCTAATTGAAAGGAATGAGAAAGTCAGACTCCCACCCAAGGAAGTGGAATCTGTAGAGGGGAGCTGGAGGAACTAGGAATCCCAAAAGGTAAGTACCAGGCTGCCCCCAGCAACCAGGAGAGAAGAGGTAAGAACCTGGTTTTTCCCCAAACCCACAGGTAACCTTTGGAAAAGGACTGTGCAAGACCCAAGCAAGACTGGAAGAAACCAAATGTGGATCCTGACAGAAGAGGACCTGCAAATGAAGGAGACCAAGTCCAGTTTGAGTTGGAGTGTCCGGTTGGGCAGGAGCCACTACCCACCCTTCTGGAGTTGTAGGACCAGGTCGACGGTGAAGACAAAGAGTCAGCTGTGCAGCTCTGAAGCAGGAGAGGAGTCCCACAAGTGATGCAGTTGATGTCCCACAATTGAACAAGAGTTGCAGTCAGTCAGTGCTGTGGAAAAACAACCAACAAGCCTTGGCAAAGGCAAGAGTTGCAGATGAAGAGTTGCAGAGCTGCTGGGGACCAGGAAGGTCCAGTGGAACTCACCTCAAGGAGGGGAGTCCCAGGTGACCCTCATCAGTGAGGAGAGTCAGAAGATGAGGAGGCAGCCCCCACATGCAACTCACAGGCAGCAGGCACAGGAGTTGCAATGAGGCCCACTCAGCACACATGGAGAGGAGTCCCAAGTTGCTGTAGCAGCAGGCAGGAGACTGTGCTTTGCAGGGAAGAGTGCTGGAGGCCACGCTACACAGAGCCTGAAGATCCCTTGGAAGAAGAGCCAACAAGCCTTGGTATCTGCAAGTGTCGCATTGCACAGGGGTACTGTCCTGCAGGGAGAGGCAAGGTCTTACCATCTACCAAGTTGGACAGCTGGTAGAAAGGACCAAGAGGACCACTCCAGACCACCACCTGTGATGCAGGATCCATCCAGTTTTGAAGGAGAGAAGATCCATGCAGCCGGACGTTGTTGCAGTTCGTGCTTGTAGATACAGGGGAGTGACTCCTTCACTCCAAGGGAGATCGTTCTTGCTTGTTTTTTGCAGGATGAAGACTTATTGCTCTGAGGATGCACAGCCAGGGAAATGTTACAGTTGCTGGAAGGAGCCAGAGAAACAATGTTGCAAAGCAGAGTCATCACTGGAGTTGCAGATTGTTGGCTCCTAGAGGGTCCAGTTACAGTCCCGGTGGCCAAAAGATGAAGTAAACGATGCAGAGGAGACCTGCTGGAATCTTGCACGTCGTATCTGAGGACCCACCCCAGAGGGAGACCCTACGTTGTCCAGAAAGAAGGATTGGTCACCTAACAGGGTGACCACCTATCATGAGAGGGCTGTGACCTCACCTGCCTGAGCTGGCCACTCAGGTGCTTCCAGGGGCCTCTACCCACCTTGGATTTAAGATGACAGAATTAAGTGGCCACCTGTAGGAGCTCTGGGCACCACCCTGGGGTGGTGATGGACAGGGGAGTGGTCACTTCCCTTTCCATTGTCCAGTTTTGTGCCATAGCAGAGACTAGGGGTCCCTGGACTGGTGCAAACCGGTTTATGCAAGGAGAGCACCAAATGTGCCCTTCAAAGCATATTGGTTGCTTTGGGACGCAACCCCTCCCAAGCCGTGTAACACCTATTTCCAGAGGGAGAGGGTGTTGCCTCCCTCTCCCAAAGAAAATCATTTTTAATGCCTTCCTGGGCTTGAGCTGGGCAAGCAGGAGGAGGGCAGGAGGGCAGAAACCTGTCTGTTGGATGGCAACAGCGTGGGCTGCCTGGGAAACCCTGCAAACTGGTAGGAGCAAACCTGGGGGTCCTCTAAGGAGCTCCCAGAGTGCATGGAATCATCCAACCAATACTAGCAACAGTATTGGGGTATGAGTCTGACATATTTGATTCCAAACATGCCCAGGTTCGGAGTTACCATTATGTAGCAGGACACAGGTCGTGACCTGTGTCCAATACACGGGAAAATGGCTTCCGTCACGCAGAGGTACATGCACACTGCCCTCTGGGCTAGGATGTCCTTTCCTAGGGGTGACTTATAGTGATCTGGTGAAGTGACCTATAGTGAAAGGGTGCATGCGCCTTTTCACACAGGCCGCAATCGCAGGCCTGCAGACACATTTTGCATGGGCTCCCATGGGTGGCATAATACATGCTGCAGCCCATGGGGAACCCCTGGTGCCCCAATGCCATGGGTACCTAGGTACCATATACTAGGGACTTACATGGGGGCACCAGTATGCCGATTGTGGGGTGTACTGTTAGGAACATCCAAATTTGGAGGGAGAGAGCACAGTCACTTGGGTCCTGGTAGAAGGATCTCAGTGAACACAGTCAAAACACACTGACAGCAGGCAAAAAGTGGGGGTAACCATCCCAAAAAGAGGGTACTTTCCTACAGGCGTGTCTAATGAGTCTGTGGGAAATGCACTTTTTTTTTACTCCCGCCTCTTTTTCTCGGCCCCACGTGATGGATTATCGCAAAACTTTCCATGCAGAACAAGACACAATGTGACACTAAAAAAAAAAAATTGTGAAGATTTGTCAAACGGTGTCAAAGATATAGGCAATTCAAAAAATGCTTTCTCTATGCAAACATGGTCCTAACTATAACTACCTACTGGCAACCGCCAGTACTATATATATATATATATTTATACATATATATATATATATATATATATGTGTGTATCAATATATCACCAAAAATGTTACTGGTGCTCCGGAGCACACCATGGTAGTCCCGACATGAGCCCGGTCGCCGATACAAAATACTTGCACAGTATCGAAATGCAAAATGATACACTGGGGCACAGCAGATATTGCTGATAGTTTTTTTATTAAAGCTTCGCTCCAAGGCATTTTTTCCCAGCCGGGCCTTGGTCACGGATAACACGCCACGGGTTCATTAGCCCTTAAGTTACAAATACTCATGAACACAAAGGACAAACGCACCAGCACCACGAACATAGTAAACAGAACTACATTGAGGTGAGTAAAATTCAAATATAAACATATTGAATTATCGTATATAAATGTGAAATTGCAAATGCTGATCCATATACAGGACACTTAAAAAATCCCACAACTGAACAGATATCCAAGTGAATTTTACCAAACCTCGATGTATGTAATATAAAAGATCCGATATAATTGCAGCCTAAACTAGAATAAATATCAACACACAAATAATGAAAATTAATTCAATAAACAAAATCAATGATTGGAATTTTATCTAAGTGCACAGCTGCAAAGCATATTGTGTTGTCTGAAGGAAGATCGTGTCACACCTATATTCAATAAGTATTGGTAACCTTATCGTTAAAATTCAGTGACTGGGATTTTGACCTGTTATTCACATTTTCAGAAGAATGATGCATATTTAGATAAGAACTTGTTGAAAAACAAAACATATATATATATACATGATGATCAACAGAACATGGACATAGTGCAGCATTTGCAAATTGCCTATTCATACACAAGAGAAGACCATAGGGGTGTAAGTCACCCCTTGTGCGCCAAACCACAAAACAGTATAACCTAAATGATCTCCAAGGAACATACTAATCATACATCAAAAAGCTCTATAAAGGGGTACGTCAGGATCCCGTCCCTCTATTTGGTATCAAAAAGCTGCTGTACTCAATAGAAGAACTCAAACTATAATAGAAATAGGAAAGCAACAGTCTTGCCCATGTGGATCATGCTCTTCAAAACACCCAGTCACGAGGTGAAGCATGCCAAAGTCTATCCATCTGGGTTCCATGAAGTGCATATCACAGTTCCAATCATACCCTGCCAAAGTGCACATAAAGAACAGGAAAACTGCTTTCCCCAACTCCTGTTAAGACCTCCGAAAACATAGTAAGAAAACATATATTTTTAAATAAAGAACAGGTGATAAGTCATCATTAAAATATTGCTAAGACAAAATCACAAGTCATAAAAAAGATCCAAGCAGAAACTTTCATACTTCTACTTCTACTGTAAATGACTTGCCATCTCTTCATCATAATGT
The DNA here is from genome assembly GCF_031143425.1 of Pleurodeles waltl. NCBI lineage: Eukaryota > Metazoa > Chordata > Amphibia > Caudata > Salamandridae > Pleurodeles > Pleurodeles waltl. The sequence continues at coordinate 168,881,745 of NC_090445.1, forward strand.
AACCCACGAGGAAAACCTGTATCAAAATCTCCGATATACCTAGATCCTAATTTCCTCAGGGTTTTTTCTCTGTCTCCACCCAGTACACTCAATGGAATAGCATTAATCACACAAAAAATCTCAAACAGTCTTCATTGCTATAATGCGTGTCAGCAAAATGATGCGCTAAGGGATATTGGGAGTTGTTGTGCCTAAGAGCTCTGAGATGCTCCAAGACACGTTTCTTTGCCTTGTGAACTGTGCTTCTCACATATCTCAAATTACAGGGACAAGCAAGGAGGTAGATGCAGAACTCTGTGTTACAAGTAGTACATTTGTGGACTGTGAACATTCTCTCCTGGTGCAGGACCCCAAATTCCCCCACATCAAAACTAGCTCTTAAAGCTTTGCATTGTCTACAACAGAAAAAACCTGCACTTCGTTCATGGGGAGTGTGTCAGATCTGCCAGGAGGTCCAAATTCTCGGGATCTGCACGATGCTGAGTAAGGGTCCCACTTCCAGGCAACACCAAAGTCAGATGCTGTTATAGCGCTGAACTAAGGAGGGGCCCAGCCGGGGGAAGGGGTTTATGGAAAGGGACTGCCAGGAAGGAGATCTGAAAAGGAAAAAGTTAATACTTAATCCAATAATAACTTTTACACAAATAACACATTGCTCAAAAAACAATCTCACTAATATCTTTTTCCTTTTTGGAATGACGGGATTCTCCTACGGTTGAATTCTCCAGTTAAATTCTACACAAAAAATATTTCACAAGAAAATTGTCTCATTATCTTGAACCACTAAAACAATATATATCCTTTGAATTCCTTTGTTATTAAAGATAAAATATAATGTAGTAGTCTTTTTCTTAAATATTAAAAGAATCATTATCTTTAATGAATAAACAGGATTTATCTTAAAACACTTTCCTGTTAAAAAAACACACAGATATAATCTCTAGTAACACTCAGAAAACAGAACATCTATTTATCACAGTTCCTGGAAAGAACAATTTGGCTGTTCGTTGACAAAAGCAGGTTTATAGCGATTCCACTTATAAACGAAAGAATGCAAGGTTTTACCAGAAACACTCAAGATAATTGCTTTGTAAATAAACTCCAAGAGAGGAGTTTCATGAAACTGACAGAAAATCAATAATTCAAACCGGCAAGGTTTAAATCGTTTCCACAATGAACAAAGAAAGCAAGGTTTCACATCAACGTAATTGCTTTACAAATAAACTCCAAGAACAGAGTTTCATGAAACTGACATAAAATGAAAAGCTCACCGCCGCGAGCCAGCCGCTCGCTTTTGACCAAACGAAGAAGTCTTGGAATCTCAACAGCATGCCCCGAAACGAACTCCATGCAAAATGCTCTGAATAGAAGGCGTTTGTAGCGAGGGTGTGGCAGGTATTTATAGTATGGCCACACCCAAGACTAATTATGGCCACACCCAAGACTAATTAGTTTCTAGAGAAGGCTGGGAATTGTAGTTCTTCTGATTTCCTGATTCTTTTTAGACTCTTTTTTATATTATGCTATAGGAATGTTTATTGCAATGATACCACCAATGGCCTGATCTTTTGGGTAAATGGCTTTTACCACACCACATGTATGATGCTAAAGAAACATTGGCAGTTTTATAGGACATCTTGCGTACATTGCGTGAATTACGCCCACGCATGACTGAAGTCTTGACAGTACACCCTCTCCCCAGGCGTGGGCGTGGACCTGGTTTGTTGGGATAACGAGCATGAAACTGACGTATCAATTGTGAAGCATGAATTTGTGAAGCAGGTTCCCAAGAGTCTTCCTCCATACCATAACCTTTCCAAGCTACTAAATACCATAAGGAATTTCCATGAAATCGAGAGTCTTTAATTGCTCTTACTTCATATTCCCATTGATCTTGAACAAGGATTGGTGATGGTTTTGTCTTGCTTTTTGTATGGGCAGGTTTTAGTAATGAAGTATGAAAGACAGGATGAATCTTCAATGATGGCGGAAGTTTCAATTTGTATGTTACAGGGATAACCTGTCGGAGGATTTCATAGGGTCCTATGAATTTTGGATGAAATGTATTCTTGTCTTTGAAGGTTAAATTTTTTGTAGATAACCAAACCCTGTCTTTCACTTTGTATTCTGGACCAGGTTGGTGTTTTTTATCATATTGTTGTTTGTATTTTAGTTTGGCTGGTTGAAGATTTTGTTGAAGTTGTACGTGAATCTTTTGTAAGTGTGATAACATTCCTTGTACTGCGGGCATATCTTGTGTAACCCTTGGTAAATTGACTGGTAAAACACGAGGATGCTGACCATAAAGACCATAGAATGGAGTATTCTTAGTAGAAGTATGACAAGAATTATTATAGGCTAAATCAGCAAGCCATAGTAATGTAGGCCAGGAAGAAGGGTCTTCTGCTGCGTAACAACGTAGATATTGTTTTAACGTTTGATTTAATCTTTCAGTCTGACCATCCGTTTGAGGGTGGTAGCTTGTGGATAAATTAGCATCAATGTGTAACGCCTGACACCATTTTTGCCAAAAATGTGCTGAAAACTGAGACCCTCTGTCTGACAGAATAACCTTGGGAAGGCCATGAAGACGCACCACATTCTGTAAAAGAAGAGTAACTAGAGCACTTGATGTGGGGAGTCCTGTACAAGCAATAAAATGCGCGTACTTAGTAAGGCTATCAATGACTACTAAGATTGAGTTTATCTGATTGACTTCAGGGAGACCTGTAATGAAGTCCATTGAAATATGTTCCCATGGGTACTCAGGGGTTGGTAGAGGTATTAATAACCCCTTTGGTTTAACATGAGAACTTTTGGATTGAGCACAAGTTTCACATACTTTTACCATTTGTTTGACGTCTTTAATTAGAGTGGGCCACCAAAAATATCTTTTCACCAGTTCTAACGTTTTCTGAGGTCCTGGATGACCCGCTACTGGATGTGCGTGCAACCATTGAAAAACTGTGTCTTGTAGTTCTCTTGTTGATAAAAAGACTTTTGTTCGGAAAAAAGGTAAACCTTGTTGTATTGAGTAATCAGCACCTTTTTTAAGCCATTTTGACCATTCTGTAATGTGAAAATGGGAACGAATGGAATCTAGAAATTCATCAGCAGCTATTAGGCATATAACTTTGGAGGGATCAATGATTGGCATTGGTTGAGGTTTTTCATGCACTAAGGTAGAATCTTGTCTGGTTAATGCATCTGCTTTTCTATTATCGCTGCCTGGTCTGAAAGTAACGACAAAGTCAAATTCAGCAAAAAACAACATCCATGGCAATTGTCTAGGAGTTAATACTCGAGCTGAACTCATGAATTGTAAGTTTCTATGATCAGAATAGACTGTGATGCGATGAGTAGTTCCAGATAAGTAATGTCTCCATTCCTTGAATGCTTCACGAATCGCTAAGAGTTCTTTTTCCGCAATGGTATAATTCTGTTCTGTTGAGTTAATTTTTTTGGACATATAAGCCACTGGATGTAACTGTCCTGTAACTGGATGTCGTTGTGAAAGGATGGCTCCTAAGGCTACATCAGAAGCATCTGCTTCTACAATAAATGGATCTGAATTTCGAGGGTGAGCTAAAATAGGAGCAGTGGTAAAAGCTTGTTTCAACGTTTGGAAAGCTTCTTCAGTTTGTGGTGTCCATTGAAGCGGAGTATTTTTACGAAGTAATCTTGTAATGGGAGCCACCTTTTGCAAAAAATGATCAATAAAACGCCGATAAAAATTGGCAAACCCCCAAAAACATTGAACATCTCGAACGGATTTAGGTGTGGGACAATTTAAAACAGCTTGGATTTTTCTATCTGTCATTTGCATTCCCTTAGGTGTCAAAGTGACTCCCAAAAATTCTACTTCCTCCGTATGAAACTCACATTTACTTAGCTTACAGTACAGATGATGTTTTCGTAGAGTTAAAAGTACTTTCTCAACATGTTCTTCATGACATTCTCGAGTACTAGAATATATTAAAATGTCATCTATATAAACAATGACAAATAAATCTAAGTATTCTCTTAAAACGTCATTGAGGAAGTATTGAAATGCTGCAGGAGCATTACAGAGGCCGAAGGGCATTACTAGATATTCAAACAAACCATATCGGGTTTTGAAGGCTGTCTTCCATTCGTCTCCTTCTCGTATGCGTACTAAATGATAAGCTCCTCTGCGATCAAGTTTTGTGTAAATGACAGCATCCTTGACTTGGTCCAATAATACTGGAATTAGTGGTAAAGGATATTTATTTTTTACAGTAATTTTGTTTAGAGCTCTATAATCAATACAGGGTCTCAAATCTCCATTCGCTTTGGGAACGAAGAACAGAGAAGAAGCTGCTGGTGATCGTGAGGGTCTAATCAAATTGTTTGCTAAACATTGGTCCAGATATTCCCGTAAGTACTGATTTTCTTTTTCAGAAAGAGCATAAATTCTACAATTAGGGATCACAGATCCTGGCACCAAATCAATTTGACAATCATAAGGTCTATGGGGTGGTAACGTGCCAGCTGCTTGTTCACTAAATACATCTGCAAATGTGACATATTGAGAAGGTAATGTTATCTCCTTTTCTGCTGCGGTAGCTATCTGTTGAATCATAGGTGTAGTGAAAAGACACTGTTTTAAACAATGCGCGGATGAAAATGTTAGGGTATTTTTTTTCCAATCTATGTGTGGATTATGCGATCTTAGCCAAGGCATTCCCAGAATAAAACCATATTGCGGTGCTCTGATAACATCAAATTGTATTTGTTCTAGGTGTTGATGACCATTGGAATTACAACACGTCATTTGAATTGGGAAAGTATGGGAAGAGATTGGGCCTCCAGTAAGTTCACTACCATCCACAGCCTGTACCTTTTCTGGAATCTTTTTCTTTTGACAAGTGAGTTGTAATCGAGATACTGTTTGGGAGTCCACAAAATTCCCAGTGGCCCCTGAATCTATTAGTGCAAAGGCCTCTTGCCATTTATCTAAAATCAAAATTTGTATTGGAATACGGAAATGTCTATTACGCGGATGTGAACAGGAATGTACAGAAGGGATTGCAAGAATACCCAAGGGATTCCCTCCTCTATCTCTTGGGTTCACTAGTTTTCCTCAACATGTCCTACCGAAGCAACTTGATTCTTGTTATTAGTAAAAGTGTCACTTTTGTTCTTTGGTTTTACTAAGCAATCCCTTACAAAATGACCTTTTTTTCGACAATATAAGCACAATCCTTTTCGACGTTGTTGTTCTTTCTCCTCTTTGGTTAAAGGTTGACGGAGAGTTCCAATTTCCATTGGTTCACTAACCATATCTGACAAAGTGGAGGAAGGAGAAGGACGATATCTGTCTTGGCGCCATGTATTACGATCTGGTCTCTTTCTTTCTCCTTTTCTCTCAGAAAGTCTATGATCAAGTCTTAAAGTTAGGTTGATCAGATCCGTACATGATTTGGGCTGAGGATCAATTTGCCCTAATACATCCTTTAATTCTTCCTTAAGACCTTGATAAAAGAGTGCAGCTCTCTTTTCTTCGGGCCAAGCTGTTTCTACCACTAAGCGATTAAACTGGGAAAGATAAGAAATAAGGTCCTTGTTTCCTTGTCGTAGTTCCAATAATTCTTTATCAGCCGACATTGTAACTGCTCGTCGATCAAACACTTTCTCAAACTCCTCCACAAATCGACGCCAATTATATAGTAGAGAACTATCTTGTCGCACTAGGGGAACTGCCCAATTTGCTGCATCTCCAGATAAATAGGAAATTAAAAAGGCAATCCTAGACTGTGGATCAGGGAAGGCCGCTGGACGACAAGTGAAATGTAACTCTAGTTGGGTAAGGAATATTTGAACTTTGTTAGCATCTCCTGAAAACCTTTCAGGAGCAGCTAATGGTATTTGTGTGGGAACATTGACAGACACATTGGTGGGAGATGGAGGTAATCGTGGTAAAGGTGTTCCTCTTTGACTGTCTATTTTAGCTTGTAACTGAGTAACTTTGTTAGCTAAAGCTGCAGTGTCATTCCTAGACTCTTGTAACTCTTTTTGCAATTGCGTTAATGCTTGCATGACAGTGTCTAGAGTAGTCATTTTGTCAGCTATCGTGCAGATCAAGAGAAAAGATAACTCGTGGGCCTTCTATTCTGTCAGATCTGCCAGGAGGTCCAAATTCTCGGGATCTGCACGATGCTGAGTAAGGGTCCCACTTCCAGGCAACACCAAAGTCAGATGCTGTTATAGCGCTGAACTAAGGAGGGGCCCAGCCGGGGGAAGGGGTTTATGGAAAGGGACTGCCAGGAAGGAGATCTGAAAAGGAAAAAGTTAATACCTAATCCAATAATAACTTTTACACAAATAACACATTGCTCAAAAAACAATCTCACTAATATCTTTTTCCTTTTTGGAATGACGGGATTCTCCTACGGTTGATTTCTCCAGTTAAATTCTACACAAAAAATATTTCACAAGAAAATTGTCTCATTATCCTGAACCACTAAAACAATATAAATCCTTTGAATTCCTTTGTTATTAAAGATAAAATATAATGTAGTAGTCTTTTTCTTAAATATTAAAAGAATCATTATCTTTCATGAATAAACAGGATTTATCTTAAAACACTTTCCTGTTAAAGAAACACACAGATATAATCTCTAGTAACACTCAGAAAACAGAACATCTATTTATCACAGTTCCTGGAAAGAACAATTTGGCTGTTTGTTGACAAAAGCTTCAATTATTTCCACTAGCAATTCCTTTAAACAAAATCAATAACTCAGGACTACAAGGTTTATAGCTAATCCACTTATAAATGAAAGAATGCAAGGTTTTACCAGAAACACTCAAGATAATTGCTTTGTAAATAAACTCCAAGAGAGGAGTTTCATGAAACTGACAGAAAATCAATAATTCAAATGGCAAGGTTTAAATCATTTCCACAATGAACAAAGAAAGCAAGGTTTCACATCAACTTAATTGCTTTACAAATAAACTCCAAGAACGGAGTTACATAAAATGAAAAGCTCACCGCTGTCAGCCGGCCGCTTGCTTTTGACCAAACGAAGAAGTCTTGGAATCTCAACAGCAAGCCCCGAAACGAACTCCATGCAAAATGCTCTGAATAGAAGGCGTTTGTAGCGAGGGTGTGGCAGGTATTTATAGTATGGCCACACCCAAGACTAATTATGGCCACACCCAAGACTAATTAGTTTCTAGAGAAGGCTGGGAATTGTAGTTCTTCTGATTTCCTGATTCTTTTTAGACTCTTTTTTATATTATGCTATAGGAATGTTTATTGCAATGATACCACCAATGGCCTGATCTTTTGGGTAAATGGCTTTTACCACACCACATGTATGATGCTAAAGAAACATTGGCAGTTTTATAGGACATCTTGCGTACATTGTGCGAATTACGCCCACGCATGACTGAAGTGTTGACAGAGTGTTACTTGTAACATGGTTTTTGCTAAGTACATCTTTGCACAACTGTCTCCTCCTGTATTTTACCTGAGGGGTGGCACTACGATGTTTCCTGAGAGTTTCATCAGTGTGCAAGATATGCCAATGTTTATTGAGAATATCCTGACCTTCCCTGCATGTGCAGAGTATGTAGTAATTAATTTAATTCCCTCATAATTTTCTTCTTGACCATGTCTGGAACTATAAAGTAGATTTAATCTTGAAACAGAGTCCACCCACTTAATTAAATTTTTAATCACCCCCTTAGGGTAGTCTCAGTCCTCAAATCTCTTAACCATGGTTTTCTTTTCTTCTGAAAAGGCCTCTGCTGACTGCAGTTTCTCTTAGCTCTCAACAGCTCACTATAAGGAATGCTATATATCATATTCACTGGATGGGCACTCTCCGCATGTGAGATGCTATTACCGGCAGTGGATTTCCTAACCAACCACCATCACTTCTATGTCCAAAAACTCCACCTTCTCCTGACTGATCTGTCCTCTAAAAGTTAGGTTGAGAGTGTTGTCATTATACTCGTCAAAAAATTTCTTAACTGATCTAGGATCCCCTTTCCAACTGAAGAAGATGTTGTCAATACATCGTACCCACAGAGCCACCTGCTCAGTGAATTCCTTAAAGTTACTGAGCACCTGCTCCTCCCACCAGCCTATGAACAAGTTTGCATAGCTGGGTGTGAAGCATGTGTCCATTGCTGTTCCTTGCTTTTGTCTGTAGGCTTGATCATCAAAAATAAAAATAAAATATTAAAAATTAAAAAAATTCAAAAGGGTTAACAAACATTGGAGAGCATGTTTTTTTTTAAATCATGGAGAAGCTACGGATCCAGGGGCAGATTTGTCTGTGATTTAAAAAAAAAAATCTTTTAAGCCTCGGGTGGGGGTCCTCAGGAGACCCCTGGACCAAGGCTAGGGGGTTAAGGGATATATACACTTACCCTTTTATTTTATTTTTATTTTTGGGGACTTGGCTGAAGCTGAGTCCCAAAATGGCTGCCAACACTTTTTGTTTAAAGTGATGACAGCCAATCAAATCTCAACAAGCGATCTCTTGGGATCGACAACCCTAAATATACAAATTTCTTTTCCTTTTAATATCTCAAAAACTACCAAACGGATTTACACCAAATAAAAAAGAGTGATCTGTGGACCAAAAGGTACCTTTTTGCCAAATTTGATGTAATTTCTTCCAGTGGTTCGGGAAGCAGGCGTGTCTAAATAGTCTGTGGAAAACACCGTTTTTTTTTTTACTCCCGGACTTTTTTCTCAGCCCCCACGTGACGGATTATCCCGAATTTTTCCATGCACAACAAGACACAACGTAACACTTAAAAAAAAATTGTGAAGATTTGTCAAATGGTGCCAAAGATATAGGCAATTCAAAAAATGCTTTTTCTATGGACACATGGTCCTAACCACCTATTGGCAACCGCCAGTACCTTATATATATAGCATTTTTTTAATTATATATATATAAGTATATATATATATATATATATATATATGTATATATATATATATATATTGTGCCTCCATGTCCTGAAGTTCTTCTGGCCACATGCACCAAGCGAGGCGGTGCACGGCAGTTAGGCGCAGGACCTGCTAATAATGTCCAAACTCCACACTGTCACATATATAATCAGGAAAGAGCCAGCACTCCAAAATGGTAATTCCACAAGATTTATTCTGACTGACGCATTTCGACCACAAATGTCTTACTCATAGTAAAACATAACATGTTTGGATTTGAGTAAGACCGCAAACCTCAGTGTCAAATGGTGTTGGTGATTTGAGGAAGGCAGCAGCATTGTATAGCAGTGTGGAACTTACTGATGTCAGGATTGGAGCTTTCACCAGCCTCTCTGCTTGGAAATCAGAGCCAGTTCCATTCATGTCCTGGCCTGGCCTTGCGAGGGGCCGGCCTTGGAATCGTCCTTAATGGGCTCCATCAGCAGAACAGCCTTCTGCCGAATTTCTGGCCGCTGTAGATATAACCACTCCTACAGCACAATCCTGTGCTCTCTTCTTGGGGACAGCATCAGTCGTAATGCAACACCTCTCTTTAGCGGGTTCGGTAAGTCATTTACTTTATTCTTTATATACTTCAGTTTGTACTGTCTTTAACTGCAATTTGTGAATCCGCCTTTATCATTAACACTCCTTACACTGTTTAACTTTTTTTTCGGTGGCAGCTCGGTACCTTTTTGTAGGATCTTGGTCATAGTTTCTTTACCAACAGTGCACAGACTTTTCTGTGAAGCTCTCTTTCTGTTCACATGCGTCACTCCAGCTGGAGTTGCGCTTTGACTCCACATACCCCCAACCGTCAACTCATTTGCGAAAGGCATACATGACATGCACAAGCAGTTTGCTTGGACCAAGGCAAACTCTCCAGGAGAGCACTTTCTTTTTCTGATTATTTATCCCCATCTCGTTGCCAGTTGTAGCGCCTTCCCCAGCCTGAATGATTAGGCCACACACAGACCTGTGAATCACACGTCTTTATTTCCCTGTGTGGACCTGTGAACTCCAACATTCTAAGTCCAGCTTTCATTACATTCTATTCTAGCAATTACGTCACACTAATTTGGAGTCCTTGGGGAGCCAGAAAGGTTCCATTCTAAATCATGCAAGACATTACAGATGCCTTCCTCAACACCACACCTGCATCGCCATTAACCTGAAAGAACTGAACGTCTAATTTGACCACCCATAATTTGACCAAATTAGATCCCTTCTGTCAGATCTAGAAGATCTCAATGTCTTCCAATTTGTTGGATACGCCTTGCTGGAAACACCCTGATCGCAATCTTCTCCCCACCAGGACATAAAAGGATATGGATTGATCACCACCTCATCAATTTAAATACCAACCTGCTTAAGAGGACAACAGCTATGTAACAAAAACTGACAGACAGTTTACAGACATTGGCAGAAAGTCCCACCTCACTGCCAAGCCATCCATGATGTCATTGTAGACGACCTCATCATGAAAGCCAAGACTCAAACACATCCACAGAAACAAGTAATTCATTGGTTTCTCGTTTTAGACCACTAAACCCAAGATGCCACCCCTTGCTTAGAGCTGTTCCTAGCCACCTTAAAAACACCCAATGATCCAGTTAAAGGAACTGCTCAAGACTCATCACAATCAAGTACAAATTCTTGTCCACCTTTTTAACCACCCTTCTGCAAGACTTTGGCACTCTGCAAGGTTCTGTAACCTCTCCTCTCCTCCCAAGTGCATACCTCAGCCCCATACAGGACATCATCAACTCCTTCCTTCTGTCACAGCTTGTCCTTTATGCAGCATTTGCACAGCAGATTGTGCCACTTTTTGCTACTGTAAATGGTAAGTGCTTCTCTCAGTGCATTCAGTTCAGTCATTTTATCAATCTGAGAATGATGAATGGCTGAAATGCTCCTGCTGCTATTCACACCTGTACTCTGCAGGTTCCACTTAAACCCATACATAATGACCATGCCAGCATATACGGCATATAAACATATATAGGACACCCTTTGGGGGGGGCAAGGCCCACAGTCATATAACCATAAAAGGGCCATTGGGTGTGAAAAGGGATTACTTCTGGAATCTATTAAAGTCAAATGATACAATAAGATGAAATTTCAAAACGTACGGTGCATTGTTGGTTTCTCCCCATCAGAATTTTGCAGATAGTTATTTCCTAGAAAATTCTTAGGGAAATGAGTGTTACATGTTGCATTTTAAAACGAAAAAAGTCTGAAATTGCGAAAAAGTATTAGAATTTAAATACTATTTCTCAAGTGGCTTAAAGGCTCATTCCTGGGAAATGTTGGAGAAACGACTGCCAAATGGTGCATTATAATCACATTGGTGAAAATTCGGCATACTTTAAATATAAATGTATTTTGAACTTAAATATGTACCGTAAGGGATTGTGAGGAGCACATATGAATAATGTTAGGCACATAGGAACAAAGGCATTAAAGAAACCTGGAAGGTTTTAAAGCACAGTAATGAAGATAAGATCTCACTAACAGAATATATAGAGGTGAATCCACGGCCATGTTCTCCTCTAACTCAGTGGAAGACCGTTCTTCAAGGGCTGAACTAGAGCCAGCAGCAAGACAGGCTGCAGTTGTAGGCTAAGGCTGCTGGAGGCAATGGAAAGGCCAGAACAGACTGTGGCCTGGCTGATGATGTTAGCTCTGTCTCTGCCTCCTGTAATGGACCAGAATCTGGCATGGCTCCAGCTCATGTGCCTCTGGCAATGAATGGTAATGGCACAGTAAGTGACCTGTGACTTCCGTCCAATGTGGCTAGCTGCAGTCATATGACTTATTCATCTTTGGCCTGTCTTCTGTGCCAACTTGTGGCTCTGATCCCCGGGTGTCCTGAAGAAAAGTGAGAATAATTTGAGGTATAGTGCAGCGTGGTATACCATCGGCCATGGTAGGTTGAATCCTGGTCAGATCGGAGCACAAGCATTCTTACACAAGCAGCACTTGTTGCAGAGGTGGAGCAAGCCATGGACTCGCGAGGAGTCTGAGTATAGCTTTACGTGCCTACATTTCATTCTACCCGTTATTGCTGGTTGCTCATTTGATCAGAGCAGGGGGCAGGGGATGGCTACCATTCTTATTACATGATGTATTCTGCCAAGCACCCCAGCCCCAACCCTCCCCCACCCATACACACAAACCCCCCCTCACTTCGAGGTTACAGCTTTGGACACATGACAATGGTGTGAGAGAGAAAGCAGGCTTTGATTGTGTAAGACAAGAAACATTCATCAGAACCACAAACAAAATTGGATTAAAACCCTTACAAATAGACAATGGTGCTCAGAGCAGGGCAAGAAGGGACAACTTAAGGACAAGATAGAATTTTCAAAACGTGTTTCATCCTAGCATCAGGTATGCGACATTGCCATTCGTTGACTAGAAAGAGCTGCTGCCTTGCTAGTTTCTGACTCTTTTCCTGGAGACAGAGAAGGAGACATCCTCATCAGTCAGGTCGAAGTCTACCCTAGTCTACAGGCTACCAGGTCCGTTCTGTTTTCCCTTCCTCTGCCCCAGCCCCTGAATCACAGACTGTCATTGAGCTGGAAGGGGACATGCCTGTGAGTTCAGCTCTATATGTTCTTTTAGTGAGGTATTTTCTTAATCAGTGTGTTTAAAACCCTTTCAGGTTTGGTTCTTATACTCCTATTATGCACCATTTGCCCCTCAGAATTCCTCAGCCTACGTATTTCAGTCCTAAATCCATTTGTATTTAGGTTACATCCAATTGTCATCAATGTGGTTATAATGAAACACTTGACAGTCATTGCCCCATCATTCCGAGAGAAACAGCCCTCAAAACAATTTGAAAATAGTATTTCAATTACAATCATTTGCTATCTATCTATGATCTATTGCATTAAAAGTCCAAATTAAACATAGATTTTCATAAGTAATTTCTGGGAAACAACTATCTAAAAAATCTGATATTTTTATCTTCAGGCCTATTGCCAAGGGCAGATATTTTACCTTCAATAATGCTTGTTTGTCTTGAAAATGGATCTAAGTAACTTACAGTTTTAGGAGAACTCGTGACTAATACCTGGATCGAAAAGCAGAATTATTGACCTTGACCAAAAAATATCGGATTTCAAAATGGCTGCCAGCACACCACAAGCATCCGAGGGGGCCTGAGGGGACATTTAGGAATTAACAACTAAGTATGAGTGTAATTTAAGGACTGTAATAAAATACTAATCTGTTGTAATTAGATTAGTGGGTGTAGTGGCAAGTATGAAGGATGCGAGGGAGGCAGATTTCATGTTAATATCTTTTATTCTTGCCACAAGAAATAAGGCCCACGAGCAGCCGGCCGGCCGCAACACCGCGCTTTGTTCGCGCCTCTGCCTTTCCGCCGCGCCGCCCCCTGACGTCACGACCGTCCTCGTTACAGATTGGTCGTGGCGTCATGAGGCGTCTAAACATAGAAGACAGACTAGCTCTGTCCCTCCGGCCTCGTGCGTTAACTCACGTACGACATCTCCCTTTTCAACAGAACAAGAAACTTAAGGAACTTCACCTCATAACAAAATCTTCGAACCTCTTGGGTGCTCGGATACGCCTAATTGGCCTGCTCGGAGTAACATACTGAAGTGAATTCGCCTTGACGGCGCACGCATCCTCTAGGCTTGACCCCATTACATTGTGACTGTCGCTCTCCACAGATTCGGGCCTGCAGCCATTCTGTCCTGAGGCAGCCGTCAAGCCACGCCATGCCTTCTCGCATCGCTCCGCACTCCCCTGTCCACTTATTCCTGGCCTGGAAGGCGTATTCACACATTCCTCCTCATCAATGACTACATCCCTGGCTTCATGAGTTTGCCACTCGTCAACATCATCCGTGCCTTCGGCCCCATCCACACGGACATCTTTCATGATGATTTTCTCTTGCCCAGCCTTGAGCCTAACTATGTCGTCCTTGCTCCGCCACCCCGCTCCTTCCAGGCAGACTGCCCCTCTTGTCACTCCTCGCACACGCACCGGGGTTTGAAACACAGACTCCCCCTTCATCACCCTGTTGGGTTTCTTCACCAATACCCAATCCCCTTGCGCTATATTTTTAGTTTTGGCTCTATTCACCATGTCAGCGTACCTCTTATTGTTTTCCTGTTTGGCCACTATTCTTGCTTTGACTCTCAATCTCTCATCAGATTCTGCCTCAATTTCCCGGTTCATGTCATACCACTTATTGAATTTGGGGGTAAGCTCACTCATGCATCTTCTCCCTCTCATCAAATAAAACGGAGTGTGTCCAGTAACCTCACTGGGCGTGTTGTGGAAAGTGTTCACCTTGTCCGCCAGAAACGCTTTCACATTCATGTTGGAAGCGATCGCCTGTTGCACGCCCTCTTTGAGGAATCTATTCATACGCTCAACCTGCCCATTGCTCTTCGGGCTGTACAGCGGGGTTTTCTCCTGCTTAATCCCCAACCTGGACAGAAAATCCGTCATCCGCCTGGACACTAACTGGGTGCCGTTGTCCGACACCATGATCTTCGGCTGTCCCTCAATCGCGAAAATTTTCGTCAATGCCTTGATCACTCGTTCAGTGGTAACTTCCCTGACGAACTTGTAGTGAATCCATTTGGAGAAGTAATCCGTAAGGACGATGAGATGTCTACACTCGTCAGGTAGCCTTGTAAATGGGCCCGCAAAATCAATGGCAATCTTGTTCCACGGGCCGGCAGGTATGTCCACCAGCTGCAACTCTCCTTTTGTCGTCTTCCAGTGCTTATCGGCCCTTAAGCACGGTCCACACCGATCAATGAATCTGCTGACATCGCTGCACATCCCTGGCCACCAGTAGTACTGCTTGAGGAGATTCTTTGTAGCGGTATTGCCCGGGTGGCCTTTATGGGCAATCCTGATTAGCTTGTCTCTTAAACTTTCCGGAGGTACAAACAGCTCGTGTCTCTTCACAAAGCCGCCTTCAATGGTGAGTTCGGGACTAATCTGTTGGAAACTTCTGAGTGCCCCGTGCAAGTTCCGGATGGGGGGCCAATGAGCCTTCATGTGGTCCATCACCCTCCGCATAGTCCCGTCCTTCTCCTGAGCCGTCAACCATTCTTCCTCTGATATGGATCCCTCGCACATGGCTGTTGCGTCAACCATTGCCACAACGCACTCCGTGTCGTCCAGGGAATCATTCTCCTCGTCCGGGATCGGTATGCGAGATAGGCAATCCGCCCTGCAGTTGAGGCCCCCTTTGATGTGTCTGACGGTGAAGTGATATTCTTGCAACTTAGACAGTAGACGTAGGAGCCTAGAGCTGGCTTTGCCATTGCCACGTCCTTCACCGTCCATCATGTATATCAAGGGTTTGTGGTCGGTGACTAATTCGAACTCCCTGCCCCACAAATAATTTCTCAGTTTCTCCACGGCCCAGACGCACGCGAGCGTCTCCCGCTCGATGGTGCTGTAGTGCTTCTCTGCTTCGCTCAATGACCGCGATATGAATGCAACAGTGTTCTCCTTCTTCCCTTGGAATTGGCAGAATACTGCACCGATTCCCTTGGCACTGGCGTCAACCGTGATTACATTCCGGAGGTCCTTGTTGTACGGTCGTAATACTGGGGCCGCGGCGATTGCCTGTTTGACGGATTCGAAGGCAGCGCTTTGTTCTTGTGTCCACGTATACTTTTCGTTCTTCCGTAGCAGTTTCCTTAGAGGCTCCACAGTGGTTGCGTATCCTTGCATGAACTTGGAATAGTATTCGCTGAGTCCCAGGAACGATCGCAAGGCGTCTTTGTCTCCTGGGCAAGGGGCATCTCGTACGGCCCTCACTAAATCATCTTTCGGCGCGATGCCATTTGGGGTAAGCACGTGCCCTAAGTATTCTATCTTGTCTTTCATGAATTTGCACTTGTCTTTGGAGACTGTCATCCCCCTTTTTTGTAGCACCTCCAACACTCTGCGCAGCAGTTCTAAGTGCCCCTTCTCGTCTTCCGTGTGTATCAGAATGTCGTCCTGAAATGCTTCAACCCCCTTCATATCGCAGAAGAGGAGGTCCATTAGCTTTTGAAAGACTCCCGAGGCCGATGCAAGGCCGAATGGAAGACGGATGTACCTGTATGCTCCAAACGGGGTAATAAAGGTGGTAAGTTCCTTGGATTCCTCCGTGAGACATACTTGGTGGTATGCAGACTTCAGGTCTATCAGGGTGAAAAACTTCGATCCTGCTGTGGCCGACAATATCTCCTGAATGTTGGGCAGTGGGTGGCAGTTCACCAGGATATTTCTGTTCAGTGATCGCAGGTCTACACACAACCGAATGTCCCCTGTCCTCTTCTTCTTGGACACCACGATTGCGGACACCCATTCTGATGCACCTGCTTCCTCTATTACTCCTTCCCTTTTCAGCTTATCAAGAACAGCCTTAAGCTTCCCCCTAACTGAAAGAGGAATTGTTCTGACTTTGTGTTTTATGGGTAGGGCACCCTTTTTTAGCCGTATGGCATGCACAAATCCTCTTACACGCCCTACCTTGTTTTCAAAAACGGAGTCAAACATTTCGAGGACCTCAGCTAATCCATCATGTAAATCATCAGGCTGCACATAATTGACCCAGTCATCTCTCAGAACTATGGGATCTTCTGCCCCAGGGACTAGCATCACACCTAGCTTCGCCAGGTCCTTCCATCCTACAAGGCTCCTCCCATTTTCAGCCACATATATCTTTGTTCTCACAGTGCGCCCTCGAAAGGTGAGGGAGTCCCAGAAGTAACCTTTCATCACTATGTCGTGTTCCCCGAAGGCCTTTGGACTCACATCCGTCTCGTGCAGTCGTACATCTTGCCACTTCGAATCAAATGTTCTATCAGAGATCAGGGTAAGGGGGGAACCAGAATCAGCCGTAAATGACAATTTTATCACACCAATCATGACGGAGCCAATGGGACCCTTCACTCTACCGTCCTCACCATCAATGGACAACACCATGTCCGCATCCGCATCAGTATCATTCTCGCTTACCGAGCTCACTTTCATGCCCGTATTATATTTTTTTGCTTTGCATACTGCCGCAAAGTGGCCCAACTTCCTGCATTTAGAACAGCTTTTGTGCACGGCAGGGCAGGCCCTGCTATCCGCTAAGTGATCTTTTGACCCACATCTATAACAGACGAGCTGCCTCCTGCCTCCCCCTCTATCACTCGCTGCCCTTTCTGAATTTCCGGGCACATGTTTACGGCTGTCCTGTACATAGAACACATTTGAAGCCTGACTAGTGTTCGCCAGTTCCTTGGAAGATACCATGGAGCGTTCCACTGCCTTTGCAATGGCAATTACGTCCTTCAGCGAAGGATTCCTGCATGAAAGCAAACGTTCCTGCACTTTCTTTGAATGGCAGTAGAACACCACCTGGTCTCTAATGTACGTATCAGTCATCACTGCAAATTCACAATCTTGAGCTAGAACACGTAGACATGCAATATACTCCTCGATAGTCTCTCCTTCCTCTTGTTTCCGCAGTGCGAATTTATGGCGCCCCACCATGATGTTGCACTCCTCTGCATACTGCAACTCAAGCCGCCGTACAGCCTCCTGGTACTCATTCAGCGGAGCTGTGGCTCCATGGGGATTCACATATACCGGCAGGCTATCGAAAACCTCTTGTCCAGCCTTCCCCAACAGTCCGAATAACAAAGACTTTTTCCGTTCGGGGCTATACCCCTGACCATCAATTGAGATAATATAGTTCTCAAATGCGCGCAGCCATCCTTTCCACTTCATGCATGGCTTACCAGGAGAGTCCAGGAAGAGAGGAGGTACGCAGATATGACCTGTCTGCGACATGGCCGGAAAGCGGGAGGCTACTGGGCTGCGCAGAACGGTAGGAGTCGTCAAAGTCAATCGTGTGGAGACCGCAGCATCAGCGCCTTAGAGGTTGCACGTAGTCCCCAGTGAAGAGATATCAGCGCTTTCCACTGGCCTCCCGAAACACCAGGTAAGGTGGGCTACACTCGTGGGCCTTGGTAGAAACTGTGACCCTCGTCGCCATTTGTAGTGGCAAGTATGAAGGATGCGAGGGAGGCAGATTTCATGTTAATATCTTTTATTCTTGCCACAAGAAATAAGGCCCACGAGCAGCCGGCCGGCCGCAACACCGCGCTTTGTTCGCGCCTCTGCCTTTCCGCCGCGCCGCCCCCTGACGTCATGACCGTCCTCGTTACAGATTGGTCGTGGCGTCATGAGGCGTCTAAACATAGAAGACAGACTAGCTCTGTCCCTCCGGCCTCGTGCGTTAACTCACGTACGACAGTGGGGCATAAATATGACAGCTCAGCTGCCCTGCATTAATACGACATTGACGTGAAATTAAACGACATCATAAATGTAGTGTAGTCAGTGCAAAAGTCCTACAGCAAAACGACTGCATCCCAACTGTACTGCAAATGGAAAAGAAAAGTATGTGTTAACAGTGATCATATATTTAATTAAAGTTCATGGTTTGTTGTAGTAAAACATGCCACAAAAACACATGTCGCCTTGCTGTAGCGTTTCCCAACGGTTATCCTCATGGCCCTCTGTAGTAACAGCATGGTGACTTCTTCGAAGTTTATTAAGTGAAAGTGAGTTTATTAAGTGAAAGTGCATGTATCAATTTGTTGTGTTTTTGTTAATAGCAGCAACTACTGTTATTCAGACTTTTTCATTAGATAATAATGTTAGCAGCTAGGAGGATTTAGGTACTGGGAGCTAATCCGATTTGCACAGGATCACGCCTTGCGGCCATGTGGGTGTAGTCGGGATCAAATATCCTTACTTGTGCTTCAGTTGTTGACACTTTATTCCCTGAAGTACCTTTACTTCACGCTTGAGAGAAAAGATAGGAAAGGCTTAAATCGAGTGTGTGGGATTTAGGTTTATGTTCACCGAAAACGTCAAAAACAAATTCATAAAAAAACTACAATAAACGTGGAGACATCACGTCTGTTGATGCTGCCAGGAATGAGGCCGGGGACATGGAAAGGTCACGGTTAGGCTGTGGGAAAAGAAGCAGCGATGCAGGAGATAAGACACCGAGGCATGGGGAGATGGATTTACCAAAGGAGATTAAGCCAGGAGCTCACTGATATAAAGCAGATTTTGTAGCATAACATCTTGAAAGAATTTGTACAACAGGCCTGTTGGAAATCCCTCCTGTAAGTCTGGACTCATGCAAAAGCCCAGAAATCTTTAAATGTCAGACAGACGGCCTAGAATGGGGAGGCCGATATCTCTGCCAATAAATGCTCCAAAAGAGAGGGAGGCTTAACGTCTTATTTTTGTTATTTATTCATGCATATTTATATAGCACGAACATTGCACAGAGATGGTGGAGCGCTCTACAGTAGGCATATGTTGTTACATGGAAATTACAGGGGGTGCGAAATTAACATATATTGCCGGAAATAGTTACTTAAGGTCGAGAATTACAAAATGGTAGATCATCAGAGAAAACCAAAATGTACAAGAAGTATGTACAGCACTGAAAAGGCTGTATGGGTCTGATGAACCGGAAGTAGTGTAGTTATGCATGCTATGATTAGTTGCAAAGGCTTAGCTAAAGTATCTTTGATAGAAGGGAGCTTTGCGGTCTGTTTTGAACGTCGCCAGCTTTCCAAACTGTCCAAACAATAAGGGTAGGCCAGAGGAATTGAATTCATACATAATTTAAAAATCGCCACCACAAATGGTATTAGTCTTAAGTACAGTAGAGTTAATCCAGAGGCCTTCCTTTCAAATTTTGTATGAGATAATTATAGGTTAGTGAACATTTGTCTACATGAGAAAGCTGAGTATGAGGATATTAGGAATGCCTTCCTGAGCATTGCTAGGAATATCAAAGAGCAGCTGATGATTTCATCTTCATACACTAGAATTAAACGTAGAGGATGGTTTGAGTCCAAGTGTACTAAAGCCCTCAGCTCAAGGTGGTACTCAATAGACTCATTAGAGCTAAGAATGAAGTGGTAGCTGGCAGACGGGCATTTAAGGCTACGCTGGCTGGCAGAAGGCAAACAATATAAGAGAAGCTTGGTCAGCATTAATTACTGCTAGCAGTCCTAAGGACAGCAGTGCTATCAGGCAAATAGTTAATCATCCCTAATTTAGAGAGCCAAATTCCCCCACGATTGAGGTTACCATTTTACCTTTTGACTGGGTGGTACACTTTTCTAATATTTATGCAACCCAGGAACATGCGTCTATGGATGATAGGGAATCAGAGATGTGTGGGGTCAGGGAGAATCATCAGGAAAATTTCCTCTTTGTTTTCTGACTAAAGGAAGTAATTGATGCTACTAATAGCAACCGAAGAGGGAAGGCCCTGGATCCTAATGGGGTGCCTTTTGACCTTTTTA
Source organism: Pleurodeles waltl (assembly GCF_031143425.1). Lineage (NCBI taxonomy): Eukaryota > Metazoa > Chordata > Amphibia > Caudata > Salamandridae > Pleurodeles > Pleurodeles waltl. The sequence goes on from NC_090445.1 coordinate 168,902,100, forward strand.
AAACCAGTTTGGATATAGGGTGTTCACTTCAGACCAATGTCTTCAGAACTGTTTGTACATCTGGGCCTTAAGGACTTAGTCAATATCCCTAATTGTTCACATTTATCAGAAAAGAGATGGGCGGATCTAAAATGTTTTCGGCCGATCTCACTCTCAGATTCACTGTTGAAGGTGGCAGGCAGAATATTACTTTCGTGACTAGAGAATTGTGCAAAAGAAAATCCTCTCGGATAAATAGTATGCTTTTAGAAAGGGGGCGGGAATAGCTGAACAATGTCTTAGCCTAAGCGTTTTTATTGGAACATATACACTAGCCAGGAAAGGTCCCACTTACATAGCAGTTATGGACCTTTCCAATGCTTTCGGCTGCATAAGCTATGGCAAATGACGGAGTTTAATGACTGAGATGGAAGTAGAGATTCTTATAGTCAATTTCCTTAGATAGATCTATACAGGGGCAAATGCCATGGTGAGGTATGGCATTAATGTTAATGTACACAAGGATTTGGGGTTTGCAGAGTTGTGTCTTGGCTCCATTTCTTTTTGCAATCTACATTTTGTCATTTAAGGAGTGTACTAGAAAGAACAACGCAGGGATGACCCACAGATTGGGCAGCGACCACCACTCTCACTTTAGTATGCAGATGACTCAGTACTCATTGCACGAACACCAAGGAGTCTGCAATTCTTAATTGATCTCTATGTTAAGTACATGGCTGATCTGGACTTAAGAGTTAATGGGCCTGATTACAACTTTGGAGGAGGTGTTAATCCGTCCCAATTGGGACGGATATACCACCAGACGTATTACGAGTTCCATAGGATATATAATGGACTCGCAATATGGCTGGTGGTATATCCGTCGCTTTTGGGACGGATTAACACCTTCCTCCAAAGTTGTAATCAGGCCCAATGTGTCTAAAACCTTCATCATGCAATGTGGTTAGAATGTTGAAAAAAGCTGCCACTTTAAGTACGGTAGACAAATCTTGGACAGACATCTTCTTTTTCCTACCTGGTCCTTTGATGTTCTAGGTCCATTGGCACTGAAGATTACAGCCAGAACATTACAGATTGACAAATCAATTGCTGCAGTTAAAACCTTCTCTTCAAAATTGGGGAGGAAGCCCCTGAAAGCATAGAATCTGGATACAGCCAGACACATTTTGAATAGTAAGATAATAATTGATTACTTATTTTTGGATTATGTCTGCAAAACCCCTTGGTTCAGAAATATGAAGGCTTGCTGTAGTAGGTTGGACAGATTGGAATTTTGTAATGATAATGCCTCCCTATAAGGCATAACGTAGGTGAAAATTAAACTCATGTCGATTGATGGATAAGGGAATATTTATATGAAATGTGGGAAGCCCTGTGTTTTATTCCATAAACTGCTGCTAATTAGCGAGGCCACCCAATTCAAGTGTATAATACAGAACATAAATTTGTTCTAACAAGGTTCAGATATAATATCATTAATCACCTTGTGCCTTTCCCAGGAGATAATGACTGTCTCCACACTTGATAGGTGTCTATGTGGCAGTGTTTCGGCTCAATGCACTTTGTTCTTTTTTGTAAATTGTATGAGGTACTCCGAAAACAATTGTTAAGAAGATACTGCAAAGGTTTAAATTTAGACTATGGAGACCAGCCTTGCTTTTGTTTTTAATAACACCTATATAACCTAGAAATGTGCCTAGCTGTGTCTAAATTGTTGTGGTATGCCATATTGACTCCAAGAAACTAGGCAGGTAGTAAATTTGATTGCCTGATTTAATTTGTGATGGGATTTTATGTAATCATTTGTAATTGGAATAACATGATTTGTTTTTTACTATTGAAAATGTGTTAATTTTATAGTGAAATAAGTTTGATATAATACTTTACATGTAATGTTTTTTCACTTGTGCTTTTATGCTTTTGGTATGGAAACTGAATAAAGCTTGTAAACTCAAAAGTTACCAGTGAGATGGTTGTACGTAGATTTAGAGGTAATGAGTTCCAAATTCTAGTTGCACTACCCAAGAAGGATTGTGCCAGGAGTGTTAGGGAAACAGCTTTTCCAACCCTCCTCGGACTCATGCAAATAAAACACAAACACCAGGCAAGGCTCCGGAGCAGATGTAATGTTTGTTGAGGTATCCATGTTTATTGGCAGACCAAGGCAGAAGGCAGATGCACATCCCAATGTTACGCCTTTGAAACAAGCTTCTTCTGCCCTGAGTCTTTCTTGTCAGGTTCATATATGTTAGAAAGTGTTGTCACAGCAAAATCCAGAAAGGGGACATAATCCAATCATGGGCAAGCATATACAAAATAAAAAAACTGCATATACACAAACTTCAAGACGACAGAGTAAAATTATACATAATGGAGTGTGGGCAAAAACAAGAGAATAAAGGAAGCTATGACCTTGCTTGTGGATTGTCCTGACAGGCTGAGTTTAATGTGCGAGACAGAGTTAATCTTATCATGGCTTGTAGAGGATTGTTTGCACAGCTGGCGTATGTGTCGGAGAGGCCAGCGGGGAAGCCTTGGTGCAGAGCTGAAATAGTAAGGTGAAGGTGCAGAATCACTCTGTGAAGGAGAAGGGGGTATGGAGCACATGAGCAAGCATGATAATGATAGCATGATAATGTGGGACAGAATTGGAACTTAAGTATGATATCTATGTGGTACATAAATATGGAAATATATATTTTTCTCAACAGTCCCCTCTTTTTTTATATTAATGTCACACACCATTGTAAAAACATCTTATATATATATATATATATATATATATATATATATATATATATATATATATACATACACATATGTATATCAATCCATACTTTCCCACTCTGGGACATACAATATCACCAGTACTCAAGGAAGAAAACTGCCGCAGCCACAATCGTCTTAAATCAAAAATGTGTTTATTCTTATGGCAACATCCACACCCAAAGCGTTTTGGAAAACTCAGTTTCCTTGTTCACAGGTGTTAGAAATGAGGTCTCTAGCTGGCAGTCGGTTTGAACCCTGTTCAAGTAGGGACCCTCACTCTAGTCAGGATCAGGAAGATACCCACCCAGATAACCCCTACTCACACCCTTGGTAGCTTGGCACGAGCAGTCAGGCTTATCTCAGAAGCAATGTGTAAAGCATTTTCACATAACACACAGTAATACAGTGATAACACTACAAAAGGACACCACACCAGTTTTAGAAAAATAGCCAATATTTATCTGAGTAAAAGAAGACCAAAATGGGAAAAATTCAACATACAGTGCTAAGGATATGAATTTTGTAAGATTTATCTTAAAAAGACAGCTCCTTAAAGTCAATAGCTCCACCTGGGGCTATCCCAGCATACTGATCAACAAAACCAACAATTCAGGCCGGCCGTGGCGTTGCGGACCAGCTACGGTGTCAGGACGACCCGCAAACAGTACCTTGGATTTGCAGGGTGTCGTGATCCTCGAGGTGAGCTCCGGATAGCGGTGACGCTGAATTTGCAGTGATGGTTTCAGAGTCGGCGCAGGAGTCATCGGGCTCTTGAAGTTTACAAGCATAGCGGATCGAACTCCGGGCTGATGAAGTCAGGTGCGCCGGTGTGGATGTGGACCTGCAGTGCCCACAGGTCACAGTGCAGGCAGCAGCTTCGGTCATGGCGTCCAGCAGCATCGGTGAGACCAGGGCTGCGGTGTGGGGCAGTGCAACATGCGGTGTTCACAGGTCACGGTTCGGGCAGCGTCGTCGTCGCTGCTGAAGCGCTGTCGTCGGTAGGCCCAAGCATGCGGTGCCGGACGGGATGGTGCTTCGTGACCCTCACGAGTGGTGTCCACAGGCTACGGCGCAGGCAGGGATGCCTGGTGATGACACTGGAGTCGATGGTGCTGGCGTTGGTGTACCAGGGCTGCGGTGCAGGACGGGATGGTGCTTTGTGTCCACAGGCCATGGTGCAGGCAGCGGCGCCGGTGTCAGCCGGAGCATCGTCGTCGGGGAGGCCCAGGCTGCGGGGTGAGCAGGCGATGCCGGAGTGCAGTGCCCACAGGTCATCTTGCAAGCAGCGGCTTGGTGAACTCGTCTTATTACGGCGTCGGTGAGACCAGGGTTCCGGTGCGAAGCGGAGCAATGCGACTCCGTGCGGCGTCGGCAGGTCACGGTGCAGCCAGAAGCTTCGTTGGCAGCGGTGCAGTGGTTTTCCTTCTTGTACAGCACCATTCCCAGTGCTGCAGGTCGAGGAAACTGAAGCTTTTGGTGTCCCTGAGACTTCCAACAGGAGGCAAGCTCTACTCCAAGCCCTTGGAGAACTTTCTCAAGCAGGACACACAGCAAATCTCATCCTTTGCAATATTTCCAGGCAGAAGTAGCAACTGAAGGCCAGTCCAGCAAAGCAACACAGCAAAAGGACAGTACTCCTCCTTCAGCTCTTCAGCTCTTTTCCTGGGCAGAGGTTCCTCTTGATTCCAGAAAGATTCTAAAAGTCTGGGGTTTTGGGTCTTCTTCTTATACCCCTTTCTGCCTTTGAAGTTGGTAAACTTCAAAGCAAAGTCTCAAGTTATTGCAAGATCCTTTCTTGTCCAGGCCAGGCCAGGCCCCAGACACACACCAGGGGGTTGGAGACAGCATTGTGTGAGGGCAGGTACAGTTCTTTCACATGTGAGCGACCACTCCTCCCCTCACTTCCAGCACAGATGGCTCATCAGGATGTGCAGACTACAAACCGCCCCCTTTGTGTCACTGTTTAGAGGAGAGATGTGAACAGCCCAACTGTCAAACTGACCCAGACAGGGAATCCACAACCAGGCAGAGTCACAGAATGGTTTAAGCAAGAAAATGCCTAGTGGCATTTTCAAACTCACAAGCCAAAACCCAACTTCACTAAAAGATGTATTTTTAAATTGTGAGTTCAGAGACCCTAAACTCCACATTTCTATCTGCCCTCATAGGGAATCTGCACTTTAAGGTTGTTTAAAGGCAGCCCCCATGATAACCCATGAGGGAGATAGGCCTTGCAGCAGTGAAAACCAAATCGGACAGTATTTCACAGTTAGGACATGTAAAACACACCAGTACATGTCCTACCTTTTAAATACACTGTACCCTGGTCATTTGGCTACCTAGGGCCTACCTTAGGGGTGCCTTACATGTACCAAAAGGAAAGGTTTGGGCCTGGCAAGCGGGTACACTTGCCAGGGTGAATTGGCAGTTTAAAACTGCACATACAGACACTGCAGAGGCAGGTCTGAGCCATGTTTACAGGGCTACTCATGTAGGTGGCACAATCAGTACTGCAGGCCCACTAGTAGCATTTGATTTATAGGCCCTGGGCACCTCTGGTGCACTTTTCTAGGGACTTACCAGTAAATCAAATATGCCAGTCATGGATAAATCATATACAGTACATATACCTAGGGAGCACTTGCACTTTTGCACTGATTAGCAGTGGTAAAGTGCGCAGAGACAATAAACCAGCAAAACCAGACCTAAAAAAATAGGAGGAAGAAGGCAAAATGTTCGGGATAACCCTGCAAATGGGGCCATTTGCAACATTTGGTACTCAAGATTACCAATAATTGCCTTCTTTTTACATCACCATGATTCACTGCATAACAGACAACATCATCAATGGAATCACAAAGATTGCTTCGCTATTCCACAGTGTGTCGGCCATCTTGGAACATGTTTTACAATTATAACCCACATTACCTCAGGTCTACTCCTATCCTTCGGAGTTAATCCCACCCTAGTGGGATATATCTCCATTTCACAGTTAACATAGAAAACCGACAATTCCCATTTTTCCAAAGATGGCCGATACCTTAATCCTGTATCTAGAATCCTCCACAAATATAAAACTAACAAGTGGGTTCTATTACTACAAATTCATTTAAATTAAGCATCCTGTCCCCTAACATCCTACTTTTCGACTATCTTAAACATATTTTGTAGGAAATCGGCAATCTTACGATATCGTAACAAGAATTACACATATGTTAGTACAATTAGGAATGGCATCCCCAATATTCCATAACAAATATCATACCCCAGTGAGTTCCATTGCCTGGCCTTTTCCTACTCATCCATTTTTTCAATATTATTCCTCATTATATAATGTTACACTATCCATTTCATTCAATTTTTTCACATTTTTAATGCATCCTACTGCATTCTCTTGCCCAAGTGGGCTTCTTAAAGGATACAATTGCTCTTTTGCTTTTATCTTTTTAGTCCACTCAAATGCTAGAAGCAGTTCATAAAGTCCGTCCAATCTTAGTGCACCACATCTGTACAAAATATAAAAACCTATGAGTTATACACATTTATATATAGTTAAAATCAGTAACACAGAACAACGTGTTTCTATATCCATACTCAAGAGACACCCACTACTATGATAAATGAATCACTAATTCCTCATCTTTATTCAGTCCTATAGGATGCGGGGTATGCAAACCCATAATCAGTCGAGATTCTAACTTCCTTAATTCCAGGGTTCTACCCCCCCCTTTTCATTCAAGACATTCCAGAGGGCTTAGGACCAGACTACACTGTAATGATGCCTACAAGAGGGAGGTCTGGGATACTATATCCCCTACTACAATAGATCCTAGTAAAATGTTTATAGAAAAAACAATATTATCAGTGGTTCCAAATAAACTACAACGATCGTAGTTGTTAAACTGCAACACTTAGATCAATCCATAGGGCTGTGACCTTGGGCTCATGTACTGGTCTCATAGGGATCACCTAGGACAGGAGAGAGTATATCTTGTCACTATGTAAATATAGGAGAGAGGACAAGTATATATGCAGTAAGCCCAGTGAAGCAGGCATATTGGGAAAAAGGAAATAAAAGGGACAGGTGGGAAGCCAAGATAAAGTACACTTAGGCCAGTGGGAGGGATCCACCTACCCACCCTGGTACTAGAAGTAGCTGAACACATGGACTTCAACATACCCATGGTGGATAGATCAAGTATAGGAGCTTGAAATAATAGTCACACCCATGGGGAGAAATGGTGTAGACATGTATCAGGAATACCCAGCTTTGCATATGTAAAAACAATGTATAAACAGTAGAAGTAGAGAATGGGATCTGCAATGACTGTGAAAATGTATTAGACATTTTGTTGGTAGTTTGTTAGATGTGTTTTCAATTTGCACTGTGACTATGTTTGATTTACACAACATCTCCCAGAATGCTGGATAATGGCAGAGGGTGGGAGCATATATATAGGCAAAACAAAAGATGCACTTACTTACTGTGATCAAGACTGCGATAGTCGAAACGCATTGGTGGTGATGATGGGTTGTTTGGGAATACATTAAAGAATTATGCAAAGTCTTTTGGAGTGCTGCGCTTTGTTTTTGGAAGAAAAATAAAATCTTTGGATGTCTTTACACCATTACACAGTTTTAAATGAAATACACACATTGTCACATAGATATACACCTATGAGGTAATCCTTATTCTAAAATAGACAAAATGAAATGCCTGTACCCATTACATTCATATGTTATAGATCTCTAACCATCAAATCAAACATTTCTTTATGTGCTTCCTCTACATCTTGTTGTGTACTAAGATATCTGCGAGCTAGCTCCTGCTCTGTAGGAGGAAGAACTTTAAGTGCAGAAATCGAAAAGATGCTCTTACTACAGAATTGATGTACCATGGAGCAACAGCACTGAAGACAACACAAAAGTACCACTATTGCTATAAAGATACCAAATCGTGCTAGAACTAAGCTTTTCAGCCATTCTGTTGATAGCCACGACCACAGCAAGGACCAATCATCAGAATCTGTAACTTTCTCTGCTCCACAAAATATTTCAACTGCATTCTTAATTTGAGCAACATTTCCCTTGCTATGTTTCCACCTTCATTTAAAACATAACAGCAAGAGGAATTCAATAAAACACACAGTCCTCCTTGTTGTAATGCTAGGAGGTCAAGGGCAATTCTATGTTTAATAGTCATGGCAGCCACTGAATTTATTTCCACCTGCAACTCTTCAAGTGCATCTCTTGTGGCATTGAATGCAATGGCTAGCTCATCAGACATGTTAACAAGGACAATTCCAAATCATATACACCAGATCCAGAAATTAATATAGGCATTAGCTCAAACATTAGACCTAGTCTAGCCTCCAGAATAGGTGTATGTACATCTCTTTTTTACATAAGAGCGAAACTCCACAAATTCAGTGGTTCATGTGCTGCAATATGCAGCACAACTGAAATGTTTTGTGTAAGGTAAGAAATAGCACACATGACTTCTCAGTGCCGTGGAAGCACCTTGTGAGCGTTAGTGCCACAAATGAAATACATACCGCCATGTAACTGTGTGTCCAATGTGTGATATTTACTGAGAGGAAGGCCTACCCTCTCAGGGAAAGAGTTCTGAAATTTATCACACTATTTGTTATCAATCCATACAGAATTTGTAAGTGTTACATTTGCCCACGGTGCCATGTAAGAGCAGTGAGCCAACCACAAAGGATATTCTAATATTTTAGAAATCACATTTGGTGCAAAAGCATAATCATTTTCTCGCTCAGTTAATGGATCGTGTAGAATACCATCAGGTGTTATCAACAGTGGCTGTCCATGTATAGTGATGTTCCAGTAATGTATAATGTAGTTAACTTGTTTCCCTTGTACCTTAGTTGTCCAGATCCTACTTATTAACTGTCTGTCCCTTAAATTCCAATTACCCGTGGTATCATCAAATTCTAAAATGTTAGGACACTTTCTACTTGCTAGATATCCTAAGTATCAAGAAGCCGGTTTACATCCTGAAACTTGATGCTTTATACATACAGGTCCTCTGCATTGTTTTCCACTGTAGGTGACACTGGGTATTCGGATTGAACAGTATGGAACAACGTGGGGACCATCCAATCCTTCCTTCTCCACAATCCCAGGTTACATTTGATATAAGGCATCCTTTTCCTTTCATGTAATTCTGTAAAGGCACAGGTGTCTCATATAAGCCTATGGGGTCATTGGGGTGTCTGGATAATTCTCTACAAATCCAGGACTTTTCAATACCTAAGACTTGGGCTACTTTCTGATGTACTGCAATGAGGGGATTGTTAGCTGGTTGTCTAAATACAGAAAGCACACAAAAAAGTAAGGTACTAAAAATAATATTTATACTATGCAATGCATTTTTTTTTACGAGAGTTATAGATATGAAATGTCTTTCTGTTGCTCAGTTCTAAGACACTTTGGCCCTCATTACAACTCTGGCGGTTGGTGATAAAGTGGCGGCGAACAGGCTGGCAGTAACTACCGCCAAATTATAACCATGGCGGTGAGAAGTCCCATAGACAGCCACTTTACCACACCAACTGCCAGGGTGGAAACAACAGGCACCGCGGAGGTAGCCACCTACAGCCAGGCGGAAGCCAATGTTCCTCCCATTGTATTAAGACACAGGAAACCGCCACCTTTGCCTGGTGGAAACACTGCACAGAAGGGAAAGGACTCACCTTTGGAGACACAGGGAACAACCACGCCACAATAGAACCAGAACTTCTGATCTTCTCAATGATTCTCTATGTCCTGCTCCTCCACGAACATCAACGATGGCGAAGACGACCACGGTGAGTACAGCGCCTAGCACACGGGACGGAGGGAGGAAAAAAAGAGTGACACACACACGCACAACACCCACCCCCACCCCCAACACCATACACACAATCAGATGTAGAAATAAAACAGATTTACCCCGTACCCCTCAGGAATAATGCAAGTACAACAGGAATGTTGTAAAGTGAGTGTCATAATAGAAATACAGTAGAAATACGAACATTCAATATATTGGTATATACATTGTACAGTTCAAGGGACACTGCCCAGTCCTCAATGTGTGGGGCCACAGGGTTACAGGCCAAAGTCCAAGGCCCCACTTGTCACCTGCAGCAACACGGAGAGAACACTGCAGGGGCATCAGTTGGAAAATAGGCAGGCACCTCAGGGGCACGGGGAACGGGGGGCTCCTCAGCCGGCAGAGGGAACAACACCACTGATCCTGGAGGGGGCAACATTCCCTGTGCTTGATCCTGGGGAGTGCAAGGCCACAGTCTCTCAAGTGGGTGACTTGCCCACATGCTCTGGAGTGCTGCTAGTGGTTGGGGGAGGCTCCATCCCATCCCCCGCAGCCTTGGATGGCTGCCCGCTGGTGGTAGTGGTGGTGCTGCTGCTGGTGGTGGGGGGAGGCTCCAGCCTATCCCCATGCAGCCTCGGACGGCTGCACAACCACGGTTGGTGGTGGGGGCTCTGACTGAGTCCCTTCACCAGGCCCCTTGTCCTTCCTGCCTGCTGATGCAGGCCCCTTGCCCTTCCTGGCAGCACTTGGTGCAGGCTCATTGCCCTTCCTGGCAGCACTTGGTAGAGGCTCCTTGCCCTTCCTGGCAGCACTTGGTGCAGGCTCCTTGCCCTTCCTGGCAGCAGCTGGGGATGGTTCTTTGTCCTTCCTGGTAGCACTTGGGGCAGGCTCTTGGCCCTTCCTGGCAGCAGCTGGGGATGGCTCCTTGCCACTCCTGGCAGCATTTGGGAGCAGGCACCCTTTCCTTGAGGCTGCCTGGTGTTCTGGATCCTTGCCCACCATGAGTGGGTTTGGAGACTACTGGGCCCGGGGACTGGGTGGCTGAGGTGTTTGCCTGGGTTTTGGCCACCCTGGCTGGGCGTGAAGGATGGGGGGTGAGGGTTAGGGAAGAGGTCAACGGTGGAGAAGAAAAGCTTCTTAGGGACATTGGGGCGGGAAGAGGGATAAGGTTGGGGAGTGGAGGAAGACGGAGTAGTTGTGGGAGGTGTCTGTCTGCTGTGTTTTGGGTGCAGGTGCATGGGCTGGATGCTGTTGTGAGGTGGATGGCTGTTGAATGTCTGAGTGCTTGCATTGGGTACTTTAGGAGGAGGGGGCACAGACACAGTGGGAGAGGACACAAGGGAGATGTGCATGGTGGTGACTGCCAGCGAGGGGCGGGTAGTGATAGGCGTGATGGTGATGGAGGTAGTGGGTGTGGATGTAGTGCATGCAGGTGTGAGTGGAGATGCTACTGGGAGGGAGGTGGATGAGGAGGAGGAGGAGGGCACAGTGGAGGCAGTGGATGTTGTTATGTCAGCATCTGGATGGTGCCTGTGGGATGATGTGTGGTGCTTGTATTTGCATGAGCCACTCCTGTCTGTTGTCTTGGGTGCATGCTTGTCTGAATGTGTGCTTGGGATAGGTTGGGGTTCAGGAACATGGGACTTGACAGAGGAAGTTGGAGGGGGGAGGCTAGAGACAGGAACAATGGCTGCCATCAGGGAGGAGGCCAGAGCCTGGAATGATCTCTGTTTGGCCGCCACACCAGAGTGAATGCCATCCAGGAACGCATTTTTATGTTGCAAATGCTTTGCCCGCCCCTGGATGGCATTCATAATGGTTGACTGCCCTACAGAGAAGGATCGCAAGAGGTCAATAGCCTCCTCACTCAGGCCAGCAGGGCTAACTGGGGCAGGGCCTGAGGGGCCTGGGGCTAAGGAGATGCCCACCCTCCTGGGTAGGCGGGCACGGGCAACTCGCTGAGGGGCTGCTGGGAGGGTGGTGCTGGTAGGGGGTGGCGGCTGTTCCTGTAGCTGGGGTGCGCACAGAAGTGTCTGCCACCAACAGGTAGCTCCCATCGGAGGAGGCATCTGTGCCCGAACTGTCCCCTCCAGTCTCCATCGTGGTGGTCCCCTCGTTCCGTCCCACTGGTGCCCTCAGCGTCGTTTGACTCTGTCTCCTGGGTCCTGTGGGATGCAGCTCCCTCCGTCGCCGGTTCTTCTGCTCCTCCGCCAGATGATGCTAATGCACATAAGGATAGGATGACAAAACAAAAAGGGGGGGAAGAGATAAAGGATACACTGGGTTAATGTCTGCACCAACATAACCGTTGGTGTACACAGCACACTCACACACAGGGAACAACCCTACGCACTATGCAATGTACTACCAGTAATAATGCTAGCCACCAGGGCATGGGGAGGGGCATATACTGCCAACTGCAGCACACCTGGGGCCCACACAGCCCAGAACAATAGTGGATGCCTACAAGCTAGGTAGCAGGATTATCACTTCAGAACCCTTGCCAACATGGGACCTACTCTGCAATGTCAGGCCTGGCCTAGGGACAACCACTGACACACAACCCCGACCCGGGTACCACCCCACCAGGCATTAGTAATAATGATGGGAACTGTACACCCCCTTGTGGCTGATGTGATGCCCTCAAGCACCCATCCAGCTCCGGATAGGCCACCACCAGTATGTGGGCCATCAGGGGGGTCAGGGTTCGATGGGCACCCCTTCCTCGTTGGGGGGCCATCCCCAACTGGGCCTCCACCGTCTTCCGTGCCCAGAATCTCAGGTCCTCCCACCATTTTTGACAGTGGTTGCTCCACCTGCCGTAGACCCCCCAGGGGCTGTACCTCCTTGGTGATGGCACGCCATATATCCTTCTTTTAATGGGCGCTGACCTGCAGAGAAATACAAACAGGAAAAGGTCGTCCTGCCTGTTAGACTTATGGCCCACCATACCCCTTCACATCGCCATTTCCACACACAGGACCCAGCACACAAGCTGAATGCCGCCCAGGGGACATCCACCAACCACCCCTACACGAGGCCTTCACACACACCACTCCATGCATTCATGCCCCATGCATCATGCTCACAGTGTACTCACCTGTTGGTCTGGAGGCCCATACTACAGTCCGTCCTGGGGTAGGACCCCATCCACCAGTCTCTCCTACTCCGCAGAAGTGAAGGCAGGGGCCCTTTACCCAGTCACCCGAGCCATGGTGGTTTCCAGGCACAGGTCACAGCAGCACATGCAGTGTAGGTCCTCTCCTGTTGAAGGTCAAGTAGCAGGTGAGTGATCAGATAGAAAATGGCAGTCACGTCCATGTCGGTGCATACCGTCACCACCAGCGTACATCACCTTTGGCCACTGTACCCCATAAGGCCCAATAATAACCAATGAGGAGTTGCACAGCGAGTCCCGACCGCCTCCCACAATGGCGCACAACGTCAGCGGAATTACCTCACTTCCACCTGTCCCTCCACACAGGACAGGTGGACACCATTTCAGGGGGGGCAGGCCCCGGATAACAACTGCGTCCCAGTTCATAATTGGACATACAGGACAAATCCCACTTATACATTAAATTAACATCGCATGATCTTTAGCTTTTTCTACTCACCTAATAGGTTACTTAGATCTTCCTCAGCATTTTTAGCAGTGATCCCTAAAGTGAAGAAAGCCAGATGGGGTGAAAGAACCCTGGAATTCCAGGGAGCGAAGCTTTGGGATTCCTTGCCTTTCAGTATTCGAGCAATGAATCACAAATTATATTTTCGGAAGGTTTTGAAGACCTGGCTATTTAAGGCCTAATTTTTAATATACCTAATTTCTAATATACCATTCTGTGATGTTACTGTTTTAAGCATAAGCGCTACGAGGCCTTTTGGTAGTTATGCACTATATAAATTTATGTAACATGACATAACATAACATTATCCTCACCTATAGACTTGACAGGGCCACAATCATGGAGCTGTGTGCCCAATTGGAGCCTGACCTAATATCTGCTATCCATCACCCCACTGGTATCCCCCCTCTTGTGCAAGTCCTATCTGTGCTCCATTTCTTGGCAACTGATTCTTTCCAAGTGACAGTGGACTTGGCAGCAGGAATGTCACAGCCAATGTTCTCAATAGTGCTGACCAGGGTGTTGTCTGCTCTGATTAAACACATGTGCAGCAACATTGTTTTCCCCCAGGTAGTGGATTTGGCCACTGTGAAAGCTGACTTCTATGCAATGGGACATATCTCCAACATCATTGGGGCAACTGATGGAACACATATTGCATTTGTCCCTTCCCCCCAGAGAACAGGTGTTCAGAAATCAAAAGAGTTTTCACTCCATGAATGTACAGATGGTGTGCTTGGCGGCCATTACATCTCCCATGTCAGTGCTAAGTATCCTGGTCGGTGCATGATGCCTGTATCCTGAGGAATAGCAGCATCCCAAATGTGATGGGCCAACTACAGAGGCACAGGGTGTGGCTAATAGGTGAGCCCTGGCTCCCACCCAGTAGATGTTGGTGTATGGGTATGGTGTGGGCCATATGGGATAGTGTGTGCCTAAATGTTGTCCCTCAATATTTGCAGGTGACTCAGGTTACCCCAACCTATCATGGTTACTGACCCTTGTGAGGAATCCCAGGACAAGGGCAGAGGAACATTACAATGAGGCACATAGGCAAACAAGAAGGATTATTAAAAGTACATTTGGCCTCCTGAAGGCCAGGTTTCGGTGCCTCCATCTAACAGGTGGATCCCTGTGCTACTCACCCAAGAAGGTCTGACAGATAATCGTGGCATGCTGCATGTTGCACAACCTTGTCTTGAGACGCCATATGCCTTTTCTGCAGGAGGAGGAGGCTGTAGATGGCTGTGTGGCAGCAGTGGACCCTGTAGACAGTGAGGATGAGGGGGCAGAGGATGAGGATGAGGACAACAGAACTGCAGTGATTCAACAATACTTCCAATGACTCACAGACAAGACAGTGGTACTTCACATTTCATTGCCATTTTTTGGTTTATCTTTGTCACTGGCATGCTGTTATTTCTCACTTCTATGCCAACTCACTGTACCCTTGGCAACTCATTTTGCAGATGTTGGTGCCCCATTATCGCTCCTGGTGTGATCACTGCAGTCAACTACAGGTATTTCCTATGTGAACATTACTGTACAGTTGAATTGCAATGTTTGAACCTGGTTAAACAAATACATACTTAAAACATTTGACATACTCCATACTTGTATTTTTTAAAGAGGTATTTATTGAGGTGCTAAGAAGAGGAGGGGCAAGTGCATTGGGATGGGGTGATGATGGAGGAAAGTCCAGGGTATTGTTCCAGTCTATTTGTAGCACAGGTGCATTGTCCAAGGGGACATAGGAAGGGGAGAAATGGCAGTTCAAGGTGGACAGGGTGACTGTGTGGGACACAAAGGTGACAATCAGGAGAGTCTCATTTCCTGGGGGGGTATTGGCAATAGTATCTGGCTTCTGCCTGGATCGCAGGGAATTTTTGTGGGGTGGTTCTCCTTCTGCAGGGGGAGGGGTGCTGGTGGCCTGTTGGTCCTGTGGCGGGGCCTCCTGTCCTCTAGCGGCAACACCATTGGAAGGCAGTTTAGATATCTGGCTAGTGGCAGGGGTCCGCTGTTGTAGGACTGCTTCCCTCATAATGTTGGCCATGTCTGCCAGCACCCCTGCTATGGAGACCAGGGTGGTGTTAATGACCTGCAAGTCCTCCCTGATCCCCTGGTACTGTCCCTCCCACAGCCGCTTGTTCTCCTGCACGCTGGCCAGGATCTGGCCCAGCGTATCCTGGGAATGTTGGTAGGCTCTCAGGATCTCGGTGAGTGCCTCCTGGAGAGTCGGTTCCCTGGTCCTGTCCTCCCACTGGTGCACAGCAGTCCTCTGAGTGTCCCTGTTGTCCTGTGCCTTTGTCCCCTGAATTGTGTGCCCACTGCCACTGATCCCAGGTCCCTGATTGTCTTGAGTATGAGGTGTGCCCTGGGGTCACTGTAGTGGTGGACACACTGCTGATTGACGTGTCCTGGGGACAGAGGTATAGGTACACTGGGTGGGTGCTGTGGTGGTGTTTCCAGATGGGGGTGCTATGGTGGTGTGTGACTGTGCCTGGGTAACCGACTTTCCAGAGGTCCCTGATGAGCCAGGTTGGTCATCCAGATCCAGGCGACCAGAGTTGCTGTCATCACTGTGGGCCTCTTCTGTGGGGGGGGCTGGATATTGCTGGAACCTCCTCTCTGCTGACATTGGCTGGGATCCCGGTGGGGATGTAAATGCAGTGTTATGGTTTCTGTGTGTGACATATTGGGCATCAGTGGGCTGCCCTCTTTGTTTGTATTTGCCCTGGCAGCTTTCACTTGTGTACGTTGGTGTATGGTGGGATGATTGGTTCTCTCTAGTGTGCATGCTTTGGTGATGGGTGTCCATGCAGTCTCTGAGTGGTGTCCATGCATTGGTATGGCATGCAGGGCTTGGCATTTGGATGAGTGGGATGTGATGGTGGGGTGTGTGGGAAGTGGTGGAGTGATGAGAGTGAGGGTGAGGGTATGTGATGGCATGCAGGTAGGGGGAAGATAGCAGTAAAGAGTTGACTTACCAGAGTCCAGTCCTCCTGCTACTCCGGCCAGGCCCTCAGAATGCATGATTGCCAAGACTTGCTCCTCCCATGTTGTTAGTTGTGGGGGAGGAGGTCCACGGCCAGTCCTCTGTACAGCGAGCTGGTGTGTGTCTTGCTGCAATGGAACATACATTCCCCCGTAGGTCATTCCACCTCTTCCTGATGTCATCCCTAGTTCTTGGGTGCTGTCCCATGGTGTTAAACCTGTCCACGATCCTCTGCCATAGCTCCATCTTCCTAGCAATGGATATCTGCTGCACCTGTGCTCCAAATAGCTGTGGCTCTACCCTGATGATTTCCTCCACCATGGCCCTTAGCTCCTTCTCTGAGAATCGGGGTGTCTTTGTGGTGCCATGGGTGTTGTGTGAGTTGTGTGGGTGAGGGTGTGTAGGGTGATGGGTGGAGGTGTGTGATGTGGGATGCGTGGGTGGTGTATAGGTGTAGGTGGTGTGTGGCTCTGGTCTTGTCTGTGGTCGTGGTGTCTGTCTCGTGCCAATGGTTTGTATTTGTAAAGGGTTGTGGGTAGTGTGGGTGGGTTTTTTATAGTGGTGTGGGTGTGGTGTGTGTATGGGTGTCAGGTGTGTTATTCAAATTGACCAAAGTAATGTTGTCTTGTATGTGTGTGTGTATTTTGAGAGCGGTGGTATGTACCGCCAATGGTTTACCACCATTAAATGTCCACTGGGGTGATTTGTGGGTCATAATTTGGTGGTCGTTGTTCTGTTTGCATTATGGTGTGGGTTTTGTTACTGCCAGTTTATCACTGACCATTGGTGTGGGGGACCTGTGTCTGTGGCTGAATAGTGACAGATTGGTGTGTGTGTCATAATATGGTGAATAGATATCCGCCGCAGCAGCGGTATGTTGGCAGTAGTCAGCGTGGCGGTAAGTGGGATTTACCACCAATGTCATAATGAGGGCCTTTGTCTTAGTGTCAGTAGGGCAATGGCATTCAGCGTGTTGTCTGCTGGCTCTCCTCCTGATCCACAGTGATCTTGTTCAGGGGCGGTTTCACAGACCTGCCATGCAGTGTCCTCTTCAGTCTATTTTTCTGCAGGTGCGACCATCACCTTTCTTCGAGATTAGGTTGTGTACTTCACTCAACAGCATCAGTTGGTGTCACTGTCCCTTTGACACTTGATGAGGGACCCTCAGCGTTGCTCTTAGAAACGGTCTGGCCTGTCTCCCCCTTTTCTGGTATGTTGCGTTGCTGCACAGGTGACAGGTGCTCATCCATTACAGGCACCCATATTTCAGTTGTTGTTGGTGCGGATCCACTCAGGAAGTCCCTGCACCTTCACTGCCTTCCGCCTCACCAGGAGCCTGATGTCTGGTCCAGTCCACCTAGAACTAAGAGGAACATCTTTCATTTTTCTCACCATGACCATTTCTCCAGCTTTAAAGGGTGTGTGGGCTCTAAGATGGATGGGACAAAGGTTCCTTCTCCTGGAGATGGTGATGCCTCAAGACTGCTGACAACTTCATAGCGTAGTCAGAAATGTTTGCAGCTGTTCACAGCAGTGCTGCTTGAGATGCTGGGAGAGGCAACCTCAACCCCACGGACATAGGCCACCCCATCAGTACCTCATGGTGGGGGGGGTCAAAAGAGTCATTCTAGGTGGCGTTGGCCTTACGGCATGCAGCACTAAAGGCAGAGCATCCGGCCATTTCAGACCTGTTGCATCAGTTGTCTTTGCTAATCTATTTATTATTGTGGAGTTCATCCTCTTCAACTGTCCTGAACTTTGGGGGTGGTAAGGGGCATGCAGTTTCCACTCTATTCCCAAACAGTCACACATATTTTGCACAACTATAGCCAGGAATACACCCCCATGTCTCTATTTATGCCCTGGGTGACCCCAAATCGCAGTATGATATCTTTCATCAAGCATCGCACAACAGTTGCCACATCATTCTTCCTTATGGGAAAACACCTCTGCTCATTTTGAAAATGTATCCACACACACCAGCAAATATTTGAATCCAATCACTGGGGCATATAGGCAAAATCTATTTGGATGTTGGTAAAGGGACCTTGTGATACTGACAAGTGATCATGTGTAGCACAGGACCGGCCTTTAGTAAGTTGGGCACAGAGAGGACATTTGGAGCAGAACTGTGCAGTGAAAGCTGTTCTCCCCGGTACAAACCATTCCTGTCTAATGATCTTATTCATCCCCCCCCCTTGTGCCATGTGAGTGAGTCCATGAGCTAGCCTTGTAAGGGGAAGGAACATACTCTGTGGAGCCACAGGCCTCCCACCCCGGTGGACTCATAATCCATCATCATTTTGCTCACATCCAGCATCAATCCACACTCTCCCCTCACCTGGTGTTGCAGACCCTTGTGCTTCCTTCACATTAGCTAGCAACAATTGTCTCTGAATGAGCTGAATTTTTGGAATACTTTTTTCTATTAAGGGAACCATCTGTACATGCTGTAACATGCTCTCTTTTGCTGTATCAGCTACGGCATTACCTCTGGCTATCTTTCTATTAGCTCCTGAATGGGCCCCTTAATTTTATGACCGCTATGCTGCTAGGTAGTAGTATTGCTTTTAACAAGTTATTTCCTACAGGGCCATTTTGAATGGGGCGCCCTGCTGCTGTTAGAAAACCACAATACTGTCACAGCTGACCAAAATCATGGATAACTCCAAAGGCATAACGTGAGTCAGTGTAAATGTTAACAGTTTTTCCCTCAGCTAGGATGCATGCTCTTGTTACAGCATACAGCTCAGATTGCTGGGCAGATGTGCCAGGTGGCAGAGCTGCACTTTTGATTGTAGTGTCTACTGTTGTTATAGCATAACCAGTGTCTGTTAATCTGCTGGAGGAACTATCATTGCACCACCCATAGTTTGTCTTTTCTAATGGTGTCTGTTGTAATTTTGGTCTGGGTATGGTGCATGTTTCTGCAACCTCAACAACAGGCATGGTCAGGGTCTCATCAGAATCACCTATTGTCGGTAATAATGTTGCCATATTAACAGGTAAGCATCTTTGAATGGTGATATTAGTATTAGATCACAACGTGACCTCATAACCTGTATGCTTGGCTGCCGAAAAATATTGTGTTGCTGCTGGTGACAACAACAACTGCACTGAATGTGGCACATAAACAATGCAAGGGTAGTCCATCACAATAGGAGTTGTACTCTCTACAATCACAGCTGCTGCGGCCACTGCTCTCAAACAAGCCGGATTCACAGTCACTGCTTAAGGCAAAGTCACAGAGTAATACACCACAGATCTTTTTCCAGAGCCATGCTGCTGTGTCAAGACACAATTTGCAAT
The DNA here is from genome assembly GCF_031143425.1 of Pleurodeles waltl. NCBI lineage: Eukaryota > Metazoa > Chordata > Amphibia > Caudata > Salamandridae > Pleurodeles > Pleurodeles waltl. The sequence goes on from NC_090445.1 coordinate 168,921,637, forward strand.
GTCATTTTGCTCTGACACATAGAGATGGAAGGGCAGTTTGTAATCAGGCAGCCCCAATGCTGACGCAGTGCACAATATCCCTTTCAGTTTCTTGAAACAGTCTACAAGTTCATTGGTTCATACAATGTTGTTGGGTGCATCTTGTAGTGGGCATTTCCTCAAGATTGCATCATAGGATCTGTACTCAGGGTTCCAAGGGCGGCTGTAGTTCATCATCCTCAGAAAGGACATCATTCCTTTCCTGGTGGATGCGGGTTGCATGCTTTGAATCATTTTTATTTTGTCAGGTGATATGCGTCATGTAACCTTGGATACCTCATAACCCAGGTAACTCACCTCTTTTTGGCAGCACTTAAATTCTGACAATGAGGACTTGCGTCCTCTCTCCTGGAGGTGGTTCAGCAGAGCTTCAGTGTTTTTCTCACAAGCCTCAAGTGATGGAGATGCCACGAGGTGATCATCAACGTACTGCAATATGACACTACCACCTTCCAGGTGTAGGCTGTCCAGGTCAATCTGTACTGCCTGTGCATAGACCGTGGGACTCTCTGTGGAGCTTAGGGCGAGTCTCATGAAAGTGTACTGGGTACCTTTTATTGTGAAGGCCAAGAGGTACTCACTCTCTGGATGGAGTCTAATTCTGAAAAATGCAGAGGCGAGATCTATTACCAAAAAGTACTCTGCCTGCTGTAGGTATAGAAGATAATATATTATTGTTTGAGGCACAACATGTGCTAAGGGAACCACAATGTTGTTTATCTGGAGTAAATCCTGTATGAATTATACTGCCCTGTAGTACCCTTGGGCAATGGAATTATTAGACTATTACAGGGGCTAGTGGTCTTTTTAATGATATCGTGTTGTAAGAGAGACTCAGTCACTGGTTGCATTCCCTCCTTTGCCTGAAGTGACAGTCTATAGTGATGCATATAATTTAGCATTTTCCATAAGGGTCACTTTATAGGTAGGGCTTGTTTTCAGCCAGCTTGCCTCTTTTTTGTGTTTGCCCAAACCTCTGAGTTCACTTGTTCTAGAACCTTGTTTTTAGTCAGCTGTAAAGCCATATTCCTGTCAAGCTTGTCAAAAACTGCAGCCCTGTCCTTTCTGAGTATTTACAACATACAACACCATCCTTCTCCATCTCCCAACACAGACACAACTCCCAAAGGAAATGTAAAATCCTTAGTTCTTGGTAAGTCCTGGAGACGTTAGACTATGGGCCCAAATCTTTAGGTTAGAATCCTGGTACCACAGCTATAGATGTGTGGTTCTGAAGCTGGCACTTGAAATAACCTCTCATTCTGCGGTGCTAGCTCAATGCTCATGGCACACCCCTATTTGCCTACATGCAATGGTGGTTATTATGAGTTTGGCGGTCCTGCTCCGCTGCCCCGGAAGTGGCGGTAACACCGCCGACAGCGTGGCGGAGCAGGACCGACAAATTATGACCACGGCGGAGAGTTGGCTGCAAAGTAGCCAGTTCACTGCCTGTCCCGCCATGGTGGTGGGACCACCGGGCCGAAGGTGTACCACCTTTGGCCCGATGGTCCACCTCTTATTGCCGATAGTACTATGAGTCTCCTTTCCGCCAGGGATTTCCTGGCGGCAACCATGCCAGGAAATCCCTGGAGGAAAAGATACTGGCGACAGGAATTAACATTGCTGTCACCAGTATGCGACTCCCTCCCCGAAACAGCCATGGCCCCCCTACCACCCTGAGCCTGTAGACACCACCCTCCCCTGCCCCCGAACCCTATACATACCCCACCCCCCCATCCACGCATGCACACCACACATACAAGCACACACATTCACACACATACACGGGTCCACGACACCCCCCAGCTGACACACATTCACACAGATACATACATACACACAAACACCCTCCCCTCCATTCACACACACTCACACCCCATTCCCACACACAACACTCAACACACACACCCTGCCCGCCTCTCCCCTCCCCAGTCGGACGATCACCTTACCTTACCTTACCTGCTTGTGGTGCTAATCAGGCAGGGAATGGGGTCCATGGGGCCTGCTCCGCTGGCACCGCCACATCACACATCATCACCACAATACTGCCATGCCGATTACAAAGTGGCGGTGTCAGCAGAGCAACTAACACTAGACTGCTGACTACCAGTATGGCTGCTGGCGGCTCTGTGCCCAGTTTATGGCGGACAGCTGCCAGGAGTCATAATATGCTGGTCTCCTGGCAGGCATGACTTCAGTGGTCAACTGTTTTGACTGCCAAAGTCCTAATGAGGGCCAATGTGTCCTCATGCAACTCCATTGTCCAGTACAAATATTTGTCTGCCACGTAGGCGTACAATTTAGGCACTTGCCCTGTAAAAAGTGCTAAAGTACAGCGTACAGGCCCACGTACTAATGCCAACTGCACTAAGTTAGTCACCAAGTCACTCTCAGTGTCAGGGCTGTAATTAAACAGCTCTTGAAACATGTCATTGTTGAAATCTCCCTGTAACAGAGTCTATTGGTAGTGTGTTGGAGAGAGAGACAAGACAGGGTTTGTACATAACACAGAAACCTCACTTAATTTACAAGCAGTAAGTGCTCTATTAGCCAATTCTAACCTGTTCTCAGATACTTGTAAGTAAATCCCATTTTGTGGAAAATGTAATGTTGCATGCAATTTATAGAGGAGGTCTCCTCCCAGCAAACTGATGGGTGCATCAGGTGACAGGAGAAATGCATGGGTCGTTGTGAAGTCCTCAACAGAAACTGGTAGGGGTTCTGGCAACACTTCACACATCAGCATTCCATTTACAGCTACAGTAGTGACTGTTTTGCCACAACTGGGACCCAACTTGTTTCTTTCTGCTGCTAGGGTTGCACCACTGTCTATTTGGAAATCAATTTCCTTACGTCTTACCTTAATTGGGAACATGGAATTCTCCTCAGGTGTGTCTGATACCTTCATCATAAAGCACTGGGCTCGTCAGTTTTCTGCCATTTGGGCCATCTCTCACTCCACGTGATCCTATGCTGATCCATGTTGTTCCTGAAAGGGGTCCTCAGGAAGCGCTGTGTTTGCTTGATGTCACAAGGCATGGGTGGTGCTGATGGTTGGACTTCATCCCTGTCAAACCTGTCACTCCTGTTGTTTCTATAATTTTTCTCATACATTTCATTTCTGTAATTTCTCTCTCTTCTACCTCTAAAACTTTAAAACTTTTTGCCCCAGTTCCCGTACCTCGGGTAAACATAACACTGATCCCTACTCTTGTCTTTTCTCTGGTATCCTTGTCCTTCATCCTGTCTATGTTGTGCCCGCTGGTAGTACGTTCCCTCTGGCTCCTCTCTTTGTACTTGCTGCAATACCATACATTTATCATTTTTATCTGTGATCTTTTTTACCTTGAAAATACTATCCCTCTCCATAGTTACCAGAAGCATGTACAACTCTTGATATCCTTTATTAGACCAATCAGGGTGGCGCAGTTTACAACTATGGGCCACATATGCTAATAATCCATTCATAAGTGTCTGAGTAGCCAATACTTTATATGCCTCTGTAGTGCACGTTATCCCTTGCTTCATTGAACCTTAGGGTGTAATCAGCCACTGACTCGCCTGACTTCTGCAACATGGCTGTGACCTGAGAAAAATCACCATGTTTCACTGCTAAGTCATAAATTGTGTCCCTAGCAGACTCTAACCAATTCATCAATTTATTTTCTGTGACATCAATATTATTGGTAAGTATTGTCCAATCTCTTTCCTGTGGAATTTGGAATGCAGTCTTTACCAAAGACCATCTGCTACCATACCCTATTTTTAGTAACATTTCTTTATCTCTGGGAAGGAGGGTATAGGCAATGGATATTTTATGAAGCCATTCATAATATTTCACACTGGCTGTGAATGGGTCTAGGGCATCCTTAGTCATCTGAGCTGCTTCCAAGGGGGTCCATGGTTTTAACATTACTGTACCCTCAACATTATTTTTTGTGCATTCATTTCAGTGTTTATTAGAACATTATCAGTATAAGTTCTCACCCTTTCCCTTTAGCGCCCGTGTGCGTGACTGTGTATCAGCCATTCTCTGTTATCTATCTTATCCTGAAGTTTATTAATGGAGGTTGCATTTTCTCCCTTTCCGTGTTCACTTCCCCCTAGAACTTATCTGCCTCGCTCCTCAGGTGAGATAACTGCCAGCGTTCCTTCTCACTTCTGCACTCAGTCCTAAATCCTGCCTTAGACCAAAAGTCGAAGTTGGGGCGGGGGTTTCAAAAGCAAGTGGCCAGCCATATTCTAAATGTTGAAAGGCCACGACGGCAAGGTATTTAGTTCACTTACCGATGGTGACTTCTCGGGCATCCTACTTCAGATACCATTTGTTAGGGAAACAAATTTTCCAACCCTCCTCAGAGTGACGCAAAGAAAATACAAACACCAGGCAAGACTCCAGAACAATTTAAATGTTTGTTGAGGTATCAATGTTTCTGGCAGACGCACATCCCAGTGTTACGCGTTTGAAACAAGCTTCTTCTGCCCTGAGTCATTCTTGTCGGGCCTTCATATACGTAAGAAAGTGCTGTCACAGCTAAACTCCGAAAGGAGACATAGGGGGTCATTCTAACCAACAGGCTGGCGATGCACAGCTGGGCATTCTGACCGCGGCGGTTCAGCCGCGGCCAGAAACGGAAAGTCGGCGGTGTACCGCCGACTTTCCGCTGCCCTGCAGAATCCTCCATGGCGGTAGAGCGCGCTCCGCCGCCATGGGGATTCTGACACCCCCTACCGCCATCCTGTTCCTGGCGGGTCTCCCGCCAGGAACAGGATGGCGGTAGGGGGTGCCGCGGGGCCCCTGGGGGCCCCTGCAGTGCCCATGCCAATGGCATGGGCACTGCAGGGGCCCCCGTAAGAGGGCCCCAAAAAGAATTTCAGTGTCTGCCTAGCAGACACTGAAATTTGCGACGGGTGCTACTGCACCCGTCGCACTCCAGCAACTCCGCCGGCTCCATTCGGAGCCGGCTTCATCGTTGCTGGGTCTTTCCCGCTGTGCTGGCGGGCGGCCTTTTGGCGGTCGCCCGCCAGCACAGCGGGAAAGCCAGAATGGCCGCCGCGGTCTTGTGACCGCGGTGCGGTCATTTGGCGGGAACCGCATGGCGGGCGGCGACTGCCGCCCGCCGCGTTTAGAATCAGGCCCATAGTCCGAACATGGGCAAGCATATACAAAATAGAAATGGTGCATATACACAAACTACAAGACCACAGAGTAAAATGATATATAATACAGTGTGGGCAAAAACAAGAGAACAGAAAACAGGTGGACTATTTGTAGGCAAAAGGAAGCTATGAACTTGCTTGTGGGGTGGCCTGACGGGCTGAACTTAATGTGTGAGACAGAGCTAAATTTAACATGGGTTGGAGAGGTCTGTTTGCATAGCTGGCGTAGTTGTCAGAGAGGTCAACGGGAAAGCCTTGGTGCAGAGCTGAAATAGTAATGTGAAGGAGGGGAAAGCACTCTGTGAAGGAGAGAGGGGTACACAGCACATGAGCAAGCAGCTTGGTCAGGGACAGGAATAGATAGGTTAGTGGGTTTCAGATAATGTGGGAGAGAATTGGAACTTAAGCATGATATAGTACATACATATGTATAAATATAAATATTTTTTTCCTCAGCAAGGAGTTATTCCTTTTTAAAGGACAGGGCTTCTAGCAGCATTGCTTTGGTATTTTGCGATGGTCTAGAACTGCCTGGTAGCTTGTGTTTGTCCACTAGGTAATGGGGAGTGGATGTGTGTAGAGTCTTTTGGGTGATGCAAACAGTTTTGTAAATGGTCCTGGCTTCAATTGACAACCAGCAGAGAGTGACCAGCATAGGTGTAATGTGGTCATTGCTCTCTGGCCCTGAAGGCAAAGCATATTGCAGAGTGTATGATCGATTTCAGGGGGTGAGATGGGTTTTGGGGAGACCGGTTAAGAGAGAGTTATAATAGTTGACTCTGGAGAGAGACAGGGTATGAGCAAAAGATTTCAGATCTTGCTCTGGATTATAACAGCGGATTCCATAGAAAAGACATAGTTCAAAGTATGCCTTTCTGGCCATGGTGCTGATTTAAGAATAGAAGTTGAGCCTTTTGTCTAAGTGGACTCCTAGAGATTTGGCACTGTCAATGTTGGTGAGTTTACTGATTAGGATGTTGTGCGTGTTCACACAGGATTGTAGTGGAACTATTGATTTGAAAGGGGAGATAAGGAGAAAGTCAGTTTTGTAATGGTTTAGTGTTAGGTGATGAGAGGTCATCCAGTTGTGAACAGAGTTTAGGGTGATGATGAGGTGTGAGATGTTTGGTGAGGAGACCTCTAGATACAGTTAAATGTCATCTGCATATTGATCATATAAGATCCCTGCCTACCTAATGAGTACTCCAGGTGGCTCAATGTATAGGTTGAATACGGTTGGGACTAGGCTAGACCCCAGGGGGGCACCTTGTTCAACCACTTTAGCATCAAGATATAGTCAGCAATGTTTATCCTCTGCAACCTGCAAATGAGGAATCATTGAAACCATTTAAAGACCACGCCATTAATGCCCATTCAATTTTAGAGTGTGTCTAAGAGTATGAGGTGGTTGATTGTGCTGAAGGCTGATGATAGATTGAGAAGAATCTAGAGGCAGTAGTTGCATGAGTCTAGGATTCAAATTGCATCATCGACCATCAGTGTATGTGCTGTTTCTGTCCTGTAGCTGTGATTGAAACCGGAATGGTATTTGTTTAGAAGGTTGTTTATTTAATGTGTTGGGTGATTGCTCCACTGCACATATTTCAATGATTTTTGCAAGGAAAGGCAGGATGGAAATCAGGCAATAGTAATTGAGGTCATAAGTATCAGCAGAGGGTTTTTTGAGGAGAGGGGTGACTTGTCCAGTTTTGAGGCAGCCAGGAAATATTCCTTGGATGAGAACGAGATTCACCAATTTTGTCCAGTAGGGAAGCATATGAGTGTAAAGGTCTCTTTCAAAGTTACCTGGATCTAAGTCTACAAAGTGGTTTGAGGATCTGATTTTCATGATAATTTTGAGTAAGTCTTCCTCTCTAATGGTATTAAATAGTCGCCAAGTGTCTTTGGATTTAGACACCAGGGGAGGGGTAGAATGGACACCTTGACGTAGAAACAATTTTAACTTTGGAATTAAAAAACTGTAGAAACTCTGCTGCTTTTAATGATGGGTCATCAAATTTGATGGATGTGAATGTGGATGGGCTATTGATGGTTTTGACAATATCAAAGAGTAGCTTTGGTCAGTTCTTGACTGAGCCTATGCGGGATCTACAGTAGTTTAATTTCTCACAACAGATTTGTAACTGAATGTGTAAACTTTTGAGCAGTAACTCTGCATACTAGTAGGTGGTGCCATGCTTCTCCACACTGATACCATTGCGATCCACAAATGATGTGCGTAGACAGTATAGGCACCACTTCCATGTGCTGACAACAGTTCCTTTCTTTACCTTCCACCAGATGTGGACTTGAGCTACCCCTCTTCTCTTTAAGCCTACTTTACCTCAACAAGTTCTAATTAAACCAGCATGTAAGGGAAAATGTTGCCTCCGAAAACAACAGGGTTTAAACCTTGTAATGACTGTTGCAAGCAAATGTCTGACAAAATGTACAAAGAGGGACAGGGAACACATTATGAGGTTCAGTACATGTTTTCTCAATGCATTAAAGTCCACAAAGGTATGTTGTTCCTAAACAGCTTAATACCTTGTATTAAGGCTCCGGATTGTGAGCAGGTGGGGAAGGTGGGTAAGGGTGCAGGCAGAGCTGAGGCACATAGAATAGACTAGTACAAGGAGTGGGCCTGCATATCCACCATGTTTGGGGGAACAGGGGGAGTGCGGGTGTCAGTTGAGGCAAGGTGTGTAGTCCACACGTCCCTCAGAGGGATGGAGCAATGTCTTTGGTCTTCACAGCGTACAGGGCGCATGTGCATATGGCTGGAGGTGAGAAGAGTGTCAGAAGACAACAGTGTGTGCTGCTCGATCTGAAATGTACGGTCATGGGAACACTCAAATGAGAAAAGAGCTACTATCTTAGAACGTTTTTAAGCTCCCTGTTCCGCAGCCTCACTACCTCCAAGCTGACAGAGGAGGGTAGGTTGCACTTACTTCACAGCGCTTGACGCTGTGAGTATATATAAGGAACTCATTTTTTCATGTATATCTTTGATTACATCCCTAATTACTTAGTAATGCGTATATGTTCTCTATTAGTTTAGCCCAGCAGCTGAGCATGGCCATCTGCCTACACCTAAGGGGCATTAGTTGCTCTCTAATAGGCTAAGATTCCTACTACCCTTATTTGAGAAAACTATGTATGCACCTCGTTTCATGCGTGTTTTTTTTGGTTTGTTTTGTATATTTTGTGTGTTTGACCTGTTGTTTGTCTTTTTAATGCATGCACCTTTCACTGATTGGTGCGATTCTGCCTGTGGCATGATTTAAAAAAAAATTATTGCCTAATGCATATACTTACCATTGAGGGGAAGTATCACCTTACTACCCATCGCTGAGAGGCCTCTTACCTGCTGTGTTCTCTTTTTTTTTTGTTACAGTTCGGATTACTATAATTTTTAACTGTATAAAGTATATTTTACACTATATGGGATATCTTGTTATTGGGTATTTATAGTAATATTACATTTCCATTTCCAACCAGCTGTAGATTAGGTTTCATATTTGGTCCTAATGAATTGTCAGGGATCATTTGGTACCACTTAAGGCAAGAAACAATTTGACCCCTATTTACATCACTGTTTGAGCTGTTGAGGATCCTTGTCTCCAGAACAGCCACCTTTTGCTTTTATTCATGTCAAGAGGACTGACATATGAAAAGTTGTAAGGCACATATTCATCAATCTGCACACCCAGCAACTTCACTTACATACGACATCACAGAATCTTTATTTAGTGATTTCCGGCAAAGAGTACCCTTTAGGGGCCCATTGGACATTGGCCACTGATAAAGCATGACACCCACTTGGGTGCATGTGGGCTCTTGCTTCTGATCAATCAGATCCCTCCGATCCAATTGGTGAGCATTTACCGATCAACAGCTTAATCCTCTCTCCCCTCACTTCATGGTTTAGTAACAGCACATCTTTGTGGACAATGAAGCAAATGTCCATGGCAGATCACCATCAGGTTTACCTGTGGTGGCTTGGTTCGACACACAGTTCTAAGGCCTGCAGTGATTCCTCATCGATGAACCTGAAGACAATTCGGGACAGAGAGGTGAAACTCTATGATACTAAGAATAGAACGACTCCGTGTCAGTGCCGTCCCAATTCCAATGGTCAGTCTTGATCTCAGTTCAGGAACCGATCTCAAGATAAATTGTGGTTGTGATTCAAAACTTCTGGTAAGTAGAAGAAAAAGCATGACAGCGCAAATGGGCTCCTTCCCGCCACTCTTATACTCCTGAGTGCACTACAAGGGAATCGTCATGCGTCCCGTTCTGATGCCCAAATTAATTCAATATTGGAGCCAATATTGCAGCTTGTCCCAGCAAAACCTAAATGTCCAGTGCTGAATGCTGCACCAAGGCCGATCCAAGAGTTCAGCAAGCCGTTCAATGGCTCTTCAGAACCCTTCCCACTCTCTCTTACCCTTGGTGCCAGTTGGACCCTCAGAGTCCACCCTCTGGTGCCTACCACAGCCTTTACTGACTCTACCTCTGGCTTCACATTTCACCCTGGTCCCTGGCACATTGAGGCAGATGTCAGAGGATGTAGTGTTACTTATTGTGCTCTCCGACTCAGAGTCAGTGGTATCCTGACAACAATAGGGCCACGCTAGGTGTCCATCGAGCAAAAGCTTATGCCTGCTCCTCCTGAGCCTTGCAGAATCCCAGTTCCACAGTACAGATCTCAAACCCTGCATTTCATATTTAGGACAGCCTCTCACAATGAATATGATGAGGGAGACAAGTATGGGCAACCCTATGATGAAGACAGCTTGCAGGAGGACCTCCAGTATGCCAGTGGCCTAAACACCTCTCCTGATACTGGTCTATTCTTGTCTCCGAACCCTGCCACTGAGGAAAATGGCCTCCTTCATAATGGTTTTGCAATGGGCGGGCAACGTTCTAAACCTCCAGCTCTCCATCTTGGAGACAAAAGACTAACATATTAACTTAAGTTCTCCAGCGAGGGCTGTCCAATGCTGAGTCTTTTTTACTGTTTAATGAAGCCCTTATCTAAACTCTTTTAGGGGCCTAGGCCAAGCCTTTTGCTAGTCCCCAAGTGAATTGTCAGGTTGGGAGGAGCCATCGCCCTGCCACCGGAAATCCCAATTTTCTGACTCAGCACCTGTCTACTTAGAGCCTGGAGGTGTAAACTTCCACCAACCGGACAAACCCGAATGCCTTTCTGGATTCTCCTCCAGGTCAGGAGTCTGAGAAGGTAGAGACCTTTGGGAAGAGAGTGTTTTCTTTCACACATTTGGATCTCCAGTTGGTCAGTGCAAGTTTTTCCAGGGGTTCTGGAAGACTTTCTTCCCACACTGATCCACGCTAAGCAGATGGCAGTGATGCTGCGATGTTTACTATACATTGTGCCCTGATTATCATGGATTCCATTGGTCAAATTGTTGGCACTAGCATTGTTATCTCAAAGAAACTAGGTAACCCCTATATAAGTACTTAAAGGTCTGGGATGAGGGAGAAAAAAAAATAAACATACAAAATTACCTGATTACCCCTTTCAGATTGGAACCTACCACTCAAAAAGTATATGAGGGCAGTGCTAATGCTAGTCTATGAAAGGAGCAGGCCTCACAGTATTGGAAAACGAATTTAGGAATATTTCACTACCAGGACACATCTGTGCTGTAATCTAACATCCTCCCCAAAAATGCATACCACACTCCCATCTGATCACTTGTTCCTTGACCAGCACATGACATGCTCTCCATCTCAACTCAAGCCTACATTGTAGGTTATTTTAACTTCTAGGCCAATTACTCTTTCGAAGTCTACAGTCAAACCATCAGCAAGGTTATGTGCATCCTTGACTTCTTCCAACTAGTGAATGCACCTCCACACTGTCTAGATCTACTCACTCCACTATTCTCAACCTGTTAATCTGCTGAAAGACCCTCCAGATCTCTTGGTCAGATGATAGCCTAAATTGCTTCATTTTAGAGATTGAGTTTTGTAATAAGTAAGATCATGGCTCTCTCCGATAACACAGAACCTTCTGGAAGAATCTAAATAGCCTGTGACACGAGGAGTTCGCCCAGCCTATCCTCAAAATTCCTAATCTGGCTTCCACCAATGAATTTCTAGCCCATGTAGGGAGGTATATGACAGCAGCATTGACTACCCTTGCTCCTCTCTCAGCACAAAAGTGGAACCAGCTGAAAACTAATAAGTGGTCCATTGATGACATGCGCCTCTTATAACAGTGTGACAGACACCTTGAAAGAGTTTAGAAATAATCAGACCCACCTGCTAATCTAATTGCTTGAAAACTACATTCTAGAGACTATCAATCAGCTTGCGCCAGGGCAAAAATGAGCATTTCGAAGCCTGCGTCTCAGAGGCAGACAGCTCTGCTAAAGAACTTTACAGAGTCTGAATGAAATATTGTCTCCCAACTAAAAGTCAATCCCTCTTGAGGCTTTGATGTATTTGTGAGATCACCTCTGTTCGTCTCAATTAGCAAAATCCACATTCTTCAAGTGAGCATTTCGTCCTTCCTGCAACATTACAAGCCCTTTCTTCCATTACTTTCCCAAACCTCTGACACTCTCACTCAGTTCACCTGCTACCACCAAGGATCAAGTCTGTAGAATCCTCAACAAGTGATCCCACTCTGGGTTATTTGTAATGCCAATGTTGTCAATTTGGGTCTTCCACTGTCGCTGTCACTTATCACCATGGTAACCAATAGTTCCCACTCAAGCGGTCTCATCCCTCAACCGCTAAAGCACCATCATTAAACCCATGCTGAAAAAAATTCCTTGGACCCTGATAATCTATCCAACTATAAACTGATCTCTGGCCTAGCCTGTGTTGCCATGGCCATCGAAACAGTGGTCAGTTATCAAATCTCCTCTCACCTGGACATCCGTATCCTCTCCAGTGACTTTCAATCAGGCTTCAGACTGTATTGAGGAGCACAGAAAATCGGGGACGAATCTCTCATACAATCTTTCAAAGTTGAATAGTCCCAATTCACGAAGCCCAGGCCCTAACAGTTAGATATATACTTTTGGAGGTTTTCTTTTATATTCCGAATTGATACATGTTTTTTGAGGCCTTCACAAACAGTATGAGGAGTCCCATGAGCGCTCTTATAAGAAAATGTTTTGCTTACTCAGTTCCCACCAGATGGAAAATTCTATGCCTTTTATATTTTGTTTTTTTCTACATGCGGAATACAATCACATTAAATATGGAGATGTTCCCTACAATTCCCATCCTAAAAAAAACTTACTCCTGGCTTTCAAATGAGTTATGTATCCATTTTCATGGTGGAAAAAAAACTATAGGTTTGTGGGAGTTCACTGTAGCTAGGATGAGTGAGTAGAAGAGTCGTGGATAAAGACAGGGCTGTTAAAAGATTTAGAGAAACAACACCTGCTGTTGCACAATGCACTGAAACCATACACCGTGTATTAACAATGCAGTGTAAGATAACAACACCTGCACAGTAAAGGTATGAAGTAAACAAATCCTCTATCACCGCACCTGTAAAGATAAAGCGATTAGGTGTGTGTGTGTGTGTGTGTGTATATATATATATATATATATATATATATATGAAAGAAATCGTCAACTAACTATGCATGCAAGTTCCCACTGCCCCAAGTGTGTACCTCTCGCAAAACCTGCCTTAGAAAGAAAATGTTAGTCAGACCCATATTGCATGTTGAAAGTGAGCTTCGCAAGCATCCCTGTCCTGGATGTTTGGTTGGAGGTTCCTACTCCAAATATAGGGCTCAGTCAGTGCAAATTACAACGCAACTTTTCAAATACATGGCTAAGCACTTTTAGAGCAGGAGTATGGCAACCTATGCAACTCTAAGGGAAGGGCCCTGGCATGCAGCCTCCTCCTTTTATTGGGTCTCCATGGCATTCAGGAAATCTTGCTAAGTGTTGTGAAAACAGGACTATATGAAAGGCCTGATTTAGATGTTTGGTATATGGGACTTTTTGTCAGTTGTCCCACGTCTGAGGAATTATTGATGTGTGTGTATTAATGTCTACGCTCTAAAAAGGGTGGATGATGCATCTGACATTTTCTAGCGGGCGTTCTGTATCTGCCAAACTCTAAATCAGTACCTACGTCTTATTATGTAACTTGTACCAGCCATCATTTTCTTACCTCTCACTAAAGATAAACTAGAAGCTACAAACGACTTTGTAGAATAAAGACGAGTTGACTACAATGCTTAGATCAAATGAAAGGCATGTGTTCTGGGTTCCACAGTTTCATGTCATCTCATTCTAACAGCTGTCTCCTTCCGTATTGAAACCTATCGACCTGTGACCCAACATCCTCCATTGCCTTGCCTCTGGAAGCTTCTCAGCTTGTAGATGCCAGATTTTCTGAGATCACTGCTTTTCTAATAAATACATTTTGCGGACTCATTTTGTCTCTTCTAAGACAGGAGTCATGTGGTATGGATGGTTTTGCGTTAGAAAATGACTCTAGGCTGGTTAGAATATTTTTTTAAATTCTAACCTGCCTAGCCCCCTTCTTCCATACCGCCAGCCCCACCCGACTAAAATCTTTTTTTTTACACTAGCCTTCCCTTTGCACCGGCTTGCACCATTCCATAAATATGGTGCCCGGCTGGTGCACAGAAATGGTGTAAGCCGGTGCTAAACCTTTTGGTGCAAAACTCCATTAGTGCAGTTTTGCCCCAAAAAGTATAAACCAGGGCCCTGATTCCCAGTTATGAAGTTTGCAGCTCTTGCCATAGCACCACATCCTCTACTCACCTTTTATTCTGAAAACTGGTGTAGCTCTTCTTCCCCACGTACAGCACTTTTGTTGTTATTAAAAACAAAGACATCTTGTCTGCTTTTCCCTTAAATGATTTATTTATTTTGTCATCACATCTCCCATGTATGAGAAGTGATGAGTTTATCCTGTCATTGTCCATTTCTACCTATTCATTTAACACAGCCATTAGATTGTAGAATGTGGTGAAATATCCAAAATAGGCACAAACTATACATCTAATTAATCACCCTCCTCTCTTGTAGCTCTCCTGCTCACACACGCTCTTCCTTGTCGCACTTTATTCCTGTATTCTCCCTGGCCTGCTTTCTACCCCAGCCTTATTTAAGCTGCGTCTCCCTGCTCTTGCCCAATCCTCTTTCTAGTGATTGTTAGTGTGCATTCTATACCCGCGGTGCTCTCCTGCCTCCACCTACAATCTATCCCTACCTCATCTATACAGGCACAGCTTGTGGCGGGTTTAGGGGGCAGGGTAGCCTGTGGAATTAATTTAATTGAAAAAAAGCACTTACCTGAATCATCGCCGCCACTGCGCCTCTCCTCCTGCCTTCACCGCAGCTGCAGGCACAGGCTCCCAGCCTACCCTGCGGCCAATCTGAATGCTGCTGTAATGCTGCTGGGAGCATGACAGTAGCATTTGGATTGGCTGGAGCACCAAGCCAGGGCACTCCAAGGCAGAGTGGGAGTCTCTGCCTATTGTCCCCCACTCGGCAACACAGTGCCGGGTTGGAAAGAGCCTAGTGCGCATGTGTGTTTGGCCAGCCCGACAGGGCTGGCCAAACATACATGCGCACTGATGGGGAGTGCTTTGCAATCCCTCTCAGTGCTCATCACAGCTTGTGGCCCGCCCATTTTACAATAAAACAATAGTACAAGTAGTTTATTATTGTTTTATTGTAAATGTTTGGCTGCTGCTGTTGGTGGTCAACGCTCCTCTGCCTTAGCAGAGGAGCCGCGCCTGCATCTATAGCTGTCTCCCAGTAACTGGCTGCCTTGTTCGTCTTACGCTCCCTAGCTGTCCAGCTGTCTCTCTGGCATCATTCATTCATCCTGTCTCTTACAGAATGATCAGAGTGGGGCCTGCACCAGTGGATATAGAGGGGGCTGGGAACGTTTATGGCAAAGATGTTTTATTTGCGCTGATATTCACACTAAAAACAATACCTGTCTGGTCCTACGTCTATTGGATGCTGTTCACTGGACCTATTGAGTTTGTCAATGTTTCTGGAACTTGCAGTACAACTTTATTGGGAGATTTCCTATTCTCCTCATACTTTCTGCTTGCCATTGATTTGAAGGGTCTTTCATTTCTCTTGCGGAAGCATAGTTTAAAGCTTCCTGGCACAGATTACATTTACTTCCATGGAACTCATGAAAACAATGACTAAAGGAATATATAATCAATTCCTTTTTTACGTTTTGCCTAGACAACACATGCATTGTGTGTTCAGGACCTTTTGTTTTCTATCAGTGGGTTAGAGACCACCCATTGCTTGCCATTGGTTGGCTTTATTGTCACTCTCATTTGCTTGCTTCTTATTGGTCAGCTGCTGTAGGGTTCCTTCCTCTTTGTGTATTTGTTCCTCCTCTGGAGCATGAATGCATTGCTTGTGTCTTTGAACTGCTCACTTTTTTAGACACTATGGGGGTCATTACAACCCCAGCGGTCGTCGATAATGTGGCGGTAATACCGCCATCAGGTGGGCGGTACTTACTGCCACATTATGACATTGGCGAGTTGGCTGAAGCCAACCCGCCAATGTACCACTCCAACCCACCCCAGCGGTAACAGCCGCCAGGCTGGAGATAGCCATCTCCAGCCCGGCAGCCGCCGTTGTGCCGCCTGCGGGATTATGACTCCGCCTGCCGCCATGGTTTTCATGGTGTTTGTAACGCCATGAAAACCATGGCGGTAGGCCATAACAATGACAGGGAATTCCTTCCCTGTCACTGATAGGGGTCCCCCACCTACCTCTCCAAACCCCCTCACCAGTCCCTACATCCACGCCCCCTTCACACACACACATGCATACATACACTCTTTCACACATACATACACTCATGCATACATCCAATCACAGACACATCTGCACACACATACATTCACACTCCCCCCACACACACACACACATTAACCCCCTCCCCTGTTGGAAACCCGACTTACCTGGATCCAGAGGGTCCTCCGGCAGGAGATGGGATGGGGCGCTGCTACCACCAGCAGCGCCCGCCAACAGAATACTGCCAGGCCATATTATTTGTCATAGTACGGCGGTCTACTGGTGTAGCGCTACTGGTGGTAGCAGCGCCACTTTACCACCATACGCCAGTATGGCCACAGCCGGAAATCCGGCTGTGGTCATATTATGGTGGACGGCTGGTAGCCGCAGCGGCGGTCTTTTGGTGGCTGTCGCCGCGGCGGTAAGCGGTTTTTACCACCGATGTTGTAATGAGGGCCTATATTTTCTTTCTCTTTAAGTACTCTACAGAGTGCCTTTTTCAGCTATTTGTCTCATGTACTCCTTCCAACTCTGCTTGCTCTATCCACCCTTCCACCTTCTGTTCCATTGTTGTTTGCCAATCACATACCTTCTTTCGTAGTTGCTTATATAATCCACCCTCCCTCAGTCCCTCCTTCTATTGTTGCTTGTTCCCTCACTAGCAATCCCTCCTTCCATTGTTGCTTGACCCGACTGCCCTTCCTCCTTCAGTTGTTGCTTGCCCACCACCGACCCTGCTCTGCGCTTCTGAGATCAGATGCATTCAGGACAGGGCCGCAGGGAGCAAAAGCTGCTATTTCAGGCCTCTTGTGCATGGGCCTGCACTGGCTGCAACGGAAGCTTTCACTGCCTATGGCCCTGGCCTGGAATCAGGCCTGGGCCATTTCAGTTCTTTTGTGCACCAGTGAGTGTGCACATAGGGAAAAAAATGAGGACTTACCTGGGTCCTCGTTCCCAGGGGTCCTCATTGCCAGCTGCCTGACTCGCTCTCTGCCTCATGGCCCTGGATCATCTGGAGCTGCTGGGCTACTGCCACCGGTGAGCAGCTCCATGCTATGTGGCCCATAACTCGGCTGCAGTGCGCATGCGGTAAGCTCCGTTCCACTGGCAAAACTCACACGGAGTGCCAAAAACTCCGTTAGCTCTACCAGCAGAGGTGAGTTCACCAACCATCCCTAGGTACAACATGGCTAAAACATTGACATAGCCAATAGCTATTACAACTAGCACGCCCGCTTATCTTGTAAACAAGCTTGCCATCTCTGGTGGTTCTCAGCACACCCTCCACCAGGACACCATCAGACTGCAGTCTCTAAAGTGCTGAAGTGAAAAAAAATAAAAATAACAGCTATATTTTCTCGTCTAGCACCTAGGATTTAGTATCAGGTAGAGAAGCCCTGGGGTGGGGGGCACACACCACAGGGCGCAGGCCATGCGCCTGCCTGTTATCGTATATTCAGAGCGCTGATCTTTCTATGTATGTGTATGAATGAGCTGTGCTATCTGGCATCACTAACCAGAATTCACTACAATAACAAGCTCGAGTCGCTTCCCTGAAAAGTGGATCATGTCAAAGAAATCTGGTATTTCCAATAGAAAACCAGAGGTTGGTTGCGTGTGTGCTGCTTTTCACATAAATGTTATTTCGGGGCAGGAGGAGTGCGTTCAGTGGCTTCCCAATGATTGAATGCAGCCCACGCGCGCGCGCGCATGTGTGAGTGTGTGTGTGTGTGTGGCTCTGGATCCATGTCATCAAGGAGAGCAGGCATGCACCTTCTCGTCTTTAATTGATAGGGATGAGGGACTGCACTTAGTGGGCACTTTAAATAACTGTAAGGTAGGCCTCTATGGTCCAGTGATAACGCGTAAAAATCTTGATAATTTAACTTACAAGGGGACTCGTTTTAGGCCAATTAATCTTTTGACCACGTTTGGGTACTTCCCAGAACAAGATATTCGTTTAGCATTTCAATCAATAGATCAATAGCCTCATCAATATTCACAATAACTAATCAATTCAGTCTATCAGTAACCTTTAATAAGACTCAAACACACCATGACCTTTCAGCCATGAATAACCACACTCTAGTAAGTGTTTGGATATTTATTCCCGATTAGTTACAATCTAACCTCATATTTATTAGTTTCAATATCAACAAGCACATCAAAACCACTATAATCTGGCAACTCGAGTAAGACTTTAGCAAAGCATAGGTCATGAACATTAGAACAAAGCACGATGTTAACATGAATCAACTTTAGCAGAGTTTCATTAGTACATTATTCAACAAAGCAAGAATCTAGTCAATTGTCTATTTGCGTCAGTTTAGTGAACTCCTTAACTAACCTCGAATTAGCATCAGCATGTTGGGTTTCATGCAAAACAATTTGGCAACATGAATTTAGAAAAACATCTAACTATGGCCTCTATTAAAAGAGCAGTTGGTACCTAGAAAGAAAAGGCAAACAGACAATTACAATATATCATCAGATAGTTACCCATCCAAATGTGCCAGCATACAGCGTCAGTCTTCGTCCTCAGGACATCAGTCGATTCACCATCAGCCAGGATAGAACAGGTAAGACTCAGCAGGGCATAGCTAAGAATAGGGCTCTTCTCTCCTAAGGAGGAGATGTAAGTATCGGACAACAGAGGATGGTTTAGAGTAACAGACAAAAGTCTCTCAGCATGACAAGATAACGGCTAGGAATGGCTAAGAAAGGCTCAAATAATGGCACAGTAGTGGCAAGGAATGTCCGGTAATGGCCCCACTTCTCCTTGGGTCACGCCGTTATATCAAAGCTGTTGAACAAGTCTCTAATTTCCCATTGGGCAATATTTGGTGCATCGTTATCTCTGTCCAATGATCCATCACACACCTTACTAGAATTTTCACCTAAGACAGTTCTTATGCAGTTGATTGGCTCCTGTGATTGACGTCATCAACGGGTGGAATGTCAGGTAAGAAAAGTTACACTTGTTGCTCCAGTCAGTAGTTCCATTGTTTTCTCCTAGTCCAGACGACCTTGCACCTGTTGCGAATTACACTGTTGCATTTGGCAAGAATGTCTCCTTGAGCAAGTCGGGTCCCATGAGAAAGAATTTACTACGGCTACACACATATCTCTAGCTTCTGGAAAAGTACAGCTTTGTGTCCTTCAGGAAAGCAGCACATTGCACGTTAGAAAAACACAGTTAATATGAGACCAGGCAGCTAGGCCCAAACCCTTGCTAACTAAGGCCTAGTGATCGATTTAGCAAAACCCTACTACATAATCCTTAATGCTAATACAAAACCATACATTAGTACACTATTTATTCATTATTAGTCAGTTTCATTAATCATTGTACACATTGGTGGCCACTCCCCGTGGGCACATTTCAAACGCGTACACTATTTTCTCTGGGTTAACACATCTTCTATGTGGCTTCATTACGCATTATATTGCAAGCTTTTCATGTTACTATTGATTATAAAAGTCACACTCCAACAATAGTAGAAGGCATAACGCCAAAACTCGTAGATCTTTTTCTTTCTTTTTGCATGAATGACGAGCAAGTTAATGTAATAAATTAAATCAAACAACTTTGTAGTCTGTGGTGCGGTGAATCCGGTTTCCAGCTTGGTGATTTTGGGGATGGATACGAGTGAAGATTATATACAACAGCTGCGTTGCACACCACGCACACCCAGAGAGTGAGGCGAGGTTGCGAGAGCGCAGCAAGACAAAACCGGAGACAGAGAGAGTATCTAGTTCATGTTTCTGCCCTGTTACAAACAACAGGCAACATAGCAGTACACAGGTAAGCGGCGGTGGCAGGGGCTGTGAAGGCGTGGGGGAGGTGTAGAGGAGCTGCACGACCCAACGCTGCAGAGGTAGTGGCAGTGGGGGGCAGCTTCACCAAACCCATACCGGATGGCAACACGTTAGCGACTTGACCGCATTCGTGATCTACAAAACGTAGTCCTGATTGGATCTGTAATTTGGGCATATATCTGGTACCTGGTAGCGTTGATTACCAAATGAGGAAAACAGACCCTACAAATTGCAATAAGGAATTCAAATTGCTTGTATCTTAGTTAAAACACCACACTATTTTATACTGCCTCACATTGACTCTCAAGATGTACAAGAAATCATAATAAATCAGTGTGGTGTGGAAAAAGAATGATTTCCAAGTCTTATTTTTTTATCATGTCTGAGAAAGGCAAATCTAGAGCTCAGCGAGCCAGGGAGCTATTAAATGATGACGGAACGCTTGCATCTATTACAAATAGAGCACATATACAAGAGGAGAAGAACACCTGATGCCGTTATTAAAAGCTTGGAATAGGTGCGCACAATGGAAGTTAATAAATGGTGGGAAAAAAACACCTTGCAAATGTATACAGGACAAAAAGAATTCCACGTGGTTTAAGAATTTTAATAATGCCTACCTTAAATGATTTGGATGAAGGTTTCATAAAAAGGTAGCAAAGTGATACAATTGACTGTTCCTTTAAATTAATGAGAACTTTGATCACACAAGCAGAGAGAAAATTAGAAAAACTAGTGGTTAAAATTATAGAGTTATAACGAGAGTTGGGGAATTAGTGGTGAAAATTAAAGAGTTAGAGCAAGAGTTGGAGAAAATTACCACAACTGAGGATATCAAAAAGGCTTTGGGACAAATGGAAAAGAAAGTCAATACACACGAATCAGAAGTAGAAAAAAGAAAAGCCAAGAAAGTTAATCAAGATTGAATTGATTACATACCTGGTCAGATCATTACATTTGCTAGAAAATTTGACTTATTAAGGAACAGAGTTGCAATTTAGAAGGTAACTGACCAAGAAGCATCAGGAACAAATGATAGTTCTGAGGTGAGCTCTATGGAAGAAGAATCTGATCCTACCAGTCTGGATTTTTCTGGAGAGCTGAGGCTAATACAGATGGTAACAAGACAGAAGGGGAGAGGGCGAGGGACTGCCTCTGGGCGAGGACAACAAAAGCGTCAGAAGGGCAAATCAAGACCAGGAGGACTAGAAGAGGAAGGAGGACCAAGATGAGGAAGACGAAAGAGAAGGTAAAATGGAAAAAGATGCAAAGTAAGGAGAATATAGTCATCAATGTCTCCTCTAAGACATTGAATTTAGATCAAATTAAAGCCCTGAACAAAGGATTGTCAATTTGCCTGGATGCAGTGATCAATCTTACCAATCTTCGTATTGATCTATAGAAGTTTTGTCGCAAACTAAAGCTCAGAAAATATTTTAAATCCCGTCCCCCTAAAAATAAAAGCAACACAATGAGCCAACTAGAAACCTCGCGTATTACTGTTAAGGATCTAGCAACTTTAAAAACAATTGCAGAATTGGAAGAGGAATCTGAGGGAGCCTTGAGGTACATGAATCTATCGGAGACATCAGATGAACAACTGTGTAAAATTTGGGCCTCATCACATGTAAAGGAGGTGATAGTGGATTAAAACCTCCATCAATTTTTTTGCCCACAATTGCCACCTGGGAATAAAATTGATCTTTTTCAAGAGCTGATGATAGAAGAAGTGAACTGTCTAGCTCACAGGAGCTCACCAGTGCAAAGGCACAGCAATTTAACTCAAAAAGAACATAGAACTCTGAAAATGCTGATGGATGATGTAACAATTAAATCAGAGCCTCAGATAAAGGTGGCAACAATGTGGTTCAAGATAGCTCTGCCTATATAATGGAAATGATGAGGCAACTGAACAATGACCCGCATTATAAAAGATTGGAGAGGAATCCAACTGAAACTATAACCATTGAATTTCATCAGAGGTTGCAGGAATGGCACAACTTGGATCTCTTTGATATGGAGGAAGATAGATATCTTAAAATTGAGTACTCTATCACACCAACCATTTACTTTCTTCCAAAGGTGCACAAATGTTTACAGAAACCATGGACAGACCCATTGTTAGTTCTATTGGATCATTGCTCGAAAACACGTCTAGATTCACTGACACCTTCCTGGTCAGTTATGTTACTTCTTTGCCTTCCTTTCTGGTGATATAATGGACTTTGTAGCTAAAATCCATGATATCCCTTGGCAAGATAACTATATACTGGCAACAATCGACATAACATCATTGTACACCTCCATTTGACATGAGGATGGCATAATGACTGTTAAATGATTTTCGAGGGCAAGACTTATTAGCTATTTGGAACATTCAAATATGCTCATAAATATGTTATCTTTCTGCCTTACACTCAACATATTCATGTTCAATGGTGAGTACTATTTACAAAGACAAGGTACAGCCATGGGACGTACGCAAACCTCTAGGTGGAGTTTTGGGAGGCAAAAACAATTTTGCACAGCACTTTTGACGAGCAATTTAGGGGGTCATTCTAACTCTGGCGGGCGGCAGAGGCCGCCCGCCAGAGTTCCCCCGACAGAACACCGCTCCGCGGTCAGAAGACCGGCGCGGTGATTCTGTGTTTCCCGCTGGGCTGGCGGGTGACAGCCAGAAGGCCGCCCGCCAGCCCAGCGGGAAACCCCTTCCCACGAGGAAGCCGGCTCCGAATGGAGCCGGTGGAGTGGGAAGGTGCGACGGGTGCAGTTGCACCCGTCGCCAATTTCAGTGTCTGCTAAGCAGACACTGAAATTCTTTGTGGGGCCCTCTTACGGGGGCCCCACGACACCCCATACTGCCATCCTGTTCCTGGCGGGCGAACCGCCAGGAACAGGATGGCGGTATGGGGTGTCGCCAAGGAGGATTCCTGAGGGCAGCGGAAAACCGGCGGGAGACCGCCGGTTTTCCTGTTCTGACCGCGGCCAAACCGCCGCGGTCAGAATGCCCTGCGGGGCACCGCCAGCCTGTTGGCGGTGCTCCCGCCGACCCCGGCGGTCCTTGACCGCCGGGGTCGGAATGACCCCCTTAGTGTCATAAATTAAATAAAACAACGTTGGAGTCTGTGGTGCAGTGAATCTAATTTCCAGCTTGGTGATTTTTGGAACGGATACAAATATATATATATATATATATATATATATATATATATATATATATATATACATATACATATATACATCAACAAAACATGAATACCGGAATCACAAGTCTCAATATGGTAGCGGTCCGAGCATGGACCCAGCAATCCACATATATATTACAACAGCTCCTCCACAGTAAAAGAACGTGCTCGGACACTTGACGTATTTGCATGTATTTAATAAAACGATGCCTCCACACAACGCATTTCAGCCGTAGCCTTGATCATGTATGGATGGTTGTTTAGTTTGTGAATAAAATATCCTCAAACTGTAAACATAAATGACAGATTGACATGCACATATCAAAACAATGTAAAGGCAAGGTGGCCGCCATCTTGGAATATCGTACAGACTATGGGCCTGATTCTAACTTTGGAGGACGGTGTTAAACCGTCCCAAAAGTGGCGGATATACCACCTACCGTATTACGAGTTCCATAGGATATAATGGACTCGTAATACGGTAGGTGGTATATCCGCCACTTTTGGGACGGTTTAACACCGTCCTCCAAAGTTAGAATCAGGCCCTTAGTCCTTCAGTGTGGATGAGCGTATACCATATGTGTCCAAAGCTATAAAAGCTACATTCACATAAGAAGAAATATTGTATAACTAATAACTAAACAGGTTCTTAAATTATTCATACAATGGAACAAAATATCTCAAATAATAAATACAGGTTCAAATGAACAACCTCCAATTCCCTAATATTCCTACAACCAGGTTCACCACTGTATTAATATCAATACTGCCTGATATACATAGTCAAAATTTGCCTTGCTCCACCCTGCCACTACACCAAATCAAACCAAAACACAACCAACACCATAGTAAAAAATATAATGAACATCCCAAATGTGCTTTAAAAATCAAAAAAATTACCCATTAGAGGTCCAGGATTTATCCATCTACCTTTAACTATTTAACCCAAATGAACATTAATTTCTTCACTGGAGTTCAAACCCAAGGGACTTAAAGTATTTAATCTAATAATAAGTTTGGATTCCAAAATCCGCAGTTTTTTCTCTCTATTTCCCACGCGTATATTTGGCTTGATCTGATCGATGACCACAAAACTAAGCAATGTTTCATCCCCATTATGTGTTGAGTGGAAATGTCTAGCAATGGGGTAATTACGGTCACAATTACTAATAGCTTCCATGT
The DNA here is from genome assembly GCF_031143425.1 of Pleurodeles waltl. Lineage (NCBI taxonomy): Eukaryota > Metazoa > Chordata > Amphibia > Caudata > Salamandridae > Pleurodeles > Pleurodeles waltl. The sequence continues at coordinate 168,945,834 of NC_090445.1, forward strand.
GTTTCAAAACTCTCTTTTTGGCCTTATGTATTGTTCTTCCCGCATATAATTTGTTGCAAGGGCACTTTAAGCAATATACACAATAATCTGTATTGCAATTGTAATGGCCCCTTATTTTATAGGACCTAGATCCTTCGTCACTTGGCACATCCATACACTTGACACTGTACTTACAGGCTTTGCATCTATTACAACAGTAGAATCCAGACGGATTTCCTGATAATGTACTTTCATCCTGAACAGAAGTTACCACATTATGGTTTAAATTGTCAATAAGTGATCTGCCCTTGCGAAAAGTCACCAATGGCATATTAGTAATGCGAGTGCTTAAAGTGGAGTCAGTCTGTAAAATATGCCAACTTTTGCTAAGAATCTGTCTTATTGAATATGCAGGATTCGAATATGTCATGATAAATCTCAAGCAATCTTCTGACTTTCACTCAAAAGTCTTAGTATATAGAAGATCCTCTCTCCTGATGTTGTATACTTTATTTATGGCTTGTTGTATGATCTTATTCTTATAACCCCTTTCTTGGAATCTTCTACACATTATCTCACTTTCATGCTGGTAATCTTCCCATGTACTACAAATACGCCGAGTTCTTAATAATTCTCCATATGGAATGCTCTCTATCAGCCTGGGTGGATGTGCACTTTTGGCATACAGTAAACTGTTCCCGGCAGTAGCTTTCCTATGTAACCTGGTGCTTAAATTTGCATCCTGAACTGTAACTTCTACATCCAAAAATTGGATATGTTTCTTACTGTGTTGCTCACTGAGCTGAAGATTGTATTTATTCTCATTCAAAGCTGCCACAAACCTTAGTACAGACTGTTCATCACCTTTCCAGATCACAAAGATGTCATCAATATATCAACAGCACATTACTACTTTATCCTCGTAATCTGGTATATTGATGGATACCTACTCCTCCCACCAACCCATAAGCAGATTGGCACAAAGCAAGTACCCATCGCTGTTCCCTGTACCTGTCCGTATACCTGATTATCGAACAGGAAAAAGTTGTTATTGAGACAGTAACTGATCATGTCACAGATCATCTCAGTATGTAATAAGTATGATATTGATCTAGCTGTCATATAATGTTGAACAGCCATTAGCCAAAAATCATGTTGGATGCATGTATAAAGACTTGTAAAATCCATAGTTAGTAGTACATAGTCATCCTCCCATTGAATAACATCAATCAGTTTAAAAAAAAAAAACAACTGTGTTGTATCCTTCACGGGAGAACTTCCACAAATGGTCTGAGAAAATAATCTATATATCAAGTAAAGAACCCATAGCAGACACAATAGGTCTACCCAGAGGAGTTTTCTTATTTTTGTGTAACCTGGGTGGAAGATACAATACTGGGATGGTGGGGTGATCACATCTCAAAAAGCAAAATTCCTCCCAGTTCAATAAATCTCTTTCTCTCCAATCAGACAATAGCTAATAATAGCTGATATTAGCTGACTTCACATCTGAACATGTTACCTTTTGTGTAACATTTCAAATCTTTTGTTTGCCTCTTGCCCTCAATTATATATTGACTTTTATCTAGAATTACTACATTCCCTCCTTTGTCAGATTGACAGATCACAATGTTGTAATTCTTTTTCAGACTTTTTAAAGCCATTTTTTGGGCATTGGCGAGGTTGTCATATTTTTTATTTCTCGATTCATATCTGATTTTTAGCAATTGCTAAATGACATCCCTCTCAAATACTTCTATGGCCTTACACTGTACCTCTGGTACAAACGTCGATTTTGACTTAAGAAAGTAGGGCATGCTGCATCCGTCTCAACTTCTAGATTATCCAAATTCTAAATTGGATCACCATGAGCCTCAATACCATCATGTAAAATAGACAGTGTGTGTAACAATTCTATATCAGAGATACATAACCTACTAACTTCACCCTTGTCTAAGACTTGTGGTTCTTCTGTCACTTTAGTCTGATACCATTTTTTTTAGTTTCAATTTTCTGAGAAAATGAAAAAGGTCAATTCTTGTTTGTACATAATCTAAATCATTGGTTGGACAAAAAGATAGACCTAACGTTAGTAGACTTCTTTCTTCTTCTTCAGATAATGCCCTACTCGAGAGGCTTACCACAGTCATTACATTCCTTTCCGGGCTCTTGTCATTACTCCCGCTGGCCTGGGATCTTCTTTTCTTTCCTCGTATCTTCGCTGCACGGTTACTCTCCCTCTGCCTCTCATTCCTCGACCCTTGCTTCTCTGGGGGAATGATTCTTTCTTTTGGTCTGTCCTTCCTTGATTCAGGAGGAAAATTGTTTAAAACAATTAGACCTATTAACATTTTTATCAACCCCCGGCCCCTTTGCCAAAATCGAGCCTGACACATCAGATTGACTACTGTCGGAAACATCACTCTCTTCCAATTCTCTTGTGTATTCACTAGTATTAACCGCAGTCATTGCAGCTGTTGAATGTTGCTCAATCTCTGTATACATATAATCATATTTCTGGTGAAACGTTAAGATCCTTCCTGACTGATAATCCTTGAAGTCTCAAATAAATTTGCGTTGTTTTTTAGATGTAATATCCTCCTCAAATTTTGTCAATTTCTTCTCTAAATGACTTCTAAATTAATCCAATACTTCCTCCGACACCAAAGTCAGTATCTCTGAAGTTAGCTTGTCTATTTCAAAATTTTGTTCTGTCTTTAGATGCATACTTAATTAGTGCCCTCATCATATTGAGTGAACTTTCCTTTGAATTATCTGCCCATTCCTCCAACATATCAGGATCAGGATCTTCATACGTCGGAATAGTATAAATACGTAAACATCTGGGCACCCTTTCAACATCAATATACTGCTGTGAGGATTCAATCTCCCACCATTTAGAGAGTTCCTTCTTTGATAGTTTCTCCAATTTCTCATATAGCAGTTGTAACTTAAGTGACTGACTGGACAAGAAAAGTTTACTAGATTTCTCCTTACGTTGAACCTCTAATGGGCAAGACATCGTAATAGAATGTACTTGTATTCCCTTTGCAATGTCACAAAGGTGGGCACTCACACTGTCTAGCCCACTCCACCACCACAAATGATCCTCATGCACAAACAGCTAATAGCTTGCCCAAAAGGAAATCAGTCAACAAAGGCCCCAACCTATCATGCCCCAAGTACTGCCACAGGGTCCAAATCCTGTAAATTAATTGAGGATATTGAGGATATATATTGTTGTGATCCTCACCAGGATGAAATATGCTTAACCCTCTTAAATCACATGTGATGACATCAAAATAATTATAGACTCACAAGAGTGTCAGTTAATCTTTCTCTTATCCAAACAGCAATATATCTACTCAAAGAATGTAATCCTACCTCAACGTTCAATTTCTTCTTACAAATAGTTCATTGCATTTGAGGGGTGTAATGCCACTCATATTATGTTATTCCAGTTAAATTTTGGTCCTGACTTTATCCAAGCATTCTGTGATTTGAACTTGTTCTTGCTACATGAAACCAGCCACAATTTCACAGCTGCTCCAAGATACTCAGTCAAGATTCACACACAAAATTTTGTTTGTTGTTCATATAAAATAACATAGATTCCCAAATGTGGCTTGCAAGTCCCAGCATTCACTGATATTTGTGTAGCTGCTCCAAACAGTTGTTATTCATCCACTCAAACAAATTGCGGCTAGTACCACCCAACATTCGCTAATATTAATGTGACTGCTCCAAACACAGTTGTTTTTCTTCAGCTTAAACAATTGTGACTTACAAACCCCAGCAGTCGATAATACTGACAGAACTGCTCCCAATCCAATTGTTTCTCTTCCACTTGCACAGCTACGGCTTGCATATCCTGACAGCCGTTAAATTACTGAGCTGCTCCTAAATGTAATTATTCTGCTCCAAATAGAACCGTTCTGACATGTATGTCCCCGCGTTAGCTGATCGTAACGTGACTACTCCAAACACGATTATTACTCCTCTCCATGAGCAGTAACAACTTGCACTGTCCAACCTTCATTAATATTGGCATGGTTGCTCTGAACACGGTTGTTCCTCTTCAACTTAAGCACTTACGGCATTCACACCACAGCGTTCCAGTGCATTCGCGCTGAACATCAGATCTGAAATTCCTTTGGCACTATCGAGTGCATTTCGGTTGAATCCAATTGCGTCCAATTTCATTCAGGCCTTAATAATCACTCCATGAGGATAATTATATTTGTGGGAGCCTCTGTAAACATCATAAACCAACAAAACATGAATACCAGAATCCTGAGGCTCATTATGGTGGTGGTCCGAGCGTGGATTCAGCAATCCACATATATATTACAACAGCTCCTCCACAGTAAAAGAACGTGCTCAGACACTTGACGTAGTTGCATATATTTAATAAAATGATGCCTCCACACAACGCGTTTCAGCTGTAGCCTTGATCACGTATGGGACGGTTGTTTAGTTTGTGAATTAAATACCCTGAAACTGTAAACATATATGACAGACATGCACATATCAAAACAATGTAAAGGCAAGGTGGCCACCATCGTGGAATATCGTACAGACTATGGCGGTCATTACAACATTGGCGGTAAAAGAAGCTTACCGCCGTGCAGAAGACCGCCAACACACCGCCGCGGCCGCAGAATTCCGCCACAGCTATTATGACCCACATCTCGGAATCCGACAAAATTAAGACACCCACACAAATCCGCCACACCAAAGGTCAGTGATAAACTGGCGAAAACAAATCCTCCACCATCACGCCAACAGAAACACGCCGATGCTATCACGACCCACGAATCCACGCGGCGGTCTTTCGAACGCGGTATTCCATTGGCGGTACACACCGCTGCGCTCAAAATACACACACATCTCCAAAACACCGCCACATTGGACAATTCGAAATACACACACCTGATACACATACACACACCACTCCCACACAATCAATACTATATAAAACATCATGGGAGCATACCACCACTCCCAGGAGACGAAGGCAACGGTCCTGGCCAAGTTTCAGGAGACCCAGCGCATGCAGGAGGAACAGTATATGGGCTTCAGGGAGGAACTCAGAACCATCAGCACCGCCTTGGGTGCCATCGTAGGGGTGCTGAAGGAGATACTTAACACCAGGAGGGACACCGTGGCACTCCAAGGGGCCCCTGACCCTAGCATGGATGAAGAACTACCCACCACCTCCGCCGGCGCTAGTGGACAGGAGGCACAGCCACAGGACCACCACTCCAGCACCCCACCCCCTGCAGACGGAGAACCACCCCACAAGCGGTCCCTGAGATCCAGGAACAGGACAGAGCACGATGCCAAGACCCCGCCAAGAAATGAGACCACCCTGATTGTCATCCCACTGTCCCACTTTGTAACCTTGTCCATATTGGAACTGCCCCAGATCCACTTCCTATGACCATATGGGCAGTGCACCTGTGAGACTAATAGACTGGACTCTGCCATGGACATTCCTCCGCCATCACCCATCACCATTTTACCACCCCCCTCCAATATTTAGCAAACAAAACAATCTGGAGTAGGTCTGTGATTATGAAAATGTGTATTAGCAATGACAGTGAAAAAATGTGTTCTCAAATGTAATGTCAACATACCTATGTCACATATCTCAAGTCCATGAGGAATCTAAGCAGATGTTGGTAACCACACCTGTGAAACCGTAATGGAAATGTACAACTCAGTTACCATATACTGGTTGAAATCGACAGACAGGATAGAGGTAGAAGTGTGAAAGTACTTGTAGTAGGCATGAATGTGTTCTCACCTGTGTGTCACTGGAAATATTGCTGGATAACTGAGTCCCTGTTGTCAATGTCTTCTTCCTCTGCTTCCTCCTCATCACTGTCCACAGGCTCCACAGCTGCCACAACACCGTCATCTGGACCATCCTCGTGCAGAAAAGGCACCTGTCATTGCAAAGCCAGATTGTGAAGCATACAGCAGGCCACGATGATCTGGCACACCATCCTTGGTGAGTAGAATAGGGAACCACCTGTCATATGGAGGCGCACCTGAACCTGGCCTTCAGGAGGCCGAAGGTGCGTTCGATCACCCTCCTAGTCCGCCCATGGGCCTCATTGTAGCGTTCCTCTGCCCTGGTCCTGGGATTCCTCACAGGGGTCAGTAGCCATGACAGGTTGGGGTAACCAGAGTTGACCCATCACATAAGGGATGCTGCTATTCCGCAGGATGTAGGCGTCATGCACTGAGCCAGGGAACATAGCATTTACCTGGGAGATGTACTGGTCTGCCAAACATACCATCTGTACATTCATTGAATGATAACTCTTCTGGTTCCTGTACACCCGTTCACTCCTGTGGGGGGGGGGGCCAGAGCTGCATGGGTCCCATCAATGGCACCTATGATGTTAGGGATATGTCCAAGGGCATAGAAGTCACCTTTAACTGTAGCCAAATCCTCCACCTGAGGGAAAACGATGTAGCTCCGCATGTGTTTCAGAAGGGCAGACAGCACCCTGGACGGAAAACATAGGTTGGGACATCCCTGATGCTATGGCCACTGTTGTTTGAAATGACCCACTTGCAAGGAAATGGAGCACTGATAGCACCTGCACATGAGGGGGGATCCCTGTGGGATGGCGGATTGCTGACATCAGGTCAGGCTCCAACTGGGTACACAGTTCCTGGATTGTGGCACGGTCAAACCTGTAGGTGATGATTAAATATCGCTCCTCCATTGTCAACAGGTCCACCAGTGGTCGGTACACCGAAGGATTCCGCCATCTCCTCACATGTTCCAGCAGACGGTGACTAGGAAGGACAACAGCGACCACAGAGTCAAACAACTCAGAGGTATGTACCCACAGTCTACACAGAACACGAAACATAATCCAAAAAGTTGCCTGTCTGTGTGTTGAGTCTAGGCCTAGGTATGTGTGACGCAGTTGAAAATGAAGCCATGTGGGCCCCTGAAATGGCGGCTGCCTGACCTCTAAACTGGGACAATGGGATGTGAGGTAACTGTGCTGGCGTTGTACACCGTCGCGGTAGGCGGACGAAGACCGTGGCGCAATGCTGCATTGGTTAACATTGGACCCTATGGGTCCCAGGAGCCAATGACGAAGTGCGCCGGAGGTGATGATATGCACCGCCGCGGACGTCACTGCCGCGGACGTGACTGCCATTTTCTATCTGTTGAATCACTCGATACCTGATCTTCGACAGGAGAGGACCTACGCTGCAAGTGCTGCTGTGACCTTGGTCTGGAAGAGACAATGGCTCGTGCGTCTGGGGAAAGGGCCCCTGCCTTCAGTGCACAGGAGTTGGAGAAGGTCGTGGACAGGTTCCTCCCCCAGTACACGCTACTCTACGGTCCTCCAGACCAACAGGTAAGTACACGGGAGCACGTTGTATGGGCAATGCCTGAGTGTAGAGGGCTGGTTGTAAGAAGGAAGGGGCCACAGTTCTGCGTGCATGAAGGACTGTGAATGCATGTGCCACATGGCAAGGCTAGGGATGTGGGCCACTCACTTTGACGATGCAGTTGCTAATGACTTCTCTTCTTCCCCTGTACATTTCATGTAGGTCAGCGCCCACCATAAGAAGGATATTTGGCGTGCCATCGCCAAGGACGTCAGGACCCTGGGGGTCCACCACAGACGGAGCACCCACTGCCGTAAAAAATGGGAGGACATTCGCCACTGGAGCAAGAAGACGGCGGAGGCTCAGCTGGGGATGGCCTCCCAACGTGGGAGGGGTGCCCGTTGCACCATGACCCCCCTGATGTTCCGGATCCTGGCGGTGGCCTACCCTGAGTTGGATGGGCGCTTGAGGGCATCACAGCAGACACAAGGGGGTGAGTACAACATCATTCTGCGGACTTTGCGTGCAGTGAAGGTGTCTGGGTGGGGGAGGAGGGCTGTGGGTTCCCCTAGGCCAGGGCGAGTTCCGTAGGCTAGGCCCCTCCGTAATGCAGGCCATGTGGCACTCCAACCCACCTCTGTAGAGTGCCAATTAAAGGTATACATGCCCCTGTGTCATCTATGTGTGCAGATGTCCACCATAGCCATGTAGGCCATATCCCAGGTACTGCATCTGTAGAGCCCAACAGCGCGGCGTAGTGCAGGGGGCTGCTGTGTCTGTATTGTCCGCCAACGGTAGCGGTAATCCATGCACTCAACCTGTCTTTCTTCTGTTGCCCCCCCCTTTTTGTGGTCTCCCTGTTCTTGTGTACATCAGCATCAGCAGGCGGAGGTACAGTGGCACCGGAGCACGAGGGAGCTGCATCCCACATGGCCATGGAGGGCCACACCACGGACTCGGAATACACCAGTGGGAAGGAGGGTGAGGGGAGCTTTACGGCGGTCACAGGATCTGCAATCAGCGACACGGACTCGTCCTCCGATGGAAGCTCCCTTGTGGTGGTGGCAAAATCTGTGCCCCCCACTTCTACAGGTACAGCCGCCACCCCCTACCAGCACCGCCCTCCCAGCAGCCCCTCAGCCTTCGCCCCGTGCCCACTCACCCAGGAGGGTGGGCATCACCTTCGCCCCAGGCACCTCAGCCCCTGCCCCTGTCACCTCTGCTGCCCTCAGTGAGGAGGCCATTGACCTCCTCAGGTCCCTCACTGTTGGGCAGTCTTCCATTTGAAATGCCATTCAGGGTGTAGAAAGGGAGTTGCAACACACAAATGCATTCCTGGAGGGCATTCATTCTGATCAGGCTGCCCTTCATCGAACCCTGCAAACTCTGGCCTCAGCACTGATGGCAGCCATTGTCCCTGTGTCTAGCCTCCCCCTTCCAACTTCCTCCACCCAGACCCAATCCCCTGTACCCCAGCCTATCCCAAGCACACCATCAGACCAGCATGCACACACGTCAACACACAAGGGAAGCTCAGGCAAACATAAGCACCACACATCCCACAGGCACTCACGCAAGCATCACACACATACAGACACAGCAACATCCACTGCCTCCACTGTGTTCCCCTCCTCGTCATCTCCCTCCTCCCTCCCAGTGTCGTCTAAACTCTCACCTGCATGCACTACCACTACAGCCACTAGGTCCCGCACCAGCACACCCACCACCATACCCCGCTCACCTGCACTCACCACCCCCACTACCATTTACACGTCCCCTGTGTCCCCTCCCAGTGTGTCTGTGACGCCCCCTCCCAAAGTACACAAACGCAGGCACACACCCACCCAACAGCCATCGACCTCACGCACCTGCACCCAAAGCCACAAAAGTTACACCTCCTACAACCACCTCCTCTTCCTTCACTCCCAGACCCCCTCCAGCTACCCATCCCAGTGGGCCAAAGTCTGGGAGGAGCAGCACGGCTGAGAAGACCGCCATCATCCCCGCTGCCCAGGAGGCCACCGCCAGCCCCATCTTCACGGACCAGGAGGCCACCGCCAGAGTCAGTGCCCAGGAGGGCAGCCCCATCGTCACTGGCCCGGACCGCCATGGCAAGCAACGCTGAACAGGTTAGAAACTGCCAACTCAAGCACCGCTGAACAGGACAAAGACCCCAATGGCAAGCACCGCTGAAAAGGGCAAGCACCGCTGAACAGGGCAAAGACCGCCATGGCAAGCACCGCTGAACAGGGCAAAGACCGCTGAATAGGTCAGAAACTGCAAACTCAAGCACCGCTGAACAGGACAAAGACCGCCATGGCAAGCACCGCTGAACAGGGCAAAGACCGCTGAACAGGTCAGAAACTGCAAACTCAAGCACCGCTGAACAGGACAAAGACCGCCATGGCAAGCACCGCTGAACAGGGCAAGCACCGCTGAACAGGGCAAAGACCGCTGAACAGGGCAAGGACCGCCAACTCAAGCACCGCTAGCCCATGAGCAGCAGGGGCAGTGACGCAACTGGGACTGTCACAGGGAGAGTGATGCACTCTGGGCACCAGTCCCCCTCCAGAACCAGTGGAGAAATTCATCCACTCCGTCTGTCCTTAACAGAATGGAGCACTCTGGGCACCAGTCCCCCTCCAGAACCAGTGGAGACATGCATCCACTCCGTCTGTCCTTATCAGGATGAAGCACTCTGGGCACCAGTCCCCCTCCTGAACCAGTGGAGACATGCATCCACTCCGTCTGTCCTTAACAGGATGAAGCACTCTGGACACCAGTCCCCCTCCAGAACCAGTGGAGACATGCATCCACTCCGTCTGTCCTTAACAGGATGAAGCACTCTGGGCACCAGTCCCCCTCCAGAACCAGTGGAGACATTATCCACTTGAGAGACTGTGGCTTTGCACTCCCCAGGATGTTACAGTGGGCAACCCACCCACTGTAGAGACTTGAGAGACTGTGGCTTTGCACTCCACAGGATGGTACTGTGGGCAACCCACCCACTGTAGAGACTTGAGAGACTGTGGCTTTGCACTCCCCAGGATGGTACAGTGGGCAACCCACCCACTGTAGAGACTTGAGAGACTGTGGCTTTGCACTCCCCAGGATGGTACATTGGGCAACCCACCCACTGTAGAGATTTGAGAGACTGTGGCTTTGCACTCACCAGGATACATCAATGGGCATGGAGCCCCGTCGTGGATCTGGCGTGGTGCACTCATCCGGCTGAGGTGCCCCCCCTTCCCTTCCCCCTGAGGTGCCGGTTGTATTTCTATCTGATGCCCGGCAGTGTTCTCTCCATTTTGATCAGGTATCTGATGTGGGCCTCGCCCATGCATTTTGGGCCCAGTGGTCCACGGACAATGAATGGTGCATTACCTGCACTACTAATCGTGATGTATATTTTGTTGAATGTGTAATTATATCTGTATATATTTGCTTCCTGTATTTTGATATATTACAATGGTTGAACTCATTTCCTTTTGTGTTTGCATTCTTCCCAGGGGGTTGGGGGTTGTTACTGTAATGTTTGGATATGCATTGGTGTGTGTGTTGTAGTGGGTGAGGGTCGGGTGGGGGTGGTGGTGTTTCGTGTGTGTGTCCCTGACTTTTGCCTCCCCCTCCCCTATGTCATAGGTGCAGTACTCACCGTTGTCTTTGCCGCCGGCGTTGATGATGGTCGTATAGGAGCAGGAAGACTATCGCAGGAAGGATTTGGAGTTCCGGGTCCATGGTGACCCTCTTCCTCGTGGAGTGTGTAGAGGTGAGCGTTTTCCCTTTGAAATGGCTGTTTCCGCCATGTTTTTATCCGCCCCGGAAAAGGTGGCGGATTGGTAGGTTGTGATACTGTGGACAGTACATTGTCTCCCGCCTGTCTGTTGGCGGTGACCACCAAGCTGTTTGTCTGTACCGCCGTGGTGGTCGGAGTGTTAAAGTGGCTGTCTTTGTTGGCGGTTTCCGCCACGGTCGTAATTCCCATTTTTTTACCGCCAGCCTGTTGGCGGTCTTACCGCCGCTTTAACACCGTCCGCCAGTGTTGTAATGACCACCTATGTCCTTCAGTATGAATGATCGTATACCATATGTGTCCTAAGCTATAAAAGCTACATTTATATAAGAAGAACTAAACAGGTTCTTAAATTATTCATACAATGGAACAAAATATCTCCAATAATAAATACATGTTCAAATGAGTAATCTCTAATTCTCTTATATTTCTACAACATTGTTTTGGTATGTGCCCCACATTCCTGTTTACCGGAGTACGGCGTATCTCTGTTGTGGAGAAGTTGTTGGAATATATTTGCGAGGGTGCTCTGTCCCTGCAAACGCTGTTGCTGCCCTGTGAGTGATAAAGCTCCCAAACATGGAGAAACTTGTTGGACATATCTATCTATATATATATATATATATAGTTACAGGGATGTTATAGTTAAGCTCACATTTTAAATGTAGAAAACCATAGAAAGTTACCTGTTATATTTAGTTATCTCAAGTAACTATAACTCATATACCAAGGTAACTATAACTCGCACCCCTGCCATGCACAGTTCTTTCCTAATTTTTTTTACTGCAAATACTACATTGATATTATCAATGATGTCATCAAAGATGTCATGAGTGCTGTTATTTCTGGGGTAATCGGCAGTGCATGGCGAGGGCACACACTATAGTTGCCTTAGGGCACGACTTATAGTTACTTGAAACAGCTTCCACCAAGGAAAAGTAAACAAAGTCCGCTTTCTGCTAGAGAGAGCTGTCAAACAGCTCTCTCTTGCAGAAAGTGGAGTTTTCATCTGTCTTTTCTGCACACAAATATGCGTGCAGGAAAGACAGATGAAAACATTGCTTCCACATGCAAGGAGCTGCTACTTAAAACAGCTCCCTACTTGTGGGAGCTGGCTAGAACCGTTGGGCCCTCCAGGCTACCCCGCGGTCCTGTCAGTCTCTCTCTCTTCCATCCCATAATGGGATGGAAGAGAGAGAGCAGTAAGGAAGTCATCTGTGGCATAATGGTTAAGGTCACAGACCTCAAACACACGAAAGGGATTGGAGGATTAATGGTCCAGTGTATACCCTCCAGGTAACCTAATAATATAATATGATACACTGTTCCAAGAAAACAGGGAGGGGGAATAAAGGAGTCCTAATCATTAGGAGCAAGAGTCCTCACACACCATACTAGGTGTCATGCTTCATCATCGGACAGCTCCTCGTCAGACCGGCAGTGCAATGTCTGACGGGCATCCCCCGAAGGGGAGCTCTTTGCCGGAGATCTTTTGTTTGTCAATGATGCCGCGGAGCCAGATATGGGTCCGTGGAGAAAAGAAGATACAAGAATGAAGGGTAAAATTGGCTCAGGACCCTCACTAAATATTTTATTCTTTGATATTGGGAGATGGCCAAGATTTAAAAAAATGACAAGGGAGTGAAAGTCGAGATGATGCTCAAACACTCACACAAGGCAATTGGATAGAGGAAGTCGGTAATTATCCGATGTTCCTCAGTATGCGGTCGACATGTTTCGCGTCTCTAATTGTCCGAAAGGATCCTATGACGCTTCTTCAGGACCTACTGAATCATTGGACTTCTTAATTTGAAACCAAGGCAAACTAATTAAAAATTAAATATAGACTCCTGCAATCTAACGCTCATAGTCAAGACGTCATCAGTCACTTACTAAAAAGGAAAGAGACAGGACTGGCTTTCTCCTATCAGTCACCCTGAGTACAAAAAGAACAGAGGTTAAATTGCATAATCTCTTCATCAACATTGAAATAGTGACAAACTGTGCATCACAACGTGATGAGGTGGAAGATAGCAACCCATGCTTATGATATATAGGTGGGCTTACCATCTCCACTAGAGAACGGGCTTCATGGGATCACGTAGGTCTGTTGTCCGATTCACAACAGAGCTGGTCAAGGGTTGAGCAGAAAAACATAACAAAAGAACAGAAATATCTCTGTTACTAAATACTAAACAAAGCCATTTGTATGGTAACTAGAGGCAAGTAAGTCACACTTTTAAAAAAAAGGATGTAACAGAGCCACACAGTATGTTTTAATATGCGCGGAAAAAACAGTAGTTACATATTCATGGAGTCAGCAGTGATGGAAATAATTACCCCAGGTTTCAAATACAGATACATAGAATCTGTAAAACAGTCACAGTAGGACATATGTTCAAAACATAAAGAAATGCACTTGAGACATCCTGGTCATATAGCAGAGGTGGTTGTATGCAGAATAGCGCTAAGGGGGGAGGTCGGTTGTCAGTTGCAACCTCAGTCCCTCCCTATTGCTGCCAAAGACAACCCGTCAGCAAGACAAGAAGAGTCAGAGGCCGGGGAGTACTCGTTTCACCTTCATATACCGAGTCTATCCAAAAGCGTGCCGGGAGATGAAACACGCGACCAACCTAAGAGATCGTTATCTCATTTTTTTTTTTTATCTTGGCCATCTCCCAATATCAAAGAATAAAATATTTAGTGAGGGTCCTGAGCCAATTTTACCCTTCATTCTTGTATCTTCTTTCTCCACGGACCCATATCTGGCTCCGCGGCATCATTGACAAACAAAAGATCTCCGGCAAAGAGCTCCCCTTCGGGGGATGCCCGTCAGACATTGCAGCGCCGGTCTGACGAGGAGCTGTCCGATGATGAAGCATGACACCTAGTATGGTGTGTGAGGACTCTTGCTCCTAATGATTAGGACTCCTTTATTCCCCCTCCCTGTTTTCTTGGAACAGTGTATCATATTATATTATTAGGTTACCTGGAGGGTATACACTGGACCATTAATCCTCCAATCCCTTTCGTGTGTTTGAAGTATTTAGTACAGCAGGTTTGCTGTGGGATTATTGATTAGATAATTTCTCTGAGATCCTCAATATGGATAATTTTCAAGGTCTCAGCTTTGATGATGATGTGGTGTCTGCTATCTTGCAGACCCCCTCCATTCTGGTTAACGATGGTGCAGGACCATCTGGTCCCACTAAGGAAGAATGGGACAAACTGTCTTCACTTAAACGAGATCTGGTCAAAACGATTTTACATGGGACTATCATGACCGAATACCTTAGAGCAAATATAGCCCCCAATGGACTACTTGTGTCCAACATGCCCAGGATTTTCCTACAAGACCTTGTCTTTAGGAAGGACTGGGCACAGATTGCATGGAAATGCACTCGTGATTGGCTGGTCCTGATTATTAATACATCTAGACGATTAGCGGAATCAATGGCTATACAGATCACCTTCATGGAGAACACACTTAAAACCACTGTCTCCATAGCAGCATTTAAGAGTCGATTAGCAGAGATAAACACGGATTTGAATGAAACAAAAGAGTTTTTAACTCAACAGAAGATCACTAAGTTACAGAAAGATATTAATAAGTTCAATAGAGAGAAGGTCTATCCTTATATTAAGGAAGATTATACCATGGATACACCATCCGTATCATCAGACGAATCCTCTACTTCAGGCAGGAGACCTCGCAAACATAGCCAGAGCTCATCCTCTGACGGATGGAGTACTGAAGATGAGAGACCACAACCTTACTATAACTTTCCACAATATCATCCGGGCCATCCAATGGCATGGCAACAACCCTTTCCTTTTTATCAACCCCGCCCAATGCCACCATATATGCCTTTTTTAGGCCGCGGCAGGGGCAGAGGAAGAGGCAGAAGGCGAGGAAGAGGCAGGAGAGTCCATTGGTCTCAGGAGGAACCACAGATGATCACAAGGAGCCAGGGCAAAATCCCACCAACCAAGATCTAGTGGTTAACTTGTCCTTAAGGCCTCTTTCCCTTTACGAAACAAGGGCACTCAATAGAGGCCTGGGATACGTCCCTACTCCCAAAGATGACCCTTTTCACCTTCATTGCGAACTTTCTCGTTTCTTCAGAAAGATTCGGTTGCAATTCTTCTTCAAAGACAGACCCATTGATGACTCTTCTCCGGACACTGGCCTAAAAAAAACCTCCAAATTTATGCCTCCCTCGTCCTCGATGCCTTGCGAGGTCTTGGCTTTTGAAAAAGCAGTTACCTCTGACATAACTAAAATACAACCACAACATAGGTTTATTAATATACCTAGAGTCGAGAATGAGGCCCTTCGAGACCTATCAGCTGACACCAACATTACCATTAAACCAGCTGATAAGGGGGGCGCGATTGTTGTGATGAACACAGAGGATTATAGACAGGAATGTCTTCGCCTCTTAGGCGACTCTACTTATTATGCTCAGATTGACCATGATCCTACAGCCAGTTTGCAAATTGAGACCCGGGGTATGATAGAGGAAGCCAGCAGTAACACTTGGATATCACAGAAAGAAGCAGATTTTTTGGATACTGAGGATCCTCGTACCCCATACTTCTACTGTCTTCCAAAAATTCATAAAGGCAGGTCCCCCCCTCCCGGCCGCCCGATAGCCTCAGGGATCGGGTCTGTTCTTGAACCACTATCCATATTTTGTGACCATTTTCTTCGACCTCTTGTACAACAATCGGCAACTTACCTCAGGGATACAAAAGATGTCCTCAATCTTATTGAATCCATAAATTCAACAGACAACGTTAATGCCCTTATCACTCTTGACGTTGAGGCGCTATACACGAATATCCCACAGGCAGCTACACTGAAGGTAGTTGAGGCAGCTCTTTTGTCAACTAGTTTGGAGTCAACTACTCCTGTCCATTTCATCATGCACTGTGCTAGCTTAGCTATGACTAGGAATTTTTTCCAGTTTGAGGACAAACTCTTCCACCAGATTCGCGGCACTTCGATGGGCAGCACTTTCGCTCCTAGTCTAGCATGTATGTACATGTATGACTTTGAGAAGCGGTTTATTTTGCCAGAGACTAATCCTTATTTTGATAACATCAAACTGTGGCGTCGATATATAGACGACATTTTAGTTATCTGGCACGGCCCCATCCCAGAAGTCGACTCTTTCGCGACATGGATAAATGGCCTGGACCCCTTTTTGAACTTTACGTCTTCTGTTTCTACCACTGAGATCCCTTTCTTAGACTTGCTGATCAGCATTGAGGAAGGCAAACTGAAGACACGAACCTACCACAAAGTTACAGATCGGAATAGCTTGTTACTATATGACAGCCATCACCCTAAGGCACTGAGAGACAATCTACCGTACGGGCAATTTTTGCGCCTCCGACGGAATTGTAGCAATCTGAAGCTATTTAATACTCAAGCCGCTGATCTACAGACTAAACTACATGACCGCCATTATCCTAACAGAGTTATAAATACGGCTTACAAACGAGCCAAATATAGTGACAGAGATTCACTATTACAGTTGACTCCCAGACCTACGGAGACTAAATTGACTTGCGTATCTACATTTACACCATGTTCTAATACTGTCAAAAAGATAATTAACAAGAGATGGTCGGTTCTCTGTAGTGGAGGTGAGAGTATTCCTAAGCCTGTTTTTGCTTTTAAGAGGACTTCTAACATTAAAGATATGTTAGTGCACACTCGCCCAAGACCCACCATGACTTCGACCAGTCAAAGGTCTTTATGGGATCTTCCTCCAGTCAAGGGCCATTTTCCATGTGGAAACTGTAATATTTGTTCACTCACTAAACGGACAGACACCCTTGATTTAGAACCCATACTCACGTGGCGACTGATGAAACATACTAACTGCAATACTCGCAATTGTATTTATTTGATCACCTGTCCATGCAACTTGCGATATGTGGGGATGACTACACGAGCTGTTAAAGTTAGGATAAATGAACACCGCAGCAACATCCGCTGCAGACGAGTCACAACTAAACTCAGCATCCATTTCATTGAATCCAATCACACACCAGATGATATGTGGTGGGTTGTATTACAGACTTGTGCCTTAAAAGGTACTCGACCACTCTTTGAACTTGAACAACGCTGGGTGTACAGACTTAACACCCATCGTCAAGGGTTGAATGACGATATACCCTGGTTTAATCTCTCAATTTAGATAGCTGTTGGGTGACTTACTGTTCACAGCTGACTGTAACTCCTTGTAATTATTGTAATGTGGGTTATGGTGGGAACATCTACCGCGTCAAGTTGGAATATTGTGATTGTTAGAACGATTGCACATTATGATATTTGATGATCTATGATCATACCATCTCACTTAGATATTTGTATCCTAGTTAATTGTGCTGCTCTCGAGTGGATTATACACTCGTTTTCCTTTTGATACATACTAGCTTAAGATGGCCGCCATAGATATCCTGACTACAGTAACTACACTTGTAAGTCCCCTTCTCCATTTCTTTGATCATGTCTGGCGTGTTTGAAGGTGCTGCCAGGCAACTAATTAAGTAATTGACCTACACGCGCCTTGCACACGTACTATTTATGCCGGTGAGCACCCGGCTTCGTTCTCATTCGGGAACGTAGCCTGAGGGTAGGTGCTACATCGGACACCGACTCGCATACAAGTAAGTGCTTCCGACCCCGCATTCTTAATATTCCTTTGGCCACAATGCGAATCTCTTTACAATGAGATAACGATCTCTTAGGTTGATCGCGTGTTTCATCTCCCGGCACGCTTTTGGATAGACTCAGTATATGAAGGTGAAATGAGTACTCCCCGGCCTCTGACTCTTCTTGTCTTGCTGACGGGTTGTCTTTGGCAGCAATAGGGAGGGACTGAGGTTGCAACTGACACCCGACCTCCCCCCTTAGCGCTATTCTGCATACAACCACCTCTGCTATATGACCAGGATGTCTCAAGTGCATTTCTTTATGTTTTGAACATTTGTCCTACCGTGACTGTTTTACAGATTCTATGTATCTGTATTTGAAACCTGGGGTAATTATTTCCATCACTGCTGACTCCATGAATATGTAACTACTGTTTTTTCCGTGCATATTAAAACATACTGTGTGGCTCTGTTACATCCTTTTTTTAAAAAGTGTGACTTACTTGCCTCTAGTTACCATACGAATGGCTTTGTTTAGTATTTAGTAACAGAGATATTTCTGTTCTTTTGTTATGTTTTTCTGCTCAACCCTTGACCAGCTCTGTTGTGAATCGGGCAACAGACCTACGTGATCCCATGAAGCCCGTTCTCTAGTGGAGATGGTAAGCCCACATATATATCATAAGCATGGGGTTGCTATCTTCCACCTCATCACGTTGTGCTGCACAGTTTGTCACTATTTCAATTTTGGTTTGATCGAATTACTCTTTCATGTTGATGAAGAGATTATGCAATTTAACCTCTGTTCTTTTTGTACTCAGGGTGACTGATAGGAGAAAGCCAGTCCTGTCTCTTTCCTTTTTAGTAAGTGACTGATGACGTCTTGACTATGAGCGTTAGATTGCAGGAGTCTATATTTAATTTTTAATTAGTTTGCCTTGGTTTCAAATTAAGAAGTCCAATGATTCAGTAGGTCCTGAAGAAGCGTCATAGGATCCTTTCGGACCATTAGAGACGCGAAACATGTCGACCGCATACTGAGGAACATCGGATAATTACCGACTTCCTCTATCCGATTGCCTTGTGTGAGTGTTTGAGCATCATCTCGACTTTCACTCCCTTGTCATTTTTTTAAATCTTGGCCATCTCCCAATATCAAAGAATAAAATATTTAGTGAGGGTCCTGAGCCAATTTTACCCTTCATTCTTGTATCTTCTTTTCTCCACGGACCCATATCTGGCTCCGCGGCATCATTGACAAACAAAAGATCTCTGGCAAAGAGCTCCCCTTCGGGGGATGCCCGTCAGACATTGCAGCGCCGGTCTGACGAGGAGCTGTCCGATGATGAAGCATGACACCTAGTATGGTGTGTGAGGACTCTTGCTCCTAATGATTAGGACTCCTTTATTCCCCCTCCCTGTTTTCTTGGAACAGTGTATCATATTATATTATAAGGTCACAGACCATCACACTGTTCTAGTCCAGGTGTGTCTGTGGTCATTTCCCTACTTTCAAAGGCTAAGGTTCATACTGAAAGGTGATCTCACTATTTTTATTTGATAAATACATTTTTCTTTTCAATTTGTCCAGAAATATCTCATTCTAAGTATACCATCCATCAAAGCCTAAAAAACTCTCCACCTCTCTCCCTCTCATTCTTTCTCTCTCTCGCTCTCTCAATTTCTCTTTTTCAATCTCTTTCACCCACTCACAAACCCACTCAGACCCTTACGCACCCACTCACAGACCCACTCACACTCATGCACCCACTCACGGACCCACTCACGCTCATGTAACCACTCAAGACCCACTCAGACACTCCTGCATCAACTCGCAGCCCCACTTAGACCCTCACGCACCCACTTACAGACCTACTCAGACCCTAGTGCACCCACTCACAGACCCACTGAAACCCTCACTCACCCACTTGCAGACCCACACAGAAACTGATGCACCCACTAAGACACTGATGCACACACCCAGACAGACACTCTCACATCCACCCTCAGATTCACCCTCTCAGGTCTATTCTCACACCCAGAGAGACAGGCCGTAGCCAACTCCCGCTGTGAACGGCCGATGGGCTGTGCGCAGTGTGGAGTTAGGTGGTTAAGGGTGTTGGCAGCAGGGTTTAGCCGTAAGTTAGGTCCTGTGGCCAACCACGGCCGTGCACGTCCTTTGGCTGGCCGTGCACAGCAAGAGTTGGATTAAGAAAATTACTTTACGTTTAAAAAAAACCAAAGAAATTCACTTAAAACGCCAAAGGTTACAGGGACGTTATAGTTAGACTCACATTTTAAACATACTAAACCATAGAAATTCACCTGTTATAGTTATCTAAAGTAACTATAACTGGTGTCCTCACCATGCTAAGTACCCAACAATTTTCAGCACTCATGACATTTTTTATATCGTCATTTATAATGTCACACTAGTATCTGCAATAAAAGTATTGATCAGATAACTGTGCATGGTAGGGGACGTGAGTTATAGTTACTTTAGATAACTAACTATAACAAGTGAATTTCTATGGTTTTGTATGTTTAAAATGTGAGCATAACTATACTGTCCGTGTAACCTTTGGTTTTTAAAGTGAATATATATATATATATATATATATATATATATATATATATATTTATACACACACATGTACATAAAGTTGTGAAATAAACTGATTCCCAACTGTGAGGCTAGACAGACTATTAGAAAAATGGCACTTAAGTGTGCACCTCTGTATTTTAATAGAACAGCACCTTTGCGTTCAGATTCATGCTCATTAGCACCAAGAAGCTGATTGGGCTTTGACCAATACACTTTACACCACTTCCTCAAAAAATACAGCAGCGTATGTTTATAGATTTGTATGGGGGTGGGTTCTGATATCCAGCCAGGGATCCCCATTCTGGAGGAACTCCAAAAGCAGCATTTGCCTCCATTTCTATGTTTTACCAGACTGTGGATTGGGAAAGAATGGAGACAGGGCTCCCCTTTGAAATTCAAAGAGAGTCTCTTTGGGGAGGGGCTACTGATTTCATGTCCTTTCTGAGCACTGCAGGTTTGGGAGATAGGAAGTGTGAAAGGTGGGGGCTGTAGTTTCTATTTCTCAGGTGTGGACGTTTCTAGGCGGGGTCTTTACTTTTGTGTCTGATTACTGCTGTAGGAAGGCTAAATGACAGCCACAGCCAAAACAAGGATCTATCATTTCATTGTACCCATGTAGTGTTGGAGTGTAATTTTTTTAATCAATATTAACATGAAATGCTTGCAAAATAATGTATAATGAAGCTGCATAGAAATGTGATAGAAGAATACTAATGTACACGTTTGAAATGTACCCACGGGGAGTGGCCACCAATGTATACGATGATTAATGAATCTGACTAATAATGGATTAATAATGTACTCTTGTATGATTCTGTATTAACACTACAAATTTGTATTAAGGTTTTGCTAAATTAATCACTAGGCCTTAGTTAGCAAGGGTCGGGGCCTAGCTGCCTGGTCTCATATTAAATGTGTTTTTCTAACATGCAATGTGCTGTCTTCCTGAAGGACATGAAACTGTACTTTTCCTGAGGCTAGAGATGTGTGTGTAACCGTAGTCAATTCTTTCTCATGAGACCCGATTTTCTCAAGGAGACATTCTTGCCGAATGCAACAGTGTAATTCACGACAGGTACAAGGTCGCCTAAACTGGTAAAGACAATGGAACTACTGACTGGAGCGACAAGTGTAACTTTTCTTACCTAACATTCTACCCGTTGAAGACGTAAATCACAGGAGCCTATAAACTGCATGAGAACTGCCTTAGGTGAAAATTCTAGTAAGGTGAGCGACGGATTATTGGACAGAGATAACGGTGCACCAAATATTGACCAATTGGAAATTAGAGACTTGCTCGACAAGTTTGATATAACGGAGTGACGCAAGGAGAAATCAGTCATTATGCGCCTTTTACTGAACCATTCATGCTGTGACTCTGATAGTCTACCTTAAGACTTTGTTGCCTGAAACCCTAATCCATCCTTGTCTTTTCCTTGCCCTATAATACCCTCTCCTCCTTATGAGGGAAGAGCCCTTTTGCCCTACCTTGCTGAGATTTGCTGTTCTATCCTGGCTGATGGCGAATCGATTGCTGTCCTGAGGACGAAGACTGACTTGTATGCTGACCCATTACGGAGGGTAACTATATGATAATGAAATTGTACTTGTCTGTTTGACTTTTCTTTCTAGGTACCAACTGCTCTTTTGAGAGAGACCATAGTTAGATGTTTTCTAAATTTGTGTTGCTAAATTGTTTGCATGAAGCCCAATGCCAATGCTAATTAGAGGTTAGTTAAGGAATTCACTAATATTGGGTGCAAATAGACAAATGACTGAATCTTTGCCTTGTTGAATACTGTACTAATGATACTCTGCTAAAGTTGATTCATGTTGACGTCTTGCTTTGTTCTGATGTTCCTGATTTTTGCCATATTATAATGCTTTTGATGTGCTTATTGGTATTGAGACTAATAAACATGACTTTAGAATTGTAACTAATAGGGAATAAATATCTTAACCTTTATTAGCTTTGCATGATCAATTATTGGTTGTAAGGTCATGGTGTTTCATTGTTATTGGAGGGTATTGATAAGTCAAATTGATTAGTTATTGTACATATTGATGAAGTGATTGATCTATTGATTGAAATGGCAAATAGTTATCTCGTCTTAAGGAGTCCCCAATCAGGTTCAAAAGGTTCATTGGCCTAAAACAAGTCCCCGTGTAAATAAATTAGCTAGATTGGGACGCGTTATCAGTTCTGAGTGCCTCAGGCTGGAGACAGCCCAGTGCTACCTATCCTCAGAAGCATCACATGTACACAAATTCACTAAAACCAACTGATATCCTTAAAGCTGCCCTGACCAACAGATGGAAAGTGGAAGAGCATCTCAACCAAATTCAAAGTTCAGCATTCCTGTTTTGTGGTTTCCTTCCATGGGTTTTATGGTAAAGTGAAACCATATTTATGTAATTGTATTTACCTGGTGACGGTGGTGTGTGTGAACACCGTGGTTCTCGGGGCATACAGTGGTATTGTAACACATTCAAATAATGTTTCCATTTACAGTTTTTTGCATGCTGTCTCAGAAAGCCTCCACAATATTCTGATTATTGACTCTCCTTTTTCTTCAAATCACCCTTCTCTCCCTTTCCATCCTCTGCATGCTTCCTTTCTCTGAGCCCAGTCTACTTGCTCTAGGTCACATGCATGTTTGTTTAAATCCCTATTATTGTACCTCTACAAATTGCCCACACATTATTTTAAAGATTACAACCTCTCCTTTAAAAATCATACCCTGCATCCTAACAATACCTAATCTCCTGAAGTTCATCTATTAATGCTTCTGATCAATACATTAAGTTCCGACACCACCTCTCCACTAAATATCACACCTAATTTCATTCTAATGTAATCAACCACATAGAAAGGCATGAAATAGCTCTGGTAGAGCACAAGACTAATCCCAATAACCAACAATAACTAGAAAAACCCTAACCTGGAGCAGTGAGCTCCCCAGCTTAAAGCACAACCTTGTTGGGGGTACTAAGTGCTATTTGATGTAATCACAATACAATATATAACTCACACTAAAACTAACGTCATAACCCCCAGCAGTCAGACAGCCAATTACAGTTCATAGAGGCTGTCTAATAATTCCCTTTAATGCTGGACTCTCCTTCCCTCACATAAGACAAAACTGTTAATGGCCCTATCTATCACCCGGTAGTGTGCTAATCCACAGCATTAAACAATCCATTACCATCTGAACAGGCATGGAATAACAGAAGGGATCTGCCACTCACAGCCGGCCAATGGCGACTCTAATTTAGTCCTCTTCTGCAGGTCCCAAGTAGCTACATACTACAGTATAGCCACTTCTTGGCATCTCATAATGACAATCAGATTTGGCATGATATTAAATAAATCCATTCCAGCAGTTTTCTCCACCACTTCTCCCCCTAACTTATGCCAGCTCAGGACCATTACCTTTAAACAAAATTTCTCAGAATGCGTAAACCAGTGCAGTAACCTGCTATGAACATAAGAAATACAAAAAAAATAAGAACTACCAAGAGGGGACCTGCAGAGCTGCTCTAAGCAACCAGGTTACTAAACACTATAAACTGCATGCCTGTCTCTCACACCTCTTCATCCATCACATTGCTAAGCGATGTTTCCCATAAGATGATAATCGCACCTCAGTGGTCCTAATGCACAACATGTGAACAGTTCCTACATAGGCAACATCTCTTAAACTAGATAGCCTACACAGTGTAGTTTGCTACCCACGTAGGCAAGCATTTCAGCGCCACACACAGGGGTAGTAGGTGCTATATAAATGTTGCAGTCCAATATAATAGCTTATTGGCTTTAGGCTTTTCTTTGCCAATGTACAGGGTTCTGTTGGCTAGATTCATGCTCTAGTAATACACTATACATACATAGATAGGAGCTGTAGAGAAGCAAAAGCCACGTTGTGACAGACTTTCCAAACTTTAAATAATTTTTTGTCAGTTGAATATTGTGGGGGAGCAAAATTCCAGATGCACGGGTGTGGAAAGCACTCTGTCACCTTGTCGAGTTTTGTGAAAGTGAGGAGTGGTTAAGGAAACAGAACCGGGGTCGGGGTGAGGGTGCTACTTGCAAATATTTAGAGTGCCTACAGTGATATGCAACGCACTAGGTTTGGATCAGGAAGGTAGTGTAATTTAAAAAAGGATCGGAGGCATGACAATGTCTACCGGCTCCTGCCACCAACCTTGCCATATCGTTCCGAATAGACTGAAATCTGGGAAAAAGTTACTTGGTACAAGCTGCTGCAGAGGTCTAGCTTAGCCCCTATGTCAGCTGATAGGCAGAGCCGTCTGCAGTCTCGCGAGAGTAGTGGAAGAAGGGCGCAGAGATGAGGTAGGTGATGAGACCTTAGCCAAGACTCGATTATCCGTTAGTAATAAGGAATCGATTTTGACAACCAAGCTGTTTACACTAGAGGGCATGGAGGGAAAGGACCCACATCAGAGGGATCACTGACACAATATTGTATTAAAAAATGATCTTTCGCACAGTATTTACAGCTTACGAATTATAAGATAAACGTATACAGAACTGCCGCGTGAAGCACATAATACAACGCATTTTACAGTTTTAGAGTCATAACGTGAGTAAATCAGCACATCGGAGCCACCATCTAAACAACTTGAAATAACCAACCATCTCTCCCTACACTTCTCTTATCTGGAATCCAACAGCCTCACCTTCCTGCCCTAACCCGCTCTCCACTGCTGGAACAGGTACCCTGTATGTCAAAAACACGGGGGAGGGAGCACACTGGACCAGTACACAATTCGCCCTGATACATTGTGTTAATCAACTGCATCATGTACCCATCCTGAATATATTCTGCACATTCCACCATTCTTCTGAGGAAGCTGTATCACTCCAACCCTACAACAGTGCCACCTCTTGCAAGCACTGCCACTAACCAGCCTAAAGACTTATGAGTACTGATAGAGCGGTCCGTACTAATAATTTACCTGTATTCGGACGCTCTTTAGGCCGATGAATCTTTTGGCTAAGTGGGACTCTCTGTACTCTTAATCGGTCAACTTTAATCAAATCAATAATCAATAACGAACATAAGCGATACCCTGATCAACATAACACTTGACAATTAATCCAGAATACATTTCAGCGAACCCTGACCTTTCAGTCAGGAATAACCACACCAGTTTATTCAAAGTTAGTGAATTTATTTCCCTATATTAACAAAGCTAGCACAATATAAATGTGTCTCAACACCAAATGATAAACATAAATGAACATTAATAGCTGCCCATAACGGCGAAACAAGTGCAATCTATGCAGCATTTGAATAACAAGGCATTCGATAATAGCAATGCAAATCACTAATACTATGATCTGTAATGAGCTAATTGCATACATTTAGTCAGCATAACAAGGTCTCAAATTGCATCGTGCAACAGAAGGAATCCTCATCTAACCTCAAATTAGCATCGGCATGTGGGACTTCATGCAAAACAATTTAGCAACATTAATTTAGAAAAACTCCTAACTAGGGATCTTGTCAAAAATCAGCAGTTGGTTACCTAAAAGAAACACAATGCAATTTTACAATTTTCCTTTCATATTTACCAATTACGATCAGCATACAAGGAAGTCTTCGTCTCACAGGTACCGTTTCTCAATCAGCATGGGTACCGTTTCGATCAGCATGGGACGGGGCAAGGGGGCAGGGGTGGAGGGGGCAATTGCCTCACCGCGGCAAGGTAAAACTACTACTTCATGCAAAGGGATCAAAGTTAAAGTCTCTAGGGCAAGAATCATTTAAAGTCTCTTTCTCTCGATTAGAGAAAGCATCAAAGTCTCTTTCAAAATGGCGTCGCAGCAAGGTGGGCCATAATAGCTACGAAGTCTGCAAAATGGCGGGTATCGAGCTGGTAATGGCCGCAAAAGGCGGGTAATAGCTACTTTCTTCTCGTGCACCTGGTTTAAATAGACAACAGTTCAAATCCAGTAGGGTCTTCCATTGGAGGGCTCATAGGTTGACTTCAAATTGTCCAATCAAAAACAACAGTTCTCAAGCTTTTACTTAAGCATACATTATCCTTGGAGATGGGTACGCAAGTTGCAACATTTTATACCAATTAGCTCACTTTCAGAGCCTCCATTGTCCGCACCTGCAGATCGACCTTGGAGTAAGGAGAAAAATATGCCAGGCTGGCACGAAACTTTAAGATAAGCATGTGAACGATCTCAGTGGAAAAGTACAGCTTCAAGCAAAAATACACGTTTAATAGCACATTGGAAAAATACGAGCATCTAAACCGTGAGACCAGGCAACTAGGCCAAAGCCTCCGCTAAAGTTATGCTAAGCTAAAACATTTCAAACAAGCAAATCGTAGCACACGTTTATGATTATGTCGGATTAGTGCAATTCTAGTACACCACGTTATATAAAGCACGCTTATAAATGTTGGCAAACTACTCTGAGGGCACATTTTGTCCCCGTACAATCTTTATTAGTTCGGTTAAAGTCACACATGATTATTTCACACTACGTTTAAGCGTTAATAAATCAAAACCTTCATTTTCTGCTTCATCAATCCCTCCTCTGATGACTACTTGTCATCACACCAAATTATGCCCACAAATTTTATTCCATTAAAATTCTGTCTGTTCTCTTTTCCTTTTAATTCCCCTAGTTTTCGCTTTGTATTCTTCTGCCATTCTTTTCATTATTTTCTCTTCCTTCCTTCTTTTAATTCTTTCCATAATCATTATTATTCCCCTTTTTATTCCCCAAATTCCAAATACGCAAATTATAACTATCATAATTCCCTCTATTATTTTTAGCAGTATCCCATTCCAAATTCCACCAATCCAATTTCCCACTGAAGCAAGTCCTTTTCCAACCTTCTCCCACACTCCTGGTTCTTTCAATTCCTTCAAGTCCGCACTCTCTTTTGTTAGATTAGCAAGCATAGTTTTAATCTTCACACTATTGTCGGGAATATACGTACAACAGTGTCGTGCACCAAGCATTTTGCAAACGGCGCCATCCTTTGCTAAAAGAATGTCTAAAGCAAGCCTATTTTGAAGAGTCATAGCTCTTTCCGCTGCAAGTTCAGCATCTATCAGGATTATAGCACCTGAAAACTTTGTCAACATGTTATCCACTATAGTAGACAATTTTCTTATTTTGATGGAATTCAGCACAACTCCCAATGAAGGAATCATGGCTCCAAATATATCTCCTACCACAGCAGCTGCGGTCTCTCTTTTCTGGATACGATGGGATCCAGATGTCTTTTGGATCATCGATAGGTCATCCAGTTGATAAACCTTTGGGAACACTATACCCAAATAACATCTCCCCCACCATCCCTTTGGAAGACGATAATAGGCATTATACCCACAAATGTAATATACACCTGGAATGACAGGGTCAAGTCCGTTCATCATGAATGTCCATTTGGCCTTAAAGATAAACGTATGTTTACACTCACTCGCTCCTACAAAAATGTTATCATAATAAGATTCACCTCGATATATACAAAATTTCCCTACATGCCAAGCATCTAAAGCTATTCTCCCTTGTGTCTTTATTGCAGCAAAATCATAATTATCTACTGAAGTCCTCTTATGTAGCTCTTTTTCTAATTTCGCATTCATTTGTGCCCTTCTATCATCTGTGCGATCTAAAAAGCTTATTTCTACTGCAGAGAGCGAGCAGGTAAGATTTTCCCTATGAGCGTGAGCCGTTTCAAAAGGTTGCATTGGCTCGAAAAATTCCCTCATTATTTTAGCATCCCAATCTTTAGCAATCTGGCTTAGCTGCGCTATTATAGGAACATATGCAAAGGTAACATCATAATTTGAGTAAAAATACTGTATGTTAGTTTGACCATAAAATCTAGACATTACTATACTACATGTAATCCCGTATGTAAGAGGCATGTGGTGATAAGTCACCCCTTCCTTTACTGATGTCGGTATCTGTGTACACACATAACAATCTTTCGCATCCATAGTCTCAACATATTCTGTTAGCAAGCGATAGAAAACGTTATATGAAAGCTCTTTCTTATCATGCAAGTGTCTCTCATCCAATTCTAATCTTTTCAATGCGGTTAGTTCAGTGACAGTAACAGGAGCAAAAGTAGAAGCATCAATTCTCTCATTCTCACCCTTACCATGCATTCCGAGTACAATTGCCATTATTATTAGTACACATGCAATTATCAAGCCTATACACACATATTTACAATATTTCTTTCTACTGTTTTGCGTCATGATCTGTATAGAATCAGAGAGCTAGAAGCACCTATAAAGAAACTATTTAGCAATTCAGTTACAAAGCTGAACGAGCGCAATGTTCACACCGTCTTCTTCAAGAGGCCAAGTCACTTATCGGTTAGCAGCATTTGTCTCAATTCGGCAATAACTCAGTCTTTATCGGTTTAGCAAATGTCTCATCCGGATTAGCAATATCTCAGCTGGTTTTATCACTTTAGATTGTAGCAGGCAATGTCATTTATCACCCTTTCAATCAACACTGTCCATAAAACTTTTCTTTTCTATTGGTATCTCTTCTTCTTCGTTCTCGATGCTTAGAGATACAAACTCGTCAGTCCAATCGTCATTGACTGCATATGCCCATTCTGGACCGGAATATCTCCTGTTTGGTATCCTTTTCCTTTTCAATTTTGCTTCTCTTTTCGATTCTGCCTCGCTGGTACTTTCCTCTTTTGTCAAGTCCTTTTCTTCACTCGGGGGTGGTACCACGACAGTTACTTCCTTTCTTTTCTCTTTCACTTTTGGCCTTCCTCCGTCGTTCAAACCTTCTTCAGTCCTTTGTTTTACTGGTGATATACTTAGTCTCCTCTTTGCACCATGTCCATTTGTTGGACCTGCGACCTTTTCTGTAGAAGTTTGAACTGTTTCGTTCTGTTCTGCCTTGTCCCCTCCTTCTGGGGAATCAATCACGTTCTCCTTTTCTTTTTCTGTATCGTCTGCTTCTGGGAAAGCCCTCCTCTGATCAGGCTCTCCTGCTTTTTCACCTTTTTCGAGCCCTTCGTCACCGTTACTTTCGTCAGGCTCTGTATCACTTTCAGCTGCTTCAGGTTCCTTGTCAACTTCAGCTGCTTCAGGCTGTTTGCTACCCTCAGCTGCTTCAGGCTCTTTGTCACCTTCAGCTGCTTCGTCGCTGTCTGAACTTTCTCCTTGGTCTTCCCCAAGTGAGTTGGTCTCTTCGTCCTCAGAGAATATCTCTCTCTCTTCCGTTCCTGCCTGTTCGCTTTCAGTTCGGTTTTGTTCTGTCTCAGCACTCAGCACTGTTTTATCAGGCACTGGCAGTTTCAGCGCTTCAACTTCCTCATCTGTGGGACACAACACTTTCTTTGTGTGACTGGCGTGAATCCAGTTGGGAACCCCCGCGCACTTCACAGCGGTAGTTGTCGTCAGGATCACTTGGAAAGGGCCTTTCCAACGGGGTTCCGGACACGACTTCCTCACGTGCTTCTTTACCACGACCCAGTCACCTGCTTTCAGTGCGTGTCCTGGACCTTGGATCGGTGGCAAGGTGGTCGCTTCCACCTGGTGAGAGAAAGAGCGAACCACGTCAGCCAGACCCTTGCAGTAGTCTAACACCATATCATCTGTAATATTCAAAAGCGCGTTTGCGGGAACTGCAGGAAGCCTCATAGCCCTGCCCATGAGAATTTCGTGCGGAGACAATCCAGTCTTTCTATCAGGGGTGTTTCTCATTGACATTAGCACCAAGGGCAATGCGTCAGGCCATTTCAAATTTGTCGATGCACATATTTTCGCCATTCTTGATTTCAGTGTACCATTCATCTGCTCCACCAGTCCTGACGCTTCAGGGCGATAGCTACAATGCAGCTTTTGCTCAATGTTCAGCGCTTCGCAAAGTAACTTTATCACCTCGTTATTGAAGTGACTTCCCCTATCTGATTCTAAAGAGATCGGGAATCCGAAACATGGTATTAACTCCCTCAACAATAGCTTTGCAACTGTAAGGCTGTCATTTCTACGTGTGGGGTATGCCTCAATCCAGTGACTAAAAATGCACACAATCACCAACACATACTTCAAACCTCCATGCACAGGCATCTCAATGAAGTCCATCTGCATTCGACTAAACGGGCCACTGGCTCTGCCAATGTGGCTCGCGTTCACAACCGTTCCCTTCCCTGGGTTCATCTGCTGGCAAGTGACACATCGATGGCAAACTGCTTCTGCAGCTTGGCGAAATCTGAGGTTAAACCAATCAGTTTTGAACAATCTTATCATGGCATCTCTCCCTAGGTGAGCCTGCCCATGATAGAACCGCGCAAGCTGTGATAAGAGACTATTTGGCAAAACAAATTTTCCCTCATTTGAAACCCATAACTCGTCTGGTCTCTTTATACACTGTGATTTAATCCAGGAATCTCTTTCATCCTCCCTGACGTTATTTTGCAATGCTTTTAGTTCATCTATTGTATCTACGACCTTTAAGGCAAATGCTTCAGCTGGTTCGAGTTCTGGCTCACTTATCGAATTCCATTCATCCCTGAGTAATATACAGTTCAAGGCACAAAATCTTGCGACTTGATCCGCATATGCATTTCCCAGAGAAACATAGTCCTGTCCTTTTGTATGAGCACTGCACTTTACCACTGCAACTTCAGCTGGCATTTGAATGGCGTGTAACAATTCCCTTATTCTCTCCCCGTTTTTCACTGGGGATCCTGAAGAAGTCAGGAAACCTCTCTGTGACCATAGTTGTCCAAAGTCGTGCACAATTCCAAACCCGTACTGACTATCAGTGTAAATGGTGACTTTCATCAATGCAGACAGTTGACATGCTCTTGTAAGGGCTACAAGTTCTGCTACTTGTGCAGAATAGACTCCTTGAAGCCACCCCGCTTCCAAGACACCTGTTACAGTACATACAGCATATCCTGCTCTCAAAATTCCCATCCCATCTCTTAGACATGAACCATCAACGAAAACAATTTGGTCATTTTCATCAAGCTTAGTATCCTTAATGTCAGGTCGAGGTTTTGTGCAAAATTCAGTCACCTGAAGGCAGTCATGCTCGACGTCTTCAGCGTTCTCAATTTCAGCGTTTTCACCAGGAAGCAAGGTTGCTGGATTCAACGTAGTGCACCTTTTCAGCTGCACATTCGGTGAGCCCAGAATTATCGTTTCATACCTTGTGAGTCTTGCTCCGGTCATGTGTTGCGTTCGGGAGCGGGTCAAAAGTATCTCAACTGAGTGAGGGACCATGACTGTTACTGGGTGTCCCATCACTATTCCTTCACTCTGAGTGAGGCTGATACCAACTGCTGCTACGGCGCGCAAACACCCTGGGAGTGCTGCTGCGACCGGATCCAAAGTAGCTGAAAAATACGCTACTGGTCTGTTTATGCCACCATGGGCTTGAGTCAAGACAGACAAAGAACATGCATCACGTTCATGACAAAACAATGTGAAAGGCTTTGTGTAATCAGGCATACCTAAAGCTGGAGCCCTACACATGCATTCTTTCAATTCAATAAAAGCATCCATCTCATCTCCTTTCAGCTCAATTTGATCCAAGGCATGCTTCTGGGTCAGTTTCAGTAAAGGCTTTGCTAGAGTCGAGAAGTTGGGAATCCACTGGCGACAGTAGCCCACCATTCCCAAAAACTTCCTCACCTCCCTCCTTGTCTTTGGTGGACTCATTTGAAGTACACTTGTTATTCTTTCCTTCATTATTTTCCTTGACCCTTTCTCTATCTGGTGACCCAAGTATTTCACTTTCTTCTGACAGAACTGCAATTTGGAAGGAGACACCTTATGTCCATTCCTTCCCAAATGGTTCAACAGCGCAATGGTATCGGCTGTGCAGCCACTTCTGTCTTTGATGCAATCAGTAAGTAAAACCCTTGAGGAATTCGACACCAACTGTACACTCTGTCTAAGAATTTGAAACAAAAGAGGAATTGGCTGTCCTCATGAAGAGGCACAGAAAAGAATGCTTGTGACAAGTCGATGACTGAGAACCACTCGGCATCGCAAGGGACTTGAAACATTATCACAGCTGGATTTGGTACGACAGGGCAACACTTGACTATGATGTCATTTATTTTCCTCAAGTCCTGCACAAGTCGGACCTTTCCACTTGGCTTTATTAGTCCCATTATTGGTGAATTACATGGACTGCTTAACACTTCTTTCAGTACCCCCTGTTTTACAAATTCGTCAATAAGTTGAGCAACTTTCATGAGGGTGTCTTGTGCCATGTGGTATTGTGGGGTCTGGGGAAAGATTGCATTGGGCTTTACAGTCACTTTCACTGGTTCCACTCCTTTCATCAATCCCACCTCTTTCCCTGTCATATCCCACACTTCCTTTCCAACTGTTTCCCGTAATTCGGCTGGAATATCTTCTTCAGTTATCATCGGGAAAAGACAAATCAGAGGATACTCTTCATCGACAGTTTCCATCTCATCCCCCTCTACACTGTCCTCTTCTTCCCCATCACTGCTCGTCTGGATTGTTATTCCTTCGTTCGAACACATGATCGAACAACCCAATTTGCACAATAGGTCTCTCCCTAACAGTGCTATCGGGCTTGAGTCACATACCACAAACTGATGCACCCCTTGATAGTTACCGATGCTGACTGGTACCGGATCTGTTATTGGGTTCGTCAGGTGCCTGTTTGCTACTCCCACCACTTGAACTGTCCTCCCTGAGAGTGGCAAATTTGGTACTTCACTGCTCTTAACAGTTGAACGTGTGGCTCCTGTGTCAACCAAGAATGAAACACGATGACCCATTACTCTTCCCTCTACGTACGGACCCTTTTGATCAACTTCCAAGGATGCTGCAAGCACACAATCTCCTTCTTCTTCTGAGCTTTCACTCTCCCATACATTGTTTATTCCACTCTCACTGTGTAGTGGGAACTGTTGTACGGTGCCATTTGTACTCATTACCTGACCCGAGACCTGTGGAGGAACCATCACTTGCTGCTGACTCATTGGTGCCAAAGGTATTTGCATTTGCTGATTAGGTACCATGGGAAACTGCTGTTGCATTGGCTGCATTTGCGTCATCTGCATACGAGGCATCTGCATCTGCTGCGGCTGCATAGGTTGTAATCCCTGAAACTGATTTACGGTCTGAAAATTTGGGTTTGGACCTCTCATTTTCGGTCCCCTCATTGTCTGAAATGCATTGACATCATTGTTTTGCTGACCAACACCTGCACCTGCACCTGCACCTTCCTGCACCACCAGCGGGCACTCGCGTTTCCAATGACCGACAATTCCGCACACGTGACACGGCATCACCTTCTTCATTGCCTGCACACCAGTCACAACAGTATTCAAATCCGGACCATTATTCGCAAAACCTCCTCTGCCTCTGCCTCTGGCCTGTGGCTGCAACATTATATTTCCCTGCAACTGCGGCTGCGATTGCGGTGCCTGCTGTTGGATCCCTTGCATTCCTTGCAAACCTTGCAGACCTGTCTGAGCTGCTTTAAGTTGCATCATCATCACCTTCTCTTTCAACCTTTTCTGTTTCACTTCAATTTCGTCGCTACAGTATTTCGCATAATTCAACACCTCATCAATCGGTTTCGACTGCCAGCAAATCAAATGCGACTTTATCATCTGACTTATCTCTGGTCTCAGCCCTTCCACAAATCTGAACACAAAATGAAGCATGTCCTTCGCCTCTATTGTTTCCGTGCCGCTGTAGTTCTTGAACGCCTTCAACAACCTCTCATAGTAACTATGAATCGACTCTTTAGCCTCTTTGGCAGTTCGATCAATCTTCTGCCAATCCACATTTTTCGCGGCCACTTTCGTCTTCAAATGCTCAATCACCTTATAGTACAGGCTCATCACCATAGGCGATGGTGCACCCGTCTCCCTGTCTCTCTCTGGTTCACTCGTCGGCCAACCTACAGCTCTTTTGCAATCCTCCCACAAATCTGCCGGAACCACAATCTCAAAAAGAGTGTTCAGATCTTCCCAAAGACATTTTGCAAGCTTCACAAACCTATCAGTCTGTTGATACCATTCAATCGGTTTCTCTCTCAGTTTGGGAAAATCATCCGTAAAAGACTGAATGTCACTTCTGTGCCATGGTACATGTATTAATTTTCCCCCTGCTGTCTCCCTCATTGGTAACATTGTTACTGCCTCGCTACTCTGTGGTCTTTTCGCATTGTGCTCTGTAGCACTGTCCCTCCTCTTTTCCTTTCTCTTTACCCACCTGCTTTCCCACTTGTCTAAACACCTCCACACTTGTGCGCTCTGCAACAATTCTCTAAGGTGCGCCTTCATGCCTGCTGACCTCATGTGTTCAAAATCTGTGG
Organism: Pleurodeles waltl; assembly: GCF_031143425.1. NCBI lineage: Eukaryota > Metazoa > Chordata > Amphibia > Caudata > Salamandridae > Pleurodeles > Pleurodeles waltl. Next base: position 168,980,596 of record NC_090445.1, read on the forward strand.
TCCCAAAATCTAATCTATAGCTCCTGCTCAAGTGTTTTGTCTTGTCTATGTCAACCCCGTTTTTGTCAGCTATTTCTTGCAAGCTTTTATGTACCTTGTTCACTTCTTTCGTAATCCTTGGACATAGGTATCTCAGCTCTTCTTCCGAGTAGGACTCTAACCTATTCACACCCATAGTCCCTTCCACCAATTCTTGTGCTTCCATGTTCAACCTCATCCTATTCATATAATCTTCTCCCTTCCCACTGTCTGAGCTTTGTGTGGAATTCAAACTGTTGAACCACTGTGTCAGCTGTTGCGCATTCAACCCCATCAGTGTAGCGTTCACATCGACTGCCATTGATGGTTGCGGCAACTTTTCAGTGTTCGATGACAGAGGTATTATCAGTGGGGGACTCGACCTCACCAGTGTCGACTGAGCACATATGGGACTAAACTCCATCAAGGATCCGGGTCCATTTGGCTGAGCCGCTATAGGAGTTATCCCTGGAGTGTTTTCTATGCACCTTCTTTCGGTCCCATTCTGCAGCATTGATCCCTGACCGCTCATACCCAAATTAGACTGACTGTACAGAGGTACCGGCGGACCTACAGTAATGGGTAGCGATATCGCATCTGGGTTTTGTCCATTCCCCATGTTCTGAGGCATGTTCATTCCCACACCATGGGTCATCATTGCCGGCATGCCCATCTGGCTCCCCGTCATCTGAGCATGTGCTGTTCCCCCCTGCATCTGCTTTTGAGGCATCAAAAACTGGGTTGATTCAGCTTGTGTCAATGTCTGGTTGTGACCATTCTGTACTCCTCTTACGGTTGGATCTAAAATCATTCCTGCACTGTTGTCACTGCTGTAGTACCCTGGCATCTGCGGCTGATAATTTTCTGCTGGTTTCAACATGGGCACATCTGGATATATTCTCCTAACCTGCGGTATCTGCGGGGTGAACAGCAAACTCGGGTCCTTAGACCCCGATGATGCTCCTGAACTCTGAGTTTCACTGTTCTGTACCGGTGCCGGAGGGGCAGAACTGGTACTTGGACCTTGTCCACTCTCTGCATAAGGTGGTGGACGGTCGTTCAGCAATTGCATTATTAGCTCCTCATCCTCTAACTCCTCTTCTCTTCTCAACTTTTCCTCGTCCTCTCTATCCTTGGAACACCTCCTGTTTGTCTTACAGGTAGCTTTCTTACCTGTCTCCTCTTCTTCCTTAGTAATTGCGGGAAACTATTTTATCCCCTGCAATACATCTGACCTCCACACCTTCTGTGCATTATCCCACCTAGCGTCCGCTAGTGTCTTTTCTACCTTCCTTATCCTTGTTTCAAACTTATTTTTCTGTTGCTGTCTAGCCATTAATTCCCAAATCGCTAGAGCCTCAAACTGGGCTGGCCTTGGAGGCACCTTCATGTTGTACATCGTGAACCTCAAATTCTCCAGAATCCTTATATTGAATGTCCCGTGGATCGGGAATGCTACGCTCCCATGTTTCTCTGTCAGTTTGTGCCATTGCTTTAGCCAAAGGCACGGAGCTACCCCCTTTTCCTCCATTACAATGTAAGCTGGTGTGCCTTCGGGCGGCGTCTCCTCTCCTACGTTCGCTTTAATGTAAGACTCCCCCTTCATCGCACTCCTTAATGCCTTAAAAAATTTCATTTTCTCGTCTTTTATTTCACAAAATTTGTAATCAATAGGTGACTTTAATTCCCGGAATACTCTTCGCTTGCCTTTCCCCTTCCAATCGAGCCCCACGGACTGCGTCCAATCCGTGCGCGACCCTTCTCTGCAACCAACCTATCCCAGCGCGGCTCCTAGTGACGTCACACTCACACACACTGCGGCTGACAAAGCCTCGCGGCTAGTCCTCCTTCACTCAGCTCCTTTCGTAACAACTTCTTGCATGTATCGCGAGCTACAAAAACTAAAACAGATCTGTCGGTTTACTACAGGAAGGGTAACACAGTCGCTTCAGGACCTTAGGGATTTTTCACTAGCCTCGGCAGTTATTCCATCTTTCTCGGTCCCCACTTTCGCAAGCAAATCTGACCCGCAGACCTACTCTCAACTTGTCAATGATCTATTCTAGTGCACTTAGAATCTTGTCAAAGCCCGAAGTTGAAGTTTCTTTCACTCCCTTACACACGTACCGACTCGTTGACCACGCCCGGTCAACCTACTAAACCGACCAGACCACAACATAAAACAACATACTCCGGAGTCTCTTGACCTCGCAGGGCCCGTCTCAACAACAACAACCACGTGGACCTTTTTATGCACAAAGCGCCACACGCACATGAAGTTCGACGACTTCCCTACTCTCACACTCGGAGTCGCACCTCCGCTATTTCTATGAAGTTCGACGACTTCTCTACTTCTACACTCGGAGTCGCACTTCCGCTATCCTCTAAAAAAAGAAAAAAAATTCCTCGCAACCTTTTCACACAATCTGCGGCAATAAGCTGTGCAAGCGCAAAACCCTAACTTCTCTCATACCATCACTAGTACCGCCAACGCTGATTCCACACCTCCGTTCTCTTCATTCGCAAGCTCCGAGATCCCGGGAAAGTCGCGGTGGACCTAGCCCATCATCATTCTGTCAATCAGTTTTATCCAAGAAAAATCTAATTCAACTTCTCAAATGGGGTCTCAAAAGTCGAAACTGTTAATTCAACACCATGTACTTTAAGAGTACGGGGTCCCAAAAGAAGTAACCACCCTCTGCTACCATCTACTGATAGAGCGGTCCGTACTAATAATTTACCTGTATTCGGACGCTCTTTAGGCCGATGAATCTTTTGGCTAAGTGGGACTCTCTGTACTCTTAATCGGTCAACTTTAATCAAATCAATAATCAATAACGAACATAAGCGATACCCTGATCAACATAACACTTGACAATTAATCCAGAATACATTTCGGCGAACCCTGACCTTTCAGTCAGGAATAACCACACCAGTTTATTCAAAGTTAGTGAATTTATTTCCCTATATTAACAAAGCTAGTACAATATAAATGTGTCTCAACACCAAATGATAAACGTAAATGAACATTAATAGCTGTCCATAGCGGCGAAACAAGTGCAATCTATGCAGCATTTGAATAACAAGGCATTCGATAATAGCAATGCAAATCACTAATACGATAATCTGTAATGAACTAATTGCATACATTTAGTCAGCATAACAAGGTCTCAAATTGCATCGTGCAATAAAAGGAATCCTCATCTAACCTCAAATTAGCATCGGCATGTGGGACTTCATGCGAAAACAATTTAGCAACATTAATTTAGAAAAACTCCTAACTAGGGATCTTATCAAAATCAGCAGTTGGTTACCTAAGAGAAACACAATGCAATTGTACAATTTCCTTTCATATTTACCAATTACGATCAGCATACAAGGAAGTCTTCGTCTCACAGGTACCGTTTCTCGAACAGCATGGGTACCGTTTCGATCGGCATGGGACGGGGCAAAGGGGCAGGGGTGGACGGGGCAATTGCCTCACGGCGGCAAAGTAAAACTACTACTTCATGCAAGGGATTAAAGTTAAAGTCTCTAGGGCAAGAATCATTTTAAAGTCTCTTTCTCTCGATTAGAGAAAGCATCAAAGTCGCTTTCAAAATGGCGTCGCAGCAAAGTGGGCCATAATAGCTGCAAAGTCTACAAAATGGCGGGATGTCCAATAATGGCTGTAATGGCTGGTAATGGCTACCTTCTTCTCGTGCACCTGGTTTTTATAGACAACAGTTCAAGTCCAGTAAGGTCTTCCATTGGAGGGTTCATAGGTTGACTTCAAATTGTCCAATCAAAAACAACAGTTCTCAAGCTTTTACTTAAGCATACATTATCCTTGGAGATGGGTACGCAAGTTGCAACATTTTATACCAATTAGCTCACTTTCAGAGCCTCCATTGTCCGCACCTGCAGATCGACCTTGGAGTAAGGAGAAAAATATGCCAGGCTGGCACGAAACTTTAAGATAAGCATGTGAACGATCTCAGTGGAAAAGTACAGCTTCAAGCAAAAATACACGTTTAATAGCACATTGGAAAAATACGAGCATCTAAACCGTGAGACCAGGCAACTAGGCCAAAGCCTCCGCTAAAGTTATGCTAAGCTAAAACATTTCAAACAAGCAAATCGTAGCACACGTTTATGATTATGTCGGATTAGTGCAATTCTAGTACACCACGTTATATAAAGCACGCTTATAAATGTTGGCAAACTACTCTGAGGGCACATTTTGTCCCCGTACAATCTTTATTAGTTCGGTTAAAGTCACACATGATTATTTCACACTACGTTTAAGCGTTAATAAATCAAAACCTTCATTTTCTGCTTCATCAGTACCAGGCCTTTAGGTGACGTGACATTTGCCCAACTACTTTCTCTGGTGTGCCCTGGTGGTGACTTCCTATTCAGGTGCCCCGAATTACCTTGTAATCCACTCACTCAGCCCTTGCCTTAAAACAAGGTACGTTACCACTTATTCATGGCTGACTCTTTCAACTGGAACATGTGAAACATTTTGGCACTCATCACTGTGTAAATATACTTACATTATTTCATTTTGGTGCTAAAAATTGTAGGTCTGTTAGTAGGACCTTCATTTAAAATGCCTTTCTTCACATATTTGCAAATGCAATAAGTGTAGTCCAAAGACGTTTGAATCTAAGTGATATAGATGTAGAAAATTAGTCTGGGTCTCCTTCCTGACACGAAGTAAGCCGTGACTCCCACAGTATAACGCCTCGCCCACATATTGTCTCTACATCTGCCGAGCTTCAGGTTCTCCTCCCAACAGTGGCATCCTCTAAGTTTACTCAAGGTTCCTTATTCTAAATCCCATCACAGCAAACTTTGAATACTCTTCTTCTAGACACTACAACTCTGTTCCTCAGTGTCGCGTGTATCATGATTCTTGCGTTGGCACCTTTCTCACAGAGGAATCCTGACATGTAAGTCAATGCAGTGGTGACTCAAGCTGATGTCAAGTAGGCTAGTGTTTCCAAGTAAGAGAGTTGAATTCCTCAGTCAGGGAGGACCCAATGTAAGTTGCAAAAATATCTGTTCCAGGATTGGCGTTTGATGGGGTGCCAGTGAAGCTACAATAAAGTAGTTGACAGAAGGTCACCTACCAGCTTGAAACACATTAGGATGTTACTGTCTATGGAGCGAGAGACAGAAGACTGAGTTCTCGACACCAATGCAATAGAGGTTTTAGGGCCTACGTTAGCGAGTACAAAGACTTCAATGGCAATTCAGAAGGAATTATGTTTTACTGATAAAGAGTTATCATAGAACTCGGGGCAGATGAACACAATTTTTCCAGTTCTGGGCTGTCATTTACCACAGCAGTGCATTATGGGTCTTGTAGTATTGGTTTGTTTATCTGAAACCTTTAGATTATCACTGACCAAAGCAAAAGCAATGTCAAGGACTGACAAAGAGTTGACTTGGATTCATATACTCATACTAGCGCATATGATTAAGTATTTCAAATACTGGCCTTTGATCTTGTTGAAATCTGGAATGAAGGGGAGAGCTTTGGGTTGAAAAGGATGCAGATATTGTTAGAGTCAGCTGCAGTTGGTCTAAGTTAAATTGAATTTATGGGGAAGGGGAAGGGCACAGTTTGTGCATTGGAAAACACAGCTTCACAACGAGCGCATATTCATCTCTGTGTGTTGTATTCATACTCCGTTCTGGAATGTTCCACATATGGCCTACAAGGATTAATAATGTATGTGAATACCAACAACACCTAGCATGCTGCGTGGGGGGGGGGCTCTGCACTGTCCTACGCTTTAAAGCTAAGATTGAGCAAGAAACATTTGATATCTGTATAGTACATACTCAAAACGGATTGTCTTTTAGCGCTGCAAACGAGTTATATTATAAGGGGCAAACCCAGTAGTCTTTAACTTGCATGGTCCCTTTGCCCATGTGCTCCCGAACATTAAACATTTTTTAAGTCTCACTGCAGGAAGGTGCCTCTTTTGACATTGTCAACCCCCACTTTTTGCCTGGTTTCTGGTGCAATTTTGACTGAAAGTGCCCTGGGTCCCTGCTAAACTGATCCTCAGTGCCAGTCTATTTCTCTTAAACTATACAGTTGTTTTTCCAAATTGCCAAGGCTTTAGTTGCCACTGTAAGTCCCTAGTAAATAGTACCACTGGTACCTAGGTCATGGGGTACTAAAGGAAGGCCGGTCAGGACTGCAGCTCAGATTGTGCCACCCTCAGGGACCCTCTCACTAAGTGCACCCAGTGCTGCTTTTGCAGGCTGCTTGTCTTGGTGCAGACCTAAAATGAAAACACAACATGGCAACTATGTGCCCTATCCCCTGCACGCTGCATGCAATATATGTAAGTCACCGCTCTGACAGGCCTTCCAGCCCTAAAGGCAGGGTGCATTATTTTGCATGTGAGGGCATACCTTCATGAGCAGATATGCCCTGCTATGTCTGTCGATTCTCAGACATAGTAAGTGAACAGTGAAGCCATTTTAAATACATGTGCTGGTCACTGGTCATTACGAGTTCCCCAGCTGCATGATGCCTTCACTGACAATAGGGATGTTTGGTATCAAACATCTCACATTAAAAAACCCTCACTGAATCCAGTGATGGATTTATTAATACATGCACTCAGAGGCCACCTTCTAGGTGCCCCCTGCAAACCTACCAACTCCTAGTAAGGGCACTGACTGGTCAAAACCAGTACAACCACCTAAAGACAGAGTTCTGGAACTCTTAGGTGAGAGCTAATGCTCTCGAGGGCTAAGAAAAAAGGCCTGCCTGGGCAAAGGTGTGACCCTCTCTCCCACACAGGATAGACATTCCAGGGTGAGGAGATTGAAAGACCTTGCCGCCTTTGATGGTGGAGGAGGCTGACCCCCAGTTCCTGACCCCACTTTTGGTGGTAGGGCTGGTGGGAAAATTAGGAGGTTTGCTTACTTCATGCCAGTCCTACCCCTAAGGTGGACGAGCTGAAGTAGACACTACTTTTTAAATTCCTCCTTCTTGCATGGAAGGAATTAGGCCAATAGGGTTAGGGCTATGCCCACTTCCCAAATGAAGTGGTCATAGGAAGGGTGTATTCACCCTAAGGGTGAGTAGCCCCCTGGCTACCACTTGACACTCCCTGTAACACCCCTAAATTCATTATTCATGTGGCACCCCTGAACCCTAGAATCAGATTCCTGTCGACCTAAGAAAAGTCAGACTAATCAGAAGTCATCCAGCAGAGAAGACTGAAGACACCAACTGACTTGGCCCCAGACCTACCGGTCTTTCTGCTGCCTTCAAAGAAACCTGCACCCAGAAGATGCATGTCTTGCAGCCCAGGGACCTCCAAAGTCTTGAGAGGACTTCAATAAAAAACAAGAACTCCTGTGGACAGCAGACCTGTCCAAAAGAAAAATTTCCAAAGAAGAAAGAAATCTGCCTGAAGAACCACAAAACCGCCGCCTCGAACCACCTCTGCACCTGTCGCCTGTGGCCCAAGCTCAAGTGGTCCACCAGTCCAGTGAAGATTCTCTGGCGCTTCTGACCCAGAGTCCATCGTGGGCTGACCCCTACCGGACTCCACAGCAATGCCTGCAGCTTATTTCTGAGGGCACTGACCTTCCCGGTATGCTGTTTCCGATGCCAAAAGACACCTACACCCAGAGCTCCTGGGCCTTAGGGAGCTGGGCCCTTGGTGTCCTTATGACCCCTGGCAGCTTAAATTTCCTAGGCAGCTGTGGTTTGACCCCCTACCGCCCCTGGACAGAGCCTGCAGCCTGTTTCTGAAAGTGATCTCCTGCAATGGTTAACATTGGGAGCCTGACCCTGTGTTGGCAGTCTGCACCTGGCCGCCAAGGTGCCGCTGAGGGTGTAAGTTTGGTGCTGCTTTGTGGCCCCCATGTACTTACCTCAACTCCAAGAGATCGACCCCTGACCTCGCTCTACTCACCTGGGAGCAGTGCATCTTTGGCCTCTCCCAGTCTCTATTGGCTAACATTGAGCACTGAGGGGCGTGGCCAAGATGGCGGTCCGAGCGGACGTCTAAATCCGTCTCTGTCCCAGGCCCAATAAAAATCCTGAAATAAGCGTGACAGCCTAATTAAATATTTGAACTGCATAATAGTCCAGAGGCTTGTGGCCACCGCTTTGCAGTTGACGCCGTGTGAGGCTCCCATGTAGGACAAAACATCCGTGAGGACGGACCTGAGCCTGCCTACCAGCATGAAACTGTACGTCGCACCCTGCCGGACCTAGGATTGGCCTGCTGTGGAGCCCGAGCGAGCAGACTTACCACCGGGAGCGGAATCGCGGCGACCCCTGGCTCCAAGGGGATCATCGGGAAAGAACCTCCACTCGTGACGCGGTGCCATGCATTGGGGTCATTTTGCCCAGCGAGCAGTGGTGGCGGCCTGCTCCAGCGCTGGGTCGTGCTGTGCCGACGTCCGACGTGGAAGCGACTGAGAACCAGACGATGGGCTTGGGCCCGGGGGCTGCCTGGTAGGAGATGCGCTGCACCGGCGGGGTGGGGTGGAGGGGTACACTGCATTCCTTACCTCCCCCCGCCCGTGTCGAGACCGACGTTGAGGCTGGCTGTGCCGGCGTGCTGGTCCTGGAGGGAGGGAACGTTAGGGAGGCACGACGAATGTGGTTCCGCCTGCGGGCCGCGATCCCAGCGGGAACTCCCCACTAACACAGAACAGCCGAGTTGGACTGTGGGGGTGTGCACACCGACTTTGCATGCCGGACCCATCATGCGGCGGACATTCTTTGCCCAGGTCGCAAAGCCATAACCTTGAGTGTAGACTGTGGTGTGAAAGACTCGACCCAGTGATAGGACGGATTATTCTGCGATCTCACAATAATACAGGATGGGACGCACTAAATCAGACAGGCCTGGGATGTCGGGTCCAAGTATGCACAAGAAGACAGTGTCAAAGGAGCCAAGGGTCTCCCCGGATTCCTCGGTGGTGACCATACTAGCGGCGCAAACACAAAAGTTTAATGATATTCTTAATGCAGTGCAGAATATTAAGTCCACATTAGAACCTAAGATAGATGCCTTGCGTATAGATATAGGCCACCTGTGCGAGGATCATAAGAAATTGAAGGACCGTGTAGCAACCACTGAAAGCACAGTATCTGAGTTGCACCCTATGATGGTGGACGCTACCAGGCACATTAAAGACTTGCAAAAAAGGATCTGCACCTACGTCAACGACATGAAGATCATGAAGGGAGGTCCCGTCATAATAATATACGCCTGGTGGGAGTGACGGAACATGAAGAGGGCCCCAGTATGGATCTTTACATGGAAGATTGGCTATCCCAAACAGTTCTACAAGGAAAACATTTGGTTTGTCCTTCTTCTCAGTGGAGAGAGCCCACTGGGTCCCTGGCAGGCCACCTCTACCAGGAGCTCCTCCGCATCCAGTGATGGTCCGACTCTTTAATTACAGAGACAGAGATCACATCCTACAAGTGGCCTGCACCAGGGGCTCCTGGAGAATATCAAATGCAGAGGTACACATCTATTCCTTTTACACGCTGGAGGTGCAACAGTGGAGAACATCTTTCCTAATGGTGAAGCGCACGCTCATAACATAATGTGAAATACGCATTGCAATTTCCGGCGACCCTCCGGATCATAACGGATACCAACACCACCTTTTGTGCCACACTGGAGGAGACCTGGGCATGGTTGGAAGGCAGAGGCATAACTCAAGAGAGGTTGAGATTACTTTCACGATCCATAAGGCACAAGACAAAGGGGAGCACTCCTGATGGGGCCAGGCACTCATGTGCAGAGCCTTCTAAAGAACAAGCAGCCAAAGAGAGAGAGCAGGCACGGGCTGAGGTGGAACCATGAGTGGGTTCCCCCACACCACCCGAGGGGAGAATAGAGCAGCAAGAAAAGGACCCTCCGATCCTGGATGTGGAACAGATACACGCAATTTTGGGCGACAGCCTGCTGGTGACACCACAGACTGCAGAGGACGTGATGTAAGGCGCGCCACACCCGAACTGCGAGGGGCTCACAGTTCAGAAGCATAACAGCATATATGGCAGGCACACTACGGGCTGTGCAAAACTAATGTGTTTTCATTTTCTCTTAAGACACCACATTATTAACACCTGACTGCACTGCCACTATTCCCCCACTACACCTCGGTGTATCCGTAGTTGAACAATCATGTTTCAGTTTTGTATCAGCATTTTAGTGCTATTGGCTGACCACCAGTTGGCATCTCAGCCTGGGAGGGGAAGTTTACTGTTAAATTTATGTTCTACAAGCAGGTTTGCTCAGTGGTTTATCAATGGTTTTGCGAAGGTGTGCAAGACGGGCCCGTAATGGGAGGAGGGTGCCGTTGTAGGGGGCAGGGAGCAGTACATACAATATTGGCTTCCCAAGTCGCCTGCACTTACAGGCCACCCAAGACACGATTTACACTATACACTTTTAGTTAAATGGCTCAATACTCTTTTATAACATGGAATGTAAGGGGTCTAGCGGGCTTTAATAAACAATACAAGGTCTACCAGTTTCTGCACCGCTACAAAGTACACGCAGCCCTGATTCAAGAGACGTATCTCACGGCTCCAGATCTAGGACAAATGCGAAAAAGATGGCGGGGGACTATAATAGGGACCACATACTCCAGATGTGCCAGGGGGTCTCTGATATGGGTGGGTCCGGGGGTACCATTGGTGGCACTACACACTAGGATAGATCCAGACGGACGATACGCAATATTGGAAGGGAACCTAGATGGAGCACCGATTTCTCTAATTTCATTAAATGCCCCTAATGCAAGTCAGAATGCATTTTTACAAACACAATCTATATCACTACTCCACAACCCTATAGCACCATGTTACTGGGGCGGAGATTTTAATAGCACCCCTTGCGTAGAGTTAGATAGATCTCACCCACCGGTTCAGGGTGTCCAATCAATTGCGATCGCACACCAGCTAAGCCTCTGGGCTACATACAACCAACTACATCACACGTGGCGTAGTCTGCACCCTACTGGGCGAGTGTACTCATATTACTCAGGATTGCACGTGCTGCACACTAGGATCGACCTTGTTTACTGCAACTCTGACGCATTGCTAAAAGTTACCAATGCGGAGTTTCTTGGACGGGTATTATCCGACCACTCTTCTCTGTAGATATGGATACGGTGGAACCACTTCCCTCCGAGTATTCCTACTTGGAGACTGCCTGTAATGGTGTTATGAGACGCAACATCTAGGGATGTCCTTTTAGGGCATATTAATACTTACTTTGAGATAAATGAGGGCATGGCAACGGATGTGGGGACTGAATGGGACGCCTTCAAGGTGGTACTGGGAGGTCATGCAATAAAAACAAGCTTCGGGTGGCGCTGCTCCTGCGCAGGGCGCTCCAGGACCTGCAATCCAAATTACAACACTATGAGCAGCTTCTGCCCATGGATGGTGGGGCAACCAAATCATTAGTGAGTATACGAATAGCTCACTAGCAGGCGCTTGATAGATTAGCCCAGCTGCATTACAGGGATTAACAAGCACTTAAACATGCAGAAGGAGACAAGGCAGGCAGACTCCTGGCTTAGCTACTGCGGTCGGAGTACGCTCAAACACCAGTCACTGCGCTGTGGGGTGGGAATGGCCAATGACTGAACACACAGGAGGATATTAATACAGCATTTTATGAATATTACCCCACTCTATACACAGCCCCAGAGCCGGAGGTAGAGAACAACGCAATGGAGGAGTTTCTGGGCTCCCTCCATTTGCCTAGAGTGTCCCCTGCAGATAGGGAAACACTGGAGGCTTCACTGCAGCTTACAGAAATGGAGGAGGTAATTAAAGGCATGGCACGGGGGAAGACACCAGGCAAAGACGGGTTGCCGATTGAATTCTACTCCACATACCAGTCTATTTTAGCCCCTAAACTGTTGGCGAAGTATAGTGCAGCGTACGCTAAGGGGATCCTCCTGGCATCTATGAGAGAGGCGAAGCTGGTGGTCCTCCCCAAACCGGGTACGGACCCTTTTTTTATGGGGTCATACAGGCCGTTTTCATTACTTAACTCTAATTACAAGATCCTAGGCCGCATGTTGGAAAACAGACTCATGCCCATACTCACTGGGTTAATTCATACCGACCAGAACGGATTCATTCTGGGCAGAAGCACCATCCTCAACCTTCGTCGATTGTTCTCTATTATGGACCGGGCAAGGAAGAGGGAGATGGGTGCATGGGTGGCATCACTAGATATAGAAAAAGCATTTGATACACTGGGGTGGTCTTACTTCCTGATGGTGCTGAAAAAGATGGGCTTCGGGCCTAATTTCATTAAATGGATAACTCTGTTACATCAAGCACCGTTGGCCCGGGGGAAGACGGGCACTCTGATCTCAAAGCACTTCGATATTGGGCGGGGGACACAGCAGGGCTGCCCCCTGTCGCCACTTCTCTTCGCCCTAGCGATGGACCCTTGGCCCACGCCCTAAGGATGCGTGCACCTGATTGGGGACTATACATGGGAGGGGTTTGGCACATCTTCTCACTATACGCTGATGATGCACTGGTATACCTTTGCAGTTCTGCGGAGGTCATGCCCCAGGTGATGGCATTGTTGCAGAGGTTCGGTAAGGCATCCGGCCTCAAGGTAAATTGGGGGAAATCCTGTTTGTTCCCCCTCACGCCCTTGGACACGGCCCAACATGAACAATTACCCATCACCTCCTTATCAAGGGCATGCAATACTTTCAAATACCTTGGGGTCAAAATATACCACGAGGAAAAAGATCTAATAGACGCAAATATTGGTAGCTCACTGACGGAAGTGAGATCTTCTTTGCAATTATGGACTTCCCTCCCCCTGTCCCAATGGGCCGGCTGGCCATCTCTAAGATGCTGGTGCTCCAGAGATTATTATACCACTTCTCAGCCCTCCTGGTCTCCCTCCCGAATAAATGTTTCGCCGAGCTGCGTTCCCTTTTTTAAAGCATTGACATGGAGTAAAGGTAGAAGCTGGGTAGCCTTGAGAAAACTCTATGCACCTACGTCAGAGGGCGGCCTGGGAGCTCCAAATTTCGAACAATATTTTGTGGCGGCCCAACTCCAGTGGTCTATGCGCTGGCTCGCAGGACAAAATTTACACGAACTAAGCGACACATATAAATATGGCGACACAAACAGACTCCTAAGCTGAATATTGAATCCAGGCTCAGATACACCAATAGGTAATAGCAATCTACTAATGAGAAATGCCAAGAAGTGCTGAATCAGGTACACGCACATGCCACAAGCCAAGACAGAAATACCCATACGCGCCACTACTATCACTTTGGGTCTTGCCGGGCTGTGTTAATAATTTGCACAAACCGACGGCATCCGCCTGGGAAATTGTGGGAATAGTGGAGTGGGGTGACCTCTTTGAGGACCATATGCTGGTCCCATTTAATAGCCTAGTAAATGATTTTGATATATCACTGGGCACCTTTCTCACTGATGACACGTTAACTCGGCATGCTGCACTCTACTGGGGTACCATACCCAAAGAACCACATACGTCGGTACTGCTGCAGACATTACTAACACACGGGGAGAGAGAAAAGCGATCATAAACATATAAAAAGCACTACACATAGACGATAAAAGTCCCCTTGCGTCGCTGCGGGCACATTGGGATGAAGCACTCCAAAGAGCACTCACAGACACACAATGGGAACAAGCTCTTGTGGTCCCAAAGATTATCTCAACGAATGCTCGCTACAAATACATATAATTTAATTATCACACTTACCTTACTCCTGCGAAGTAGGCGAAAATGTACCCGTTCACAGAAGATAGATGCCCGAGATGCCACACAGGGAATGCCGACTTTATACACATGGTATGGACCTGTACCCAGGTGTTTGAGTTCTGGGAAACCTTAACCGAGACGCTGAATAGGATCATGGGGTGGGGTACACGACGTGACATGGCACATTTTATGCTTGGAGTAACACATAGAACCCCTAAGAACAAATCCACAAACAAAATCTTAGACTTAGCTCTAATACTAGCAAAAAGACGTTTAGCAATGGAAGCTGGACGTGACATGGCACATTATATGCTCGGAGTAACACATAAACCCCTAAGACCAAATCCACGAACAAAATCTTAGACTTAGCGCTAATTCTAGCAAAAAAAGATGCTTAGCAATGTGCTGGAAATCAGCTACAACCCCATCAGTTACAGGTTGGCTAACAGATCTACGCATAGGAGTACTTGCAGAACAACAAATATTACTGACGTCACATACACTTGTTGGCCCTTCGCCCAGACCCCCAGATTGGACAACACTTATTGAGGCAATTGAGAGAGTCCTCGGCCGGCAGAGTGTGTAGGATGATGATAGGCAAATGTAACTCCCTTGAATGGGCGATACCCAAGTCGCTCATCTGCTGTGCTGTGTCTTGCCCCATTTGTAGAATGGTACTCTGATCCACGCTTATACCAACATACCCGATCTACGCACCTAGTTAACATCAGTTATATTGTTATTCTATTTTCTGTTCGTTACATTAGATATGTACATCATCCAGTGGTATTAAAACTGTACAACTGATGACAAATCCAGCAAGAGCACATATGTCCAATTGATATGTATAGCTATACTACAATGGTTGCCAAATGTATTGCATTGCATGATAATAGCTATGCACAGCATTACTGTGTTGCAGTTAAAAGATTGTTGTTGTGTTGTATAAATTTGCAAATGGTAATGCTTCCTAATGATCAGAAAAATAAAGAAATATGGAATAAAAAAAACAAACATTAAGCACTGACTCCGAATTCAAAGTCTGCACCCGGCTGCCCCTGTGCCGCTGTGGATGCACTCTTGGTGCAGATCTGAGCCTCACCTAGTGTTGACCTAAAACCCTGAAGACTGGAACTCTAAGTCGTGTACTTACCTGCAAAACGGCATCTTTGTTTCCCACCATAGGTTAACATTGGGGACTCTGAAAATTGCACTGTGTTGATTTTTGAAACTGAAAAGTATTTTTATTTTAAAAACTGCTGTCCTCATAATGAAGTTCTTTGGTTCAGAGGATATATAAAAGCAAATGTTGTTTTTCTAAATTTATCTTGGATTTATTTATTGAGTGTGTGTCTCATTTATTGCCCATGTGAGTATAACAAATGCTTAACACGACTCCTTGATAAGCCTAGCTGCCCTGAGGCTTAACAAGGCTTGGGGAGGGGGTTGCACGGCCCTCTGCCCTCGCATTATGCATTTCTTCCCCTGGGAATGGGATCCCCTGGGCCTAATATGGCTCTGGGAGGGAGGCTACTCACCCTCCTCCCTCCATTGTATACCGTAGCATCGTGGGATGAGGTTCCTGGGGCCTCACAGTGGTCGGGGGAAGGGGCACTGCCACCTCCCCAAAATAAACAGTTTGCATCATTCTGCCGGTCCCAAGCCCACCCTGTGAATTTGTGGCAACATTTTAAAAAAATGATTTTGGACTGTGGGGGTTCACTTTACATATGGTAATAAAATACATCTTTACATCTCCCACATTTTTGGAATCCTTGCCTCTTACCTAACCAAGTTGCTTTCTGTGAGATAGCAATCTCAGCTCTATCCTTAACTAGATCCTGTCCCATCAACCTTGCCTTCCTGAATGTTATTCTCGGTCTGAAGTGGGGGTCACTTTTGGGACTGTTCCTTCTTGTTTATCCATGCTAGGGATAGTCCCAAATGTGACCCCCACTTCAGGCTAATTACTACATTCAATAACCAAGAGGGGAAGATCAGATCCATCCTACAGAAGCACTGTCACTTAGTAAGGGGTGACCCAGTACTGGGGAGAGTGGCACCCCGTAGACCAAGAATAATATTCAGGAAGGCAAGGTCGATGGGGAAGGATTTAGATAAGAGTTGCCCTGAGATTGCTACCTCACAGAAAGCAACTTGGTTGGGTAAGAGGCATGTCAGCATGGAGTAAATATGAAAGAATATAGGACACCCTTTAGAAAACAATGTAAGCGTATCTATGGCAGCTTTCATTGCAGAACAGACCATGCTGTGTATGTTCTTCAGTGCCCTTGTGAACTTTGGTACGTAGGGATTACTATACGCCTGGTGCACAAGAGTGTGCTAAAACACATGAGGGCAATCAAGAATAAGGACAAGACATACCAAGTAGCTAGGCACTTTGATGAGTAACATTAAAGTGATATAAATGGTGTAAAATATTTTGTAATTGATGCCATTGCAATGAATATCAGAGGAGGGGAAAGGGACAAGGCACTGAGGCAGGTTGAGTCGAAGTATATAGTGGAGTTGAACTCCAAGATGGCGTATATGATGAACATGGAAGAGGATCTCCATACCCATCCATAGATCTCTTCCACCGTGAGCAAACAAGAGGCAACAGTTAGATTTAAAAAAAATAAAACACGGGGTTAGAGCATTACGTGGGATTAATGTAAGGCATAGATGTTGGCACGTGCATGGCGATATTAAAAAGGGGTTATGTATATAGGAGACAAGTGCCAATTTGATAGTTTCATGTTAGCGTATATTCCTTCATGACGTAAGCAATATTGGGCGTGTCAGGATTGATGGCAATGACCTAGAGCGAGGATCTGAATAGTATAGGAATGCTCCAAACAAACTTTTCCACACCAAGTGGAGATATATATATGAATTTATGCGATCAAGTGAGCATTCGTTACAATAAACCAGCCCATAAGGGTGGGTGCAGGGTTGATCGCTGTTGTTGTATTCTGGTCAGGGTTACGGGTGACTACATACCATCAAGCACATATTCACAGTTCTTTCCTTGGGCTTACAGTGACTACCCAGTTGCCTTCTGGGGAGTGTAGTCTAATTTCGCATCTCTTGCATCAATAGACATAAAAACAAATTGCAACGGTTTGAAAATAAAAATGTGCAAAATGACGAAATGCATGGACTAGAGTACAGTGACCCTGCTGCGTGTTCTTGTTCCAGTAGCCCAGAGGCGGTCTGCCCCTTGAAACAATGGCAACTTCCACACCTGCAGGCCAGAACGCAAGTATGCATTATTGTGCAGGATGTATGTGGTATGTTTGTATGTGAAAGAATTGGGATACAGCCAATCACGTATCAGGCTTTGCACATGTCCAGGCCCCCTTGAGCCCGCAGCATGTTGGGGTAGATAACCACTAATTATGTAAATGGTTGCACTGCGATGCATTGTATGCACATGTAACCTACGTTGTGGAAATCCTGTGAACGCGGCATGGATTGTCCATTTTGGATGTAGGACTTACCTGTGCTAGACAAAGGACGGTTTCCTTGTATGTGCTGGCGAGAGCGCCACTGTCCAGGGTTCCTGAGCGTTACTATTGTGGCCCTTGCGTTCATTGTATTTACGGACCGTTGCTACAAAGGTGGACTGCACCTTGAAACGTATGTATTTTTCCAGTGTGTGTTGTGCACCGCTCAAAGAGGCTTTTAGAGACCCTCTGCTGCCGTCTCTGCTTCACTGGCCATGAGTTTGGTTTTTCGTGCATAGATGTTGAAGTGACCTATGCGCTTTCTTCACAGCCAAACATTCTTTCCTCCGAACGCCCCATTAATCACGAAACATTTGTAATAAATTATTACCTGGTGAGGACAGCTTTAGTTAGGAGACAATAAATAAACACAATTGAGTCAAAGCGTTCATGCTTCTGAATGAATACCTGGCGACAATGTAATAAAATACAGCACCTCTCGTGCAAACGCAGCACTGACAGCACCAGACTGTCCAATTACAGGGGTTTTATTACAGAATCAAACTCCACTGGCCACTCATGTCTCATCCCTCGTGATCTGTTTCAAAATAGCATCCGAGAACCTGCTGGCCTTGTAAACGATGATGAATGTATGAATCACACCATTTCTGTTGTGAGAGGAGAACTTCATAGCATTCATAGCAAGTTTCAAAGTTCTGACAGTACTGTTTGTCTTCATGTCAGGGCTTCAACATCAGTGACATTGTAGGTGTTGTGTCCACTTAGGGAGTGCATAGTGAGCTGCCTTGTTTGCAATATCAATAAATGCCTTCTGTTGTTTTTCGTGTCTACATTGTTCTAAATGAAAGCTTTTGTGATCCTCCTCTTCCCCATTTTTGTACTGTTAATTGGCGTTTTGGGCATTGGTGTTTGGGTGCAGGAATCAGTAAAGTGTGCTTTTATATGGTTTGTTTCTAAGTGTGCATTCGCAAACTTACTTTTGTGCTTTTTTACATTTTATTTTGGTTACTTGATCTCAGGGTTTGCTTTCTTGATGGATGGATGTAATAATGCAAGTATATTCATCATCGGAGGACTTAGTGGCTTATTGTGTGATGGTCGACAAACTTCAGGTGTGTTGGAAGCTCATGGAGATGCCATCATTTCTTGGGGGTTCTTTTCTCGTGAGTAGATTATATAAACATGACATGGAGCTCACTGTGACCTGGTAGATGCATTAATTACCTTTTGTGTCTCTTGCTGTTACCAGTTTGTAAAAATCTGACCTAAAGATTATGGAAACCTGAAAGTACCATAATTTCAAGAAGGGGTGCTGTGAGTATATGAGGAGGTGCCACCACTTTAGAATATTGAAGGGGGGGCTTTTGGTTACCTCATTACACTAACATGCCTTGAAACTCATGGAGACCTCAAGGTTTCACCATTTGCTGAGGGGGTTCTTTGTTGCTACCAAGGTGCTTCTGTCGCCTGCGTAATGGGGGAACCCTTCCCTCCCACACTACACAAACAAACCATGAAGGGAATGGAGACCTTGACATGCCTCCATTTCTTGAGCGATATGGAGGACCCTTCCTCCCGCGTTACATAAGCATGGCACAAGGTTGATGGAAACTAGGAGGTGGGCCCATTCCCTGAGTGATATGGGGGACTGCTGCACCCACATCTCTCTCATTCTTTCTCTGTCTCTCGGTCTCCCTCACACTCTCACACACATAGACACACAGACACACAGTCACTGAGACCTTGGAATTGCTCATTGAAATCTCTTTATTGATGTCATAACTACAATTTCACAATTGCTTTATTAACCTTCTTGCTTTCTCAACTTGAAAATGCACCATTTGCCAACTCTTTTTTCAAAATTTACCCTGGGGCAGAACTCAACTACCCTTATGATGCTCGCTACGCTCGCTGACCTCAGGACACTCATCCCAAACTCTACACCCCACACTTTCAAATGTCATCAGCCACCACTGTGGCTTGCCAATGGCAGGGTTGCTCTGCCTACACCCCTGCTTCTCAGTTTCTCCGCTGCCCACACAATTGTTTTAATTTTCATTTAA
Organism: Pleurodeles waltl; assembly: GCF_031143425.1. Taxonomy (NCBI): domain Eukaryota; kingdom Metazoa; phylum Chordata; class Amphibia; order Caudata; family Salamandridae; genus Pleurodeles; species Pleurodeles waltl. Next base: position 168,999,931 of record NC_090445.1, read on the forward strand.
CTATTTAGGCGGGTCTGGCCGCTGCAATTTACTGCCAAGCCCCTCCTTTGTAAGCTGCTCTGCAATGCACCAGTGATTTCTTTATTTAATTTACCACCCTAAGGCCGTCCACTATCTTGGAATAGCAAATTTGAAAAATGAACACTGCATCATGACATATATATGTGCATGCTCAATATGTGTATACATTATCATACTTTTATTTTCTCTTTTTACTAAAGCTGAATACACCCACAAAAAAACATTTCCAAAGCCAATAGGTCTGCACTGGTAAAGCCAAAAAGCTAGACCAGTTGGCTATTTTAAAAAGCACCCATGTCTCTTTAATGTTCAACAGCTGTTTTTTTAAATAAAACGTTTACAAATTCGAAAAACAAATGCACGGACAGTGGTCTATTGACCCTTGCATGCCATTATCCCTGCATTTGCAGCCATTCAAAGGTGATTGCAAAATATGGCCAGCTAAATTAGTATTCATTAGGCAGGTTGTTTTATGATCCCTTCCAAATCAGGTTGTATATCTGAATATCAACCACAAAAATATGGTGCTCCAAACATATTGTAGTAGTAATATTGACAACAAGAATATTGTGAAGCAAATGAGGATAGCCTCAAGTGCTTTAAAGAAGCATCATGTTGTTCTTTTTTTGCACACACTGATGCAGAAGGAAGATTGGCACAAGTTAATAAAGAAAACTATTTGCAGCTAGTACAAAATAGTGTGTTATGCACGTACTGTAAGCATCTTGGTAACTTAGGATGGCGGGTCAGGTCTGTGGACCTCATTAAAAGTTGGTCATTAAATTGGACTGGGAAGTAATGCCAGACCCAGTTTTAGTACCACTGGGTGTTATTACCTTCCCATTTTCTGGCCATTACCTAAGGCCCAGAATGTGGAATAGCATGTAGGTATCAACAAAGTAGGGGGAAGATAAGAGGAATTTCCCAGAGGGGGGCTCGTCCTCCTAGTTACATATACATTAAACACACAGGAGCCCTACTCTGTAGTGTGTGTTAAACCTCCTACAGGGAGAAAAAATGCAAAGCTTTTTTTGTAGAAACCTCACCCACCAGGGATGCCCTTTGGTGGCATGATTCATCATGGGTTCTTCCCAATCTGCTACAGAATGGGGCATGCTGCTACTTGTGAGATACACAGTAGCACTGAATGGTATACACCAAATGATGGTAAATAGGAGTTGGAGGGTTTTTATTGTGAATTAAAAATGCCTGCTGGGTAGGAAAGGTATTGCTTTATGCCTTCCTTCAGATGGTATGATTACAAAGGGAAGAACTGTAGAAAATATGTGTGATTATAATTACCCTTCTTTCTACATGGTATACATGTTTCAAGCCACCCTTTTCTGTGGCTTTTGTCAGGACCAAGGATTGCACTCCTTGATACCACTCCTAGATAAACTATCCAATAACAGTAAAGTGTAGCGATTTCACACAAGCTGTATGCGCAAATGCACTTTTCACGTACTTGGTACTATATTCTGGGATACCTGTAACAGATAAGGAGAGAATTAGCCTGCTGTGTTATATGGCACAGTCATATGAATCAAAATGCTTCACACCAGTGTGAGAGGCATGGGACATCATGTATCTTGCTTAAACACACATTGAAGTGCTTATAGATCATGCAGGCAGGTAGGAATACTTCATAAAGTGTTTAGTGAGCACTTCTACTAAAACAGTGATGGCCCCTGTGATCGGGCACTCAATCTCAACAAACATACTACACAATACAATACATGAATGGAGGACATTACATACATTTAAAAAGAAGAATTATGCTCCATAGGTCTGCCGGTGGCAAGATGAGCCTGTAGTCACACTCTATGTGTATAAGTAAACGAAAAGGGATTATGTAAATAGCAACATTTGTAACAGAATACATTTGAGGATTTTCTCACTATTATGCTACATGGGATTTTGAGTTCACAGCGTCATGTACCTGGGGACCCAATGATGTAGTAAATTATTTAGTCTAGGACAGCTAAACTCGCCTTGAGAAAAATACATTTTCTTCAGAACATTCAGTGAACTCTTTAACTTGCTCCGTTGGGCCGAGAAACTATTTTATTCTAATATAGAGTGGAAGATCAACGTTAACCACATGGTGTAGTAGTGTGTCATGTTAAAATGGACGACAGAGCTAAGTTAGCCTGGTTCACTTAAAACATAATTCTGAGGGTCTGAGGATTCTGATGAATTTATACAAATAACGCTGTTAACCCCCCTCTGATGATTTCCAAAATCATCACAATTCTTGTTTAGGTTATCACAGTCGTCATTAACTTAAGGCTCTTTTGGTTGGATCCTTCTCCTTCCTTCACCTGTTTCTTGTAATTCAGTTTGCCCCTGCATGATATTATTGATGTTGGCTATGTAGCTGTTAATCTGGTTATCTACTTTGCAGATGTAACCGCAGCATTTTCTATTGTGTATTACTTTGTTGATTCCACCTTCCTTTGCGAGCAGCATATCTAAAGCAAGCCTGTTTTAGATTATCATAGCTCTCATTGCAAGAATCCCCTTGTTAATAACTGTTAATCATCACTGTATATGTTGCTAATCTATCTATCAATGTTGATGATTTCTAACATTTTTCATTGTTTAGTGCCACTCCCACTGGTGGAATGATGGCACCGAAAATATCGCTCAACATCTGTTCAAAGCTCCATTTGGTACTCTTCAAGTACAGGCCCATCTTTCCGTTTATGCGGAAACAACTTCCTACTCACTTGTGCGCAACTGAAAGTAAGCTCATTTGCCACACACATAATATATGCCTCTGATGCTAACCTTGAGTTTGGCAAATACTCTACCTTGTGCTGGATAACTATGATCACATTTACTCTAGCCTACGTCTTCGTCATTCAAAGACACTCTCAGTGCTCTAAATGGGCCGGTACTCAGCAGTACCAAATACTGGCACTTTTCAGTTTTGACCCTATGAGTACCAGAACTTCTCCTTCACCAAAGAGAGTGCTGGTACTCAGAGGACAGGACGGCAGGATCAGCGGCAGGAGTGTGTCAGCACGCCTCTCTACAACCGGGCATCCATGTTGCTCTAGGCTGGGCTGCTGATGCGTCCTCAGCATCTCATTTGCTCTATCAGGGTTGCTGTCAGGTTTGGAAAGCTTGCATCAGACAGTGATTCCCAGCGCGGGTCCATTGACTGTGCGTAGTTAATCTCATTTTTAGTGTGCGCTGCAGGAACGGCCATGCGAAACGGGACAATAAACCCAAGTTGTGGAAAGTTATTATTCATCTTTTTTAGCAGATCTGAGTGGTCTTCTGCTACAGTAAGGTTTGTAAGGCAAGAGGAAGCGTGACAAAACAGTCACGTTCTGTGTGGACTCAGTTTTACAAGGACAAATAATGAAGCTACATTTAGATTTCCTCAGTGGCCTGTAAGAGAAAGAGAGAAAGTGAAAGGAGAGAGAAACGTGAAAGACGAAAATGAGAGGAGAAAGAGAAGATAAAGTGGGGAGAGTGAAGATGGGGAAAGCAAGCAAGAGACATAGATATAACTGAAAGAAACAAATTCCATAGTGATGGAAATTGTCAACAATTAATAACACATGATTCAATCAAACTAACTTGCTGTGAAATATCAATTGAGCCTCCTTCCTGCAGAACCTTTTTCAGCTATTTTGAACTTTATCCATGTGATGCACTCTCGCCCAAACGAAGCCATGCCTATGCTTCAAATTGGTTCTGCTGCAGCATGGTGCATTTCATTCTGCTTCACTTGTTTGGTCGTGGCAGCAGTAGTGTTTTGTTTGAGGACTGTTTGCAGTATAGCCAGGGCCACTGGAATTATGAGTCAGGGAGGACCAAATTATGAAGCAGGGTTGACTAAATTACGCAGCAAGGAAAGGCAAATTGTGAGGCCTAACGCAGCACATTTTATGATAGTATTACATCATCATTTTGTCATTTTTTACATTTGGCCACACTGTCTGGGAAAAGATTTCACCTTATTAGTACCAGTTTAATACCCCAATATAGCAATAGGAAACTCATAGATGACCAGCCAACCTTTGCGAAGGGCCGTCTACTGCATTTGTCACAATGCTTTTAGTAACTTTTGATCCGTTTAAGCTTTATAACATTTTTTTGGTAAAATGTGCATATTATGCAGCAGATGATGGTTTATGTGGCAAATGTGGCAAATCCATTATAATGCGGAAAACACCACAAAATCGCATAATTCTAGTGGCCCTGAATCTAGGATTGCAAACCAGTGCCCTTAAATGCATGCAGCAAGTGTTTGACCGCTGTGACAAGTCTAACACTTTTTTCTACTGATTCTCTGGCAGAGAGCTCGTTCTAGTATATGATATATATGAATGTTAGTCTGTGAGGGTAACAATGATTGACTGGCGGGCTGACTGATTTGTAAAATCTTGATTTTTGCATGTGCACATTTAGACCATTGGAAAGTTGATAGCGATAGAAAGGAGAAGAGACTCAGGCCCATATTTATACTTTTTTTTTGCGCTGCATTTGCGTAATTTTTTTATGCAAAAGCGGCGCAAGCTTTGTATTTTGTAAGTTGTTCCGCTTTTGTGTCAAAAAATGACGCAAATGAGGCTCTAAAAAAGTATAAATATTGGCCTCAATCTGGAGATAGGCTGAGAAGTATAAATATGATTGATGAAATGGGTTGGAGAAAGAGTGAAGGGAAGGTTCTAAAGAAAGAGGAAACACAAATATGAGAAAGAGTGATAGAATAAAAAATGAGGGATGAAGACAAGAGCAATATTAAGTAGAAGACAGTGGGATTCAGACAGGGAGTCAAAGCAATATAGTTAAAGAAAGGAGGAGGGAATGAATGATGGAAAGTATGAAGGAAGCATAAGACAAAAAAGAGGGAAAAGGAGATGGGAAAAGTGAAGTTTTTGATTAAAAATGAGTTACAAATGCACCAATTTAAGAGGGTTCCACTTTTGTGAAGAAGTAACTTGACTCCAAAATTCAGTGAAATACTATTTTTCCTCATATAATGTTACATGCTGAAATGAAGAAAAAATGAAACAATAATTATGTGTATTCATTGTAAATAATTAAAAGTGGCTCTTGGGCCCTTTAAATACAAATAAAACACACAGGAAACTATAAATTCAATTTCAACTTTGCCATGAAGTCAAGTGGCTTGGAACAACATGGAGTAATTCAGTAAATCATCCATGTCTATTTTTTTAGTCACCACATGAAGTTCCACAACCTTTGTTTTTGTTCTTCAAATGCTTTACATCAGTGTACTTCATTATTTTCTAACTTTTAAACTGAGCAGTACCACATTAGGAGAATAAACATTAATATTGTCCTCAAGGAAGTTACAAAACCTACTTTAAAGGAAGCTGAATAAATGGGAAAAAATAGATCATGAGTAGAGGCAGAATATGTCAACAAGAATGGGATCATGGTATGTCCTGTCCAGGTTTCTTTTTCAGACTACACGCAGTACTCATTATTGCAGATAAGTGAAAATTCAAATGTTGTTTATACCTCATAAGTCCAGACGCAATATGCACGGATTTGAAATTTGAAAATCATTGCTAAATGTATCCTTTTGCACATGCAGAAATAATGATAATGCAGATAGCAGAAATGCTTCTGTATCATCATGCACAATTGTACACTGAGAAAGTCTTGGGGCCAGATACACAAACATTAGGAATACTGATTTCCTAATTGCGATTATCTCTGATTCACAATTAGGAAATCTGTATTCCTAATGTATGAGAATCTTCTGAGTTTCATTAGCGATTAGTAGTGGGTCGCAAACAGACCTACCTCAATCATAATAATGAGGTAGGTTGCAGTTTACACCCCATTGGGAATCGCAGCCATCATATGGATAGTGGCCTGCTGAGGTCAGCAGACCACAATGTTTGTGATTGCTTTTTAACAAAGCAATCTTTTTTTTCTAAATGCAGTCTGTTCCCTTAAAGGAAAGCGGGATGTTTAAAAAAATAAAATAAACTGCAGTTTCATTTTTTAACAGTAGGCAGTGGTCCATGGGACCGTTGCCCGCACTTAAAAAGTATTATCTTAACATTCTCAAAGAGGAAGGGGTTCCCTAGCGTCCCATTCCCCTCTGCAAATGGGTTACCACCAGTTGTAAATTGGCAGTAAATTATTATTGTCTTCCAAATTTGGTTACAAAACATTAATACATACTATTCTGATTAGATATTTGGAAGTAATGCCACTTCCAAATATTGAATCAGTATTTGTTAGCAAATGCAAATTGTGATTCAGTAACAAGTTACCAAATCACAATTTGCCTTTTGTACATTGTAAAATGCTTTTTTTGTGGTCGCAAATGGCCTAATTCTGAGACTGCAAAAAAGTTCTGTACATCTGGCCCACAATCTTGTTAATAAATGCTTTCTTTTTGCCTGCCTCTAGCTCCCGCAAAACGCCACCCTTGGTCCATGGCTCAATATGGGGAGTAACTGCACTTATTCTTTCCCACTTAAAGCTCTGGACACTCTCAATACATTAGTACATTAGTAAGCGGGGTGAAAAATTCCATGACATAATTACTTCTGCTCTTTAGCTTGTAAGCTTTCGAAAATCGATAAGCTTACTTAGTTGCTTATTAAAACAAATTTAAATTTGTTGATGCAGGTACATTCTCTATGGGACACACATGATCAGAATAAAACAGCTTAATTGAGCACTGATGATGAAATAGATTTAGATTCACACTGCAGGAGAAAGCATATGAAAGGGTAAGATCAAAATAGGATGAACCTTCTGTGGCTCATGCGGGAAGATGTGAACAAACAAAACCTTTCTCAACTTTCATTAACTTTACATATTCAGCAAGTATTTGAAAATAGATTGTAATCATAAACACGCCCAGACTGAGGAACATGAGAAATTCTACCTACGTGAGTTTCTTAGTTAACGATTATTGGGGCCTATTTACAAGAAACTGGTGCATCAGTGCTGATGTGCCAGTTTTCTTGCGTCGCCCCCGCCCCACCTAACAACACTATTTGTGCACTGTATGTACAATACAGCGCACCAGGGCGCACCTTAGGCCAATAGCATCAACATTTGTAACGTTATTGTAGTGCTTTGCTGCACTAGCGTCGAAAATGTTCACGCTAGTGCAGCAAAGTGCAAGGAGGCTACTGATTACAATGGGTGAATCACTTTAACGCCTGCTTTGAGCAGGTATGGAAAATGACACCAACAATGGCGCAGGGAAATCTTGTAGATTTCACTGCACCATGTTTGCGGGCCGGAATGCCCCCATGCATACATTATGCCTGACACAGGCATAATGTGGTGCAAGGGGTCGCTAAGTGGCGCAATGCATCCATTGTGCCACTTAGTAAATATTTTGTGGCAAAAAAAGCCAATTAGAATAAACAAAATGACACCAGTGTAGCGCAAGAAGGTGCTAGGGCCTTGTAAATCTGGTCCATTGCTTTGATTGTGTTAGTCAAGATTTGGGAACCAGTTCTCTCCACGAGAAACTGCTATGGAAAACACCAAAACTACTAGGGCAATTTTGCAGCTTTTAAACTCCATGTTAATCTTGTGTTAGGTCAAGGCAGAGTATATTTTTCTTGTTACTTACAATTTGTTAGTCTTCTGTTCCTACCCTATTGTCTCTAACCTATCTCGAAATCTACAGTGGCAATCATCTGAGTCAACTAGATGCCTAAAGGCCCTAATGTCCCTGCCTGTTGCCCTCAACTTTCTAATTTGTTCCTTGACTTTTGCTAGAATGTCTGTTGAGCTTTGACCTTTTACCCAATTCTTCGGGGCTCGTCGGTGTCAGTCAAGCAGTCATCTGATTAGTTCTCATTCTTCACGAAGTAAGTCCACTTAGGACCTGGGTATTTCCAGTTTAGTTTCCAGTCCACTCCCTCTTTGGCCTTTTGCCTCCTGTTTGTTTTAACTTGTTGTCACTTATTTCCCTAAGACTTTCTCCCTCTTGATCTTCAGAAATTCCTTTATGGTCTAGGTGCATTAGACGGTACCCTCTTCCTTCTGCTTTCAGTTTTTTGATAAATTTTTTTTATTATGCACTCTCCCTTTTGTGACACTGGTTATCTGGATCGTAAGACACTAGTTCACCATCAGATGCCAGGGCTTCCCTTGAGGTTTCTCTAGCTTTGTTCTCTGTTCTAAAATAGCTTTTGTCTGTCTGTTTGGTTTCTGCTCCCCAAGTATTTCCAGACTCTTGATGTATTCAAAAGTCTCAAACTGTGGTCTTGACAGGCATTTGTTGCTGAGGACTCTCCTCCCTCACACTGTCTTTGGTCCGAGTGTAGCTCTGACATTTGAAGTGTGCTGCAAACAAGAATGGCAATGACTTTGTCACAAGATGCAACTGATATGCAGAGGAACTCGCTCAGTACTGTGCCATTGTGTATAGCACATTTCACTCGGATGAACCATGTTGTGCGGAGGGAAAAGAGTCTTGAATATGCTATTGATCACAGTGCAGTCCTTTAATAAGCCGGCAGAACTGCAACACAAAGCCCCTGAAATTGAAAAGGCTAAATGAGAAAAAGGTGGGTTGTGTGAAGGATGCTAGCAACATTTGAGTATCAGGGAAGGGAAAACCAATCCTGTCCGATTCCATGTTGCCTACCATGATGAGATATATGCATGGCCCAAATCATGTTGGCCGAGATGGAATTATCAGGCCTTCAAGCAGTATTGGTATAATCCTCATTTTCAAGTCATGGCCGAGAATCTGTGCCAGCAGATTCTCCTTTCTCAATTGGAGTGCATTTAACAAGTTTGATTTGTACACCCTTTTACAGATAGGGGAACCAGATGAAATCAGAAACCCTCTCTGTGACCACAGTTGCCCAATATTGTGAACTACACCGAACCCATACTGGCTGCCATTATAAATGGGATTCTTAATCCATCAGAGATGCAACAGGCTCTGCTAAGGGCAATCAGTTATGTTACTTGTGCAGTGGTTACATGACACAGGTTGGATGCTTCTACACTTCAACTCAGTGTATAGAAGGCATAAGCTGCTCTTCTAATGCCATGTGTGTCTCTCAAACAAGAGCCATCAACAAACAATCTATGGGCAGATTCGGCAAGGGGCATATTCATTATATCTGGTTGCGGTTTGGTGCACAATTCGGTTACATCTATGCAGTTGTAGTCAAATTCACATTCACTATCTCATCTGGTGTGGGCAAAAATGTAGTAGGATTGAGGGTGCTGCATCTTGTCAGTGACACATTTTCTGCAGACATAATGATTCTCTAATTGTGGGCTAAGCGGCTATTAGTCACTTGAGTCATGAGGACCTCAAAAGAGTGGGTAACCATGAAAATGAGCGGGTGACCCATTAAAATACCCTCAGACTGTTGGATACTCAGGCTAACTGCTGCAACTGCTTTGAGACAACCAGGCAATGCTGGGGCTACTGGGTCATGGTTAGCAGAAATTTAAGCAATAGGACATTTGGATTCGCCAGTAGTCTTTGTCAACACAGCTAACACACACACATCTCATTCATGACAGAACAGTACACATTCTTTGTTGTAGTCTGGCATTCAAAGAGCCAGTGCACTGCATAGTAGATTTTTAAGCTCTTGGAAAGTTTCCATACTCTTGTCATCCTTTGGTACTGGGTCATTGACATCAGTGTGCTGGAGCCACTGTAGGGGCATCACCACAAGGGAGAAATTGGGAATCCACTGTCGGCAATCACCAACCATTCTCAAAAACATTCTCACCCTTCTCTGTGAGATTGAGAACTTTATTTTCAGAACAGTTTCAATGCACTCGTGGGATACTCTCCATGCTCCTATCTCAGTCTGATGCCCCAAGTATTTGACTCCCTTATGACAATACTGTAATTTCTCTGGGAAAAGCTTATGCCCATTCTCTGCAAGATGATTGAGTATGCGAGGGTGTCTTGTCTGCAAGCTTTCTTTGTTATCAGCACCATAAGTAGGGCATCAGTGTCCTGAACTAAAGTGGAGCTTCAACTTAGATTGAACTTAGAGAGGCAAGTGTAAGGCCCCAAGATGAGGAAATTTTGATTACCGTAGAGGACTGCACCACTGTACAAGAGTTCTCTCTTAGAATCTGAACGCAAAGAGAAACTGTCTCTCTTCATGCAAGGAGGTGAATGTCTGACACAAGTCAATGACCGTAAACCACTCAGCTTCTGAGGGAACATGGAACAGGATAATGGCTGGGTTCCGTACCACTGGGTAGCTAGGAATGGCTGTTTTGTTTACTATGTGGAAGCCGTACACTAATCTCCACTTCCTATTTGCTTTATGTAAGGCCATAATCAGGGATTTACATGAACTCCCGATGACCTCCTTTAAGATGGCCTGTTCTATCATACCATCAATGGTTGAGGTTAAACTGGCTATGGCCGCAGGAGTCAACTTGTGCGGCAGTGTCTGAGAGAAAATTATGTTGGATCCAAAGATAATACTCAGAGGCTTTACATCCTTGATTAAATCTAGCTCCTTAACTGTGAAATCTCACACTTCCTCTTTGACTGATTCCTTGAGATATGAATGTAAATTCTTTTTGGTAAGAGCAGTGTACAATCGTACTGTAGATTCTTGTGATTTCAATTTGAATGCAGTGTCCGCTGCTTGGATCTCTATTTCTGTGTCATCCAGTGTGCAGTAGACAGTGCAGCTGAGAGGCAAAGCAAATCCCTGCCCAACGAATGTACAGGACTCGAATCGCAAATCACAAACTGGTGATGGCCTTGAATGGGTCCTATCTTCACTAGAACTCTGGCTGAAACGTGGGTGGTGTGCTGTTGATTTGTGATGACTACAACCTGGACCTTTTTTCCCTAGAGGAGCAGGTTGAGGCCCCTCAACCATCATGACAGCTAAACAAGCATCTCCAGTGTCAATCAGTAAAGTCATTAGATATCCATTGACTTCTAATTCCAAATATGGACCACTCTGGTCCATTTCCAGGACTGTGCCAAGTGTGCAATCCTCCTCCCCCTCATATCATATTATATCAAAGGGATTTGTAAAGTGAAATTTGTCACCCGGAAGGGTATCCTGGCGCTGTGTGTGCACCTGCTTAGATTAGTTGAACTGCCAGGTCTTGAGTCCTTTTCTGAATTCCAGAAGGAAGGAGGAGGTTTGTAGGTGAAGGGGGATGTGGTGGGTTGTTCCATGATTTTGCTGTGAGGTTGGAAAAGGATCACTCTTCACTATATAGTTCCAGTGGATGTGGGGGATGTGTGCAATGGAGAGGGAGCCAGAGCGCAGAAGGATGGGAGCTTGGTGGAATTTTAGACAGTGGTTGAGGTATGCTGGTCCTTGGTTGTGAAGAGCTTTGTAGGTGTGGATCCTCAGGCACCATCATTGGGCCTGTTGGAGACCAACGGGCCTCTTGAACATGATAGGGACCTGAGGAACAACTGTCACAAATGGGATCTAGTAAGTCTTTCCATGGGGCTGGAAAAGAGAGTTCTCACTCTGCATCTGGGTAGGTACCTGCAGAGTTTGAGATAGACCTAGCCTTAAACCCTTCTTAGTTATTATCACAGGCACTGCTTAAAATGAGCTGGTGGTTGCCAGTGGGGGCCATCAGCACTTATTTGTGGGAACCAACACATATTGTTCCTCATCAGACATTTTGCAAGAGAGAGAAAGACACAGAAAGTGTAAGAAGGAGGAAGAGAAAGATGGTAAAACTGTCAGCAAGGGAAATATAATGAGATATAGTTGCTGGGAGTGTCTGGTAGTGGTTAAAAGGTGACTGAAGGGATTAGGGCTCTGCAGCTTTGCTATATGATGTGCTGACATTTAATTGCACTGGACGTGGGCTGCTGAGCAGAGGTCTGCGCACATGCATTCATTCTTTTTTCAAAATAAGCACTGAGTATATCTGTGCCTTCTAGTCTAATCTAATATTTTTCAGGTGGATTACCTCAGCAGTAGCCCATTTCAACACATAGGATTTCCATTTCTCAATTTTTGGGGGGGTTCCTTTCCTATGGCTAATCAGCATTTAGCCAACAACGGCACTGCAGACACAAATCTAAGTGTTATTCTTTTGTTCTTTGCTTTTGAGACCACCTCAGTGAACAATGTTTGGGTCTACATTCGAGAAGCATGAAGGACACCCAACGGAGACTCTGCATCCTTTCCCCTCAGCATGATATCAAGTGACCACAGGTTCAGAACATATGAAAGAGTGACATTTCTGTCCCACAATTCAGGGAAGTTGAAGATCTGTCTGGGTATATTCTTTGAAGTTTAACATGGTCTAAAACAAGTACAATGTAGTATATTAAAATGAAATAATTTTAAATGGGCATTGCTCCATACCTCTTGCACCTGAGAGCAGGCCTTTACCCAGGACATGTTTGTAATGGTATTATTGGGATTTAAATGAAGTTTTTCTATTATCCATTCTCAAAGTCTTTTGAAAGAAGGAGACCTGCCCACAGCCCAGTCCTTTAGCCAATAAAAGTTCTAGTGTTTGAGAGGGAGTATGCACGTTTGGGAAAACCAACTACATTGCTTTGGTGATACCTACCAGCCAAGCATACTGCTGAAATTGAGTGAGGTTTACTCCAAATGTCTCCTGTGCCACGTTAAATGTAATAAATGTATCACCAGGGTGTAGGTTGCCAAGGCTAGTACACACCTCTCTCCCTCTAGTGTGTATCAATGACATGTCTGGCGACATGCGGCCAACAGGCTGCAGCCACCACACCTTCAGCTGTCTAGAGAAAGGGGACCAATGCAGTGCTCTTTTAACTACTGAATTCAAGCCCTAACTACTTGCCTCACCAAGTATGGACATGCCATAGGCATTTCCTCGCCCCTCATCAAGAGAACTAGCAGTTCCAGTGGATCCCTGTAGGGCCTCTTCTCCCAGTTATCTTCCTGTGAAAATCACTTGGTGGCAAGCTGGAGCTAGTTAGTTAAAGAAATAAGGTTCTAGACCGGGGAGTGCAAGTCCTCCATCAGTCCAATCCCTCTGTGGGGTATCTAAGATCCCTAGGCTGCAAACCAATTTAATCATTATTTGATCCAATTCTTTTAACATTCGGCATGGGACAGGGCACATAGTATTCTGGAGGGTATAGAAGCATCTAGATAGAAATGCCATCTTCACTATGAAAATGCCACCCATAATTGACTGTGGGAGCAAGTTCCAGAATTCAGTCGAGCCACTTAGTAACTGTTGAATTCTATCCATATTACACGCAGGGGCAGTTTCTCCTTTAGGACGGAGGAGCATTGCCCCACTACTGTTGGTACAGCAAAAGTGAAAAAAATGGAAGTCAAATGAGTTTATTACCATTATACTTTTTTCTCTGACAAGCCGAGATGAGTGAAAGGGCCTGGCAGTGCTATTTCTACTGACTGGCAGCAGGGAGAAATGGTGGCTATGACTGTTTAAAGTGTGCATGTCACTTTGGCTGGCTGTCTGTCAACGGCTAGCCCGACATACACTTTAAACCCCTCCAACCCGAGCTGTGCTAGACAGTTGGGTCGAGCACAGGCACGTGCCCCCAGTACCTGAATGAGCACCAAGCCAGCTCGCTCTAAGCAATCCTGGCACTTCGTTCACACTGGTTAACATTAGTAACAGCAGAAGAGCAGCGTCTTGATTGGTTAAGGCAGTTTGCTCTGGGACCCCACGCTTGGAAAACAGGAGAAGAACACAGACGCCCAGAGGATGTGTAGCTAGTGGGTAAGTAAACATTTAATTTTCATTTAAAATATGTAAGCAATGTAAACAATAACTAAATCAAACATTCAAAATGTTGATGTACTGCATACCAGTGATTTTATTACTGTTTATACTGCATCAGTCTTATTATTGTTCAAATGTATGCACCTTGCATTTACCACCATATTCCTGCTGAATTTCCATTATTGTGAAATGAATGACCCCACCACTTTCAAATGTTGCGAGCTACCACTAATTACAAAGTTGAAGTTCGTAAGTTGGATGCGCCACTTGTATGCCCAAGTTATGGATTTTCTCTGCTTACCATCTGAGACCAGGTACGGGAATTTCCACATGGGGCATCCAATCAAACCTCCCATTGGGACTATAAATGACTTGGTCCAGTTAGTACACAAACCCAAGACCTTCTCAAATTTACTAAACCCATTGCTAAGCCCATTGAGGAGCAGAGGAACAGACTGGGACAGGTGAGTCAGAAGAATTAAAGCATCATCTGCATATAGAGATACAACGCAGTCTCCTCCTGTCATCGTAATCACACGACCTGTAACTTGGCTCTGACGGCCATGGCAAATAGCAAGGGTTACAAACCCCCTCCGCATGTCCCCCTTTCCACGTTCATTGTTACGCATCTTTAGTTATTTGTTTGTTTGCCATTTAGTATAACTAATTTATTATGTTGTCCTGTTGTTTCAGTGTGCGTTCAGGCACTGTTCACCTGCAGTAACACAAGAAAGCCAATCAAAAGTGGTGCTCATTTTATTAAACCGTGTAAGGATAAAAGACAGAGTCGACCCTGTCGTGATTCAACCGGTGATCTGCAGAAAGCATCCAGGAGGTGAGCTGTCTTACCTAGAGAGAGAAAGCGCGTACATGGTCACCTTTATAGAATGCTAACTGCCTGGAACACAGGATCAACTTGCTCTGATCCAAGTGCTAAGATCAATAACCACAAAGAGATGTGATCTAAAGGTAGGGAAGAACCATCATCTGGGAGGAGAAATGCACAGGGAAATACACAGATACAAGGGGCAATCGGGATAACACGAGGGAGGCGAGGAACGACTGTGTTTGGAGGAAGGGACGAAGGTTGATCAAGGGAGAGGTGGGGGCTTGGGAGATCTCCCATGACCAGTAATAAAATAGCAGAAAAGTGGGTTTGGGACTGAGGAAGTGGTTGAGGCAGGCCCATGCTGAGAAATGCAAAAACAAGCATTTGCAATGTAAAAGGTCTCACAGTTTCTTGAGTTAGAGCTATTGGCATTGTAAATTCATAACTGGACTTTTCTTGCCACATAAATTGGTCAACCCTGCTTCATAATTGCTGGCTGGCTAACACTGTTCCCCAAAAAACAGCCACAAGACAGCCACAGAGGAGAAATAAGCTAGAAGGGTCACCTAAATATATCAAGAGTGTTCAAACAATCAGTATAATAAGGATGTTAAGTTGGCCTGAATCATGGTCCCAACTGTAATAAGGAGAGATTATTAAAACATATACAATTATCATATAAACCTTTATTAGAAATAACCTTTTGGCATTAGACTATAATGCTCAAAACACCATAACAAAAATATAATGTGTAAGAACATGGGTGGTCATTACATGGTAAGACCGCCAACAGGCTGGCGGTAAAAAAAATGGAATTACGACCGTGGCGGAAACCGCCAACAAAAAGAAAGCCACTTTAACACTCCGACTGCCACAGCGGTAGAAACAAACAGCTTGGCGGTCACCGCCAACAGACAGGCGGAGGACAATGTACCGCCCACAGTATCCCAACAGGCCAATCCGCCACCTTTTCCGGGACGGATTCACCGCGGACAAAAACACGGCAGAAACAGGACTTCAAAGGGAAAACGCTCACCTCTACACACCCCACGAGGAACCAGGACGCCATGGAACCAGAGCTCCACATCCTCCCAGCCCTTATCTTCTTGCTCCTCTACCAGGAGCACGAACGCCGGTGGCGAAGACCACGGTGAGTACTGCACCTACGACACAGGGGAGGGGGGAGGGAAAAAACAGGGACACACACATGCAACACGCAACACCCCCACCCTCACCCACCACAACACACACACCAATACAGCATGATACATTACAGGTACACCCCCAACCCCCTCGAAGAATGCAAAGACAAAAGAAAATGAGTGTAACCGTTGTAATATATTAAAATCCAGTACGCAAAAATATATATACACACCATAAACAAATATATACATCAACAATAGTAGTCCAGGTAGTGCTCCACTGAAGTCTGTGGAACACTGGGCCCACACGGTATGGGCGCGGCCCACACAAGATCCCCGACCATGACGGAGAGAACACTGCAGGGGCATCAGATACCAATAAAACAGGCACCTCAGGGGGAGGGAAAGGGAGGGGCACCTCAGCCGCTTGAGTGCACAACGCCAAACCCACGAGGGGGCCACATGCCCACTGTTCCATCCTGGGGAGTGCAAAGCCACAGTCTCTCAAGTCTATACAGTGGGTGGTTTGCCCACTGTTCCATCCTGGGGAGTGCAAAGCCACAGTCTCTCAAGTCCATACAGTGGGTGGGTTGTCCACTGTTCCATCCTGGCGAGTGCAAAGCCACAGTCTCTCAAGTCCATACAGTGGGTGGTTTGCCCACTGTTCCATCCTGGGGAGTGCAAAGCCACAGTCTCTCAAGTCCATACAGTGGGTGGGTTGCCCACTGTTCCATCCTGGGGAGTGCAATGCCACAGTCTCTCAAGTCCATACAGTGGGTGGTTTGCCCACTGTTCCATCCTGGGGAGTGCAAAGCCACAGTCTCTCAAGTCCATACAGTGGGTGGTTTGCCCACTGTTCCATCCTGGGGAGTGCAAAGCCACAGTCTCTCAAGTCCATACAGTGGGTGGGTTGCCCACTGTTCCATCCTGGGGAGTGCAAAGCCACAGTCTCTCAAGTGGATAACAGTCTCCATTGGTTCTGGAGGGGGCCTTGTGCCCAGAGTGCTTCATCCTGCCAAGGACAGAGGTAGTGGATGTCAATTTCCACCGTTTCTGGAGGGGGCCTTGTGCCCAGAGTGCTTCATCCTGCCAAGGACAGAGGTAGTGGATGTATCTCTCCACTGGTTCAGGAGAGGGCCTTGTGCCCAGAGTGCTTCATCCTGCTCGTGGTGGCCTCAGTAGCGTCAGAGCTTTTGGCGCTCATGGGCCTGCGGTGCTTGTAGCGGCGGTGCCCTGTTCAGCGGTGTTTGAGGCGGCGGTGTCCTTGGCAGCGGTGTTTGAGGCGGCGGTGCCCTGTTCAGCGGTGCTTGTAGCGGCAGTGCCCTGTTCAGCGGTGCTTGAGGCGGCGGTGTCCTTGGCAGCGGTGCTTGTAGTGGCGGTGTCCTGTTCAGCGGTGCTTGAGGCGGCGGTGTCCTTGGCAGCGGTGCTTGAGGTGGCGGTGCCCTGTTCAGCAGTGCTTGTAGCGGCGGTGCCCTGTTCAGCGGTGTTGAGGCGGCGGTGTCCTTGGCAGCGGTGCTTGTAGCGGCGGTGCCCTGTTCAGCGGTGCTTGAGGCTGCGGGCTCCTTTGCAGTGACTCAGCTGCTGGCGGTCCTCTCTAGCCCAGCGGGGCTTGTGCTGGCGGTCCTCTCTGGCCCAGCGGGGCTTGTGCTGGCGGTCCTCTCTGGCCCAGCAGGGCTTGTGCTGGTGGTCCCCTCTAGCCCAGCGGGGCTTGTGCTGGCGGTCCTCTCTAGCCCAGCCGGGCTTTGTGATGGCGGTCCTTTCTGGCCCAGGGGGGCTTGTGCTGGCGGTCCTCTCTAGCCAAGCGGTGCTTGTGCTGGCGGTCCTCTCTAGCCCAGTGGGGCTTGTGCTGGCGGTGGCCTCCTGGGCAGCGGGGATGATGGCGGTGGCCTCCTGGGCAGCAGGGCAGGTGCTGGCGGTGGCCTCCTGGGCAGCGGGGATGATGGCGGTCTTCTTCCCCTGTGCTGCTCTTCCCAGACTTGCCGGGTTTCTTGTGGCCCTTCCCCACCTTGGAAGGTGTCGCAGCTGACTCCACACTCCCACCTGTACCCCTGGGAGCTGCTTTGGTGGCTGGAGTCTTCCCCCTCTCCTGCCGGGCACTGGCCAACTTTTGATGCTTGACAGGTGGGGGACTGTTCGTGCTGTGGCTCCGTGCCACACTGGCTGCCCTGGTGGCTGGTGCACTCCAGATTCCGGTGACTACAGGCACCACTGGTCCCGGAGATGTTGTGGCTGAGGTGCTAGGTTGGGACCTGGAGAGTCAGGCCCTAGGAGACGGACAGGGTGGTGGAGGTGTGCGAAAGAGGTCAAGGTTGGACAGGAAAAGCTTTTTGGAGACACTGGTATGGGTAGCTGCAGGGCGTTTGGGAGTGGAGGAAGAGGTTGTGGTTGTAGGAGGTGTACGTTTGGTGACTTTGGGTGAAGGTGCATGCGCTGTAGGCTGTCGAGAGGTTGTTGGGTAGGTGTGTGCCTGCGTTTGTGTATCTTGGGAGGTAGCGTCACAGACACACTGGGAGAGGACGCAGGGGACGTGTGAATGGTAGTGGGGGTGGTGACTGCACATGAGCGGGGTGTGGTGGTGTGTATGCTGGTGATGGCAGTAGTGGCTGTAGATGTAGTGCATGCAGGTGTGAGTGTAGACGAGACAGGGAGGGAGTAGGGAGACGAGGAGGAGGGGTACACAGTGGAGGCAGTAGATGTTGGTGTGTCTACATGTGTGTGATGCTGCCGTGAGTGCCTGTGGGATATGTGGTGCTTATGTTTGCCAGAGCTTCCCTTGTGTGTTGACGTTTGTGTATGCTGGTCTGAAGGTGTGCTTGGGATAGGCTGGGGTACAGAGGATTGGGTCTGGGTGGAGGAAGTTGGAGGGGGGAGGCTAGAGACGGGGACAATGGCTGCCATCAGTGCTGAGGCCAGAGTCTGAAAAGCTCGCTGATGGGCGCCTGACCAGAATGAATGCCCTCCAGGAATGCATTTGTTTGTTGCAACTGCCTTTCTACACACTGGGTGGCATTCAAAATGGTAGACTGCCCAACAGTGAGGGACCTGAGGAGGTCAATGGCCTCCTCACTGAGGGCAGCAGGGGTGACTGGGGCAGGGCCTGAGGTGCCTGGGGTGAAGGTGATGCCCACCCTCCTGGGCGAGCGGGCACGGGGCAAAGGCTGAGGGGCTGCTGGGAGGGCGGTGCTGGTAGTGGGGGTGGCGGCTGTACCTGCAGATGCGGGGGCACAGATGTTGCCGCCACCACAAGGGAGCTCCCATCAGAGGACGAGTCCGTGTCATTGGTGTCAGCTCCTGTCCCCGCCGTGGAGCTCCCCTCGCCCTCCGTCCCACTGGTGAAATCCGACTCTGTAGTGTCGCCCTCCAGGGCCATGTGGGATGCAGCTCCCTCCTGCTCCGGTGCCACTGCTCCTCCACCTGATGATGCTAATGCACACAAGAACAGGGAGACCACAAAAAGGGGGGGGACGATAGAAGAAAGATATGTTGAGTGCATGCATTACCACTACCGTTGGGGAACACGACAGACACAGAAGCCCCCTGCACTACGCCGCGCTCTTGGGCTCTACTGTTCAATCCCTGGGACATGGCCTACAAGTAGCGTGTACTGGGGGAGGACCCCATCCACGAGTTTCTCCAACTCCTCTCATGTGAAGGCAGGGGCCCTTTCCCCAGACACTCGAGCCATTATCTCTTCCTGACCGAGGTCACAGCAGCACTTGCAGTGTAGGTCCTCTCCTGTTGAAGATCAGGTATCGAGTGATTGAACAGATAGAAAATGGCAGTCACGTCTGCGGCGGTGCGTACTGTCACCGCCGGCGTACATCGTCATTGGCTCCTGGGACCCATAGGGTCCAATGTTAACCAATGCAGCATTGCGCCGCGGTCTTCGTCCGCCTACCGCGACGGTGTACAACGCCAGCGCAGTTCCCTCACATCCCATTGTCCCACTTTAGAGGTCAGGCAGCAGCCATTTCAGGGGCTCACATAGATTAATTGTTAACTGCGTCACACATACCTAGGCCTAGCCTCAACACACATGCAGGCCACTTTTCGGATTATGAATCGTGTTCTGTGTAAGCTGTGGGTATGTACCTCTGAGTTGGTTGACTCTGTGCTCGCTGTTGTCCTTCATAGGCACCGTCCGCTGGGACATGTGAGGAGATGGCGGCATCCTCCAGTGTACAGACCGTTGGTGGACCTCACGACAATGGAGGAAAGACATGTGATCATCACTTACAGGCTTGACAGTGCCACAATCCAGGAACTGTGTACCCAGCTGGAGCCAGACCTGATGTCAGCTATCCGCCATCCCACAGGAATCTTCCCTCAAGTGCAGGTGCTGTCAGTACTCCATTTCCTTGCAAGTGGGTCATTTCAAACAACAGTGGCCACAGCATCAGGGATGTCCCAGCCTATGTTTTCCAACGTGTTGTCCAGAGTGTTGTCTGCCCTGCTGAAACACGTGCAGAGCTACATTGTTTTCCCTCAGGTGGAGGATTTGCCTACAGTGAAAGGGGTTTCTATGCCCTGGGACATATCCCCAACATCATAGGTGCCATTGATGGGACACATGTGGCTTTGGTCTACCCCGCAGGAGTGAACAGGTGTACAGAGAAACCGGAAGAGTTATCATTCCATGAATGTGCAGATGGTGTGTTTGGCAGACCAGTACATCTCCCATGTGAATGCCAAGTTCCCTTGCTCAGTGCATGACGCCTACATCCTGTGGAATAGCAGCATCCCTTATGTGATGGATCAACTCCAGAGGCATCTTGTGTGGCTATTAGGTGAGCACCTGGAAGCAAGTCAGAGTTGTCTGGGTCTGGGGATATCCCTACAGGTTAGTGTGTGTCTAACAGTTGTCCATCGGCATTTGCAGGTGACTCTTGTTAGCCCAACCTGTCATGGCTATTGACCCCAGGGAGGAATCCCAGGACAAGGGCAGAGGAACGCTACAATGAGGCCCATGGGCGAACTCTGCAGATTATAGAACGGACCTTCGGCCTCCTGAAGGCCAGGTTCAGGTGCCTCCATATGACAGGTGGATCCCTATTCTACTCACCAAAGAAGGTGTGCCAGATCATCGTGGCCTGCTGTATGCTTCACAACTTAGCTTTGCGACGACAGGTGCCTTTTCTGCAGGAGGATGGTCCAGATGGCGGTGTTGTTGCAGCTGTGGAGCCTGTGGACAGTGAAGACGAGGAAGCAGAAGAAGAGGACATGGACAACAGGAACTCAGTGATCCTGCAATATTTCCAGTGAGACACAGGTAAGAGTACAGACCTGCCTACTACATGTACTTTAACACTACTACCTCTCTACTGTCTGTCGTTTTCACCCAGTGTATGGTCACTGAGTTGTCACTTTCCCTTACGATTTCACAGATGTGGGTCCCACTGTGTGACATCTGCTTTGTTTCCTCATGGACTAGAGCTGTATGACATAGGTATGTTGACATTACAATTGAAAGAGCATTTTGTCACTGTAATTGCTAATACACTATTTCGAAATCACAGACTGAGTCCAGATTGTTTTGTGCTTCAAGGGTGTTTATTTAAGTGCTCAATATTGGAGGGGGTTGTAAAATGGTGAGGGGTGATGGTGGAGGAATGTCCATGGCAGAGTACAGTCTATTAGCCTCACAGGTGCATTGCCCAAATGGGCATAGGAAGTGGAGCTGGGGCAGTTTGAGGATGGACAGGGTGACAAAGTGGGACAGAAAGATGACATTCAGGGTGGTCTCATTTCTTAGCGGGGGTCTTGGCATTGTTCTCTGTCTTTGTCCTGGATCTCAGGGACCGTTTGTGGGGTGGTTCTCCCTCTGCAGGGGGTGGGGTGCTGGTGTTGTGGTCCTGTGGCGGGGCGTCCTGTCCACTAGCGCTGGCGGATGTGGTGGGCAGTTCATCGTCCATGCTAGTGTCAGGGGCCCCTTGTTGTGCCACAGTGTCCCTCCTGGTGTTGAGTACTACCTTCAGCACCCCTACGATGGTGCCCAGGGTGGAATTGATGGTTCTGAGTTCCTCAATGAAACCCAAATACTTTTCCTTCTGCAGGTGCTGGGTCTCCTGAAACTTGGCCAGTACCGTTGCCATCGTCTCCTGGGAGTGGTGGTACGCTCCCATGATGGAGGAGAGGGCCTCGTGGAGAGTGGGTTCCTTTGGCCTGTCCTCCCCCTGTTGCACAGAAACCCTCCCAGTTCCCCTGTGTTCCTGGGCCTCCGTCCCCTGGACCATGTGCCCACTACCACTGCCCCCAGGCCCCTGTTGTTGTTAGGGTGGTGGGTTAGCCTGGGTTCCCTGTAGTGGTGGACACACTGCTGATTGACGTGTCCTGGGGACAGAGGTATGGGCCCGCAGGGTGAAGGGGGGAAGCTCTGTGTGTGGGGAACCGACTGTCCAGAGGTCCCCGATGGGCTGGGCTGGTCATCTAGATCCAGTTGGACAGAGGTGCTGTAATCACTGTCAGCCTCTTCTGTTGGTGGTGTGGACATGTGTGGACCCTCCTGTCCGTTGACATTAGGTAGGGGTCCTGCAGGGGTATAAAAGGATGTTTATTACATCTGTGGGTGCTATGCTGTGCATTAGGTGGGTGACCGTGTACCCCAGTGCTTGCATTCCTGTGTGGGACCTTGTGTGATGGTGGTTTAGGGGGGTGTATGGGTATGTGCAGTGGCCATGCTTTGGTTATGGGTGTCCATGCTTTGTTGTTGCACGCAGGGCTTGTTGTTAGGATGTGTGGTTTGTGATGTTGGGACATTTGTGAGGAGTTGGAGTGATGGGGTGAGGGTGGGGGTATGTGATAGCATGCAAGTAGGTGGGAGATGTAATAGTTAAGAATTGACTTACCAGAGTCCATTCCTCCATCTACTCCTGCGAGGCCCTCAGGATGCAGAATCGCCAAGACTTGCTCCTTCCATGTTGTTAGTTGTGGGGGAGGAGGTGGGGGTCCGCCGCCAGTCCGCAGAACCGCAAGGTGGTGTCTTGAGACCACGGAACGCACCTTCCTTCGTAGGTCGTTCCACCTCTTCCTGATGTCATCCCTATTTCTTGGGTGCTGTCCCACTGCGTTGATCCTGTCCACTATTCTTCGCCATAGCTCCATCTTCCTAGCTATGGAGGTGCGCTGCACCTGTGATCTGAATAGCTGTGGCTCTACCCGGACGATTTCCTCCACCATGACCCTGAGCTCCTCCTCAGAGAACCTGGGGTGTCTTTGCCGTGCCATGGGGTGGTGTGGGTGATGTGTGGGGTGGTGTGTGTAGTGATAAGTGGGGTGATATGTAGTGGTGTGTTGTGTGAGGTGCGTGGAAGTTCTGTGGGTGATGGTATTTTGTGCCTGTGGATGCTTGGTAGTAGTTTTTAGTGTCTCTCTCTGGCCTTCTGTCGGTAATGTTGTCATAGGGGTTTGTGGGTGATGTGGGTGTGTGTTTTATATTGTGTTGGGTGTGTGGGAGTGGTGTGTGTATGTGTATCAGGTGTGTGTATTTTGAATTGTCCAATGTGGCTGTGTTTTGTAAAAATTTGTGTATTTTGAGCGCGGCGGTGTGTACCGCCAATGGAATACCGCGGTTGAAAGACCACCGCGTGGATTCGTGTGTCGTGATAGTGTGGGCGTATTTCTGTTGGCGTGACAGTGGAGGATTTGTTTTCCCCAGTTTATCACTGACCTTTGGTGTGGCGGACTTGTGTGGGTGTCTGAATTTTGGCGGATTCCGTGCTGTGGGTCATAATAGCTGTGGCGGATTTCCGTGGCGGTGTGTTAGCGGTCTTCTGCATGGCGGTAAGCGGCTTTTACCGCCAATGTTGTAATGACTGCCATGGTCATGTAACCATATTGTTAACCCCTAAAGGGTATACCCCATGAAAGAAACGGGAGAAGGTAATCCAATGTAACAATATGTTTAGCCCTGAGAGGGCATATTGCACTAAACATGTTTAAGGCTAACAGGCCTATTGCAATAATATTACAAACAAGGCCCATAAAACATAGGGCCTGATTATGACCCTGGCGGACGGCGGAGGCCGTCCGCCAAGGTACCGCCGCTGAATGACCGCACCGCGGTCAAAAGACCGCGGCGGCCATTTAGACATTTCCTCTGGGCCGGCGGGCGCTCTCCAAAAGAGCGCCCGCCGGCCCAGAGGAAATGCCCCTGCAACGAGGACGCCGGCTCAGAATTGAGCCGGCGGAGTTGCAGGGGTGTGACGGGTGCAGTTGCACTGAAGTACACTGAAATACTTTGCGGGGCCCTCTTACGGGGGCCCCTGCCGTGCCCATGCCATTGGCATGGGCACGGCAGGGGCCCCCAGGGGCCCCGCGGCACCCCCTACCGCCATCCTGTTCCTGGCGGGCGAACCGCCAGGAACAGGATGGCGGTAGGGGGTGTCAGAAACCCCCATGGCGGCGCAGCAAGCTGCGCCGCCATGGGGGATTCTAAGGGCAGCGGTAAACCGGCGGGAGACCGCCAGGAACAGGATGGCGGTAGGGGGTGTCAGAAACCCCCATGGCGGCGCAGCAAGCTGCGCCGCCATGGGGGATTCTAAGGGCAGCGGTAAACCGGCGGGAGACCGCCGGTTTGCCTCTTCTGACCGCGGCTGAACAGCCGCGGTCAGAATGCCCTGCGGGGCACCGCCGGCCTGTCGGCGGTGCTCCCGCCGACCCTGGCCCCGGCGGTCTTGTACCGCCGGGGTCAGAATCACCCCCATAATGTCTCCCAGACATAAAACAAAAGTTCCAGCCATGAGAGAACTTAAAAAGATAATGAATGGTGGTAGGGGTTATTATTTTTGAGTCCCCACTAACATAGTGAGGGGACCCAGAGATGAATTGCACAGAAAAAGCATGTCATGCTGAATGTTTTGGTGGTGGTCCTGTTGTCCTAGGACCACCACAGGCTTACTTATGAGCAAAAATAATTTGTCAAAGCATTGGTATAGCCAATAGGTCTCGCCTTTGGGACCCTATAAGTGTTTAGCCAGAGCTATTGGCTTTGTCAAACTGTGCTAAAGAGCATTGTAGCTGCTGTGCCACATGTTGAAAAGTTATGATAAAAGTGCTATAAGCATTTTTGTTATCTTATATACACAAAAAAGACATTATGTACAACTGAAAACCCTATTAAGAAAGGATTAACATAAAAATGTCTTCTAGTTTTTTTGTTCTTGCAACTTCTTCCTGCCTGTACTAATGTTTGTTTGCTATAGTTTTTGTTTTGTTTTGGGGGGTGGGGCATGAACAGTGGAAGGGTGGAGGGCGGGAAATAGTACCTGAATTACAGCATGAGCAGTGGAGGCACAGAAGGGGAGAATCAACAGATGCCAGATTCCGAGGGCAGACTGAGGTAGTGCTCAGTGATGCTGAGGTGGTGGTGTGCTGGTGCAGAGGTAATGCTCAAGTGATGCTGAGTGATACTGAGGTGGTGCTGAGTGATACTATGGTGATGCTGCACTGGTCAGGTGGTTCTGAGTGATGCTGGGTTGATGCTGTGCTTGAGGTGATGTTGTGCTAAAGCTGCAATGAGGCTGAAGTGGTGCTTTGTTAGTGCTCAATTGCTGGTGAGGTGGGGCTGCGCTGGTGCTGAGGCGGGACTGCGCTGATGCCAAAATGGTGATGAATTGATGCTGAGTTGCTGCTGGGGATGGGGCTCCGCTGGTGCTGAAGTGGGGCAGCGCTAGCAGTGGTGCACTGATGAAGAGGTGGTACTGTGCTTATACTGAGATGGTGCTGAACTGGTGCTGAAGTGGTGCTGCTCAGATGCTGAGTCAGTGTTGGACTGATAGTGGTGCACTGATGAGGAGGTGCTGCTGTGCTAATGCTGAGATGGTGCTCAGGTGATGCTGAGTGATACTGAGATGGTGCTGCATGATGCTGAGGTGGTGCTGAGTGATGCTGAGGTAGTCCTGAGTCAGGCTAATGTGGTGCTGAGTCATGCTGCAGTGGTGCTGAGTCATGCTGAGGTGGTGGTGCTGCTGTTGTGTTTAGGAGGTGCTGAGCTGGTGCTGAGTGGTGATGAGTTGGTGCGCTGAGGTGTTGTGCTGATGCTGGCTGATGCTGAAATTGTGCTGCATTGGTGCTGAATTGCTGCTGAGGTGCGGTTGTGGTGTTGTGCTGAGGTAATGCTGTGCTGATACTCAGGTGGGGCTGCACTGCGAATGAGGTGGGGTTGCACTGGTGGTGGTGCACTGATGTGGAAGTGATGCTGTGCTAATGCTGAGATGGGGCTGTGCTGATTTTGCGACGGTGTTGGGCTGGTGCTGAGGTGGTGCTGAGGTGGTGCTGTGCTGATTCTGAGTTGGTGCTGCACTGGTGGGGGTGCACTGTTGAAGAGGTGGTGCTGTGCTGATTCTGAGATGGTGCTGTGCTGATGCTGAAGGGGTGCTGTGCTGTGCTGCTGTGGTGCAGAGTAATGCTGTACTGGTGCTGAGTGATGTGGTGCTGAGTGATGCGTGGTGGTGCTTATTCATGCTGAGATGGTGCGGAGCTGGTGCTCAGGTGGTGCTGAGTGATGCTGACTTGGTGCTGTGCTGAGGTGATGCTGTGCTGATGTTAAAGTGGCACTGCATTGGTGCTGAGTTGCTGCTGAGGTGGGGCTGCAATGGTGCTGAGGGGGAATGCACTGGTGGTGGTGCACTGATGTGGAGGTGCTGCACTGGTGCTGAGGTGGTGCGGCGCTGATGTTGAGTTCGTGCTGCACTGGTAGTGGTGCATTGATGAGGTGATGGTGTTTGCTGATGCTGAGATGGTTCTGTGCTGATGCTGAGGTGGTATTGACCTGATGCTGTGGTAGTGCTGAGTGATGCTGTGTTGGCGGTGCTGTGCTTGTGCTTAGGTGGTGCTGAGTTGGTGCTCAAGTGGTGCTCCGCTGATGCTGAGGTAATGCTGCTCTGATGCCACGGTGGTGCTGAGTTGCTGCTGCGGTGGGGCTGCGCTGGTGCTGAGGTGAATCTGCGCTAGCGGTGGTGCACTGAAGCAGAGCTGGTGCTGTGCTGATACTGAGATGGTGGTGTGCTGATATTGAGGTTGTGCTGTGCTGGTGCTCAGGTGGTGATGTACGGATGTGGTACTGTGCAGATGCTGAGGTGGTGCTACGCTGATGCTGAGGTGGTTCTGCGCTGATGCTGAGGTGGTGCTTAGTGATACCGGGGTTGGTACTGAGTGATACTGAGGTGTGGCTCAGGTGGTGCTGTGCTGGTGCTCAGATGGTGCTGGGGGTTCATGGGTGAAAAACTAAAGACGTACTTAAGTGTTAGCATGCCTTGCATTTACCATAATGCATTGGGGTGAACTGAGTGCTGGGATGTGAGGCAGTGTGCTTCCATCTGCTTGTAAAGTTAAGGTACTCTAGGCAGTATCTACAAAACTGCAACAATGTTCATTCATTTGCCTCACCAGCACTATCACAGGCATGTGGTATTTTCTACAAATGTTCGATCTTAAATTTGATGTAAAATGCATTAAAAGCAATATATGCATCTCCCTTGGAAATGGTTTATTAAGAATGTTTTTGGTAACTGTCAAATCCAAGAAAACCAAGGCAACCCATTCTAATCGCCTTGGTTTTTTATGAAGAATCTGAAAACAAGTGATGTTGTACCTGTGATTGCAGCAATAACATGGTTTGATGATTGTCACCTGTTTACTTGCAGTAAATTGTGAAATAACCTCACATTACAAGCTGCGTGTGGACAGCACGAGGACACATCCCTTCATATTGGTTTTCTTTCTCCAACGGTTAACCCAGTGCTTAATTTGTAAATAAAAATGTGCTGTTGCCCAAATCCCTCCTCTTAAACACGCGGCTGCTGCAGTAAAATGTCGGAACACGGAATACTGAGGCAGCTAATCCTGAAGCCATCACTCCCTGCCCCTTCAGCTCACTCTTGAAGCGTTCTACTTTCTCCCTTTGTGACGCTTTTTCGTTTTTCTCTTCTCTTCCTCCGTCATTCCCATATGTGTCTTTTGCTCGCAGTAAATGCTCGAGGCAGAAGAATAAACGCCGGCCCTCAAAAATAAGTGCACAAATTAAGCACTGGGTTAACCCCTGGAAGAAAGCATCAAAGCGCGCAACTCAAAGTTGCCTTCATTGTAATTAAGCGGAGCTTTACAGCATCTTTGCCTTGTTCATCGTATCCTTCGGAGCTGCCAAAAGCTCTATGTAAATATGTTAGTACTACTGGCGAGTGTCCGTCTTTTGTCAACTCCACTTCCATTATGGAAGAACATAAATTAAGGTTCAGAAATTTGACTAATGAAACCACAAATTTAATAGTGTGTAGAGACGATCTAATAAACAGATTTTTTTTTCTCAACCTGACCTTTTACAGACTGCTTTTCAGACGTTCATGATTGTTCAGCATTTGGATAAATCGCCAGCTGTTGGAACCAAGAAAGGAAACATTTTAAAATGACCAATAGCGCTTGCACCTATCCGGTAGAATTAAAATGATCGCTGCAAATACTTGCATGATTCACGACTACATCATCTCTTTGATGATGGTCCGTGGCTGGTGATGGGATCAAAGTGGTTAATTGTCAAATTAGGACAGGCTTCTCCAAGGAGTAGATAGTGAGCTACTGCTAGCTCTCCAGCTACCTGTATGTAACTCTCCTGAGAACAGCCCAGTTTATTAATTTTGGAGCTTTTGCTATATAGCTTAATATACACATACCAAAACTGAGATTATGTATACGAGATGAAAATGTGCAGATTTTCAGAACTCATAAACTGATAGTTTTATTTAAATGGCTGAAGTTCCAAAATAAATGTAAAGTTAATATTTGAGTAATGTCATGCAGCATTGGGAAAACTTTCTTCAAATGTTATTACCTTGATACCAGAGGCATTGCAGCTATGGCTATTATGTATTATCCATGTACAGACATTTCATATGGACAATACCTTTATTACATCACTGCTGGCAATCATGCCTGATGCACTGAGGTGATAGCTGGTAGTACCCTTGCATGTCGTGGGGGACTAATGTTATCCTGTCTGAAGTGGACACTATTACAACACTGTTAGGAAGTAACACTCCAGAGCATGTAATCCAAGTATTCCTTTATTAAACTGAGGAGCACGACAGGCCCCATTGACATGCATACACACTCCATTCCCCCACCCCTTCCAGAACCTTCTCTCACTTAAACCCATACATTCCATGAGTGTCAGCTAGTCCAGCATTCTAATAACTGCGCTCTACTTAACATATAACACTTCCCCATCCACCAAAAAAAAAAATGTTGCAGAAGAAACATAAGAAGAAAAATGCAACATAAACAATTTACATATTGCTGACAACATAGGCCCTCATTATGGCTCCGAAGAGCGGCGAAGCCATGGGTGCCAAAAGACTGCCAGTGCTGGTGGTCTTCCGACCACCATATTACGAGTACTGAAGGATTTCCACCACAATTTGGGTGGAAATCCTCCGGTAGTCGTGCTGGCGGTCGGAGGCACGGAGGCGGTTCCACCACGGCCCCATCCTGCCATAAGGACTCTGCCAGCCATATTACGACCTGTTACACAGCCTGGCGGTGTCCTGATAGTGGGCCGCTGCCAACGATGCATGTGTGGGTGAATGAGAATGCTCGGTCGGGGTGCGTGTGTGCATGCATGTAGACAGGGGTGGGGGCTGTGTGTGTGTATGTATGTTGATGGGGGATGGAGTGTCAATGGGAGTGAATGTAGTGAGTGCATGTGTGAGTGTAAGGGTGTTGTGCATGTGTGAGTGCATGTATGTATGGATTTGGGGGATGTTGCGTGTGTGCGTGCGCATGAGTGTAAGGGTGTTATGAGTGTGTGTGCATGAGTGTACGGGTGTTGTGAGTGAGTGTCAGGGTGTGCATGTCTGTGGGTGCGTGTGTGTGTGTGGGGTAAGTACTGGGATCGGGGGTGGGGAGTGAGTACGTGTATGCGGGAGGTTGGGGGATCACTACTGGGAGTGGGTGGGTTACTGCGGGGTTCGGGGAGGTGGGGGGTGGGAATGTTGTATGGGAAGGGGTGGTGGGGGCTCCCGGGTAGAAAGGAGGGTGGGGGAGTCGTGTACCGGTAACAGGAATGCAAATTCCTGTCGCTGGTACCCTTTCCACCAGCAAAATCCCTGGCAGAAAGCGGATTTGTGATACTGCTGGTGGTATTGGGTGGACTGCGGGGTCGGAGATGCATATCTCCGGCCCGGCTGTCCAACCACCCTGGCGATACCAGTGGGGATGTGGCGGTTTGGCACAGGCCAAATTGCCACACTCATAATGTGGCAGTCTTCACCACTGGCCCGTCGGCGGTGAGACCGCCACCGTGGCCTTGGCAGTCTTCGGACCACCTAGGTCATAATGAGGGCCCAAGTTCTGACAATCCCAGAATGTCCTTCACGAAAACAAATTCACAATTATACTGTGTAAAGTTTCTGGGGGAATTATTCTGTCCCCTCTGGATAAAATGCTCTCATCATTGATTGCCAACTCTGTTCTTACTTCCCAAAATGGTTTGATTAATATTTTAATGGATTCCTTCTTAGGCCACCCATTCTTTACATTCAATAACACTTCCTGTAAAATATGGTCCTTTAGCTACATTCATTAATTGCAGGATAACCCTGGTTATTTATTAAAGCCACTTGAAATCCATTCCATGTTTCATCTTCACATTGTTCCAACATGACAGGCATTCTAGACAAAAAATCTGCCACAACATTATTTTCACCTAGTTGTATACACAATATGTTATAGAAAATTTTGCATGCGCATTGAGATTCTGGCCAGTCTTGAAGAAGCATTAGCTGACCCTTGTGTAATTAGAATCTTAACTAAAAGTTTGTGTTCACAGGGGATCATGCAAGCTTTTCCCTAAATGAATTATTTAAAATGTTGCAAAGCCCATGCACAAGACAACGCCTCTTTTTCAATTAGAAAGTACTTTCCCTCACATGGTGACAAGGATCTAGAAGCATATATGCAATATTGTATTCTTTACCTTCATTATCTTTCTGAGATAACATAGCCCCTGCAAAGCCTAGAAAGGGAAAACAATGCGCTTGAGTCTTATAAAATAATGAATGCACAAAACATAGCAAAAGAGAAGAAAATACCAGCATAGACAGCAGAAAACATATCCAGCTTCGAAGGTAGACAGGCAGAATTGCTTAAACATAGGATCATCCGCGGTGAATGAGATCCACAAGTAAATATTAGGAAAGTGCAGCAGATGTAGTGTAGGTGCTGATGATGCAGAAAAAGAGGGTCCAACATATATTCATACATATCATGTAATCAAAAGCATATAATGTAGTGTGATTTTAGTAAAGAAAATAATGTACGAGGGAAATTGTGCCCTTGGGGTAGTTCGCCATAATTATAAACGAGCTTTATAAATCATGAAGAATTGAAAATGTAGTAATCCGCCATAATTGCAAATGTATGCCATGATTTCTTATTTGAAACTGTTTTGCTTAGCTTAAATTTAGTAGAGGCTTTGGCCTAGTTGCCTGGTCTCAAATTCTAACTGCGTGGGTTTTCCTTGAACTAATGAAACATATATTCTTGCTTGAAGTTGTATTTTTCCAGCAGAGATGACTAATACACTTATCTTCAACGCTTCGTACTAGGCCGGTTTCATCCCCTTTGATACAAGGTCAGTCTCTGCAGGTGCGGACAATGAAGGTACAGATACCAAAAATAATTGGCAAACCATGTTACAACTTGTGTTCCAAGGCTCCAAGGCCAATGTATGCATAAATGAGTGCTAGTAAAAAGACAATTTTCATTGGACAATTTGAAGCCAACCTATGAACCCTCCAATGGAAGACCCTGCAGAATTTAGAATGTTTCTTACTTAAACCCACTGGACAAAGAGAAGTCAGCCATTTTTCCTTGATGCCAATTTGAAGCCAGATGCAAGACTCCATTTTGGACGTCACCCTGATGCCCTTTTCTCTATCTGAGAGAAAGAGACTTTAAGAATTCTCACCCTAGAGACTTTAACTTTGATTTGCCCCGTCTTGCCCATGAAGTAACTTTGCCCCATTTTCCTTGCCGCTGCAAGGAAGCTTGCCCTTAACTTTGCCCCCTTGGAAATCTGCCCCATGCTGATCGAACCGGTACCTGAGGGACGAAGATTTTTCTTGAAGGCTGATTGTATTTGGTAAATATGAAAGGATAATTGTATTATGCATTGTGTTTTTCCTTTTAGGTACCAACTGCTATTTGATAGTGTCTAAGCTAGAAGTTTTCCAAATTTGTGTTGACTAAATTCGTTTTGCATGAAGTCCCACATGCCAATGCTAATTAGAGGTTAGTCAAGGTATTCATTCAATGCACCATGCTAATTTGAAATCTTGTTATGCTGACCAATGTATGAAATTAGTCAAATACAGTTAATCATATTAGTGATTTGTATTGCCATAACTGAGTGTATCATTATTCAGATTTTGCGTAGATTGCGTTTCTTCCGCCGCTATGGACAGCTAGTAATGTTCATATACATATATCATTTGGTTTTGAGACTTATATACATCGTGCTAGCTTTGTTAATATAGGGAAATAAATTCACTAACTTTTAATAAACTGGTGTGGTTATTCATGACTGAAAGGTCATGCTGCGCCGAAATATCAACTGTTATTAATTCCTGATGTGTTATATTGGTCCATTAATTGGATATTGATTACCGATTACAATAGTTATTGATTATTGATCAGAATGACCCGACTATTCTAGGATGAGGAGAGCCCGACTCGGCTAAAAGATTCACCAACCTCCAACGTGTCAAGGTACAGGAAATTTATAAGGGCTGGACGCGTTATCAGTAGATGGTAGCAGAGGATGGTTTAGCCCTTTGGGACCCCATCCGAGCAATAGACGGATCTAAGTTAGAATTTTCTTTGATAAAACAAGTTGGAGGGATGATGATGCCCTAAGTCCCCAATGACTTTCCCAGAATCACAGAGCTTGCGAATGGAGGACATGGAGGTGTGAAAATGGTTTCGGCGGTTCTAGTGACGGTATGAGTGAAGTTAGGGTTTTTGCGCTTGCACAGCTTATTGCCGCAGATTGATAGAGAAGTTTGTGAGGATTTTTAGGGGGTTAAAAAGATATTAGAGGAGTGTTACTCCAAAGTGTGAGAGTAGGGAAGTCGTCGAACTTCAGGTGCGTGTAGCGCTTCGTGCAGAAAAATTGTCCACGTGGTTGTTGATGTTGAGACGGGCCCTGCGAGGTCAAGAGACTCCAGAGTATGTTGAAAAGTGTATGAGACACTTGTTTGATGTTGTGATCCGGTCGGTTTAATAGGTTGATCGGGCGTGGTCAACGAGTCGGCATGAATTTTGAGGAATGAACGAAAATTTTCGACTTTGAGATTTGACGAATTCTAAAGTGCACTAGAATAGCTCATTGATCAGTTGAGAGTAAAGTTTGCGGGTCAAATTTTGCTTGCGAAAGCGGTAAACCGAGAAAGATGGAATAACTGCCGAGGCTAGTGAAAAATCCCTAAGGTTTCTGAAGCGATTGTATTTCCATTCCTGTAGTAAACCGACAGATTTGTTTTCTTCTTTTGGTGAAGTGCTTGCGTTATATTGCAGAAATTAGTTTATGAGTGAAGCCGAATGAAAAGAGGACAAGCCGCGGGACTTTGTCAGCCGCAGTGTGTGAGTGTGAAGTCACTAGGAGCCGCGCTGGGATAGGTCGGTTGGTAAGAAGGGTTGCGCACGGATTGGACACAGTCCGCGAAGCACAACTGCGAGGGGAAAGGCAAGCGAAGAGTATTCCGGGAATTAAAGTCACTTATTGATTACACATTTTAAGAAAAATAAGAGACGGAAAGATGAAACTTTTCAAAGCATTCAAGAGTGCCATGAGGGGAGATGTTTATATTAAAGCAAATGTAGGAGAAGAAACACCGCCTGAGGGTACACAGCTTACATCGTTATTGAAGAAAGGGGCGTAGCACCATGTCTTTGGCTAAAGCAATGGTGCAAATTAACAGAGAAGCATGGAAGTGTAGCGTTCCCTATCCATGGGTCGTTTAACCTAAGGGTTTTGGAGAATCTAAGATTTGCGCTGTACGACATGAAAGTACCTCCAAGACCAGCACAGTTTGAGGTACTAGCAATTTGGGAGCTAATAGCTAGAAACCAACAACAAAAGAAATTTGAGGCAAGAATAAGAAAAGTAGAAAATACACTAGCGGATGCTAGATGGGACAGCACACAAAAGGTTTGGAGATCAGATGTATTGCAGGGGATTAAATTGTTTCCAGCAATTACTGATGAAACGGAGACGGAAGGAAGGAAAGCTACCTATAAGACAAACAGGAGTCAGTCCAGAGATAGAGAGAACAACAGAAACTCGAAAAGGTCAGACGAGTCAGACGATGAGGAGTTCATTATACAATTGCTGAATGATCGCCCGCCACCATATGTGGAAAACGAAAAGGGTTCAAGCATTAGTACTGCCCCTCCAGAACCAATACAGGGTAACGTAACACCAAATTTGAGAATATCTCAGAGGCCGAGCAGTTCAGATATGCCTTTCTCGCCACAAATACCACAGGTTCGGAGAATATACCCAGACCTGCCTACATTGAAACCTGCTGATAACTATCAGCCACAGGTTCAAAGGCACTGCTGTGATGAGCATAATATGGGAATGACCTCTGATTCAATGGCGCAGGGAGGACAGGGTTATCAAAGACCAACATTGATTCAAGCCGAATCAATGCAGTTTTTGATGCCTCAAAAGCAGGCACAAGAAGTGCCGAAGTATACTCGAGTAACAGAGAGCCAGTTAGGTATGTCAGCAATGATGAACCATAAGGT
The DNA here is from genome assembly GCF_031143425.1 of Pleurodeles waltl. Classification (NCBI taxonomy): domain Eukaryota; kingdom Metazoa; phylum Chordata; class Amphibia; order Caudata; family Salamandridae; genus Pleurodeles; species Pleurodeles waltl. The sequence goes on from NC_090445.1 coordinate 169,034,428, forward strand.
GGGGATTAACATGCCACAGAATCCAGGGAACAGACAGAATCCAGATGCGATATCTCTGCCTATTACTGTAGGTCCACCAGTACCACTGTACATACAAGCAAACCCAAACGTATGCGAACAAGGGGTAGTAATGACACAGAGTGGGACAGGGAGAAGATGCATAGAAACCACTCCAGAAACAACTCCAATAGCGGCACTGCCAAATGGATCTGGGTCCTTGTCGGAATTTAGTCCAATTCCAATTTGTGCTCCGTCAACCGGGGTAAGGTCACATCCACCACTATTAGTACCGTTAACCTCAGAGACTGAAACATTACAGAAACCATCAGTAGCAGTTGATGTAACTGCTACACTGATGGGATTGAACGCGCAACAGTTAACGCAATGGTTCAACAGCCTGAACTCCCCACAGAGTACATCCAGCGGGAAGGGAGAAGAATACCTGAATAAAATAAGATTGGGTATGGAGGCAGATGAACTGGTAGAAGGAACAATGGGCCTGAACAGATTAGAATCATACACAGAAGAAGAGCTGAGATACATGTGCCCTAGGATTACAAGAGAAGTAAGCAGAATACATAAGAAGTTACAAGGAATTGCAGACAGAAACAAGATAGATATAAGTAAGACTAAACACCTGAGCAGAAGTTACAGGTTAGATTTTGAGACAAAAGACTTCGAACACATGAGATCCGCAGGGATGAAAACACACCTTAAAGAGATACTGCAGAGTGCACAGGTCTGGAGATGTTTAGACAAGTGGGAAAGTAGATGGGTTAAGAAAAAGGACAAAAAGAAAGAAAATACCCCAGAGCGGAATGAGAAAGCACAACAGAATGACGACCTGATAACCATGTTACCAATGAGAGAGACAGCAGGGGGAAAACTTGTACATGTACCATGGCACAGATGTGATATTCAATCCTTTACGGATGACTTTCCCAAATTGAGAGAGAAGCCAATCGAGTGGTATCAACAGACAGATAGATTTGTGAAACTTGCGAAATGTCTCTGGGAAGACCTGAATACTCTATTTGAGATTGTGGTTCCTGCAGATTTGTGGGAAGATTGTAAAATGGCTGTAGGTTGGCCGACGAGTGAACCAGAGAGAGATAGGGACACAGGTGCGCCATCACCCACGGTAATGAGTTTATACCACAAGGTGATTGAGCACTTGAAAACCAAGGTTGCGTCGAAAAATGTGGATTGGCAGAGGATTGACAGAACAGCCCAAGAGGTTAAAGAATCTATACATGCGTACTATGAGAGATTGTTGAAAGCGTTTAAAAATTACAGTGGCACAGAAACGATTGAGGCAAAGGACATGCTTCATTTTGTGTTCAGATTTGTGGAAGGGTTGAGACCAGAAATCAGTCAAATGATTAAAACGCATTTGATTTGTTGGCAGTCAAAGTCGATCGATGAAGTGTTGAATTATGCAAAATACTGCAGTGATGAGATTGAGACAAAACAGAAAAGATTGAAAGAAAAGGTGATGGTGATGTAGCTTAGAGCAGCTCAGACAGGTTTGCAAGGTTTGCAAGGTTTTCAACAACAAATGCCACAGCAGCAGCAGGGAAATGCCATGTTTCAGCCGCAGATGAGAGGCAGGGGCCGAGGAGGTTTTGTGAATAATGGTCCTGATTTGAATATCGTTATGATTCCAAATGGTATACAGGCAATGAAAAAGGTGATGCCATGTCACACGTGCGGAATTGTCGGGCATTGGAAACGGGATTGCCCAATGATGGTGCAGGAAGGTGTAGGTCAGCAAAACAATGATGTCAATGCATTTCAGACCATGAGAGGACCGAAATTGAGAGGTCCGAATCCAAATTTCCAAAACAGTATAAACCAGATGCAGGGTTTACAACCCATGCAATCGCAACAGGTGCAAATGCCCCATGTGCAAATGGCACAGTTGCAGCCAATGCAATAGCAGTTTCCTATGGCACCTAATCAGCAAATGCAAATACCCTTAGCACTGATGAATCAGCAACAACCAATGCTTCCTCAACAGGTCACGGGTCAAGGAATGAATCAAAGTGACACAGTACACCAATTCCCATTACATAGTGAGAATGGAATAAACGATGTATGGGAGAGTGAAAGTTCAGATGAGGAAGGAAATTGTGTGCTTGCAGCATCTTTGGAAGTTGATCAAAAGGGTCCGTATGTGGAGGGAAGAGTTATGGGTCACCGCGTTTCATTCTTGGTTGACACAGGAGCTACGCGTTCCACTGTTAGGAGCATTGAAGTACCAAATTTGCCACTTTCAGGAAGAACAGTTCAAGTAGTGGGAGTTGCAAATAGGTACCTGACGAACCCAATCACAGATCCAGTGCAAGTCAGAATTGGTAACTATCAAGGGTCACATAAATTTGTGGTGTTTGACTCAAGCCCGATATCACTGTTAGGGAGAGACTTATTGTGCAAATTGGGGTGTTCGATTATGTGTTCAAACAATGGAATTAAAATTCAGACAAGCAGTGATGGGGAAGAAGAGGACAGCGTAGGAGGGGACGAAATGGAAACTGCCGATGAAGAGTACCCTCTGATTACCCTTTATCCAATGATCACTGAAGCAGATATTCCTGCTGAGTTACAGGAAACAGTCGGGAAGGAAGTGTGGGATATGACAGGGAAAGAGGTGGGATTGGTGAAAGGAGTGGAACCAGTGAAAGTGACTGTAAAACCCAATGTAACTTTTCCCCAGACCCCACAATACCATATGGCACAAGACACCTTCATAAAAGTCGCCCAACTCATTGATGAGTTTGTAAAACAGGGAGTACTGAAAAAAGTGTTAAGCAGTCCATGTAATTCGCCAATCGTGGGACTAATAAAACCAAGTGGAAAGGTCAGAATTGTTCAGGATTTGAGGAAAATAAATGACATAATAATCAAATGTTGCCCCGTAGTACCAAATCCAGCTGTGATAATGTTTCAAGTTCCTTGTGATGCTGAGTGGTTCTCAGTCATCGACTTGTCACAAGCATTCTTTTCTGTGCCTCTTCATGAGGACAGCCAATTTCTCTTTTGTTTCAAATTCCTAGACAGAGTCTACAGTTGGTGTCGAATTCCTCAAGGGTTTTCGGAGTCACCATCAATTTTCAATCAGATTCTAAAGAAAGATTTGGAAGCGTTGGAGTTACCGTTTGAGTCAACCCTAGTACAGTACATTGACGATTTGCTGATCGCATCCAAGACAGAAAGTGACTGTACAGCTGACACTATTGCCATATTGAACCATTTGGGAAGAAACGGACACAAGGTGTCCCCTTCAAAATTACAATTCTGCCAGAAGAAAGTGAAATACTTGGGTCACCAAATAGAGAAAGGGTCACGAAGAATTATGAAGGAAAGAATAACAAGTGTACTTCAAATGAGTCCCCCAAAGACGAGGAGGGAGGTGAGAAAGTTTTGGGGAATGGTGAGCTACTGTCGCCAATGGATTCCCAATTTTTCAACTCTAGCAAAACCTTTACTGAAACTGACCCAGAAAGATGCACTGGATGAAATTGAGCTGAAAGGAGATGAGATGGATGCTTTTATTGAATTAAAGGAATGCATGTGCAGGGCTCCAGCTTTAGGTATGCCTGATTACACGAAGCCTTTCACATTGTTTTGTCATGAACGTGATGCATGTTCCTTGTCTGTCTTGACCCAAGCCCATGGTGGCGTAAACAGACCAGTAGCATATTTTTCAGCTACTTTGGATCCGGTCGCAGCAGCACTGCCAGGGTGCCTGCGTGCCGTAGCCGCAGTTGGTATCAGCCTCACTCAGAGTGAAGGAATAGTGATGGGACACCCTTTAACAGTTATGGTCCCTCACTCAGTCAAGATACTTTTGACACGTTCCCGAACACAGCACATGACTGGTGCTAGACTCACAAGGTATGAAACAATAATTCTGGGATCACCTAATGTGCAGCTGAAAAGGTGTACTACGTTGAATCCAGCAACCTTGTTTCCCAGTGAGAATGCCGAAATTGAGAACGCTGAAGACATTGAGCACGACTGTCTTCAGGTGACTGAATTCTGCACCAAACCAAGACCTGATATCAAAGATACCCGATTGGAAGAAAATGATCAAGTTATTTTTGTTGATGGTTCATGTTTAAGAGATGCACTGGGAATATTGAAAGCAGGATATGCTGTATGTACGGTAACAGGTGTTCTGGAAGCATCTTGGCTTCAAGGAGTTTACTCTGCACAAGTAGCAGAATTGGTAGCCCTTACTAGAGCTTGCCAACTCTCCGCATTGATGAAAGTCACCATTTACACTGACAGTCAGTACGGATTTGGAATAGTGCATGACTTTGGACAATTGTGGTCGCAGAGAGGCTTCATGACCTCTTCAGGATCACCAGCGAAAAATGGTGAAAGAATAAGAGAATTGTTACATGCCATCCAATTGCCAGGAGAAGTAGCAGTGGTAAAATGCAGTGCACACTCGAAGGGACAAGACTATGTTTCTCTGGGGAATGGATATGCGGATCAAGTCGCAAGGTTTTGCGCATTGAACTGTATATTGCTCAGGGATAAATGGAACTTGATAAATGAGCCAGAACTTGAACCAAGCGAAATCTTTGCTCTAAAGGTTGTAGATACGATGGATGAACTGAAGTCCTTACAGAATGATGTCAGTGAAGATGAGAAACTCTCATGGACCAAATCGCAATGTGTGAAGAGACTAGATGAGTTATGGGTTTCAAGTGAAGGGAAATTAGTTCTGCCAAACAGTCTTTTAACACAGTTAGCCAGATTTTACCATGGACAAGCCCATCTTGGAAGGGATGCCATAATTAGACTATTTAAAACTGATTGGTTTAACCTCAAATTCCGTCAAGTTGCTGAAGCAGTTTGCCATCGTTGCGTCATTTGCCAACAGATGAACGCAGGGAAGGGAACCGTAGTAAATTTGAGCCACATTGGAAGAGCAGGGGGTCCCTTCAGCAGGATGCAAATGGATTTCATCGAGATGCCTGTGCATGGAGGCTTGAAGTATGTGTTGGTGGTTGTGTGCATTTTTAGTCACTGGATTGAAGCATACCCTACACGCAGAAATGACAGTCTCACAGTTGCAAAACTGCTCTTAAGAGAGCTAATACCACGTTTTGGATTCCCGATCTCCTTAGAATCAGATAGGGGAAGTCACTTCAATAACAAAGTAATAAAATTACTTTGTGCAGTGCTGAACATTGAGCAAAAGTTGCATTGTAGCTACCGCCCTGAAGCATCAGGTCTAGTGGAGCAAATGAATGGCACATTGAAATCGAGGATGGCGAAAATATGTGCCTCAACAAACTTAAAATGGCCTGACGCATTTCCCTTGGTGTTAATGTCAATGAGAAACACCCCTGACAGAAAGACTGGACTGTCCCCACACGAGATCCTCATGGGCAGAGCCATGAGACTTTCAGCAGTTCCTGCAAATGCTCTTTTGAATATTACAGATGATATGGTGTTAGACTACTGCAAAGGTCTAGCTGATGTGGTCCGCTCTTTCTCTCACCAGGTGGAGGCAACCACCTTGTCACCGATCCAAGGTCCAGGACACGCCCTGAAAGCAGGTGACTGGGTCGTGATAAAGAAGCACGTGAGGAAGTCGTGTTTGGAACCCCGTTGGAAAGGACCTTTTCAAGTGATTGTGACAACTACCACCACTGTGAAGTGTGCGGGAGTTCCCAACTGGATTCACGCCAGTCACACAAAGAGGGTGTCGTGTCCCACAGACGAGGAAATCTTCGCGCTGAAATCACCAGTGTCTGATAACAAAGTGCCAAGCGCTGAGATAGAGCGAAGAGGAACTAGAAGTGAACCGGCAGAAATAGAGGAAGGAGAAATATTTTCTGAGGACGAAGCAACTGATTCATTTGGGGAAGACCAAGGAGGAGCCTCAGAAAATGACGAGGGTCCCGAAGGTGACAAAGAGCCTGAAGCAGGTAACGGTGACAAAGAGCTCGAAACAGGTGAAGGAGCAGGAGAGCCTGATCAGAGGAGGGCTTTCCCAGAAGCAGACGATACGGGAAAAGAAAAGGAAAACCTGATTGAATTCCCAGAGGGAGACGACAAAGCGGGACAGAGCGAAGCAGTTCAAACTCCTTCAGAAGAAGTTGCAGGTCCATCAAGTGGACACAGTGCAAAAGGAAGACAAAGCATATCGCCAGTAAAATGAAGAATCAGAGAAACGTTAAACGACAGTGAAGGGCCAAAGGTGAAAGAGAAAAGAAAGGAAGTGTCTGTCGCAATAGCAGCACCAAGTGAAGAGAAAGACTTGGCCAAGGAAGAAAGTACCAGCGAGAGGGAGTCAAAGAGAGATGCGAAATTGAAAAGAAAAAGAATACCGAGCAAAAGATATTCTGGTCCGGAGTGGGCATACTTAGCCAATAACGATTGGTCAGACAAATTCGTATCCCTCAGTCTCGAGAACGAAGAGGCAGAACTTCACTTTGGCACCTGAGGAGTAAAATTCCATGAACTTTACCGAATAGAGACATTGATATCCTGATTGACTTTTCAACCGGCTAAGACATTGCTAACTTGATTGACTTTAGAGCCGATTTTGAGACAACGCTGCTAACCGATAAGAGACTAAGGGGGTTATTCTAACTTTGGAGGAGGTGTTAATCCGTCCCAAAAGTGACGGAAAAGTGACGGATTTACCACCAGCCGTATTACGAGTCCATTATATCCTATGGAACTCGTAATACGGCTGGTGGTATATCCGTCACTTTACCGTCACTTTTGGGACGGATTAACACTCCTCCAAAGTTAGAATAACCCCCTAAGCTGCTAAAAGAAAAACTGTGTGAACATTGAACTCGTTCAGCTTTTTATATATCTGCAAACTCAATTGATAGTGTCTTCAGCTCTCTGATTCTATACAGATCATGACAGGCTACACTACACAGGGACGTAAAATGAAGTGTTGTAAATACTTGTGTATAGGTCTAATAACTGCATGCGTACTAATCATTGTAGCAATAGTTCTTGGAATGCATGGTAAGAATGAGAGTGAAACGAAGGATGCTTCTACTTCTAAACCTACTATTATTACTGAACTAACAGCTCTGAAGAGACTCGAACAAGACAAGAGACATTTGCATGATAAGAATGAGCTTTCATCTAACGTTTTCTATCGCTTGCTGAGTGAGTATGTTGAGACCATGGATGCGAAAGATTGTTATGTGTGTACACAAATACCTACCTCAGTAGTGGAAGGGGTGACATATCACAGAATGCCTCTTACTTACGGAATTACATGTAGTATAATAACGTCCAGATTTTATGGTCAACAGTATATTCATTATTTTTACTCTAAATATGATGTTACGTTTGCATACGTCCCCATAATCGAGTCCCTGAGTAAAATAGCTAGAGATTATTATTTCAAGTTAATGAGAGAATTCTTTGAGCCGTTGTCACCTTTTCACACAGCTCACGCACATAGAGAGAACCTTACATGCTTGCTTTCAACGGTAGAGATAAATTTCTTAGACCGCACTGACGATAGGAGGAAAGAAATGAAGGAGGAATTAGAAAGGGAATTACACAAAAGGACATCTGTAGATAACTATGCTTTTGCCGCAATAAAAACACAAGGGAAAATAGCTTTAGATACATTGCACGTAGGGAGATTTTTTATACATAGACATAAATCATATTATGACACAGTTTTTGTGGGAACGAGTGAATGCAAACATACGTTTTTGTTTCAACCTAAGTGGACGTTCATGCTGAATGGACAAGACCCAGTTATTCCTGGGATATATTATATCTGTAGACTTAACGCCTATTATCGTCTTCCTAAAGGATGGTATGGGAGATGTTATTTGGGAATAGTGTTCCCAAAGATTTACCAACTGGATGATTTAAAGAAATTTCCAAAGCTGTCTGAATCACATCATGTTCAGAAAAGGGAGACAGCTTCTGGTGTGGTAGGAGATATATTTGGAGCATTGATTCCTTCAGTGGGAGTCATATTGAATTCAATTAAAATACAAAAGTTGTCTACTATTGTGGATAACATGCTGACAAACTTTTCAGGAGCTATAATCCTGATGGATGCTGAACTTGCTGCAGAAAGAGCTCTGCCTTAGACATTCTTTTAGCAAAGGATGGTGGCGTTTGCAAAATGCTTGGTACACGTCACTGTTGTACATATATACCAGACAGCAGTGGAAAAATTAGAACAATGCTTACAAATTTAACTAATGAAAGTATAGATTTAAAGGAATTGAAAGAACCAGGAGTCTGGGAGAAAGTTGGAAAAGGATTTGCTTCTGTGGGAAATTGGCTCAGCAACGTTTGGAATGGATTGTTACTAAAAATAGTGAAGGGAATATTAATAATATTAATTTGTTTATTAGGCTCTTTGGGAATATGGAAAGCTATCAGATGTGGAAAATAAGGCGCGAAAGGAAAAGAGAAGAAAAAGAACAAGCCAAAATGGTAGAAATATATAGAGAAAAATCCAAAGGGATTAACAGAAAAAGGGAATTGACTGAAGTGCCAAATTACTATACAGAATTTTAATGGAATAAAATTTGTGGGTAGATTTGATGTGATGACATAATTAGTCATCAGAGGAGGGATTGATGACGCAGAAAAAGAGGGTCCAACATATATTCATACATATCATGTAATCAAAAGCATATAATGTAGTGTGATTTTAGTAAAGAAAATAATGTACGAGGGAAATTGTGCCCTCGGGGTAGTTCGCCATAATTATAAACGAGCTTTATTAATCATGAAGAATTGAAAATGTAGTAATCCGCCATAATTGCAAATGTATGCCATGATTTCTTATTTGAAACTGTTTTGCTTAGCTTAAATTTAGTAGAGGCTTTGGCCTAGTTGCCTGGTCTCAAATTCTAACTGCGTGGGTTTTCCTTGAACTAATGAAACATATATTCTTGCTTGAAGTTGTATTTTTCCAGCAGAGATGACTAATACACTTATCTTCAACGCTTCGTACTAGGCCGGTTTCATCCCCTTTGATACAAGGTCAGTCTCTGCAGGTGCGGACAATGAAGGTACAGATACCAAAAATAATTGGCAAACCATGTTACAACTTGTGTTCCAAGGCTCCAAGGCCAATGTATGCATAAATGAGTGCTAGTAAAAAGACAATTTTCATTGGACAATTTGAAGCCAACCTATGAACCCTCCAATGGAAGACCCTGCAGAATTTAGAATGTTTCTTACTTAAACCCACTGGACAAAGAGAAGTCAGCCATTTTTCCTTGATGCCAATTTGAAGCCAGATGCAAGACTCCATTTTGGACGTCACCCTGATGCCCTTTTCTCTATCTGAGAGAAAGAGACTTTAAGAATTCTCACCCTAGAGACTTTAACTTTGATTTGCCCCGTCTTGCCCATGAAGTAACTTTGCCCCATTTTCCTTGCCGCTGCAAGGAAGCTTGCCCTTAACTTTGCCCCCTTGGAAATCTGCCCCATGCTGATCGAACCGGTACCTGAGGGACGAAGATTTTTCTTGAAGGCTGATTGTATTTGGTAAATATGAAAGGATAATTGTATTATGCATTGTGTTTTTCCTTTTAGGTACCAACTGCTATTTGATAGTGTCTAAGCTAGAAGTTTTCCAAATTTGTGTTGACTAAATTCGTTTTGCATGAAGTCCCACATGCCAATGCTAATTAGAGGTTAGTCAAGGTATTCATTCAATGCACCATGCTAATTTGAAATCTTGTTATGCTGACCAATGTATGAAATTAGTCAAATACAGTTAATCATATTAGTGATTTGTATTGCCATAACTGAGTGTATCATTATTCAGATTTTGCGTAGATTGCGTTTCTTCCGCCGCTATGGACAGCTAGTAATGTTCATATACATATATCATTTGGTTTTGAGACTTATATACATCGTGCTAGCTTTGTTAATATAGGGAAATAAATTCACTAACTTTTAATAAACTGGTGTGGTTATTCATGACTGAAAGGTCATGCTGCGCCGAAATATCAACTGTTATTAATTCCTGATGTGTTATATTGGTCCATTAATTGGATATTGATTACCGATTACAATAGTTATTGATTATTGATCAGAATGACCCGACTATTCTAGGATGAGGAGAGCCCGACTCGGCTAAAAGATTCACCAACCTCCAACGTGTCAAGGTACAGGAAATTTATAAGGGCTGGACGCGTTATCAGTAGATGGTAGCAGAGGATGGTTTAGCCCTTTGGGACCCCATCCGAGCAATAGACGGATCTAAGTTAGAATTTTCTTTGATAAAACAAGTTGGAGGGATGATGATGCCCTAAGTCCCCAATGACTTTCCCAGAATCACAGAGCTTGCGAATGGAGGACATGGAGGTGTGAAAATGGTTTCGGCGGTTCTAGTGACGGTATGAGTGAAGTTAGGGTTTTTGCGCTTGCACAGCTTATTGCCGCAGATTGATAGAGAAGTTTGTGAGGATTTTTAGGGGGTTAAAAAGATATTAGAGGAGTGTTACGCCAAAGTGTGAGAGTAGGGAAGTCGTCGAACTTCAGGTGCGTGTAGCGCTTCGTGCAGAAAAATTGTCCACGTGGTTGTTGATGTTGAGACGGGCCCTGCGAGGTCAAGAGACTCCAGAGTATGTTGAAAAGTGTATGAGACACTTGTTTGATGTTGTGATCCGGTCGGTTTAATAGGTTGATCGGGCGTGGTCAACGAGTCGGCATGAATTTTGAGGAATGAACGAAAATTTTCGACTTTGAGATTTGACGAATTCTAAAGTGCACTAGAATAGCTCATTGATCAGTTGAGAGTAAAGTTTGCGGGTCAAATTTTGCTTGCGAAAGCGGTAAACCGAGAAAGATGGAATAACTGCCGAGGCTAGTGAAAAATCCCTAAGGTTTCTGAAGCGATTGTATTTCCATTCCTGTAGTAAACCGACAGATTTGTTTTCTTCTTTTGGTGAAGTGCTTGCGTTATATTGCAGAAATTAGTTTATGAGTGAAGCCGAATGAAAAGAGGACAAGCCGCGGGACTTTGTCAGCCGCAGTGTGTGAGTGTGAAGTCACTAGGAGCCGCGCTGGGATAGGTCGGTTGGTAAGAAGGGTTGCGCACGGATTGGACACAGTCCGCGAAGCACAACTGCGAGGGGAAAGGCAAGCGAAGAGTATTCCGGGAATTAAAGTCACTTATTGATTACACATTTTAAGAAAAATAAGAGACGGAAAGATGAAACTTTTCAAAGCATTCAAGAGTGCCATGAGGGGAGATGTTTATATTAAAGCAAATGTAGGAGAAGAAACACCGCCTGAGGGTACACAGCTTACATCGTTATTGAAGAAAGGGGCGTAGCACCATGTCTTTGGCTAAAGCAATGGTGCAAATTAACAGAGAAGCATGGAAGTGTAGCGTTCCCTATCCATGGGTCGTTTAACCTAAGGGTTTTGGAGAATCTAAGATTTGCGCTGTACGACATGAAAGTACCTCCAAGACCAGCACAGTTTGAGGTACTAGCAATTTGGGAGCTAATAGCTAGAAACCAACAACAAAAGAAATTTGAGGCAAGAATAAGAAAAGTAGAAAATACACTAGCGGATGCTAGATGGGACAGCACACAAAAGGTTTGGAGATCAGATGTATTGCAGGGGATTAAATTGTTTCCAGCAATTACTGATGAAACGGAGACGGAAGGAAGGAAAGCTACCTATAAGACAAACAGGAGTCAGTCCAGAGATAGAGAGAACAACAGAAACTCGAAAAGGTCAGACGAGTCAGACGATGAGGAGTTCATTATACAATTGCTGAATGATCGCCCGCCACCATATGTGGAAAACGAAAAGGGTTCAAGCATTAGTACTGCCCCTCCAGAACCAATACAGGGTAACGTAACACCAAATTTGAGAATATCTCAGAGGCCGAGCAGTTCAGATATGCCTTTCTCGCCACAAATACCACAGGTTCGGAGAATATACCCAGACCTGCCTACATTGAAACCTGCTGATAACTATCAGCCACAGGTTCAAAGGCACTGCTGTGATGAGCATAATATGGGAATGACCTCTGATTCAATGGCGCAGGGAGGACAGGGTTATCAAAGACCAACATTGATTCAAGCCGAATCAATGCAGTTTTTGATGCCTCAAAAGCAGGCACAAGAAGTGCCGAAGTATACTCGAGTAACAGAGCCAGTTAGGTATGTCAGCAATGATGAACCATAAGGTGGGGATTAACATGCCACAGAATCCAGGGAACAGACAGAATCCAGATGCGATATCTCTGCCTATTACTGTAGGTCCACCAGTACCACTGTACATACAAGCAAACCCAAACGTATGCGAACAAGGGGTAGTAATGACACAGAGTGGGACAGGGAGAAGATGCATAGAAACCACTCCAGAAACAACTCCAATAGCGGCACTGCCAAATGGATCTGGGTCCTTGTCGGAATTTAGTCCAATTCCAATTTGTGCTCCGTCAACCGGGGTAAGGTCACATCCACCACTATTAGTACCGTTAACCTCAGAGACTGAAACATTACAGAAACCATCAGTAGCAGTTGATGTAACTGCTACACTGATGGGATTGAACGCGCAACAGTTAACGCAATGGTTCAACAGCCTGAACTCCCCACAGAGTACATCCAGCGGGAAGGGAGAAGAATACCTGAATAAAATAAGATTGGGTATGGAGGCAGATGAACTGGTAGAAGGAACAATGGGCCTGAACAGATTAGAATCATACACAGAAGAAGAGCTGAGATACATGTGCCCTAGGATTACAAGAGAAGTAAGCAGAATACATAAGAAGTTACAAGGAATTGCAGACAGAAACAAGATAGATATAAGTAAGACTAAACACCTGAGCAGAAGTTACAGGTTAGATTTTGAGACAAAAGACTTCGAACACATGAGATCCGCAGGGATGAAAACACACCTTAAAGAGATACTGCAGAGTGCACAGGTCTGGAGATGTTTAGACAAGTGGGAAAGTAGATGGGTTAAGAAAAAGGACAAAAAGAAAGAAAATACCCCAGAGCGGAATGAGAAAGCACAACAGAATGACGACCTGATAACCATGTTACCAATGAGAGAGACAGCAGGGGGAAAACTTGTACATGTACCATGGCACAGATGTGATATTCAATCCTTTACGGATGACTTTCCCAAATTGAGAGAGAAGCCAATCGAGTGGTATCAACAGACAGATAGATTTGTGAAACTTGCGAAATGTCTCTGGGAAGACCTGAATACTCTATTTGAGATTGTGGTTCCTGCAGATTTGTGGGAAGATTGTAAAATGGCTGTAGGTTGGCCGACGAGTGAACCAGAGAGAGATAGGGACACAGGTGCGCCATCACCCACGGTAATGAGTTTATACCACAAGGTGATTGAGCACTTGAAAACCAAGGTTGCGTCGAAAAATGTGGATTGGCAGAGGATTGACAGAACAGCCCAAGAGGTTAAAGAATCTATACATGCGTACTATGAGAGATTGTTGAAAGCGTTTAAAAATTACAGTGGCACAGAAACGATTGAGGCAAAGGACATGCTTCATTTTGTGTTCAGATTTGTGGAAGGGTTGAGACCAGAAATCAGTCAAATGATTAAAACGCATTTGATTTGTTGGCAGTCAAAGTCGATCGATGAAGTGTTGAATTATGCAAAATACTGCAGTGATGAGATTGAGACAAAACAGAAAAGATTGAAAGAAAAGGTGATGGTGATGTAGCTTAGAGCAGCTCAGACAGGTTTGCAAGGTTTGCAAGGTTTTCAACAACAAATGCCACAGCAGCAGCAGGGAAATGCCATGTTTCAGCCGCAGATGAGAGGCAGGGGCCGAGGAGGTTTTGTGAATAATGGTCCTGATTTGAATATCGTTATGATTCCAAATGGTATACAGGCAATGAAAAAGGTGATGCCATGTCACACGTGCGGAATTGTCGGGCATTGGAAACGGGATTGCCCAATGATGGTGCAGGAAGGTGTAGGTCAGCAAAACAATGATGTCAATGCATTTCAGACCATGAGAGGACCGAAATTGAGAGGTCCGAATCCAAATTTCCAAAACAGTATAAACCAGATGCAGGGTTTACAACCCATGCAATCGCAACAGGTGCAAATGCCCCATGTGCAAATGGCACAGTTGCAGCCAATGCAATAGCAGTTTCCTATGGCACCTAATCAGCAAATGCAAATACCCTTAGCACTGATGAATCAGCAACAACCAATGCTTCCTCAACAGGTCACGGGTCAAGGAATGAATCAAAGTGACACAGTACACCAATTCCCATTACATAGTGAGAATGGAATAAACGATGTATGGGAGAGTGAAAGTTCAGATGAGGAAGGAAATTGTGTGCTTGCAGCATCTTTGGAAGTTGATCAAAAGGGTCCGTATGTGGAGGGAAGAGTTATGGGTCACCGCGTTTCATTCTTGGTTGACACAGGAGCTACGCGTTCCACTGTTAGGAGCATTGAAGTACCAAATTTGCCACTTTCAGGAAGAACAGTTCAAGTAGTGGGAGTTGCAAATAGGTACCTGACGAACCCAATCACAGATCCAGTGCAAGTCAGAATTGGTAACTATCAAGGGTCACATAAATTTGTGGTGTTTGACTCAAGCCCGATATCACTGTTAGGGAGAGACTTATTGTGCAAATTGGGGTGTTCGATTATGTGTTCAAACAATGGAATTAAAATTCAGACAAGCAGTGATGGGGAAGAAGAGGACAGCGTAGGAGGGGACGAAATGGAAACTGCCGATGAAGAGTACCCTCTGATTACCCTTTATCCAATGATCACTGAAGCAGATATTCCTGCTGAGTTACAGGAAACAGTCGGGAAGGAAGTGTGGGATATGACAGGGAAAGAGGTGGGATTGGTAAAAGGAGTGGAACCAGTGAAAGTGACTGTAAAACCCAATGTAACTTTTCCCCAGACCCCACAATACCATATGGCACAAGACACCCTCATAAAAGTCGCCCAACTCATTGATGAGTTTGTAAAACAGGGAGTACTGAAAAAAGTGTTAAGCAGTCCATGTAATTCGCCAATCGTGGGACTAATAAAACCAAGTGGAAAGGTCAGAATTGTTCAGGATTTGAGGAAAATAAATGACATAATAATCAAATGTTGCCCCGTAGTACCAAATCCAGCTGTGATAATGTTTCAAGTTCCTTGTGATGCTGAGTGGTTCTCAGTCATCGACTTGTCACAAGCATTCTTTTCTGTGCCTCTTCATGAGGACAGCCAATTTCTCTTTTGTTTCAAATTCCTAGACAGAGTCTACAGTTGGTGTCGAATTCCTCAAGGGTTTTCGGAGTCACCATCAATTTTCAATCAGATTCTAAAGAAAGATTTGGAAGCGTTGGAGTTACCGTTTGAGTCAACCCTAGTACAGTACATTGACGATTTGCTGATCGCATCCAAGACAGAAAGTGACTGTACAGCTGACACTATTGCCATATTGAACCATTTGGGAAGAAACGGACACAAGGTGTCCCCTTCAAAATTACAATTCTGCCAGAAGAAAGTGAAATACTTGGGTCACCAAATAGAGAAAGGGTCACGAAGAATTATGAAGGAAAGAATAACAAGTGTACTTCAAATGAGTCCCCCAAAGACGAGGAGGGAGGTGAGAAAGTTTTGGGGAATGGTGAGCTACTGTCGCCAATGGATTCCCAATTTTTCAACTCTAGCAAAACCTTTACTGAAACTGACCCAGAAAGATGCACTGGATGAAATTGAGCTGAAAGGAGATGAGATGGATGCTTTTATTGAATTAAAGGAATGCATGTGCAGGGCTCCAGCTTTAGGTATGCCTGATTACACGAAGCCTTTCACATTGTTTTGTCATGAACGTGATGCATGTTCCTTGTCTGTCTTGACCCAAGCCCATGGTGGCGTAAACAGACCAGTAGCATATTTTTCAGCTACTTTGGATCCGGTCGCAGCAGCACTGCCAGGGTGCCTGCGTGCCGTAGCCGCAGTTGGTATCAGCCTCACTCAGAGTGAAGGAATAGTGATGGGACACCCTTTAACAGTTATGGTCCCTCACTCAGTCAAGATACTTTTGACACGTTCCCGAACACAGCACATGACTGGTGCTAGACTCACAAGGTATGAAACAATAATTCTGGGATCACCTAATGTGCAGCTGAAAAGGTGTACTACGTTGAATCCAGCAACCTTGTTTCCCAGTGAGAATGCCGAAATTGAGAACGCTGAAGACATTGAGCACGACTGTCTTCAGGTGACTGAATTCTGCACCAAACCAAGACCTGATATCAAAGATACCCGATTGGAAGAAAATGATCAAGTTATTTTTGTTGATGGTTCATGTTTAAGAGATGCACTGGGAATATTGAAAGCAGGATATGCTGTATGTACGGTAACAGGTGTTCTGGAAGCATCTTGGCTTCAAGGAGTTTACTCTGCACAAGTAGCAGAATTGGTAGCCCTTACTAGAGCTTGCCAACTCTCCGCATTGATGAAAGTCACCATTTACACTGACAGTCAGTACGGATTTGGAATAGTGCATGACTTTGGACAATTGTGGTCGCAGAGAGGCTTCATGACCTCTTCAGGATCACCAGCGAAAAATGGTGAAAGAATAAGAGAATTGTTACATGCCATCCAATTGCCAGGAGAAGTAGCAGTGGTAAAATGCAGTGCACACTCGAAGGGACAAGACTATGTTTCTCTGGGGAATGGATATGCGGATCAAGTCGCAAGGTTTTGCGCATTGAACTGTATATTGCTCAGGGATAAATGGAACTTGATAAATGAGCCAGAACTTGAACCAAGCGAAATCTTTGCTCTAAAGGTTGTAGATACGATGGATGAACTGAAGTCCTTACAGAATGATGTCAGTGAAGATGAGAAACTCTCATGGACCAAATCGCAATGTGTGAAGAGACTAGATGAGTTATGGGTTTCAAGTGAAGGGAAATTAGTTCTGCCAAACAGTCTTTTAACACAGTTAGCCAGATTTTACCATGGACAAGCCCATCTTGGAAGGGATGCCATAATTAGACTATTTAAAACTGATTGGTTTAACCTCAAATTCCGTCAAGTTGCTGAAGCAGTTTGCCATCGTTGCGTCATTTGCCAACAGATGAACGCAGGGAAGGGAACCGTAGTAAATTTGAGCCACATTGGAAGAGCAGGGGGTCCCTTCAGCAGGATGCAAATGGATTTCATCGAGATGCCTGTGCATGGAGGCTTGAAGTATGTGTTGGTGGTTGTGTGCATTTTTAGTCACTGGATTGAAGCATACCCTACACGCAGAAATGACAGTCTCACAGTTGCAAAACTGCTCTTAAGAGAGCTAATACCACGTTTTGGATTCCCGATCTCCTTAGAATCAGATAGGGGAAGTCACTTCAATAACAAAGTAATAAAATTACTTTGTGCAGTGCTGAACATTGAGCAAAAGTTGCATTGTAGCTACCGCCCTGAAGCATCAGGTCTAGTGGAGCAAATGAATGGCACATTGAAATCGAGGATGGCGAAAATATGTGCCTCAACAAACTTAAAATGGCCTGACGCATTTCCCTTGGTGTTAATGTCAATGAGAAACACCCCTGACAGAAAGACTGGACTGTCCCCACACGAGATCCTCATGGGCAGAGCCATGAGACTTTCAGCAGTTCCTGCAAATGCTCTTTTGAATATTACAGATGATATGGTGTTAGACTACTGCAAAGGTCTAGCTGATGTGGTCCGCTCTTTCTCTCACCAGGTGGAGGCAACCACCTTGTCACCGATCCAAGGTCCAGGACACGCCCTGAAAGCAGGTGACTGGGTCGTGATAAAGAAGCACGTGAGGAAGTCGTGTTTGGAACCCCGTTGGAAAGGACCTTTTCAAGTGATTGTGACAACTACCACCACTGTGAAGTGTGCGGGAGTTCCCAACTGGATTCACGCCAGTCACACAAAGAGGGTGTCGTGTCCCACAGACGAGGAAATCTTCGCGCTGAAATCACCAGTGTCTGATAACAAAGTGCCAAGCGCTGAGATAGAGCGAAGAGGAACTAGAAGTGAACCGGCAGAAATAGAGGAAGGAGAAATATTTTCTGAGGACGAAGCAACTGATTCATTTGGGGAAGACCAAGGAGGAGCCTCAGAAAATGACGAGGGTCCCGAAGGTGACAAAGAGCCTGAAGCAGGTAACGGTGACAAAGAGCTCGAAACAGGTGAAGGAGCAGGAGAGCCTGATCAGAGGAGGGCTTTCCCAGAAGCAGACGATACGGGAAAAGAAAAGGAAAACCTGATTGAATTCCCAGAGGGAGACGACAAAGCGGGACAGAGCGAAGCAGTTCAAACTCCTTCAGAAGAAGTTGCAGGTCCATCAAGTGGACACAGTGCAAAAGGAAGACAAAGCATATCGCCAGTAAAATGAAGAATCAGAGAAACGTTAAACGACAGTGAAGGGCCAAAGGTGAAAGAGAAAAGAAAGGAAGTGTCTGTCGCAATAGCAGCACCAAGTGAAGAGAAAGACTTGGCCAAGGAAGAAAGTACCAGCGAGAGGGAGTCAAAGAGAGATGCGAAATTGAAAAGAAAAAGAATACCGAGCAAAAGATATTCTGGTCCGGAGTGGGCATACTTAGCCAATAACGATTGGTCAGACAAATTCGTATCCCTCAGTCTCGAGAACGAAGAGGCAGAACTTCACTTTGGCACCTGAGGAGTAAAATTCCATGAACTTTACCGAATAGAGACATTGATATCCTGATTGACTTTTCAACCGGCTAAGACATTGCTAACTTGATTGACTTTAGAGCCGATTTTGAGACAACGCTGCTAACCGATAAGAGACTAAGGGGGTTATTCTAACTTTGGAGGAGGTGTTAATCCGTCCCAAAAGTGACGGAAAAGTGACGGATTTACCACCAGCCGTATTACGAGTCCATTATATCCTATGGAACTCGTAATACGGCTGGTGGTATATCCGTCACTTTACCGTCACTTTTGGGACGGATTAACACTCCTCCAAAGTTAGAATAACCCCCTAAGCTGCTAAAAGAAAAACTGTGTGAACATTGAACTCGTTCAGCTTTTTATATATCTGCAAACTCAATTGATAGTGTCTTCAGCTCTCTGATTCTATACAGATCATGACAGGCTACACTACACAGGGACGTAAAATGAAGTGTTGTAAATACTTGTGTATAGGTCTAATAACTGCATGCGTACTAATCATTGTAGCAATAGTTCTTGGAATGCATGGTAAGAATGAGAGTGAAACGAAGGATGCTTCTACTTCTAAACCTACTATTATTACTGAACTAACAGCTCTGAAGAGACTCGAACAAGACAAGAGACATTTGCATGATAAGAATGAGCTTTCATCTAACGTTTTCTATCGCTTGCTGAGTGAGTATGTTGAGACCATGGATGCGAAAGATTGTTATGTGTGTACACAAATACCTACCTCAGTAGTGGAAGGGGTGACATATCACAGAATGCCTCTTACTTACGGAATTACATGTAGAATAATAACGTCCAGATTTTATGGTCAACAGTATATTCATTATTTTTACTCTAAATATGATGTTACGTTTGCATACGTCCCCATAATCGAGTCCCTGAGTAAAATAGCTAGAGATTATTATTTCAAGTTAATGAGAGAATTCTTTGAGCCGTTGTCACCTTTTCACACAGCTCACGCACATAGAGAGAACCTTACATGCTTGCTTTCAACGGTAGAGATAAATTTCTTAGACCGCACTGACGATAGGAGGAAAGAAATGAAGGAGGAATTAGAAAGGGAATTACACAAAAGGACATCTGTAGATAACTATGCTTTTGCCGCAATAAAAACACAAGGGAAAATAGCTTTAGATACATTGCACGTAGGGAGATTTTGTATACATAGACATAAATCATATTATGACACAGTTTTTGTGGGAACGAGTGAATGCAAACATACGTTTTTGTTTCAACCTAAGTGGACGTTCATGCTGAATGGACAAGACCCAGTTATTCCTGGGATATATTATATCTGTAGACTTAACGCCTATTATCGTCTTCCTAAAGGATGGTATGGGAGATGTTATTTGGGAATAGTGTTCCCAAAGATTTACCAACTGGATGATTTAAAGAAATTTCCAAAGCTGTCTGAATCACATCATGTTCAGAAAAGGGAGACAGCTTCTGGTGTGGTAGGAGATATATTTGGAGCATTGATTCCTTCAGTGGGAGTCATATTGAATTCAATTAAAATACAAAAGTTGTCTACTATTGTGGATAACATGCTGACAAACTTTTCAGGAGCTATAATCCTGATGGATGCTGAACTTGCTGCAGAAAGAGCTCTGCCTTAGACATTCTTTTAGCAAAGGATGGTGGCGTTTGCAAAATGCTTGGTACACGTCACTGTTGTACATATATACCAGACAGCAGTGGAAAAATTAGAACAATGCTTACAAATTTAACTAATGAAAGTATAGATTTAAAGGAATTGAAAGAACCAGGAGTCTGGGAGAAAGTTGGAAAAGGATTTGCTTCTGTGGGAAATTGGCTCAGCAACGTTTGGAATGGATTGTTACTAAAAATAGTGAAGGGAATATTAATAATATTAATTTGTTTATTAGGCTCTTTGGGAATATGGAAAGCTATCAGATGTGGAAAATAAGGCGCGAAAGGAAAAGAGAAGAAAAAGAACAAGCCAAAATGGTAGAAATATATAGAGAAAAATCCAAAGGGATTAACAGAAAAAGGGAATTGACTGAAGTGCCAAATTACTATACAGAATTTTAATGGAATAAAATTTGTGGGTAGATTTGATGTGATGACATAATTAGTCATCAGAGGAGGGATTGATGACGCAGAAAAAGAGGGTCCAACATATATTCATACATATCATGTAATCAAAAGCATATAATGTAGTGTGATTTTAGTAAAGAAAATAATGTACGAGGGAAATTGTGCCCTCGGGGTAGTTCGCCATAATTATAAACGAGCTTTATTAATCATGAAGAATTGAAAATGTAGTAATCCGCCATAATTGCAAATGTATGCCATGATTTCTTATTTGAAACTGTTTTGCTTAGCTTAAATTTAGTAGAGGCTTTGGCCTAGTTGCCTGGTCTCAAATTCTAACTGCGTGGCTTTTCCTTGAACTAATGAAACATATATTCTTGCTTGAAGTTGTATTTTTCCAGCAGAGATGACTAATACACTTATCTTCAAGGCTTCGTACTAGGCCAGTTTCATCCCCTTTGATACAAGGTCAGTCTCTGCAGGTGCGGACAATGAAGGTACAGATACCACAAATAATTGGCAAACCATGTTACAACTTGTGTTCCAAGGCTCCAAGGCCAATGTATGCATAAATGAGTGCTAGTAAAAAGACAATTTTCATTGGACAATTTGAAGCCAACCTATGAACCATCCAATGGAACACCCTGCAGAATTTAGAATGTTTCTTACTTAAACCCACTGGACCAATAGTAGTCAGCCATTTTTCGTTGATGCCAGTTTGAAGCCAGATGCCAGACTCCATTTTGGACGACACCCTGATGCCCTTTTCTCTATCTGAGAGAAAGAGACTTTAAGAATTCTCAACCTAGAGACTTTAACTTTGATTTGCCCCGTCTTGTCCATGAAGTAACTTTGCCCCATTTTCCTTGCCGCTGCAAGGAAGCTTGCCCTTAACTTTGCCCCCTTGGAAATCTGCCCCATGCTGATCGAACCGGTACCTGAGGGACGAAGATTTTTCTTGAATGCTGATTGTATTTGGTAAATATGAAAGGATAATTGTATTATGCATTGTGTTTTTCCTTTTAGGTACCAACTGCTATTTGATAGTGTCTAAGCTAGAAGTTTTCCAAATTTGTGTTGACTAAATTAGTTTTGCATGAAGTCCCACATGCCAATGCTAATTAGAGGTTAGTCGAGGTATTCATTCAATGCACCATGCTAATTTGAAATCTTGTTATGCTGACCAATGTATGAAATTAGTCAAATATAGTTAGTCATATTAGTGATTTGTATTGCCATAACTGAGTGTATCATTATTCAGATTTTGCGTAGATTGCGTTTCTTCCGCCGCTATGGACAGCTAGTAATGTTCATATACATATATAATTTGGTTTTTAGACTTATATACATCGTGCTAGCTTTGTTAATATAGGGAAATAAATTCACTAACTTTTAATAAACTGGTGTGGTTATTCATGACTGAAAGGTCATGGTGCGCCGAAATATCAACTGTTATTAATTCCTGATGTGTTATATTGGTCCATTAATTGGATATTGATTACCGATTACAATAGTTATTGATTATTGATCAGAATGACCCGACTATTCTAGGATGAGGAGAGCCCGACTCGGTTAAAAGATTCACCGACCTCCAACGTGTCCAGGTACAGGAAATTTATAAGGGCTGGACGCGTTATCAGTGCGACAGCTCCTCCGCACTTGTCAGTAGTGTTAGGAAGTAACACTCCAAAGCATGTAATCCAAGTATTCCTTTATTAAATTGAGGAACACGGAAGGCACAGTTTACATTGGATTGTTTCTCTCCCAACTCCCCCCTCCAGATCCTTCTCTCACTTAAACCTATACATTCCATGAATTCCATCTAGTCCAGCATTCCAATTACAGCGCTCTACTTAACATGTAACAAACACTAATAACATCACTAGCTCTCGATGAGTTTCACTAAACATAAGTAGCTTTCATTTCCGAAAAAGTTGAAGACCCCTGAATTAGGCAATCCAGCTTGCATAACACGGGAAGGGGATCAGCACAGCGGCTGTGAAGCAGGCGCTGTGCTGATAAAATAAAAGGGACAGATTTCCAGGGCATCAGAGCGACTGCAAATACAGCTTCCATTGGGGGCACAATATTCTATATGCAGCATTAGAATGAAACTTATTACAGCAAGAAAAATGGAACGGAGAAAAACCTTAGCTAACTTCTATTCATATGAATTTAAATGAGCTGAACTCACTGTACCATGCGAAATCCCAGAAAGGAACGCATACCTTTTAAACAAAATGGCATAAAATATATTTAATATTTTGAACTCCCATTCTTCGCTTTGGTGCACTCTGTCCCAGAAATTCCCCGGGGTGTGCGTTCCCTGCCCTAGCTCCCTTTCAGAGAGCCTTTGTGTGCACTTTCAGCTGTTGGTAAGCACAGCTGGATAATTAATGGCAGAACGCAGAGTTATGATTGGCTGGAGATGCCAGCTTGAATCCTGGTCGCCCATTGCCGGTTTGGAGAACTTTCCACTAAGCACTGAAGCCCCCTCTAGCGTTTCTTGTAATTTCTGTTTTCATAGCTCTGTGTTTGTAGCAAAGGGCAAAGGGTTTTTCATATCCTGGAAACAATACCACGGACATGATGCGTGGAGAGGATTAAGGGTTCCCAAAGAAGCCAAAAATGAAAATTTCAGAAGAGGCCCAGGAGGGGCGTCCACTGGAACAAGAAGTTAGAATAAGAGTGTTGTGTGGGGTTTACAAGAGGAACAAGTAATTAAGTACACAAGCGATCCTCCACCCTTGCTGTCAGTACCAGGATGGCAGGCACACTCTGTAAAGAAAATCCAAGCCAAGGAAGGGCTGGAGCCAGGCAGCTGAGAGAGGGTGCAGAGAGCCCACTTAGACCAACTGTGACCAAGATAGCAGCCTGCTTTATAGGCTTGTTTATAGCTAAGCTAAACTCAGAGCAAGAATGCTCTGCAAATGAAAAGGGAAGCCTCCCTGGACATGAGCAGGAAACAAAGAAAAAAGTTCCCTACAGACCAGATAAACAAGACAAAGCCTAATTATATAGTAGTTGGTCCCTGCTCTCACACAGATGAAGGAGGGACAATGAGGCATGGCTGACCACTAGCAAACAAGGAATTTTAAATGGCACTTAAACTAACAATTGAAATAGCTGGAAGCCCACAGAAGAAGTATACTTAAAAGTATACAAGAGGTCGTATGCTTATGATCGACCTAACAAGAGCAAGAAAGTAAAAATTTCTGTGACTGCAGAACAAAAACAACTTCGAGATAGACTTTTCTGTATGAAAGGCATTCACCAAAGTGGATTCAACAAAGGATGTTGAGGAAAGGGGTTCATCACAATAGATTTGTGCCAGGAGCTGTTTCTTTACGTTACAGTGGAAAGTGCTTAATCTGTAAAAGAAAGAGTGCTGGGACCTGAGGCCCTTCTTAGAAGCCTGCAGCCGATGCAATTAAACGTTAGTGCACTAAATACCAAGGCTGCACAGTCTTGAATCAACCTCATGCCTCTTTAATCCACTAACTGACAATCCCTGCCCTTTATCTCACTTTTGGAGGTTCCTGCTTTCTCCCTTTGTGACAGTTTGCTGTCTTTCTCTTCATTTGCCTTTTTTTTGTTTTCCCCTCTCTGATGCTCGATAAATATTTTATGCAGAAAAATAAGTGCAGATGCCAAAAAATATATGCCACGGTCCCTGCTGGCAGCCACTTGCTCAAATTAAGCACTTTGTATTAGTATTAGTGTGGGCCAGAAATGTAATATATGAAACTTCATAACTACATAAAACACCGGTGAACCAAAGGACCAATGGTTCTATCTGCCCTGGGCACAGGAGACTGGATGGTTGCGTTGGACTTGCATGACAATTATTTTCATATTTCCATCCTGCCTGCCCACAAACATTACTTGTGTTTCACAGTAGGCCACAAGCACTTTCAGTTCACCATGCTCCTCTTAGCCTTACCAGCGCTCCTCAGGTGTTCACCAAGGTGATGGCAGTGGTTGAAGCTCATCTGCACAAATCAGAGGTTTCTGTCTTCCCCTACCTCGACGACAGGCTGTTGAAGACGGGCTCGCCCCAGGCTGTGGTCTCCCACCTCCAGATTATGGCAGACCTCCTGCATTCACTGGAGTTCCCTATAAATGTACCAAAGTCACACCTGGCTCCCTCTCAGAGACTCCCTTTCATTAGGGCTGTTCTGGATACAGTACAGTTTTGGGCTTATCCTACCGAGCTGCAAGTCTAGAATATTCAGGCTATTATACAGATGTTTCAGCCTCTATCCTGGATTTTGGTGAGAATGACTCTGAGGCTGCTTGGCCTCATGGCCTTCGGCATCCTGCTACTGACACATGGCAGATGGCTTATGCAGAGTCTGCAGTGGGACCTGAAGGTCCAGTGGGCACAGCCTCAGGGGAATCTCTCTGACATGATCCAGATCTCGGAGGGAACTGCGCAAGATCTTCAGTGGTGGTTAACAAACCTCAGTTGGGTCAGAGGCAGATCACGCTCCCTTCCACAACCAGACCTGAAGGTAGTGACAGATGTATCACTCCTGGGCTGGGGCGGCCATATGGGAGAGGTGAAGTTCAGAGGCATCTGGTCTCGGGCAGAGTTCGGACTCCAAATAAACCTGTTGTATCTCCATGTGATCATACTAGCATTGAAAGCATTTCTTCCCTCTCTCAAGGGGAAAGTAGTGCAGGTGTTCACGGACAACACCACCACCATGTGGTACTGCAAAAAGGAAGGAATGGTGTGGTCGTGGACCCTGTGTCAGGAGACTTTGCACTTCTGAACATGGCTGGAACAGCAGGGCATTTCCCTGGTGGTTCAACATCTGGAGGGCTCTCTGAATGCCAGAGCAGACAAACTCAGCCGGCAATGCTTAGTCAAATCACAAAGTGCATCTCCATCCGGAGGTGGTGCAAGGTCTCTTTAAGCAGTGGGAGAGCCTTGGTTAGATCTATTTGCCTCCACAGAAAATGCGCAATGTCAGCAGTATTGTGCGTTGGAGTTTCCAAAGTAGCAATTGCTTGGTGATGCTTTTCGTCTCAAATGGAACTCAGGCCTCCTCTACGCCTTTCTGTCCATACCACTTTTGCCCAGAGTTCTCAAAAAGATCAAGAACAATTGGGCCCAAGTCATCCTTGTGACTCTGGACTGGTCATGGAGAGTCTGGTATTCCGAGTTACTGAGCATGACTCAGGCAGATCGCTTCCCTGCACCTTGTGCCGGTTGCCGCTGCTCCAGGTTTTTAGTTTTCCTTTTTGCTCTGCCCTTGCCCTCGTTTCCCCGCCGCTGCATCCCTGCTGCCCCGCCCCCCTCCCTCAACTTCAATTCCTCTTCCCGTTGCTGCGTCCCTGCGGCCCCACCCCTGCTCGCCCATTCACTGCCCCGCTCCCACCTCCCAGCTGCCCCTCCCTCCCACCTCCCCTTATATGGCAGCCGATGCGCAGTGAATGGGGTGACCCTTGACCCTGCTTCAGGCAGGTCGCTCCCCTGCACCTTGTGCCTTGTGCCGGTTGCCGCTGCTACTTGGAGAATAACAACGACACCAACTCCACCACCTTAATCGACATCCTCGCCACCCTCGTACTCACTCCAACACACTCCGCCGGCCACACACTGGACCCCGTCTTCTCTGCTAGCCCCCACGTCACCTTCAGCCACACCACCGAACTCCCATGGACCGACCACCGCTGCATCCACTTCACCTTCCAGAAACCCACCACGCACCACCACACCCAACAGATCCCCGCTGCAATTGGAGCAAAGTCAGCTAAGACCAGCTGAACACCAGCCTCATCCGAAAACCACCCACCGAACCCACCAATCCTGACCTCACAGCCTGCCACCTCTGGCGCTGGATCGACAACTGCGCCAACACTCTCGCCCCGCTCAATAAACCTTCCAACAGAGGCGCCAACAAGAGAGCCAGCTTGTTCACCTCGGATCTTCGAGCTTCCAAGCAAACCTGCCGGAAACAGGAGAGAAAGTGGCTCCACAAACAGACACCGGACAACCATGCTGCCTTCAAAACACCATCTGCAAACACCATCACCTCATCAGATCTGCCAAGAAAACCTCCTTTAAAGACCGCCTTGACAACAACACACACAACAGCAAGGAGCTCTTCAACATCGTGAAGGAACTCTCCAACCCCAGCTCCAGCACAAATGACATCCCACCATCACAAGACCTGTGCAACTCCCTTGCCGCCTTCTTCCACCACAAGATCACAGACATCCATGACAGCTTCAACAGCCAGACTACCCCGCCAACCACTGACTCCCCAGACTCTCCACCCACCTTCAACTACGACCCCCTGGTCATCTGGGCCAATGTGAACGAAGACGACACAATCAAAACCATGAGCACTGTCCACTCTGGATCTCCGTCAGACCCATGCCCGCACCACATCTTTAACAAAGCAAGCACCACCATCGCACCCCACCTCCGCAAAGTCATCAACATCTCCTTCGAGACCGCGACCTACCCCGAGAGCTGGAAGCATGCTGGGATCAATCCCCTACTCAAGAAACCCATGGCGGACCAGAGAGACCCCAAGAATTTCCGTCCCATCTCCCTGCTCCCATTCCCGGCTAAGGTCATCGAGAAGATCGTCAACAGACAACTGACCCACTACCTCGAAGAAAACAACATCCTGGACCCATCCCAGTCAGGGTTCCGCAGCAACCACAGTACCGAAACTGCCCTCATTGCTTTCACCGACGACATCAGGGCCCTGCTTGACATCGGCCAAACCGCGGTCCTCATCCTCCTGGACCTCTCTGCCGCCTTTGACACCATCTGCCACCACACCCTACACACACGCCTCCACAACGCAGGGATCCGGGACAATGCTCTGGAGTGGACCACCTCCTTCCTCTCCGGCAGAACTCAGAGCGTCCGCCTCCACCCTTTCCGATCCGAAGCCTCCAAGATCATCTGCGGCATCCCCCAAGGATCGTCCCTCAGCCCTACACTACTTAACATCTACATGGCCCCGCTTGCCCACGTCACCCAGCAACACAACCTCAACATCATCTCCTATGCCGACGACACCCAACTGATCCTCTTCCTCACCAAGGACCCCCTCACCGCCAAATCCAACCTCCACGAAGTAATGAAGCCCATCGCCGAATGGATGAGGAACAGCAAACTGAAATTGAACTCAGATAAGGTGGAGGTCCTCATCCTCGGTGCCAACCCCTCAGCCTGGGATGACTCCCGGTGGGCGACCGCTCTGGGAGCAACTCCGACACCCACCGACCACGCACTGAACCTGGGCGTCATCCTCGACTCAACACTTTCCATGACCAAGCAAGTCAGCGCCATCTCCTCATCCTGCTTCAACACCCACTGCATGCTTCACAAGATCTACAGATGGATCCCCACAGATACAAGAAGAACAGTCACCCAAGCCCTCGTCAGCAACAAACTTGACTACAGAAACGCCCTCTACGCAGGAGCCCCGGCGTCCTCAAACGACTGCAACGCATACAAAACGCCTCCACGTGCCTGATCCTCGATGTCCCCCGCCACAGCCACATCACTCCCCACTCCCCATCTGAGAGACCTACACTGGCTCCCCGTCAACAAAAGGATAACCTTCAAGCTCCTTACCCACGCACACAAGGCGCTCCACAACACCGGTCCAGCCCACCTCAACAGACGACTCACCTTCTACACCCCGTCTCGCCAACTCTGCTCAGTCGACCTTGCTCTCGCCACCGTCCCCCGCATTCGAAGAGCGACCACCAGAGGTAGGTCCTTCTCCCACCACTCCGCCAAGACCTGGAACACTCTTACTTTGCTCCTACGACAGACCGAAGACCGGCTGACTTTCAGGAAGCGCCTCAAAACCTGCCCATTCAAGCAGTAGCAGCACCCCCCCTCCCCTCAGTGCATTGAGACCCTTACGGGTGGGTAGTGCGCTCTACAAATACACTGATTGATTGATTGACCATCGATCCTCTGATCAGACTGCCCCTTGAGGAGGATTTTTGGTCGCATCAGCAAGGGAGGGTTCTCCGCCTGAACCTGTCCAGTCTCTGCCTTTTGCATGGAGATTGAATGGAAATACTTTACAGCTTTTGACCTTCTGCCCAAAGTCTGTTATGTAATCTTGGCAGCCAGATGTCCCTCTACCAAAATGCTATAACCTGTTGTTGGAATACATTTGTGGCATGGTGCATAGACAAGTCTTTCGATGTCGTTTCTGCCCTTCTCTCTGTGGTCTTATTGTTTATCCTTTCTCTGGCCCAGCAGGGCTCTGCTATGGGCACTCTTAAAGGTTATTTGTCTGCTGTTTCGGTATTTTTGTGGTTGACTTATGAACCTTCTTTATTTAACTCTCCTATTGTTACTAGGTTTCTCAAAGGTCTTAATCATCTGTTTCCTCCATCCCTATTCATTATGCCCCAATAGGATTTGAATTTGGTTCTGACATTCCTGATGTGCCTTCCTTTTGAGCCTCTCCACAATTGTCCTTTCAGGCTTCCCAACTAGAAAACAGCCTTCCTTGTGGCCATTCATTACATCTGTCCAGGGTGAGTGAGCTGCAGGCCTTGTTATTTTACTAGCCCTACCTTTCCATCTATGCTGACAAAGTGTTGCTTTGCACTAGGGCTTCCTTTTTGCTAAAAGTGGTTATACCCATTCATGTAGGCCAATCCATCATCTTGCCTACTTTTTACGCACCCCCACATCCCTCTAAGGAAGAGAAGAGACTCCACCGCCTGGACCCAAAAAGAGCATTGGCATTCTACCTTGATTGTACAAAAGAGTTCCGGGTGGATGATCAACTGTGTTGGTTATGTGAGTGCAAAGAAAGGTGGGGCAGTGAACCATCTCCTGATGGGTTGTCCTCTGCATTAAAATCTGCTATGCACTGGCCAAGAAGCAACCACCTTAGGGTTTGCATGCTCA
Organism: Pleurodeles waltl; assembly: GCF_031143425.1. Taxonomy (NCBI): domain Eukaryota; kingdom Metazoa; phylum Chordata; class Amphibia; order Caudata; family Salamandridae; genus Pleurodeles; species Pleurodeles waltl. The sequence continues at coordinate 169,064,075 of NC_090445.1, forward strand.
TTTTACCCGTGCTACAGCTGCGACCACTGCATTAGCATGTGGAGATCCAGTTCTTGAGAACTGTCAGGCGGCAATATGGGCTTCTCTGCACATGTGTACCATAGGGATGGGTAGTTTGCCTGTTCAGTCCTACTGGACTCTCTAGTATGGTCTTAGTTCACAGATCCACCTCCAGGGATGTTATTGCTTCGGTATCTATTCCAAGTTAAGGAATCTGCAACTAGATGTCACTATCAGATGGACAAGTTACTTACCTTTTGTAATGCCTTATCTGTTAGAGACAAAATCTAGCTGCAGATTCCTTACTGGCCCACCCATTCTCCCTGCTCTGCAAATTGATCTCTAGTGACAGGGACTCCCCTTTCAGGGCTTTAATTTTGATGCACCAGTGGTCAGTGTTCTTCATGGCTCTTCGCTTCTGGCGTGGAAAGTCGTGAAAAGTAACCGTTGTCAGTCTGCCGGGGTAGTGCTTATATAGGACCCGCAATGTCATATCCGGCATGGACAACGCTGACAATGGATGCAGAGCTGATCGCCGCCACCTAATGGTGCACAGGAGTACTGCTCAAGAAAAATCACTGGATACAGACTGACGCCTGAGAGGAAATTCTAAGGTAAGGAATCTGCAATTAGATATTGGGGGTCATTACAACACTGGCTGTAAAAGCTGCTTAACGCCGTGCAGAAGACCGCCAACACACCGCCGCGGCCTCAGAATTCCGCCACAGCTATTACGACCCACATCTCAGAATCCGACAAAATTAAGACACCCATACAAGTCCGCCACACCAAAGGTCAGTGATAAACTGGTGAAAACAAAACCTCCACCGCCACGCCAACAGAAATACGCCCATGCTATCACGACCCACGATGAAGTGAATGGGGTGACCCTTGACCCTGCTTCAGGCAGGTCGCTCCCCTGCACCTTGTGCCTTGTGCCGGTTGCCGCTGCTACTTGGAGAATAACAACGACACCAACTCCACCACCTTAATCGACATCCTCGCCACCCTCGTACTCACTCCAACACACTCCGCCGGCCACACACTGGACCCCGTCTTCTCTGCTAGCCCCCACGTCACCTTCAGCCACACCATCGAACTCCCATGGACCGACCACCGCTGCATCCACTTCACCTTCCAGAAACCCACCACGCACCACCACACCCAACAGATCCCGCTGCAATTGGAGCAAAGTCAGCTAAGACCAGCTGAACACCAGCCTCATCCGAAAACCACCCACCAAACCCACCAATCCTGACCTCACAGCCTGCCACCTCTGGCGGTGGATCGACAACTGCACCAACACTCTCGCCCCGCTCAATAAACCTTCCAACAGAGGCGCCAACAAGAGAGCCAGCTTGTTCACCTCGGATCTTCGAGCCTCCAAGCAAACCTGCCGGAAACTGGAGAGAAAGTGGCTCCACAAACAGACACCGGACAACCATGCTGCCTTCAACAACACCATCTGCAAACACCATCACCTCATCAGATCTGCCAAGAAAACCTCCTTTAAAGACCGCCTTGACAACAACACACACAACAGCAAGGAGCTCTTCAACATCGTGAAGGAACTCTCCAACCCCAGCTCCAGCACAAATGACATCCCACCATCACAAGACCTGTGCAACTCCCATGCCGCCTTCTTCCACCACAAGATCACAGACATCCATGACAGCTTCAACAGCCAGACTACCCCGCCAACCACTGACTCCCCAGACTCTCCACCCACCTTCAACTACGACCCCCTGGTCATCTGGGCCAATGTGAACGAAGACGACACAATCAGACCCATGCCCGCACCACATCTTTAACAAAGCAAGCACCACCATCGCACCACACCTCCGCAAAGTCATCAACATCTCCTTCGAGACCGCGACCTACCCCGAGAGCTGGAAGCATGCTGGGATCAATCCCCTACTCAAGAAACCCATGGCGGACCAGAGAGACCCCAAGAATTTCCGTCCCATCTCCCTGCTCCCATTCCCTGCCAAGGTCATTGAGAAGATCGTCAACAGACAACTGACCCACTACCTCGAAGAAAACAACATCCTGGACCCATCCCAGTCAGGGTTCCGCAGCAACCACAGTACCGAAACTGCCCTCATTGCTTTCACCGACGACATCAGGGCCCTGCTTGACATCGGCCAAACCGCGGTCCTCATCCTCCTGGACCTCTCTGCCGCCTTTGACACCATCTGCCACCACACCCTACACACACGCCTCCACAACGCAGGGATCCGGGACAATGCTCTGGAGTGGACCACCTCCTTCCTCTCCGGCAGAACTCAGAGCGTCCGCCTCCACCCTTTCCGATCCGAAGCCTCCAAGATCATCTGCGGCATCCCCCAAGGATCGTCCCTCAGCCCTACACTACTTAACATCTACATGGCCCGCTTGCCCACGTCACCCAGCAACACAACCTCAACATCATCTCCTATGCCGACGACACCCAACTGATCCTCTTCCTCACCAAGGACCCCCTCACCGCCAAATCCAACCTCCACGAAGTAATGAAGCCCGTCGCCGAATGGATGAGGAACAGCAAACTGAACTTGAACTCAGATAAGGTGGAGGTCCTCATCCTCGGTGCCAACCCCTCAGCCTGGGATGACTCCTGGTGGGCGACCGCTCTGGGAGCAACTCCGACACCCACCGACCACGCACTGAACCTGGGCGTCATCCTCGACTCAACACTTTCCATGACCAAGCAAGTCAGCGCCATCTCCTCATCCTGCTTCAACACCCACTGCATGCTTCACAAGATCTACAGATGGATCCCCACAGATACAAGAAGAACAGTCACCCAAGCCCTCGTCAGCAACAAACTTGACTACAGAAACGCCCTCTACGCAGGAGCCCCGGCGTCCTCAAACGACTGCAACGCATACAAAACGCCTCCACGTGCCTGATCCTCGATGTCCCCCGCCACAGCCACATCACTCCCCATCTTAGAGACCTACACTGGCTCCCCGTCAACAAAAGGATAACCTTCAAGCTCCTTACCCACGCACACAAGGCGCTCCACAACACCGGTCCAGCCCACCTCAACAGACGACTCACCTTCTACACCCCGTCTCGCCAACTCTGCTCAGTCGACCTTGCTCTCGCCACCGTCCCCCGCATTCGAAGAGCGACCACCAGAGGTAGATCCTTCTCCCACCACTCCGCCAAGACCTGGAACACTCTTACTTTGCTCCTACGACAGACCGAAGACCGGCTGACTTTCAGGAAGCGCCTCAAAACCTGCCCATTCAAGCAGTAGCAGCACCCCCCCTCCCCTCAGTGCATTGAGACCCTTACGGGTGGGTAGTGCGCTCTACAAATACACTGATTGATTGATTGACCATCGATCCTCTGATCAGACTGCCCCTTGAGGAGGATTTTTGGTCGCATCAGCAAGGGAGGGTTCTCCGCCTGAACCTGTCCAGTCTCTGCCTTTTGCATGGAGATTGAATGGAAATACTTTACAGCTTTTGACCTTCTGCCCAAAGTCTGTTATGTAATCTTGGCAGCCAGATGTCCCTCTACCAAAATGCTATAACCTGTTGTTGGAATACATTTGTGGCATGGTGCATAGACAAGTCTTTCGATGTCGTTTCTGCCCTTCTCTCTGTGGTCTTATTGTTTATCCTTTCTCTGGCCCAGCAGGGCTCTGCTATGGGCACTCTTAAAGGTTATTTGTCTGCTGTTTCGGTATTTTTGTGGTTGACTTATGAACCTTCTTTATTTAACTCTCCTATTGTTACTAGGTTTCTCAAAGGTCTTAATCATCTGTTTCCTCCATCCCTATTCATTATGCCCCAATAGGATTTGAATTTGGTTCTGACATTCCTGATGTGCCTTCCTTTTGAGCCTCTCCACAATTGTCCTTTCAGGCTTCCCAACTAGAAAACAGCCTTCCTTGTGGCCATTCATTACATCTGTCCAGGGTGAGTGAGCTGCAGGCCTTGTTATTTTACTAGCCCTACCTTTCCATCTATGCTGACAAAGTGTTGCTTTGCACTAGGGCTTCCTTTTTGCTAAAAGTGGTTATACCCATTCATGTAGGCCAATCCATCATCTTGCCTACTTTTTACGCACCCCCACATCCCTCTAAGGAAGAGAAGAGACTCCACCGCCTGGACCCAAAAAGAGCATTGGCATTCTACCTTGATTGTACAAAAGAGTTCCGGGTGGATGATCAACTGTGTTGGTTATGTGAGTGCAAAGAAAGGTGGGGCAGTGAACCATCTCCTGATGGGTTGTCCTCTGCATTAAAATCTGCTATGCACTGGCCAAGAAGCAACCACCTTAGGGTTTGCATGCTCATTTTACCCGTGCTACAGCTGCGACCACTGCATTAGCATGTGGAGATCCAGTTCTTGAGAACTGTCAGGCGGCAATATGGGCTTCTCTGCACATGTGTACCATAGGGATGGGTAGTTTGCCTGTTCAGTCCTACTGGACTCTCTAGTATGATCTTAGTTCACAGATCCACCTCCAGGGATGTTATTGCTTCGGTATCTATTCCAAGTTAAGGAATCTGCAACTAGATGTCACTATCAGATGGACAAGTTACTTACCTTTTGTAATGCCTTATCTGTTAGAGACAAAATCTAGCTGCAGATTCCTTACTGGCCCACCCATTCTCCCTGCTCTGCAAATTGATCTCTAGTGACAGGGACTCCCCTTTCAGGGCTTTAATTTTGATGCACCAGTGGTCAGTGTTCTTCATGGCTCTTCGCTTCTGGCGTGGAAAGTCGTGAAAAGTAACCGTTGTCAGTCTGCCGGGGTAGTGCTTATATAGGACCCGCAATGTCATATCCGGCATGGACAACGCTGACAATGGATGCAGAGCTGATCGCCGCCACCTAATGGTGCACAGGAGTACTGCTCAAGAAAAATCACTGGATACAGACTGACGCCTGAGAGGAAATTCTAAGGTAAGGAATCTGCAATTAGATATTGGGGGTCATTACAACACTGGCTGTAAAAGCTGCTTACCGCCGTGCAGAAGACCGCCAACACACCGCCGCGGCCTCAGAATTCCGCCACAGCTATTACGACCCACATCTCGAAATCCGACAAAATTCAGACACCCACACAAGTCCGCCACACCAAAGGTCAGTGATAAACTGGTGAAAACAAAACCTCCACCGCCACGCCAACAGAAATACGCCCATGCTATCACGACCCACGAATCCATGCGTCGGTCTTTCAACCGCGGTATTCCATTGGCAGTACACACCGCCGCGCTCAAAATACACACACACATACAAAACACCGCCACATTGGACAATTCAAAATACACACACCTGATACACATACACACACCACTCCCACAAACCCATTACAATATAAAACACACACCCAATTCACCCACAAACCCCTACGACCAAACATTTCCAAAAAAAGGCCAGAGAGAGACACCACCATCCACAAACTAGCAGCCACAGGCATTCAACACCATCACCCACACAACTTCCACGCACAAAACACCACACACCACTACATATCACCACACTTATCACCACACACACCACACCACACATCACCCACACCACCCCATGACACGGCAAAGACACCCCAGGTTCTCTGAGGAGGAGCTCAGGGTCATGGTGGAGGAAATCGTCCGGGTAGAGCCACAGCTATTCGGATCACAGGTGCACCGCACCTCCATGGCTAGGAAGATGGAGCTATGGCGAACAATAGTCGACAGGGTCAACGCAGTGGGACAGCACCCAAGAAATCGGGACGACATCAGGAAGAGGTGGAACGACCTCCGACTACGGGGGAAGGTGCGTTCCGTGGTCTCAAGACACCACCTTGTGGTACAGCAGACTGGCGGCGGAACCCCACCTCCTCCCCCACAACTAACAACATGGGAGGAGCAGGTCTTGGCGATTCTGCATCCTGAGGGCCTTGCAGGAGTCGGTGGAGAAATGGACTCTGGTAAGTCAAACCTTTAACTATCATATCCCCCACCCTACCTGCATGCTATCACAGACCCCCATCGTCGCCCCCTCCCCTATCACTCCAATTCCTCACAAATGTACTAATAACACAAACCACACATCCCAACACCAAGCCCTGCATGACACAACAAAGCATGGACACCCATCACTAAAGCATGCCCACTGCACATACCCATAACACCACCCTCAACCCTCATCACACAAGCCCCCACACAGGAATGCTAGCACTGGGGTACACGGTCACCCACCCATTGCAAACCATGACACACACAGATGCAATGCTTTTACACCCGTGCAGGACCACTACCCAAAGTCACCAGACAGGAGGGTCCAGACATCTCCACCCCACCCACAGAAGAGGCCCACAGTGATGACAGCAGCTCTGTCCAACTGGATCCAGATGACCAGCCCGGACCATCGTGGGCCTCGGGACAGTCGGTTCCCATCACACAGGCACAGCCTACCACAGACCTTCCACCCTCTGGTAACACCAGCACAGCACCCACCCAGCGGGCCCATACCTCCGTCCCCAGGACACGTCAATCAGCTGTGTGTCCACCACTACAGGGAACCCAGGATAACCCACCACCCCAACAACAACAGGGACCTGGGGGCAGTGGCAGTGGGCACACGGTCCAGGGGACGGAGGCACAGGAACACAGGGGAACTGGGAGGGCTGCCGTGCGACAGGGTGCGGACAGGCCAAGGGAACCCACTCTCCACGAGGCCCTCTCCTCCATCATGGGAGCATACCACCACTCCCAGGAGACGATGGCAACGGTTCTGGCCAAGTTTCAGGAGACCCAGCACCTGCAGGAGGAACAGTATTTGGTGTTCAGGGAGGAACTCAGAACCATCAGCTCCGCCCTGGGCACCATCGTAGGGGTGCTGTAGGAAATACTTAACACCAGGAGGGACACTGTGGCAGTACAAGGGGCCCCTGACACTAGCATGGACGATGAACTGCCCACCACCTCTGCCGGCGCTAGTGGACAGGAGGCACCGCCACAGGACCACCAAACCAGCACCCCACCCCCTGCAGACGGAGAACCACCCCGCAAGCGGTCCCTGAGATCCAGGAACAAGACAGAGCACGATGCCAAGACCCCCGTCAAGAAATGAGACCACCCTGATTGTCATCCTACTGTCTCACTTTGTCACCCTGTCCATATTGGAACTGCACCAGCTCCACTTCCTATGCCCATATGGGCAATGCACCTGTGAGACTAATAGACTGGACTCTGCCATGGACATTCCTCCATCATCACCCCTCACCATTTTACAACCCCCTCCAATATTGAGCACTTCAATAAACACCCTTGAAGCACAAAACAATCTGGAGTCAGTCTGTGATTTCGAAATTGTGTATTAGCAATGACAGTGACAAAATGCTTTTTCTAATTTAATGTCAACATACCTATGTCACACATCTCAAGTCCATGAGGAATCTAGGCAGATGACACACGTTGGAAACCACACCTTTGAAACCGTAAGGGAAATGTACAACTCAGTGACCATATACTAGTTGAAATCGACAGGCAGGATAGAGGTAGAAGTGTTAAAGTACTTGTAGTAGGCAGGAATGTTTTCTCACCTGTCTGTCACTGGAAATATTGCTGGATGACTGAGTCCCTGTTGTCAATGTCTTATTCCTCTGCTTCCTCCTCATCACTGTCCACAGGCTCCACAGCTGCCACAACACCGCCATCTGGACCATCCTCCTGCAGAAAAGGCACCTGTCGTCGCAAAGCCAAATTGTGAAGCATACAGCAGGCAACGATGATCTGGCACACCTTCTTTGGTGAGTAGAATAGGGAACCACTTGTCATATGGAGGCACCTGAACCTGGCCTTCAGGAAGCCGAAGGTGCGTTCGATCACCCTCCTAGTCCGCCCATGGGCCTCATTGTAGCATTACTCTGCCCTGGTCCTGGGATTCCTCACTGGGGTCAGTAGCCATGACAGGTTGGGGTAACCAGAGTCCCCTAACCTGTAGGGATATCCCCAGACCCAGACAACACTGACTTGCTTCTAGGTGCTCACCTAATAGCCACACACGATGCCTCTGGAGTTGACCCATCACATAAGGGATGCTGCTATTCCGCAGGATGTATACGTCATGCCCAGAGCCAGGGAACATAGCATTTACCTGGGAGATGTACTGGTCTGCCAAACATACCATTTGTACATTCATGGAATGGTAACTCTTCCGGTTCCTGTACACCTGTTCACTCCTGTGGGGGGGGACCAGAGCTACATGGGTCCCATCAATGGCACCTATGATGTTGGGGATATGTCCAAGGGCATAGAAGTCACCTTTCACTGTAGGCAAGTCCTCCACCTGAGGGAAAACAATATAGCTCCTCATGTGTTTCAGAAGGGCGACAACACTCTGGACAACACGTTGGAAAACATAGGCTGGGACATCCCTGATGCCATGGCCACTATTGTTTGAAATGACCCACTTGCCAGGAAATGAAGCACTGATAGCACCTGCACTTGAGGGGAGATTCCTGTGGGATGGCGGATTGTTGACATCAGGTCAGGCTCCAACTGGGTACACAGTTCCTGGATTGTGGCACAGTCAAACCTGTAGGTGATGATCAAATGTCGCTCCTCCATTGTCGACAGGTCCACCAGCGGTCGGTACACTGGATGATTCCGCCATCTCCTCACATGTCCCAGCGGACAGTGCCTATGAAGGACAACAGCGACCACAGAGTCAAACAACTCAGAGGTATGTACCCACAGTCTACACAGAACACCAATCATACACAAAATGTGACCTGTTTTGTGTTGTGAGACAAGGCCTAGGTATGTGTGATGCAGTTGGTAATTAGGCCATGTGGGCCCCTGAAATGGCATCTGCCCGACCTCTAAACTGTGACAATGGGATGTGAGGTAACTGCGCTGGCGTTGTACACCGTCGCGGTAGGCGGTCAAAGACCGCGGCGCAATGCTGCATTGGTTAACATTGGACCCTATGGGTCCCAGGAGCCAATGACGATGTTCACCGGCGGTGATGGTACGTACCGCCGCGGACGTCGATGCCACGGACGTGACCACCATTTTCTATCTGTTGAATCACTCGATACCTGATCTTCGACAGGAGAGGACCTACACTGCAAGTGCTGCTGTGACCTCGGTCTGGAAGAGACAATGGCTCGTGCGTCTGGGGAAAGGGCCCCTGCCTTCACTGCAGAGGAGTTGGAGAAGCTCGTTGATGGGGTCCTCCCCCAGTACACGCTACTCTACGGTCCTCCAGACCAACAGGTAAGTACACAGGGAGCATGTTGTATAGGCTATGCCTGTGTGGAGAGGGCTGGTTGTAAAAAGGAAGGGGGCACAGTTCTGCATGCATGAAGGACTGTGAATGCATGTGCCACATGGCAAGGGTAGGGATGTGGGCCACTCACTTTGATGGTGCAGTTGGTAATGACTTCTCTTCTTCCCCTGTAAATGTCATGTAGGTCAGCGCCCACCAGAAGAAGGATATTTGGCATGCCATCGCCAAGGACGTCCGGACCCTGGGGGTCCACCACAGACGGAGCACCCACTGCCGTAAAAGATGGGAGGACATTCGCCGCGGGAGCAAAAAGACGGCGGAGGCTCAGCTGGGGATGGCCTCCCAACGTGGGAGGGGTGCCTGTCGAACCATGACCCCCCTGATGTTCTGGATCCTTGCGGTGGCCTACCCTGAGTTGGATGTTCGCTTGAGGGCATCACAGCAGACACAAGGGGGTGAGTACACCATCATTCAGCGAACTTTGCGTGCAGTGAAGGTGTCTGGGTGGGGGAGGAGGGCTGTGGGTTTCCCTAGGCCAGGGCGAGTTCCTTAGGCTAGGTCCCTCTGTAATGCAGGCCATGTGGCACCCCACCCCACCTCTGTAGAGTGCCAAGTACAGGTATTCATGCCCCTGTGTCATCTATGTGTGCAGATGTCGGCCATAGCCATGTAGGCCATTTCCCAGGCATTGCATGTGTAGAGCCCAACAGCGTGACGCAGTGCAGGGGGCTGCTGTGTCTGTATTGTCCGCCAACGGTAGCGGTAAGCCATGCACTCAACCTGTCTTTCTTTTGTCGTCCCCCCCCTTTTTGTGGTCTCCCTGTTCTTGTGTGCATTAGCATCATCAGGTGGAGGTACAGTGGCACCGGAGCACAAGGGAGCTGCATCCCACATGGCCATGGAGGGCCACACCACGGACTCAGAATACACCAGTGGGACAGAGGGCGAGGGGAGCAACACAGCGGTCACAGGATCTGCAACCAGCGAAACGGACTCGTCCTCCAATGGGAGCTCCCTTGTGGTGGCGGCAACATCTGTGCCCCCCACTGCTACAGGTACAGCCGCCACCCGCCCTACCAGCACCGCCCTCCCAGCAGCCCCTCAGCCTTCGCCCCGTGCCCGCTCACCCAGGAGGGTGGGCATCACCTTCGCCCCAGGCACCTCAGCCCCTGCCCCCGTCACCTCTGCTGCCCTCAGTGAGGAGGCCATTGACCTCCTCAGGTCCCTCACTGTTGGGAAGTCTACCATTTTGAATGCCATCCAGGGTGTAGAAAGGGAGTTGCAACACACAAATGCATTCCTGGAGGGCATTCATTCTGGTCAGGCTGCCCTTCATCGAACCCTGCAAACTCTGGCCTCAGCACTGATGGCAGCCATTGTCCCTGTGTCTAGCCTCCCCCCTCCAGCTTCCTCCACCCAGACCCAATCCCCTGTACCCCAGCCTATCCCAAGCACACCATCAGACCAGCCTGCACACACCTCATCACACAAGGGAAGCTCAGGCAAACATAAGCACCACACATCCCACAGGCACTCCCGCAAGCATCATACACATACAGACACACCAACATCCACTGCCTCCACTGTGTCCCTCTCCTCCTCGTCTCCCTCCTCCCTCCCAGTCTCGTCTACACTCACACCTGCATGCACTACCACTACAGCCACTACGTCCAGCGGCAGCACACCCACCACCACACCCCGCTCACGTGCAGTCACCAACCCCACTACCATTTCCACGTCCCCTGTGTCCTCTCCCAGTGTGTCCGTGATGCCCCCTCCGAAGATACACAAATGCAGGCACACACCCACCCAACAGCCTTCCACCTCACGACAGCCTCCAGCCCATGCACCTGCACCCAAATCAACAAAAGTTACACCTCCTACAACCACCACCTCTTCCTCCACTCCCAAACCCCTTCCAGATACCCGTCCCAGTGTCTCCCAAAAACTTTTCCTGTCCACCCTTAACCTATTTCCCCCCACCCCGCCTGTCCAACTCATAGGTCCCGTACTAGCACCTCAGCCAAAAAATCTCCGGGCCCTGTGGTGCCTGTTGTTACAGGTATGTGGAGTGCACGGTCACCAGGCCAGCCAGTGTGGCACGGAGCCACAGCCCTCCCTGTGAAGCACCAGAAGTTGGACAGTGCATGGCGGGAGAGGGGGAAGACTCCAGCCAGCAAAGCCGCTCACAGGGGTCACGGGGGAGTGTCGACTCAGCTGTGACTCCTCCTAAGGTGGGGAAGGGGCAGAAGAAATCTCCAAAGTCTGGGAGGAGCAGCATGGTGGAGAAGACCGCCATCATCCCCGCTGCCCAGGAGGCCACCGCCAGCCCCATCGTCACTGCCCAGGAGGCCACCGCCAGCCTTATCATCACAGGTCAGGAGGCCACCGCCAGCCCCAGAGTCACTGGCCAGGAAGCAACCGCCAGCCCCATCGTCACTGGCCAGGAGGCCACCGCCTGCCCCAGAGTCACTGGCCAGGAGGCCACTGCCAGCCCCAGAGTCACTGGCCAGGAGGCCACCGCCAGCCCAATCGTCACTGGCCAGGAGGCCACCGCCAGGGTCACTGGCCAGGAGGCCACCGCCAGTGTCACTGCCCAGGAGGCCACCGCTAGCCCCAGCCCAGCTGGCCCGGAGGGCCCACAAGCCACAGCCCAGCTGACCCATGAAGGACCGCAAGCCACAGCCCTGCTGGGCAATGAGGGACCTCCTTGGCAAGGACCGCTGAACAGGTCTGACACTGGCAACTCAAGCACCGCTGAACAGGCCAAGGACCGCTGAACAGGGCAAAGACCGCCATGGAAAGCACCGCTGAACAGGTCTGACACTGGCAACTCAAGCACCGCTGAACAGGCCAAGGACCGCTGAACAGGGCAAAGACAGCCATGGAAAGCACCGCTAGCCCATTAGTGGCAGGGGCAGTGACGCAACTGGGACCATCACGGGGTGTGTGCTGCACTCTGGGCACCAGTCCCCCTCCAGAACCAGTGGAGAACAGCATCCACTCCATCTGTCCTTGGCAGAATGAAGCACTCTGGGCACCAGTCCCTCTCCAGAACCAGTGGAGAACAGCATCCACTTGAGAGACTGTGGCTTTGCACTCCCCAGGATTGAACATTGGGCAACCCACCCACTGTATAGACTTGAGAGACTGTGGCTTTGCACTCCCCAGGATAATGCAGTGGGCAAGCCACCCACTGTAGAGACTTGAGAGACTGTGGCTTTGCACTCCCCAGGATTGAACAGTGGGCAACCCACCCACTGTAGACTTGAGAGACTGTGGCTTTGCACTCCCCAGGATGTTACAGTGGCAAACCACCCACTGTATAGACTTGAGAGACTGTGGCTTTGCACTCCCTAGGATTGAACAGTGGGCAACCCACCCACTGTAGAGACTTGAGAGACTGTGGCTTTGCACTTTCCAGGATAATGCAGTGGGCAAGCCACCCACTGTAGAGACTTGAGAGACTGTGGCTTTGCACTCCCCAGGATTGAACAGTGGGCAACCCACCCACTGTAGAGACTTGAGAGACTGTGGCTTTGCACTCCCCAGGATACATCAATGGGCAGGGAGCCCCCTCGTGGATCTGGCGTGGTGCACTCATCCGGCTGAGGTGCCCCCCTTCCCTTCCCCCTGAGGTGCCTGTTGTATTTCTATCTGATGCCCCTGCAGTGTTCTCTCCGTTTGGATCGGGTATCTTGTGTGGGCCTCACCCATGCATTTTGGGCCCAGTGGTCCACGGACTATGAATGGTGCAATACCTGCACTACTAATCGTGGTGTATATTTTGTTTATTGTGTATATATATATATATATGTATATATTTGCTTACTGTATTTTGAGATATTACAATGGTTCCACTCATTTCCTTTTGTCTTTGCATTCTTCCGGGGGGGTTGGGGGTGTTACTGTAATGTATAGATATGCATTGGTGTGTGTGTTGTAGTGGGTGAGGGTCGGGGTGGGGGTTGGGATGTTGGTTGTGTGTGTCCCTGTGTTTTTGCCTCCCCCCCCCTATGTCGTAGGTGCAGTACTCACCGTGGTCTTCGCCGCCGGCGTTGATGTTCCTCGTAGAGGAGCAGGAAGACTAGCGCTGGCAGAATATGGAGTTCCGGCTCCATGGTGCCCTCCTTCCTCGTGGAGTTTGTAGAGGTGAGCGTTTTCCATTTGAAATGGCTGTTTCCGCCGTGTTTTTATCCGCGGTGAATCCGCCCCAGAAAAGGTGGCGGATTGGTAGGCTGTGATACTGTGGGCGGTACATTGTCTTCCGCCTGTCTGTTGGCGGTGACCACCGCGCTGTTTGTTTGTACCGCTGTGGCGGTCGGAGTGTTAAAGTGGCTGTCTTTGTTGGCGGTTTCCGCCATGGTCATAATTGCAATTTTTTTACCGCCGGCCTGTTGGCGGTCTTACCGCTGCTTTAACACCGTCCGCCAGGGTTGTAATGACCACCATTGTCTCTACCTGATAAGGCATTACCAAAGGTAAGTAACTTGTCCTTTTGTGACATTGTTCAGATTCTGCTTAAGGTAATTTTAATTTCTGAGATCAATTCATTGGAAATTTTGTCACAGAAGTCTTGTAATTATGGTGTTTCTTAATTTGGCACTCTGGTTTGCAGAAGTCTGTTAGGTTTTTGTGGAGTTATTTTGAAGGGCTGTTGGCTTCACTTATGTGGATGGAGTAGTGGTGGCTTTTTCTGACTCCGATTGCGCTTCCGTAGGTTGTGTTAGAGTGGGGTAGCATACTTTTGTCTGCTTCATCTCCTGTTATTTCTCCACTTGCATTGTAGTATGCTCAATTGTGTTTTTATTCTTTTGATGGTGTCATTTATCCATGTGGTGTTTTTTTTTGTGGTCAACCATGGACATGGTTTTTATTGGTATCTGTTTGTCCAGTGCAGTGGAGATCCAGTTGTAGAAGGTGTGTATGACTTTTGGTCGCATGTTTAAAGAGGGTTCTTTTAAGATGGGATTTGAGTTTGTGGATGTCTAGTTTTTCTCCATTGTCCATATGAACGTTTGTTGTTAGTATTTTTTTGTGTCTTTGCAATGTTGTAATTGATAGGTATGTTGATCTTAAAAGTGATGGTATTGTTGTTGTTTCAGCTGTTCAGGAGTTGTCTGTAACTGTGACTTGTCTGAAGGGGCAAATATGCGTGTGTCTTGTGGAGTGAGTTAGGTCAGAACCAATTTGTTGTATCCGTGCCTATAGTACATTTCTGCCTTTCTTATATCCATTGTATGCCAAGACCTCTTAGCATGTAACAATGGGTGCCGAAAAACACTTTGTAGTTCAACTGACTTGTTAACTTGGAAGGGTGTTATGACTTTTAGGAGGCATTATGGATTTGTTCTGTATTCTGGTTAATGTTTGTATTGACTGAAAGGGATCCTTCATTAGCTGACTGAGCACTAAGTTTAATGTGCAGGTAATAAGAGGCTTCTTCCTGTTTGTCTTCTAGTGCAAACTAAAGCGGCCGCCAAGTGTACCTTAATACATAATTGAGGCTCTCATCTAAGAGCTAAGGTATCTAATGACTGCAGAGAATGTATTCTAATGTCTCAAAAACAATCCTGGTGGCACCATTTCTGTTCCACTTTACTTTGTGGGATTTGTTGTTGTGGTGCTCTTGGCCTCCCTGAGGATCTCCATGCTTCTTTGAGGGAGACCCAAACATCTGTACACTAAGGCCCTCATTACAACCCTGGTGGTCAGTCATAAAGTGGCTGTAATACTGCCAACAGGCTGGCTGTAACTACCGGCAAAATATGACCATGGCGGTGAGAACTTAGATAGACAGCCACTTTACCAGACCTTCCACCAGGTCAGAAACAATAGCCACCACGGCGGTAGCTGCTTACAGCCAAGTGGAAGTCAATGTATTGCCCACCGTATTAAGAGACACAAATCCAACACCTTTTCCGGGGCGGTACCAACCACATCAAAAGCTAGCGGAAACAGACCTCAGAAGGGAAAGGACTCACCTTTGGAGACACAGGGAGCAACCACGCCGCCATGGAGCCTGAACTTCAGATCTTCCCAATGATTTTCTATGGCCTGCTCCACCACAAACACCAACGACGGCGAAGACGACCACGGTGAGTACAGCCCCATAGCACACAGGGGAGGGGGGTAGGAAAAAGAGAGTGACACACACATGCAACACACACACCCCCACCACCATACACACAATCAGATGCAGTAATAAAACATATTTACCCGTACCCCTCAAGAATAATGCAAGGACAACAGGAATTGATGAAAGTGAGTGTAATAATATAGGGCCAGATGCAGGTAAGTAACAAATTGCGACTTGCAATTTGCGAGTCATAGCGACTCGCAAATTGCAACTAGCAATGCGAGATGCAGAAAGGTGTCTCAGACACCTTCTGCGACTCGCTACGGGGTCGCAAAGACCCACCTCATGAATATTTATGAGGTGGGTCGCAGTTTGCGACCCCATAGCGAGTCTAGGCACTCACAGGGATGGTGGCCTGCTGGAGACAGTAGACCACCATGTCTGTGACTGCTTTTCAATAAAGCAGTTTCTTTTTTTTCATTTTGCAGCCCGTTTTCCTTAAAGGAAAACGAGCTGCAGAAAGAAAAAATACCGAAACCATTTAGTTTCGTTTTTTTCAGAGTAGGCAGTGGTCCATAGGACCCCTTCCCTTTTGCGAATGAGTTACCATCCACTTCAAGTGGATGGTAACTGCGAGTTAGTTTGCGACCGCTTTTGCGGTCACAAAGCAACTCAACATCGCGATGCGGTCACAAATAGGAAGGGAACACCCCTTCCTATTTGCGAGTCGGAATCACATTTTGCGAGTTGGTACCGACTCGCAAAATGTGACTCTGCATCGCGTTCAGCCTTTAGCGCCTCGCAAACTGCGTTTTTCGCCGTTTGCGAGGCGCAAAATGCTTCCTACATCTGGCCCATAAATACAGTAGAAAAACGAAAATTCAATCTAATGGTATATACAAATGTACAGTTCAAGGGACACTGCCCAGTCCATAATGTGCATGGGCCACAGGCCAAAGTCCAAGGCCCCACTTGTCACCTGCAGCAATACGGAGAGAAGACTGCAGGGGCATCAGTTGGAAAATAGTCAGGCACCTCAGGGGGATGGGGAACGGGGGCACCTCAGCTGGCAGATGGAACAGCACCACTGGTCCTGGAGGGGGCAACATGCCCTGTGCTTGGTCCAGGGGAGTGCATGGCCACAGTCTCTCAAGTGGGTGACTTGCCCACTGGCTCCAGAGGGGGCAACATGCCCTGTGCTTGGTCCTGGGGAGTGCAAGGCCACAGTCTCTCAAGTGGGTGACTTGCCCACTGGTTCTGGAGGGGGCATTGTACCCTGTGCTTCTAATCCTGGGGAGAATGGGGTGAGTGGGTGTCATACCCACTGGTTCTGGAGAGGGCCTCGTGCCCTGTGCTTCTGATCCTGGGGAGGATGGGGTGAGTGGGTGTCATACCCATTGGTTCTGGAGGGGGCATTGTGTGTGCTTGTGATCCTGGGGAGTGGAAGGTCACAGTCTCTCAGCTGGGTGTCATTCCCACGTGATTTGCAGGTGGTGATGGCTGCTCAGTGGTGGTGCTGCTGATGCTGCTGCTGGTTGTGGGGGGCAGCTCCAGCCCATCCCCTGCAGCCTTGGACGGCTGACCACTGGTGGTGGTGGTGCTGCTGCTGGTTGTGGGGGGAAGCTCCAGCCCATCCCCTGCAGCCTCGGACAGCTACCTACTGCTGGTGGTAGTGGTGCTGCTGCTGGTTGTGGGGGAAAGCTCCAGCCCATCCCCTGCAGCCTTGGACGACTGTCCACTGCTGGTGTTGGTGGTGTTGCTGCTGCTGGTGGTAGGGGGAGGCTCCAGTCCATCCCCTGCAGCCTCGGACGGCTGGACAACCATAGTTGATGGTGGGGGTTCCGACTGAGTCCCTTGTCCTTTCTGCCTGTTGGTGCAGGC
This sequence comes from Pleurodeles waltl, assembly GCF_031143425.1. NCBI lineage: Eukaryota > Metazoa > Chordata > Amphibia > Caudata > Salamandridae > Pleurodeles > Pleurodeles waltl. Next base: position 169,081,274 of record NC_090445.1, read on the forward strand.
CCCTTGCCCTTCCTGGCAGCAGCTGGGGATGGTTCCGTGCTCTTCCAGGCAGCATTTGGGGTTGGCTCCTTGCCCTTCCGGGCAGCACTTGGGGCAGGCTCCGTGCCCTTCCTGGCAGCAGCTGGGGATGGCTCCTTGCCCTTCCAGGCAGCAGCTGGGGATGGCTCCGTGCCCTTCTGGGTAGCACTTGGGGCAGGCACCCTTTCCTTGAGGCTGCCTGGTGCCCTGGATCCTTGCCCACCACGAGTGGGTGTGGAGACTACTGGGCCCGTGGACTGGGTGGCTGCAGTGCTTTGCCTGGGTTTTTGCCACCCTGGCCAGACATGAAGGATAGGGGGGAGGGGGAGGGAAGAGGTCAATTGTGGAGAGGAAAAGCTTCTTAGGGACATTGGAGCTGGAAGATGGAGAAGGGTTGGGAGTGGAGGGAGAGGAGGTGGTTGTGGGAGGTGTCTGTCTGCTGTGTTTGGGTGCAGGTTCATGGGCTGGATGCTGTTGTGAGGTGGATGGCTGTTCGGTATCTGAGTGCTTGCATTTGTGTACCTTGGGGGGGGACAGACACAGTGGGAAAGGACACAGGGAACGTGTGCATGGCTGTTGTGGTGATGTGGTGGTGTCTGCCAGTGAGGTGTGTAATCTGCTAGGTCTGGTGGTGAAGGCGGTAGTGGATGAGGATGTAGTGCATGCAGGTGTGAGTGTAGATGCAACTGCGAGGGAGGTGGAGGAGGAGGAGGGCAGTGGAGGCAGTGAATGTTGGTATGTCTGCATCTGGATGGTGTTTGTGTGAGTGCCTGTGGGATGATGTGTGGTGCTTGTGTTTGCCTGTGCCACTCTTGTGTGTTGTGCTGTATGCATGCTCATCTGCCTGTGTGCTTGGGATAGGTTGGGGTTGAGGGGAATGGGATCGGGAAGAAGACGTTGGAGGGGGAGGGTGGAAACAGGGACAATGGCTGCCCTCAGAGAGGAGGCCAGGATCTGGATTGATCTCTGTTGGGCCGCCAAGCCAGTGCAAATGCCCTCCAGGAATGCATTTGTCTGTTGCATTTGGGCTGCCAGCCCCTGAATGGCATTCACAATGGTTGACTGCTCTACAGAGATGGATCTAAGGTGGTCAGTAGCCTCCTCACTCAGGGCAGCTGGGCTAACTGGGGCAGGGCCCGAGGTGCCTGGGGCAAATGAGATGCCCACCCTCCTGGGTGAGCGGGCACTGGCAACTCGCTGAGGGGCTGCTGAGAGGGTGGTGCTGGTACAGGGGGTGGTGGCTGTACCTGTAGCTGGGGTGGTCACTGAAGTGTCCCCCACCACCAGGGAGCTTCCATCGGAGGAGGTATCTGTGTGCAAACTGTTCCCTCCAGTCTCTGCCGTGGTGCTCCCCACGCCCTCTGTCCCACTCGTGCCCTCAGTGTTGGTAGACTCTGCCTCCTGAGTCCTGTGGGATGCAGCTCCCTCCGTTGCCAGTGCCTCTGCTCCTCCACCAGATGATGCTAATGCATATACGGACAGGATGACAATACAAAAAGGGGGAGAAGAGACAAAGGATACACTGGGTCAATGGCTGCACCAACACCACTGTTGGCGTGCACACCACCATCACACACAGGGAAGAGCCCTCCGGACTATGCAATGCACTACCAGTAATACTGCTAGCCACCAGGGCATGAGGAGGGGTACATACCACCAACTGCAGCACACCTGGGACCCACACAGCCCTGACCAGTAGTGGATGCCTACAAGCTAGGTAGCAGGATTAATACTTCAGAACCCTGCCCAACATGGGACCTACTCTGCAATGTCAGGCCTGGCCTAGGGGCACCCACTGACACACATCCCCGACCCGGGTACCCCCCTACCATGCTTAAGTTGTAATAATGGGAACTGTACTCACCCCCTTGTGGCTGCTGTGATGCCCTCAAGCGCCCATTCAGCTCCGGATAGGCCACCGCTAGTATGCAGGCCATCAGGGGGGTCAGGGTTCCACGGGCACCCCTTCCTCGTTGGGAGGCCATCCCCAGCGGGGCCTTCGCCGTCTTCTGTGCCCAGCGTCTCAGGTCCTCCCACTGTTTCCGATAGTGGGTCCTAACCTGCCGCAGACCCCCAGGGTCCGCACGTCCTTGTTGATGGCGCGCCATATACCCTTCTTTTGATGGGCGCTGACCTGCAGAGAAATACACACAGGAAAAGGTATCAGTCAGACCGTCCTGCCTATTATACTTATAGCCCACCATACCCCTTTACATCGCCATTTGCACACACAGGGCCCAGCACACAAGCTGCACCCCGCCCAGGGGACATCCACCAATTCCCCCTACACAAGGCCTTTACACACACCACTCCATTCATTCATGCCCCATGCATCGTGCTCACAGTGTACTCACCTGTTGGTCTGGAGGCCCATACAGCAGTCCGAACTGGGGTAGGACCCCATCCACCAGTCGGTGAGGTTTGAGCCTGTTGTGATGGAGAACCATTAGGGGGTGCCTAGGGGTTTTGAGGTCCACTAGGTAAGCCGCCTATCTCTTACGCTCCTTAATCTCAAATGGGCAAGACCAGCGGTCCTGGAGAGACCTAGGCTCTACTGGTGCCATCACCCAAACCTTGTCTCAGGTGAGAACTCAACCAGAGTGGTCTTCCGGTCATACCACTCCTTCATCACCTCTTGACTGGCCTTGAGGTTACTCTTGGCCTGCTTCCAGAGCGTTGGGTTTGGTTGCGGAGGGCCAACATGTAGCTGACCACATCCTGGGAGGTGCTTTGGGAGCTTTCTCCCAACACTCTTTAACTATGCTCAGTGGTCCCCTGACAGGGTGACTACAGAGAAGTTCAAAGGGGCTGAACCCCACCCCTTTCTGGGGCACCTCCCTGTAAGCAAACAGCAGGCATGGTAAGAGGATGTCCCACTTACGCCTCATGGCTTCAGTCAGGCCATTAATCATGCCTTTAAGGGTCTTGTAGAATCTCTCAACAAGCCCATTGGTTGAGGATGATAAGGGGTGGTAAACCGGTAGGTCACCCCACACTCGCCCCACATGGACTTCATGTACGCAGACATGAAGTTTGTGCCCCGTCAGACACAACTTCCTTAGGGAATCCCACATGGGTAAATATTCCCAGCAGGGCTCTGGTCACCACCAGTGCAGTCACTGTTCTCAGAGGGATTGCCTCTGGATAACGGGTGGCATGGTCCACCAAAACCAGGATAAACCTGTTGCCCAAGGCAGTTTTGGGGTCCCCGGGACCAACAATGTTGATGACCACCCTTTCAAAGGAAGTGCCAATGACGGGGAGTGGGATCAGGGGAGCCTTAAGCTTTTTCCCTGTCTTCCCACTAGCCTGGCAGGTGGGGCAAGCTCTGCACAAATTATCTGAGGCTACCCTCATTCTGGGCCAATGGAAGTGGGTGATAATCCTGTTAACGGTCTTGTCTTGGCCCAGATGTCCTGCCAGAGGAATGTCGTGAGCCAGACCCAGTAGGAAGGCCCGGTAACACTGGGGGACCACCAGCACACGTGCTGCCCCAGGACCTGGAACCTTAGGCTCACTGTAAAAGGAGATCATTCTCCCAGTAAATATAGTGAGTGCCAGAGGCTTCATCTGCTGCTTGGGCTGTGGCCTGTTGCCTCAGACACACAAGGGAGGGGCATTCCTTCTGCACCTTGCAGAATTCTGCCCTGCTTGGCCCACCCTCTACTTGCCAGCGAGCAAGTTCAGGTAGGTTGCCCAGGTCAGCTATGTCCCCCCCAGTTGGCTCAGAGGTCTCCTCCTCCCCAGGGGCCCCGTCCACCACTGTGGGAACATCGGAGGTGGGTTTCGTCTGCCTCTTGCCCTTCCTCTTTGCAGCTGTGTGGGTCATTGTTTCAGGCTCCAGACACCCTTGACTCCCTTCCGGGGCAGCCATGGACCTTGTGGTCTTGCAGACCCACTCAGGCAAACCTAACATCTCCAGGGATCTGAGCTCTACCTCCTACCAGGCAGTATGCTCAAGAGCATTGCCTAACAGACAACCTACAGGCATGGCAGGACTCACAGCTACTTTCAGAGTACCAGAGACCTCCCCCCACTCGAAGGGAACCAGAGCCACCGGTAGGTGACTCTCACAATTGTCAGGGACTATGACTTGGGTAAATGAATTAGGGACTATCTGCTCTGCTGACACCAGCTGACTCTTGACAGTAGTCATACTGGCTCCTGAGTCACGCAGAGCCTCTACCCTTTGCCCATCAATGGTGGCCCACTGCCTATACTTGGAAGTATTTTATGGCAGGTGGGCTTTAGGCACCATCTCTCTTTCTCCCAGGGACACTAGGGATACCTCTGTCTGCCCCCCAAAGTTAACTGGGACTGTCTCCTCCCCGAGCGCTACACTAGCCAACCCAGGTGTCTGTCCAGTGGTGGACTGTGCTCTCTTGGAACATTGGGAGTCGCCCTTATAGTGCCCGTGCTGGTAGCACTCTAAGCATTTGGGGATGAATTTCCCTAACGTTTTATCAAAATACCCTGGCTTCCTCCCACATCTAGAAGAGGAATGTTTACCACCCCACTTGGGAATTCTTTTGGGGCCTTTTGAGAACTCCTTCTCTTTAAGTTTATCTCCCCCTGCTTTCTTCTGGTTGAAACCCTGACCACCTTTGTGGGTGTCCCCCCAGATGCCTTCTTGGACACTCTGGTGCTAATCCAGAGGTCCGCCTCCTTAGCAAGCTTCCTGGGATCAGTCAGCTTACTATCTACTAAGTGCTGGCGCAACTCTGTAAAAGAAATACTGAGCATATGCTCTCTCAGAATCAAGTCACATAACCCTTTGTAATCATCTACTTTGCTGCCCGCACCCATCCCTCCAGTGCCTTGTTGGAGAAATCATAATAATCTACCCATGTTTGTGTTGAAAGCTTGGTGCTGTCACTGAACTTCTGATGGTATTTCTGAGGGGTCAGCCCAAACTTTGCCAGAAAAGCTGCTTTCATGTGTGAGTAGTCATTTCTATTCTGTAGAGCTAGTGTAAGAAGTGTGTCCCTCCCCACTGCTGGAACATAAAACCAGAAGGCCGCCCCCCCAGTGCTCCTCAGAAGTCCCATGGGCCCTTAGTACAACTTCATAGGCACCCAGCCACTTGTCAATGTCATCTCCCACCACAAAGCTTGGCACCACATTCTTGGGTATGCAAACCTTTTTGTCTCCAACAGGTCCTGCATGTATGCTGCCACCATCACTGCTGGACCCAGACTGTCTCACCTTGATCTCCAGCTCCTTGAGACTCAGTTCCTGAGCCAACAACAGTTTTTTCTCAGCCAAGGCTCTCTCAGCTGCAGCTTCAGCTCTCTCAGCTTCAATCTGTTTGGCTGCTCTTTCAGCCTCAGCTTGTTTGGCTTCTTTCTATGCTCTCCTTTCCTCCTGTTGAGTCTCAATGTTTAGCCTTGCCATCCACAATTGAACCTCTCTCTCCTCTCTCCTTTCCTCTGCAGTCAGGCCTTGATCAGAGACACTGCTCCCTGGTTTGCAGGGGGCATAATTGCAGTGGTAACATCATCCACTGATGGCAAAAAATCCTCTGGGGAACCATCTTCTGGCTCTTCCTCCTCAGCATCCTCCTCTGAATGGGCTTCTGCCCAGGCCCTCAGCGCGATTTGAAATTCCTCCTTTCTGTAGGCACCTTGGGTGGGTACTCCCATATCCCTGCAGAACCCTTTCAGCTGTTTAACAGTATATGTCTCCAGCAGGGCCAGGTCAAAATCTCCTGCTTGAGACCCAGCCTGAGTCATGTTGAGTGAGGAATTTAGTCAAAAATTGACAGGAAAAATCTAAATTGCAAAAAAAGATAAAGATCGAGTTGACCTTCAACTGTGGGTAGGTAGTGAAATACTTAGCTAATGTATGTCACTGCACAAATACATGTCCTATCCACACAGTTGATCACCAATGTTAGAAATGGGGTCTTTGGTTGGCAGTCAGGTTACCCCCTGTTCAAGCAAGGACCCACACTCTAGTCAGGGTAAATTATCCTGTGCCCACCCTCTGGTAGCTTGGCACTGAGCAGTCAGGCTTAACTTAGACGGCAATGTGTAAAGTATTTGTGCTATAAATCATACAATAACTCCATATAGCAACACAAAAATACACCACACAGTGTTTAGAAAAATATATAATATTTATCTAGTTAAATGCAGCTCAAAACGATCAAAGATGCAATAAGTAAATGTAGAGATGTCACTGAAAAGTGATATAAAGGCCCTCATTACAACCCTGGCTGTTGGCGGAGAAGTGGCGGCCTTACCGCCAACAGGCTGGCGGTAAAAAAATTGGAATTATGACCATCCTCCACTTCTCTGAACCGACCACCATGGCGGAGACGACCGCTGGGCTGGAGACATGGGTCTCCAGCCCGGCAGCCATCACAAGACCGCCGGCGGTATCATGACCCGGCTGACCACCATGGATTTCATGGGGTCGGGCACCGCCATGAAATCCATGGTGGTACGCACTATCAGTGCCAGGGAATCCCTTCCCTGGCACTGATAGGGGTCTCCCCCACCCCCCAACCCCACCTCGAGACCTTCCCCGACAACCTCCACCCCCCTGCCACCTCTCAAAGGTGGCAGGACCCCCTCCCCACCCGACCCCCGACATCACTATACAGACACACACCTGACACGCATGCAGACACCACCAACACACATACCCGCACACACAGGAACAAACATGCCAACAGACACACACAGTCATACACACACCCCCACATTCAGACATACATACACACATACATACAGGCAGACACGCACACATTTCTAAACACACTACACCCCGCATGCATACACGCACTCACACACACCCTCTTCATACTCACACGCACACCCCCAGGCACACACACAACACCCCCAGCCCCCCTCCCCTAACGGACGATCAACTTACCTGATCCATTGATCCTCCGGGAGGGGACGGGATCCATGGGGCTGCTCCCCCGCCAGCACTCTGTCAACAGAACACCGCCACGCCGAATCACGTAATGTGATTCGGTGGGCGGTGTTCTGTTGACGGGGCGGTGGAGGTTGAGCAACCTCCACCTCCCCACCGACCGTCAGTATGGCTGCTGGCGGCTCTCCGTCCGGAAAAGGAAGGAGGGCTGCCAGCAGTCATAATTCGCCGAGCAGAAAACCACCAGCACTGGTGGTCTTCAGCACGGCGGTCCCTCGGTGGGCTTGTGAAAAGACCGCCGAGGTTGAAATGACCCCCAAAGTGCCTAAAGTCTTTTCAAAGCAAACAAAGGCCCTCATTCTGACCCTGGCGGTCGGCGGAGAGGCGGCGGTCGGACCGCGAACAGACCGGCGGTCAGAAAAATGGCATTCTGACTGCGCCGGTCACCGCCGCGATCGCCCGCCACTTCCCCACTCCGACCGCCACGGCGGTCATGACCGCCGGGCTGGAGTTTGCGCACTCCGGCCCGGCGGTCGTCCCAAGACCGCCAACGGTATCATGACCCTGCCTACCGCCGCGGTTTCTTGCGGTCGGGAACCGCCATGCGAACCATGGCGGTAAGCACTATCGGGGCCAGGGAATTCCTTCCCTGGCACTGATAGGGGTCTCCCCCACCCCCCACTACCCACCCGAGTCCTCCCCCCACACCCTCCACCCCCCTGCCACCCCCCAGAGGTGGTACGAACCCCCTCCCCACCCCCACCCCGACATGCACATACATGCACCCCGACATGCACACACCCCCAACATGCACATATACACACCCCCTACACACACATACACAACGGGGACACATACCCGCACACATACATGCAGACATGCGCACCTGCCGAACAGCACACATTACCCATAGACACAGCAGCACCCCCCGCCCGCATACACGCACTCACACACCCCCTCTACACACTCACACGCACACCCCCATGCACGCCCACATCACACAACACCCCCCTCCCCCTCCCCTCACGGACGGTCAACTTACCTTGTGCGTTCGTCCTCCGGGAGGCGACGGGAGCCATGGGGAGGTGACCGCCAACAGAACACCGCCAACAGAAGACCGCCACACAGATATGTGGGTCGTAATTCTGTGGGCGGTGTTCTGCTGGCGTGGCGGTGGAGGTTGACCAGTCTCCACTTTTCCGCCGACCGCCAGTGTGGCTGCTGGCGGTTTCCCGGCGGAACGCTCCCAGCGGTCGGAATGCGCACAGCGGCATACCGCCGCGGTCGGCGGTCTTCACCGCAGCGGTAACTCGGCGGTCTCGCGAAAAGACCGCCAAGGTCAGAATGAGGGCCAAAGTCTCTTTCAAGCACAAACTACCTGGTTCGCGTGAAAAATCTCCACAAAGAACCGCAGAGGAGGATAAGTGTATAAACAAAGGGATGTGCGTCGATTTCTCGAGCCGCACGCAGCGATGCGTCGTTTAGTTTTCACGCAGGGAAAGCTGTGCATCGAGATCCGGCGCTCGCTTGTGGATCCTCTTTGGGTTGCAGGGTTTTCAGACACCCCGGGGACGATGTGTGGATTTCCGACGCTGGCAGGATGAAGTCACAGGAGCTGCGTCAATCCGGTGGGCGTTGTGTTGAATTTTCTCCCGCACAGCAGGCTCTGCGTCGATTCTTCTCTGGAAGTCGGGCTGCGTTGTTCCAGGTTGGATGTGCGTCGATCCAGTGGGCCGCGCGTCGAATTTCCAACCACTACGCTGGTGCTGGGTCGATCTTCTCATCGAGAAGTCGGGTTGCGTTGTTCCGGTTTGTCGTGTGGTGAAATGTTCACTGCGGGGAGGCTGTGCGTCATTTCTGGCTGGCTATTTATCGAATTTCGCCACACAAGGAGTCCTTCTTGAAGAGATTAAGGCCCTCATTCTGACCTTGGCGGGCGGCGGAGGCCGCCCGCCAAAGTCCCGCCGTCAGGTTACCGTTCCGCGGTCGAAAGACCGCGGCGGTAATTCTGACTTTCCCGCTGGGCTGGCGGGCGGTCGCCTTCAGACCGCCCGCCAGCCCAGCGGGAAAGAGGCTTCCACGATGAAGCCGGCTCGGAATCGAGCCGGCGGAGTGGAAGCTGTGCGACGGGTGCAGTTGCACCCGTCGCGTATTTCACTGTCTGCGCAGCAGACAGTGAAATACATGTAGGGGCCCTCTTACGGGGGCCCCTGCAATGCCCATGCCAGTGGCATGGGCACTGCAGGGGCCCCCAGGGGCCCCGCGACCCCCCCTACCGCCATCCGGATCCCGGCGGTCGGACCGCCGGGATCTGGATGGCGGTAGGGGGGGTCGGAATCCCCGCGGCGGTGCAGCAAGCTGGGGCGGTGGTACACTGGCGGGAGCCCGCCAGTGGTGCCGGTCCGACCGCGGCTTTACCGCCGCGGTCGGAATCCCCATTGGAGCACCGCCGGCCTGTCGGCGGTGCTCCCGCGGTCCTCCGCCCTGGCGGTCTTTGACCGCCAGGGTCAGAATGACCGCCTAAGTCTTTTTGGTCCTGAGACTTCAGGGAACAGGAGGGAAGCTCTATCCAAGCCCTTGGGGAGCACTTCTTCACCACGGCCAGAGAGCAGCAAGGCAGCAGGGCAACAGCAAGGCAGCAGTCCTTCACAGAAAGCAGTCAGATGAGTCCTTTGGGCAGCCAGGCAGTTCTTTTTGGCAGGATGCTGGTTCTGGTTACAGGTTTCCTCTCCAGGGAGTGTCTGAGTTGGTAGGGGCAGAGGCCCTGTTTATATACCCAAATGTGCCTTTGAAGTTGTGGAGACTTCAAAGGGTGGCTTAGAAGTGCAACAGGTCCCCTTTCAGTTCAATCCTGTCTGCCAGGGTTCCAGTAGGGGGTGTGGCAGTCCTTTGTGGGAGTGCAGGCCCTCCACCGTCCCAACCCAGGAAGACCTATTCAAAATGTAGATGTATGCAAGTGAGACTGAGTATCCTGTGTTTGGGGTGTGTCTGAGTGAATGCACAAGGAGCTGTCAACTAAACCCAACCAGACGTGGATTGTAAGGCACATAAAGATTTAAGTGCAGAGAAATGCTCACTTTCTAAAAGTGGCATTTCTAAAATAGTAATATTAAATCCAACTTCTCCAGTCAGCAGGATTTTATATCACCATTCTGGTCATACTAAATATGACCTTCCTACTCCTTCCGATCAGCAGCAACCACTCAAACAATGTATGAGGGCAGCCCCAATGTTAGCCTATGAAGGAAGCAGGCCTCACAGCAGTGTAAAAACGAATTTAGGAGTTTTACACTACCAGGACATGTAAACTACCCAGGTACATGTCCTGCCTTTTGCCTACACCGCACCCTGCCCTATGGGTTACCTAGGGCATACCTTAGGGGTGTTTTATATGTAGAAAAAGAGGAGTTTTAGGCATGGCAAGTACTTTTAAATGCCAAGTCGAATTGGCAGTGAAACTACACACACAGGCCTTGCAATGGCAGTCCTGAGACAAGGTTAAGGGACTACTTAAGTGGGTGGCACAATCAGTGCTGCAGGCCCACTAGTAGCATTTAATCTACAGGCCCTGGGCACATATAGGGCCAGATGTAGGTAGCCTTTTGCGCCTCGCATACGGCAAAAAACGGCGTTTGCGAGGCGCAAAAGGCCTTACGCGATGCAGAAACACATTTTGCAAGTCGGAACCGACTCGCAAAATGTGTTTCCGACTCGCAAATAGGAAGGGGTGTGCCATTCCTATTTGTGACCGAATCCTTATGTAGAGTTGATTTGTGACCGCAAAAGCACAAGTCCGTCATGTCATTGGGGCCGTTGATGGCACCCACATTGCCCTGGTGCCACCCAGGAGGAGTGAACAGGTCTACAGGACCCGCAAAAACTTCCATTCGGTAAATGTGCAGGTGGTGTGTCTCGCAGACTAGTACATCTCCCAAGGGACGGTCAGGTACCCAGGCTCTGTGCATGATTCCTACATCCTGTGGAATAGCAGTGTCCCACACATGATGGCATTACTCCAGAGGGACGGGGCCTGGCTCATCGGTATGTACCCCTGCATATGTGTGCCTCTCAACTCTCTGCACTCTTGTGTTTCTGCCCTATCGCCCTCCCGGTCTTGACATGCTTCTTCCCTCTGTGCATACAGGTGACTCTGGCTATCCCAACCTGCCCTGACTCCTGACCCCGTGAGGCATCCAGCTTCAGCTGCGGAGGACCGTTACAATGAGGCTTACGGTCGTACCAGACAGGTAATTGAGAGGAGCTTTGGACTGCTGAAGGCCAGGATCTGGTGTCTGCAGGTCTCTGGGGTGCTCTGCTCTACAAACCACAGAAGGTGTGCCAGATCATTGTGGCCTGCTGCATGCTGCACAATCTGGCCCTGAGGTGTCAGATCCCATTGCTAGATGCAGAGGAAGAGGTAGCTGTACCAGTGACTGATGAAGGGGACATGGGGAGTGATGAGGAGGAGAGCTGATTTGACATTACTTCGGGTGAGATGCAGGTATGTGACACCTGTCTGGTATGTTTCCTCTACAACTGTCTTGTCCCTACCATCACCGGTTGTCTGTGACCACTGACGGTATTGGTTGCAGCACTGTGTCTGGGTGAGTTTGGGGGGTGTCACATGTGCCATGACTCAGATAGTCACAGTGTACAGGTCAGGCCTATAGTCAGGCAGCTGTTGGGCTGGTGCACTAGTGCCATCAACATGTATGAACAATGTACCCTGAGCTGCCAGTTCATGTGCTATGTGTGTGCCACACAGGGTTGTTGCATCAGTGCAGCATCTATTCTGGGAGTCAACATTGGGTGGCAGTACTACATTGTTGTTGATGGCAGTGGGTATGGGGTCAGGTCTGGCACTGGGTGCTGTGCGGGTGGGACCATTGGATTGGTATGTGTTGTTTTTGTGTCTTGGTACTGGATATTTGGTTGTGGACTGGACTGGCAAATCTGCCTTGGATACCTGTTCCTACAGTGAATTTGTGTTGAGTTGGCATCTGTGACTCCTACAGTGATTGTTGTCTTTGTCTTTCTCTAATGTCAGGATATTGTAGTGGTGAACTCTGGTCCCTGCCTGGCCTGTTCTCTCCCTTGACACATATCACCAGCCACTGGCTGCTTCACGATCAACCTCCCTGCATTTTGCTCCCCCCTCTGTCACCCTCCCATTCATGTGCTGGGTTGCCATTTGCACATGTCTTGTCAGTTCCATTCGTACTCATGACAATAAAAGACGTAGGGAGTAACTGTGCTCAACTGGTGTTAATTTTGGATTGACAAGCGAAAGGGGCGATGAGTGGAGTAATGGCGGCTGAGATCATCAGAGTGGTGATGCTAGCTATGGGTAGTCCAGGTCCAGTCTGCTGGCCATGGGAGAACGGAGATATGAGAGTGGACACTCAACAGGGTGTCTCAGTTACATACAAGGACAAATGTTCAGGAGAGGGTCACTTCCTGGCGGTGGTCGTGGTCTGGGCATCATGTCTGGCTGGATGTCTAGCTAGACGTCCTCACTTGCGTGGGGGTTCCTCAGCTACAGGGGTAGGGGTGCTGGTGTCCTGTTAGTCCTATGGCGGGACCTCCTTGCCACTGGCTGCTGCTGACGTGGAGGGCTCTAATGGGATGTGGCCAGTGGAAGGGGCCTGCTGGTGGGTGGTGGACTCACGCATGACGGTGGTCAGGTCCTTGAGCACCCCTGGTATGGAGGCCATGGTGGCATTGTGGGCCTGCCACTGTTGCATGGCCTCCTGATGGTATGCCCCCTGCAGCCTCTGGGTCTCCTGCATGGTAGCGAGGATCTGGGCCACTGTGTCCTGGGTCTGCTGGTATACACACAGGACTTGGCTGAGGGCCTCCTGGGCAGTCAGTTGGTGTGGCTGGCCCAAGCCTTGGACCACAGTTCCCCTCCCACTACCTCTGGCCCCCTGTGCCTGTTTCCCTGTTGTAAGAAGGTGGCCTCTTTCTAGCCTTGTTACCCCCACTTTTGGCCGGTTTGTGAGTATATGTCAGGGTGTTTTTACTGTCTCACTGGGATCCTGCTAGCCAGGACCCAGTGCTCATAGTGAAAACCCTATGTTGTCAGTATGTTTGGTATGTGTCACTGGGATCCTGCTAGCCAGGACCCCAGTGCTCATAGGTTTGTGGCCTATATGTGTTCCCTGTGTGTTGCCTAACTGTATCACTGAGGCTCTGCTAACCAGAACCTCAGTGTTTATGCTCTCTCTGCTTTCACAATTGTCACTGCAGGCTAGTGACTATCTTCACCAATTCTCATTGGCACACTGGAACACCCTTATAATTCCTTTGTATATGGTACCTAGGTACCCAGGGTATTGGGGTTCCAGGAGATCCCTATGGGCTGCAGCATTTCTTTTGCCACCCATAGGGAGCTCAGACAATTCTTACACAGGACTGCCACTGCAGCCTGAGTGAAATAATGTCCACGTTATTTCTCAGCCATTTTCACTGCACATAAGTAACCTATATGTCACCTATATGTCTAACCCTCACTTGGTGAAGGTTAGGTGCCAAGTTACTTAGGGCCAGATATAGCAAACTTTGGCCCAATTCGCAATTTGCGACCCTGTAAAATCGGAAATGGGATGCAAAAATCCCATTTCCGACTCGCAAAATGCGATGCGAGCCGTTACCGACTCGCAAAATTTGCGACCCAATTTTGCGACCCGCAAATAGGAAGTCGCAATTTGCGAGTCGCAAACCATATGCAATAGCAACTCGCAAATTGCGACTAGTCGCAAAAAGCCCATTTTGCACTTCCAATTTACCACTAACTCAGAGCAGGTGGTAACCATTACCAAAGTATAAAAGGAGACCCAGAAGGCATCTGGGTTACTCAAGATGGCGGAGATATACCTGATAGCAGTGAGGAGGAGAGCCCACGCCGCCCAGCAGAGGAGGAGGAGGAGCCAGAGACAGGAGAAGATATACAGAACAAGGCAGACACTCTTCCAGCAAACAGACTTAGCAGCGCAGCTATACTAGATTTAATAGAATTACTCAAACCACAGCTAGAACGCCAGACTGTGCGCGGCTGCGCCATCCCTACGCATGTGCAAGTGCTATGTTCACTGCACCTCTTGGCCTCGGGTAGCTATCAGGGGGTCATTGCTGTGGCAGGTGGGGTATCCCAAAGTGCACTATCACGGTTCTTTAGGGCATTCCTAGACGCCTTACTCACACACATTTGTCCCGATACATATACCTACCCAGGAATGAGGCAGAAATCAACAGCACAAAGTTTGAATTTTACAGGATTGCCAACTTTCCCCATGTTATAGGGTGTGTAGATGGGACACATATACAAATATGCCCTTCTGCAAACCTGGAATATCTGTTCCGCAATAGGAAGTGTACCCACTCACTCAATATTCAGGTGGTATGTGACGCTCATTATATCATCACTGACATGGTTGCCAGGCAGTACTCATGACTCCTACCTTTTTAGGCACAGTGGGATACACCAACGCCTGGAACATGGGGAGTTTGGAGACGGATACCTCCTAGGTAGAGCTGAATACACCTTGAAGACATGCACACAGGTCAATGTGAAAACCACCCATCCCTTGCTAACTTTGTACGTTTTGTGCCAAACAGGTGACAGTGCATATGCACTACGTCCATGGATACTAACTCCGTACTTAACACCCAGCAATGATTGCGAGAGGCGATACAGCAGTGCACATAAGAGGACCAGGAACATGATAGAACGTACCTTTGGACTGCTGAAAGCAAGGTTCAGATGCCTCCACCGAAGTGGAGGTGCCCTCTAGTATACCTCAATAACAGCTTTCAAAATAGTTGTTGCATGCGCTATACTGCACAACATTGCCACCCGACGTGGGCTACCTCTCACCCCTGAAGACCCAGATTCTGAGGATGAAGAGCAAGAGCAACCACATCGCCATCATGGGGATAGGAGCATCGCAAATCAAGGCAGACTGAGACAGGAACACATTGCAAACCAATACTTTGGAAGGTACGTGCCAACTTTTACCATACTCACCAATGTAACACACCAAGAGTCCATGTGTTAAGTGGAAAGAACAAGTGATTTAATAAGTGCAAATAACCAAACTATGTACAATAGGAACAGTTCAGGGGCTTCAATAGTCCACCTGGCATGGGACACATTGACATCATGTGTCCCAAACCCAAGGACAGTGTGGAGCTCACACCCTACGGCGGGCTCGGCCAGCCTGGCTGGTACTAGGGGGGTCAGCAGTGCTCTGCCTTGTGCTTCCACTACGTAGCACCCTGGTGTCACCGGCAGAGACACTGCTGACAGTGGAGCCCTCCTCACTGTCCTGTGGCGTGTCGCCTGTGCCCCAGGCCACCTGCCGTGCCTCCATGAGGTCCATTTCATGGCTGAGACGGCCCAGTCCCCGCGCCACATCACCTGCAAAAGTGGCCCATGTCCACCTGGAGGCTGACTGTGTGCCTAGACAGCCCTGTTGTGTTGACAGCCAGCCTAACTATAGAGGAGGCCATCCTGTCCAGGCGTTGTAGCAGCTGGTGGTCCCTGCGCCGTGCACTGTCACTCTGCGTTAGCAGTCCTGCCACTAGTTGGCGCATAGACAGTGCAAGGTCACCAGTGTTGGTACCGATCACCTGCAACTCCGAATGTACCTGCTGCATACTGATGGCATGATTGTGTTCAAAGCGCCGCAATACCCCACTAATCCTCCTTAATTGTTGGTTTTTCAGGCGCTGACCCCGTAGCAGTTGGGCCTCGGTTGGTGATGTGGAGGCATGCCCTGACTCTGCCTGCCGCTCTGCTGTTGATATTCTACGTCACCTGCGAAGCGGTGGAGGCCCTGTATTGTCTGCCGTGGTACCTGGTGCAGGCTCACACACCACTGTTGCAACAGGTGTTTCCTGAGAGGGCATGGTGTCGGTGGTGCAGGTAGCAGTGGTGGCTGGTCCTGTTGTCTCCTGTGTGTGCTGGCTGACCATTGGCCCCTGGCTGCTTGGGCTGGTGGGGGTGTCTTGTGGGAGACCTGTGGGACATAGGGAACACACTGTCAGTGTCTACTGTCTGTTATCAACTTCCTAATAAACTATTGCCTATGAACTGCCTACTTGACTACATTGCCCATAATGCATCATTCTGGTGTTTGCTACTCTGAAATGGAGCTATCTTGGTTGTGCATGCCCCTGTGTACAAGGTGGGTGGGGGTATGGCTTTGATGAAGGTACATGCATGTCACATGGTACTCACCGGTTGATGGTCCTGGCTCAGAGGTGTCCAGATCTCCCATCCCGCTTACAGCCTCAGGCTCTAGGGTCTCTTCTACCCTTTCTTCCAGGGGTGTGGGTGGTGGTACCGTCGATGGTCCCCCTCCTGTGCCTCTCATCTCCCGGAGCCGCTCTGCCACCCTCTCCTTGGTCCAGGAGCGCAGGTCATACCACCTTTTCTTCAGTTCTTCCACACTCTGGTGGCTGACCCCCAGGGAGTTGACCTTGTCCTGGATCTCCTGCCAAATTCTTTTCTTCTCTGTGTCTGGCACGGTGAGGGCTGCCCTGCCAAACAGGTCGTCATGGTGCTGACAGCACTCATCAGTCAGCACCTCCAACTCCTTTTCAGCAAACTTTAGCTTCCTTTTCCTAGGATTGTCAGCCATGGTTGCAGGAGCTCTGTTTGTTAGCTGTGCTGAAGTTGAAATGGGTGTGGTCCTCCCTCCTCCCAGGTGTATTTGTAAACTTCCTGGCTGTGATGTCATCATCATGTGCCAGGAAGTGTTTTCCTGAGTGTTCTGAAGTGTTTTCTAGAGTGTTCTGCAGCACCTGCATTCAATTTTCAGCACAGTCGCTATTTGTGACGCACACTCGAAAATTGCGAGTCCGTTTTTGCCGCGGTCGCAAAAAGCGACCTCGCAAACAGCGGACTCGCTATCTGCGGTGCGACTCCGTGTGCGAGTCGCAAATTGTCCTCGCACTTTCTACCTGCATTGCAGTTAGCGACTCGCAAATTGTGAGTCGCAAATACTCGCAATTTGCGAGTCGCTATTTTTTACCTACCTACATCTGGCCCTAAGTGTGTGGGCACCCTGGCACTAGCCAAGGTGCCCCCACATTGTTTAGGGCAAAGTCCCCGGACTTTGTGAGTGCGGGGACACCATTACACGCGTGCACTACACATAGGTCACTACCTATGTGTAGCGTCACAATGGTAACTCCGAACATGGCCATGTAACATGTCTAAGATCATGGAATTGTCACCCCAATACCAATCTGGTATTGGGGTGACAATTCCATGATCCCCTCAGAGCTCTAGCACAGCACCCGGGTACTGCCAAACTGCCTTTCCGGGGTTTCCACTGCAGCTGCTGCCAACCCCTCAGACATGTTTCTGCCCCCCTTGGGTATGGGCAGCCCAGACCCAGGAAGGCAGAACAAAGGATTTCCTCTGAGAGAGGGTGTTACACCCTCTCCCTTTGGAAATAGGTGTGAAGGGCTGGGGAGCCTCCCCAGCCTCTGGAAATGCTTTGATGGGCACAGATGGTGCCCATCTCTGCATAAGCCAGTCTACACCAGTTCAGGGATCCCCCAGCCCTGCTCTGGCGTGAAATTGGACAAAGGAAAGGGGAGTGACCACTTCCCTGACATGCCCCTCCCAGAGGAGGTGCCCAGAGCTCCTCCAATGTGTCCCAGACGTCTTCCATCTTCGATTCCGAGGTGTTGTGGTACAATGGACTGCTCTGAGTGGCCAGTTCCAGCAGGTGACGTCAGAGACCCCTCCTGATAGTTGCTTACCTCGTTCAGTAGCCAAGCCTGCTTTCTTAGTAGCCAAACCTCCTTTTTGGGCTATTTAAGGTCTCTCCTCTGGGCTATTCCTCAGATAACGAATGCAAGAGCTCACCAGAGTTCCTCTGCACTTCCCTCTTCGACTTCTGCCAAGGATCGACCGCTGACTGCTCCAGGACGCCTGCAAAGCCACAACAAAGTAGCAAGATGACTACCAGCAACATTGTAGCGCCTCATCCTGCCGGCTTTCTCGACTGTTTCCAGGTGGTGCATGCCCTGGGGGCTGACTGCCTTCACCCTGCACTGCAAGCCAAGAAGAAATCTCCTGTGGGTCGACGGAATCTTCCCCCTGACAACGCAGGCACCAAAAAACTGCATCACCGGTCCTCTGGGTCCCCTCTCATCCTGACGAGCGTGGTCCCTGGAACACAGGAACTCTATTCAAGTGACTCCCACAGTCCAGTGATCCTTCAGTCCAAGTTTGGTGGAGGTAAGTCCTTGCCTCCACACGCTAGACTGCAAACCTGTGCACTGCATGATTTGCAGCTGCTCCGGCTTCTGTGCACTTCTCCAAGGATTCCTTCATGCACAGCCTAGCCTGGGTCCCCAGCACTCTGTCCTGCAGTGCTCAACCCTCTGAGTTGGACTCCTACGTCGTGGGACCCTCCTTTGTGGCTCTGAACCAGCTCCGGTTCACAAATCTTCTAAGTGCCTGCTTTGGTACTTCTGCTGGTGCTGCCTGCTTCAGTCGGGGCTCTCTGAGTTGCTGAGCACCCCATCTGTCTCCTTCTCCAAGGGGCAACATCCTGGTCCTTCCTGGTCCCCAGCAGCACCCAAAAACCTCTACTGCAACCCTTGCAGATAGCAAGGCTTGTTTGCAGTATTTCTGTGTGGAAACACTTCTGCAACATCCAACACGTCCTGGGACATCTTCCACCCAAAGGAGAAGTTCCTAGCTCTTTTCGTTGCTGCAGAATCTTTGGCTTCTTACACCCAGAGGCAGCCTTCTTGCACCTTCCTCCGGGGTTTCCTGGGCTCCTGCTCCCCCTGGACACTATTGCGACTCTTGGACTTGGTCCCCTTGCTTTGCAGGTCCTCAGGTCCAGGAATCCATCTTCAGTGCTTTGTTGGTGTTTGTGGTTCTTGCAGAATCCCCCTATCACGACTATTGTGTTCTATTGGGGTAGTAGGGGTACTTTACTCCTACTTTTCAGGGTCTTGGGGTGGGGTATTGTAAGGAAATGCCTCCTTGGCATGGTTAACCCCTGACTGTTTGCCTTTGCTGATGCCAAGTTATGATTTGAAAGTGTGCTGAGGCCTGCTAATCAGGCCCCAGCACCAGTGTTCTTTCTCTAACCTGTACCTTTGTTTCCACAATTGGCACACCCTGGCATCCAGGTAAGTCCCTTGTAACTGGTACCTCTGGTACAAAGGGCCCTGATGCCAGGGAAGGTCCCTAAGGGCTGCAGCATGTCTTATGCCACCCTGGGGAGCCCTCACTCAGCACAGACACACTGCTTTCCAGCTTGTGTGTGCTAGTGGGGATAAAACGACTAAGTCGACATGGCACTCCCCTCAGGGTGCCATGCCAACCTCACACTGCCTATAGGTATAGATAAGTCACCCCTCTAGCAGGCCTTACAGCCCTAAGGCAGGGAGCACTATACCATAGGTGAGGGCTTAAGTGCATGAGCACTATGCCCCTACAGTGTCTAAGCAAAACCTTAGACATTGTAAGTGCAGGGTAGCCATAAGAGTATATGGTCTGGGAGTCTGTCATGCACGAACTCCACAGCACCATAGTGGCTACACTGAAAACTGTGAAGTTTGGTATCAAACTTCTGAGCACAATAAATGCACACTGATGCCAGTGTACATTTTATTGTAATATACACCCCAGAGAGCACCTTAGAGGTGTCCCCTGAAATCTTAACAGACTACCAGTGTGGGCTGACTAGTTTTAGCAGCCTGCCACACACCAGACATGTTGCTGGCCACATGGGGAGAATGCCTTTGTCACTCTGTGACTAGTAACAAAGCCTGTACTGGGTAGAGGTGCTTCTCACCTCCCCCTGCAGGAACTGTAACACCTGGCGGTGAGCCTCAAAGGCTCACCCCCTTTGGTACAGCACCCCAGGGCACTCCAGCTAGTGGAGTTGCCCGCCCCCTCTGGCCACGGCCCCACTTTTGGCGGCAAGGCCGGAGGAGATAATGAGAAAAACAAGGAGGAGTCACTGGCCAGTCAGGACAGCCCCTAAGGTGTCCTGAGGTGACTCTGACTTTTAGAAATCCTCCATCTTGCAGATGGAGGATTCCCCCAATAGGATTAGGCATGTGCCCCCCTCCCCTCAGGGAGGAGGCACAAAAAGGGTGTAGCCACCCTCAGGGCTAGTAGCCATTGGCTACTAACCCCCCAGACCTAAACACACCCCTAAATTGAGTATTTAGGGGCTCCCAGAACCCAGCAAGATAGATTCCTGCAACCTAAGAAGAAGAAGGACTGCTGAGCTGAAACACCTGCAGAGAAGACGGAGACACCAACTGCTTTGGCCCCAGCTCTACCGGCCTGTCTCCCCACTTCTAAAGACACTGCTCCAGCGACGCGTTCCAAAAGGTCCAGCGACCTCTGAAGCCTCAGAGGACTACCCTGCACCTAGAAGGACCAAGAACTCCCGAGGACAGCGGCTCTGTTCCACAAAGACTGCAACTTTGCAACAAAAGAAGCAACTTTGAAACAACACACGTTTCCCCGTTGGAAGCGTGAGACTTTGCACTCTGCACCCGACGCCCACGGCTCGATTTCTGGAGAACAAACACCACAGGGAGGACTCCCCAGCGACTACGAGACCGTGAGTAGCCAGAGTTGACCCCCTTGAGCCCCCACAGCGACACCTGCAGAGGGAATCCCAAGGCTCCCTCTGACCGCGACTGCCTGCTTCAAAGACCCGACGCCTGGTAAAGACACTGCACCCGCAGCCCCCAGGACCTGAAGGATCTGACCTCCAGTGCAGGAGCGACCCCCAGGTGGCCCTCTCCCTTGTCCAGGTGGTGGCTACCCCGAGGAGCCCCCCCCTTGCCTGCCTGCATCACTGAAGAGACCCCTTGGTCTCCCATTGAAACCTATTGCGAACCCGACGCCTGTTTGCACACTGCACCAGGCCGCCCCCGTGCCGCTGAGGGTGTACTTTTTGTGCTGACTTGTGTCCCCCCGGTGCCCTACAAAACCCCCCTGGTCTGCCCTCCGAAGACGCGGATACTTACCTTCTGGCAGACTGGACACGGGGCACCCCCTTCTCCACTGAAGCCTATGCGTTTTGGGCACCACTTTGACCTCTGCACCTGACTGGCCCTGAGCTGCTAGTGTGGTAACTTTGGGGTTGCCCTGAACCCCCAACGGTGGGCTACCTTGGACCCAACTTTGAACCCCATAGGTGGTTTACTTACCTGCAAAAACTAACAAACACTTACCTCCCCAGGAACTGTTGAAAATTGCACTGTCTAGTTTAAAAAAAGCTATATGCCATTTGTGTGAAAACTGTATATGCTATTTTGCTAATTCAAAGTTCCTAAAGTTCCTAAGTGAAATACCTTTCATTTAAAGTATTGTTTGTAAATCTTGAACCTGTGGTTCTTAAAATAAACTAAGAAAATATATTTTTCTATACAAAAACCTATTGGCCTGGAATTGTCTCTGAGTATGTGTTCCTCATTTATTGCCTCTGTGTGTACAACAAATGCTTAACACTACCCTCTGATAAGCCTACTGCTTGACCACACTACCACAAAATAGAGCATTAGAATTATCTCTTTTTGCCACTATCTTACCTCTAAGGGGAACCCTTGGACTCTGTGCATGCTATTTCTCACTTTGAAATAGTACATACAGAGCCAACTTCCTACATTGGTGGATCAGCGGTGGGGTACAAGACTTTGCATTTGCTGGACTACTCAGCCAATACCTAATCACACGACTAAATTCAAGAAATTGTCATTAGAAACTGATTTTTGAAATTTGAGCTATTTTTCTAAATTTTTAAAAGTCCTGCTAGGGCCTTGTGTTAGTCCCTGTTAGCATCTCTTTTAGAGTTTAAAAGTTTTGTAAAAGTTTGAAACAATTTCTAGAGATAGTTTTAGATTCTTAAAAAGTATTCCAACTTTTAGAAACATAGGGGGTTATTACAACTTTGGAGGAGGTGTTAATCAGCCGTATTACGTATTACGAGTTCCATAGGATATAATGGACTCGTAATATGGCTGGTGGTATATTCGTCACTTTAACGTCACTTTTGGGATGGATTAACACCTCCTCCAAAGTTGTAATAACCCCCATAATGTCTAATGCAGAAGAGAATGTGATGGAACTCGACGTCACCCCTTACCTGAATCTTAGGATGTCAGAGTTAAGGTCTCTCTGCAAAACAAAAAAGATTAAAACTGGTTCAAACCCTACCAAAGTACAGCTCCAGGAGCTTTTGGCAGAGTTTGCCAAGAACAACCCCTCTGAGGATTATCTCCCAGAGGGGGAAGCCAGTGAAGTGGAGGAATTCCCACCTCCAGTCCTAGTTAGGGAGGCCAGGGCTCCTCAAACCCTGACTCCAAATGTGATAGTCAGAGATGCTGCTTCTCTCACAGGAGAGTCCAGCACCTCTGGAATCACTGAGGATAGCCTCAGTGAAGATGACCTACTGTTAGCCAGGATGGTCAAAAGATTGGCTTTAGAGAGGCAGCTCCTAGCCATAGAAAGGGAAAGACAAGAGATGGGTTTTGGTCCCATCAATGGTGGCAGCAACATAAATAGGGTCAGAGATTCTCCTGACATGTTGAAAATCCCAGAAGGGATTGTAACTAAATATGAAGATGGTGATGACATCACCAAATGGTTCACAGCTTTTGAGAGGGCTTGTGCAACCAGAAAAGTAAACAGATCTCACTGGGGTGCTCTCCTTTGGGAAATGTTCACTGGAAAGTGTAGGGATAGACTCCTCACACTCTCTGGAAAAGATGCAGAATCCTATGACCTCATGAAGGGTACCCTGATTGAGGGCTTTGGATTCTCCACTGAGGAGTATAAAATTAGGTTCATGGGGGCTCAAAAATCCTCGAGCCAGACCTGGGTTGATTTTGTAGACTACTCAGTGAAAACACTGGATGGTTGGATTCAAGGCAGTGGTGTAAATGATTATGATGGGCTGTACAATTTATTTGTGAAAGAACACCTGTTAAGTAATTGTTTCAATGATAAACTGCATCAGCATCTGGTAGACCTAGGACCAATTTCTCTCCAAGAATTGGGAAAGGAGGCGGACCATTGGGTCAAGACTAGGGTGACCAAGACTTCTACAGGGGGTGACCAAAAGAAAGGGGTCACAAAGACTCCCCAGGGGAAGAGTATTGAGACATCCAAAGGGAAAAGTAAACAGCCTTCTATAGGGCCCCAAAAACCTGCTCAGGAGGGAGGGCCCAGAGCCTCTTCACAATCCAATTTTGGGTACAAGGGTAAAAACTTTGATCCCAAAAAGGCCGGTGTCGTAGCTGTAATCAGCCAGGACACCAAACTGGAGACAAGGCCTGTTCCAAGAAAAGTTCCACTTCTAACTCTACTCCAGCTAACACTGGAATGGCCAGTCTCCAAGTGGGATCAACAGTGTTCCCAGAGCAAATCAGGGTCCACACTGAAGCTACATTAGTCTCTGAGGGTGGGGTGGATTTAGCCACATTGGCTGCCTGGCCCCCTAATATGCAAAAATACAGGCAGCAACTCTTAATTAGTGGGACAAGTGTAGAAGGCCTGAGGGATACAGGTGCCAGTGTCACCATGGTGACAGAGAAACTGGTTTCCCCTGGTCAATACCTGGCTTGACAAACTTATCCAGTCACCAACGCTGACAATCAGGCTAAAGTACATCCCATGGCTATGGTAACTTTAGAGTGGGGAGGGTTCAATGGCCTGAAACAGGTGGTGGTCTCCTCAAATATCCCTGTAGACTGTTTGCTTGGAAATGACCTGGAGTCCTCAGCATGGGCTGAGGCAGAACTCAAAAGCCATGCTGGGTATCCCTGAACTGGTGTGTGTCAAGACAAGGGCACAGTGCAAGGCTCAGGGTGAAAAAGTGGTGTTGGAGCCTGGAAAAAGGGCCCAACCCTCCAAGATAAAAGGAAAGAAAACTGGGGAACCAGTTTCAACACAACAAGAAAAAGAGAACCTCTCTTCCCAGGAAGAAGTTCTGCCCTCTGAGGGAACTGAGCCCCTGGAGTTAGAACCTTATCAGGTTGAGCTCCTAGGCCCAGGGGGACCCTCAAGGGAACAGTTGTGTAAGGGGCAAGAAACCTATCCCTCTCTTGAAGGCCTTAGGCAGCAAGCTGCTGAAGAGTCCAAAGGAAAAATAACAGGAACACATAGAGTCTATTGGGAAGATGGTCTCCTTTACACTGAGACAAGAGATCCCAAACCTGGTGCAACTAGGAGAGTGGTAGTGCCTCAGGAGTTTAGGGAGTTCATTCTGACCTTAGCTCATGATATTCCTCTTGCTAGGCATTTGGGACAGACCAAGACGTGGGAGGGATTAGTCAACCACTTCTATTGGCCCAACATGTCCCAGAAGGTCAAGGAGTTTTGTGTCTCCTGTGCCACCTGTCAAGCCAGTGGTAAGACAGGTGGGCACCCAAAGGCCCCCCTCATTCCACTTCCAGTGGTGGGGTCCTCTTTGAAAGAGTGGGTGTGGCATAGTGGGTCCACTTGCACCTCCCACAGCCTCAGGGAACCAATACATACTAGTAGTAGTGGATGATGCTAATAGATACCCTGAAGCAATTCCCCTTAGGTCGACTAGTGCCCCTGCAGTAGCCAAAGCACTCATTGGTATTTTTACCAGAGTGGTATTTCCTAAGGATGTGGTGTCTGACAGAGGTACCAACTTTATGTCAGCATACCTGAAACATATGTGGAATGAGTGTAGGGTGACTTACAAATTCACCACACCATACCATCCACAAACCAATGGACTTGTAGAAAGATTTAACAAGACATTGAAAGGCATGATCATGGAGCTCCATGAAAAACTCAAAAGGAGATGGGATGTCCTCTTGCCAAGTCTGCTTTTCGCCTACAGAGAGGTGCCTCAGAAGGGAGTAGAGTTTTCCCCCTTTGAACTTCTGTTTGGCCATCCTGTAAGGGGACCACTAGCTCTTGTGAAAGAAGGCTGGGAGAGACCTCTTCATGAGCCTAAAAAAGATATAGTGGACTATGAACTAGGCCTACGTTCAAGGATGGCAGAGTATATGGAAAAGGCAAGCAAAAACCTTGAGGCCAGGCAACAACTCCAGAAGTTTTGGTATGACCAAAAGGCTGCTATGGTTGAGTTTCAGCCAGGGCAGAAAGTCTGGGTTCTGGAGCCTGTGGCTCCCAGGGCACTTCAGGACAGATGGAGTGGCCCTTCCCCAGTGCTAGAAAGGAAGAGTCAGGTCACCTACCTGGTAGACCTAGGCACTAGCAGGACCCCTAAAAGGGTGATCCATGTGAACTGCCTCAAACTCTTCCAGATGTGAATCTGTTGATGGTAACAGATGAGGACCAGGAAGCTGAGAATGAACCTCTCCCTGATCTCCTCTCCACAGACCCAAAAGATGGTTCAGTAGATGGAGTGATCTATTCAGACACCCTCTCTGGCCAACAGCAATCTGACTGTAGGAAGGTCCTGCAACAGGTTGCTGAGCTCTTTTCCCTAACCCCTGGTCAGACACACCTGTGTACCCATGATGTGGACACAGGAGACAGCATGCCTGTCAAAAACAACATTTTCAGACAGTCTGACTAAGCTAAGGAAAGCATCAAAGTGGAAGTCCACAAGATGCTGGAATTGGGAGTCATTGAGCACGCTGACAGCCCCTGGGCTAGCCCAGTGGTCTTAGTCCCCAAACCTCACACCATAGATGGAAAGAGAGAGATGAGGTTTTGTGTGGACTACAGAGGACTTAATTCTGTCACCAAGACAGATGCCCATCCCATTCCAAGGGCAGATGAATTGATAGACAAACTAGGTGCTGCCAAATACTTAAGTACCTTTGACTTGACAGCAGGGTACTGGCATATCAAAATGGCACCAGGAGTAAAAGAAAAGACAGCATTCTCCCCACCTGATGGGCATTATCAGTTTATGGTTATGCCCTTTGGTTTAAAGAATGCCCCTACCACCTTCCAAAGGTTGGTGAATCAAGTCCTTGCTGGCTTTGAGTCCTTTAGTGCATCTTATCTTGACGATATTGCTGTCTTTAGCTCCAGCTGGCAGGATCACCTGGTCCACCTGAAGAAGGTTTTGAAGGCTCTGCAAGCAGCAGGCCTCTCTATCAAGGCATCCAAATGTCAGATAGGGCAGGGAACTGTGGTTTACTTTGGACACCTTGTGGGTGGAGGCCAAGTTCAGCCACTCCAGCCTAAGATCCAGACTATTCTGGACTGGGCAGCTCCAAAAACACAGACTCAAGTCAGGACATTCCTTGGCTTGACTGGGTACTACAGGAGGTTTGTGAAGGGATATGGATCTATAGTGACACCCCTCACAGAACTTACCTCCAAGAAAATGCCCAAGAAGGTAAACTGGACTGTAGAATGCCAACAGGCATTTGACACCCTGAAACAAGCAATGTGCACAGCACCAGTTCTCAAAGCTCCAGATTACTCCAAGCAGTTCATTGTGCAGACTGATGCCTCTGAACATGGGATAGGGGCAGTTTTGTCCCAAACAAATGGCGATGGCCTTGACCTGCCTGTTGCTTTCATTAGCAGGAGGTTACTCCCTAGGAAGCAGCGTTGGAGTGCCATTGAGAGGGAGGCCTTTGCTGTGGTTTGGTCCCTGTAGAAGCTGAGACCATACCTCTTTGGTACTCACTTTGTAGTTCAAATTGACCACAGACATCTCAGATGGCTAATGCAAATGAAAGGTGAAAATCCCAAACTGTTGAGGTGGTCCATCTCCCTACAGGGAATGGACTTTATAGTGGAACACAGACCTGGGACTGCCCATGCCAATGCAGATGGCCTTTCCAGGTTCTTCCACTTAGAAAATGAAGACTCTCTTGGGAAAGGATAGTCTCATCCTCTTTCGTTTGGGGGGGGGGGGGGGGTTGTGTAAGGAAATGCCTCCTTGACATGGTTACCCCCTGACTTTTTGCCTTTGCTAATGCCAAGTTATGATTTGAAAGTGTGCTGAGGCCTGCTAATCAGGCCCCAGCACCAGTGTTCTTTCCCTAACCTGTACCTTTGTTTCCACAATTGGCACACCCTGGCATCCAGGTAAGTCCCTTGTAACTGGTACCTCTGGTACCAAGGGCCCTGATGCCAAGGAAGGTCCCTAAGGGCTGCAGCATGTCTTATGCCACCCTGGGGACCCCTCACTCACCACAGACACACTGCTTGCCAGCTTGTGTGTGCTAGTGGGGATAAAACGACTAAGTCGACATGGCACTCCCCTCAGGGTGCCATGCCAACCTAACACTGCCTATAGGTATAGATAAGTCACCCCTCTAGCAGGCCTTACAGCCCTAAGGCAGGGAGCACTGTACCATAGGTGAGGGCATAAGTGCATGCACACTATGCCCCTAGAGTGTCTAAGCAAAACCTTAGACATTGTAAGTGCAGGGTAGCCATAAGAGTATATGGTCTCGGAGTCTGTCATGCACGAACTCCACAGCACCATAATGGCTACACTGAAAACTGTGAAGTTTGGTATCAAACTTCTCAGCACAATAAATGCACACTGATGCCAGTGTACATTTTATTGTAACATACACCCCAGAGGGCACCTTAGAGGTGCCCCCTGAAACCTTAACCGACTACCAGTGTGGGCTGACTAGTTTTAGCAGCCTGCCACACACCAGACATATTGCTGGCCACATGGGGAGAGTGCCTTTGTCACTCTGTGACTAGTAACAAAGCCTGTACTGGGTGGAGGTGCTTCTCACCTCCCCCTGCAGGAACTGTAACCCCTGGCGGTGAGCCTCAAAGGCTCACCCCCTTTGTTACAGCACCCCAGGGCACTCCAGCTGGTGGAGTTGTCCGCCCCCTCCGGCCACGGCCCCACTTTTGGCGGCAAGGCCAGAGGAGATAATGAGAAAAACAAGGAGGAGTCACTGGCCAGTCAGGACAGCCCCTAAGGTGTCCTGAGCTGAGGTGACTCTGACTTTTAGAAATCCTCCATCTTGCAGATGGAGGATTCCCCCAATAGGATTAGTCATGTGCCCCCCTCCTCTCAGGGAGGAGGCACAAAAAGGGTGTAGCCACCCTCAGGGCTAGTAGCCATTGGCTACTAACCCCCCAGACCTAAACACACCCCTAAATTGAGTATTTAGGGGCTCCCAGAACCCAGCAAGATAGATTCCTGCAACCTAAGAAGAAGGACTGCTGAGCTGGAAAACCTGCAGAGAAGACGGAGACACCAACTGCTTTGGCCCCAGCTCTACCGGCCTGTCTCCCCACTTCTAAAGACACTGCTCCAGCGACGCATTCCACAGGGTCCAGCGACCTCTGAAGCCTCAGAGGACTACCCTGCATCTAGAAGGACCAAGAACTCCTGAGGACAGCGGCTCTGTTCCACAAAGACTGCAACTTTGAAACAAAAGAAGCAACTTTGAAACAACACACGTTTCCTGCCGGAAGCGTGAGACTTTGCACTCTGCACCCGACGCCCACGGCTCGACTTGTGGAGAACAAACACCACAGGGAGGACTCCCCGGCAACTACGAGACCGTGAGTAGCCAGAGTTGACCCCCCTGAGCCCCCACAGTGACGCCTGCAGAGGGAATCCCGAGGCTCCCCCTGACTGCGACTGCCTGCTTCAAAGACCCGACGCCTGGTAAAGACACTGCACCCGCAGCCCCCAGGACCTGAAGGATCCGACCTCCAGTGCAGGAGCGACCCCCAGGTGGCCCTCTCCCTTGTCCAGGTGGTGGCTACCCCGAGGAGCCCCCCCCCTTGCCTGCCTGCATCGCTGAAGAGACCCCCTGGTCTCCCATTGAAACCTATTGCGAACCTGACGCCTGTTTGCACACTGCACCCGGCCGCCCCGTGCCGCTGAGGGTGTACTTTTTGTGCTGACTTGTGTCCCCCCCGGTGCCCTACAAAACCCCCCTGGTCTGCCCTCCGAAGACGCGGGTACTTACCTGCTGGCAGACTGGACCCGGGGCACCCCCTTCTTCATTGAAGCCTATGCGTTTTGGCCACCACTTTGACCTCTGCACGTGACCGGCCCTGAGCTGCTGGTGTGGTAACTTTGGGGTTGCCCTGAACCCCCAACGGTGGGCTACCTTGGACCCAACTTTGAACTCCGTAGGTGGTTTACTTACCTTCAAAACATAACAAACACTTACCTCCCCCAGGAACTGTTGAAAATTGCAGTGTCTAGTTTTAAAATAGCTATATGCCATTTGTGTGAAAACTGTATATGTTATTTTGCTAGTTCAAAGTTCCCAAAGTTCCTAAGTGAAATACCTTTCATTTAAAGTATTGTTTGTAAATCTTGAACCTGTGGTTCTTAAAATAAACTAAGAAAATATATTTTTCTGTACAAAAACCTATTGGCCTGGAATTGTCTCTGAGTGTGTGTTCCTCATTTATTGCCTGTGTGTGTACAACAAATGCTTAACACTACCCTCTGATAAGCCTACTGCTCAACCACACTTCCACAAAATAGAGCATTAGGGTTATCTCTTTTTGCCACTATCTTACCTCTAAGGGGAACCCTTGGACTCTGTGCATGCTATTTCTCACTTTGAAATAGTACATACAGAGCCAACTTCCTACAGTGATTCGCATTCCACTTTTGGAGTATATGGTTTGTGTTGCCCCTAGACCTATGTTTACCTATTGCATCCTATTGTAATTTTACACTGTTTGCATTACTTTTCTTACTATTACTTACCTGTTTTGGGTTTGTGTACATATAACTTGTGTATATTACTTACCTTCTAACTGAGGGTACTCACTGAAATACTTGTGGCATATTGTCATAAAAATAAAGTACCTTTATTTTTAGTAACTCTGAGTATTGTGTTTTCTTATAATATTGTGCTATATGATATAAGTGGTATAGTAGGAGCTTTGCATGTCTCCTAGTTCAGCCTAAGCTTTGCCATAGCTACCTTCTATCAGCCTAAGCTGCTAGAAACACCTCTATTCTAATAATAAGGGATAACTGGACCTGGCACATGGTGTAAGTACCACAAGGTACCCACTATAGGCCAGGCCAGCCTCCTACACCTGGCACAGTGTGCCCACTCCCCGTAGCAGCCAGGCCTTCATTGTATGGGGTGTGTGCCCTTGACTCTGGCCCCTGTACTATGGGGCACACCTCTGATTGTGATGTCCCTGGGGCATCCGGTGTGTCCAGGGTGGGTCTTCCGTTGGTGGACTGTGCAATGGCCCCAGGTGGCCCAGGCAAGTCGTCCTCATCCAGACATCCTCTGGGGCCTTCATCCTGGGAGGGCTGTCTGGCCTGACATCCTCTGCAGTGTGGCAGTGGCAGGGGTACCTGTGGATAGAAATGGTAGATATTAGTAGTGTAACTGTAGTTGTTATGTCCCTGTTGTGATGCATGCAGTGGCTTGACTTGCTTCCCAGTAATGGTAATTACAGCTGCTGCACTGCAGACATTGATATTGTGTAGAGGTTTGTGGCTTGGTTTCCATGTGGCATGGGGGGTTGTGGATGATGTTTGGCATTGCTGATATTGTAATGTGTTGGGAGGAAGTTGTGGCTGCCAGTAGGTGTGGACTGTGGTATGGTAGTCCATGCAGTACTTCCACTGTGCAGTGGTTCTGTGGTGTGTTTCTGTGTGGGTTGTGCTGGATTGTAGGAGTTGTGATTCTTCACATTGTGGTTGTCATCCGTGCATTAGGAATGTATGGGTAGGGATGGTGGGAGTGGGGTGGTATGGCATGCAGAGTAGGGGGGTGAGGTGTTTGTGATGGGTGCAGTGGGATGAGTTGTGGTGGGTTGGGGAGTGGTGGGTGTTGGGGAGGCATGCTGGGCAGGGGTAGTTGGTGCTTGGGGGGGTACTGATGACTTACCAGTATCGAGCCCTCTGCTGATGCCAGTCAAGCCCTTGGGTTGCATGGTGTCCAGTGCCTTCTCCTCCCAGGATGTCAACTGGAGAGGAGGAGGTGGGGGCCCACCGCCGGTCTTGTTCTGGGCAATCTGGTGCCTCAACGCCAAGGAACGGACCTTCCCCCTGAAGTCGTTCCACCTCTTCCTGAGGTTCTCCTTTGTGCCTGGGTAGGTGCCGACTGGGTTGACCCTGTTGACAATCCTCTGCCATAACTCCGTCTTCTTGGCTATCGATATCTGCTATACCTAGACTCCCATGAGCTGTAGCTCTACTCTGATGATCTTGTCCACCATGACCTGCATCTCATTTTTGGTGAACCGTTGGTGCTTCTGACGTGACATGTTGTGGGGTGGGTATGTGGTGTGCGTGTCGGGTGCAGTGCGGGGTGTGTGGTGATGTGGGGGTGTTTGGCTGTGGGTGCTGGTGTGCTGTGGTGTTGATTTGTGCAATGTGTGCTGTGTGATATGTGTTTGTTGTGTTTGGGGAGTGCTTTGCTTCGAGTCTGTTTGTTGCTGCTTGTAGTTGTCACAAGGGATTGTGGGTGTGTGTGAGGGGCTGTTATATGGTGGCATGTGCAGGTGTGCGTGTATGAGTTTCAAGTGTGGGATATTCAAACTAGCCAATGTGGTGCTGGCTTCTTTCGGTGGTGCCTTGTTGTTGAACTGCAGTGCGGAATGCCATCGGTTTCCCCTGTGCATGTTCCGCTATGCTGTAGGTTGCCTCTAAATATGGAGATCGAAATGGTCTTGGCATGGCAGGGCCGCCGGTTGCTCAGTCACTCTTTCCCCATTGGTCGGCCTGACGGTGTTGGTTTTGTGTCTGTTTTTTGGGTGGTTTGTGCTTTACAGTGTCTTTTCACACACATCACAGCACCGTCAGTCAACAAATCCGGAAGATGCTCTGAGTCAATTTTGGAAAAACAGGATGGAGTGAGACATTACCCAGAATAAATATGTGGTTTACATTACCTCAAGCATTCCATCCATCATTTTTTTGTTTGTATTAATTATGATCTCCCCATCCGAGCAGAAATGCTGCAAGTCAGCCCTTTCTCTTAATGCCTTTACAAATAATTGGCGTGTCTGTCTTACCAAAGAATCAAGCTTTATCCTTCATCTGTTCTTCAAATATCCTACACTGTAAAGAAGGAACCATCGTCCTCTCAAATTGAGCCTTTTCCCCGATGTATTTTCACTAGGTAAGAAATAATTATATGGCACAATTGCACTGGAGAAACCTTTTCTGGACCACTACAGCCCGAGCACCGATAAGGCAGTCAGCTCTTAGCCTTTGGTTCTAAAATATGCTGCGTGAAATGTAGACACTTTAATTTCTTGTGTCACTTCACTTTTCTGTTACCCCGAAATCACCACTAACCAGTAACAGCGCTTATGTCCGTTTGGCACATTCCCAGTTATAAAATATATGGCCAACAAATACATATAGTGTGGGACATGATTTTACCTTGTTCACAATTTGTACACTCTTCCAGGTTTCGGACCTTAAAACTAGGAGGTAAACAGTACCATTTGAAATGGCGGTCCGAATTATGTGACAGGGTTGTCTAAACGATGGGGCAAAATAAGGCTAAACAATGCGGCTTACTGTGGACAATCGGATATGGTACTATTTGCTTACTTTGTCGTGTAAACACCTATTAATACTGTGGAAAGTTGCACCTCATTATTACAAGCGTAACTCCTGAGCACAGCAATCAATAACTAAATGGTAATCGCTTAACCTTTGGGATGGAACACTTTTGACCCCTTTTTGTTATTTATTTGTTGATCGGTTTGAGCTAGAATCATTTTGTTTTTTAAATATGTAAAAAGAAATGCAGGAGATGGTGGATTATGTGGCAATTGAGAACAAGCTCATAATTATGCGGATAACGCAGTAGCACATATCATGTGGTACTAAACGACAGATTGTTTTGGCTCTCCCAGCAGGAGTTCTGGACCAGTTCAGGACTTTGGCATGGGATGATTAACCGAAGGAACTCCTTGTAAATGAACAATACACAAACATCTGCACTGGCCCCACCCCTGGCTTGCACCCAAGCAAAAAATAGTTTACAGTGTAGACGCGTGTATCCAGATTACACAATAAGAATTCTTTTTTGTGAATTTGCAAATGAACAGAACGTGCTTCTTTCAGATCTGTGATAATAGAATTGTAATTCGGACCTTCCGACCCCAAAATTCAAGTTGTCCTCCTGTTAGTCCTGTTTTTGTCCTCAAAAAGGGGGAATTCAAAGCTACAAGTACAATAATGTAAACCAAAGGCCAGCAACTAGATAAACTACTCAGATCTGGCAAAGGACGCCTCAGAGCTCTGCATAAGTACTTACAAATGCCTGAAGGAATTGTTCAGCGTTCCAGACAAGTTGTGTGTCATGTAAATTTCGTGGACGGGAAGGCACAACTTTACAATAATTTATGTCACTACTGCAGAATCAAGTAACCCATATTACACATGCAGGAGCGACGTGAAGGGAAAGTCATACGATATGGTCAGACTGAGAGAGAAAAACACATTTTCGGTGCCAAAAAAATCCAGTTCTCCTCCCAACTTCACATTTCCTGTAGATATCAAGCCGCTTAAATAGTCGCTGCCCTGTTAGCCCAGCAGTTTCTCCAGAACATCCAGTGAGCGGAGAAGTCCCCTTGTTAGGCTGTCCACTGAAAGAAGGGAGCAAGGATGAATTTGAAAATCCTTCTCATATTGCTAGCGCTCACTGTGGCCACCATCTTGGCGCTGGTCTGTGTCCTGCTGTCTGGATCGAAGACAACTGCATGTGGCCCTGCATCTAAGAGTGACCTCTTGGCCAAGCACGATGACAAGAGCCTGGTCTTCTCTGACCTGAGCCTCACTGAGCTCTCCCAAGTCATGGAATACCTGCAGAGGATCCTGGGGCCTGACCTCCTGGACTGTGCCAAAGCAGACCCCGCAGAGAACTGCCTTTTCTCCATTGACCGCCAACTCCCAAAAAAGGATCAGACCCTGAAGTTCTTGGATGGTGGAGGGAAGGCACCGGCGAGAGAGGCTTTGGCTGTGGTTTTTTTCGGGGGGCAACCTATGCCCAACGTTACAGAATTTATTGTGGGTCCACTCCCTAACCCAGCCTACCACAGAGATGTTACCCAGGAGAAATTCAAAGGACTCCTCCCCTACCACCGGAGACAGGTGACTGGCAAAGAGTACAATTTAGCCTACACATTAATCAGGCAGAAGATGGACGGCGCAGCTCCACTTTTTCTCAAGGCGGTCCTGGGTGTCCCCAGTGACAAGAATTTGGCTTTTTTGACCACAGCACCCAGAGGTTTTGAATCTGGAGACCGAAGCACTTGGTTTGTCTTCTTCCAGGACACTCCTGGCAGTGGATTTTTCATCCATCCCATGGGCCTGGAGGTACTGGTGAACCACAGGAGCCTGAACACGTCTGAGTGGACCCTGGACCAGGTATTCTACAATGGCCAGTACTATGACACCATAGAAGAGCTGGAGGCGCAGTACAAGGCTGGCAATGTGAGAGCAGTCCAAATCACAAAATTACCTCGTGGGGATGAAATGGGGTCCCTTAAAACCAGATCAAGGACAATGGCTGCTGTGCCATTTCAGTTTGAACCCAATGGAGCACGTTACAGTGTGAAGAACAACCAGGTGCTCTACCAGTCTTGGAGCTTTGCCTTCAGCCTCAGTGTGAACTCAGGGATGCGTCTCTTTGACATCAGGTTTAATGGGGAAAGGATTGTCTACGAACTCAGCGTCCAGGATGCCATCTCGCTGTATGGTTCAAATGCACCAGGTGGGATGATGACCAGATACATGGATAGTAGCTTTGGTATTGGGAGGTTTGCCTTTCAGCTCGTCAAGGGGGTTGACTGCCCCTACTTGGCCACCTATGTTGACTCACACTATTTCATGGACGAGGCTAAACCAGCTGTGAACTTGAATTCCATCTGCATTTTTGAACACAATCCTGCATTACCCTTGAGACGACACTATTCCAATTTCTACTCTGATTATTACGGGGGTCTTCCAAACACAGTCCTTGTCATCAGGGCGATTACTACCGTGGGGAACTATGACTATGTTTTTGATTTTCTCTTTTATCCAAGCGGAGCTATCGAGTCCCGAGTCCATGCCACGGGATACATATCCTCCTCGTTTTACTTTGCGGGTGGCAATGACTATGGGAACCGAGTCGGACAGCACACCTTGGGGACCATTCACACCCACTTTATCAACTTTAAAGCAGATTTGGATATAGCAGGTAGGTCTATCCATATGCTGTGTAATGGTGGGTAGGATGTAACAAGTTAGATCTTTGAAGTGAGGAAATTCTTCCTTAGGAAAAGGAATTTGTTGTCTCCAAAGGAAGGTCCAGCCTTTCCAATCTATGTGAGTGTGTCTGTGCTTGTTGTGTCAGAGTGCCACGTCCTCCTTATTCTGTGTGTTTTCTAGAAGAGATCAGTTTTTGCTTGGCAGTGCTTGAAAGTGGTGGAATATTTCTGGAGTGCCTCTTTCAAACTTGTCATGTGTTAGGCTATGTATAAGAAAGTAATGGAGTAAAATTTACAGTGTGGCTCAAAATTATCTCTGGAGTAATACTCTCATGCAAACCTGATGGAAGTCAGGATTTTGTGCTCGCCTGGTGCAATTTGGGTATTTACACTCCATCGTTTTTAAAGTTCATTAACTGTCGCCTGCGTCTTGTCAGACTTCTGTGGATGCCCCACTTGTCTGCACAGCATTAATGCAGCTCCACACATTTCTTAGTATTGGATGTCAGTGCCTTAGTATTGGATGTCAGCGCCTTAGTATTGGATGTCAGTGCCTTAGTATTGGATGTCAGTGCAAGACAAAACGGACATTTTGCGAACGATCAGGTTGTCCTGGAAGTGAAAAGGTTTTGCAGGGTGCAGAATAGTACAGAGCTCCAGTGTTTGGGGCATATTTGTTGTGCTGGGTTGCGATGCATCTGATATGGACTGTTTTTGTTACACATTTTAATTTCCTGGTTGACCCCACGTAGTTTTATAGGGGACTCAATTTTCCCAAAAGTCGCTGCTTTTGAGAAATACTTCTATGTATTATGGCTGATTCTGATTATTAGTCCCCCGTTACAATTGCTTGTAGTACCTGTGGCATTTTAGCTTCTTTAGATAACAAATTCTGCTAGAAAATATCCTATTTGATTTCCATTTTTACAAATTTTGTATGCTGAAGAATCTCTTGTTCTCAGTTGCTCCATGCAAAGTGAGGCTGCCATGAAAACGTTTGACAGAACGTCTTCGGGCTCCCAGTCTGGCTCAGATAAGTATATATTTTTAATATGATGTGTGACCTATCGTGTATGCACTGACGCTTCACGCTTCTGAGTTAGTGCATGAGCTGCAGAAAGCACAGTTCACAAACAAGGAGCTGCGGCGGCCTCTCCCGTGCTCCGAGGTGCACGGCTGGTATGCAGCTCGCGCAGTAACTCAGAACATTCCTTAGTCAAGTGTATGCACTTTAGCCCGTGGGATGTATTCAAAGCACTTGCACATCTACGCTCTGCCCCAGCGCACACGTTCATGTTTCGACCCCTTGTGTTTGTCGCATTTTCCTGCTGTGTGGTAGGGAAGCACGGACAGTGAGCATTATATATGTTCACCACGATGAAACAGTATCACATTTGGCAGGAGCTTATATTCCCTGGTATTGAGCGGATGTGAATGGAATGACTTTACTTATGTGCACTAACTAGCGTGGACGGGATACACAATTTTAGATTTTAAATTTCAAGTTTTTCCAGTCAAGCTGCAGCGTAACACATGCCCCTGCAGCCCCCTGGAGAGAAGGGGTCCTTCCCCTTCAGGGACCCCCCCCCTCAGCCAGCCTAATGATTATGAATATCTTCAAGATACATGAGTCTCCGTGGCCCCTCATGACAATCTGCAGGGGGCAGGTGGTCATTGCAGACTTTAGGGCGGTGCGACCGGTGCCGCCGCTAGGGCCAGATGTAGCAAATTCCGGCTTTGTGACTCGCAATTTGCGAGTCACAAAGCTGGATACAGGATGTGTCCCTGACACCATCTGTGAGTCGCAAGGGGGTCTCAAAGGCCCACCTCATTCATATTAATGAGGTGGGTCGCAATTTGCAAGGGCCTTGCGAATCGCAGCACTCACAGGGATGGTGGCTTGCTGGAGACAGCAGACCACCATGTCTGTGACTGATTTTTAATAAAGCAGTTTTTTTTTGTAATGCTGCCCGTTTTCCTTAAAGGAAAACGAGTTGCATTACACACCAAAAAATGAAACTTGTCAGTTTCATTTTTTCAGAGCAAGCTGTCCATTTTCCTTAAAGGAAAACGAGTTGCATTACACACAAAAATGAAACATGTCAGTTTCATTTTTTCAGAGCAGGCAGTGGTCCATAGGACCACTGCCTGCTCTGAGAATTTTTTTACCAGGGCCATTCACAAAGGGGAAGGGGTCCCATGGGGACCCCTTCCCTTTTGCGAAGGGGTTACCACCAGTGTGACACTGGTGGTAACTGTGAATTGCTTTGCGACCGCGCTTGCGGTCGCAAAGCAATTCTGCATCGCGATGCGACTCGCAAATAGGAAGGGGAACACCCCTTCCTATTTGCGACTCGCATTCCCATTTTGCAAATCGGTAACCAGGTTACCGACTCGCAAAATGGGAATGGGCATCGCGATGTGCTTTGATATTAATGAGGTGGGTCGCAATTTGCGACCCCCTTGCGATTCCCTGCACTCACAGGGATGGTGGCCTGCTGGAGACAGAAGTCCCCCATGTCTGTGACTGATTTTTCAATAAAGCAGTTTTTTTTTTGTATTGCAGCCCGTTTTCCTTAAAGGAAAACGAGTTGCAATACAAAATAAAAAATGAAACCATTTGGTTTCGTTTTTTCAGAGTAGGCAGTGGTCCATTGGACCACTGCCTGCTCTGAAAAAATTTTTTTTGCAACATTCACAAAGGGGAAAGGGTCCCATGGAGACCCCTTCCCTTTTGCGAATGAGTTAGCACCCACTTCACGTGGGTGCTAACTGCGAATTGCTTTGCATCGCGGTGCGAGTCGCAAATAGGAAGGGAACACTCCTTCCTATTTGCGAGTCACATTCCCATTTTGCGAGTCGGTACCGACTCGCAAAATGGGAATGTGCATCGCGATGCCTGTTTTGCATGGCGCAAACTGTGAAAATCGCTGTTTGCGCCATGCAAAATGGTTTGTACATCTGGCCCCAAGTATCCCGTTTGGAATCTGCAGATCGCGAAAACATTTTAAAACAAATAAGGCAGAAGGGTCTGGTCATAGATGTGGCCAACTCTCATTGCACAGGCCATACACAGTAGGGTTTGCTGTGGAGGTGTTAGTATCGCTTGCCAGGTACACCACAATCAGATGCAAAAGTCATAGACTCAGTGGATCTGCCTGTGAAGACTAGACTACCCCCCGCCCATTGTACTGCTACCAGGTGCAAGCCTCATGCATTAGGGGTCTGGCTATGGAGGGGCTACTACCACCTGCCTGGAGCACCGTCATTGGGTGCAAACTTTGCAGACTCCGTGGGATCCAGATGTGGAGGTCATTCGGTGCCATATTGATGGACTCAAGGCACCTGGCTGCTGAAGAGCAAGACCCTCCCACCTAGTACACAACTACTGGGTGCAAGCTTTGCGGACTGAAGGGGCTCAACTGCTAAAGAGCTAGTCCAGTGCTTCGTTTGTACAAAAGTAAATGCGAGGGCCCTCTGTAGTTCTCAGGAGGCCACAGCAACTTGCATCTCTACAGCCCTTGTCAGCTCTGCCAAACGCTTATATCAATATTGTATACTAACCATCACACTTCTACTGATGTGACATTTCCAATTATTCCAGGTTACCCAAATCTGTAAGAAGTTTCTGGATGTGTTGGTATTATGTTTTTACTGTATTTCATTATTAAGCACTCTGTTGATGTGCTTATTTAAAAAAAAAAAAAAAAAAATCAGACAGCACCACTATCTGGTAGACTATGAAAGTGCCAGTAGTAAGAAATAGATGAAGGTGTCGAGCACCGGAAACAGGCACAGATTAATCCCTTGCTATTACTGCCAACCCGGTACCCTACCAATAGGGGCAAGATTCACCATCACTGAGTGCAAGCTTCATGGACTCAGGGTGCCCAGATGTGGAGGGGCTATCGCCCACTCAGTACACCACCACTAGATGCCAGCTTGATGGAATCAAGGGGCCTGGCTGCAGTGGTGCTAGTACTGCCTGCAGAGAACACCACAACCAGTTGCAAACTTCATGGACTCAAAGGGCCTGGTTATGGAGGGACTAGTACTACCACTGGGGCTTCAAGTTTCACACGGAGCCTGGCTGCGGCACCACTAGTACCGCCAACCTGGTGCACTATCACCAGTGACAGGCTTCTAATGGGTCCTTCTGCAGAGGCTCTAGTACCATCTAGTTAGTATACAACCATTAGGTGCAAGCTTTCTGGATGTAAGGCTCCCAGCTGTGGAGAGGATACTACTACTCAAATGGCACACAGCACTAGTTGAAGCGTCGCAGATTTGAAAAGCCCATCTGCAAAGGGGCTACTATTGCTCGGCCAGAGCACTGGCTGAAAGTTTCAGGGACTCTCAAGGGCACCTCTTGCTTGTACTGCTCGGCTCGTGCAGCAGTACCTGGAGCAAACCTTTTGGATTTACTGGGGCTGCCTGGGGAAGACCTTATACTGTCCATCCAGTACACCACCACTGTCTGCATCTTCACAGACTCACAGGCCTGGCTGTGGAGGGGCTACCACTCTGTTGGGACACCACCACTGGGTGCAGCCTTCATGGTCTCACATGGCCTGGCTATCAAGGGGCTTGTAGTGTCCTCTTGGAAGGCCACCACCATACTCAAGGGGGCTAGTACTGCCAGCACAGTACTCCACAAGCTCCATGGACTCATGGGTTTTGTCTGAAGAGGGGCTAGTACCACCCACTCTCTACGGCACTACCAGATGGAAACTTTATGGATGAAAGAAAACTGAGTGTAGAGGGGCTAGTACTACCCACCCTCTGATATCACCACTGGGTGCACGCTTCATGCACTGAAGAGGCCTAGCTGTGGAGGGGCTAGTGCCGCTCATCCAGTATAACATCATTGGGTGCAAGCTTCACGCCGCAGTGATGCTATTTAACTTGTGTTGTAATATATGAGGTCGTAAGCAGTGATTGATGGTGTGCAAGTTATAGTTAGTTTAATATCAATTGTTTATTTATAAGTTATGTTTTATCTATCTATCTATAACTGTCTCCCTCGCGATGCACTGCTTATGACCTCACATTACACCACCCATGACATGTTCTACAACATCATTTATGACATCACTGATGAAAAGGGAGGGGGTGCATTAGGGAAACAGATCAAAAGTCTGCTCCAAGCTGGCGTGCACATTTTCAAGGTTCCTACCCACTGGGAGCAGACTTTGTGTTTGCTCCTGCTTGTCAGGTGATTTCAAAACACTTCAGCCTAGTGGGAGCAAACACAGGTTTCCCTGCCTGCACTGGGTGTTGTCCCAGAACATCGATGGTAAGCTGCACCGAGAGATGGGCTCCCCTGGGCCATTAATGGCTCAGAAAGGGAGGCTGCATGGCCCCCATCCCTTTTAATTAGTTTACCGGGTATGGGGTCCTCGTGCCTTTAGAGGCTCGGGAGGACACACAGCCCCTCTCTCCATTTTGAGTAATTTCTGCCCGATGGTTGGCTCCACAGGACCTACCATGGCTCCGTGTGTGTGTGTGTGTGTGTGGGTGCAAGTTACCCTTCCCATATGCAATAATTTCAGCCCCAAGGGTGGGCTCCCAGTGCCGTAAAATGGACTCCCATTAAAAAACATAGCGGCCCAGGCTGCCATTTTTTTGATCCCCAAAAAGTTATTAATTCATTCATTAATTTCCAGTTGTAGAGCGCATGGCTACCCAGAGGGGTCACATTGCTAAGTACGCCCAGTGCTTAGCTGGCCAAGGCATTAATGGTGGAAGAAATCAAACAACCATGTTTCCAGTAGTTTGCCAAAAGGAAGTTCCAAGTTACTTGCCCATAGGGGTGGGAGTAGGTTCCATAACTTTGCAACATTATATCAAAAAGAACCACCTCCACTTCTGGCTTTTTTGATTAAGGGGACCGCTGCAAGTTCACAATTACAAGGCTGCAGACTTCTGGTAGAGTTATAGGGAGAAATCAGAGATTGTGAAATCAAAGGGCCATTGTTCAGTAATGTCTGATGAGCTCTACAGAGGGATTTAAATTTAACCCTTTGGGCCACAGGGAGCCAATATAGGAACAGGAGAGCTTGCTGGGCTGACTCTTGTCTAGGAATATTAAGGAGCAACTGGGCCGCTTAATTCTGTACAACCTGCAGTCCTAGGGATGCCATAACATATTGCATCTGATTTTGTATGCTGAAGTTCCATGGTTAATGTTTTGTCTAGCCAAAAGCCTATACTTTTTATAACCGGGTTGGGAGAGGGAGGAGTGCCCAAGATGCTAGGCTATCCGAGGTCCAACTGAGAGTGCGGTGAATTCTCCAGAACCATGAGTTCAGTCTTTCTTTCTGTTTAATTTTAGGGTGGAGTTGTTCATCCAGTTGCCCACAACCTCTAAACAGGGACCTAAGCCCGGGGAGCAGAGATCCTGCTTATGAGAAAGGGGCACAGGACAGAATGATGTGGGCCAGAGGATGCATATATCAATTGAACAGCGTAGGACTTAATGAGGAGCCCTGAGGGACTTCACTGTTCAATGAAAAAATGTCTGAGATAAACCATCCCTCAAAAAACTGAAAGGTCTCATTACTAAGAGAGGATTGGAGCCAGATGAAGGCACATCCCTCGAATCCCACGTTGTGGATTCTCTCAATAAGAATGTCATGACTGACAGTGTCAAATGCTGTACTGAGATCGAGGAGGACAATGGCAATTGATCCTTCTTGATCCAGCACTTTTTTACCCTCCTCGACCACTGACAGTGAGTGAAGTTTCTGCCCTGTGTTAAGGTCTAAATCCAGCCTGGGTGAGATGGAGAATGTTGTGAGCCTCTAGATATTCTGAGAGATGCTTATTAACATGACTCTCAAGGACTTTGTTTAATCCAGGCAGCAAGGACATGGTCCTGTAATTCCCTCGGCCGAGGGGGTCAAGATTAGTTTTTTTGAGGAGGGCCTTTACCATGGCATGTTTCCAAGGAGTGGGAACAATTCCTTCCACTAAAGAAATATTGAAGATGCCAAGTAGGGTTAATGGGATCTAATCAAGAACTTTGGATAGCATAAAGGGAGGGGCATGATCCTGTGTGGAACCTACCTTTATTGGAAATCATTGAGGGATTCTCTAAAGTCGTGTTTGGAAAAGTACGGAGGACAGTGTTAAAAACCGGTTGACCATCACTGTGAGCCATGGGGCTTGGTTCTAAATTAGAAGGATGGAAAGTAAGATAAATATGATCATTTGTTTCCTGAAAAAACTTACACTATCATTGCAACTGGATGATAATTCGGGGGTGGGGAATTAGAGGGCCAATTTAAAAGAGATTTAACAATCCAAAATATTTCTCTAGGTGCATTCGGGCCATTTTAATTTTTTCATCATAATAGGTTCTCTTTGCAGATTTGATGCCACAGTGATATTTTCTGATGATCTCCCTATGTTTTGCTTTGCCTGTTTGTGAGTAATCTTTCCTCCAGGATCTCTCTGCTTTTTTACACAGTTGTCGTAAAGTCCTGAGGTGAGGAGTATACCAAGGGGCTGATTTAAGTTTGGTGTATCTGGTTTGAGTTTTTATAGGGATTTCTAGGTCCAAGGACTGATTGATCGAATGCGAGAACTCCTGCGGGATCACAGCAATTATAGAATCGTTTTTTCTTTTTTTTGGCCCTGGGGAGGGACGTCACTCTGGGTCTCCTCCATGGGGCCTAAGGCATCAGAGTATCCCTATCCTGCCCCCTTATTTATTTCATTTGTTACATGTTTAGGATAGGGGACTAAGGGCCTGATTTAGATCCCATTATATCCTAAGGGATTTATATTTCAGCGGAGGGGATATCCATCACCGATGTGATGGAGTAACCCCTCCCCCAAACTCTAAATCAGGCCCTATGTCCCTGAGTCCTGTAACGGCTGTCAGCAATATTTTTCTCATGTTGCTGACAGCCAGTCAGAACGCTCACTACCGCAGGAGTCTGTCTCCGCTGGAGTGAATTGGCTCCTTGGGCCAATCAGAGCACTCTAATTTCAAATTGGTGTTCCTGCAAGAGTCTCTTGAGCCTCTCGCGGACCACACCGTCCAGCTATACAATTATTTTTGGTGCTTAATTTCTAAAAAACTACTGAACGGATCTACACTAAATCATAAAAAGCACAATCTGCAAACCAGCTTCCTGCCAAGTTTGATGTATTTGCATCAGCAGTTTTTGCTGTAGCCCTTCTTAAAAGAGTCTATGGAAAATGCATAGGAATTTTGCGTTTTGGGACCCCGCATTTTGTCCGCCCCCGCATGACAGATCATCTTGAAAGTTTCCATGCACAAAATAGTAAAAAAGTAGCACTTTTTTGGAATGTTTCTTGGAGATTTGTCAAATGGAACTAAAGTTATTAGCAACACAAAAAAAGCTTTTCCTATGGAAAAGCTGACCTAACTACTGTATAAGTGGCAACCATGCCGGGTATTATATATATATATATATATAAACACTCTTTTATGGCATAACTCGTCCGCACCTGAGCGCCGGTGGTGCTGCTGACGGATGCGCGCCACCGCATCTAAATGTATCCACTTTCCTAAGTTGATGTCCAAGGATACATCAACTAATGAGTGTTCCCATATTATTAAGGCAATTCATAAGATGATTATAGCCGCACAAACGAAAAAAAATTCAAGAAGTCAGGTCAATAATATTATATTTGTGTTATGGTTGGGGTAAAGATGATTTTACCGCCATGGTCATCCGCCGGTTCTCCCTTATGCCCGCGGAGACGACCGCTGGGCTGGAGACCTGGGTCTCCAGCCCGGCTGCCGTCACTATACCGCCTGCGGTATTTGGACCCGGCTTACCGCTGTGGATTTCCAGCGGTTTGAACCTTCATGAAATCCATGGCGGTAAGCACTATCAGTGCCAGGGAATTCCTTCCCTGGCACTGATAGGGGTCCCCCCACCCCGACTCCCTCCCCTACACCCACCACCACCCCTGCCACCCCCCAAAGGTGGCAGGACCCCCCTCTTCACCCCGACCCCCAACATCACATCACCCATACCCACACGACACGCACGCAGGCACCACCTACACACATACACGCACACACGCCGACATACATGCCTACATCCACACACACAGTCAGACACGCACACCCACATTCAAACATACAAGCACACATCCATACA
Source organism: Pleurodeles waltl (assembly GCF_031143425.1). Taxonomy (NCBI): domain Eukaryota; kingdom Metazoa; phylum Chordata; class Amphibia; order Caudata; family Salamandridae; genus Pleurodeles; species Pleurodeles waltl. The sequence goes on from NC_090445.1 coordinate 169,125,467, forward strand.
GACATACCCACAGACATACACACACTCATTCCCATACACACAACACCCCCGCAGGCATACACGCACTCACACTACCCCTCTACATACACACACGCACACCCCCATGCACCCACACAACACACAACACCCCCCCACCCCCCTCCCCTCACGGACGATCGACTTACCTGGTCCGACGATCCTCCGGGAGGGGACGGGAGCCATGGGGGCAGCTCCGCCGACACCACACCGCCAACAGATCACCGCCATGGCGAATCACAGGACGTGATTCGCTGGGTGGTGTTCTGTTGACGTGGCAGTGGAGGTGGAGCAACCTCCACTTCCCCGCCTCCCGCCAGTATGGCTGTTGGCGGCTCTCCGTCGGTAAAAGGACGGAGAGCTGCCAACGGTCATAATAGGCAGAGCGGAAAAACGCCACCACTGGCGGTCTTCCGCACGGCGGTCCCTCGGCGGTCTTCAAAAAAGACCGCTGAGGTTGTAATGACCCCCTATGTATTTCTGAGTCTGATCATATGATATAAATACTGGTTTCAAGATGGTGGCTGCTAGGTTGACAAAGGCAACTAAGGAAAGTGTATATATATATATATATATATATATATATATATATAAATATATATATATATATATATATAAACCAAACCTAAACTACACAAATATTACAAAGTTATAATTACACCTGAAATTTATAATTTATGCACCAGCTTTAAATCACTATAACTTTATTCTTTAAATACAAGTCAAACTTAAACTACACAAAATTATAAAAGCTAACATGTTTACACATTCACTTTATAATTCAGGCAAGATCTTCAAACTCCTCCTTACACAGTGTATTGAATTCGGTAGCCACACTACATTAACTATAACTTGCGGCTTCTCCATACACTGCTTATGCTCTTTTATATTATATTAGTTATACCATCATTGACTGGAGTGTAATACATTACAGTGGAGGACAGTGCTGTGCACTGTAGTGTCGTAGAGTGTAGTGTTGTATAGTGGAGTAAAGTGCAGTGGAGTAGATCAGAGTGTGGTAAAGCATATTGGTGTACAGTGGAATAGCATAGAGTGGAGTGTGGTGCAGTGGAGTAGCGTACAGTTGAATATCATACAGTTGAGTGGTTTAGAGTGGAGTGGCGTAGAGTGCAGTATGGTAAAGTGTAGAGGCGTACAAGGAATACCATAGAGTAGAGTGGTATAGAGTGGAGTAGTGTAGAGTGGAGAGGCATGGAGCAGAGTGAGGTAAATTGTAGTGGTGTACAGTGGTAAGGCGTAGAGTGGAGTGGCATACACTGCAGTGACGTACAGTAGAGTGGTGTACAGCAGAATACGATACAGTGAAGTGGCAGAGAGTGAAGTGGCATACAGTGTAATAGCTTGGAGTGAAGTGGGGAACAGTAGAGTTCCAGGCAGTGTAATAGCGCACAGTGGAGTAGTATAGATTGTAGTAGTGTACAGCGGACTGGCATAGTCTGGAGTGGTGTAGAATGGAGGGGCGTAGTGCGGAATAGCATAGAGTGTGATGGTGTAGAGTGGAGTGGTGCACAGTGGAGTGGAGTAGAATATAAAGGTATATAGTGAAGCAGCGTACGGTGGATAGGGTACAGTACAGTGGCATTAAGTGGAGTGGTGTAGATTGGAGTGGCATAAAATGGAATAGGTTTGAGTGGAGTGACGTACCGTAGAGATGCATACAGTGGAATAGCGTAGAGTAGAGTGGTGTGGAGTTTAGTGTTGCAAAGTGGAGTGGGGAAGACTGGAGTTGCAAATACTGGAGTGGCAAAGAGTGCATTGGCGTAGAGTGGCATAGCGTAGAGTGGAATATTGTCAAGTGGAGTGGGGTGGGTTGGAGTTGTTTAGAGGTGTAGGTGTGCACAGTCAAATAGTGTAGATTGGGGTGGAGTGGCATAGAGTGGAATAGCCTTGAGTTAAGTGGCGTAGAGGGGAGTGCAATAAAGTGGAGCAGCATATAGTGGAGTAGAGTGGAGTTGTGTAGAATGGAATAGCATTAAGTGTAATGGCATAGGGCCAGATGTAGCAAAAAAATATTTTGCGAGTTGCAAATTGCGAGTCACAGCGACTCGCAATTTGCAACTCGCAAAATATTATTCAGAAAGATGTCTCAGACACCTTCTGCGCTATGGGGTCGCAAAGACCCACCTCATGAATATTAATGAGGTGGGTCGCAGTTTGCGACCCCATAGCGAGTCAAAGCACTCACAGGGATGGTGGCCTGCTGGAGACAGCAGACCACCATGTCTGTGACTGCTTTTAAATAAAGCAGTTTTTTTTTTCTTTTTGCAGCCCGTTTTCCTTAAAGGAAAACAAGCTGCAAAACGAAAAACTTCCGAAACCATTTAGTTTCGATTTTTTCAGAGTAGGCAGTGGTCCATAGGACCACTGCCTGCTCTGAAAAAATATTTTTTTGGGCATTCACAAAGGGGAAGGGGTCCCATAGGGACCCCTTCCCTTTTGCGAATGTGTTACCATCCACTTCAAGTGGATGGTAACTGCGAGTTGGTTTGCGACCGCATTCGCGGTCACAAACCAACTCAGCATGGCGATGCGGTCGCAAATAGGAAGGGAACACCCCTTCCTATTTGCGAGTCACAGCCTCAAATTGCGAGTCGGTACCGACTCGCAATTTGAGGTTGTGCATCGCGTTAAGCCTTTTGCGCGTCGCAAACTGCATTTTTTGCAGTTTGCGACGCGCAAAAGGCTTCCTACATCTGGCCCGTAGAGTGGAGTGGCATAGAGTGGAGTGGTGGAGAGTGAAGTGGTGCACAGTGGAATAGAGCATAGTGTGTCGTAGTTTGGACTCTTTCTCTGAGCAAGACTGCTGGTTTCAGGATGACAGTACTTTTGTTTGTAGGCGACTGAGTCTTTCCTACAACAAGTCGCAACTGTTGTCCCAACCTTACCGGCTCACTAGCAGCACCTCACCAGAAACACTATAGTAAAATGTGATTTATGGCAGTCGTTTAGGCATGGACTCAAAATAAGATATCACAGGGAATGTCGTGGTTAAACGGAGATTACCCTTTTCTCACAGATATATTATGTCTCATACAAACAAAGGCAATAACACAGATGCAGTGAAGTTATAATAGTTTTTATTTAACATAACTGCAATTTGCGATAAGTTGCATGAACTGCAATGATTAGGATAATGAATATAGCAAGTAACAGTATTGTGAAGAAGAGAGTCATTGTTATGAAGACCCCCACCATTTTGCAATACATGAAAGAGATGTATATAAGATGGAATATGCCCTAATACCCTAATGAGAATAGGCCTAACCTCCTACCTAAAGGAGAGTTGGGTTCGTTAAACCTAATCTGCCAATGCCGTGTCCATGAGAGGAGCCCCCAACCCTTGTTACCTTGGAATGAGGTTTCTATCTCAGACTCCGCAGGGACACGAAGACTTGGTCAGCGTCAAGATGACTGCAGCATCGGTATCAGCGATGGTGGCGATGCCCTCTGGTCAGAATCCCTCTGATTATCTGTCTAAAGTGTGATGTATTTATACAGATCTACAAGGTCCCCTGACGTAGGTGTATTCCTAAACAATAGATAACAGGCATGCTTGGGACGGCAATTAATATCAACAATCCCTTGAAAGTATAGAGAGGGAAAATCCCTAAGTGTGAACATCTACTCTTTGTTTGTCTTTGGTGGTTGATCTTGACGCCTTGGCACGGTGACACTGATAATGTAACTCATAACAAGTGGCTTAACTATAAACAAGGCAGCCATCTTAGAAGAAATAAATAATTAAATAGGCTAAGACAGAGCAAGCTAAGTAGGTTAAAAGTCACTAGGTGACGGTGCACGAGTCTACAAGCCAGTGGCTAAACTAACTCCTGCTATCCCATTAAAAAGAACTAGGATTCACTACAAGTGGAGTAATGTAGAGTGAAGTTCCGCACAGTGGAGTTGGGTAGACTGGAGTGGCAAAGAGTGGAGTGGCAAAGAGAGCAGTAGCATAGATTGAAATAGCGTAGAGTGGATTGAGGTGGATTATAATGGGGTAGAATGTAGTGGTGTACAGTGTAATAGTGTAGACTGGGGTGCTGTACAGTTAAGTGGCATGAAATGGAGTGTTAAAGAGTGGAATAGCATAGAGTTTCATTGTGTAGAGTGGAGTGGCTTAGAGTGGAGTAGCACAGAGTGGAGTGGTGTAGAGTGGAGTGGCAGTGACTGTATTGGCAAAGAGTAGAGTGGCATAAAGTGGAATTGGGTAGAGTGAGGAGTGGTGTACAGTGGAGCACTGTATAATGGAGTGGCATAGAATGAAATTCTGGAGAGTGTAGTGGCGTACACTGGAATAGCGCTAGAGTCTAAGTTCTGGAGAGGAGTGGCGTGCTATGGGTTCGTGTAAAGTGGAGTGGTGTACAGTGGGCTAGCGTAGAGTCTAGTGTCATGAAGTGGAGTGGTATACAATATAATAGCATAGAGTGGAGTCGGGTGGAGTGGAGTGTTATAAACTGAAGGCGCGTATAGCGTAGCATCATATTATTGAGTGCCATACAGTGAAGTAGCATACAGTGGATTGGCATAGAGTGGAGAGGCAAACGGGGGATAGTGTAGAGTGGAGTGGCATATAATTGAATGTAGGAGAGTAGAAGAGCGTGGGTTGGAGTTGTGTAAACTGGGGTGGCACAGAGTGTAGTCGTGTACAGTAAAGTGTCATTCAGTGCAATACTGTAGAGTGGATTGGCATACAGTGAAGCAGCATACAGTTGAGTAGAAAACCTTCCACCAAGCATTAATGATTACTAGAACACCAATGGAAAGAAATCATGCTATAAGGCAACAAAAACAACAGCACATCTTAGATCATGCAAACAACACTTTATTGCAACTAATACAGCACCACATACCATTCAGATGGCAACATGTTGCTGTCCACCATGCAAATTGTACACCACTTATAGATGGAGAAATGATCAGTTGAATTTACTCTAGCACATAATCGACATGCTATCTGGTGAAACACACAGGCCCGAAGCAACTATTAGGTGAGTAATGTCTGTAGCCTCAGGGTGCTACAAATAGTCAGTGCAAATTAGTGAAAGGGACATGCTCCAGCTGTATCCCCACCCTTATCATGTGCATGGAACAACGCACCTTCTCTCTCCTCCCAAAGTCACTCAAACATCACATACCACATTGATGCAGATTATGCACTGCTATGTTTGAAAACCTTGAATTACATTGAAATCATAACCTACGTTCTACAATATATCCAGTACTGGATGAGAAGACACTATCTTAAGAACAACTCACTTTCTTTTTATGTTTCATTCACTCACATCCAGGTCCATCGTGGATCAACACTTACACAGTGCTGAAATGTTAACTTGTGATTGTGAAATACACCAAATCACTAGAATTCTTCTGGGATAGAAATGTAAACTTCCAGCCTAACATCAACTCTTTGGCCAAAAAGACAGATTGATAGATCAGTCTCCCCAGATGAGAATGACTTTAAACAAGTGGTACAAGGTGTGGTGGTATTGAGTCAAGACTATAGAAACTAATACTGGTGGAAATTTCTAAACAATAGCTAGCACCTTTCAAAGCGTCATTACATGCAACAGCCACATTTACCAATGGCTCACCAACGTTTGATCATATCTCCATTCCTAACCACCCAGAACTCACTATCAGTTGAGATGAGAGGTACCTCTAAGCCAGCCTGCATTAAAGACAATCATTTTGGTTCCTTGTCCTCTATTTAATCTAGAAACTGTTTGGTTCACATCTACTGTAGAGGACTCCATGCTTCTCGAAACCTCTTATTTCAAAAAGACAAAGTAACTTGAATAATCCTTCTCTGGAAATTCCATCATGATTAGGAACTCCATGCTTTTGGGCTTCAGGGCATTATACTCTTGACATACAATTAAAAATAATAAAATATCTGTTGGTTCAATATCAGATCACAACATGAGATAAACATAGCTGTGAAAATTGCTTTTGCAAATCTACTTTTGGCAATTCTTGATTGACTTGTACCTATATTAGTTTAGTCTTTGTTATAGTAGCCCACACATCTATATTATCTTCCATTTTATCGTTAGCACCTTCCAATGGAGCATGCAACCTGTGTTGTTATGTGCTTAGGAAGTTATGATGGCTTTACTTCCATATTAATTTACATTGTAGATTTATGCCTATGTGAAATTATATTGTATCCTTATTATTTTATAGTTTAGACTTCTGCATTATTTCATATTTGGTTGATTTACTCCCATAATATTGTATATTATAGGCTTTCTCCCACATTATTAGATATTGTCTTGAGATTCATTTTGGTAGGTGAACTGTTTATTTGCCTATATTTTATACAATCTGTAGAACACTGTAGAGGGAGATGTATCTTAAAATATGTTATACTACAGTCTTCACATTTTTGCTCTATTTATTTGTAAACATGTAATATTCACCATCTTGTAGCATGTAACAGGTAACTTGGGGTTTAATGTTCAAAGCTATTTTACAGCTTGATTTGCAAAATACAAGTCTTTGCAATAGCAAAATAGCATTTGGACATGTTCAAAACTCAAATCAGGATTTCATATCTTGTTACCGAATCGCAAAATAGGTTTGCGATTGAATACCAAATTACAAATCGAAAGAAGCATGTTTAGGGCATCCCGGCCAATCTGCAATTCCTTATGGTAATGTATCAATGGTTTGTTACGGCAATTGTGGTTGCAAATCATTAATAGGTTACTGACACTTTAAGGGAGTAGGTAACCCACTTGTAAATGGGAAGGGTCCCTTAGGAACCCTTACCCCTTTGTCTGTGTTGTAAAAGACAATATTTGGGAGTAGGCAGAGGCCCCTGGGACCACTGCTCACTTGTAAAAAAAAACAAAGTTGTAACTTTTTTTTTTGTACATGAATCCCGTTTACCTTTAAGGAAAACAGGTTGCATTGAATACGTTTCAACATATGTCGGTTCACAAAGAAACAATGTAGTCAGTAAAGTTGGTGCGCAAATTGCAACCACTTTTACAGACTACATTGTGCAAACATAAGGCCCTTGGGGCCAGATGTAGCAAACAGTTTGCACATCGCAAACAGCGAATTTCGCTGTTTGCGACCTGCAAACTGCACTTGGCAATGCACAAAACCCCTTTTGCGATTCAGTAACCTGGTTACCGAATCACAAAACAGGTTTGCGAGTCGCAGTTAGGAAGGGGAGTCCCCTTCCTAATTGCTAGTTGCAGTGCAATGCCAGATTGCTTTGTGACCGCAGTCAGCACCCATCTCAAATGGGTGCTAACCTATTCATAAAAGGGAAGGGGTCCCGACAGGACCCCTTCCCCTTTGTGAATGGCATTAAAAATGTTTTTACAGAGCCGGCAGTGGTCCTATACGTTTCATTTTTTAGTTTTGTAATGCATCTCATTTTTCTTTAAGGAAAACTAGCTGCATTACAAAAAAAAAACTGCTTTATTTAAAAGCAGTCACAGACATGGTGGTCTGCTGTCTCCAGCAGGCCACCATCCCTGTGAGTGCCGTGAGTCTCAAGGGGGTCGCAAATTGCGACCCACCTCATTAATATTAATGAGGTGGGCCTTTGCGACCCCCTTGCGAGTCGCAGATGGTGTCAGGGACACCATCCTACATTCCAATTTGCGACTTGCAAATTGCGAGTCACTCTGACTCGCAATTTGTAAGTCGCAAATTGGAATAAACCTACATCTGGCCCTTGGTCTCTTGTAAAATGCTCTATCACCCTCTGGGTCTCGTCTGCTGATAAATAAATGCAATCAAATTATATTTTGCTTGCACCTTTTCTGGCTACATACAACATACGAACAACATGAACCCATCCTATGTTGAACTCAGTCCACGAGGGAAGTCACTGATGAGTCCAGTGAGTTCAAAATCAGGGTTGGATTGGGAAGGCTGGCAGTCGGGAACTGGGCGATGGGCCGGTGCCACATGGTCACATGTGGTCTGTTTTTTTAGAGCCTCAGTCGATGGGTCCACAGAACCTTACAGTCTTGCAGCTCCATCCTCCCCCCTCCCAGGCTACTGTAAAGTGTATTTTTCTCAGACACACTATCTCCCCACCCGAGCCAGGTTTGGGGCCAGGTGTTGCTCTGGCCCTCATCCATTCTCACCTCAGCCCCCCACGTGCCCAACTCAGTCCAGCAGCAGTGTTTTTCATCTGACCTCTCCCAGCTGGACTACCACATTTTGGCCTTGATGGAGGGGGGAGGAGGGAGTATGCAAAGGCTGCACTGGGGACTGGGGTGTTGTCACTTCAGCCTCAGTGTCTTTTAGGCACTGGTGGAGTGGGTTTGCAAGTGCACAGACTTTGGTGTGAGATCGCCTTTCCCAGAGAATAAAATAGAGAAGATGAAAACTATGTTCTAGTCCTAGCTTGGCTCAGCATCCTGTGATTCTGGGCAAATCATTTAGGCCCGGATTTATACTTTTTGTTGCAAACCTGCGTTAGCGCAGGTTTGCGGCAAAAGTATAGCGTCGGGTACCGCCATTCCTAGACACCGGCAGGGCACCATATTTAAGGTATGGCGCTAGCCGGAGCTAGGGCTCTGTTAGCGTCCACAGGTCCTGGGAGCCGTAGGGCGCCAAATTATGGTGCTACACTGCAAAAAATTGCCTCTAGGCTGTGTAGCACCATTTTATGTCTCTGACCATGGAAATCTGCCTACAGGTCCCCTAACTCCTGCCCATACCCAGGTGTTAAATATTGCCGCTAAGCAGGCTTAGCGCCAATATTTAAGGCCCTCCTCCTCCCGTGTGTGATTTTTGCATGGGAGGTAAAATAAGGCGCTAGGGCCTTTGAGGCATGTTTTTGCCCGGGAATGCCTACCTTGCATCTCAGTGACCCAAGGTAGTATTCTGCTGGCAAAAAATTACGTTAACTCCAATATTTTGGCCCTGACCATGTCTAGCTGGGGTGAGCGACCCTTGACCCCAGGGTAGGTCCCTCCCCCGTCCTCACAGCGCCACCAGACCTGTGTGCCTTCTCCCTATTACTGTCTGCCCGCTTGGTTTTGCCTGTGTGTGCCCTTTGCTTTCTGCTTGTTGTGATCGCGCTCCCCTCTCTCCGTGTACCCCGAGTGTGTGCCCTTTGCTGTCTGCCTGCTTGGTTTTGCCTGTGTGTGCCCCTCGCTGCCTGCTTGTTGTGATCGCGCCCCCCTTCTCTCCGTGTACCCCGAGTGCCTGCCTTCGCCGAGTGTCCCCGCCGCCCCCCGTCCTTCCGCCGCCTTTTCTCCTCGTTTTCCGCGTTTTTTTTCACGTTTTTCGTACCTTTTTCGGTACTTTTTCGTTTATAGGCCTCCTCGCCACTCTCGAGGCTTCCCGCCGTTGCTTTCCCGCTTTTTCACCTACCCGCTCACCTCCCGCCTCCCAGCTAACCCCGCCTCCCCGGCTACCCCTTAAATGGCGGCCGCTGCGAGGCCGTAGTAGCGACCCTTGACCCCAGGGTAGGTCGCTCCCCCGTCCTCACAGCGCCACCAGACCTGTGTGCCTTCTCCCTATTACTGTCTGCCCGCTTGGTTTTGCCTGTGTGTGCCCTTTGCTTTCTGCTTGTTGTGATAACGCTCCCCTCTCTCCGTGTACCCCGAGTGTGTGCCCTTTGCTGTCTGCCTGCTTGGTTTTGCCTGTGTGTGCCCCTCGCTGCCTGCTTGTTGTGATCGCGCCCCCCTTCTCTCCGTGTACCCCGAGTGCCTGCCTTCGCCGAGTGTCCCCGCCGCCCCCCCGTCCTTCCGCCGCCTTTTCTCCTCGTTTTCCGCGTTTTTTTTCACGTTTTTCGTACCTTTTTCGGTACTTTTTCGTTTATAGGCCTCCTCGCCACTCTCGAGGCTTCCCGCCGTTGCTTTCCCGCTTTTTCACCTACCCGCTCACCTCCCGCCTCCCAGCTAACCCCGCCTCCCCGGCTACCCCTTAAATGGCGGCCGCTGCGAGGCCGTAGTAGCGACCCTTGACCCCAGGGTAGGTCGCTCCCCCGTCCTCACAGCGCCACCAGACCTGTGTGCCTTCTCCCTATTACTGTCTGCCCGCTTGGTTTTGCCTGTGTGTGCCCTTTGCTTTCTGCTTGTTGTGATCGCGCTCCCCTCTCTCCGTGTACCCCGAGTGTGTGCCCTTTGCTGTCTGCCTGCTTGGTTTTGCCTGTGTGTGCCCCTCGCTGCTTGCTTGTTGTGATCGCGCCCCCCTTCTCTCCGTGTACCCCGAGTGCCTGCCTTCGCCGAGTGTCCCCGCCGCCCCCCCGTCCTTCCGCCGCCTTTTCTCCTCGTTTTCCGCGTTTCTTTCACGTTTTTCGTACCTTTTTCGGTACTTTTTCGTTTATAGGCCTCCTCGCCACTCTCGAGGCTTCCCGCCGTTGCTTTCCCGCTTTTTCACCTACCCGCTCACCTCCCGCCTCCCAGCTAACCCCGCCTCCCCGGCTACCACTTAAATGGCGGCCGCTGCGAGGCCGCGCAGCGGACGCACGCAGCGGGCGCGCCGCTGGCGCGCCGAAGGCGCGCCTAAGGCAAGCCCGTCTGCGCCCGTCCGCGCCTGGACCACGCCCAGCGCCCGACCCCCCTGGTCCCCACGCCTCCCGCCTGACCTACGACTCCACCACGCTCACCAAACTCAACCCTGGCCGCACGCCGGGCTGCTATCGCGCCACCCCGAAACGGACCCACGGATCCTTCACCTGCAACAACTGCCGCTTCACCTGCCTTCGGGCCCACTCCGCTCCCGCCAAGAACAACCCCCCCAGAAGCAATCTCCACTGCATCCTGGTCAACACCCGATCCATCCACAGGCACGCCATCGAACTGTGGAACCTCATCAACTCAACAAACCCGGACATCGCCTTCCTCACCGAGACCTGGATGAACCCCTCCTCGGCACCCGACATCGCCATAGCCATCCCCGACGGCTTCAAAATCATCCGGAAAGACCGCACCAACCGCATCGGAGGAGGCATCGCCATCGCACACAAAAACTCCATCCGCATCTCGACCCACACCGACGACTCACTCCCCGACGCCGAACATCTCCACTTCACGATCCACAGCGACCCCAAGACCACCCTCAGAGGCACCCTCATGTACAGACCACCAGGACCCCGCGCCAAGTTCAGCGAAGACATCGCAGACTTTGTCAACCCTCACGCACTCCTATCCACCGACTACATCCTCCTAGGAGACCTCAACTTTCACCTGGAGAACCTCACCGACAAAAACACCACCGCCCTACTGGACAACCTCGCCAACCTGGGACTGAAACAACTAGTCAACACACCCACCCACCACGCCGGACACACGCTCGACCCCATCTTCTCCTCCAGCAAACACATCACCGTCAGCCATACCACCGAACTCACCTGGTCGGACCACAGCTGTGTCCACTTCAGCTTCAAGAAGACCACCGTGCTTCACCACACCCAGCAACCACCAAGAAGACACTGGAATCGTATCACCACTGAACAGCTCGCAGCAACGCTCTCCCAGAACCAACCCACCAGCACCACCGACCCAAACGAAGCTGCCAACACCCTCACAAGCTGGATCTCCGACTGCGCCAACCTCCTGGCCCCCCTGAAGACTCAAGCCAACACCAACAACCACAAGAAAAACTCCTGGTTCACCCCCGACCTCAAGAACTCCAAGAAAGAATGCCGCGCCCGCGAGAAGGCGTGGCGCCTCAACCAGACCGAAGAGAACATGTCAGCTCTCAAGGACGCCACCCGCCAACACCACCAACACCTCCGCGCCGCACGAAAAACAGCCTACCGGAACAGACTTGACAACAACGCCCACAACAGCAAGGAACTATTTGGCATCGTCAAAGAGCTCTCCAACCCGGACGCAGAAAACAACCCTATTCCCCCCTCACAGGACCTCTGCGACTCCCTCGCAAACTTCTTCCACCACAAGATCATCGACATATACAACAGCTTCCCGACCCCCAACGCAAACCCCCACCCGGAACCCGCCACCGACATCACCACCATCCTCACCTGGAGCCCTACCACCACCAAGGAGACCACCCGCGTCATGAACTCGATCCACTCCGGATCCCCATCAGACCCCTGCCCGCACCACATCTACAACAAGGCCGACAACATCATCGCACCGCACCTCCGAGACGTCATCAACGCCTCCCTCACCGCCGCCACCTTCCCGGAGAGCTGGAAACACGCAGAGCTCAACGCCCTCCTAAAGAAACCTACAGCAGACCAGACCGAACTCAAAAACTTCCGGCCCATCTCTCTCCTTCCATTCCCCGCCAAAGTGATTGAGAAAATCGTCAACGCTCAACTCACCACCGCCCTGGAAACCAACGACTCCCTCGACCCCACACAGTTCGGTTTCAGGGCCAACCACAGCACCGAAACCGCCCTCATCGCAGCCACGGACGACATCAGAGCCCTGACCGACAAGGGAGAAACCGTGGCCCTCATACTCCTGGACCTCTCTGCAGCCTTCGACACGGTCTGCCACCGCACCCTGATACACCGCCTCAGCAACGCCGGCATCAGAGGCAAGGCCCTGGAATGGATCGTCTCCTTCCTCTCCGGAAGGACTCAGAGAGTCCGCCTGCCCCCCTTCAGATCCACAGCCACGGAGATCATCTGCGGCGTACCCCAAGGATCCTCCCTCAGCCCCACTCTCTTGAACGTCTACATGACCCCCCTGGCGAACATCGCACGCAAACACGGACTCGACCTCATATCCTACGCCGACGACACCCAGCTCATCTTATCCCTCACAAACAACCCCACCTCAGCTAGGACCAGACTACATGAAGGAATGAAGGAAGTAGCGAACTGGATGACAGACAGCCGGCTTAAACTGAACACAGATAAGACGGAGGTCCTCATCCTCGGCCCTACTCCCGCCGCATGGGACGGCTCCTGGTGGCCCCCCGCCCTAGGCAGCACTCCCCAACCCACCGACCACGCACGCAACCTCGGCTTCATCCTGGACTCATCCCTCTCCATGACCAGACAGGTCAACTCGGTGACCTCGGCATGCTTCAACACCCTCCGCATGCTCCGCAAGATCTTCCGCTGGATCCCCACCGACACCAGGAAGACCGTCACCCACGCCCTCGTCACCAGCCGCCTGGACTACGGGAACACCCTATACGCCGGCATCACCACCAAGCTGCAGAGGAAACTACAACGGATCCAGAACGCTGCCGCACGACTCATCCTGGACATACCCCGCCACCACCACATTTCCGGACACCTGAAGAGACTTCATTGGCTCCCAGTCAACAAGAGGATCACCTTCCGACTCCTCACCCACGCACACAAAGCCCTCCACGACCTCGGACCCAAAATCATCAACAACCGCGTCTCCTTCTACACCCCTCCGCGCACTCTACGCTCAACCGGACAGGCCCTGGCAGCCGTACCCCGCATCCGCAAAGCCACCGCCGGAGGAAGATCCTTCTCTTTCCTAGCAGCGAAAACCTGGAACTCTCTGCCCAGCCACCTTCGCGCCATACCTGACCACCTCTCCTTCAGAAGGCAGCTCAAGACCTGGCTCTTCGAGCACTGACCCCCCCCCCCCTCCAGCGCCTTGAGACCCTTTATGGGTGAGTAGCGCGCTTTATAAATGCGATTGATTGATTGATTGATAGCGCTAAAATATAAATATGGAGTTAACTTTGCACCGGACTTGCGTAAAAAATTTTATGCAAATCCAGCGTAAACAGATTATAAATATGCCCCTTAATCTCCAAAGACCTAAAGTGAAAATAAATTTGATCTTGTGCAATATAACTAGTGCTCATGTGAATTGCTCCAGTGCTTGAGGGCCGAGTTCACGCTATATCAAACTACACAAAAACACAAAACTGGCCAGATTCTGCAAAGGTTCAAGCCATGATAAATACAAGTACTCTTTATATAAAAACATGATATTCCTTACTAACATTACTTTTTTGACTTTGTCTAGTTTTAACTATGTCATCTTTAGAACACATTTTAATGTGCTGTTTTTAATACATCTGCTTTTAAAAGGCATAGTGATAAGAGGAAAAATACTGTCTGTGGGTGATTTCCTTCATTTTTGTATCAAATACGACATTGAAATACCACTCATGCTGGAAAAAAACGACCTGGTGGCAACACTAGCCAGATCAGTGGTTGTGGCCCTTGGGCAATTTTATTTCACCTCACCCAGCCTAGCCGAAATGCAGTGCTTCTATTGTTTTCGCCAACGAAACTCTCTATTATATTAAAAATGTTTAATTTAACAAACACGTCTCTAAAAATGAGTTCAATGAGATTAAACAAATGGCAATCCATGAAAGAAACGATCTGGCAATTGGGACCACTTTTTTTGGGAGTGCCCGGGCCTAATTGTGATCCCATTCGGACCCTGTTCATAACCACTGCAGCTGTGCATTGTTTTGCTAGAACCACATAATACAACATAGCATAGTACAAGGGTGCATGGTGCAAGCCACAATAGACATTAAGGCCCTCATTACAAGTTTGGTGGGCGGTATTCGCCGCCCGCCAAACTTTTCCTGCCTTCAGACAGCCTGTGCAGCTTTTCTGCCCGCCGGCCTTGTGGTGAACAGGGCCTTAACTTTAACGCCGGCTCTTAATGGAGCCAGCACCAGTGTGGCAGGTGTAGCAGTACCCGTCGCACATTCCACTGCCTGTAATTTGGGCAGTGGAATGCGTGATGGGGCTGTGTATGTGGGCCCCCTGACGCCCCTATTCTGCCAGCTGGTGGTATGGGGACTTGTAATCCCCAGGGCTGCGCTGCTGCAAGCAGCGCTGCCCTGGAGGATGAAAACCACCAGAACCGCCAGGCTGCCAGCTTGCAGCAGCCTGGCGGTGTCGGTGGTTCAACCATGGCGGCTCTGCCATGGTCATAATGTGGCAGTCATGCGACCGCCAGACTTGTAATGAGGGCCTATGTCTGGGTAGTTCTGTGTTAGGATAGCAGGCATGGCTCAGGTCAGGATAGAGATGCCTCTTTGCATAGGTCTGTTCTGAAATGCAGTGCTCTGTGTGCTGAAGGCCTGGATACAGGTACACTGAAAACCCTGGCTATCTCAGTACGTAAATAACTCTGCATGGGGAAGATCAGACAGAGCTTCGCTGTGAGAGGGTTTTGGCAGTGCCTGGGGGTCATCTTGGTAAAAGTGCACAGCGGGTGCTCTTGAATGGTCGCTATTGCGTGGTATGAGTCAGGACAGATGTGTATTGTGGAAGCTCCTATAACGTAAAATAATATACATAAGTGTAAGCTCGAAGGCCATCTTTTTTTACACTCCTTGTCAGTTAACATGTGATGAAGCTGAAATGAAGGTTTACATTTATTAGCGCATAAACGTAGTGTAGCAATAATCAAGTGTGACTTTAATCGAACTAAATAAGATTGTACGGGGACAAATGTGCCCCCAGAGTAGTTTGCCAACATTTATAAGCGTGCTTCATATAACGTGATGTATTAGAATTGTACTAGCTTGACATAATCGTAAACGTGTGCCATGATTTGCTTGTTAGAAATGTTTTAGCTTAGCATAACTTTAGTGGAGGCTTTGGCCTAGCTGCCTTGTCTCACGGTTTAGATGCCCGTATTTTTCCAATGTGCTAGTAAACGTGTATTCTTGCTTGAAGCTGTACTTTTCCAGTGAGATCGTTCACATGCTTATCTTAAGGTTTCGTGCCAGCCTGGCATCTTTTTTTCTTCACTCCAAGGTCAATCTGCAGGTGCAGACAATGGACGCTCTGAAAGTGAGTTAATTGGTAAAATATGTTGCAACTTACGTTCCCGACTTCAAGGATAATGTATGCTTAAGTAAAAGCTTGAGAACTGTTGTTTTTGATTGGATAATTTGAAGCCAACCTATGAACCCTCCAATGGAAGACCCTACTGGATTTGAACTGTTGTCTATTTAAACCAGGTGTACAAGGAAGAAAACGGCCATTACCCATCGGACATTATTGCCTATCTTCTACGATGCCAATTGATGTTCGACGCCATTTTGAGAGACTTTGATGCTTTCTCTAATCGAGAGAAAGAGACTTTAAGTAATTCTCGCCCTAGAGACTTTAACTTTGATTTGCCCCTTTGCATGAAGTAATAGTTGTCCTTTTATCTTGCCGCCGTGAGGCAATTGCCCCCGTCCACCCTGCCCCTTTGCCCCGTCCCATGCTGATCGAATCCGGTACCTGTGAGACGAAGACTTCCTTGAATGCTGATTGGATTTGGTAATTATGAAAGGAAAATTGTACAATTGCATTGTGTTTTCTTTTTAGGTAACCAACTGCTGATTTTGGATAAGCGCCTTAGTTAGGAGTTTTCCAAATTGATGTTGCTAAATTGTTTTTGCATGAAGTCCCACATGCTGATGCTAATTCGAGGTTAGATGAGGATTCATTTGATGCACGATGCAATTTGAGATCTTGTTATGCTGACTAAATGTATGCAATTAGCCCATTACAGATTGTAGTTTTAGTGGTTTGCGTTGCCGTTATAGAAGGCATTGTTATTCAAATGCTGCATAGATTGCATCTGTTTCGTCGATATGGACAGCTATTAATGTTCATTTACATATATCATTTGGTGTTGAGACACATCTACATTGTGCTAGCTTTGTTAATATAGGGAAATAAATTCATTAACTTTGCATAAAACTGGTGTGGTTATTCATGACTGAAAGGTCATGGTTTCGCCGAAATGTATTCAGGATTAATTGTGAAGTGTTATGTTGATCAGGGCATTGCTTATGTTCGTTATTGATTATTGATTTGATTTGGACTGACTACTCCCGGGTGAAGAGAGTCCCACTTGGTCAAAAGATTCATCGACCCAAGAGCGTCCAACTACAGGTACATTATTAGGCTGGGAACGCTCTATCAGTAGATGGTAGCAGAGGACGGTTTCGCCCTTTGGGACCCATTAGTCTTAAAGTACATGGTGTTGAATTAACGGTTACGCCCTTTGAGACCCCACTCGAGAAGTTGAATTAGATTTTTCTTGGGTAAAACAGATTGAGAGAATGATGATGGGCTAAGTCCCCCGCGACTTTCCCGGGATCTCGGAGCTTGCGAATGGAGAGAACGGAGGTGTGGAATCGGCGTTGGTGGTACTAGTGACGGTATGAGTGAAGTTAGGGTTTTGCGCTTGCACAGCTTATGGCCGCAGATTGTGTGAAAAGGTTGTGAGGATTTTAGAGAATAGCGGAGGTGCGACTCCGAGTGTAGAAGTAGAGAAGTCGTCGAACTTCATAGAGAATAGCGGAGGTGCGACTCCGAGTGTGAGAGTAGGGAAGTCGTCGAACTTCATGTGCGTGTGGCGCTTTGTGCAGAAAAAGGTCCACGTGGTTGGTGTTGTTGAGACGGGCCCTGCGAGGTCAAGAGACTCCGGAGTATGTTGAAAAGTGTATGAGACACTTGTTTTATGTTGTGGTCTGGTCGGTTTAATAGGTTGATCGGGCGTGGTCAACGAGTCGGTACGTGTGTAAAGGGAGTGAAAGAAACTTCGACTTCGGGCTTTGACAAATTCTAAGTGCACTAGAATAGATCATTGACAAGTTGAGAGCAGAGTCTGCGGGTCAGATTTGCTTGCGAAAGTGGGGACCGAGAAAGATGGAATAACTGCCGAGGCTAGTGAAAAATCCCTAAGGTCCTGAAGCGATTGTGTTACCCTTCCTGTAGTAAACCGACAGATCTGTTTTATATTTTTGGTTGCTCGCGATACATGCTAGAAGTTGTTACGAGAGGAGCTGAGTGAAGGAGGACAAGCCGCGAGGCTTTGTCAGCCGCAGTGTGTGTGAGTGTGACGTCACTAGGAGCCGCGCTGGGATAGGTTGGTTGCGCACGGATTGGACGCAGTCCGTGGGGCTCGATTGGAAGGGGAAAGGCAAGCGAAGAGTATTCCGGGAATTAAAGTCACCTATTGATTACAAACTTTGTGAAATAAAAGACGAGAAAATGAAATTTTTTAAAGCATTAAAGAGTGCGATGAAGGGGGAGTCTTACATTAAAGCGAGCGTAGGAGAGGAGACTCCACCCGAAGGTACACCAGCTTACATTGTAATGGAGGAGAAGGGGGTAGCTCCGTGTCTTTGGCTAAAGCAATGGCACAAGCTGACAGAGAAACATGGGAGCGTAGCGTTCCCGATCCATGGGACATTCAATATAAGGATTCTAGAGAATTTGAGATTTGCGATGTACGACATGAAGGTACCTCCAAGGCCAGCACAGTTTGAGGCTCTAGCAATTTGGGAACTAATGGCTAGACAGCAACAGCAAAAGAAGTTCGAGACCAGGATGAGGAAGGTAGAAAAGACACTAGCGGATGCTAGGTGGGATAATGCACAGAAGGTGTGGAGGTCAGATATACTGCAGGGGATAAAATTGTTTCCCGCAATTGCTAAGGAAGAAGAGGAGACAGGCAAGAAAGCTACCTGTAAGTCGAACAGGAGGTGTTCCAAAGATAGAGAAGATGAGTCAGATGATGAGGAGTTCATCATGCAATTGCTGAACGACCGTCCACCGCCTTATGCGGAGAGTGGACAAGGTCCAAGTACCAGTTCTGCCCCTCCGGCACCGGTACAGAGTAATGAAACTCCAGACTCAGAAACGCCATTGGGATCTAAGGACCCGAGTTTACTGTTCACCCCGCAGATACCGCAGGTTAGGAGAATATACCCAGATGTGCCTATGTTGAAACCAGCAGAAAACTATCAGCCGCAGGTCCCAAGGTACTACAGCAGTGACACCAGTACGGGAATGATTCTAGATTCAACCGTAATGGGAGTACAGAACGGTCACAACCCAACATTGGCACAAGCTGAATCAAACCAGTTTTTGATGCCTCAAAAGCAGATGCAGGGGGGAACAGCACATGCTCAGATGACGGGGAGTCAGACGGGCATGCCGGCAATGATGACCCACAGTGTGGGAATGAACATGTCTCAGAACATGGGGAATGGACAGAACCCGGATGCGATATCCCTACCCATTACTGTAGGTCCTCCGGTACCTTTGTACAGTCAGCCTAACTCAGGTATGAGCGGTCAGGGATTAATGGTGCAGAATGGGACGGAAAGGAGGTGCATAGAAAACACTCCAGGGATAACTCCGATAGCGGCTCAGCCAAATGGATCTGGGTCCTTGATGGAGTTTAGTCCCATATGTGCTCAGTCAACAGTGGTGAGGTCGAGCCCCCCACTGATAATACCGCTATCATCGAGCACTGAAAAGTTGCCGCAACCATCAATGGCAGTCGATGTGAATGCTACACTGATGGGGCTGAATGAGCAACAGCTAACACAGTGGTTCAACAGTCTGAATTCCACACAAAGCTCAACAAGTGGGAAGGGAGAAGACTACCTGAATAGGGTAAGATTGAGCATGGAAGCAGAAGAGTTGGTGGAAGGGACTATGGGTGTGAATAGGCTAGAGTCCTACACAGAAGAAGAGCTGAGGTATCTATGTCCCAGAATTACGAGAGAAGTGAATAAGGTACACAGGAGGTTGCAAGAGATAGCTGACAAAAACGGGATTGAGATAGACAAGACAAAACACTTGAGCAGGAGCTATAGATTGGATTTCGGGACCACAGACTTTGAACACATGAGGTCAGCAGGCATGAAGACGCACCTTAGAGAATTGCTGCAGAGTGCACAAGTGTGGAGGTGCTTAGACAAATGGGAAAGCAGGTGGGCAAAGAAAAAGGAAAAGAAGAAAGACAGTGTCCCAGAGCACAAGGAGAAAAGACCACAGAGTAGTGATGCAGTAACCATGTTACCAATGAGAGAGACAGCAGGGGGAAAATTAGTACATGTACCGTGGCACAGAAGTGACATTCAGTCTTTTACGGACGATTTTCCCAAACTGAGAGAGAAACCCATTGAATGGTATCAACAGACTGATAGGTTTGTGAAGCTTGCAAAATGTCTTTGGGAAGACCTGAACACCCTCTTTGAGATTGTGGTTCCGGCAGATTTGTGGGAGGAATGCAAAAGGGCTGTAGGTTGGCCGACAAGTGAACCAGAGAGAGACAGGGATACGGGTGCACCATCACCTATGGTGATGAGCTTGTACCACAAGGTGATTGAGCATTTGAAGACGAAGGTTGCCGCGAAAAATGTGGATTGGCAGAAGATTGATCGAACTGCCCAAGAGGCTAAAGAGTCGATTCATGGTTACTATGAGAGGTTGTTGAAGGCGTTCAAGAACTACAGTGGCACGGAAACAATAGAGGCGAAGGACATGCTTCATTTTGTGTTTAGGTTTGTGGAAGGGCTGAGACCAGAGATAAGTCAGATGATAAAGACGCATTTGATTTGTTGGCAGTCGAAACCTATTGATGAAGTGTTGACTTATGCAAAATACTGTAGCGATGAAATTGAAGTGAAACAGAAAAGGTTGAAAGAGAAGGTGATGATGATGCAGCTTAAAGCAGCTCAGACAGGTTTGCAAGGGTTGCAAGGGTTCCAACAGCAGGTACCGCAGCCGCAGCCGCAGCTGCAGGGAAATATGGTGTTTCAGCCACAGGTGAGAGGCAGAGGCAGAGGAGGTTTTGTGAATAATGGTCCGGATTTGAATACTGTTGTGACTTCGAATGGTATGCAGGCAATGAAAAGGGTGATGCCGTGTCACGCGTGCGGAATCGTCGGACATTGGAAACGCGAGTGCCCAATGATGGTGCAGGAAGGTGCAGGTGCAGGTGTTGGTCAGCAAAACAATGATGTCAATACATTCCAGACAATGAGGGGACCGAAAATGAGAGGTCCAAACCCAAATTTTCAGACCATAAATCAGTTGCAGGGATTACAGCCTATGCAGCCGCAGCAGATGCAGATGCCTCGTATGCAGATGACGCAAATGCAGCCAATGCAACAGCTGTTACCAATGGTACCTAATCAGCAAATGCAAATACCATTGGCACCAATGAATCAGCAGCAGGTGATGATTCCTTCACAGGTCTCGGGTCAGGTGATGAGTACAAACGGCACCGTACAACAGTTCCCATTACACAGTGAGAATGGAATAAACAATGTATGGGAGAGTGAGAGTTCAGATGAGGAGGGAAATTGTGTGCTTGCAGCATCCTTGGAAGTTGATCAAAAGGGTCCATATGTGGAAGGAAAAGTTATGGGTCATCGTGTTTCATTCCTGGTTGACACAGGAGCCACACGTTCAACTGTTAGGAGCATTGAAGTACCAAATTTGCCCCTCTCAGGGAGAACAGTTCAAGTGGTGGGAGTAGCACACAGGTACCTGACGAACCCAATCACAGATCCAGTACCAATCAGCATTGGTAACTACCAAGGGTTACACAATTTTGTGGTATGTGACTCAAGCCCGATAGCGCTGTTAGGGAGAGACCTATTGTGCAAATTGGGATGTTCGATTATGTGTTCGTACGATGGAATAAGAATTCAGACGAGCAGTGATGGGGAAGAAGAGGACAGTGTAGAAGGGGACGAGATGGAAGTTGTCGATGAAAATTATCCTCTGATTACCCTTCTTCCGATGTTAACTGAAGAAGATATTCCAGCTGAATTACGGGAAACAGTCGGAAAAGAAGTGTGGGATATGACAGGAAAGGAGGTGGGATTGGTGAAAGGAGTGGAACCAGTGAAAGTGACAGTAAAACCCAATGTAACCTTTCCCCAGACCCCACAATACCACATGGCACAAGACACCCTCATGAAAGTCGCCCAACTAATTGACGAGTTCGTAAAACAGGGAGTACTGAAAGAAGTGTTGAGCAGTCCATGTAATTCACCAATCATGGGACTAATAAAGCCGAGTGGAAAGGTCCGAATAGTGCAAGACTTGAGGAAAATAAATGACATCATAGTCAAATGCTGCCCTGTAGTACCGAATCCAGCTGTGATAATGTTTCAAGTCCCTTGCGATGCCGAGTGGTTCTCAATAATCGACTTGTCACAAGCATTCTTTTCAGTGCCTCTTCATGAGGACAGCCAATTTCTCTTTTGTTTCAAATTCTTAGACAGAGTTTACAGTTGGTGTCGAATTCCTCAAGGGTTTTCTGAGTCACCGTCAATTTTCAATCAGATTCTAAAGAAAGACTTGGAGGCGTTAGAATTGCCATTCGAGTCAGTCTTAGTACAGTACATTGATGACTTACTGATTGCATCTAAGACAGAAAGTGACTGCACAGCCGATACCATTGCCCTACTGAACCACTTGGGAAGGAATGGACACAAGGTGTCACCTTCAAAATTGCAGTTCTGTCAGAAGAAAGTGAAATATTTGGGTCACCAAATTGAGAAAGGGTCACGGAGAATAATGAAGGAAAGAATAACAAGTGTACTTCAAATGAGTCCACCAAAGACAAGGAGGGAGGTGAGGAAGTTTTTGGGGATGGTGAGCTACTGTCGCCAGTGGATTCCCAACTTCTCAACTCTAGCCAAGCCTTTACTGAAACTGACCCAGAAGGATGCATTGGATGAAATTGAGCTGAAAGGAGATGAGATGGATGCTTTCATTGAGCTGAAAGAGTGCATGTGCAGGGCTCCAGCTTTAGGTATGCCTGATTACACAAAGCCTTTCACATTGTTTTGTCATGAACGTGATGCATGCTCTTTGTCTGTCTTGACCCAAGCCCATGGTGGCATAAACAGACCAGTAGCGTATTTTTCAGCTACTTTGGATCCGGTCGCAGCAGCACTGCCTGGGTGTTTGCGCGCCGTAGCAGCAGTTGGTATCAGCCTCACTCAGAGTGAAGGAATAGTGATGGGACACCCATTAACTGTCATGGTCCCTCACTCAGTTGAGATACTTTTGACCCGCTCCCGAACACAACACATGACTGGAGCAAGACTCACAAGATATGAAACAATAATTCTGGGCTCACCGAATGTGCAGCTGAAAAGGTGCACTATGTTGAATCCAGCAACTTTGCTTCCTGGTGAAAATGCTGAAATTGAGAACGCTGAAGACGTCGAGCATGACTGCCTTCAGGTGACTGAATTTTGCACAAAACCCCGACCTGACATCAAGGATACTAAGCTTGATGAAAATGACCAAATTGTTTTTGTTGATGGGTCATGTTTAAGAGATGCATTGGGAATATTGAAAGCAGGATATGCTGTATGTACTGTGACAGGTGTCTTGGAAGCGTCCTGGCTCCAAGGAGTATATTCCGCACAAGTAGCAGAACTTGTAGCCCTTACAAGAGCATGTCAACTGTCTGCATTGATGAAGGTTACCATTTACACTGATAGTCAGTACGGGTTTGGAATTGTGCACGACTTTGGGCAACTATGGTCACAGAGAGGTTTCCTGACTTCTTCAGGGTCCCCAGTGAAAAACGGGGAGAGGATAAGGGAATTGTTACACGCCATTCAAATGCCAGCTGAAATTGCAGTGGTAAAGTGTAGTGCTCATACAAAAGGACAGGACTATGTTTCCTTGGGAAATGCATATGCGGATCAAGTCGCAAGATTTTGTGCCTTGAACTGTATATTGCTCAGGGACGAATGGAATTCAATAAGTGAGCCAGAGCTCGAACCAGCTGAAGCATTTGCCTTGAAGGTCGTAGATACAATGGATGAACTAAAAGCATTACAGAATAGCGTCAGGGAGGATGAAAGGGCTTCCTGGATTAAGTCACAATGTACACAGAGACTAGATGAGTTATGGGTTTCAAATGAAGGAAAATATGTTTTACCAAATTGTCTCTTATCGCAGCTAGCGCGGTTCTATCATGGGCAGGCTCACCTAGGGAGAGATGCCATGATAAGATTGTTCAAAACTGATTGGTTTAACCCCAGATTCCGTCAAGCTGCAGAAGCAGTTTGCCATCGTTGTGTCATTTGTCAGCAGATGAACCCAGGAAAGGGAACAGTTGTGAACGCGAGCCACATTGGCAGGGCCAGTGGCCCGTTCAGCAGGATGCAGATGGACTTTATTGAGATGCCTGTGCATGGAGGTCTGAAGTATGTGTTGGTGATTGTGTGCATTTTTAGTCACTGGATTGAAGCATACCCCACACGTAGAAATGACAGCCTTACAGTTGCAAAACTATTGTTGAGGGAGTTGATACCACGCTTCGGATTCCCGATCTCTTTAGAATCAGATAGGGGAAGTCACTTCAATAACGAGGTGATAAAGTTACTTTGTGAAGCGCTGAACATTGAGCAAAAACTGCATTGTAGCTATCGCCCTGAAGCATCAGGACTGGTGGAGCAGATGAATGGTACGCTGAAATCAAGAATGGCGAAAATATGTGCATCGACAAATTTGAAATGGCCTGACGCATTGCCCTTGGTGTTGATGTCAATGAGAAACACCCCTGACAGAAAGACTGGCCTGTCCCCGCACGAAATACTTATGGGCAGGGCCATGAGACTTCCTGCAGTTCCCGCAAATGCGCTTTTGAATATTACAGATGATATGGTGTTAGACTACTGCAAAGGTCTGGCTGACGTGGTTCGCTCTTTCTCTCACCAGGTGGAAGCAACCACCTTGCCACCGATCCAAGGTCCAGGACACGCACTGAAAGCAGGTGACTGGGTCGTGGTAAAGAAGCACGTGAGGAAGTCGTTTCTGGAACCCCGTTGGAAAGGCCCTTTCCAAGTGATCCTGACAACAACTACCGCTGTGAAGTGTGCGGGGGTTCCCAACTGGATTCACGCCAGTCACACAAAGAAAGTGTTGTGTCCCACAGATGAGGAAGTTGAAGCGCTGAAACTGCCAGTTCCTGATAACCAAGTGCCGAGCGCTGAGACAGAGCAAAACAGAACTAGAAGCGAACAGGCAGAAATAGAGGAGAGAGAAATATTCTCTGAAGACGAAGAAACCGACTCACTTGGGGAAGACCAAGGAGAAACCTCAGACAGCGACGAAGCAGCTGGAGGTGACAAAGAGCCTGAAGCAGCTGGAGGTGACAAAGAGCCTGAAGCAGCTGAAGGTGACAAAGAGCCTGAAGCAGCTGAAAGTGACACAGAGCCTGAAGAAAGTAACGGCGACAGAGGGCTCGAAAGAAGTGAAGAAGCAGGAGAGCCTGATCAGAGGAGGGCTTTCCCAGAAGCAGACGGAACAGAAAAAGAAAAGCAAAACCTGATTGACTCCACAGAAGGAGGGGACAAGGCGGAACAGAACGAAACTGTTCAAACTTCTCCAGAAGAGATCGCAGGTCCCTCAAGTGGACACAGCGCAAAGAAAAGACCAAGTATATCACCAGTAAAAGTAAGAACTGGAGAAAAGTTGAACGACAGTGAAGGGCCAAGAGTGAAAGAGAAAAGAAAGGAAGTGTCTGTCGTGACACCGACATCAAGTGAAGGAAAAGAATTGGCAAAAGAGGAAAGTACCAGTGAGGCAGAGTCAAAGAGAGATGCAAAATTGAAAAGGAAAAGGATACCGAACAGGAGATATTCCGGTCCTGAATGGGCATATGTAGTCCATGACGATTGGACTGACGAATTTGTATCTCTCAGCCTCGAGAACGAAGAAGAAGAGATACCAATAGAAAAGAAAAGTTTTATGGACACTGTTGATTGAAAAGCTGGTAAATGACATTGCTTGCTATAATCTAACGTGATACAACCAGCTGAGACATTGCTAAACCGGATGAGACATTTGCTAACCTGATAAGACTTTTGAAAACCTGATTGACCCTTAAAACACGATTTGAGACAACGTGCCAACTAAAAAAAAAAAAAGAGAGTGAGTTATTGAACTTTAAAAAAAAAAAAAAAAAAAAAAAAAATGAACTGAGTTATTGCTGAATTGAGACAAATGCTGCTAACCGATAAGTGACTTGGCTCCTGAAGAAAACTGTGTGAACATTGCGCTCGTTCTGCTTTGTAACTGAATTGCTAAATCGTTTCTTTTACAGGTGCTTCTAGCTCTCTGATTCTATACAGATCATGACTGGGTACGCTACACAAAACAGTAGAAAGAAATATTGTAAATATGTGTGTATAGGCTTGGTAATTGCATGTGTACTAATAATAATGGCAATAGTGCTTGGAATGCATGGTAAGGGTGAGAATGAGAAAATTGATGCTTCTACTTTTGCTCCTGTTACTGTCACTGAACTAACCGCACTGAAAAGACTAGAATTAGATGAAAGACACTTGCATGATAAAAAGGAACTTTCGTATAATGTTTTCTATCGCTTGCTAACAGAATATGTTGAGACTATGGATGCAAAAGATTGTTATGTGTGTACACAGATACCGACATCGGTAACGGAAGGGGTGACTTATCATCACATGCCTCTTACATATGGGATTACATGTAGTATAGTAACTTCTAGATTTTATGGTCAAACCAACATACAGTATTTTTACTCAAATTATGATGTTACCTTTGCATATGTTCCTATAATCACGCAGCTTAGCCAGATTGCTAAAGATTGGGATGCTAAAATAATGAGGGAATTTTTCGAGCCAATGCAACCTTTTGAAACGGCTCACGCTCATAGGGAGAATCTTACCTGCTCCCTCTCTGCAGTAGAAATAAGCTTTTTAGATCGCACAGATGATAGGAGGGCACACATGAATGCGAAATTAGAAAAGGAGCTACACAAGAGGACTTCAGTAGATAATTATGCTTTTGCCGCAATAAAGACACAAGGGAGAATAGCTTTAGATGCTTGGCATGTAGGGAAATTTTGTATATATCGAGGTGAATCTTATTATGATAACATTTTTGTAGGTGCGAGTGAGTGTAAACATACGTTTATCTTTAAGGCCAAATGGACATTCATGCTGAATGGACTTGACCCTGTCATACCAGGTGTATATTACATTTGTGGGCATAATGCCTATTATCGTCTTCCAAAGGGATGGTGGGGGAGATGTTATTTGGGTATAGTGTTCCCAAAGGTTTATCAACTGGATGACCTATCGATGATTCCAAAGACATCTGGATCCCATCGTATCCAGAAACGAGAGACCGCAGCTGCTGTGGTAGGAGATATATTTGGAGCCATGATTCCTTCATTGGGAGTTGTGTTGAATTCCATCAAAATAAGAAAGTTGTCTACTATAGTGGATAACATGTTGACAAAGTTTTCAGGTGCTATAATCCTGATAGATGCGGAACTTGTAGCGGAAAGAGCTATGACTCTTCAAAACAGGCTTGCCTTAGACATTCTTTTAGCAAAGGATGGCGGCGTTTGCAAAATGCTTGGTGCACGACACTGTTGTACGTATATTCCAGACAATAGTGTGAAAATTAAAACAATGTTGCTAATCTAACAAAGGAGAGTGCAGATTTGAAGGAACTGAAAGAACCAGGAGTGTGGGAGAAGGTTGGAAAGGGAATTGCGTCAGTGGGAAGTTGGGTTGGTGGAATTTGGAATGGAATTTTGCTAAAAATAATACAGGGAATTCTAATAGTTCTAATTTGCATATTTGGAATTTGGGGAATAAAAAGGGGAATAATAATGATAATGGAAAGAATTAAAAGAAGGAAGGAAGAGAAAATGATGAAAAGAATGGCAGAAGAATACAAAGCAAGAACAAGGGGAACTAAAAGGCAGAGGGAACTGACAGAATTTTAATGGAATAAAATTTGTGGGATTAGTTTGTGTGATGACAAGTAGTCATCAGAGGAGGGATTGATGAAGCTGAAATGAAGGTTTACATTTATTAGCGCATAAACGTAGTGTAGCAATAATCAAGTGTGACTTTAATCGAACTAAATAAGATTGTATGGGGACAAATGTGCCCCCAGAGTAGTTTGCCAACATTTATAAGCGTGCTTCATATAACGTGATGTATTAGAATTGTACTAGCTTGACATAATCGTAAACGTGTGCCATGATTTGCTTGTTAGAAATGTTTTAGCTTAGCATAACTTTAGTGGAGGCTTTGGCCTAGCTGCCTTGTCTCACGGTTTAGATGCCCGTATTTTTCCAATGTGCTAGTAAACGTGTATTCTTGCTTGAAGCTGTACTTTTCCAGTGAGATCGTTCACATGCTTATCTTAAGGTTTCGTGCCAGCCTGGCATCTTTTTTTCTTCACTCCAAGGTCAATCTGCAGGTGCAGACAATGGACGCTCTGAAAGTGAGTTAATTGGTAAAATATGTTGCAACTTACGTTCCCGACTTCAAGGATAATGTATGCTTAAGTAAAAGCTTGAGAACTGTTGTTTTTGATTGGATAATTTGAAGCCAACCTATGAACCCTCCAATGGAAGACCCTACTGGATTTGAACTGTTGTCTATTTAAACCAGGTGTACAAGGAAGAAAACGGCCATTACCCATCGGACATTATTGCCTATCTTCTACGATGCCAATTGATGTTCGACGCCATTTTGAGAGACTTTGATGCTTTCTCTAATCGAGAGAAAGAGACTTTAAGTAATTCTCGCCCTAGAGACTTTAACTTTGATTTGCCCCTTTGCATGAAGTAATAGTTGTCCTTTTATCTTGCCGCCGTGAGGCAATTGCCCCCGTCCACCCTGCCCCTTTGCCCCGTCCCATGCTGATCGAATCCGGTACCTGTGAGACGAAGACTTCCTTGAATGCTGATTGGATTTGGTAATTATGAAAGGAAAATTGTACAATTGCATTGTGTTTTCTTTTTAGGTAACCAACTGCTGATTTTGGATAAGCGCCTTAGTTAGGAGTTTTCCAAATTGATGTTGCTAAATTGTTTTTGCATGAAGTCCCACATGCCGATGCTAATTCGAGGTTAGATGAGGATTCATTTGATGCACGATGCAATTTGAGATCTTGTTATGCTGACTAAATGTATGCAATTAGCCCATTACAGATTGTAGTTTTAGTGGTTTGCGTTGCCATTATAGAAGGCATTGTTATTCAAATGCTGCATAGATTGCATCTGTTTCGTCGATATGGACAGCTATTAATGTTCATTTACATATATCATTTGGTGTTGAGACACATCTACATTGTGCTAGCTTTGTTAATATAGGGAAATAAATTCATTAACTTTGCATAAAACTGGTGTGGTTATTCATGACTGAAAGGTCATGGTTTCGCCGAAATGTATTCAGGATTAATTGTGAAGTGTTATGTTGATCAGGGCATTGCTTATGTTCGTTATTGATTATTGATTTGATTTGGACTGACTACTCCCGGGTGAAGAGAGTCCCACTTGGTCAAAAGATTCATCGACCCAAGAGCGTCCAACTACAGGTAAATTATTAGGCTCGGAACGCTCTATCACATGTACAGTCAGAGGGTCGGTAGTGCTGTGCCCTCATCTGTTCCTGGGATGAACATATAGGTGGGCATCTATCTAACATTCACAGGGCAGTGCTCTAACTCGCTCAGAAGCCCACCTCCATGGTATTTATTTCTCAGCTCCCCCTATTCTGCATATTGGTTGGCCTTATAGCCTGTCTGCTCTCTAAATACTGCTGGGTGGACTCCTCACAGCACACACCCTGACTGGCTGCATAATGCCCAGTCCCATAGACTACTCCCTGCCTCCCGCTCCTAGTGGAATCATCATGATGGTTTATAGAATGCCCTCTCCCAGGGGTAAATCCTCAGTAATCCCTGGGTAGAACCCCAGAGCACATACTGTGGTTAGCTATGTAATGTCTGTTCACGTGGGTTGCTCTGCTCCTCCAAGGTGGACCCCCAGCGCACATATTATTGCTGGAAGTATGATGGCCAATCACATGGATTACACCTCTGAAACTCCTGGGTAGAATCGAATAGTACATGCTATAACTTGAGATATAATGCTCATTTTCATAGTTGCTGCTTTGCTACTTGAGTAGACTCCAGATAATTTACTGTGGCAGGTTATCTAATACACATTCACATAGGTAGCTTCTTTTCCTCTCTTCATTAGATCTCCAGACCATGTACTATGGCTGACTGTATAAATACCCATTCTTATTAATTTCTCAACTGCCACGCCTGCGTAGGGTCCAGAGTTTATATGGAAAAATGCACCACCATGGGTGTTTCCTATACTCAGTAGTTAATATTGCATGATGCAAACCACTCTAAGATGGTAGAAATCTGCATGCCTGCATGACAGCGTAAGTTCTCACACATTTACTAAACTCTTGTATTTGCGTGGCCTCATACATGGTGACAACAGTGGAGCTTTCTCTCCCCTACACACGACACAAAAACACTTCCTACAGATGCCATAATGGGCTCACACACTTGTTACCAGTTTACATCCCTGGGACCATATTATAGAATGTGATGCAGTCTCCTTGTTTAAGCCTGGCGCACCTTTCAAAAGATGCGCCTAGCTCAAAGAAGGAGAACGCGCTGTATAATTTAAGCGCGCTGCTATCAGGGCAGCCGTGAACTGATGCTGCCCTGAGGGCAGCGGATTCAAGTAAAAAACGGAGCAGCTGCTTTAAAGCCACTCCGTGTTTCACTCTGCGGGGGGCAGACTGCCTGCACATTTAAGGGTGATTAGAGATCCCCTTGGGGGTGAGTGCAGTGAGCGACTCCACCTGTCTGCAAGGGGATGTCTGTGGGGTCCAAAGGACTCCCTTTACCCCCTCCAGAGGTCATCAGGTGACAGCTTCTTTGTCTCTGCACCTGCATCTATAATATGTCGTGGATGCAGAGGCAAAGGGATGCCCCAGTTTGCATGGGGCCACTCCCCCATGCAACTGAGATAACAAGCTCTGGTGATAGTGCTGGTGCTGTATGTGTTCCAGCACTATCTGTATTACAGAAAGGGTCTGCAGCCCTTTCTGTAATACCAAAGTGCCCTGGGGGCATACAAAGTGGGTGCACATGCCCGTAGAGCCCTGAGGCACTTCCATGATATGGCCCCTGGTGTAATGTGTTTTTTTTCAAATGTATTTTTATTATTTTTAAACAAACTGGTATTTGCACATCAAAGTCATATGTCTTGATGTATAGGCATTAATGTGTCATATCTCTTTCAGTTCTTACCACGTGCCATAACTTAAAACCTGAAATAACAATTTACTATTCAACACATCAGAGCAGCATCAGCTGAAAAATTAGAAAAACAAGCAGTGGCAAAGCCATGAGCAGAGCATGCGCTGTCGCAGGCTTGACCTAAAAAACGTAATTGGTTCCATGGAATCAACAATCAGTTGTTCTATTACACTTGCTGGAGAGTGGATCCTTGACTGTCAATCTCTTCATGTAACCATTAAAGAGAATTCCCCACTGGTCCTTTGATTGTTGACTTGAAGCATAAAGAAATAGCTAGCACTGGCTATACATTTCATTTTCAGGGAAACTAGTTTGCCTCCACAGAGAGGATGATGTCCAAACCATAAGGTTTTTAGGAGCAAATTTAGTCAAAGTTAAAATCAACGTTATTAACAAGCATTTTGTAAGTATATGATAAGAGCATACATCTTTAGATGATCATGCAATCTGAATGTATTTATTATAAGGAAGAAGATGCAAAATATTACTAAATGGAGCAAACAAAATATCAAGTAGACAGGTTCCATATAGGAGGTTCCCTATTCTAAATCAAACATCAAAAAGGATCATAGGATTTCTAAGAGCAAAGTGCCAGCATCAGATGAACCACATTTAAGGTTCAGGGGAAAAAAGTCTAAGCACTCAAGCATGAAGCTCAACAATCTGACAGAGGAAATCCATTGAGTTTGAAGAGGTCTTCTCTCAGTGAAGTGAGGACAGTATCTGCTAAACTTCTATAAGGAACGCACAACTAACACGTGAAAGAAGTTATGGAAGCCTTTTTGTGTTGGTTCCCACCAAATGCACCAATCAGAAAGCGTTGTTCTCTGGTAGCAGGTAGACTCCTTAGTTTCCCAACACTGGACAAAGAGGGACACACCTGCTGTGACCTTGGATGTATCATCGATCTGGTCTGCCTGGTACAGGAGGACCCCTCCCACTGCCACAGTCTCCATATCTGAGGCCAAATAGCTGTTCAGTACAATAACAATAAGCCTATTCTAGCTAATGAGCATTTTAATAAGAAACCTGCAAAAGGAAAAAGAACATGAAACAAAGCATTTATCAATAAGTGATATGTGTTATTCAGGCATAGATACACATTAGGGCGACTTTAAATCAACATGGCTTCCAAGCAAGTACAGTTAGCATGAGTAAATGCTTTGATTCCACTTTGATAATATGTATGGAATTCTCTTTAAATGTGAATACATTGGTGACAATTCAGCTGAGTAGCCACCTAATACATTTGGTTAATACAATGCTCACGGATAAACACGCATTGAGTATAATTTGCATATGAGTAGATAACAAAGCATATCTGCTGTCGATGAACATACATAATCGGATTATGGGATGGTGTAAATATAATTGTTTTCAATTCTGTCAGGTTCTCCTGTTTCCCAGCCCTGCAAGAAGATTGTCTTATCAACCTTGGCCCATGTATGGGCTTCAGTTTGCCAGTTTGCCACTGCTAGGGGATGTGGCAATTTACAGCAAAGGCCTAGTAACCTTCGCGCATCACTACTTCGTCTAATGCTTATGTATTTAGGCCCATATGTAGAAAAGGAATTTGCATTTCTTAACCAGCCGAATTGAAATTTCGGCCTATTAAGAAATGCAAAACACCCTTTCCAAATGTACAAAAAGGCTCAGTGGCATTGCAAACTGTGATTTCTACCCATTAGTTCTACCCAAAGTGATTTTACCGGTCCAATCTTCCGGCAGGTAAAAGTGGATCGATTGTTCTTGTACCTGGAAAATCTGGATTAGGGATCACGAACAAATGTATAATTGAGAGGAGCGGTATTGGACAAGGGTATTCCACTCTGCACACCAGTCAGTTATCTAGGATCTACATTTCCCAAAACTAAGGCAAAACGTTAACAACAAATTAACAATCTAGTCATATAATAATCTGCCTCTATTCATTATCAGCCTCTGTGTAAACTCCTCCTCCTCCTTTTTCTTTGCATGAAGCTTTTACGAGCAAACTATGGGCCTCATTATGACCCTGGCGGGCGGCGGAGGCCGCCCGCCAGGATGCCGCCCTCCAAAATACCGCGCCGCGGTCAAAAGACCGCGGCCGGTATTACAAGTTTTCCCCTGGGCTGGCGGGCGGTTGCTGAAAAACCGCCCACCAGCCCAGGGGAAAACGACCTTCCCACGAGGATGCCGGCTCGTAATCGAGCCGGCAGAGTGGGAAGGTGCGACGGGTGCAGTGGCACCCGTCGCGTATTTCAGTGTCTGCAAGGCAGACACTGAAATACTTTGCGGGGCCCTCTTACGGGGGCCCCTGCCGTGCCCATGCCATTGGCATGGGCACGGCAGGGGCCCCCAGGGGCCCCGCGACCCCCCCTACCGCCATCCTGTTCATGGCGGCTTTCCCGCCATGAACAGGATGGCGGTAGGGGGGGTCAGAATCCTCATGGCTGCGGAGCGCGCTCCGCAGCCATGGAGGATTCACACGAGCAGCGGAAAGTCAGCGGGAGACCGCTGACTTTCCGCTTCTGACCGCGGCTGAACCGCCGCGGTCAGAATGCTCGTTTGAGCACCGCCAGCCTGTTGGCGGTGCTCCCGTGGTCGGTGGCCGTGGCGGCCACCGGCCGCCAGGGTCAGAATGACCCTCTATATCTTCTGTTCTGTACCTGTAGTATTGCAATATAGACACCATACTTACTCAACCAAATATACAACAAGAAATGTATATCATCATAGTCTTCATCGAGGGCCAGAAGTAGCAAGGTCAGAATTTGCGATTCTGAAATTACGAGTCGGTGCGACTCGCAATTTCCGAATCGCAAATCCTGATGCAGAACGATGTCTCAGACACCGTCTGCGAATCGCTATGGGGTCGCAAAGACCCACCTCATTAATATTAATGAGGTGGGTCGCATTTTGCGACCCCATAGCGAGTCCCTGCACTCACAGGGATGGTGGCCTGCTGAAGTCAGCAGACCTCCATGTCTGTGACTGCTTTTTAAATAAAGCAGTTTTGTTTTTATTTGCAGTCCGTTTTCCTTAAAGGAAAATGAGTTGCAAAATAAAAAATATACCGAAACCATTTGGTTTCGTGTTTTCAGAGTAGGCAGTGGTCCATTGGACCACTGCCTGCTCTGAAAAAAAATTTGGGGCAACATTCACAAAGGGGAAGGGGTCCCATGGGGACCCCTTCCCTTTTGCGAATGGGTTACCACCAGTGTGACACTGGTGGTAACTGCGAATTGCTTTGCGACCGCATTCGCAGTCACAAAGCAATTTAGCATAGCGATGCAAGTCGCAAATAGGAAGGGGACACCTATTCCTATTTGCGAGTCGCATTCACAATTTGCGAGTCGGTACCGACTCGCAAATTGTGAATGTGCATCGCGATAGGCATTTTGCATGGCGCAAACTGCGATTTTCGCAGTTTGCACCATGCAAAATGCTTCCTACATCTGGCCCCTAGTCTCTTATATTCAAATTTCCCCAAAACATCAAAAAGTGAAAATCGTTTAATTACATCCAAAATATAACAGTAATCAGGAGAGAATGATATTCCCCAAATGATCATTGGGTGGGATTTGTCTCTGTGTCCTTACACAAATCAACACTTGCTGGCTTTTCTCCCCACTGCTCGTTTTCTCTCCTCTGCTGCCTGCTTCCCCCCTGCTTCCTGCCATTTCCCTCCTCCCGCCACCCAGAACCCTACCTCTACCCAGGATCTACTTAATGGGGGCAAGTCATCTGTCCCCATCCATGCCTGGAGCACGACCAGCGCCAGGACCCTCCCACTGCTACACTGCAGAGGAACTCCTGGCCCTGGACCCTGCGACAGAAACTGCTGCACCACCTCCCCTTGAGCTACTGAAGGACTCTTCACCTGCCAACACTGCCGCTCTCCTGCAACACCGGACTGCCAGCTCCACACAGGATCCTGCACTGCACCTGCCCGGAAGACCACAAACAACCTGGAGCCATTCCAGTGCATCCTGCTCAACGCCCAATCCCTCTGCAAACACACAACAGGAATCTGAGACACCATCATCTCCTTGACATAGCCTTCATCACCGAAACCTGGCTCCACCCCTCCTCCAACCCCGACATAGCCACTGCAACAACCCGACGGCTACAAGATAATACACCAAGACTGCACCAACAAGCACAGCAGAGGCATTGCCATCATCTTCAAGGACACCATCCGATGCATTGCCACTGACCCCACACCGCTCAGGGAACACCTCAACTTTCAGCTACATTCCAACGTCAAGACAACGGTATGTGACACTCTTGTATACAGACCCCCAGGACCTTGGCCAGCCTTCTGCAATGCCATCCCCAACATCATCACCCCTCTATGCATTGACTCTAACCACTGCATCCTACTCGGTACCCCAATTTACACATCGATGACCCCAATGATGCCAACTCCATTACACCTGGAGAACATGAGCAACACCGGCCTCGTCCAATTGGTCATCGAGCCCGCGCACAAAGCTTGACACACACTTGACCCCATCTTCACCTCCAGAGACAGAGTCAAATTCACTCACATCACAGAACTCATGTGGTCCGACCACATCATCATCCACTTCAACATCTCCAGCGCACAGCATACCATCACCAAGTACCACAGCTCCAACCACCGCAGCTGGGGCAAGGCAACAGGGAGACTGTGGACTTAGGCCCTCGGTGCCTCCCAACCCAAGGCCTCATCAGACCTCGAAGAGGCTGTCCAGAACTTCTGTACCCGGATCACTGATTGTGCTGACAGAGTCACCCCACTGAGGCCAGCCAGAACCTACAAAACCTCAGGTCAAGTCAGCTGGTACACTCCAGAGCTCAGAACCTCCAAGTGCAGCTGCTATCAACTTGAGAAACAACGGCGATCCACAATAATCTAGCCGACAGAGCCACCCACAAAGCATTCCTCAGTGATTAGCAACTGCAGATCAAAGAAGCCAAGAGAGAAGCCATCACAGCCCGCTTTGACACAGCAGCCAACTGCAGGAAAGAACTATTCCAAATAGTCAAAGAATACTCCAACCCAGCAGCCACAAAGAACATGATACACCCTTCCCAAGAACTCTGTGACACCCTCTCAGACTACTTTTACAGCAAGATCGTCACCATCTACAACAACTTTGACCCCCAACCCACAGTCCTCTACCT
This sequence comes from Pleurodeles waltl, assembly GCF_031143425.1. Lineage (NCBI taxonomy): Eukaryota > Metazoa > Chordata > Amphibia > Caudata > Salamandridae > Pleurodeles > Pleurodeles waltl. The sequence continues at coordinate 169,161,489 of NC_090445.1, forward strand.
CAGCAGCCTCGACCAGCCAGCGCACACCAGCCGGACGATCACCACATGGACACTGCTTACCACACAATGTACCTCGGCCATCATGTCATCCATCCTCTGTGCCACCATCTCTACCCAACTCCTCCAAAGGCTTCAGACCATACAGAAGATGGCAGCTAGACTCGTCCTGGACCTCCCCAAACAGGCCCACATGACCCCCACCTCAGAGACCTCCACCGGCTCCCCATCCGGAAGAGATATCAGTTTAAGATCCTTGCATACGCCTATAAAGTCTTACATGATCTAACACCAGCCTACATCAACCACTGACTGAACTTCCACCAACCCGCCAGACACCAACGCTCCTTCGCACTAGCCCTCGCACACACACCCAAAATCCGTTGCAGCCACAGCGGTGGCCACTCCATCGCCGCTAAAACCTGGAACGACCTGCCTCTCCTCCTCTGAACAACACCCTCGCTTGCGGACTTTAGAAAGAAACTCAAGACCTGACTTTTCAATGAAGACCTCGCACCCCAGCGCTCAGACACCCCCAGGGGTGATAGTGCTGCATTCTAAAAATACTGATTGATGATGAGTGTCCAATATTTTATGTTGTGAATCCTCTTTTTTTGCATCTTTCTTTCTTTTTTCTTTCTTTCTCCTTTCTTTTTCCTTTCCCTCTTTCCTTCTTTTTTCTTTTTAGTAATTTTTCCTTATTCACTTTTTTCCTGCTTTCTTTCCTTGCTTGCCTTCTTTCCTTTTATCTTTTCTTTTTATTCCATCTTCCATTCTGTTTTCCTTCAATAAAATATTAAACGTTTAAGCTGGGCTCCAGGGATGTGGTCCTCGGGCCGAGATTGGCCTGGGGAAGGGGGCCGCGCAGCCCCCCCTCCCTAAAAAAATATTGAAGCCGAAGCACAGGTAATGGGATCCCTGGGGCCACAATCTGGCTGGGTTGGTGCACGGCTTCCATTCCCCCCCCAAAAATAAATAGGCTGGTCCCCGGGGGATGGGGTCCACAGGTCTGAGATTGGCCTGGGGAGGCGTGTGTGGTTGGGTTGTTATAGGGAATGGCCGCAACCCAGGCCCTGCAGCCAAACCAAGCTGCGCATGGTCAAAGGCCATGCGCAGCACAGGGTTGGGTTGTTATAGGGGCTGAAGGCCGTGCACAGCGATGGATAGATTAATGTATAGTAATGAAAATTGCTTTACATTTTTTTAAACGTAGAAATTCACTAAAAAAACAAAGGTTACAGGGACGTTATAGTTAGGAAATAGAGTTTTAAAAAAACATAGAAATTCACTTAAAAAAAACAAATCAAAAGATAAAGAGATGTTATAGTTAGACTCACATTTTAAACGTACCAAAAAATAGAAATTCATCAGTTATAGTTAGAGTTATCTCAAGTGACTATAACTCGCGCCCTCGCGATGATTACTGGTGATGATTACTGGTGAAAACACTTGGTTTAAATATCCTTTTCAGTGTGGACAAGTACAGAATATGTAGGTCACAGAAGATGTGGAGTGCATTTCCAGATTCTAGCTGAAAGATATTGTTAACTATCTTTATTTCTCGAAGAACAGGCTTTAAGAAAGTAAGGCAAAGTAGGTTGGTCTCATCCTGACACATTTCTTGGAGCATCCTTGCTGCATACCAGGGTTCCACATAGGATGCTGTGCAAAAGTGTAATTTTCAGATATCATGGTCTACATAATCTGCCATTATGAGCCATAGTGTTTTGCAAGGCGAAATTAATTTCTGGGGGATGCCTCCGTCCAATGTGAAATATAAATCCTTATAGTCCGGCTGGTGTTTGGTGAGTGGGAAAACTTGTTTTATGTTTCTCTGATCATGAATTCTACATTACTTGCTATGCTCCTTATTGCTTTCTTTGCAATGATGTCAGGGGAGAGGCAAATCCAGCGCACAAGTTGCAAGGAAGGTTGCTTATCTCACAACAAGGTGAATGCTGAGTGATGCTTTCCACACATGACGCTTGCACCATCTGTGCCTATGCCAATTCAATTTTCAATCTCAAGGTTACAAGTTTCAAGCAAGTTTTAGACTGTATTTGCTATATCTTCGGCACGGGCCTGATCTAATTCTAGCATGCCAAGGAAGATGCTTACTAATTTGTTAATCATTTTGCTGAAATACTTTACACAAATACACAGCAGTTTTTTTTACTTCAATGTTTTTTGATTTATCAATTAATAAGGAGTAGGGTGATGTTCTGATATCCTTCAGCAATTCCTCTTTGAAGTATGGGCCCAACACAGAATTAATTGGTGCTGTACATTTCGTGCAGTGCATTCGGAAGGTAGGGAATTCATCCTTCAAAATTTCACCATACCCATATACATTATTAATGAATGTACAACAAGCAGTTGTATAGCAAACCTAATTTCTCTTCTTTTCTTGTCATTAGATATTGAAAGAATGGGTTTCACAAATGATGCACTTGCTGCATTACATCATGAGCGGTGTTTTGTGATTGCTGCATGTTGCTTCAAATCGTTATAATGGGCACGCAGATCTATATTGCAGTGCTTGCAGGCTGCTTTGGTATTATCCAATTTGACAGGGGCAATCCATCTTTTTAATTCAGGATCCAACTCCCACTCTTTCTGTATGTTTTTTATATTGTGCTCATTTGCCCATGTTGCAATAATTAAACTGCCAAGTCAGCTGGAAGCTGATCAGTGATGACCGATATCAAGATGAGAGGCCAGAGGACTACCTGAAACTGCAAGAGAAAATGGTACCAATGTCCCTAGTTCACTGACAACCATGTGCTAAGCAATAACAAGATACTATCTAGAATTGCTAACTGCCAGTGGTAACTGTAGCATACCTCTACTTTTTGAGCGTCCAAGGGCGTCATTTACTTATTTTAGGACACAACACCAGTGAATTCAATGGAGATACAAAGTGGTGTTGACTCTGAGCTGGGGCAAGTATTTTTTTTCAGGGCAGACACAATTGATTCTTTGAGTGGGATTTGTCTCGTTTTGAAATGGTGAATAAGACAAAGGGTGGTGACTCCCTCGTATACAGTGTGAATAAAGAGGTATGCTCTAGCTTTCAAACAGTTTATATAATAAAGCAAGAACAGCTTAAATTAATACAGCTTAATGAACTACCCCTCATACTTACTCAACTTTTCATTCTGGGCTCAGGTCTATGGGAAGCAGACCCAATCCTTTACATTTTACAGTAGAATTCCTGCTATTCCCAATATAATGTCAGCCCCAACAAGCAAAGATAACTTTTGCTACATTGGCTCCATAATTAATCTATGATAATCAACAGCCCTAACTAATAGATTCAAATCACAACCTCTACTTTTTACTGCCTTTCAGATGTACACGCTGCATGCTGGATAAAGGTGAAATGCAAGTGACCATCTAGCATTCCCAGTGTATATCTGTAGTCTGTTCTACTGCTGTTCTACTTTAAGGACTTTACAGTAAAAGGGCAGCAGATCAGTCTTTCCTGCCTCCTCTAGATGTACTGAGGCACTACCCCTACACCTGAGCTAGTGGGCTACCTCTGCCCTGTCTTTGGAGGTCAAGAGGACCCTGCAGAAAAATACATCCTTGTACTTTTCTCCTTTGTTGATGCAGCCCATCTGTTGATCCTCCTTCCTGCCCTCTCGTTGCACTTGTTTTTTGTCACATTGTGTTTATTGAAATTTTTTAAAGGTACTTTTTAATTGTAATATCACCAGACAGATACGTCATTAAGCAATATGAACAGCAATTAGTCAGTACGGTTTCATAAGAAGTAAAGTCAGACACATATCTGCACACCTCAGTAACGTGTTGTCAACAATTGAAAGAATACCATTTCTTATAGCAGCAGAGTGTTATTCAATTGGAAATATTCCCAAATCCCTTTGTGGATCTCATCCCGAAAGAGACGGTCTTGCGTCAGTATTGCTGGTAAATACCACCAGCTATCTTTCAGGGTCTAAGGATGCCAGTCCAGCACCACTTCCACCGGGGCATAGTCCGAGATAGCTATGGGGTGAATATTAGCCTGCATTATAGAGTATCATCAGTGTTGGCTAATGCAGACATGGTCTATTCTAGAGTAGGTTCGGTGCCAGTGGGTCGTCCCATGTTGTGGGGTGAAATTCCCTCCGGGCATCCAGCATACGTAACTGACGGAAAGTCTTTTTTTTTTTTTTTGTGAATGTACCGGCTTGCATCCTGTGTTTGTGAGTACTATCTACGATGGTATCCCATACCATATTAAAGTTTCCCCTCAGAATGATGTCCCCTTCTGCAAATCCCCCCAGTAAGGAGAGGAGAGATAAGAGAAAATCTGATTGGCCCATGTTTGGTGCATAAAACGTTACAATGGTGCATACTTGGCTCTCCAACCTCCCCTTGACCATCATTATCCACCGATCCTTATTAGATTTGCTACCCGTGACCTGGAATTTAATTGAAGTGTGAAATAGAAATGCTACCCCATTGTGTTTAGTGGTGGCTGAAGATTTATAGATTATGGGAGACATTTAATGTTGCAGCCTGTGTTCCTCGCTATGTTTCAGGTGAGTTTCCTCGAGAGCTACAATATCCAGGCACCTATCAAGAATATATTTCCATACCTGCTGACGCTTCGTGGGGAAATTTAAGCCCTTTACATTCCAAGTATTAAGGACCATTTGGGAATATATGATGAAAGGATGCAAAGTGTCTCCCTGCCCAGATCCCCACAGACCACTTAGACTTTGCCCATATTTTCCTAGTGTCTCCCTGCTCCACCAACCCACTTCCCCGCCCTTCCACCCCTCCCATAAACACTAGACCATCCATCCAACAGTGTAGAACAGTATAAAAGGAACCAACCAAAGTTTAGGGGAATGAACCCCTCACAGGCTTTTAAGTAATTCGAAACAACAAACTAAATTGGCGCATTGGCACACATCTGCCAGAGTGTCGTTTGGGAAAGACCCAACAGTGAAGCTGCTTCCTCAAAAGATGTGCAGTGGTGTTGCTTGTTATGAAGTTCGAAGGCAATACCAAAAGGGTAGGTGGAGCGGTATTTGACCCGGTTTTTATGGACCGGTACCGTTACTGGCTTGAATTACATGCGGTGTGCTAAAGTAGCGGGGGCAATATCGTTGTAAAGAGAGCACGTCACCCCTTGAAAGCTTACTGTTTCCTTCGTTCGCGCCGCTCAGAGGATTCGTTCTTTGAGTTTAAAGGAGTGCAACTTTGCAAGTATATCCCTTGGTCTCTTACTGTTCCCAAGGGATTGAGGGCCCACCCTGTGCATCATCTGCAGCTGCACCTCGTGGTGTCCTTCGCCTAGGATATATGAGAATAAGCTGACAACAAATGCATCCAGATCAGGTCCCTCCACTCCTTCCTCCAAGCCTTTCAGTCGAATGTTCTCCCTCCGAGAACTATTTTCCAAACCTTCGCATATGAGTAGAGCCATCTGCAGATGCGAATGGAGGAAGTCCGAGACTCGCTCTATCGGTTGTAGTCGATGCTCAATTTCCTGGCATTTTGTTTCCAGGTCCACCGTGCGTAGGCCAACGGAGTCAATATCTGTCTGGATGGAGGTCAAACAGGCGTTAATCTCAGATTTAAATGAGTCAAAAGAGGCTGCTATATCAGATTTGAGTACTTCTCTCAAGTTCAGACTTAAAGGCATGCAGCGAGGAAAGGAGGTCCTCTTTGGTGAGAGCCATACTTGCGTCTGTAGGAGGATCTCTGCTAAACGCCCTTGCCGTTGTTTTAGGGAAATAATTAGACACTCAATTACCGTGTGTAAAGAAATGGCTCCCTGTTTCAGTTACCCCTCACTTTTTGCCTGATACTGATGCTGACTTGACTGAGAAGTGTGCTGGGACCCTGCTAACCAGGCCCCAGCACCAGTGTTCTTTCACCTAAAATGTACCATTGTTTCCACAATTGGCACAACCCTGGCACCTAGGTAAGTCCCTTGTAACTGGTACCCCTGGTACCAAAGGCCCTGATGGCAGGGAAGGTCTCTAAGGGCTGCAGCATGTCTTATGCCACCCTAGGGACCCCTCACTCAGCACAGACACACTGCTTGCCAGCTTGTGTGTGCTGGTGGGGAGAAAATGACTACGTCGACATGGCACTCCCCTCAGGGTGCCATGCCAACCTCACACTGCCTATGGCATAGGTAAGTCACCCCTCTAACAGGCCTTACAGCCCTAAGGCAGGGTGCACTATACCACAGGTGAGGGCATAGGTGCATGAGCACTATGCCCCTACATTGTCTAAGCAAAACCTTAGACATTGTAAGCGCAGGGTAGCCATAAGAGTATATGGTCTGGGAGTCTGTCAAAAATGAACTCTGCAGCTCCATAATGGCAACACTGAATACTGGGAAGTTTAGTATCAAACTTCTCAGAATAATAAACCCACACTGATGCCAGTGTTGGATTTATTAAAAAATGCACACATAGGGCATCTTAGAGATGCCCCCTGTATTTTACCCAATTGTTCAGTGCAGGACTGACTGGTCTGTGCCAGCCTGCTGCTGAGAGACGAGTTTCTGACCCCATGTGGTGAGGGCCTTTGTGCTCTCTGAGGACAGAAACAAAAGCCTGCTCTGGGTGAACTGTAACACCTAGCAGTGAGCCTCAAAGGCTCAGGCTTCGTGTTACAATGCCCCAAGGCACTCCAGCTAGTGGAGATGCCCGCCCCCTGGACACAGCCCCCACTTTTGGCGGCAAGTCCAGGAGAGATAATGAGAAAAACAAGGAGGAGTCACTGGCCAGTCAGGACAGCCCCAAAGGTGTCCTGAGCTGAGGTGACTCTGACTTTTAGAAATCCTCCATCTTGCAGATGGAGGATTCCCCCAATAGGATTAGGGATGTGCCCCCCTCCCCTCAGGGAGGAGGCACAAAGAGGGTATAGCCACCCTCAGGGCTAGTAGCCATTGGCTACTAATCCCCCAGACCTAAACACACCCATAAATCGAGTATTTAGAGGCTCCCATAACCTAGCAAGATAGATTCCTGCAACCTAAGAAGAAGAGGACTGCTAAGCTGAAAAACCCTGCAGAGAAGACGGAGACACCAACTGCTTTGGCCCCAGCTCTACCGGCCTGTCTCCCCCCCTTCTAAAGACACTGCTCCAGCGACGCTTTCCCCAGGGACCAGCGACCTCTGAATCCTCAGAGGGACTACCCTGCTCTAGAAGGACCAAGAACTCCAGAGGACAGCGGCTCTGTTCACCCAAGACTGCAACTTTGTTACAAAGGAGCAACTTTAAAACAACCTGCGGTTCCCGCCGGAAGCGTGAGACTTGCTACTCTGCACCCGACGCCCCCGGCTCGACTTGTGGAGAACAAACACTTCAGGGAGGACTCCCCGGCGACTGCAAGACCGTGAGTAGCCAGAGTTGCCCCCCCTGAGGCCCCACAGCGACGCCCACAGAGGGAATCCCGAGGCTCTCCCTGACCGCGACTGCCTGCTCCTCAGATCCCTACGCCTGGTAAAGACTCTGCACCCGCAGCCCCCAGGACCTGAAGGATCCGAACTCCAGTGCAGGAGTGACCCCCAGGAGGCCCTCTCCCTTGCCCAGGTGGTGGCTAACCCGAGGAGCCCCCCCTTGCCTGCCTGCATCGCTGAAGAGACCCCTGGGTCTCCCATTGAAACCTATTGAAAACCCGACGCGTGTTTGCACACTTCACCCGGCCGCCCCCACGCTGCTGAGGGTGTACTTTCTGTGCTGACTTGTGTCCCCCCCGGTGCCCTACAAAACCCCCCTTGGTCTGCCCTCCGAAGACGCGGGTACTTACCTGCTGGCAGACTGGAACTGGGGCACCCCCTCCTCCATTGAAGCCTATGCGTTTTGGGCACCACTTTGACCTCTGCACCTGACCGGCCCTGAGCTGCTGGTGTGGTAACTTTGGGGTTGCTCTGAACCCCCAACGGTGAACTACCTTGGACCCAAACTTGAACCCCGTAGGTGGTTTACTTACCTGCAAAAACTAACAAACACTTACCTCCCCCAGGAACTGTTGAAAATTGCAGTGTGTCTAGTTTTAAAGTAGCTATATGTCATTTATGTGAAAACTGTATATGCTATTTTGCTAATTCAAAGTTCCTAAAGTACCTACCTGAAATACCTTTCATTTGAAGTATTACCTGTAAATCCTGAACCTGTGGTTCTTAAAATAAACTAAGAAAAAATATTTTTCTATACAAAAACCTATTGGCCTGGAATTGTCTCTGAGTGTGTGTTCCTCATTTATTGCCTGTGTGTGTACAACAAATGCTTAACACTACTCCTTTGATAAGCCTACTGCTTGACCACTACCACAAAATAGAGCATTAGTATTATCTCTTTTTGCCACTATCTTACCTCTAAGGGGAACCCTTGGACTCTGTGCATACTATTCCTTACTTTGAAATAGTGCATACAGAGCCAACGTCCTACACGTGGTTCTTCTTTGGTAGCATATAGGTTGCTATATCCCCGATGTGGGAGAGCTCATGTAAGAGTATGTGAGGTATGGCTATCACCCGGGAGGGCTGCTATGTTATAGATGGGTTGTAACCTGCGGTATGCCTTTCAGATAAAGGGTGCTGAGTCTTATTCTCTTGCTGTTTCCCCCCAGCCACAGTCTTCTCTAGAAGGAGCTAAGGGCGCATCTCCATTACCTCGGGCGCTGACTTTCCCCTCTGCATGGGGGTCCCCCTCCGGGTATTCTAGACCAACACTGGAGCCTCTCAAATCCAATTGGTATTGTGGTGAATATAGGGTTCCCAGCACCTAGAATTCGTAGTGGGCGCCATGTCGAATTCAGGCATGTCAGTCAGGTCAGGCATGGCTACTCGGGACCTTGCTCCGGCCCAGCTGTCACCAACATCATCCTCGCTGCTAGCGCCCCATACCTGCCTACTCTCTGCCCTCCAACAAACCTCTGCTCTGTAGCGCACCTCCCAGGCCTCTGCTCGAGGCATAGAGCCGCCGCCTCTCCGCAGATGCCCGGAACAAGTAGCAGACAGGATGGAGCTTCTCTCCGTGACTCAACAACTCTGGTACTGCTTCTCCACCTCACACTGGCTCCCCGCTGCTGCCTCCTTGCCTTTCCCATCACTTGTTGTACTCGAATGCTACTGCGGCCGGCTCAGCTCTCGAGGTGCATCCCGACCCTCTTCGCCGCCATTTTGAGGTAGGCCGCTTGAACAGTGCTGCACTTTTTAGGGTAATGTAACCAGCATAGAAGCTAAAACACTGGCTGCAATATTTCACTCCTTCCCCTTCATCTTTCGTCCTGTGCTAAAACAACTGATGACCTCGGATTTGCCGATTTCTGTAGGGTAGTTGGCAGGGCCACTGTGGATCACGTCCACACGCCCACGATGGCTGGCCACACCCCCTCATTGCACTTTTTATTAATCCTAGACTGAGCATTGAAAATACAACCAAATTAAAGCTGATGAAAGGTTTTTTTACTCTGGAAGTTGTTACACCATTAATACTAGAAAATACAATTCAAAATAAGTGGACACCATTTTGTTCCATGATACACATTCATTTTTAGTGGGAGTACAACATTTTGCTCTAATATTTAGCAAGCTGTGAACATGCACCCCACATAACAGTTCCGAGTTATAACATTGGGCATCACCCCGCTAGGTTTTTATGCATCTCATACATTAGTGCGCTTTATGCATCATCATGCATTCATTCAAAAACCATGATATTAAACTTTCTCCAGTGGATTTTCAACACCTCACTCCTTCGTCAGACACTGCCCCACCTTCTTTGTATGTACTGTCACACCATGCTTAATCTCTTCAGCAAACATTGTGCCTCAGAAGTAGAACAGAATTAGAGGTGGCGTAAAGTACTGTGCCTAATAGGGAATCTTGTGTGGAACAACATACCTTACAGGCAACAAACATCTTATTTAACAGCCAGAAAGCCCAAAGGCATGAATGCCTGCTTTACGAATGTATGTAATGTATGTGTTACAGTCCACATTTAAAAATGCCTCAATTAATCACTGTTCCTAAAGTAAAACTTTCGACAATTTCAAAATCCATCCACTTCATTCATGATAATCTCTCAAATGCACTTTAAACAGTGACATTTACCTTTAATTGATTGCATGCCTTGAAATGCAAGTAAATATTTTGTGCATCACATTTCATAAGCTTGCATTTCAAGACACTCTCATGTGTGAAGGGCCTCACTAGCATATGGCAGCACTTTAAATTACTTAAGCACAGCATATGTGCTGTTCAACAGAGATGGGCAAACCAACAAATTATCTGGGGGATCCAGGCCAAGGGTGGGCACTGGCTTGAAGATCCTGTACAAGAGCCGAGTCCTGCAAATAATACCCACATAAACGATACCACATAAACGATAAACGATGCCACAAACATGCTACATATGATAAGGTGTTCTAAATTCAAAAACTTGTATACCTTTACCACGCTAATGGACCATGGAAGGGAGGAGCTGCAGGCTGACCATGAAGGGCAGGCCGGATGGGCACTGGAAACACAACATACCAAGGAGGGCATACACACAGACAATGGAAAGAAAGAGGAGGGGCAGGGGCAGCAAGCTGACCACATAGGGTAGGTGGGAGGGAGCCATAGCAGTGCAAAAGACCATGCATGGCAAGTGGGAGGGTTAGTAGAAGCACAACAGCCATGGTGGGCAAGAGGGAGGAGCAGAGTCATTCACAAAGGACGATGGAGGGCCGAAACCCTAGACATTTACTGAAAAAAACAAAGGTTAAAGTGACGCTATAGTTAGGAATTTTAGTAATATCTAACTTTATGGTAAAAAAAATCTTAGAAATTCACTGAAAAAACAGAGGTTAAAGGTATGTTATAGTTAGGTGACAATGCCATGTAAAGCATACCATTTGAAACTTAAACAACCACTGAAATTAACCTTAAAGAAACTATTAGTTGCACCCTCGCCATGCACTGCTTTTGCCCTTGCATATTAAATTACTCATGACATTGGTTGACTACGTTTATAACATTCCCAATCACTCCTACATATGACCTAAGCATCCCATCAGATATTTGCTACAAATCTCTTTGCCATATTACTCTACATATGAACTAAACCCTCTACTGCTTTCTTTCACAGCCCTCTCCTTCAATGTAGTTTATAAAGCTATTTTTGTAAACCTCACAAATGCTTCTGTAGCCCTGCCAAGGGGGAATGTACTCCTGTTGCTACATATAATTCTGTAATTCCCTGAGTGGGATAGGTTTGTGCAATATAAATACCCAAAATAAAGATTACCCATTGGGTTACCACCTAACAAAGAACCAGAAAGACAGCATCCTTTCAGCCCATGATGTCCTCACCATACACACATTGTGGCAGCCAAATAAATACTCTTTAATATATGAGTTGAGCTGTGAGGTGCTAGCTTTTAAGACACCTATATAAACATAAAAAGGGCAAGGTGTGGGTGTTTCTAAAATCTATATTTTGGAAGCACAATTTTATCCTAAACATATTTGTGCATTTTTCATCAGTCTATCTCACATTGTGTATAATGTAAAGTTTAAAATAATGACTTACGTATTCATAGTGATCTCTGTCACTAGCTAGGACCCTGCAGCTTTAAAAATACACAAGTCGCTATTCTCCAAAATCTCCATTGCACCACCAAGATTTCATTCTATGCCTCTCTGGTTACACCCAAATCTATGCAGTGCATTAACTAACAGGGGTTTCATAAGTTACTATAATGCCTTTGCCACTGAATAACTTTTTTATTTATTTCTCATTTAAGCTGTGTGATATTTTATATGTAGGTACCTGAGGGTGAAAGACCACAAATACTTACAGAATATTTAGTTTTTTTAACCACACTCCTGACCCCGCCCCCATTTAATGCAGCATCGCATGTCCCATACTTAACACACAGATGTTCTAAGTGCATGCGATGCCCACTGCCACCGAAGCCTCACATGCCCGTCCCTGGAGGCAGTAGCCACTGCGGCCAGTGCCTCACCTGGGAGTGCCTGCGCCTCCACTGTCCAACTTACTCACAAACTGTGCAGTGATAATGCACTTTGACTGCTGGTTTAGGTAACTTACAGTGTGTGAGTGACAGTGAAGGTGCAGTGGCCACTGCCCCCAGGGACGATCATGCGAGGCTTGGGTGGCAGCAGGGTTTGCATGCACTTTGAACTTCTTATTTGAGGCATGCACAAGCACTTACTTACTTCTTGTTGTGTGTTGACAGACTCAGCAGAGGTTTGTCGTGGGCCAGCGAACACCAAACAAAGGGGAGGGGAGTCGGCAAGATGAAAGACTTCTCCTATCCTCAGAGTGACAGTGAAGTCAAGGGCCGGACCCGATTGCACTCGAAGTCTACTTCCAAACTTGCAGTTGCTGATGCTCATGTCACGATTCACAAAAGCTGCTGAAAAAACCTGGTCCAAGACCCACACAGCGCATCATCATGGCTTTTGAAGAGCGCCACAAGGGCAGACCAATAATTTGTGGCAGGGCCATCAATTGGTAGCGCTTTCGCACGCATCTATATTGATGACCCTGTGACCCAAACAAGGTACACCCACTGCACCACCTCAGCTTAGGGTGCAACATGTGAGCAGCAGGTGAACCTTCAGTTAACACACGTGCTCCTGGCTGCAGCAGCATGTGTACAGTTAGTCAGTATATTTCACTGTATCCATTGTTTCGAAACATACTGCACCCTTCGTGCAATTGAACTCATTCGCTCAGTCAGCATAGCAGCTTGCATCATCTTGTGACAGTCAATACACAAACGTTCATCACCATCGCTACCTGACTGTAGCTACCAGGCTGGCTGCCATTGCCAATGATGATACAGTGTCGACCTCCACTGGAGTGCTGCTGACACTGCCGCGTCCGGCACCGCCTCATCTTAAATTTGTGCACAACGGGCTAATAAATGCCCCAAAATTAGGCACCCGCAACTGAGTTTCTTTTCTTGCGAAATGGGAAAAGTATCCCCCATTTGTGCAGGAAATAGCCCTATCTGGCAACACTGGCAGCCTGTCAGTTGATTCCCTTCGCTAACTACTTATGACAAAAGTGTGGCACACCTGAAGCCATCTTAATTAAATCAAACTAGCAAACCGGAAACCGTTTAATTTAGAATGAATAAAATGAGGGGGTTCTTTTTGTCATAGAAAGTATGGTAAGTGCTGTAGAAAGAAAAATGAGGATATAAGTGAGTTCTCAAATATGTCCCTCTACTTCATTAAAACATTCTGACAAACAGACTGAAACATGCACTTTCAACACAAGCAGCAGACTGAAAGTTAACTCGCTGGTAATCAGCAGCTTTACTACAGTACTCTAATGAGCAGCTAAAGTGCTAACATTCTAAATTTATGCCAAGAGTGTGTCACATCTGAACGCCATCTTGATGGAATCAAAATGGAAAAATTAAAGTATTTTCTACTGAGGATACTGCAGTAAATGAGGAAATTAGGAAGCTTCATAACAAATAAATCTCCCAAGATGGCTACCAGAGGAAAAAAGAGCCCAAATGTAGTGCAAATATCACCCAAATGTCACCAAAGTATAACCCAATGACAGAAGTGTGCAAAACACTTATTGTTTTTGTTTTTTGCAGATTTGACCTGAAGGTATCGGAGTGCTTTGCATGAGCATCAGTTACATTACACAAGGACACATTTATTTTGGTTTTAGGCATGGGGAGATTAGGTGATTTGCCCAGAATCACAGGATGTCAAGCTGAGGCTGAAACTCAAACCTGGTTATCCTGTTGCATAGTCCCCAGCTCTGGCTGTAATGCTACATCCTTTCCCCTAAGGGTAACATATTATCAAGTGATAAACTGGACAAAAAAATCAAAACAGCAAATAACTTAAAAGTGCTTTGCCGCTAATTGAGAACTCAGAAAATATGTCCTCATTTTAGTTTTTTAGAGCACAAACCATAATTTTTATGGCAATAAGACACTTTCATTTTTCTAATTTCTAAAGGAAATGCTGTAGGTATTACAGTTGTAATTACATCTAGATGACGTCAGGTATGCCACACTTTTGTAATAAATATAGAAAGTTAGCAGTCTAGCTGTTCATTAGAATACTGTGTGAAGGCAGATGTCAAGGGCACGGAGTCAGATAACTGAGGGCAGGGAGGAGGGTTCAGAGGCAACAAGGTGACCACGCTGGGCAGGTGGGAGGGGCAGTGGCATCACAACAGACCACGGAGGGCAGGGGAAAGGGGGGCTGGAGCCACAAACCAACCATGCAGGACAGGCAAGAGAGGCTGTGGCAGTATAACAGACCATTAAGGACAGAAGGAAAAGTCGGTGGCAGTAGAACCATACATGCCGAAAGACCCAATTCAGGCAGGAGACTCCCAATGTTTTTAAGCGCAAAAGGGCTTCATTTTATCTGTCTCCTGCTGAAAATATCCTCTTTTTCAATTTAAGGCAATGGGGAAAATCAATTCCCCAGTTTTTGTCCTCAAAATCTCCTTCTTACCAAGTTCAAAATGTTGGCAAGTATGGTACATTGGATTACCAAGGGTAGGAGGAATTAGATAGGGATATGGACTCAGATAACAGAGGCCAGGAGGGAGATGAGCAGGGGCACCGAGCTGACCTTACACGGCAGGCGTCAGGGGTTACAGTAGCACAATATACCCCACAGGGCAAGCAGAACAGCAATGCAAAGGACCATGTAAAGCAATAGGGAGGGGACAGAGTCATGCACATGGACAACAGAGAGCAGAGGGGAAAGAAGCAAGGGCAGCAAGCTGACCATATTGGATAGACAGTAGGAACAGCATAACAGACCATGATGGGCAGGAGGGAGGAGTTGGTGGGGCACAACAACGGAAAAGACAAGAGAGGAGGAAGGGGAAAGGGGCCTGCACATGGAAAATGGAGGGCAGGGGCAAGGGAGCAGGGCAGGAGCAGCAGGCTGACCATGGAGGGTAGGTGGGATGGGCCCCGGAAGCACAACACACCATGGAGGGCAACAGTGAGACTATATTGGCATACACACAAACAATGGAGGGAAGGTGGGACAGGGTCAAGGGCAGCTAGCTGACCGCACTTGGCGGGTGGAAGGGGATGTGGAAGAACCGAAGACCATGCATGGCAAGCAGGAGGGTTAGTTGCAGCACAAGTTGCATTTCCCATGTTAATTCCCATAGGACCTTTAGATATGACTACAGCCCAAACCACTGTACGAAATTACACCACATTTGGCAGAAAGCTAGCTTTCGGAACACAGATTACACTTTTGCTTATTTGGTGTAAATCTGTTCAGTAGCTTTTGAGAAATTAAGGACAATCTAAATTTGTATATCTCTGGCGACAGTGACTTCACAATTATTTCACAAATAATTCGAGAAAATTTGTGAATTTTCACAATACGCGTGTGAAAAATAGCGCTGTAATTGGCTGATCACAACCTGACTCGAAAGTTGCGGCTGCCATTTTCTTTCACAGGACACGGTCCCTGGGGATGAAATTCCAAATTGAAAGTGGCATAAGGGGTCAGGGTGAAGGTACCCTGACTGCCGGGTGTGATATATATGTGTTTCAAGGGCAAATTATGGATTTGAAATAATTTTTCAACACCATGTGAGATATTCGCTAATATTCAGGAATTTTCAAGAATGTCATGAAATATTCGTGAATATGGAAAAAATATATAGAAAAACCACAGACTCATTCATACACTAATTCATTCATTCATACATGCACTCAGAGACTCAGACACCCACTCACACACCCACTCAGACACTCCTGCACCCACTCAGACCTGCGCATAGACTCACACACCCATTCAGACACTCACCCATCCACTCACAGATCAACTGATAGAGACAGGCCCTGTGGCCAACCTGTGCTGTGCACAGCCAAAGGTTGGGTGGTTATAAGGGCTTGGTTGCAAGGCCTGGCTGCAGACAAACCGCTGCTGAGCACGGCCTCAAGCTGTGTGCGGGGAGGGGGTTGGAATAACGTACACTAATTAAAATGACTCTACATTAAAAAAACATAGAAATTCACTGACAAAACAAAAGTTACAGGGAGGTTATAGTTAGGTCCTGAATTTACTTGTATGAAACCATAGAAATTCAGCAGTTATAGTTTATTGTCTGTCAAATAACTGTAAGTCGCCCCCTAAGGTAACTATAACACGCGCCTTCGCCAAGTACAGCTAATTACTTCACATATTATATCACTGATGAGATCTTGTATGGCATCTTTGATATTATCACTGCAACATTAGCAATAAAATTATTGATCAGAAAACTGTGCATATCAAGGGTGTGAGTTTTAGTTACCTTAGGGGCGAGTTGTATAACCTCCCTGTAACCTTTGTTTTTTTCAGAGAATATATACATAAACACAAACAAGCACACATATGTGTATGTGTGTTTAGATATATATATATTGTTATGTAGAATGTAAAGTTAGTGGAATTTAATTAGCATTATTTTAAATTTATGTATGACAATATTTAACATTTGCTCCTTTAAACTCTATATTTAAAAAAATAATATTTCTGCATATTTTTGAACGATATTAGTCTCAACAATATTTTTCTGATATTTTTTCTGATATGTTGGTAATTACCATTCTCAGTATAGGAGCACAACAGTGTGGTAAACAATATATTTGACACAATATTTTCGTCAACAATATTGTTTACTAAATAGTGTATCAGTGGTGCGCTAGTTACTCATGTACTTGGGACACTTGGCAGGCCTGCATGCACATAGACCAGAGATCACACAACTTGGTGCAGCAGAAGGGACAGACCAATGAATTTTAGGTCTCCCATGAGAAAGCTTGCTTTCTGTTGCTTGCAAGACATTTTGTTTACTTACAGGGGGCTTAGAGCCCGCCCATTTTTTTATTTCCACTTGCAGCACTTCTTAAGAGCGTGTTTTTTTAGGTTGTCTTGCCCCTGATTTTGCATTGTGCTGCTGCTTTCACTCGCTCGTTTCCCATGTTCATGTGTATTCCACTTTGCTATTCATCGTTTCTCGTTTTATTCTCTGGTGCAGCACAAGAATTCAAGCAGCCCACAGGCTGTTAGCATTGCTAACAATACACTAATGGCTATGAGCATCTTTCGGCAAGCTCTACACAGCATGCCAAACCACACCCATGACCACGCCCCCTATCAGATGTTAGGTCATTTAAGTTCTCCTAACATGCGTCTGTGCTGAAGGCAAGCCTGTCTATGCCCGGACCGCGTCCAGCACCAGTCCCCCTGGTCGGCATGACGCTGATCTGACTCCACAGTTTTCCCGCCATGGACTCTCTTACAACAAAGGTAAATCGCACCAGTGTACCAGCCTAGATCTCACCCAAATCACCCCTGGTCACATGGTGTTCAGATGCCCCAACCGGGGTTGTGGAGCCACCTTCAACTTATTGCCCTCTAGGACAACTGATTGCGACTGCTCTACGTCCCGTCATCAGAATAATAAGCATAATAATACTTACAAATCCCATATCTCTTGCACCCTGATCAATGCCAGATCATTAGTCAAACATAATACAGAAGTCTCATTGTTTGTAGAGACCCATAAAGTGGACCTGGTGTTTATAACAGAGACTTGGGTGAATGCAAAAAATACACCTGATCTGTCTCTTGCCATCCCGGATGGTTACTCGATAGAGAGACACAATAGGGTAGGCAAGTGGTTTTGCAGTCATCTTTAGATCTACATTTAAAGCCAAATTCTGCACCAGCAATACATTCTGAAACTGTTTATTTCTCCTTGCAGCTTACTAACACACAATGGTTTAACTGCAAATTTATCAACCGCCCGCCTGGTCTTTCTATCAAGGAAATGGGTGAACCCTTTTAAATCCCAGATTTTCAGCTCCGAATACATGGTGCTACGATTTTGCTTCATCAGACATTTGAGGGCTTTAGCCTCCTCTAAAAGGTATCAGTTAGCACCCATCAAGCTGGACATCTACTCAATGATATTTTTTCCAGCAACTCATTTAGATAACATCTCAGTTATATTGCTTCCTTGTTCTGATCACAATGCAGTTCAATTAACCATCTCTCTCAAGCTAGACAGTCGCTGTTGGAGGGAAACGTCACCAACTACCGCCTCTCGCCCATGGAATAAGATTCAGACCGACCCTCTCTTTGCAGCTCTAAATCACTCCCGACCCTTCTTAGATGCCAGTCCTGAGCTCGCCGCTGGGCAGTATACCACCTGGCTCTCTGAGGCCATAGATAAGGTGGTTCCCATTGCATGCCCATCTCAAACTAAGACCCACAAACCAGCCCTGTGGTTCTCTAATGATCTTAGAGCCTTGAAGCTAAATTGCCATAGACAGGAGAGAAGATGGAGGCATAAATATGACCCTGAGGATAAATCTAAATATAAACAATGTTTAGCCACATACAAAGCACTGATCAAAAAAGACAGCTTACTTCACTAAAAAAATTATTGCGTCAAATAACTCCACTGGAGAGCTGTTTCGAACAGTCACCATGCTCTCAAAGAACGCACCTCCCAAGCTGGTCCAGCAAAGTCAATCTTTTTGCAATACGCTGGTGTCTTTCTTTTTGAGCAAGGTCGAAGACATTCATAAAGGACTAGCAGGCACACCATTTTCTTCACCAGCTTCAGAACAGTGTATCATGATTCAGCCGGAGCCATCTCCCATCCTCTCTCAATGCCTTCCTCCCCTACCTGAGGAAATTTCTAGGCTAATTAGCACTGCCTCGTCTGGCTCTCCTGTGGACCCTTGTCTGCCTAAAATCCAAAAACTCATAACAGACATTGTAGCTGGCCCCCTGTCCATCATTTCCCACAATCTGGAAGAAAGCCTTAGTGCTCCATTTATTTAAAAAATGTTCACTCGACCCAACCATGCCAAAGAATTACCACCCCATTTCCTGCCCACCCTTACCAGCAAAGGTAGTGGAGAAAATAATGAACATTCGGCTCATGAGATTTGTGCAGGAAAATGAGGTTCTGGATCATACTCAGTTTGGATTCCGCAGTGGTCACAGTTCTGAAACTGCACTTTTGAAAGCTACAGACGACCTTCGCGTCATGTTAGATCAAGGGAAGGGCATGGTGCTTCTCCTTTTAGATCTCTCAGCGGCTTTTGATACCATCTGCAATCTCAAGCTATTAGATCTCTTGGCAAGTATCGGTATCAGTAACCTGGCGCTAAAACTGCCCAAATCCTTCCTGGAGCAGCAGGAGCAAATTGTCAGACTAGGCAATCTAACGTCCCCTCCATTCACTTTGCTGTGTGGCGTTTCCACAAGGCTCTTCACTCAGCCCTACCTTATTTAATGTTTATGTTACCCCTTTGGCCAAGCTACTGAGGCCATTTGGCTTTCCTGTGACCTCTTATGCAGATGACACCCAGATTGTGGTTACACTAGCCAACGACGGCGCTAGCCTTGGCCCTAGACTCTGTGACTGGGTGAAAGTGGTCAATCATTGGATGGTGAATAACAGTCTGAAATTGAATTCAGACAAAACTGAGGTCATTGTATTTGGTCCTAATCCATCCGTCTGATCATCAGCGTGTTGGCCCTCAAATATGGGTCACCTCCCTAGACCAGCGAAAAAAGCTGCAACTTATCATAGATGATAAACTCAGCTATCAAGAACAAGCCATTGCCACTGCTTCTTCGATCTTTCTAATGCTGAAATTGCTGAAGAAAATCTTCCCCTACATTCCCTCCACCTTCAATAAACACTTATTGTCGCCGTAGGTCTGGATAAATTGGATTACTGTAACAGCCTTTACCTTAATGCTCACCAATACACTCTCAATAAACTTCAATTGCTTCAGAATGCAGCGGCTCAGATCCTTCTAAAAATTCCCAAATATTGTTCAGTGGCTAAGGCTATCAAACATCTTCACTGGCTACCTTTACGCCAGAGAATCATATTTAAATCTCTATGTATTACTTACAAGGCCCTACTCGGCTCTGGCCCTGAGTTCCTACAAAAAGGTCTGGCACGGTATTCCCCTAGACGACCACTCAGATCTATGAATGCCAAACTCATTGTTGTCCCTAAATTCAAACGAGCCACCTGGAGTGTCAGGAGCTTCTTTCTCGGTGCTGCAAAAGAATAGAATGCACTACCTTTGGGCATTAGAAATGCTCCAAACCTCCTACAGTTTTGTTGGTCACTAAAGACCTGTCTTTTCAAATCCATTTAATTACTATTCTCAAATCTTTGGTTCATCTACTCATCACTAAGACCCCTTCGGGTATTTGCTGCGCTTTAGAAATTGTCTTAATAGAACAACATAACATAACATTTGAGGTACTGCTATTTAGTAATCACTCATTTAGTTTATAATGAAGTGCTTTTTCGATACCTGTTTCACGATTTATAGGAAGTCTTAGGCATCTTTCAAATGTTTTATTTAAAAAACGATGAGTGTTTTAAATTGGTTTATGTTTACACTAATGTGAGATGGATAAAAAACGTCTGGCATAAAATAACATTATATGCAAAGTGCTCTTTTGCTGTGTTAGGCCTCTACCCTTAACTTAATGTATACATTGTAACAAAGATTTACATACCATACCATACTATACAATAATAGGCCGTACATCCCATCCCATGCCATCCCATACAATGACAGACCACACAATATTAAACAATGACAGGCTAAATCATGCCATACCATTTGGACCATACCGTACCAAACCATATAAATGTCAGACCATAACATACTATATAATGACAGTCCATAACCACACCATAGAATGCCATGAAAGAGCATCCCATCCCTTCCCATTCCATCCTATACTTCTGGCAGGAAAATAACATTATATGGCAAAATGCTCTTTTGCTGTGTTAGGCTTCTTCCCATAACTTAATGTATACATTGTAACAAAGATTACCGTACCATAACATACTATACAACAATAGGCTTTACATCCCAACCCATCCCATACTAGGACAGACAATACAATATTGTACAATGACAGGCAAAACCATACCATACTGTACCGTACCTTACCATAGAAATGTCAGACCATAACATACTATACAATGACAGTCCGTAACCAGACCATAGAATGCCATGACAGAGCATCCCATCCCATCCCAT
Organism: Pleurodeles waltl; assembly: GCF_031143425.1. Classification (NCBI taxonomy): domain Eukaryota; kingdom Metazoa; phylum Chordata; class Amphibia; order Caudata; family Salamandridae; genus Pleurodeles; species Pleurodeles waltl. The sequence goes on from NC_090445.1 coordinate 169,182,577, forward strand.
AAAATGACAGGCCTTACCACACCATAGAATTCAATGACAACCCATACCATATTATTCAATGACAGGCCATACCATACTATATAATGATAGGCCACAAAATACCATACCATACCATACAATACCCGTATTGTACCATATCATATCATATACAATAACTGGTCATCCCATACCATACTATATAGTGACAGGTCATAACATACCATGCCATGCCATACTATACAATTACAGACCATACCATACTATAAAAGAACCAACCATACTATACCACCCTATCCCATACCATACCATACCCTACCATATCGTACCAAACCATACCATAAACAATGACTGGCCATCCCATACCATACCATACCATACTACATAGTGACAGGTCATACCATACCGTGCCATACTATAAAAGAACAGACCATACTATACAACCCCTTCCCATTCCATACAATACAATACCATAGCATTCCAAACTATACAATGATAGGCCATAATATACCATCAAAGACCATGACATACCATAATAAGCAATGACAGACTCTACCATACAATAACAGGTCTTATCCTACTATACAATGACAAGCAATACCATACCAAAATATACAATGGCAGGCCATAGCATACCATACCAGGAGGCTGCAAATTAGCACACTTGTGAAGAAAATCAGAAGCTAAACCCTTGCATAACACGTACCTGAGAAAGGTCATCATGATGTATGGAATCTTTGACTTTTTAAAGGTAATGTTGTAATCATTTGATATTACTATTGTTACAATCCTGTCCACCCTAGTTAGGTGTAAGTTTAAATTATCATCCGTGAGCTAGATATCATAAGTGTATGATAATACTTCTGGATCTGGATGTAAGATCTTAGAGATCTGCACTGAAAATAATTCAGGACTGTTCTTATAGCTCATAGGCAAGCGTCTAAACGAGAACTGCACTCCATCAAACCTAAAGATAGTTAGATGCTTACTTTCAGGGACTATGGCCCTCATTACAACCCTGGTGGTCAGTGGTAAAGTGGCGGTAAAACCGCCAACAGGCCGGCGGTAAAAAAATGGAATTATGACCATGGCGGAAACCACCAACATAGACAGCCACTTTAACACTCCGACCGCCACGGCGGTACAAACAAACAGCATGGCGGTCACCGCCAACAGACAGGCGAAAGACAAGGTACCGCCCACACTATTATGACAGGCCAATCCGCCACCTTTTTCGGGGCGGATTCAACACGAACAAAAACACAGCGGAAACAGGACTTGGAAAACACTCACCTCTACACACCCCACGAGGAACCAGGACCCCATGGAGCCTGAACTTCAAATGCTCCCTGCGATTGTCTTCCTGCTCCTCTACCAGGAGCACGACCGACGGCGGCGACGACCACGGTGAGTACAGCACCTACGACACAGGGGAGGGAGGAGGGAAAAGAGAGTGACACACACATGCAACACCCCCACCCTCACACACAACAACACACACACCAATACATGCTGAAACATTACATTTAGACTCCCCAACCCCCCCGGAAGAACACAAGGACAAAAGGAAATGATTGTAACCATTGTAATCAATAAACATCCATTAGTCAAAAATGTATATACACTATAAACAAATATGTGCACCAAGAATTCAAGTCCAGGTACTGTACCTATATAGTCCGTGGACCACTGGGCCCAAAATGCATGGGCGAGGCCCACACAAGATACCCTATCGAAACGGAGAGAACACTGCAGGGGCATCAGATCGAAATAAAACAGGCATCTCAGGGAGGAGGGCTCACAGACACACTCGGAGAGGACACTGGGGATGTGTGAATGGTAGTGGGGGTTGTGAGTGCATGTGAGCGGTGTGTGGTGATCGGTGTGCTGGTGATGGAGATAGTGGCTGAAGATGTAGTGCATGCAGGTGTGAGTGGAGACGTGACAGGGAGGGATGGAGGGAGAAGTGGGGGAGGGGGACACAGTGGAGGCAGTGGATGTTGGTATGTGTGCATGCTATGATGCTTGTGTGAGTGCTTGTGGGATGTGTGGTGCTTATGTTTGCCAGAGCCACCCTTGTGTGTTGAGGTGTGTGCATAGTGGTCTGATGGTGTGCTTGGGATAGGCTGAGGTACTGGGGATTGGGTCTGGGTGGAGGAAGTTGGAGGGGGGAGGCTGGACACAAGGACAATGGCTGCCATCAGTGCAGAGGCCAGAGCCTGAAACGCTTGCTGTTGGGCTTCCTGGCCAGAATGAATGCCCTCCAGGTATGTATTTGTCTGTTGCAACTGCCTCTCTACACCCTGGATGGCATTCAGAATGGTAGACTGCCCAACAGGATCTCAGGAGGTCAATAGCCTACTCACTGAGGGCAGCAGGGCTCACTGGGGCAGGGCCTGAGATGCCTGGGATGAAGGAGATGCTGCTGGGAGGGCGGTGCTAGTTCGGGGGGTGGCGGCTGTACTTGTAGATGCAGTGGGCACAGAGGGGCCCGCCACCGCAAGGGAGCTCCCATCAGATGAATAGTCGATGTCGCTGGTCTCAGCTCCTGTCCCCGCTGTGGAGCTCCCCTCGCCCTCCGTCCCACTGGTGAATTCAGACTCCGTTGTCTGGCCCTTCAGGGCCATGTGGGATGCAGCTCCCTCCTGCTCCGGTGGCACAGCTCCTCCACCTGATGATGCTAATGCACACAAGAACAGGGAGACCACAAAAAGGGGGAGGGAGAAAGAAGAAAGACATGTTCAGTGCATACAATACCGCTACTATCGGCGAACACTACAGACACAGCAGCCCTCTGCACTACGCCATGCACTTGGAGTTCCCTAATTAACCACAGGGACATGGGGTACATGGCCTATGCCCGATGGCTGCACACATGGAAGTCACAGGAGCCTGACTAGGTGTAGATGGCTCTTACCACTGGTGGGGATGGGTGCCACTTAGCCTGCCTCACAAAGGGTCCTTGCCTACAAAGCTCGCCCTAGTCTAGGGGAACCCACTGCCCACCTCCCCCACCCAGACAACTCCAATGCGCGCAGAGTCAGCTGAATGTGAGTGTACTGACCCCTTTGTGGCTGCTGTGAGGCCCTCAAGTGCCCATCCAACTCCGGATACGCCTCCACCAGAATCCGGAACATCAGTGGGGTCATGGTGCGACGGGCACCCCTACCACATTGGGAGGCTATCCCCAGCTGGGCCTCCGCCGTCTTCTTGCTCCAGCGGCGAAGGTCCTCCCATCTTTTACGGCAGTGGGTGCTCCGTCTGTGGTGGACCCCCAGGGTCCGGACATCCTTGGCGATGGCACGCCAAATATCCTTCTTCTGGTGGGCGCTGACCTACAGGAATAGTACAGGGGAAAATGTAACACTTTTACCGTCTGGACCGTCACAGTCATTGTCCCAGGTTCCCACCCTTGCCCTGACGCACATACACTCACCGTCCAATCATGCAGGCCTCATCTCCCCCCGTATCTTCCATCCACACCACTCCAAACAGGCATTGCCCATACAGCATGCTCATAATGTACTCACCTGTTTGTCTGGAGGACCGTAGAGTAGCGTGTACTGGGGGAGGACCCCATCCACTAGTTTCTCCAACTCCTCCGATGTGAAGGCAGGGGCCCTTTCCCCAGACACATGAGCCATAGTTGCTTCCAGACTGAGGTCACAGTAGCACTTGCAGTGTAGGTCCTCTCCTGTCGAAGATCAGGTATCAAGTGAGTGAACAGAGAGAAAATGGCGGTCACATCCGCGGCGGTGCATATCGTCACCGCCAGTGTACATCGTCATTGGCTCCTGGGACCCATAGGGCCCAATGTTAACCAATGCAGGATTGCGCCGCAGTCTTCGACCGACTACCGCGACTGTGTAGAACACCAGCGCAGTTACCTCATCCCCTTGTCCCAAATTACAGGTCAGGCAGCCGCCATTTCAGGTGGCCACATGGCATTATTTTTTAATGCGTCACACATATATAGGCCTTGCATATACACAGAGACAGGCACAGAGCATATTAACAAATGTGTGCAATACAATTGTTTTTTTCCTATCTCATTGTTGGCTGACTCTGTGCTCGCTGTTCTCATCCATAGGGCACGTCCGCTGGGGCAGGTGAGGAGATGGCGGCATCCTCCGGTGTACAGACCGCTGGTGGACCAGTCGACAATGGAAGAGCGACATGTAATAGTCACCTACAGACTGGCTTGTGCCACAATCCAGGAACTGTGTGCCCAGTTGGAGCCAGACCTGATGTTAGCTATCCGCCATCCCACAGGAATCCCCCCTTTAGTGCAGGTCCTGTCAGTACTCCATTTCGTAGCAAGTGGGTCGTTTCAAACAACAGTGGCCATTGCATCAGGGACGTCACAGCCTATGTTCTCCAACGTGTTGTCCAGAGTGTTATCTGCCCTGCTAAAACACATGCGGAGCTACATCGTGTTCCCTCAGGTGGAAGATTTTCCTACAGTGGAAGGTGATTTCTATGCCCTGGGACATATCCCCAACATCATAGGTGCCACTGATGGTACACATGTGGCCTTGGGGCCCCACAGCTGGAGTGAACAGGTGTACAGAAACCAGAAGAGCTACCATTTTATGAATGTGCAGATGGTGTGTTTGGCTGACCAGTACATCTCCCATGTGAACGCCAAGTTTCCTGGCTCAGTGCATGACGCTTACATTCTGCGGAAAAGCAGCATCCCTTATGTGATGGGGCAACTCCAGAGGCACCGTGTGTGGCTTTAGGTGAGGACAAGGACCCTATACCATGTGAATAGTTATGTGGGTCTGGGGTTGTCGCTAAGGGTTAGTGTGTGTATAACAGTTGTCCCTCGACATTTGCAGGTGACTCTGGGTACCCCAACCTGTCATGGCTACTGACCCCAGTGAGAAATCCCAGGACAAGGGCAGAGGAACGCTACAATGAGGCACATGGGTGAACTAGGAGGATTATTGAAAGAACCTTCGGCCTCCTGAAGGCCAGGTTTAGGTGCTTCCATATGACAGGTGGTTCCCTATACTACTCACCAAAGAAGGTTTGCCAGATCATCGTGGCCTGCTGTATGCTGCACAACTTGGCTTTGCGACTACAGGTGCCTTTTCTGCAGTAGGATGGTGCAGAAGGAGGTCTTGTGGCAGCTGTGGAGCCTGTGGACAGTGAAGAAGAGGAGGCAGAAGAAGAGGACATAGATAACAGAAACACCGTGATCCAGCAATACTTCCAGTGAGACACAGGTAAGAAGACATCACTGCCTCCTACATCTGATAAAATTGTTAGACCTATCATCTGTCTGTCACTTTCATCCAGTGTATGGACCCTGATTTGTCACTTTGCCTTTCAATTTCACAGATGTGGTTCCCACTGTGTGACCTCTGCTATGTTACCTCATGGACTAGAGCTGTGTGACATAAGTATGTAGACATTAGAATGGACATTGGGTCCCTCAGTTATTGCAAATACAAAATAGTGAAATCACAGACTGACTCCAGCTTGTTTTGTGATTCAAGGGTGTTTATTTAAGTGCAAAATAGTGAAGGAGGTTGCAAAATGGTCAGGGGTGATGGTGGAGGAATGTCCATGGCAGAGTCCAGTCTATTTGTCTCACAGGTGCATGATCCAAAGGGGCATAGTAAGTGGAGCTAGGGCAGTTTAAGGATGGACAGGGTGACAAAGTGGGACAGAAGGATGACATTCAGGGTGGTCTCATTTCTTGGCGGGGGTCTTGGCATTGTTCTCTGTCTTTGTCCGGGATCTCAGGGACCACTTGCAGGGTGGTTCTCCATCTGTAGGGGGTGGGGTGCTGGTGTTGTGGTCCTGTGACGGTGCCTCCTGCGGAGGTGGTGGGCAGTTCATCGTCCAGGCTAGTGTCAGGGGCCCCTTGTTGTGCCACAGTGTCCCTCCTGGTGTTCACAAGGTCCTTCAACACCAATACAATGGTACCCAGGGTGGTGTTGATGGACTTGAGTTCCTCCCTGAACCCCAAATACTGTTCCTTCTGCAGCCACTGGGTCTCCTGAAACTTGGCCAGTACCCTTGCCATCGTCTCCTGGGAATGATGGTACGCTCCCATGATGTTGGAGAGGGCCTCGTGGAGAGTGGGTTCCCTGGGCCTGTCCTCCCCCTGTCGCGCAGCAGACCTCCCAGTTCCCCGGTTTTCCTGGGCCTCTGTCCCCTGAACCGTGTGCCCACTGCCACTGCCCCCACGTCCCTGCTGTTCTTGGGGTGGTGGGTTTGCCTCAGGTCCCTGTAGTGGTGGACACACTGCTGCTTGACGTGTCCTGGGGACAGAGGTATGGGCCCGCTGGGTGGGTGCTGTGCTGGTGTTTCCTGAGGGGGGAGGCTCTGTGGTGGCCTGTGACTATGTCAGGGGAACCGACTGTCCCGAGGTCCCAGATGGGCGCGCTGGTCATCTAGATCCAGTTGGACAGAGCTGCTGTCATCACTGTGGGCCTCTTCTGTGGGGGGAGTGGACATGTCTGGAACCTCCTGTCCGGTGACGTTGGGTAGGGGTCCTGCAGAGGTGTAAAGGCATGATTATTGCATCTGTGTGTGCCATGGTGTGCAATGGGTGGGTGCCCTGTAGCCCAGTGCTTACATTCTTGTTTAGGACCTTGTGTGGTATTTGGTTTGGGAATCTGTGTTGGTATGTGTAGTGGACATGCATTGGTGATGGGTGTCCATGCTCTGTTGTTGCATGCAGGGCTTGGTGTTGGGATGTGTGGTTTGTGATAGTGGGACATATGTGAGGAGTTGGAGTGATGGGGGTGAGGGTGGAGGTATGTGGTAGCATGCAGGGAGGGTGGGGTATATGGTAGTTAAAGATTTGACTTACCAGAGTCCATTCCTCCAGCTGCTCCTGCGAGGCCCTCAGGATGCAGTATAGCCAAGACCTGCTCCTCCCATGTTGTTAGTTGTGGGGGAGGAGGTGGGGGTTCGCCCCCAGTCCTGTGAACCGCAATGTGGTGTCTTGAGACCACGGACACACCTTCCTCCGTAGGTCGTCCCACCTCTTCCTGATGTCAACATGTGTTCTTGGGTGCTGTCCCACTGCGTTGACCCTGTCCATGATTCTGCGCCATAGCTCCATCTTCCTACCTATGGAGGTGTGCACCTGTGATCCAAATAGCTGTGGCTCTACCCGGATGATTTCCTCCACCATGACCCTGAGCTCCAGATCAGAAAACCTGGGGTGTCTTTGCGGTGCCATGGGGTGGTGTGGGTGATGTATGAGGTGGTGTGTGTTGTGATGTGTGGGGTGATGTTTAGGGGTGTGTGGAGTTTTGTGCGTGGATGTGTATGAGTGATGGTGTTGTGGGCCTCTGTATGCTGATGTGGTCTTTGATTTTCTGTCTCTCTGCTTCTTCCAAATTTTTTGTTGTAAGGGTGTGTGGGTAATGTGGGTGTGTGTTTTATATTGTATTGGGTGTGTGGGAGTGGTGTGTGTATGTGTATCAGGTGTGTATATTTCGATTTGTCCAATGTGGTAGTGTTTTGTAAATGTGTGTGTATTTTGAGCTCGGCGGTGTGTACTGTCAATGGAATGCCGCATTTGAAAGACTGCCGCGTGGATTCGTGGGTCATGATAGTATTCCTGTTGGCGTGATGGTGGAGGTTTTGGTATCGCCAGTTTATCACTGACCTGTGGTGTGGCGGACTTGTGTGGGTGTCTAGATTTTGGCGGATTCCGAGCTCTGGGTCGTAATAGCTGTGGTGGAATTCTATGTGGTGTGTTGGCGGTCTTCTGCACGGCGGTAAGCGGGATTTACCACCAATGTTGTAATGAGGGCCTATGTTCTGACTAAAAACCCATTGGGAATGTCCAAGGTTGTTTTGTATTTTTTCCATACCAGGTTTGCCATTAAACCTGCACTATGAGTATTTTGCACTGCATATGTTCGTGTATGTGCTTTTAAATTCCTATAGTCTAAAACTGTTCTGACAGATATATCTGGTTTAGAGACAGGAAAAAGGGGTGTTTTTATGTTGACTGACAAGACACTATTACACCCCAATACTGCAATTGATCCAATATTGCCTTTGTAACATTCTTTGCTTCTGGTTTTAAAGGTTATTGAACCTGCACTTGAGATTCAGTGCATAAGGCAATATCATGTGAAACAGAGTGTTGATCCCACCCCCACTTGGTTTCTGTAGAAGGCCTGAGCCTGCTTAACAGCCCATTCATTGTTGTAAATCTCTCTGATTTCTTCAGGTAGTATGGGAGAAAATGGTACCCTAATTACTTCCACCCGCCTGGTGCGCTTCCTGAATAAAGACTAGAGGCCAGGACTCTTCAGCTAGTATGATGTCATACTCTTCAGAGAAATGGGGACAGCCACTGCTTTAATGAATAGGTGGTATATCCCTTTAAATCTGTATCTCTTAACCCTATTAGGACCGATGATTTAAATGCTTATCTGGAGTCTCATAACATATTATCTGTTCAGTTGGACTCATCACCAGAAACCTCTGAAGAGTCTAATGCACTATTGTGACTTCTGCTGTGCGGTCTACAAGCACTCTTGCTCAAGTCCTGTTTTTGAGGAGTATCTGTAGCTGTATCAGCATGTTTCTTAGAAAGTCCTATTACTTTCTTCTTCTTAACTGGAGTCATAGAATCCTGTTCCTTCTCTTCCTATTTTATGCTGACTTCAGTCTCTCATCCTGTTTCATCTTTCCTGCTATACTCTTCTTTTCTTCTGTACTCGGATCAACTCTCTCTCTCTCTGTACATTTTTCATCAGAGTCCTGAAAATAACGTGAAGACCGGCTAACAGAATACTGACACCATTTTGTTTTTTTAATCTTATTAAGGTCTCTTAAATTATAACCACTTTGAATTCCCGAAATATGGGAGATTCAGTCCGTCTTTGCAAATATGCTACGCGAGGTGTTTCATTCCTCTTCAGGTGGCACCATTTCAGGAGGAAGACACATATGCCCTCATTATGACTTTGGCGGTCTTTTTAAAAGAACGCCAAAGCCAGGGGCGCCAGCAGACTGACAGTGCTGGTGATCTCCCACCCACCACATTACGTGTACTGCAGTATTTCCGCCACATTGTGGGCGGAAATCCTGCAGTAGTTGCGCTGGTGGGCGGAGGCGCACGGGTGATTCCGCCACTGGCCCCGCCCCACCAGAAGGACTCCACCAGCTGTATTAAGACCTGTAATACAGCTTGGCGGTGTCCTGATGATGGGGCGCTGCCGGCGGTGAAAGTGCCCGTTACATGCCGGACGACCTCCTCGCCAGATAAGGTAAGTCAGGCGTCTGACAGGGGGTGGAAGGGTGGGGGGTGTACTGTGTGAGTGGGTGTTTGTCTGTATGTGTGTATGCATGTTTGTCTGCGTGTGAGTATACGACTATGAGTGTTGAAATGAATGCGAGTATGTGTTGAAATGAATGCGTGTATGAGTGTTGCAGTGAATGCATGTATGGATGTATGTGAGTGAATGCATGAATATCAGTGTTGGTGAATGAGGGTATGCGGGGGGGTGTGGGTGTCTGTGTGCGTGTGAATGTATGTGGGGAGGGGGGTGCTGTACCTGGAGCGGGGTGGGGCATGCTTTACCTGGAGGAGGTTTAGGGGCAGGGGGTGCTGTACCTGGTGGTGGGGGGGATTGTGCTTGCTGGAGGGGGGGGAGTCATCTGCCGGTGACAGAGAAGAAATTCCCTGTCACTGGTAGCCTCTCCGCCAGGATTTTCATGGCAATGCTACCGCCGCGGAAACCCTGGTGGAAAGCTGGCTTAAAATACCATTGGTGGTCTTCTGTGGACCGCCGGGTCGGAGATGCTCATCTCCGGCAGGTCCAACCACCCTGGTGGTATGCGTGGGGATGTGCCGCCCGCCACATTATGAGTGTCTTCACCGCCAGCCTGTTGGCAGTGAAACTGCCACCATGGCCTTGGCGGTCAAAAGACCGCCAGGGTCATAAGACCGCCAGGGTCATAACGAGGCCTCAGTCAGTATTCTATGTTTGTCTTGGGGTGTTGTGTGTGGGTAGACCACTTAAAACTGGTTGGACTGGTTGTTCTTGACAATGTAACATGCTCCATTGGGTTTGAACAGAAATGGAACAGCAACCGTCATCATTGTCCTGGTTTCAAAGGACCACAAGGTAATTTAGAGATTTTGACTGTTTTCACGTTGCCAGCCTTGCACAGAGTCTTCAACTCTTCCATGGTGTCCTAGGACTGGCCACTGTAGAAAACCTTGTCCATGGTCCACTGAGATGTATTCAGGCTTTTGTTGTTCACCAATTCCTCCAGACCCATTGGATGGATGAAACATCTGCTACCAGGAGTATTCTGGAATAAGACAACCCAAGTGCCTCGGTCTCCAGATTCAAAACCTCTGGGTACTGTATTCAAAATAGCCAAATCTTTGTCACCATGGACACCCAAGACCTCCTTGAAAAAGAGTAGTGCTGCATCGTCCTTCTTCTGTCTGATGAATGTGTAGACTAGACTGGATTGTTTGCCAGTCAACAGTCTCTAGTGGTAGGGGAGAACTCCTGTGTACTTCTCCAGGGTAACATCTTTGTAATAGGTTGGGTTTGGGACTGGACACACAATACACTCTGTAATGTTGTGCACCGGTAGCATCAAAAACAAAATACAGCCAAAGCCTCTCTCGCTGGAGTCTTCCCTCCACCATCCAAGAACTTCAGAGTTTGATCCTTTTTGTTGGTAGTTGGTGGTCAATGGAGTAAAGACAGCTCTCTGCTGAGTCCGCTTTGGTACAAGAGGTGGGAGGACCTGCGCCCCTGGGCAAAGAAGACGGCGGAGGCCCAGCTGGGGTTGGCCTCCCAACGAGGAAATGGTGACCGTCGCACCACGACCCCCCTGATGTTCCGCATCCTGGCAACACAGAAGCCACAAGGGGGTGAGTACAGAATCTGAAACATGACTTTGCGTGTGTTAGGAGGTACCTGGGTGGGGGATGTGGGTGCCCCTAGGCCAGGGCGAACATGACAGGGTAGGTCCCTTGTTGGGTAGGCTCAGTATCACTCCTACCCCAATAGTGTTGGCGGCCATCTACTTGTGGGCAGGGTCCTTTGGGTTTCAGGTGTACAGCTAATGGCGTTAGGCATTGAACCCCATGGGCTGGTGACTGTCTTAGTAAATGGTTGGGCATGACCTAGTGCATAGGGCTGCTCTCTGTGTGTTATGTACTCCAACGGTAGTGGTGCTGCTGGCATTGACCAAGTGTATCCTCTGTCTCCCCCCCCTTTTTGTTTTGTCACCCTGTCCTTCTGTGAATTAGCATCATCTGCAGAGGAGGCCGAATCCACCAAGGGTGAGGGCACCAGTGGGACGGAGAGGAGCACCACAACGGGGACGGGAGGGGAGACCATAGACAGCGACTTCTCGTCCGATGGAAGCTCCCTGGCGGTGGCAGACATCTGTGTGCCCACCCCAATAACAGGTACAGCCCTCCCAGCAGCCCCACAGCATGTTTCCCATGCCCGCTCACCCAGGAGGGTAGGCATCTCCTTCGCCCCAGGCACCACAGGCCCTGCCCCAGTGAGCCCTGCTGCCCTCAGTGAGGAGGCTATTGACCTCCTGAGATCCCTCTCTGTTGGGCAGTCAACCATACTGAATGCCATCCAGGGTGTAGCAGGGCATTTGCAACAAACAAATGCATACTTGGAGGGTATTCACTCTGGCGTGGCAGCCCAACAGAGAGCATTTCAGGCTCTGGCCTCAGCACTGATGGCAGCCCTTGTCCCTATTGTCTAGCCTCCCCCCTCCAACTTCCTCTTCCCAGACCTAATCCCCTCAACCCCAGCCTTTCCCAGGCACACCTCCAGACCAGCATTCATTCAAATCAAAACACAAAGGTGGCTCAGGCAAACATAAGCACCACACTTCATCTCACAGGCACTCACACAAGCACCATCCCCATGCAGACACACCAACATCCGCTGCCCCACTGTGTCCCCCTCCTCCTCTTCGTCCACCTCCCCCCAGTATCGTCTCCACACACACCTGCATGCACTACATCCTCATCCACTACCTCCATCACCAGCACGCCCATCACAACACACGCTTCACTGGCAGTCTCCACCCCCACAACCATGCACATGTCCCCGGTGTCCTCTCCCAGTGTGTCTGTGACCCCTCTTCCCAAAGTACACAAATGCAAGCACCCGCCCACCCAACAGCCATCCACCTCACCACAGCATCCGGCCCATGCACCTTCACCCAAACTCAGCAGAAAGACACCTCCTACAAACACTCCCTCTTCCTGCACTCCCAAACCCTCTACCCTCTCCATCTTCCCGCCCCAGTGTGTCTAAAAAACGTTTCCTGGCAAACATTGACCTGTTCTCTATCCCTCCCCCCGTCCTTCCCCTCGGGCAAGGGTGTCCAGAACACAGGCCAGCACCTCAGTCACCAAGTCGGCGTCCGCTGTGGTACCTGCAACTCCCAGGGGCTTCAAGGGGGCACCAGTCAGGCCAGCTAGTGTGCCACTGACCCCTGCAAAGGACCATACCATACTGCCACCTGCCAAGGTGAAGAAGGGGACAGCATGCATCAAGGGCAAGGAGCACGACCCACCCAGCAAGGCCTCCTCCAGAACTGCAGCTGCCAGAGCCAAGGTCCCAACAGCAACTGCCAAGGTGAAGAAGGGGCAGAAAAGCCATGGCAAGGCACCTCAGGTGTCGGAGCCTGCAGGTGGGGGCCTAGTGGCCACCATCAGAACCCATAGCCCCGCCACCTGCACAGCGTGCAGCACCCCCAGCATCCCTGCCGCAAACACCGCCACCTGCACCACCACCTGCATCGCCGCTGCCATCACTACTGTCAGCAGCAGCATCCCCAGTGGCCAGCCAGTAGAAGGACTGGTGCCTCCCTCCACCACAGGCAGCACCGGCACCACGGCCAGCATCACCAGCAACCCTGCCGCAAGCACCGCCGCAAGCACCGCCACCTGCACTGCTGACAGTAGTACCACTAATATCAGTAGCAGCCCCAGTGTGCGTCTGTCTGGGGCTGCAGGAGGCGGGAAGGAGCCTCCCACCACCACTGGCAGCACCCCCACAAGCACCGCAACAACCACCAGTTTGCAGCCTTAGTCGCCACAGGATAGGGTCTGGCCCTGCCTCCATGGACTTTCCTGCTACCTGTCCCCTGCAAATCTCGTGCCTCAGACACCCACGTGAAGGAATGTGAACTGCCACACCCCATGTGCTGCATCACTGGGCGCAATGCCACCTCCAGAACCTGTGGAGAAAGGCATCCACTCCCTCAATCCTTAGCAGGATGAAGCAACTGGGCACAATGCCCCCTCCAGAACCTGTGGAGAAAGGCATCCACTCACCCAATCCTTAGCAGGATGAAGGACGCTGGGCACAATGCCCCCTCCAGAACCTGTGGAGAAAGGCATCCACTCACCCAATCCTTGGCAGGATGAAGCACACTGGGCACAATGCCCACTACAGAACCTGTGGAGAAATGCATCCACTCACCCAATCCTTGGCAGGATGAAGCACACTGGGCACCAAGCCCCCTCGAGAACCTGTGGAGAAAGGCACCCACTCACCCAATCCTTGGCAGGATGAAGCAGACTGAGCACCTAGCCCCCTCCAGAACCTGTGAAGACAGGCATCCACTTGAGAGACTGTGGCCTTGCACTCCCGAGGACCAAGCAGTGGGTGAACCACCCACTTGAGATACCGTGGCTTTGCACTCCCCAGGACCAAGCAGTGGGCAAACCACCCACTTGAGAGACTGTGGCTTTACACTCCCCAGGACCAAACAGTTGGCAAACCACCCACTTGAGAAACTGTGGCTTTGCGCTCCCCAGGACCACGCAATGGGCATGGAGCCCCCTCGAGGAGCAGTGGCGTTATTCCATCTTCCGGTTGAGGTGCCCCCATTCCCCATCCCCATGAGGTGCCTGTGTGTTTTCGACCTGATGCCCCTGCAGTGTTCCCTCCGTATTGAGGCAGGAGTCAAGTGTGGGCTTGGCCCATGATTTTTGGCCCAGTGGGCCACGGACATTTGCAAAGGACAATGTACGACCTTATGTACATATTGTATATTTTTGTGAATACTGATTTTTGAATTGTTACGTATATATCTGACTATTTCTACAATATCACTGTTTAACTCAATTCCTTTTGCCCTTGCTTTCTTCCAGGGGGTTACGGGGTGTAAATGTAATGTTGATGAATGTGTTTGTGTGTATGGTGTTGTGGGTGAGGGTGGGGGTGGGGGTGTTGCGTGTATGTGTTACTCTCTTTTTCCTCCCCCCTCCCCTGTGTGCTAGGTGCAGTACTCACTGTGGTCGTCGCCGTTGCCTTTGATATTCCTGGTGTATTAGGAGGTACACCAGCATGGGTAGTACCTGTAACTCGGGCTACATGTCATCCTGGTTCTTCGTTGAGTGTCGAGAGATGAGTGGTTTCCCTTCCAAACACTGTTTCTGCTGTGCTTTTGATGGCATTGGTACCGCTACAGAAAAGCTGGTGGATTGGCAGGTTGTAATGGGGTGGGCGGTACGTTGTCTTTCGCCTGTCTGTTGGCGGTGACCACCGCGCTGTTGGTTGCTACCGCCGTGGCAGTCGGAGTGTTAAAATGACTGTGTATGATGGTGGTTTCCGCCGTGGTCGTGATCCCATTTTGTTTACCGCCGGCCTGTTGGCAATATCACCGCCGCCCGCCAGGGTTGTAATGAGGGCCATAGTCTGTTCATTTGCAAATGACAAAACAGTCTTTGCAACATTGGATACACATGCGTAATAAATTGGTCTGTATACAAGCATTTGCCCAGTGACAAATCTGTGCTGGGGTAGGTGCCACGGGTGGGGCCAGTGCAGCATATGTGTATTTCTCATCTTCAATGAAGCGCTTTGGTTCGCAATCCGTTACCAGAGTTCTAACCTGATGCAGGATTCCAGCTGGGAGATGCACTAGAATACGTAGTACAGGACATGTTCTACATTGTTATCCACATAGTTATTAGTTCAGCCGAATTGCCACATAATACATCATCTCCCCCATAATTTACATATTTTGGAAACAAAAGGTTACTAGCTCAAACAGATCAACAAATAGCAAAACAGGGGCCAAAATGCGTTACATCACAAAGTAATGATCATTTAGTTAATGATCACTGTACTAAGGAGTTAAACATATAATATAAAGGTACAATGTTCAACAGTAATAATAGGTGTTTGATAATGAAATCAAACCATTACAGATTGTCCACCTTATGCCATAATTTAGCCTTTTTTTGCACCATTATTTAGACAACCCAGCCACATAATTTGGCCCTCCACTGCCAATGGCCCTGTTTGCATCCTATTTCAAGGTCCGAATTCTGTAATGGTGTGTAAATGGAGAACCCAGTAAATATCATTCCCCACACTATCATGCCCCACACAATTTATGCTCAGGATCGTGCCGGATGGGCACGAGCGATGTTACTGGTTAGTGGTGATTTCGGAGTAATACAAAAGTGAAGTGTATAAACACAAGAGGTTAAAGGGTCTGCATTTCACATAACAAATCTAGAAGCATGGACTAAGAGCTGACTATTATATAGATCCTCGGGCTGTAGGGGTCCAGAACAATGTTCTCCAGTACAATGGTGCCATATAATGTTTTTATATCTTACCTAGTGAAAATACTTTGGATAAAAGATTCCATTTGAGCGGACTATGGTTCATTCTGTACTGTGTAGCTGATTTGAAGAACTGACAAAGGATAATGTTTTATTTTTTTTACCTAAACAGACGCATCAATTATTTGTAAAAAAATTAAGAGTAAACAAACTTTTCCTCACAGTCCATTGGCAATGAATTATGCAGAAGGTAGCCATTGATATGATAACTTTTAGAGCCCATTAAGCAAGGGATGCAATGGTTTTCAAAATATTTTAGTTCTAAGGGCACCAGGAAGAATGTGGCAGATTGGTCTTTAGAATCAACATTCAAAAATATATTTTTAGCCATTCTTAGGCTTGACATCATTGATGATAACTAGGCTGCGAACATGCATAATCCTGACATCCAGTCTACACAAAGAATGTAAAATGTTTTAGAGATCAAGAAGAGAAGTGTTGATATTTTAAGGACAGAGAGGCAAAGGTTACCCCCCCCATGATATTTTGGAGAAGAGCATGGCCTCCCAATCCATTGTATTGAATCAACTGAATGTCAAGAAAGGAGTTACAGTGGATGGATAAATTGAACTCTAGTAAGAATGGGCTCAATATAGTGGAAGACTGGAGACAAACCACATTCTTCTGAGAGACAATAAGACTTTGTGAAGACTGTCCATAAAACAATATGTGATATTTTGCAATACAGTGGAGGACTAGAGACATCTTCAACATTTATATCATTTTTTCAATACAAATCCTCCCATAATTATTTTGACTTTATATAGAATTGCGATTCAAGCAAAAACTTGATTATGCCAGGTCTAGTTTCTTCCTTTTTTGTCTCTGACTCTACTTAAAATGTGTCAATAGGGTTGAAACGTAAACATTTATACCAGCACAATGATACCATTTAAGTCAACAATGTACTTTCTAATGTACTTTCTAATGTACTTTCATTGTTGAGCCATACTAAAAAATAGGTATGTCAGTCTCTGACATTGTACATATGCTTATATATAGCGCTAGCACACCTAGTTCATATTTGTCACTAATCACTTCTCACTGCACTATTCTTATTGGAGCACCTGTGTTGGAATGCAATATCTGACAGATTAATGATAAAGGTCATCAATGAACAAAATCTATTTCCATGGTTTAAAAATTGTATTTCTAAAATGACTTTTTCTGTGTACAACTTGCTATTGGAAGTGTAGGCTCATACTTCCTCTGCGGTACCACTGTCTTTTTTTCATTTCACATAACTGCCCAGGTTCCTAGGAATACAGGGCTGCCGTATAATATTTAGCATGTTATTAAAATTCAGGCCCCTAATCTGGAGGTACAGCTATTTAACTCCTACCCTTGCTTAACGAGGGACTCTTTTGGCCCCTGCTGCCCAACTACTGGAGTCAATTAGTTGCAAAGTAATGTATTGTACTGTAGTTTAATTTATGCAGTGCTTTATATGGCACAGAATAGCATTTTTGAATGGGCAGCATACTACTCCATAGATGTGCTGTGGATAGAAGGAGCGTGTGTCTGTCATTTGGCCTATATGGATACTGTTTTGATGTTGTGCATAAGTACCAGAGATGTACTTTTAATGTACTTTGGTCGCCTCATTTCAGTATAAGCTGAGTTGAAAAGGAGTGAGGTACTCAATGCTTGAGCAGAGCAGATAGTGATGGTACATGGGGCAATAGCCCTTTGCAGGAAGTTGCCACATCGCCTCTTGGTCGCAAACTGGCAAACCCAACTCTATAAATGAGCCTAGATGGAGGAAGAAGAGATTAGACAATCTGTTTACAGAGCTGGCCAACAGAATTGAAATACAATTATATCAACTATCCTATAAATCCAAAGATGAACAACCATAGACAAGTGATTTGTTTCACTACCTTTGCAAAATGTGTAATTGTGATGTAAAATCCCTAAGGCCTGACTCCATCGCGAGCAGGCAGAGAGTCAATTTTCTCTAGTTTTTGCAGAATCATTGACATGTCTGCCTTTGATACAGATGTTGTCTGTCCTTATCTTTCCAAGAACCTGTGAAACTGTTACATCATTCAGACAGTGGCATTGATAAGACACTTACTGCACAGACAATGACCTTGCTAGAACATCTGTCTGGGACCTGTGCCTTCCTATCTCTATTTCAAGGTCACATAATAATAACAACATAAACAGTGTGGTCTGAATTGATATGCTTTTACCTTCTTAGTTTACAAGAAAGCATCAAAGACTAGCATATTGACAACCAGGTGCTCTACCAGTTTTGGAGCTTTGCCTTTAGCCTCACTGTGACCTCAGGGATGCGTCTCTTTGACATCAGATTTAATGGGGGAAAAGGGTTGTTTATGAACTTAGCACCCAGGAGGCCATCTAAGTGTATGGTTCAAATGCTCCTGATGGGATATTGGCCAGATACATGGATAGTAGCTTTGGTATTGGGAAATTTGCCTTTCAGCTCGTCAAGAGCGTTGAATGCTCCTACTTAGCCACCTATGTTGACTCACACTATTTCATGGATGAGGCTAAGCCAGCTGGGGACTTGAATTTCATCTGCATTTTTCTGCACAATCCTGCCTTGCCCTTGCCTTGCCCTTGAGACAACACTATTCTAGTTTGTACTCCAAATATTATGGAGGTCCTCCAAACACAACCCTTGTCATCCGGACTATCACTACCGTGGGTAAGTACAACTATGTTTTGATTTTCTCTTCTACACAAGTGGAACTATTGAGTTCTGAGTTCATGCCACTGGATACATAACCTCCTTGTTTTACTTTGTGGAGGGCAATGACTATGGGAACCATGTGGGATAGCACATGCTGGGGACAATTTATACTCATTTTATCAACTATAAAGTGGACTTGGATGTAGAAGGTAGGTCTATGCTATGTTATGGTGGGTAAGATGTTACAAGGTTAGAAACATTACAGGAAGGACATTTTTCCTTAGGAAAGGAATTTTGTTGTGTAGATCCACCCATCTGTCTTCCAACAGGTTGGGTGACTACTGTGATTGTTAGTGGTTTTCTCATATCAGTCTCCAGAGAAAGGTTCTGTCTTTTCAATCTGTGACTATCGGCCAGATATACTAATATGCAATTTTGCATTTCCTAAATAGCAACTTCATAGAAGTTGCTATTTAGGAAATGCAAAATGCTATGTACAACGATACCAATTTCCTAATAGCGATTTCTACAAGGTAGGAATCACTGTTAAGAAATCGCAAACAAGATATCCCGTGCCATTTGAGACAGTGGGATGCTTTTGCATTTCCCAAATAGCGATTTCCTACTAGGAAATCACTGCTTGGCAAATGCAAACCAGGGATGGCTATGGACTAAAGATCCCCCCTTGCTGCACCCCGAAAAATTGCTGCACCTGCAAAGCACACACATGCCCTAGGGGCATGTGTGAGCTTTATTGCACTTTAAAAAAAGCATTTTCGGGTACTTTTTTTAAATTGCATATGGTTACCATCCACTTAATTCGATGGTATTTGAATTTCATAAAATGCTCATTTTGCATTTAGGAAATGCTTTTTACGTGTTCCAAGAAATCACAAATAGGAAATCCCTATTTGTGATTTTCTTTTTAGGGTAGAAATCACATTTGGCGATTCACTAAAGGCCTCTGTCCATAGGAGATGCATTTCTTAACAGGACAAAATTGCGATTCGGCCCATTAAGAAATGCAAACGGCCTGTGTGCCTCTGGCCCTCAGTCCGTGTGTGTCAGAGTGGCACATCCCTGTTATACTCTCCTATTTATTCTGCGTGTTTTCTAGCAGATATCAGCCTTGCTTGGCAGAGCTTGAAAGCAGTGGAATATTTCCTGAGTGCCTCTTTCAAACCTGTCATGTGTTAGACAATGTATAGGAAAATTATGCTGTAAAATTCAGTTTGGCTCAAAATTGTTTCTAGGCTAATACCCTTAACCGTACTTGATAGAAGGCAAGCGTTTTTTTCTTGCTTGTTGCAATTCAGATATTTACACACCACCGATTTCAAACTTCACTGGCTGCCACCTATGTCTTATAAGAGTTTTGTGTATGCCCCACTTGTCAGCATGGTATTAATACAGCTCCAAACATCTCTTAGTATTGGATATCAATGCATGGGACAAGAGAAAATGGACACATTGTGAGAGCTCAGGATGTCTTGGAAGAGAAATAGTTTTGCAGGGTAGAGGGAAGTACTGAGCTCCAGTGTTAGAGGCGTCTTTGTTCGGTGGGGTACAGTGGATCAGATAGGGATTATATTTCCTGGTTGATACCAAGTGGTTGAATAGGGGACACAATTTTCCCAATCAGCAAATTAGCTGCTTTTGAGTTCTGTGTACTATGGCAGACTCTTACTTGCAGGGATACTCCATTAGTTCCCTTTTAGAATTGCTTGTAGAACCAATGGCATTTCAGATCATTTAGATAACAAATCCACAAAAAAACATCCCATTTGGTCACCATTTTTACACCTTTTATATCAGGACACTTCTATTCCCGTCTAGGCTCGGTTCCTCCACGTAATGTGAGCCTGCAATGCAAACTTTTAACAAGGCTTCTTTGGGTTCCCATTCTTAGATACGTGTATTTTTTTAGACACTGTGTGGCAAATAGTGCATGCATGTAAGTCTGAAAGCCTCAGAGTTAGTGCATGAGATGCAGAAAGCACAGCTCGGAGAAAAAGAGCTGTGCTGGCCTCTACCGTTTTCCGACATGCGTGAATGGCACAGCTGTCTGGTTGTGAAAATACTTCTTGTGGGCATTCTGAAAGTTTCCCTGGGAATGCATTCCACCCATTGCCTGCCATTGGCTTTGTGGTTTGTAACTCACATTTTCTGGTTTTATGTCTGATAGCATTGTTTGTTTTAGGCTGTCCAGCATGTCTTTGTCCTCCACGTGGATCAAAGCTTGTTTACTATCGCTCATTGTATCCTTCCACGAGTCCTCGCTTTCTGTAAACAGGCTTTTAGATTTTGTTCTTATCTTGTCACATTTGATGTGCGTTTAAAGGCAGAAATCAAATGTCGGGCTTTGTCTTCTGAGGGAGCGTGATGTTTTCTTTCACTGACTTCAAAGTGAGAGGATTTACGTGACAAGCTTGCTTGGTACAAGAAAGAAAAGGTTTATTTTCTAGCACACTACAATATGTAAATGCCTGTAAGTGAACTGTGCTAATATTTCAGAATATAGCCGAATTAGGAAAGCATAAATGAAGCACTTTATTTTGTAATTCGGAAGTGTGGTGGAAACAAATATTTTAATATGATCAAAACAAATCAGTACACTAGGTGATTCCATTTCCACACATTATCGTTTGTGCGCTGTATACTTTTATCAGTAAAACTGTATGTGTAAATGTAATGGTCATTTCAATTGATAATGTGTTGTCTGTAATGTCAGTGCCCTAACACACCATGCATACTCCACTCTCAGACACTGTACTCTATGCCACTCTGCTCCACTCTGTATCACTCTATGCCACTCCACTCCACCACACTCCACACTATGCCACTTCAATCTAGGCCACTCTATGCTACTCCACTCCAATCCACCCCTATCTACGACACTCCAACACTCTATGCCACTCTATTCCACTCTGCGTCACTGCAACACTCTATGCTACTCTACTCCACTCTACGGCACTCTACGTCACTTTACTACACTCTACATCCCTCCACTCGATGACACTTTACTCCACTCCACTCTATGTTATACCACTTCACTTTACCCACTCAGTCTATGGCACTCCAGTCTATGCCAGTCCACTCTACTCTACTCTCCAACACTGAACTCCACTCTATGCCCCTCCACTCCACTTCCCTCCACCCTGACACTCTACTTACCTCCACTCTACTTTACCCCTCTCTATGACACTCCATCCTACTCTCCTCTGATAGTCTACTTCACTCTACATCACTTTACTGCACTCCATTTTATGACACTGTGGGCTACTCTATTCCACTCCACTCCACTCTTCACCACACCACATCCTCTCTATGACTATTTGTAGGAGGCTGGACTGGCTTGTAGTGAGTACCAAGGGGTACTTACACCTTGCACCAGGCCCAGGTATCCCTTATTAGTGTATAGGGTGTCTAGCAGCTTAGGCTGATAGATAATGGTAGCTTAGCAGAGCAGCTTAGGCTGAACTAGGAGACGTGTGAAGCTACTACAGTACCACAAGTGTCACTTGCACAATATCATAAGAAAACACAATACACAGTTATACTAAAAATAAAGGAACTTTATTTTTATGACAATATGCCAAAGTATCTCAGAGTGTACCCTCAGAGTGAGGATAGCAAATATACACAAGTTATATGTACACAATACCAAAAATATGCAGTATAGTCTTAGAAAACAGTGCAAACAATGTATAGTTACAATAGGATGCAATGGGGACACATAGGGATAGGGGCAACACAAACCATATACTCCAAAAGTGGAATGCGAACCACGAATGGACCCCAAACCTATGTGACCTTGTAGAGGGTCGCTGGGACTATTAGAAAATAGTGAGAGTTAGAAAAATAGCCCTCCCCAAGACCCTGAAAAGTGAGTGCAAAGTGCACTAAAGTTTCCCAAAAGACAAAGAAGTCGTGATAGAGGAATAATGCAGGAAAGACACAAACCAACAATGCAACAACGGTGGATTTCCAATCTAGGGTACTTGTGGAACAAGGGGACCAAGTCCAAAAGTCACCAGCAAGTCGGAGATGGGCATATGCCCAGGAAATGCCAGCTGTAGGTGCAAAGAAGCTTCTACTTGACAGAAGAAGCTGAGGTTTCTGCAGGAACAAAAAGGGCTAGAGACTTCCCCTTTAGTGGACGGATCCCTCTCGCCGTGAAAAGTTGTGCAGAAGTGTTTTCCCGCCGAAAGAACGCCAACAAGCCTTGCTAGCTGCAAATCGTGCAGTTAGTGTTTTTGGATGCTGCTGTGGCCCAGGAGGGACCAGGAGGTCGCAAATTGGACCAGGAGGTAGAAAGGACGTCGAGCAAGACAAGGAGCCCTCTTAGCAGCAGGTAGCACCCGGAGAAGTGCCAGAAACAGGCACTACGAGGATGCGTGAAATGGTGCTCACCCGAAGTTACACAAAGGAGTCCCACGTCGCCGGAGACCAACTTAGACAGTTGTGCAATGCAGGTTAGAGTGCCGTGGACCCAGGCTTGG
This sequence comes from Pleurodeles waltl, assembly GCF_031143425.1. Lineage (NCBI taxonomy): Eukaryota > Metazoa > Chordata > Amphibia > Caudata > Salamandridae > Pleurodeles > Pleurodeles waltl. The sequence goes on from NC_090445.1 coordinate 169,205,345, forward strand.
CTGTGCACAAAGGATTTCCGCCGGAAGTGCACGGAAGCCAGAGTAGTTGCAAAAGACGCGGTTTCCAACAATGCAGTCTGGCGTGGGGAGGCAAGGACTTACCTCCACCAAACTTGGACTGAAGAGTCACTGGACTGTGGGAGTCAGTTGGACAGAGTTGCTGGATTCAAGGGACCTCGCTCGTCGTGCTGAGAGGAGACCCAAGGGACCGGTAATGCAGCTTTTTGGTGCCTGCGGTTGCAGGGGGAAGATTCCGTCGACCCACGGGAGATTTCTTCGGAGCTTCTAGTGCAGAGAGGAGGCAGACTACCCCCACTGCATGCACCACCAGGAAAACAGTCGAGAAGGCGGCAGGATCAGCGTTACAGAGTTGCAGTAGTCGTCTTTGCTACTATGTTGCAGTTTTGCAGGCTTCCAGCGCGGTCAGCAGTCGATTCCTTGGCAGAAGGTGAAGAGAGAGATGCAGAGGAACTCTGATGAGCTCTTGCATTCGTTATCTAAAGTTTCCCCAGAGACAGAGACCCTAAATAGCTAGAAAAGAGGGTTTGGCTACCTAGGAGAGAGGATAGGCTACTAACACCTGAAGGAGCCTATCAGAAGGAGTCTCTGACGTCACCTGGTGGCACTGGCCACTCAGAGCAGTCCAGTGTGCCAGCAGCACCTCTGTTTCCAAGATGGCAGAGGTCTGGAGCACACTGGAGGAGCTCTGGACACCTCCCAGGGGAGGTGCAGGTCAGGGGAGTGGTCACTCCCCTTTCCTTTGTCCAGTTTCGCACCAGAGCAGGGCTAAGGGGTCCCTGAACCGGTGTAGACTGGCTTATGCAGAAATGGGCACCAAATGTGCCCATGAAAGCATTTCCAGAGGCTGGGGGAGGCTACTCCTCCCCTGCCTTCACACCATTTTCCAAAGAGAGAGGGTGTAACACCCTCTCTCAGAGGAAGTTCTTTGTTCTGCCATCCTGGGACAAGCCTGGCTTGACCCCAGGGGGGCAGAAACCTGTCTGAGGGGTTGGCAGTAGCAGCAGCTGCAATGAAACCCCAGGAAAGGCAGTTTGGCAGCACGAGGGTCTGTGCTAAAGACCACTGGGATCATGGGATTGTGCCAACTATGCCAGGATGGCATAGAGGGGGCAATTCCATGATCATAGACATGTTACATGGCCATATTCAGAGTTACCATTGTGAAGCTACATATAGGTAGTGACCTATATGTAGTGCACGCGTGTAATGGTGTCCCCGCACTCACAAAGTCCGGGGAATTGGCCCTGAACAATGTGGGGGCACCTTGGCTAGTGCCAGGGTGCCCTCACACTAAGTAACTTTGCACCTAACCTTTACCAGGTAAAGGTTAGACATATAGGTGACTTATAAGTTACTTAAGTGCAGTGTAAAATGGCTGTGAAATAACGTGGACGTTATTTCACTCAGGCTGCAGTGGCAGGCCTGTGTAAGAATTGTCAGAGCTCCCTATGGGTGGCAAAAGAAATGCTGCAGCCCATAGGGATCTCCTGGAACCCCAATACCCTGGGTACCTCAGTACCATATACTAGGGAATTATAAGGGTGTTCCAGTAAGCCAATGTAAATTGGTAAAATTGGTCACTAGCCTGTTAGTGACAATTTGAAAGAAATGAGAGAGCATAACCACTGAGGTTCTGGTTAGCAGAGCCTCAGTGAGACAGTTAGGCACCACACAGGGAACACCTACATATAGGCCACAAACTTATGAGCACTGGGGTCCTGACTAGCAGGGTCCCAGTGACACATAACAAACATACTGAAAACATAGGGTTTTTACTATGAGCACTGGGCCCTGGCTAGCAGGATCCCAGTGAGACAGTGAAAACACCCTGACATACACTCACAAACAGGCCAAAAGTGGGGGTAACAAGGCTAGAAAGAGGCTACTTTCTCACACAACCCCCCCCCCCCCCCCAAACGAAGGACAATAAGGCTAACCTTGGCCAGTTGAGACTTTATTGTCTAAGTGGTGATAAGTAGAGAGTAGCTCTGCAATAGACTGGTTACTCCCTTTATCATCCACTATATGGTTACTTCCCTGTGGGGATGTAAACCACCCTGTTTGAAGTTTTTTAGCTAAGCAACAATGTGAAGATGTATTTTCAGAGTTTCTATCAGTAAGTTTTAGTTTAGAGCAGTGGGAATTGTCCACTGAACCTATTTGTAGTGATGGAAATGCCAGACAGGGATGCTGTCTCGGTAGAGCCATAGCTGGGCAAAAACTTTGTCCATATGGCTGGAAGAGAGAACAGGGATGCTGTTTCTCTTGAGTTGGAGCAGGGCAGGGATGCTGTCCTATGAGCTCCACACTAGGGCAGGGATGCTGTCCTAAGTGTTGTGAGGCAGTGCAGGGTTTCTGCACTAATGTTTCTCTGGGAGGGTTGGAGGGATGCTCCATGTTAACTAAAATGGTGCTCTTTTTCTCACCAATGTTAGTTATTCCACAGAGAGGTACTTCTACCTCAGGGAGTCCAGCTTTGCCAGCTGAAGATTCCCTTGGAACAGGTGCCACCCCAGGAGAGGTTTCTCCCACCACAGGAATGGTATCCTGAATGGTAGGGTGGTTAGGGGATGCTGTGATACCCTTTTTACCTGTTGATGGAGAGGGATCCTGAGTTTTCAGGCCTTCTCTCCTTTGCTTTTTCATCTCAGTAGAAATGAGAGGGAACAATTCCTCAGGGATGCCCAGCATGGCTGCATGGGCAAAAAACTCTACATCAGCCCAACCTGAGGCCTCTAGGTCATTACCTAAGAGACAGTCTACAGGTAAGCTAGGTGATACCACCACCTGCTTAGGGCCAGTAACTCCACCCCAACTAAACTGAATTATAGCTAAGGGAAGAAACTTAGTGGAGTTATGGACATCAATAATCTTTTACTGTTGTCCAATGATGTGTTGCTAAAAATAAAGGTACTTTATTTTTATGACAATATGCCAAAGTATCTCAGAGTGTACCCTCAGAGTGAGGATAGCAAATATACACAAGTTATATGTACACAATACCAAAAATATGCAGTATAGTGTTAGAAAACAGTGCAAACAATGTATAGTTACAATAGGATGCAACGGGGACACATAGGGATAGGGGCAACACAAACCATATACTCCAAAAGTGGAATGCGAACCACGAATGGACCCCAAACCTATGTGACCTTGTAGAGGGTCGCTGGGACTATTAGAAAATAGTGAGAGTTAGAAAAATAGCCCTCCCCAAGACCCTGAAAAGTGAGTGCAAAGTGCACTACAGTTCCCCAAAAGACAAAGAAGTCGTGATAGAGGAATAATGCAGGAAAGACACAAACCAACAATGCAACAACGGTGGATTTCCAATCTAGGGTACTTGTGGAACAAGGGGACCAAGTCCAAAAGTCACCAGCAAGTCGGAGATGGGCATATGCCCAGGAAATGCCAGCTGTAGGTGCAAAGAAGCTTCTACTGGACAGAAGAAGCTGAGGTTTCTGCAGGAACAAAAAGGGCTAGAGACTTCTTCTTTGGTGGACGGATCCCACTTGCCGTGGAGAATTGTGCAGAAGTGTTTTCCCGCCGAAAGAATGCCAACAAGCCTTGCTAGCTGCAAATTGTGCGGATAGTGTTTTTGGATGCTGCTGTGGCCCAGGAGGGACCAGGAGGTCGCAAATTGGACCAGGAGGTAGAGAGGACATCGAGCAAGACAAGGAGCCCTCTTACCAGCAGGTAGCACCCGGAGAAGTGCCAGAAACAGGCACTACAAGGATGCGTGAAATGGTGCTCACCCGAAGTTACACAAAGGAGTCCCACGTCGCCGGAGACCAACTTAGACAGTTGTGCAATGCAGGTTAGAGTACCGTGGACCCAGGCTTGGCTGTGCACAAAGGATTTCCGCCGGAAGTGCACGGAAGTCAGAGTAGTTGCAAAAGACGCGGTTTCCAACAATGCAGTCTGGCGTGGGGAGGCAAGGACTTACCTCCACCAAACTTGGACTGAAGAGTCACTGGACTGTGGGAGTCACTTGGACAGAGTTGCTGGATTCAAGGGACCTCGCTCGTTGTGCTGAGAGGAGACCCAAGGGACCGGTAATGCAGCTTTTGGATGCCTGCGGTTGCAGGGGGAAGATTCCGTCGACCCACGGGAGATTTCTTCGGAGCTTCTAGTCCAGAGAGGAGGCAGACTACCCCCACAGCATGCACCACCAGGAAAACAGTCGAGAAGGCGACAGGATCAGCGTTACAGAGTTGCAGTAGTCGTCTTTGCTACTATGTTGCAGTTTTGCAGGCTTCCAGCGCGGTCAGCAGTCGATTCCTTGGCAGAAGGTGAAGAGAGAGATGCAGAGGAACTCTGATGAGCTCTTGCATTCGTTATCTAAAGTTTCCCCAGAGACAGAGACCCTAAATAGCCAGAAAAGAGGGTTTGGCTACCTAGGAGAGAGGATAGGCTACTAACACCTGAAGGAGCCTATCAGAAGGAGTCTCTGACGTCACCTGGTGGCACTGGCCACTCAGAGCAGTCCAGTGTGCCAGCAGCACCTCTGTTTCCAAGATGGCAGAGGTCTGGAGCACACTGGAGGAGCTCTGGACACCTCCCAGGGGAGGTGCAGGTCAGGGGAGTGGTCACTCCCCTTTCCTTTGTCCAGTTTCGCACCAGAGCAGGGCTAAGGGGTCCCTGAACCGGTGTAGACTGGCTTATGCAGAAATGGGCACCAAATGTGCCCATGAAAACATTTCCAGAGGCTGGGGGAGGCTACTCCTCCCCTGCCTTCACACCATTTTCCAAAGAGAGAGGGTGTAACACCCTCTCTCAGAGGAAGTCCTTTGTTCTGCCATCCTGGGACAAGCCTGGCTTGACCCCAGGGGGGCAGAAACCTGTCTGAGGGGTTGGCAGTAGCAGCAGCTGCAGTGAAACCCCAGGAAAGGCAGTTTGGCAGCACCAGGGTCTGTGCTAAAGACCACTGGGATCATGGGATTGTGCCAACTATGCCAGGATGGCATAGAGGGGGCAATTCCATGATCATAGACATGTTACATGGCCATATTCGGAGTTACCATTGTGAAGCTACATATAGGTAGTGACCTATATGTAGTGCACACGTGTAATGGTGTCCCCGCACTCACAAAGTCCGGGGAATTGGCCCTGAACAATGTGGGGGCACCTTGGCTAGTGCCAGGGTGCCCTCACACTAAGTAACTTTGCACCTAACCTTTACCAGGTAAAGGTTAGACATATAGGTGACTTATAAGTTACTTAAGTGCAGTGTAAAATGGCTGTGAAATAACGTGGACGTTATTTCACTCAGGCTGCAGTGGCAGGCCTGTGAAAGAATTGTCAGAGCTCCCTATGGGTTGCAAAAGAAATGCTGCAGCCCATAGGGATCTCCTGGAACCCCAATACCCTGGGTACCTCAGTACCATATACTAGGGAATTATAAGGGTGTTCCAGTAAGCCAATGTAAATTGGTAAAATTGGTCACTAGCCTGTTAGTGACAATTTGAAAGAAATGAGAGAGCATAACCACTGAGGTTCTGGTTAGCAGAGCCTCAGTGAGACAGTTAGGCACCACACAGGGAACACCTACATATAGGCCACAAACTTATGAGCACTGGGGTCCTGACTAGCAGGGTCCCAGTGACACATAACAAACATACTGAAAACATAGGGTTTTTACTATGAGCACTGGGCCCTGGCTAGCAGGATCCCAGTGAGACAGTGAAAACACCCTGACATACACTCACAAACAGGCCAAAAGTGGGGGTAACAAGGCTAGAAAGAGGCTACTTTCTCACACAACCCCCCCCCCCCCCCAAACGAAGGACAATAAGGCTAACCTTGGCCAGTTGAGACTTTATTGTCTAAGTGGTGATAAGTAGAGAGTAGCTCTGCAATAGACTGGTTACTCCCTTTATCATCCACTATATGGTTACTTCCCTGTGGGGATGTAAACCACCCTGTTTGAAGTTTTTTAGCTAAGCAACAATGTGAAGATGTATTTTCAGAGTTTCTATCAGTAAGTTTTAGTTTAGAGCAGTGGGAATTGTCCACTGAACCTATTTGTAGTGATGGAAATGCCAGACAGGGATGCTGTCTCGGTAGAGCCATAGCTGGGCAAAAACTTTGTCCATATGGCTGGAAGAGAGAACAGGGATGCTGTTTCTCTTGAGTTGGAGCAGGGCAGGGATGCTGTCCTATGAGCTCCACACTAGGGCAGGGATGCTGTCCTAAGTGTTGTGAGGCAGTGCAGGGTTTCTGCACTAATGTTTCTCTGGGAGGGTTGGAGGGATGCTCCATGTTAACTAAAATGGTGCTCTTTTTCTCACCAATGTTAGTTATTCCACAGAGAGGTACTTCTACCTCAGGGAGTCCAGCTTTGCCAGCTGAAGATTCCCTTGGAACAGGTGCCACCCCAGGAGAGGTTTCTCCCACCACAGGAATGGTATCCTGAATGGTAGGGTGGTTAGGGGATGCTGTGATACCCTTTTTACCTGTTGATGGAGAGGGATCCTGAGTTTTCAGGCCTTCTCTCCTTTGCTTTTTCATCTCAGTAGAAATGAGAGGGAACAATTCCTCAGGGATGCCCAGCATGGCTGCATGGGCAAAAAACTCTACATCAGCCCAACCTGAGGCCTCTAGGTCATTACCTAAGAGACAGTCCACAGGTAAGCTAGGTGATACCACCACCTGCTTAGGGCCAGTAACTCCACCCCAACTAAACTGAATTATAGCTAAGGGAAGAAACTTAGTGGAGTTATGGACATCAATAATCTTTTACTGTTGTCCAATGATGTGTTGCTAAAAATAAAGGTACTTTATTTTTATGACAATATGCCAAAGTATCTCAGAGTGTACCCTCAGAGTGAGGATAGCAAATATACGCAAGTTATATGTACACAATACCAAAAATATGCAGTATAGTCTTAGAAAACAGTGCAAACAATGTATAGTTACAATAGGATGCAACGGGGACACATAGGGATAGGGGCAACACAAACCATATACTCCAAAAGTGGAATGCGAACCACAAATGGACCCCAAACCTATGTGACCTTGTAGAGGGTCGCTGGGACTATTAGAAAATAGTGAGAGTTAGAAAAATAGCCCTCCCCAAGACCCTGAAAAGTGAGTGCAAAGTGCACTACAGTTCCCCAAAAGACAAAGAAGTCGTGATAGAGGAATAATGCAGGAAAGACACAAACCAACAATGCAACAACGGTGGATTTCCAATCTAGGGTACCTGTGGAACAAGGGGACCAAGTCCAAAAGTCACAAGCAAGTCGGAGATGGGCATATGCCCAGGAAATGCCAGCTGTAAGTGCAAAGAAGCTTCTACTTGACAGAAGAAGCTGAGGTTTCTGCAGGAACAAAAAGGGCTAGAGACTTCCCCTTTGGTGGACGGATCCCGCTTGCCGTGGAGAGTTGTGCAGAAGTGTTTTCCCGCCGAAAGAATGCCAACAAGCCTTGCTAGCTACAAATCGTGCGGTTAGTGTTTTTGGATGCTGCTGTGGCCCAAGAGGGACCAGGAGGTCGCAAATTGGACCAGGAGGTAGAGAGGACGTCGAGCAAGACAAGGAGCCCTCTTAGCAGCAGGTAGCACCCGGAGAAGTGCCAGAAACAGGCACTACGAGGATGCATGAAATGGTGCTCACCCGAAGTTACACAAAGGAGTCCCACGTCGCCGGAGACCAACTTAGACAGTTGTGCAATGCAGGTTAGAGTGCTGTGGACCCAGGCTTGGCTGTGCACAAAGGATTTCCGCCGGAAGTGCACGGAAGCCGGAGTAGTTGTAAAAGACGCGGTTTCCAACAATGCAGTCTGGCGTGGGGAGGCAAGGACTTACCTCCACCAAACTTGGACTGAAGAGTTACTGGACTGTGGGAGTGACTTGGACAGAGTTGCTGGATTCAAGGGACCTCGCTCGTTGTGCTGAGAGGAGACCCAAGGGACCGGTAATGCAGCTTTTTGGTGCCTGCGGTTGCAGGGGGAAGATTCCGTCGACCCACGGGAGATTTCTTCGGAGCTTCTAGTCCAGAGAGGAGGTAGACTACCCCCACAGCATGCACCACCAGGAAAACAGTCGAGAAGGCGGCAGGATCAGCGTTACAGAGTTGCAGTAGTCGTCTTTGCTACTATGTTGCAGTTTTGCAGGCTTCCAGCGCGGTCAGCAGTCGATTCCTTGGCAGAAGGTGAAGAGAGAGATGCAGAGGAACTCTGATGAGCTCTTGCATTCGTTATCTAAAGTTTCCCCAGAGACAGAGACCCTAAATAGCCAGAAAAGAGGGTTTGGCTACCTAGGAGAGAGGATAGGCTACTAACACCTGAAGGAGCCTATCAGAAGGAGTCTCTGACGTCACCTGGTGGCACTGGCCACTCAGAGCAGTCCAGTGTGCCAGCAGCACCTCTGTTTCCAAGATGGCAGAGGTCTGGAGCACACTGGAGGAGCTCTGGACACCTCCCAGGGGAGGTGCAGGTCAGGGGAGTGGTCACTCCCCTTTCCTTTGTCCAGTTTCGCACCAGAGCAGGGCTAAGGGGTCCCTGAACCGGTGTAGACTGGCTTATGCAGAAATGGGCACCAAATGTGCCCATGAAAGCATTTCTAGAGGCTGGGGGAGGCTCCTATCCCCTGCCTTCACACCATTTTCCAAAGGGAGAGGGTGTAACACCCTCTCTCAGAGGAAGTCCTTTGTTCTGCCATCCTCGGACAAGCCTGGCTTGACCCCAGGGGGGCAGAAACCTGTCTGAGGGGTTGGCAGTAGCAGCAGCTGCAGTGAAACCCCAGGAAAGGCAGTTTGGCAGTACCAGGGTCTGTGCTACAGACCACTGGGATCATGGGATTGTGCCAACTATGCCAGGATGGCATAGAGGGGGCAATTCCATGATCATAGACATGTTACATGGCCATATTCGGAGTTACCATTGTGAAGCTACATATAGGTAGTGACCTATATGTAGTGCACGCGTGTAATGGTGTCCCCGCACTCACAAAGTCCGGGGAATTGGCCCTGAACAATGTGGGGGCACCTTGGCTAGTGCCAGGGTGCCCTCACACTAAGTAACTTTGCACCTAACCTTTACCAGGTAAAGGTTAGACATATAGGTGACTTATAAGTTACTTAAGTGCAGTGTAAAATGGCTGTGAAATAACGTGGACGTTATTTCACTCAGGCTGCAGTGGCAGGCCTGTGTAAGAATTGTCAGAGCTCCCTATGGGTGGCAAAAGAAATGCTGCAGCCAATAGGGATCTCCTGGAACCCTAATACCCTGGGTACCTCAGTCCCATATACTAGGGAATTATAAGGGTGTTCCAGTAAGCCAATGTAAATTGGTAAAATTGGTCACTAGCCTGTTAGTGACAATTTGAAAGAAATGAGAGAGCATAACCACTGAGGTTCTGGTTAGCAGAGCCTCAGTGAGACAGTTAGGCACCACACTGGGAACACCTACATATAGGCCACAAACTTATGAGCACTGGGGTCCTGACTAGCAGGGTCCCAGTGACACATAACAAACATACTGAAAACATAGGGTTTTTACTATGAGCATTGGGCCCTGGCTAGCAGGATCCCAGTGAGACAGTGAAAACACCCTGACATACACTCACAAACAGGCCAAAAGTGGGGGTAACAAGGCTAGAAAGAGGCTACTTTCTCACACAACCCTCCCCCAAACGAAGGACAATAAGGCTAACCTTGGCCAGTTGAGACTTTATTGTCTAAGTGGTGATAAGTAGAGAGTAGCTCTGCAATAGACTGGTTACTCCCTTTATCATCCACTATATGGTTACTTCCCTGTGGGATGTAAACCACCCTGTTTGAAGTTTTTTAGCTAAGCAACAATGTGAAGATGTATTTTCAGAGTTTCTATCAGTAAGTTTTAGTTTAGAGCAGTGGGAATTGTCCACTGAACCTATTTGTAGTGATGGAAATGCCAGACAGGGATGCTGTCTCGGTAGAGCCATAGCTGGGCAAAAACTTTGTCCATATGGCTGGAAGAGAGAACAGGGATGCTGTTTCTCTTGAGTTGGAGCAGGGCAGGGATGCTGTCCTATGAGCTCCACACTAGGGCAGGGATGCTGTCCTAAGTGTTGTGAGGCAGTGCAGGGTTTCTGCACTAATGTTTCTCTGGGAGGGTTGGAGGGATGCTCCATGTTAACTAAAATGGTGCTCTTTTTCTCACCAATGATAGTTATTCCACAGAGAGGTACTTCTACCTCAGGGAGTCCAGCTTTGCCAGCTGAAGATTCCCTTGGAACAGGTGCCACCCCAGGAGAGGTTTCTCCCACCACAGGAATGGTATCCTGAATGGTAGGGTGGTTAGGGGATGCTGTGATGCCCTTTTTACCTGTTGATGGAGAGGGATCCTGAGTTTTCAGGCCTTCTCTCCTTTGCTTTTTCATCTCAGTAGAAATGAGAGGGAACAATTCCTCAGGGATGCCCAGCATGGCTGCATGGGCAAAAAACTCTACATCAGCCCAACCTGAGGCCTCTAGGTCATTACCTAAGAGACAGTCTACAGGTAAGCTAGGTGATACCACCACCTGCTTAGGGCCAGTAACTCCACCCCAACTAAACTGAATTATAGCTAAGGGAAGAAACTTAGTGGAGTTATGGACATCAATAATCTTATACTGTTGTCCAATGATGTGTTGCTAAAAATAAAGGTACTTTATTTTTATGACAATATGCCAAAGTATCTCAGAGTGTACCCTCAGAGTGAGGATAGCAAATATACACAAGTTATATGTACACAATACCAAAAATATGCAGTATAGTCTTAGAAAACAGTGCAAACAATGTATAGTTACAATAGGATGCAACGGGGACACATAGGGATAGGGGCAACACAAACCATATACTCCAAAAGTGGAATGCGAACCACGAATGGACCCCAAACCTATGTGACCTTGTAGAGGGTCGCTGGGACTATTAGAAAATAGTGAGAGTTAGAAAAATAGCCTTTCCCAAGACCCTGAAAAGTGAGTGCAAAGTGCACTACAGTTCCCCAAAAGACAAAGAAGTCGTGATAGAGGAATAATGCAGGAAAGACACAAACCAACAATGCAACAACGGTGGATTTCCAATCTAGGGTACCTGTGGAACAAGGGGACCAAGTCCAAAAGTCACAAGCAAGTCGGAGATGGGCATATGCCCAGGAAATGCCAGCTGTAGGTGCAAAGAAGCTTCTACTGGACAGAAGAAGCTGAGGTTTCTGCAGGAACAAAAAGGGCTAGAGACTTTGCCTTTGGTGGACGGATCCCCCTCGCAGTGTAGAGTCGTGCAGAAGTATTTTCCCGCCGAAAGAATGCCAACAAGCCTTGCTAGCTGCAAATCGTGCGGTTAGTGTTTTTGGATGCTGCTGTGGCCCAGGAGGGACCAGGAGGTCGCAAATTGGACCAGGAGGTAGAGGGGACATCGATCAAGACAAGGAGTCCTCTTAGCAGCAGGTAGCTCCCGGAGAAGTGCCAGAAACAGGCACTACGAGGATGCGTGAAATGGTGCTCACCCGAAGTCACACAAAGGAGTCCCACGTCGCCGGAGACCAACTTAGACAGTTGTGCAATGCAGGTTAGAGTGCCGTGGACCCAGGCTTGGCTGTGCACAAAGGATTTCCGCCGGAAGTGCACGGAAGCCGGAGTAGTTGCAAAAGACGCGGTTTCCAACAATGCAGTCTGGCGTGGGGAGGCAAGGACTTACCTCCACCAAACTTGGACTGAAGAGTCACTGGACTGTGGGAGTCACTTGGACAGAGTTGCTGGATTCAAGGGACCTCGCTCGTTGTGCTGAGAGGAGACCCAAGGGACCGGTAATGCAGCTTTTTGGTGCCTGCGGTTGCAGGGGGAAGATTCCGTCGACCCACGGGAGATTTCTTCGGAGCTTCTAGTCCAGAGAGGAGGCAGACTACCCCCACAGCATGCACCACCAGGAAAACAGTCGAGAAGGCGGCAGGATCAGCGTTACAGAGTTGCAGTAGTCGTCTTTGCTACTATGTTGCAGTTTTGCAGGCTTCCAGCGCGGTCAGCAGTCGATTCCTTGGCAGAAGGTGAAGAGAGAGATGCAGAGGAACTCTGATGAGCTCTTGCATTCGTTATCTAAAGTTTCCCCAGAGACAGAGACCCTAAATAGCCAGAAAAGAGGGTTTGGCTACCTAGGAGAGAGGATAGGCTACTAACACCTGAAGGAGCCTATCAGAAGGAGTCTCTGACGTCACCTGGTGGCACTGGCCACTCAGAGCAGTCCAGTGTGCCAGCAGCACCTCTGTTTCCAAGATGGCAGAGGTCTGGAGCACACTGGAGGAGCTCTGGACACCTCCCAGGGGAGGTGCAGGTCAGGGGAGTGGTCACTCCCCTTTCCTTTGTCCAGGTTCGCACCAGAGCAGGGCTAAGGGGTCCCTGAACCGGTGTAGACTGGCTTATGCAGAAATGGGCACCAAATGTGCCCATGAAAGAATTTCTAGAGGCTGGGGGAGGCTACCTCTCCCCTGCCTTCACACCATTTTCCAAAGGGAGAGGGTGTAACACCCTCTCTCAGAGGAAATCCTTTGTTCTGCCATCCTCGGACAAGCCTGGCTTGACCCCAGGGGGGCAGAAACCTGTCTGAGGGGTTGGCAGTAGCAGCAGCTGCAGTGAAACCCCAGGAAAGGCAGTTTGGCAGTACCAGGGTCTGTGCTACAGACCACTGGGATCATGGGATTGTGCCAACTATGCCAGGATGGCATAGAGGGGGCAATTCCATGATCATAGACATGTTACATGGCCATATTCGGAGTTACCATTGTGAAGCTACATATAGGTAGTGACCTATATGTAGTGCACGCGTGTAATGGTGTCCCCCGCACTCACAAAGTCCGGGGAATTGGCCCTGAACAATGTGGGGGCACCTTGGCTAGTGCCAGGGTGCCCTCACACTAAGTAACTTTGCACCTAAACTTTACCAGGTAAAGGTTAGACATATAGGTGACTTATAAGTTACTTAAGTGCAGTGTAAAATGGCTGTGAAATAACGTGGACGTTATTTCACTCAGGCTGCAGTGGCAGGCCTGTGTAAGAATTGTCAGAGCTCCCTATGGTTGGCAAAAGAAATGCTGCAGCCCATAGGGATCTCCTGGAACCCTAATACCCTGGGTACCTCAGTTCCATATACTAGGGAATTATAAGGGTGTTCCAGTAAGCCAATGTAAATTGGTAAAATTGGTCACTAGCCTGTTAGTGACAATTTGAAAGAAATGAGAGAGCATAACCACTGAGGTTCTGGTTAGCAGAGCCTCAGTGAGACAGTTAGGCACCACACAGGGAACACCTACATATAGGCCACAAAACTTATGAGCACTGGGGTCCTGACTAGCAGGGTCCCAGTGACACATAACAAACATACTGAAAACATAGGGTTTTTACTATGAGCACTGGGCCCTGGCTAGCAGGATCCCAGTGAGACAGTGAAAACACCCTGACATACACTCACAAACAGGCCAAAAGTGGGGGTAACAAGGCTAGAAAGAGGCTACTTTCTCACACAACCCCCCCCCCCCCCCCAAACGAAGGACAATAAGGCTAACCTTGGCCAGTTGAGACTTTATTGTCTAAGTGGTGATAAGTAGAGAGTAGCTCTGCAATAGACTGGTTACTCCCTTTATCATCCACTATATGGTTCCTTCCCTGTGGGGATGTAAACCACCCTGTTTGAAGTTTTTTAGCTAAGCAACAATGTGAAGATGTATTTTCAGAGTTTCTATCAGTAAGTTTTAGTTTAGAGCAGTGGGAATTGTCCACTGAACCTATTTGTAGTGATGGAAATGCCAGACAGGGATGCTGTCTCGGTAGAGCCATAGCTTGGCAAAAACTTTGTCCATATGGCTGGAAGAGAGAACAGGGATGCTGTTTCTCTTGAGTTGGAGCAGGGCAGGGATGCTGTCCTATGAGCTCCACACTAGGGCAGGGATGCTGTCCTAAGTGTTGTGAGGCAGTGCAGGGTTTCTGCACTAATGTTTCTCTGGGAGGGTTGGAGGGATGCTCCATGTTAACTAAAATGGTGCTCTTTTTCTCACCAATGATAGTTATTCCACAGAGAGGTACTTCTACCTCAGGGAGTCCAGCTTTGCCAGCTGAAGATTCCCTTGGAACAGGTGCCACCCCAGGAGAGGTTTCTCCCCACCACAGGAATGGTATCCTGAATGGTAGGGTGGTTAGGGGATGCTGTGATACCCTTTTTACCTGTTGATGGAGAGGGATCCTGAGTTTTCAGGCCTTCTCTCCTTTGCTTTTTCATCTCAGTAGAAATGAGAGGGAACAATTCCTCAGGGATGCCCAGCATGGCTGCATGGGCAAAAAACTCTACATCAGCCCAACCTGAGGTCTCTAGGTCATTACCTAAGAGACAGTCTACAGGTAAGCTAGGTGATACCACCACCTGCTTAGGGCCAGTAACTCCACCCCAACTAAACTGAATTATAGCTAAGGGAAGAAACTTAGTGGAGTTATGGACATCAATAATCTTATACTGTTGTCCAATGATGTGTTGCTAAAAATAAAGGTACTTTATTTTTATGACAATATGCCAAAGTATCTCAGAGTGTACCCTCAGAGTGAGGATAGCAAATATACACAAGTTATATGTACACAATACCAAAAATATGCAGTATAGTCTTAGAAAACAGTGCAAACAATGTATAGTTACAATAGGATGCAATGGGGACACATAGGGATAGGGGCAACACAAACCATATACTCCAAAAGTGGAATGCGAACCACGAATGGACCCCAAACCTATGTGACCTTGTAGAGGGTCGCTGGGACTATTAGAAAATAGTGAGAGTTAGAAAAATAGCCCTCCCCAAGACCCTGAAAAGTGAGTGCAAAGTGCACTACAGTTCCCCAAAAGACAAAGAAGTCGTGATAGAGGAATAATGCAGGAAAGACACAAACCAACAATGCAACAACGGTGGATTTCCAATCTAGGGTACCTGTGGAACAAGGGGACCAAGTCCAAAAGTCACAAGCAAGTCGGAGATGGGCATATGCCCAGGAAATGCCAGCTGTAGGTGCAAAGAAGCTTCTACTGGACAGAAGAAGCTGAGGTTTCTGCAGGAACGAAAAGGGCTAGAGACTTCCCCTTTGGTGGACGGATCCCTCTCGCCGTGGAGAGTCGTGCAGAAGTGTTTTCCCGCCGAAAGAATGCCAACAAGCCTTGCTATCTGCAAATCGTGCGGTTCGCGTTTTTGGATGCTGCTGTGGCCCAGGAGGGACCAGGAGGGACCAGGAGGTCGCAAATTGGACCAGGAGGTAGAGGGGACGTCGAGCAAGACAAGGAGCCCTCTTAGCAGCAGGTAGCACCCGGAGAAGTGCCAGAAACAGGCACTACGAGGATGCGTTAAACGGTGCTCACCCGAAGTTACACAAAGGAGTCCCACGTCGCCGGAGACCAACTTAGACAGTCGTGCAATGCAGGTTAAAGTGCTGTGGACCCAGGCTTGGCTGTGCACAAAGGATTTCCGCCGGAAGTGCACGGAAGCCGGAGTAGTTGCAAAAGACGCGGTTTCCAACAATGCAGTCTGGCGTGGGGGGGCAAGGACTTACCTCCACCAAACTTGGACTGAAGAGTCACTGGACTGTGGGAGTCACTTGGACAGAGTTGCTGGATTCAAGGGACCTCGCTCGTCGTGCTGAGAGGAGACCCAAGGGACCGGTAATGCAGCTTTTTGGTGCCTGCGGTTGCAGGAGGAAGATTCCGTCGACCCACGGGAGATTTCTTCTGAGCTTCTAGTGCAGAGAGGAGGCAGACTACCCCCACAGCATGCACCACCAGGAAAACAGTCGAGAAGGCGGCAGGATCAGCGTTACAGAGTTGCAGTAGTCGTCTTTGCTACTATGTTGCAGTTTTGCAGGCTTCCAGTGCGGTCAGCAGTCGATTCCTTGGCAGAAGGTGAAGAGAGAGATGCAGAGGAACTCTGATGAGCTCTTGCATTCGTTATCTAAAGTTTCCCCAGAGACAGAGGCCCTAAATAGCCAGAAAAGAGGGTTTGGCTGCCTAGGAGAGAGGATAGGCTACTAACACCTGAAGGAGCCTATCGGAGGAGTCTCTGACGTCACCTGGTGGCACTGGCCACTCAGAGCAGTCCAGTGTGCCAGCAGCACCTCTGTTTCCAAGATGTCAGAGGTCTGGAGCACACTGGAGGAGCTCTGGACACCTCCCAGGGGAGGTGCAGGTCAGGGGAGTGGTCACTCCCCTTTCCTTTTTCCAGTTTCGCGCCAGAGCAGGGCTAAGGGGTCCCTGAACCGGTGTAGACTGGCTTATGCAGAAATGGGCACCAAATGTGCCCATGAAAGCATTTCCAGAGGCTGGGGGAGGCTACTCCTCCCCTGCCTTCACACCATTTTCCAAAGGGAGAGGGTGTAACACCCTCTCTCAGAGGAAGTCCTTTGTTCTGCCATCCTGGGACAAGCTGGCTTGACCCCAGGGGGGCAGAAACCTGTCTGAGGGGTTGGCAGTAGCAGCAGCTGCAGTGAAACCCCAGGAAAGGCAGTTTGGCAGTACCAGGGTCTGTGCTACAGACCACTGGGATCATGGGATTGTGCCAACTATGCCAGGATGGCATAGAGGGGGCAATTCCATGATCATAGACATGTTACATGGCCATATTCGGAGTTACCATTGTGAAGCTACATATAGGTAGTGACCTATATGTAGTGCACGCGTGTAATGGTGTCCCCGCACTCACAAAGTCCAGGGAATTGGCCCTGAACAATGTGGGGGCACCTTGGCTAGTGCCAGGGTGCCCTCACACTAAGTAACTTTGCACCTAACCTTTACCAGGTAAAGGTTAGACATATAGGTGACTTATAAGTTACTTAAGTGCAGTGTAAAATGGCTGTGAAATAACGTGGACGTTATTTCACTCAGGCTGCAGTGGCAGGCTTGTGTAAGAATTGTCAGAGCTCCCTATGGGTGGCAAAAGAAATGCTGCAGCCCATAGGGATCTCCTGGAACCCCAATACCCTGGGTACCTCAGTACCATATACTAGGGAATTATAAGGGTGTTCCAGTAAGCCAATGTAAATTGGTAAAATTGGTCACTAGCCTGTTAGTGACAATTTGAAAGAAATGAGAGAGCATAACCACTGAGGTTCTGGTTAGCATCGCCTCAGTGAGACAGTTAGGCACCGCACAGGGAACACCTACATATAGGCCACAAACTTATGAGCACTGGGGTCCTGACTAGCAGGGTCCCAGTGACACATAACAAACATACTGAAAACATAGGGTTTTTACTATGAGCACCGGGCCCTGGCTAGCAGGATCCCAGTGAGACAGTGAAAACACCCTGACATACACTCACAAACAGGCCAAAAGTGGGGGTAACAAGGCTAGAAAGAGGCTACTTTCTCACACTATTCACACTCAATGCCACTTCACTCTATGACTCTACTCCAGTCTCCGACACTCTACTCCACTCTACTGCACTTTACTTTACGCCACACCACTCCACTCCACTTCATTACACTCCACTCATTACTCCACTCCACTATACTACATTCTATACTAGTACACTTTACTGTACTACACCCCACAACTCTCCATGTCACTCTACTCCACTCTATGACACTTTGCACCACTTTACTCCACTCTATGACACTTTATTCCTGTAAGGAAACAGACTTTTTGCTGGTCCCACCCCTTCCTCACTGTTTGCCCCATTTTGACTATTAGCTGCTGAGGCCTGCAAACCAGACCCAAATGCCAGTCTTAACCCTACACAAATTGCATGTTGAATTGGATACACCCAGTTGGCAAGGCTTAACTTACTTATAATTCCCTACTAAATGGTCCCCAGGATAAGACAGACTTTCCACTCAGGGCTGCAGTACTGTTTGTGCCACCCTTTGTGTGACAAGACACAAAATGGCCCCAAGCCTGCCAATGCAGACTGGAAGGACAGCATTTCACTGCCAGTTGACTTTGCAGTTTAAACCAATGGGAAAGCCACCCCATCCCTTAACATTATATAGATGTCTCCCCTAAGGAAGGCCTATCGTGTCCTATGGCATGGAGCTATATTTTGTTAAGTAAGACATATGTTTTACAATATGTCTTAGCAGCAACACTTCTAAATTGTAATTTTGCTGTGGGCAAAGTTGGTAGCCCCAATGACTAATACAAAGTTACTGGGCGGCATAACAACCTAGCCAACTTTTGACTGGGACTACCAAAGTGGGTCATGTAAGTTATCAAATTAAAGTGAACATTAAATGTGACTCAATAGTGCAGTCGATATTTATGTCAAATTTAATGCTGGCAGCTTTTGTGAAAGTGGTCATTCTTTGAACCAGCTGGTCCAGTGAATTTACAGAGGCACTAGGACTGAGCCAGGTATCTGCCCACCTAGGGAGATGTGTGAACGACTCCAAAGCCAGGAACAAAGGCTGTGTCCGCACTGTAGGTGTGACCCCCTTCCACAGAATGGGCTGCAAAGGAGAGTTAGCCCAAAAGGCAGGCATCAAAGGTGATGCAACCTTTGAAGGGCTGCCTTGACAACACTCCTGTGAGGAAGCCTTATGCTTCCCCTAGACAAAGTAGAGCCAGGGCCAAGGAAGGGAAAACCGGTTTTAAAACCAGTTTTCCGTAGGTGTGCCGCCCATTTTAGCCACATCGCTATGAGTGGGCTACCATGGTCCTTACACTCAAGGAAGACTTCAGTCATGTTGTTTGTGGCAAGAATGTTGCACTCTGGGATAGCCAGATGCCACACATCACTGGAACTGTGCCACCAGAGAGAATGCGACCAAGTAGCCCATTGGCTAGTGAGTGCGTTGGTGCCTTGGGGCACTTTGCTGGGAGATAATAGGCACTACTGGCACCCGAGACTTCGATACTCATTGGACTGGGAAGGAAGATGAGAAGAAGACCACTTTGCACCCACTGGAAGCGCACAAAGAGAGGTTGCAATGCCGGAGTGACTGAAACCGCTGCACTTTGAGCTAGAAGAGTTTGTACCCTGTTCTGAGTGCCTGGCTTGGGGAAAAGTTGACTCTCAGTCCCAGTCTGAAGCTGAGACCCTAAGGGTCAGTTGGCTGCCCCTTAGAATGGCACTCAGAACATTAAAGCTGGAAGAACCCAAGTAGCATCTCTGGTTGCCACTGCAGAGGTTTTGCCACTACCAGACACTGAACTCCCCAAAGGACAATTCTGAGATAGCTGTAAAAGTTACACCTATGTCTGCTGGACTCATGAGTGCTGGTTGTGACTGGATTCATCACCCAAGGCAGACACCAGCCCCCACCAAAGATTTGCACCATGACTGCTGTGTTGCAAATGTGCAAGGTCTGCATCGTCAGCCCTTGGCACCCTACAAATAGGACTTTGTGGGACCCGTGGACAGAGTCGCCCCCACTCACCTGTGGACTGAGGACTTGACTGGACTTCACCCCTGTGGACTGCACAGCATCAGGAGCATCCTTGCCCATCTTTACACCTGCATCCCTCTGCGTCAGGACCACTTAATTGTCATATACAGCAGTCATCCTGTAAAGTTTTTTTCTAGCTTTAAAAATGCTCTGGTGGCCAAGTAACTGTCTAAAGTGTCCATTTTGCCCCCCTAGGCCTCTGTCCTGCCAGACTTAGCCACCCAACTTGAGCTGGAGTTGTTAAACTAACTGTTTCAAACCTTTCAAAAGTTTCCAAACTTTTTGTTGGCCAATGCTTGTTTGTGGTTGATTTAAAAGGTATTTATTGCTTCTAAAAGCTGGATCTCTGGAACCATTCAGTGGATTTTAATGGTGAAAGTCTCTAAAAATTCATAAAAATAAGCTCTGTGTTTACAAATTGGTGTCTTGTTTCTTTCATGCTGTGTGTCTTTCTTATTTTGTTGTTTAGTGTTGTTAAACGCTTTACACATTGTTCTTTTGCTAAGCCTTCCTGCTTGCAGCCACAGTTACCCAGGGTTGAGCTTAAGGTTAAGTAAATGTACCTGACTGGACCCAGGACGGTATTTGAGAGTGTACTGCTCAATAGGCCCCAACCATATCACGTAGTACCCCCAAATCCTCATAACTCTGCTCTACGCTACGTTACTTCACTCTACACCCCTTCACTCTAGGAACGGCATGTTTAAGGTGTCCCTCCCTAATACTGAATCACGTTATTTGAGAATGTTTTGCGACCCGAATGCAGTTGCAAAACATTTGCATTTTACAGACTCCTTGGAGGTGTTTACCCATTTGTAAATGGCAAGGGGTTTCCTGGGGACCCCTTCCTCTTTGGGAATGGATGTAAAAATATTTTTAAGAGCAGGCAGTGGTCCCACGGACTTCTGCCTACTCTTAAAAATTAAAAGAAAACTTTTTATTTTTATTTTTTAAATGCATCCCGTTGAGGAAAATGGGCTGCATTTAAAAAAAAAAAAAAAAAGATTGCTTTATCTAAACATCAATCACAGACATGGTGGTCTGCTGACCCCAGCAAGCCATCATGCCTGTGGTATTTTGCCATTACCAATGGGTTGCAAAGCGAGACCTACTTCATGAATATTAATGAGGTAGGTCTATTAACCCACTTGGAATCGCAAAATGCGCCTGAGACACATCTTACATACATGTTTGCGATTTACTAATTATGAATTGCAAAACATTTGCAATTAGGAAATCGCAAACTGACTTTTTCATACATATGGCCCAAAGTCTCTGTCCAGGGCTTTGAAGTGGCTAGTCATAGAAAGCCAGTGGCTGAAAGGGGCAGCTCCAATTCCATTATGTATCTTGCAAGGAGTAGATCTGTTTGACACTGTAATTTAAAAACTTAGTATATTTTTATGCCAGAAAAATTAAGCTTTTCGCCCCACATTCATATTTACATAGATATCAAGCCTCTTAAATAGGCACCGGCAAATGTGCAGGGCAGCACTTCCAGAGAGGTTACCTGTTAACTTTGTCCCTAGTCCTAGAAAAAATTTCAAAGGGCACATAAAGGGGGGGGGGGGGGGGGGGGTGGGCGTTTCTTTAACACACCCAGGTCCCCAGACCTCCTGTATTTCAAATTAAAACAATAATTGATATTTTTGTCCCAGGATCTGCAGGCCCAGTGGCTTGAGTCACATATCTCAGCCAGACCCTCCACTGTGGATTCAAGGATCCAGTTTAGGAACCGCAGATCCTCCCCAAAAAATTAAAAGCAAAACTGCTAGAAGGATCCGGTCACAGTTGTGGCCAGCTGTCATTGCAGAGGTCATACACAGTGGGGTTGTCTATGAAGGTCCTAGTACTGCCTGTCGGGTTCAAGCTTCATTGACTCAAGGGACCTGGCTGTGGAGACCAGAGTACCCCCCACCCACTATACTGCCACTGGATGCAAGCTTCACAGATTCAAGAGGCCTGGCTATGGGGAGGCTAGGGTCACCTGCCTGGAGCTTTACAGGCTCAGTGGGGCCCAGCTGCGGAAGTGCTAGTACTTCCAGCTTGGTACACCAACACTGGTTTCCAGCTTCATGCAGGTGAATAGCTAGTACCTCCCACCCAGTAAACCACTATTGGGTTCAAGTTTAATGGACTGAAGGAGTCAACTTTTGAAGCAGTAGTCCAGTGCTTGATTTGTATAAAGGTGAGTACTAGCGCCGTAGGTAGTTCTCTGGAGGCCACTGCAACTTGCACCTCCCGCTGTTCCTGCCAGATCTCCCAAACGCCAGCACCAGTGTTATTTTCTAACCATCACACTCCTAGATATGTGACAGTTTGGGACTATTCCAGGTTACCTTGAATGGCTTGAATGTGCTGCTATTATTTTGTTAATGCATTAAATTGTAAAGTACTCTGTTGATGTGCTCATTTTAAAAATATTCCGACAGAACCACCATGTAGTAGACTATCAAGGTACAGTAAAAATAAATATTTCCCGGTGAAGAACATAGAAAAACACTGGCACAAATTAAGCAGTGGGTATTACTGCCTACTGATTTATGGGCTTAAGGCACCTGGCTGCAGAGGCGCTAACACCGCCCTTCTGGTACACCGACACGGGGTACAAGCTTCACTGACTCAGGGGGTGCATCTGTGGACGGGCTACCATCCACTCAGTACATCACCACCGGGTGCCAGCTTGATGGAATCAAGGGGCCTGGTTGCGGAGGTGTTGTTTCTGCCCGTGTGATACACCACAACCATTTGCAAGCTTTATGGACTCAATGGGCCTGGCTGTGGAGGGGCTAGTACTGCCAGCCAGAAGACCACCATTGTGGTCCAGGTTTCACAGACTCAAGGAACCTGGCTATGGCAGCACTAGTACCACCCTCTTGGTACACTGCAGCCGGCTTCTCTGATTCAAGTGGTCGGGATGCAGAGGTGCTAGTACCACCTGGCTGGTACCACCACTGGGTGCAGGCTTCTTGGACTCAAGTGGGCCCAGCTGCAGCAAGTATACTACTACACAAATGGCACACAACACCGGGTGCAAGCTTCATGAATTTGAGAGACCCAGTTGCAGAGGGGCTAGTATCGCTCACCCAGTATACCAGCACAGAGTGCACGCTTCATGGACTCAAGGGTCCCTCTTGTGGAGGTGCTAGTAGTGCTCTGCTAGTACTATATTGTTTACACCACATTTAGGCCCTTATTATGACTTTGGCAGTCTCAAACCGAGACTGCCAAAGCCATGGGTGCCAGAAGACCGCCAGTGCTGGTGGTCGTCCGCCCGTCATAATATGGATACTGACACATTTCTGCCACATTTAGGGCAGAAATCCGGCAGTAGCCATGCTGGCAGACGAGGCGCCTGGATGGTGCTACCACCTGCACCGCCCCGCCAGTAGGACGCCGCTAGCCATATTTTGACCAAACAGACGGCCTGCCGATGTCCTGCTGGCGGTAGCAGCGCCCCTTCCTGTTCCCTGCCGGACGACCTCGCCGCACAAGGTAAGTCGGGCATCTGTCGGGGAGGGGGGTGGAGGGTGTTGTGTCTGAATGTGTGGTGTCTGCTTGTGTGTATGAATGTGTGTGCGTGTGTATATGCGTCTGTGAGTGTTGTGGTGCATGCGTGGTGGTGTGCATATGAGTGAATGCGTGTATGGAAGTGGTGGTGCGTGTGTGTCTGCATGACTGCGGGGGTTGGGGGTGCGCTGTGATTCTGGGGCGTGGGGGTTGTGGGGGCGCTGTTATTCAGGGGGTTGGGGGTTAGGTGATTGCTGGGTGGGGTGGGGGAGCCTTCTACCGGTGACAGGGAAGGAATTCCCTTTCACCGTTAGCCCTACCGCCATGGTTTTTGTGGCAGTGGTACCTCCGTGAAAACTGGCGGTAGGCCAGCTCATTATACCGCTGGTGGTCATGTGTGGATGGCCGGGTCAGAGATGCACATATCCGGCTCGGCAGTTCATACCGCCATGGCAGTATGAGTGGTGATGTGGCAATATACACTGTCAGCCTGTTGGCGGTCACACCACCACATTAACCCTGGCGGTCAAAAGCCCGGCAGGGTCAAAATGAGGGCCTTAGTCTGCGTTCTGGGTTTTAATGGTAAATATATTGTAGTCAAGTATTTTCCAATTTATACATATTTTAAAAAATATTTTAAGCATATTGTACTACTTAAAACCCAGGACACAGACTAAGGGCCTCATTACTAGTTTGGCGGTCTTAAGACCGCTAAACTCGCGGTGGTGGTCAGACAGCCGCACTTTTGGCGGCTAGACTTCCAGATTGCAATCCTGGCAGTTGGACCACTAGGGGACTGCCACCACTGCCAGGATCATGGATCCTGACTGGGTGGCAGCAGTTGGAGTTGTGTACAGCCATGGCAGTGCCCATGGCAGCACCACCGTGCTGATCACGAGTCCACTTTCTGACAGACTTTCCATGGCGGTTTCACCGCCATAGAAAGGCTGGTGGAAAGTCAGTGCTGGGAGCCCCTCTGCCAGCACCTTCGGAATGCGCACTGTCTGCTCTGCAGACAGAGTGCATTCCGAGGGTGCTGTAGTGTGATGGCATTGGCCGACCCAAGGCGAATGCCATTGCACTGTTTTTTTAATTTGAATTAAGTACACTCTAGTACACTATGGTGGTCATTCTGACCCTGGCGGTCTTTGACCGCCAGGGCGGAGGACCGCGGGAGCACCGCCGACAGGCCGGCGGTGCTCCAATGGGGATTCCGACCGCGGCGGTAAAGCCGCGGTCGGACCGGCACCACTGGCGGGGTCCCGCCAGTGTACCGCGGCCCCATTGAATCCTCCGCGGCGGCGCAGCTTGCTGCACCGCCGCGGGGATTCCGACCCCCCCTACCGCCATCCAGATCCCGGCGGTCGGACCGCCGAGATCCGGATGGCGGTAGGGGGGGGTCGCGGGGCCCCTGGGGGCCCCTGCAGTGCCCATGCCACTGGCATGGGCATTGCAGGGGCCCCCGTAAGAGGGCCCCTACATGTATTTCACTGTCTGCTGCGCAGACAGTGAAATACGCGACGGGTGCAACTGCACCCGTCGCACAGCTTCCACTCCGCCGGCTCGATTCCGAGCCGGCTTCATCGTGGAAGCCTCTTTCCCGCTGGGCTGGCTGGCGGTCTGAAGGCGACCGCCCGCCAGCCCAGCGGGGAAAGTCAGAATTACCGCCGCGGTCTTTCGACCGCGGAACGGTAACCTGACGGCGGGACTTTGGCGGGCGGCCTCCGCCGCCCGCCAAGGTCAGAATGAGGGCCTATATTTCCTCTTAAAACCCAGATCACAGATGAAGTGTAAAAGTAAAGGAAACAAATGTTAAAAATTCAAAACAAAACACTGTACTACACTATAATTGCCCTTAAATATAATGAAGTTCTTTTTTATATATATATATTTTTTAATTTTGTTACGTACAGCAGTACTTTTTAGGACGTTCCACAGCACTCTGTAGACTTAAAAAAATGGATTTAATGTATTACAACTACTTTTAACTACCTTCACAAACTTATCTTAAATGTCTCAATCCTTCCTATGCACTTATAACCCACAAGTAGACTATAGCCCTGATTTACAAACAGGCGGATGGCCCACTGTTCCGCGATGCGTACGGAGTAAGTTACTCAGTTCCCATGATGGAGGGGCCGTCCATCTATTTTATAAATCACTGCCAAGGTAGTGGCCATTTATAAAAGCATTGGCAGAACTGCCATAACAGTAGTACCTGTCAATGCATTTTACTTTTTGCTACAGGGCTGTGTCAGCAGGACGCAGCTCTGTAGCAAAGAGTATTCTTCTTTTATTTACAAATAGAGAATCCCGAAACAGGATTTTCTTTTTGTAAAAAAAAAAGTAATGCTTCCTCACCATGGAAGTCATCTCCCATGGTGAGGGGAGCATTATCCTCATTTTACTGTCTATGACTGCCAAAGTTTGCCTGGTGGTGAAAAACAGTATAAATACAGCTGTATGTCCAACCATCCTTTTTGGGCGGGTGGACATATAGGGCCTGATTCTAACTTTGGATGACGGTGTTAAACCGTCCCAAAAGTGGCGGATATACCACCTACCGTATTACGAGTTCCATAGGATATAATGGACTCGTAATACGGTAGGTGGTATATCCGCCACTTTTGGGACGGTTTAACACCGTCCTCCAAAGTTAGAATCAGGCCCATAGTCATTTCTCCAGTGGCCCTTACTCTGCAGGGTCATCAGAGAAGTTTGACCATGGCAGAGGCAAAGTAGTCTCCACCGTGGCCAAACTTAAGGTCCACCGGCATATAGATTTGGCGAGTGGACATTTATGTTGGCGGGGAGAAAACTTCACTGCTGCTGTGACAGAGTTCCCTTTTGACCAACATATAAATTACACCTTATATCTCCACTTAAAACCCACAACATAAACTAAGGACCATATTTACAAGGCCCTTTGCGCCCCAGGAACGTAATTTCTAGTTATGTTCCGGCGATGCACACTGCAGCGCCATATGGCCACATAAAACCACCCTGAGTGGCTGTTCATGGACTTGTAAATATTGACTGAGGCAACACAGCGCAAGTCGCTGAGTTGACTCACCCTGCGACAGGGAGGCGTGCCATGGGTGTTACAGTGGGTGTTCCCACGCAAAACCCTTAGATTTTGATGCATTCCCAGATTTACAAAGACTTGTAAACCTGGGAATGCATCAAAGACTATGCCTCCCCAGTGAAGGCGTAAGGGAACAGCAACTATTAGAAATACCTTTATTTCTCCTCATTTTTTCCTTTTTCTATGTGAGCAGTATTCTGCAGCACACATAGTAAGAGGGGAACACTCTCTCATGATTGTTTTTGTGCAGGAAGTTGTGTCTTCCTGCACAAAAATAATCATCCTCGCAGTGCAGACACCCTTGCACCATGGCACAAGAGTGCCTGAGTTGACGCATGGCAGCCCATTGTGCGCCAGCGCATTGGAAAAGGACAGGGTAGAGGTACTCTGACCCCATGGGGATAATGCATGGGTTTGTGAGGGATGAATAATGAGTTTAAAAACTTTAAAACCTCCTTTTTTTTGATGATCGTGGATCTGCGACTCTGTCGCGGTGCTCAACGCGGTCCCCCGTGTAACGTTACAATGAAGTCGCGAACGCTGATGATGAAAAAAATATATATATGAATATATTTAAACACATATTGTCACACACTGTCACACCCACTTACAGACACACTGTCACTCACACACCCACTTACAACCCCAGTTAGACACTCACACATCCACTCATAGACCCACTCAGAAACACACACCCATTCACAGACCCATTCAGACACTCATGCATTTACTCATAGACCCATTCAGTCACTCATGAACCCAATCCAGACCCACTCATACCCTCATGCACCCACTCACAGGCCCACTCAGAAACTCACATACCCACTTACAGACCCACTTAGACCCTCAGGCACCCACTCAGACCCTTACACACCCACTCACAGACACACTGAAACACTGCTGCACCTGCTCACAGACCCACTCAGAGACGCACTCACCAACTCAAAAATGCACTCACTGATGTATGCACGCTTACACCCAGACAGACACTCTCACAGCCACTCTCACCCCCAGATACACCCTCTTACACCTATTCTCACACCCAGAGAGTCTGTGGCCAATTTCCACCATGCACGACCAAAGGGCTGTGCACATTGTGGGTTTGGGAAGTTAGAGGTGTTGGCCGCAGGTTCTAGCTGCAGGCCAGGTATTGCGGGGCAACCTCCGCTATGCATGGGCGAAGGCCATTCATGGTGCAAGGTTGGGTGCTTATAGGGTGTTGGCATCAGGGCCTGGCCGTGGCCGCGCACTGCCTTTGGTTGAATTAAGGTATAGTAATGAAAATGACTATGTGTTAAAAAAAAAACTAAGAAATTCACTAAAAAACAAAGGTTACAGGGACGTTGTAGTTAGGAAATATAATTTAAATAACCATAGAAACTCACTGAAAAAAACTAAGATTACAGGGACGTTATAGTTAGGCTCACATTTTAAACATACAAAACCATAGAAATTCAACAGTTATAGTTAGACTTATCTCATGTAAGTATAACTCGTATCCTAAGGTAACTATAACTTTATCTGAAATGTTTATTCTGGAGGGAGTCCATAGGGTCCTGACCTCGCTTTCGGGGGCACTTCCCGGGGCCCTGATTGCCATGCTCCTCAATTTTAGGGATAAGTGTTGCCAGGGAAACTGGTCACCTGACCTTTGAGAAGAATGCTATCTCCATTTACCTAGATTACAAAAGGAGAGTTCAAAGGCAATGTAAGTCCTACACAAAAGTGAAAGCCAAACTTTGAGCACTGAATCTTCCTTATATATTGTTTTTCCTGGCCCGTCTCAAAGTGCTCTCCCAGGCGCAGACATTGGCATGGCTGTCGGAAGCTGGCTGAGAGAAGTTTGCCTTCAAATGGTAGGCTGCAAAAATGATCTAGGCACTGGAGGGGATCCCAGTCAGGATCTCCCAGGGTCATGATTCTACTGGATGGCACGATAGAGAGAAGGTATGATTCTGTGCCAGAGGTCTAGGACCCTCTAGACCAGAGCACTGATCCTAACAGTCTGTAGGAGAGTGAACGAGAAGATTGAGCCCTCTCCCATGAGTGACACTGAGACACTGTGGCCCTCATTCTGACCTTGGCGGTCTTTTCGCAAGACCGCTGAGTTACCGCCGCGGTGAAGACCGCCGACCGCGGCGGTGTGCCGCTGTGCGCATTCTGACCGCTGGGAGCGTTCCGCCGGAAAACCGCCAGCAGCCACACTGGCGGTCGGCGGGAAAGTGGAGACTGGTCAACCTCCACCGCCACGCCAGCAGAACACCGCCCACAGAATTACGACCCACATTTCTGTGTGGCGGTCTTCTGTTGGCGGTCTTCTGTTGGCGGTCACGTCCCTATGGCTCCCGTCGCCTCCCGGAGGACCAACGCACAAGGTAAGTTGATCGTCCGTGAGGGGAGGGGGTGGGGGGGTGTTGTGTGATGTGGGCGTGCATGGGGGTGTGCGTGTGAGTGTGTAGAGTGGGTGTGTGAGTGCGTGTATGCGGGCGGGGGGTGCTGCTGTGTCTATGGGTAATGTGTGCTGTTCGGCAGGTGCGCATGTCGGCATGTATGTGTGCGGGTATGTGTCCCCGTTGTGTATGTGTGTGTAGGGGGCGTGTATATGTGCATGTTGGGGGTGTGTGCATGTCGGGGTACATGTATGTGCATGTCGGGGTGGGGGTGGGGAGGGGGTTCGTACCACCTCTGGGGGGTGGCAGGGGGGTGGAGGGTGTGGGGGGAGGACTCGGGTGGGTAGTGGGGGGTGGGGGAGACCCCTATCAGTGCCAGGGAAGGAATTCCCTGGCCCCGATAGTGCTTACCGCCATGGTTCGCACGGCGGTTCCCGCCCGCAAGAAACCGCGGCGGTAGGCAGGGTCATAATACCCTTGGCGGTCTTGGGACGACCGCCGGGCCGGAGTGCGCAAACTCCAGCCCCGCGGTCATGACCGCCGCGGCGGTCGGAGTGGAGAAGTAGCGGTCGGTCGCGGCGGGGACCGCCGCGGTCAGAATGCCATTTTTAATACCGCCGGTCTGTTCGCGGTCCGACCGCCGTCTCTCCGCCGACCGCCAGGGTCAGAATGAGGGCCTGTGAGTCTTGCCCCCATGGTGAAAATGGGGGGAGTACTTTGGGGGAGGGAATATAGTTCTCAGACTCTACTGTTGACTGGAGGGAAACATCATGGATGAACTGGCATTGGCGAAGACAATGGTGCTGCGGGAGGTGGAGTGAATGGGATGCACTGTGACCCGTGGTTAGTGGGGCACAGAGCGGTGAAGTGCACCCCCTAATACCCTGCTAAAAAAGCAGACACTGCTCTAGATACGCCCCATTAGGGTGGAGCGGGTAAGCGGCCGCGCCCACAAGCTGTACAAGTGGTGTTGGCATTTAGCTTTGGTACATTGGGACCCATATTTGGGCTCCTAGATGGCATAGCTGGTCAAGACCCCCGTTAGGGAACGGGGTAAGTCTGCCCAGCGGGTGGGGGGGAAGGGAGGATTTGTGGGGGATGTATGATGGAACAACACGTGCGAGAACCGTGCATGCCTGAACAACACGGTATGAACAAGGACCGCATTGTTACCATGAGTACCTTTACCACGCATGCCTTTACAATGATTTTTCATGTGTAGCAATGGCATGCATGGCTCTAGCCTGCCATCCCTACCCGCCCTAAGGCCCAAAAGTACCCCACCCCTAATACTAAAACTACCCCGACCCTCCCACCCCGCCCCTAAAAACAAAAGTACCCCAACACACCCCACACACCCTGAGCCCTAAAACCCTCCCGACCCCCCAACTGCCCTAAAAACAACTGATCCCCACCCTGCCCCGAAAACCAAAACTAACCCGACCCCCCAACCCACTCCTAAAAACTAAACTACACCGACCCCCCCACTCCCGCACCTAAAATTCAAAACTAACCCACCCCACCACCCGACCTTAAAAACAAAACTACCCCGACTCCCCTACCCTGCTCCTAAAAATACAAAACTCCCCTGATCCCCCCACCCTGCCCCTAAAAACAAAACTACCCTGACCCAACTACCCCGCCCCTAAAAACAAAACTACCCCCACTCACCCTTAGCCCTAAAACCTTCCCCGGCACCCCCACCCGCCCTAAAAACAACCAATCCCCTCCTCCGTCCCTAAAAACCAAACTATCCCGATCCCCCACCCCAGCCCTTAATCCACCCACCACTCCAAAAAACTTCCCCCAACCCCACTTACCTGACCAAACTACCTCGATCCCCCACCCACAAAAACCAAAATACCCTGATCCCTCCACCCCGCCCCTAAAAAACAATCTATTCCGATCCCCGCCCCTAAAAACCAAACTATCCCGAGCCCCCACTGCCACCCCAAGTTCGTAATCCACCCCACCCCTAAAAACTACATCCTAACCCTGCCCCAACCCCACTTACCTGGCCACGCCCTCTCCTGAACACAGCATGGATTTTTCTCTGTCTTAACCACGCATATGCGTAGTTCAGCAAATGCATGGCTAAGGCAAAGAAAAAGCCATGCATTGTTCCGGTAAGCGTGGTTATGCATGCTTTGTAGATTACATTGTTGTTCCGGAGTCGTGGTTCAGGATGTTTCCCATTTGGGGGGGTTGTTGGGAGGATAGTTTGCAGTTTGTAAAGAATAGCAGTGGAAACACAATGGCAGTTCTCAGGAAATACTTGTCATGCAAGACTGGAGGGAGCGGGCTACCCTCCTATGAGAGGGCCATTCATCAACTCCAGTGGTGTAATTTGAACAGTAGTAATATGGAATGTGTGGTGCCTAAACAAGAGGTACTGAGTGTACTCATATTTGCAGAGGTACAAGGTGCAGGTGGCACTCCTCCAGGAGATACACCTGCTGCGGGCTGAGGTTCAGCCCTTGGGATGGCGGTGGAGTGGACATCTCTTTGCAGCCATGTATTCAAATTATGCCCATGTGGTGGTGACCTGAATTGCAGCAGGTGTTCCCTTCCTCCAGCATGAGGTGCACTCAGACTCTCAGGGAAGGTCCAGAGTCATTGTGGGTGTACTGGATGGAGTAGACACCTGTATAGTAACTACTTATGCACTAAATACTGATGACAAGGAGCTCTACAGAGTTATTTGGAATTTAGTGATCCTGTATCGCCATATGCATTTGGTGTGGGCAGGGGACTTTCATTGTGTGCTGGATTGGTGCCTTGACAGGGCTTCCTCCAGGCAGGGCCATAAACTACAGATGGAGGCCTCCCTGCGGGAGCTGATAGAGAGTCTGAACCTAATTGAGATTTGGGGTCACCTTGCTGAAAGTGGGTTTTCCTATTTCTTCCCTGTACTTGTGGTTCAGAGTAGGCTCGATATGGTACTCGGTAGGGAGGAGGATACAGATGTATTCCGACACTCAGCGTATCTTAATCTGCATTTATCTGATCATTCCCACTCTTTTAATCACACTACTTTCTGGTTTGATGAGACGCTTTCCAGCAGAGGTCTTCAAACTGGGGTGCGGGCCCCCCTCAAGGGGCCCACGTGATCCTAGAGGGGGGCGCCAGACTCTGGTCAAAAGAAGCATTATACAGATAACAGGCCTTTGCTTTAAGCAGAATCATGATATTGCATTTTTAAAAAGGTAACAGTACTTAACTGCAATGTTTAAATAGGGCTAGACATATTAAATATTGCCATCTTTATAAAATAATTGTGAAAAATTCTGAGGGGGGCCCAAGAATTTTTATTTTCCAACTGGGGGGCGCACGGCATGAAAAAAGTTTGGAGACCTCTGAGCTAGAGGATGTACAATTCAGGAAGCACGTGAAAGACTTTATTAACTTCTTCTTTTGGGAGAATACTCACACCACTGACACTAGGGTTACAGAATGTGAGGCTTATAAGGTGGTGGTGAGGTGGCGAGTGTAAGGAGTACATTCTTGGGGTGCAGGCGCAGCTAGAGCGGGACCTCACAGGGTTGGAGAGACAGCTGACAGAGGGGGACAGACCAGCGGCGGTTCCTCCTTTAGGGAGAAGGAGCGTCGTCCTGCCTGCTGCGAGCGAAGCAATAAACCAGCAACAAATATATTATTAAAATGATCTCATTACCACTGGCGAGTGTGAGGGCAGGGATGATTCCTGCTGTTTGACAGCAGCAGGGATGACCCAAAAAATGTTAGGTGCGCATGTCGGTTTGGCTGGCCGTCTTGCAACAGCCCGCTAGACATGTGCACTTCTACCCGCACCAATCAGCCAGCTGCCTTAACAACCAGAGATTGCGGACACAGGCCCCTAATTGCAAAAGGAGCGCTGGTTTGCCTGCTCCGTCACATCCTGACTTTTCTCTTATGCTGAAAACAGCATAAGAGCAGCAACAGGATTGGTTAGGTTTGCGTTGGCAACGTGACCAGACCGAAGTCTCGGAAAGATAGAGCAGCACGCCGGCTCTTTAGGCAGACCTCTCCGTTATGGGGGAGTTCAACTATTTTTAGCTGCACCCTGGAAATATTCTGATGTGGTGAGAGCTCTGTCCCTCACTTTCCTCTGGGACGGGACTATGTACTCTCGCCTCTTAGGAGTGCAGATGCACTAACTGGATGAGGCAGCGAGGTTTCACTCCTTCTCACGATGATCGCCGCTGCGCACAGTGACTCCCTGCAATGCCGCTGGGCTCCCAGATCAGCACTGCTTCATCGATGAACACTTGGAGCCGAGGTTCGTGGTTTGTTCTTGCTTGATTCTCCTGCACTAGTCAATAGCAGTGCCGTAGATAGAAAAACTGCTTTAATTAGGCAGAGAGGGTGAAATCAATAGTGGCAGACTGTTGAGGCGTGACCTTATCCTGAGCAGAGCTGAAAACAGAAAAACCTGCATTTCTTTAGCTCATTACATTAAGAGCCAGATGTAGCAAGCTTTTTGCATGGTGCAAACTGCGAAAATTGCAGTTTGCGCCAAGCAAAAAGCCTTTTGCGATGCACATTCACAAATTGCGAGTCGGTACCGGCGCGCAAAATTGTGAATGTGACTCGCAAATAGGAAGGGGTGTCCCCTTCCTATTTGCGACTCGCATCGCTATGCTAAATTGCTTTGTGACCGCGAATGCGGTCGCAAAGCAATTCGCTGTTACCACCAGTGTGACACTGGTGGTAACCCATTCGCAAAAGGGAAGGGGTCCTATTTGGCCTAGATTGCATGATCATTTAAATATGTATGCTCTCATCGTAAACTTACTAAATCTTTGCTAATTGATTTGATTGTAACTTTGATTAAATTTGCTCATAAAACTCTTATGGCAAGGACAACATTCTCTCTGTTATTTCTGTGGAGCCAAATGGGTTCAACTGTGCTCCTTCTTTATGCTTCAAGTCAACAATCAAAGGTCCATATGACCAGTGGGGGATTCTCTTTAACAGTTACACTAAAAGATTGAGATTAAAGGATCCCCTATCCATAAAGTATAATATAACTTCTGAATGATTACATGGAACCAAGGAGGTTTTTTAGGTCAAGCCTGTGACAGCACATGCGCTGCAAGCGCTCTCACTTGCAAGAATATTGGGTACAGTAAAAAGCTAAGAGACCACCCATTGCTTACCATTCGTTCCCTCCATTAACACTCTTTGTTGGTGCCTCCTATTTGCCCAGTGCAAGCAATTCGTCACTTCCATTCCTTTCAGTGGAACATGGACTGAGCACAGATTGATTCAACTTAATTAGTGCCTATCCACTACTCGCACTGTGATTCAGGTACTGATTCTTTCCCCCCCCTCGTGCTCTCTTTCACCACACCCCCTCCTCCTGCTGCCTGTTATTGTTGCTCTCTCCATCTCCTCCCTCATGTTACTTTTCCCCCTGCTGTTGTTGCTGCCGCCAACCTCCTCCCCAATGCCTCCCCCTTGTTGCTTCCCCCCTCTTTTCTTAAACAATTGCACTGCAACACGGCTGCTGTGCAACATGGATTTTTAAAAAAGAGTGACGTGACACAGTTAACACCGTCAGCATCATAGGCTTTTTTCCTTAACTTTAAGCCATGTGGCACAGCAGCTTGTGAAACATAACTAAAAAAAAATGACAAAGCCAATAGAAACAAGCCAATAGAAACTAGCATTGGCAAAGCTAATAGGTCTCACCTATGCGAGACCTAGTAGCTTTGCCGTTGCCTGTTTCTCTGCCTTTTCTACTGATGCTGCTTTGACGTGCTGAATAGTTAATTGTTATTTCAAATTTTATGTAGTGGCACGTGATAAGAACTGAAAGAGGCATGATACATTGACACCTATACTTTAGAGATATATGACTGTAATGTGAGAATACCAATTTGTTTAAAAATATTAAAAATAAATTTAAAAAATAGACCAAGTTTGTAAACTGGTAGAAAGTGTGTGAGTCGATTGTGGTATTTATAGGAAGTGATTTTGTGTTGTGTGTGTGTGGGAGAGAAAGCTCAACCAGTGGCCCAGTACAGATATCATGAGTAAATGCATTGATTACACCTACACTAAGTTAGGCAGCTTCATACTCATATTAGCATGAAGAGTACAATCTCGCATATAGCCAATGAAGCAAAGCAGATCTATTGTGTTTGGAACAGTTTAACTATAATTGTGTCCAATTCAGTCAGTTTCACCTGTTTACCAGTGGCGGCCGGCAGCTTTAGGAGGGAGGGGGGCGGGCGGGAAGCACGCACACACACACACACACACACTCATTCTTTCACACACAGACATGCACGCATGCACGCACATCCATTAACAACACTCATACCATTCAAACATGCACACACCAAACATTCATTTCAAAACATCACACACTCATTCATTCACACACAGACAAGCATGCAAGCACATCCATTAACACTTGTAACATTCAGACATGCACGCATGCACCAAACATTCATTTTAAAAGATCACACACACTCATTCTTTCACACACAAACGCGCACACACGCACATCGATTAACAACACTCATAAGACTTAAACATGCACGCGCGCACCAAACATTAAATTTACATCACACACACACACACTCTTACCTTCAGCCTACATGTCCCAGGGGGTTGGGACTGCTGGCTTCGCTCATTGGCTGACCTCAGGTCAGCCAATGAGCGAAGCCAGCAGTCCCAGCCTTGTCACAGAGTGGGATGGGGTTAGTGAGACTGCTGACCCAACCCCAAGAGGAAGTGTCACTGATTCAGACTCACCCTGGGTGCTTCAGGGCTTAAACCTGAAGCGCCCAGGTCGAAGTCAATGGGTGACGCTTTCTTCGTCACCCAGAGGAGGGCCTCGAGGCACCTTTGCTGAGCCGAAGAGGTCACGCCCATAGGAGCTGTGACCTCCTGAGCCAACAAAGTTAAGATCAGGCAGCCAGGAGTCTGCGCAAATCGCGCATGTCTCGCTCCTGGCGGTCTGAGCTGAAAATGAAGAGTGTCTGTCAGGCTGGCCTTTGTTCAGCCTGACAGACACTCTTCTTGAGTGGCAAAAGGTGGGGGGGCGTGGCCCCTCTGCCCTAAAGGACGGGCCGCCACTGCTGTATAGCATTCCAGTCTTCATCTATTCTTGTACATTAAAATTTCCCCTAAGCATCAAAGAGTGAAAATCTTTTAATTACATTCAAAAAGTAATAGTAATAAGGAGGAAATGATCTTCCCGAAATGATCATGGGTTTTAGATTCTTTTCGAGGACGTGAGGACCGGATGTGAGGATTATGCGTGTTCAAAGACTAGTTATTACCAATGATGGTACCTCTGAGACTGGCTTAAAATAAATCTTTTTGAAGGTCAATTCTGAAGACCAATCTCGCATTCATGTCAC
This sequence comes from Pleurodeles waltl, assembly GCF_031143425.1. NCBI lineage: Eukaryota > Metazoa > Chordata > Amphibia > Caudata > Salamandridae > Pleurodeles > Pleurodeles waltl. Next base: position 169,241,084 of record NC_090445.1, read on the forward strand.
ACTGGCACCCTCCCAACGAACCGGCTTGGAAGATATAGCATCTCCTGCTGAATGGGATCCAAGTCTTACCATATCAATGGCTGCGTACTGCATAATCCATTTTAGCCACCTGGCAATGGACGGAGGAAAGTGCCTTAAAAGGTATCTTCAGTGTAATTAGTAGTTGTCTCTCCCACCCCGACCTGAGCTCTGCTGACATCTCCTCATAGACCTTGATTTGGTCTTCCTGTCAATAGAAAATGTTCCTTCCTCTGGTCTAAAGATTCTGTCAGATTCTAAAGAAGCTATCAAGGCTCTAAGCTGTGAGGACACTTTTCTGAATGACACTAAGGCCCTCAATATAAGATCAGTGGTAAAAACTACCTACTAATGCGGCGACGGCCGCCAAAAGATGGTCGCCGCGGCTACCAGCTGTCTGCCAAATTATGACCACAGCTGGATTTCCGCCACAAGAAGGGCGGAAATCCAGCTGTGGCCATCCTGGTGGATGGCGGTAAGGTGGCGTGGATACCACCAGCAGCTCCATGCCAGTAGACCGCTGCCAGCCGTATTATGAGAAATAATATGGCCTGGCGGTGTTCTGCCGGAGGGCGCTGCTGGCGGTAGCAGCACCCTATCCCGTGTGCCAGAAGACCCCATGGCTTGAATGCGGGTGTGTGTTGAGTGTTGATTGCGTGTGTGCATGTATGGAAGTGTGTGTGCGTGTATGTTTGAAATCGTAATGCGTGTCTAAATGTATGCTTGGAAGTGTGATTGGATGTGTGTGTGATTGGATGTTTGCAAGTGTGTATGCATGTGTGACTGAGTGTGTGTATGCGTGTGTGTGGGTGTGTGTGTGTGTGAAGGGGCGTAGATGTAGGAGGGGTGGGGATGTTTGGAGAGGTAGGGGGGTGGGGTACCCCTATCAGTGACAGGGAAAGGATTCCCTGTCACTGATAGGGCCTACCACCAAGGTTTTCGTGGTGTTTTGAATGCCATGAAAACCATGGCAGTAGGCGGGGTCATAATCCTGCAGGCGTCACAATGGCGGCCGTCGGGTTGGAGATGGTGATCACTTACCTTCAGCCTCGGAGGTCCCAGGAGGGTTGGGACTGCTGCCTTCCCTCATTGCGTGATTTGAAGAGTGTCTGTCAGGCTGACCTTTGTTCAGCCTGACAGACACTCTTCATGAGGGGCAAAAGGTGGGGGGCACGGCCTCTCCGCCCTAAAGGACGGGTCGCGCCTGGTCATAATGTGGCGGTAAGTACCGCCAGCCTGTTGACGGTACTACCGCCCCCTTATCGTCGACCGCCGGGGTCATAATGACCCCCTTAGTGCTACAGGATTGGTAGGTTGACAGACAACTATTTCCTGTAAAAGAACTTGTTATCCTGCCAAGAAAGCAATAGGTTCAGGACTTTATTAAGGTCCCAGAGAGAAGGATACCTAGGCACTAGAGATATAGAAAGACAAATTTCCCTTATCAACTTACAGACACAAGGATGTTCTCACACTGGTTTCCCATTCACCAGGAAGTGGCCCGATGAAATGTCAGGCCAGGGCCTGAGTCAGGCTGCAATGATACATTATTTGTATATTGTTTTCTGGTTTCCTTCTCATGTCATGTTCAATTAGATGTTTGTATGTTCTTTGGCTGATGGCATTTACCAGTTGCATACAGTTGCAGGTAAAATGCCTCTTGCCCCATCTTTAGGCTTCGAAGTGCTAACTGTTTGGATGTTTATGCTGGGGTATCTGGCTGTCAAGGGCTTTAACTTGATCATAAATAAAGGGCCATATATATCCTGTGTTAAGTAAATGTTTAATGTTATGTGTAAACTGTGTGTGCTTGTATTTTCTCGGGGTGATGGCTGTGTGGATTTACCCTATTGTGTTTACCTATTTCACACAAAGCAAGCCAGAAGGCTGGTGTAGCTCTGTGCTTGTTGTGGTCTAGGTAGCAGTGCATTCTGGCACCATACAGATTATAATTAGAGTAGAAAACACAATTGATGACATGAGCAGAGCCTATGTAGCCTCTTAAGGTTGCTGATTTCTCCTTCACTGCTGAGTCAAAGAGAGTGAACTTTTGATGAGGGTTTCGTTCCTCAACATTCTCTCCAGTCCAGAAAGGTGGATCATCTCCAGTTTGTGGAGCCGTTGTTGACGTATGCCTAAAAATCTAGCCACACTCGAATGCTTCAGAATTCAAGGGTGCAACAGGTGGTGGTAAGCAGGCTGCTGTCATGCTGGTAAAAGACTCATCAGGCCTGCCCCCTATCACTCTACCGCTCACAACTCTCCATACAAGTACAGGCCTGTATTTTATATCCCAGGAGCCCTTGCAGTGCCAGGTGTACATGACTTGGAATCTTCCTTCCTTAAAGTTCTTCCCTGACATTTTTAGAGACACATTTAGTCGGTCTTTCCCACAATAATTGAAGTCTCCCTACAAAATAAACTGTTGCGAGGCCAAGACATATGGTGCAATGTATTCCATTAAACACTGGTTACAATCATTTTTAGGCCCTGGTGGACAATCTACTAGGGCATCTTTCCAGCAGTTTTTGGGGGAGAGTTCCAGTTTAAACATACAATTTTCAGCCCAACTATTAATGAACATTTAATGGTGGCTTTGAAAATGATGGCTATTCCACCTCCTACCGTACCGTCCCTGTCCAATTGTAGCATGCAGTAGATGTCAGGGAGTGCCAGCGTAATGGCTGGTAATGTGGTAGGGCTCAACCAGGTTTCAGTAAGGAAAACCACCTCTGATGACATTGAGGAAAGCAGGTCCCAGATTTCGACTGTACATCTTGGCAGGGACCTGTCATTGAGCAGAAAACTTTCTAAGCACTTCTGGGCTGAAAAGTTAACCAACAGAAGAGAAGAGCTTTGTGAGTCTGTGGGGGAGTCGTTGGCTGTGAATATGTTGTTGTTGACTGACCATTGGACCAATTTTGTATCTTTAGGAACCTCAGCTAGACAATGAAATCTACAGTTTTGACAGGCTACTGGGCCTTCTAACTGAGAAGGAAAGAGACCTTTGCAAGAAGTGAAGAAGGAAACACAAGCTCTGTGAAACTTAGCAATTTTATGTAAGGCTTCAGAGGAATATGTAGTTCTAATAGAATACCTCAAGTCTGATGTAGGAGAGGCAGATGTTCTGACTCCTCTCGACGGTCGGGCGCGTACAGGCCCAGACGGGCTTGCCTTAGGCATACCTTTAGTGTGTCTGTTAGACTTTTCATCCTTGGCGTGGTCTCCCTTAACGTTTTGCCTTTGTTCCCCAGGTTGTTAATGTGTGCTGGACTCTGATTGTGCTGTTTTTGATACTCTGGGCACTTTACCACTGCTAACCAGTGCTAAAGTGCAAGTGCTCCTTTACAAAATGTGTAAGTAATTGGCTTATCCATGATTGGCATATTTGGTTTACTAGTAAGTCCCTAGTAAAGTGCACTAGAGGTGCCAGGGCCTGTAAATCAAATGTTACTAGTGGGCCTGCAGCACTGGTTGTGCCACCCACATGAGTAGCTCTGTAATCATGTCTCAGACCTGCCACTGCAGTGTCTGTGCGTGCAGTTTTAACTGTAAATTCGACTTGGCAAGTGTACCCACTTGCCAGGCCTAAACCTTCCCTTTTCTTACATGTAAGGCACCCCTAAGGTAGGCCCTAGGTAGCCCCAAGGGCAGGGTGCAGTGTATGGTTAAGGTAGGACATATAGTAATGTGTTTTATATGTCCTGACAGTGAAATATTGCTAAATTTGTTTTTCACTGTTGCAAGGCCTGTCCCTCTCATAGGTTAACATGGGGGCTACCTTTAAATCTGATTATAGTGTAGATTCCCTTTGGGAGTGGATGGACATTTGGAGTTTGGGGTCTCAGAGCTCACACTTCAAAAATACATCTTTTAGTAAAGTTGATTTTGCGTTTGAAAATGCCACTTTTAGAAAGTGAGCATTTTGTTGCTGATACCATTTCTGTGACTCTGCCTGTTTGTGGATTCCCTGTCTGGGTCAGTGTGACAGTTGGGCTGGTTGCACCTCACACTAGACAGTGACACAACGGGAGCTGGGGTGTGGCCTGCATATTCTGATGAGCCATCTGTGCTAGGAGGGAGGGGAGGAGTGGTCACTCACACCTGAAAGGGATGTGCCTGTCCTCACACAATGCAGTCTCCAACCCCCTGGTGAGGGTCTGGGGCCTGGCCTGGGCAAGGCAGGATTTCACATTCCAAGGAGACTTTACTTTGAAGTAGGCCTACTTCAAAGGAGAAATTGGGTATAAGAAGGGCACCCAAAACCACAGACTTTAGATCACTTCTGGAAATCAAGAGGAACCCCTGCCTGGAGAAGACCTGAAGAGCTGAGGAGAAGTGCTGCCCTGCCTGTGACTGTACTTTGTGGAGCTATCCTGCAGTTGCTGCTTCTGCCAGAATAAGAGGGCAAAGACTGGACTTTGTGTGCCTTCCATCTTGTGAAGAAATCTCCAAGGGTTTGATTTAGAGCTTGCCTCCTGTTGTTTGAAGTCTCAGGGACAGCAAATACTTCTCTCTGCCAGCACCTGGAGTCTCTGGAGAGACTCCTGCTCTGATAAATGGTGCCCTATCCAGTCCCTGGGCCCTTAAAAGGAAAGCTGGTGGAAGTCCAAGGAAATCGACTTCGGACGACTTCGGACTGCCGCCGCTGCTGAATCCGGTGGCGCTGCCTGCACCAGATTCTGTGATCTTCGCTGGAACGTGACGACCTTCGCAGGCCCGACATCACCGCAGCCCCGCCAAAGTCTGTGACTCTGTGGAAGTAGCCACACCACGTCGTGACCAATGCCGCTCAAAGTGTGCAGATTCAACTTTTCGCATAGACGCTGCGATCCCGACTTCGAGCATCGACTTGTTTTCACTCTTCACCAAAGGTACTGTACTTGGAGGTCTACGCGACTCCGTGTCCGATGCCGCTGGTGTCGGATTGTTGGGAACGACTCCGTCACCACACCGTGTTAACACCTCATCGAAGCACTTTGTGTTTCTAAGCGCTATTTTTGAGTTTAATCTTTAAAAATTCATAACTTGACTTGTGTATGTCGGATTTTTGTTGTGTTGGTCTTGTTTTGTTTAGATAAATACTTCCTATGTTTCTAAACTGGTGTTGTGTCATTTTGTAGTGTTTTCATTAAGTTACTGTGTGTGTTGGTACAAATATTTTACACCTAGCACTCTGAAGTTAAGCCTACTGTTCTGCCAAGCTACCAAGTGGGTAAGCAGGGGTTAGCTGAGGGTGATTCTCTTTTACCCTGACTAGAGTGAGGGTCCTTGCTTGAACAGGGGGTAACCTGACTGTCAACTAAAGACCCCATTTCTAACAGTGCTTTTGGCGTGACCGCTGCACATCAGCTTTATGTAGGAAGTCAGAAGTGTGCTGCTAGACTGCTAATGTCCCTTCCAATGGCACAACAGGAACTGGGAGCCTGCAGCTTTCTCCACACAAATGGCACATGCCACTGTGGAACAGAAAGCAAAAAGCAAAAGCAGCTAGATGTGCAAAGTGCAACTGAATCCATTAAAATAAAGTAAAAACAATACAAAATAATAATGATAGTGTTTCCGCTTGCTTTGCCTAAGACCTGTTGGCCGTGCATGAGCGCTGGCATCAGCTTTATGTAGTAAACTGGAATTGTGCAGCTAGATTGCTAGTATCCCTTCAAATAGCACAACAATAAGCAGGAGCCTAAAGCTTTCTCCACATAAACGGCACAAGACACAGTGGAACAGAGCAAAAGGCAACAGCAGCTAGCTGTGCAAAGTGCAACTGAATCCGTTAAAAGAAGGTACAAACTTTTCTGTTCCTATTCTGTGAGAGAGGGACACATTTCTACTCATGCTTGTCTTCTACCTGTTCCACAGGGACGCTTTCACAATAGCTGTTCTTTTGTACTCCCTCTCTTTGACAGCACCTTGTGCTGCTCCTACTCCTGCTGCCACGTCCCCACTGCCTATTCTTTGTGCTAGGAATGCTGCCAATGTCAGGACGTCCTGTGGTATGTATTAGTGATCATTCTAATACATAATTTACCTTTACAGAAACCAAAAATATTGGTCTGTCAATGTTTATTTTTATACATGATCCTTATAAAAAAACTTGACTGACTCACCGCCTAGTGCTTAGTTTGTGAAAAATACCTTAAGTGGTGTTATCCAAAATATTTCTTTGTACCTGAGACATACACCACCGGCAGTGGTATTGCCCACTCACAGGGTGACAGTCAGACGTGGGGAGAAAACAGTTAAAATGTAATAGGCATAATGTGCAGTAAAGTTTGCCTTAGTATCATTGCCAGCTGCTTGTTCACACATCAGTCATTCTGCCATCTCCCATCTGACACACTGTGGGGGTCATTCTGACCTTGGCGGTCCATGACCGCCATGGCGGAGGGCAGCGGAAGCACCGCCAACAGGCTGGCGGTGCTTCCTGGGCGATTCTGACCGCGGCGGTAAAGCCGCGGTCAGAAAAGGGCAACCGGCGGTTTCCTGCCGGTTTACCCCTGGCCCAAGGAATCCGCCATGGCGGTGCTGCTTGCAGCACCGCCATGGGGATTCCGACCCCCTTCCCGCCATCCTGGTCCTGGCGGTAAATACCGCCAGGAACAGGATGGCAGGAACGGGTGTCGTGGGGCCCCTGGGGGCCCCTGCACTGCCCATGCCACTGGCATGGGCAGTGCAGGGGCCCCCTCACAGGGCCCCATAATGATTTTCAGTGTCTGCAAAGCAGACACTGAAAATCGCGACGGGTGCCACTGCACCCGTCGCACACCAGCAACTCCGCCGGCTCCATTCGGAGCCAGCTTCATCGTTGCTGGGGCTTTCCCGCTGGGCCGGCGGGCGGCCTTTTGGCGGTCGGCCGCCGGCCCAGCGTGAAAGCCGGAATGGCCGCCGCGGTCTTTTGACTGCGGTGCGGTCATTCGGCGGTAACCGCATGGCGGGAGAATGACCGCCTGTGTGTCCTCTGTCCCATATCAGTTTTGTTCTCCTCTCATTTCTTTTTCCTCTCTGTCTTCCCTCCATATTCTCACACACTTGCTCTTTCTTCTCTCTCACTACTCTGTCTCATCTCTCTGTCTCTAAGTGTATTAATGTATATTTGAAAGAGCTGAACTCTGCCTGTGAACTGGCTCAACACACTGTGTTAACCAGCACAACCCATACTGTGCAGGGGCTGAGCTCTATGTATACAGGGACTCTGCTCTAGTCCAGTGCTAGAAATAAACTGGCTGTAAAGAAACTCAACAGAATATCTGTAGGAGCTAAACTCCATCTGTCCAGAAACTCTGCTGTATCTATGCAGGGCATCAGCAAAATGTATGCTGGGAGTCACCCGTGACGTTACAATCAGAGATGCTGACTTTGGAACTGGGGAACAAGGGTCAAGCCTCGGCATCAGCTCAACCTCCTATGATCCTGGGCAAATTACTTAGGGCCTGATTTAGATTTTGGCAGATTGGTCACTCCGTCACCACGGTGACGGATATCCTCTCTGCCAAAAATATAAGTCCCATAGGAAATAAAGGGATTTTTATTTCGGTGGACAGGATATCCGTCACCCTTGTGACAGAGTAACCCAGCCGCCAAAATCTAATTCCGGCCCTTAATCTCTCTGTGCCTAAACAATGTATGTGACTTTGTGTAATGTAACTGGTGGTCACGTCAAGTGCCCCATTACCTTCAGTTGAAGTTTGTGCGATATAAAACTGCAAAAAAAAAATCAACTCAATCTGTGAATGAGCTCTGCTCTACAAGAGGATGGGGTCTGTTTATGACAAGAGTCCCACTCTTTCTGCATACGCAGGAACTCATTTTCTCTGTCCAGTAACTCAATTATGTCTTCTAGGTATTTAGCTTCATATCCAGAAGGGCAACTAACTGCAGTTTTGGGTTGCTCTACTTATTCAAACAAGCACTGAAATATGGTTCTCGATCCCAGGCAGTCTTGACCCTTTGATTGTTATGTTGCGCAGCAACACTCTCGATCTGTCATGCTTTAGCTGAGGTCACCTTGTCAAGTTCTAAGTAGGAGCCCTAGTGGATTATGGGGGGACCAAATCACATTTTCATGGGGATAGTGTTTGAAGGGTCAGGCCAGTGGGTAACAATGATTTTGAAAAATTTCAGAGAGGACATTTTATTCATGTCTTTTGGAAAATAAATACTGCTTGAAAATATTTAATTCTCAAAACTATGGGCCTGATTTAGAACTTGGCGGACAGGTTACTGTGTCATAACGGTGATGGGTATCCTATCCACTGAAATCTAAATCCCATTCTATTTTATGGGATTAATATTTCGGCGGATCAGATTTCCGTCGCTGTTGTGATGCAGCAACCTGTCCACTAAGTTCCAAATCAGGCCCTAAGTTTGATGGTCTCAGGCTACTACATTGCTTTGATGGGGAATGCATATTCACCCAGATGTCATCCCTATTCAGCCTCTGTGATTCCCTCGCCTGTGTAAAATGTGAATTTGTGTCTCTGGCACTAAGCTTGAGCTTTAAAATCCCCTCTTCAGGCAGACCTTCAAAAAAGGGGAGGTATTTGGACTGTGTCTCAGAAGAAGGTTCATTAACGCACATGAATGCATTTGCTAAGTTGACATAGGCTAGTAGGAGGCAGGGGCAGCACCAATTTACTGCAAAAGTGGGTCAGCTTGTGAGACGACAAGACTCAGAGATTGCTCACCCAGGATGTTTTTCAATTGAGCCTTTGAAATGTGTCTGTTATTTTGAGCAAATCACCCTTTTCACCACATTTTCCAAACACGAGATGGTAAGGAGGCCCAATAGGTAAACCATACAAAGGGAGTGAGGTTTGGGGCACACCAGGCTGCTGCAACAGAAGGTTTTGGTGGGTGCAGTGCCAGGTGCTATCTATGCACAGTGATATGTTAATCCTTTCTGACAGAAAATACCCAGGGTAAGAGTGTGTTGTGTGATGGACTGAGAGGTCAGCACCCCGCAGCCTGCGACAAGGCACAGTAGAATATTGCACTCCATGTGTGTCCCTAATGTGGTGCACATGTGCTGCTCTACCCAACCTGAACTACATAGCAATCATGGAGTAGAGGCGCACAATGACAGGTGTCTCTTCTTCGCTGCTTGTGTACGGACTGTTAGAGTAAAATGCATGACTGTTAAAGTAACTTTGTGATGTAACATTATTGTGAAGCAGGCATGTCACCACCACCCGCCAGCAGCAGCAGCTGCAAAACTTTTACAATAAAACAATAATGAACTATGTTTATTATCATTTTATTGTAAAAGGGGTGGGACCACGGGCTATGACGAGTACAGAGTGGGAGTGTACAGCACTCCCCTCAGTGCACATGTATGTTTGGCCTGACGCCTTGGGCGGCCAAACACACGTGCTGTGTGCTCTCTCCAATCTGACACTGTGTTGCGGGGTTGGAGACCGCAGGCAGAAACTCTCAGTCTGCCTTGGAGCACCCTGGCTTGGTGCTCCAGCCAATCTGAAGTGTTCGGATTGGCCGCAGGGCAGGCTGGGATCCTGTACCTGCAGCTGCAGAGGAGGCAGAGAAGCAGTGCTGTGGTGCCAGAGGTGACGGGGAGTCAGGTATGTTTTTTAAATTAATCTTTCTCTCCCCACCTCGCCATGCGCCACCCCGCCTCTTCAATGTGCTACAAGCCGCTCCTGCTGTCAAGCCATCACTGTGACGCAAATACTGCTTAATGGGCCATGGCTGACCTTTCTTCTGGAACAGAATAGGCAGCCAAGATCATTTTCATCAGAGACTGCCTGAGGAACTATCTTTTAAAAGTCCCTGTCCATCAGTCACCTAAACAAACTAACTGTTGGCCAGACCCCTATTTGCCAATATCACTCTGCACACTCTTAAGACCAGATTTACAAAGGACTTGTGATGCCCTTGCGTGATGCAAGTTGTTGCAAGGCAACACAAGTCCCTTGGTTGCATTAACTAAGCCACGCAAAGCCACCTTTCATGGCTCTGTGTGGTTTAGTGAAATCAAAGTAACACGTTCCATGGGTGGGATGAAGGTATTTTTACGCATCCACCCTCTGATTTTGACACAATCCCAGATTTAGGTCTGTAAACCAGGATTGTGCCAAAATGGTGCACCTCCCTGGGCTAAGCTTAACAAGGAGAAATGCCTTTATTTTTCCCTGTTACTTCTGCTTTGTATATGTTCTGCATACAGCACACACACAAAGACAGAAATTGCTTTAATGATTGTCTTTGTACAGGAAGGTATAATTTCCTGCACAAACACAATCCTGCCCTTAACACAGGCTTCCTGCACCATGGTGCAAGGATGTCTGTGTTGGTGTCAGGCAGTCTCAAGTGCTGCAGCAGTAGGAGACAGCAGAAACGTGTGATATCTTTGTAAATATGGCACATTTCTGCTCTCTCCCATTCATGCAATGCAAAGCAGCAGGTTGCCTTGTTGCGTTGCATAAAAGAATAGTAAATCTGCCCCTTAGATTTTTTAGCCAGTATTGGAATTTTAGAAGCAACACCACAAGAACCTCAATTGACACACCCCCACATCCCATCACCCCTCCAGCCCCCCCAAAATGCAAAATGCTATTAGCAACAAAACAAATCTGGACTGCCTGATGGACACTGATTCACTTCAATGCATCACCGTTTAAAATGAAAAGAAACATTCTTCCTTTTTTGCATTCATATGGCGCTTGCTACCCCTTGTCATGTGTAGTATGTGTTATAAAAATGCAATTACATACAATATAATTTGTGCCTTTTCTGTGTGGATGGACTCAGGTTGGTTGGGAACAGGGCAGAGATAACCTTTCAATTGCAGTGGCTGCCTCGGTTATCACAGTGTTAATGGGCAATAATTGTATAGCCTTTAAAACAATGAGCAATGCTAAAGTAAGTGTCCTTGCACAGTGAGCGTCCCCTACCAAGAGGTCCGCGAATCAGCATATTTAGAATCACTGGTGACCTCCGCCCTCTCTTTGAAGCCACTTTCCAGCAGCACAGAAGCTGAGCCCTGTCTTTCTAAAGCAAAGACAATGTTTCCCAAACTGTGCTCTTCCCAGGCACTCCCTGAGGCAAGCACCCAGGAGCTGCAGCCCAGGCTATGGCACATGACCTGGTTGGGGGCAGAGGCCCTTTTAGCCTAATGGGCATTGCGTGCCTGGTGAGCCGTGGTGAGTACTTGACACCTGAGTCATGCCCAACTTGTCCTAGAAGCACAACAGTTATATTGATCTCTTCAAATGCATATCTATAAATACATGTATTTGCCAGTCATGCTGTCCGGCAGGTGGACCACGCTGGAGTCAGTCATCTTTGCTAATCGAGGTAAAGTAATCAGATCAACTGGCGTCTGTGATGATGTGAGATTATTTATTTTAGGGTTGGGTGTGGCCTTCGGAGAGCTTTGGGCAAGGCACCGCCTTTCATGTCCAGCCGTTTCTGGGCAGTCATTACATATGCAGTGTGATGGTCAGGTGCCCCGCACAAGCCAGAGCTGCCTGAGCTTAATCTCTTCTTATATCAAAAATACATATCTGAATTTTACAACAACTACTCTTAGTTTCTGGTAGTTAAGAGCACCACGACTAAGCACCCTGAATGGCCTAGGCAAGTTATGAAAAATATCCACCATTCCAGCAGCGTGTCTCGTGATCAGAGTGTTCAGTTAAGTGAGGTTTCTACCACACTATAGCATCTGGGAGATACGTGATATATCTTAGTGAGTTGGCTGTTGCCAGTGACTCTAAAACATTATGGGCCTGATTTAGATGTTGGCGGTAACGGTCTCGTCATTGAGTTTTCAAATGAAAACCCATCATCCGCTGTGAAGGTCTGCCCACTGTATTTAGATGTTGGTGGACCTATAGGCGAAAGCCCGCATTCGAATCACCGTATCTGCCAAGAAAGACCGCCTGCATCGATGGCGGGATGGGGGACCCCAGCCACTCTTCCCTCTGTGCAGATTCGTATATGCCTTACCGCCAAGCAAAAAGTGGCGGTCTGACCTCCACTTCTGAGTTGGTGGACTGGGGGGAAGGGGTGAAAACTCACCTTTTTTGACGATTCCACCTCTGTATTCATCTGGACAACACCTGCTGTCAGTGCTGTCACTGTCTTACGGAGAAAACACGACGCCCTCATCGCCGGACTCGAAGGTAGGGACGCCGCATTGCTAGGGTTCATTGGGTGTGCACTGCATGGGAGGTCGGGACCACTGCAGGCATATACATGTCATAGTAATTTTTTTAAATCACAGTGACATGCATATGTCAGGGAGACAATTGTGTCACACATGACTGGGGACACACTAGCACAACACGCATCTCGCACACATGTTTTTGTGGTGTCATCATTCATTACCAAATGAATGCTGACACCACAATGAGGGTACATTCACACTTGGCAACGGTGTCCATATGTGTGCTTTGCGAGGGGACCTGTACTGTTAGATTTGTGCTATCTGTTGTGGATGCGAGTCAGTATGTGTGTGTGTGTGGATTGCTGTTTGAGGTGGAGGGAGCTGGAGTGGGTGATGTGGCTGTGCAACTCGCTTGTGCGACCGATGTTGTTGTGTATGTTGTGTTGCCGTGTGCCACATTCAGGTGAGTGTAGTTGTTGTGTGGCAGACTTTGTCATGATGTTTGTGGTTATGCTTGTGTGTGTCTGCTGTAGCTGAGTGTGTAGTTGTGTTGGTTGTTGTGGTTGTGGGTGCAGTGTCAATGGTGTGTGTGTGTGGTGTCATGGGTGTATGTCAATGTGTGTTGTCGGCATGTACAGGTTGTGTTGTGTTGGAATTGTAATGGATAACGGTATGTACATGATGTGTGGTGTAGTGTGTAGTGGAGGGGAACACATATGGCTAAGGTACAGTATGTGCGTGTCACTTACCTCTGTTCCATAGCCCCTGCCATTGTACGAAGTTCCTTGGGTCCCGCCGTAGTCTCCCTCTGTCGGCAATCTGTTGCCAGTCCACCGCTTGCAGAGATGTAACTCCTAATTACATCAGGTGGATCACCATCGACTTGGCGGTCTTCCCGGATCTGCTGCCGACGTGGCTTGGCTGTAACACCCTATATGTATATCAATGATGAAAATGAACTTGGGTAATACATATGTACATGGGTTGGTGCATTTAAATGTACTTCACTATATCAAAATCGTGACCACGCGTCCACATGTATATATATATATATATATATATATATATATATATATATATTTAATGAACATTTTTGCAGACTATGGGCCTGACTTAGATCTTGTTAGATGGGGTTACTCTGTCACAAACGTGACGGATATCCCATCTGCCGTATTACGATTCCATTATATCCTATGGAAATCGTAATAATGCAGGCGGAATCATTGTCACATTTGTGGTAGAGTAACCCATCCGCCAAGATCTAAATCAGGCCCTTAATCTCTCTTAATTTCCAAGTGCTGTAAAATATTTGACTATGAAGCCATGTGGTTTTACTTTACTCGATGTTGGCATGTTTATATACAGAGCTTGGATGACAAATATTAAAGTATTTATTTATTTAGACTCCGTGTGGCACCGGGCTATAGACAGCACCATAGGCACTGGCAGTATGCACAGGGACTGATGTTAAAATTACAGGTGAAAACTGTAATTAACCTTACATGTCGCATCATGGCCATTTTACATGGTTCTTCAGGGGCCTTCTATTGTCTGTGCAGGTCTACGTGCTTATATGACAAAGAAAGCAGCCCTTGCAAGAGCCAGTCACATTGAGTCTTGCTCTGGCCTTGAATAATTATATAATGAGGATTAATGACACAATAAGCTAATAATTATTGCTAAGTGGACAGGCATCACCCGACTAGCTGCCGAACCATGTTCACCTCACCAGAGTGGCTGCTCAGCATGGATAAAAGTTAGTGATGTGGAGTGTCCTAGAGTGTAGTGGGGGAAGTAGAGTGTTATAGACTGGATTTGTTGGAGTAGAATGTTGTAGAGTAGAGTAGGAGGAATAGAGTGTCATGGAGTTGAGTAGAATCCAGTGGTTCAGTGGTAGAGTGCAGTGTCATAGAGCGCTGTGTCATAGAGTGCAGTTTCGTAGAGTGAAGTGTGGTAGGGGGTAAGGGGTGGAATTGGGTGAAGTGGGTTGGAGTGGATTGAGGTAGTGGGGGATTATTTGGAGTAGTTTGGGGTTGATTGGATTGGGGTAGAGAGGGTTGTTTTGAGTGGAGTGGGCTGGCTGATGTGGTGGATTGGATTGGAGTGGGGTAGACTGAAATGGGGTGAGGTGGATTGAAGTGGGGTGGATTAGAGTGGACTGGAGTGAGGTGGATTGGACTGGACTGGAGGGAGGTGGATTGGATTGGAGTGGGGTAGATTGGGCTAGAGCGTGGTGGACTAGACTGGAGTAGGGTGGATTGGAGTGGGGGGACTAGACTAGAGTGGGGTGGTGGAGTTGGATGGATTGGATTGGAGTGTGGTGGGCTGGATGGGTTGGACTGAGTGGGGTGGACTGAAGTGGGGTGGGGTGGATTGGATTGAGGTAAAGTGGATTGGACTGGATTGTGGTAGAGTGGGTGGATTGAAGTAGGGTAGGGTGAATTGGACTGCAGCGGAGTGGGGTGGATTGGAGTGGGGTGGATTGGAGTAGGGTGAACTGGATGAGGTGGATTAGATTGGAGTGGGGTGGATTGAAATGGGGTGGGGTGGTTTGGATTGGGTGAGCTGGATTGGATTGAGGTGGGTTGGGTTGAATTGGATTAGATTGGGATGGAGTGGAATGGGGTGGATTAGAGTGGTGAGGATTGCATTGAGGTGGGATGGATTGGAGTGATGTGGATTGGGTTGGAGTGGGGTGGAATGGAGTTTGGTGGAATGCAGAAGGGTGAATTGGAGTGGAGTGGATTAGATTGGTGTGGGGTGGATTGGATTGGGTTGGAGTGGTGTGGATTTGAGTGGGTGGACTGGATGGGGTGGATTGGATTGGAATGGGGTGGACTGAAATGGGGTGAAGTGTACTGGAGTGGGGTGGATTAGTCTGGACTATAGGGAGTTGGATTGGACTGGACTGGAGGGAGGTGGATTGGATTGGAGTGGGGTGGATTGGATTGGTATATAGTAGAATGGATTGGAGCGGGGTGGACTGGACTGGAGTGGGATGGATTCGAGTGGGGGACTATAATGGAGTGGGGTGGATTAGGTGGATTGGAATGGGGTGGGGTGGATTTGAATGGGGTAGATTGGATTTGGCTGGATTTGGGTGAATTGGTGTGGGGTAGATTGAATTAGAGAGGGGTGTATTGGATTGGGGTGAGGTGGATTGGATTGGAGTGGGGCGGATTGGAGTGGGCAGATTGTTTTTGATTGGGGTAGGGGAGACTGGAGTGGAGCACAGTGTTTTGGATTGGAGTAGGGCAGATTGTTTTGGATAGGAGTGGGGCTGATTGGAGTGGGGCACATTGTTTTGGATTGAAGTGGGGAATATTAAAGTGAGGCAGATTGTTTTTGATTGGAGTGGGGCAGATTTGAGTGGGGCGGATTGTTTTGGATTGGAGTTGGGCAGATTGTTTTGGACTGGAGTGGGGCAGATTGTTCTGAATTAGGAGTGGGGCAGATTAGAGTGGAGCAAATTAGACTGGGGCACATTGTTTTGGATTGGAGTGGGGCAGATTGGAGTGGGGAAGGTTGGAGTGGGTCAGACTGGAGTGGGCAGACTGGAGTGGAGTAGATTGGGAAGGGGGAAGATTGCTTTGGATTGGAGTGGGGCAGATTGTTTGGATTGGAGTAGGGCAGACTGTTTTCTATTGGAGTGGGGCGATTGAGTGAGGCAGATTGTTTTGAATTGAATTGAGGCAGAATGTTTTAGAATGGAGTGGAGCAGATTGGACCGGGGCAGATTATTTTTGAGTGGGGGAAGATTGTTTTGGATTGGAGTGGGGCAGAGTAAAGTGCAGAAGATTAGAGTGGGACACATTGTGTTGGAATAGGGTAGAGCATGTTGTTGTGGATTGAAGTGGGGTGAATTGGAGTGGGGAGATTGAAATGGGGTGGGTTGGGAGGATTTGAGTGCAGTGGAATGTAGTAGATTGGATTGGGGTGAGTGGTTTGGATTAGAGTGGATGGATTTAGACTGGGGTGGATTGGATTGAGTGGGGGTGTATTGGCATGGGGTGAGGTGGGGTGGAGCGGTGTAGATTGGAGTAGGGCAGATTGGAGTGGTGTGAAATAGGGTGTACTGTACAATTATGTGTTAAAGCAACATTTCCGAAATTACACATAAAAGAGAAACTATGCAGCTTTGCACTATCTAGAACAAGATAATCTTCATCTTTTGAGAACAGCTCCAACTAGCAAAAACAAAAGTGCAAAGTGGGAAAAGAAGACTTGGCAAAATAAAAGACAATTAACTATAGAAAATAAATCTTTGTAATTTTGTTTGTCCTCCTGGGCACATTTTTGCTAGTCACACGCCTTCGGTTTGTATGGCATTAAAAGTTAAAAAGAATAAAATAGTACCTCAATCATGTAGGGAGCAGTGGATGAGCACTGATTAGGCTGAATCATTCAGTGCTTTGTCCCTGCGCCACAGAGAGGAACGGAAATGAAACTAGGCCTACAGTGATGAATTACGAGGCTGTTTTGAAGAGTGCCACGCAAGCCAAGAAATAGTGAGCAATGGACTGGCTCCAAGCCCTTTTTGTTAACCGCAGTGTCTTACAAGCCAGACACATGCGCTAATGTATGCTTTCACAGGCTCATCCCTTAAAAGGGCTATGGAGTGAGCAGCATGCAAGGGGAGTGAGAGTGGCAGGAAATAGTACCTTAATCACGTTGGGAGCAGCAGGCAGGCACTGATTAGGTTGAATCAACCTGTGCTTGGTCCCTGCTCCCCAGGAAGCATCAGAAGTGACTTTTTGGGTGCATTTGTCAATGAAGATGGCTGCACGGAAGAGTGACACAGAAGCAGACAAATGATAAGCAATGAGCAGGCTCCAAGCCCTTTTTGTATACAAGAGTGCCTCGCAAGCTAGATGAATGCGCTAGCACATGCTCTTGCAGGATTGACACTAAAAATGCTGAAATAATGAAGTAGTACTATTACAAAATGTGCTGTATAATTTGCCGTTTCTTGATGCCTAATTTACTTAACCCTGTTGCATAATTTGGCCCTCTCTTGCCCGCATAATTCCAGTGGCCCTGAATATATCCAGGATACCAGCATAGCCTGGAGTTGGAAGGAGTTTGTTTTTCAGTCTTAGCACATTCTGTGAATGTGTCTATCTAAAACAGACTTTGTATGTTTACGGGGGCGATTGGTAGGTAGCTCCACCCGACAGCAAACATCCACCAAAATATTCATCCCAGTGATACTTAACTCACCCCTAACAATGGTCGTCTATCCAGGGCATGACTCTCCACAGGCAGCCTCCAGCCAACAAAGAGAGATGACTAAACCACTGGGCATTGATGGTTCCCTTACATCTCGTTAGGTATTTATTTGATTAATTGACATTTAATGTAGCTGCTTTATGCTGTTGTGTTGTTTCAGGCAATGTACACCTACCGTAGGCAAGAAAGCAAATCAAACTGGGTACTCTATTTAACACAAGGGAAGAGAGGAAAGAAGGCATATGGAGGATGGGACGAAAGGGTTAAGGGAGATTTGGGGGCTTCGAGCTCTCCTATGGCCAGTGGTAAATAGAAGAAAAGGTAGATGGAGACACAGGAAGTGGTTGAGTTGAAACCTTATTGAGAAATGAAAATATAACAGCAAGAGAATTAACATTTCTGTGACTATGGGGCAAAAAAAGCATAGAGATCGAATTCTCTGAATGAAAGGAATTCACCAAGTTGGAGTCAACAAACAAAATGCCAGGAGTTGTTGTCTTTTCACTACCAGCACCGTCAGAGCAAAGAAATCCACAAGATCCTCTGACTTTATGTTGGAAAAACTGTGCGAAATGGGACTTTACCCAAAATAAATACAAGTGGCTCATATTAAAGTTTCCATCCATTATTTTTGTTAACTGTTATTAACCTATCCAAGCCGAAATGCTGGGAAGTCCGTTCATTCTTAATTTCTTTACAAATAATTGACACGTGCTACTTAACAAAAAACTCAGGCTTTGTCCTTAATGAGTTCTTCAAATTTCCCAAGCTGGCAGTTTTTTACATTGTTCAAAATGAGTCATAGGGGGTCATTACGACCCCGGCGGTCAGTGTAATAGTGGAGGTATTACCGCCAACAGGCTGGCGGTACATACCTCCACAATTATGACATTGGCGGTTTGGCGGCCAAACCGCCAAGTTAACACACCGACCGCCACGGCGGTAATGACCGCCAGGCTGGAGACTACAGTCCATGGCCCATGGCATTTTGACCCGGCCCACCGTCATGGTTTCCATGGTTTCCATGGTTTCTGTACCGCCACGGAAACCATGGCGGTAGGCACTATCAGTGCTGGGGAATTCCTTCCCTGGCACTGATAGGGTTCTCCCCCGCCCCCCATGCCCCTCCCCAGAGTTCTCCCCCACTCTCCCCCTCCCCTCCTGCCCCCCATATAAACACATACACGCACATACATACACACATATACACACATGCATACACACATTCACCCCCGCATGCATACATTCATACACACTCACATCAACACTCACGAACATACATCCAGGCACACACGCAATCACACGACACAACATGCACGTACACACACACACACACACACACGCATTACACAAGCATGCACGCATTCAAACACAGTCACACACACCCCCACACACGCACACAACACCCCCACCCCCCCTCCTATCGGAGAACCTGACTTACCTGCTTGCAGGGGGTCCTCTGGCAGGAGACGGGACGCAGCGCTGCTGCCAGCAGCAGTGTCCGCCAGCAAAACACAGCCAGGCCGTATCATGGAACATGATACAGTAGGCAGTGTTTTGCTGGCGTGGCACTGCTGCTGGCAGCAGCGCCACCTTACCGCCGTCCTCCGCCATGACCGTAGCCGGAGTTCCGCCAGCCTTCTGGCAGAATTCTGGCTACTGTCATAATTTCATGGACAGTCGGTAGCCACGGCGAAGGTATGTTGGCGGCCGTCTCCGTGGTGGTAGGAAGCATTTGCCGCCAATGTCATAATGACCCCCCATAGTATTCGCCAATTTACACCTTTCCATTTAATTTTTACTAGGAAAGGAATAAAACAGTATCTTGAAACATTTCACACACAAACTTATGTTTGCTACTTTTTAAGTCTTGTGTTAGCCAAGATCTTTTGATTTTGCTGAAATAATATTGTAATCTTCTTAATTACTTAAAGGGGCTTTCAGTGAGATCACTTGTCCATTGGTCTGTTGTTTCTTCCTTCTACTTCAGTATACAGCATGGGGCAATGGGTCAGCCTATTTAAGCCACTGGTTAACTTCACTTTGACTGACTGCATTTTGATCTTTCACAATGAGGACATCTGCACACAACACAGTTCCCTTCAGTGACGGTGTTTTTGTTTTTACTTTAGTGCGTTAACCCCTACAGTGCGAGCGTCGGCCACTGGCCGACGCCCACACTACCTCCCTGGTGCTGGTCATGACCAGTGGCTGACACCAGGGAGGGGGTTAAAAAATCCTAGGGTTGCACCCGAGGATTTATTTTTTCTAAAAATACAGCGGGAGACACAGAAGATCTTCCGGACAATAGCGGGTTAGCCCAACCCAGAGAGCTGGCACATGCGGCGTCAAGCACAGAGAGAGAGTGTTCTCTTGGGAGCCCACCAATTTAGTTCAGCCCCAAATTCCACCGCCAAAATCGTATTGTGGAGACATCAAAATTATCTATCATAAAACAAACTGGTTTTGTAAGGCAGGCACCTGTGTTTTTGGTCCTGGGCTTGGCAGCCATATAGGGAAACTTACCAAACCCAGACATTTCTGGAAACTAGACATCCGGGGGAGTCCACAGAGGTGTGACTTGTGTGGACTCCACAAAGTTTTCTTACCCAGAATACCCTGCAAAGCTACAATGTTGAATAAAAACTCTATTTTTTCTTGCATTTCTGTCACACAAACTACAGGAATATGATGGGATCCACAAAATTCCTACCACCCAGTGTTTCCCCACCTGTCCTGATAAAAACACTATCCCACTTGAGTGCCTGTACCTAGCGACGGCGTCAGGAATGGATCACCCCAGGGTCAACAGTTGCCCTCATGTAAGGACCTACATTACCCTTGTGTGAGCTATTCCTGTCGCGGGCACTAGGCCTACCCACACAAGTGAGGTACCATTTTTTATCGGTAGACTTGGGAAACACTGGGTGGAAGGAAATTTGTGGCTCCTCTTAGATTCCAGAACTTTCTGTCACCAAAATGTGAGTAAAAAGTGTCTCCTCCCTCATTGCTGCTTCTTGATGATATAAGCATCTTGTCACTGATCTCAATCACACACAGTTTCACAATCTACAATGGCCATGATGTGTGCATCAAAAGCAGGGTTGCAACAATGAATAAATGGCCAGTCCATCTTTAGTTTCCCTGGGCAAAGGAGCCTCCAGTCTGTGCCTGAAGGTGCTGCATTCCTGTTCCTGGCTTTTATGCACCCGGATCGGCCCTTCTGGTTGCTTCTTGCATCGCTTCTCCACCGGCAGTTCCAGTCCCCCACCGGCATTTCCAGTCCCCTCTTCTGTTGCACCCCAATTTTCACTTAATTTTTGTACTTGAAAGAACTCCTAAATTCTCTTCATTGATTGGTTGTACCTTGCAAAGTGAGGCTGCTTTGTAAACGTTTGACAGGGCTGCTTTGGGTTCCCAGTTTTGATAAGATAAGCACGACTGAAGTGTCCTATTGGCCATCAGGGAGTACCAGACGGGCTAGCCTCGCAGGTCTGTGGGTAAGTCTTTTTTTTGGGCTGTTTGTGGGCCTGTTTTAATGTCTGCTGGGCCGGTTTTTACTGTTTTTTCCATGTGGCAAGTTCAAATTCATGCAGTCTTAGAGACCGTGCACAACATTTATAGAGCATGTCTTGACAAGTTCAAAACAATTTGGAAACATGGGACGCTTTTTAGGTCGAGCATAGCAGCGATCATGCGCTGCTTAACAACGCCCGCCTCATGCCCATCACTATCACTCGTTCGTGGGTTTGCTCTTCAAAAATCCTTTGATGACATTGGCAAATGGTTAATGTTTGTCCCTCCTTGGGGAGGTTTTGTTACCGCCTTGGTTAGCTCCCCTGTTACATGGCTAATTGCACTTTTGCTGATAAGGGTGACTGCGAGTGAACTTCTTTTTCCTTTGTGTCTCTCCTTATTGGTGATGCTCATGGTGGATGTGGCACTGTGAATTGACTCGCTTATGTGAAACTGTTTTACTTTTGATTTTCAAGTTATGTGGCAATAAAAGTCCTCCAAAAGGTGAGGGAGAAACAGGACATCAACTACCAGGGCAACCAGGTTGCATTCTATGTTGGCTTCACGATGGTGGTCCAAGCGACTAGGCGGGAGTTCCTGCTGATCAAAATACAGTTACAAAAGGCATCTATCCAGTATGCATTGCTGTACACAGCACGGCTCCGCATTGACCACAAGGGGAAGCAGAGAATTTTTCTGACACCCAAAGTGGGCAAGTACTACCTTAAAAAGCTTTTCCCACAGAAAAGTGATCAATGCCCTGAAGATTCAGCAGATTAAGTATTGCCGTAAAGGTTATATTGACTCCGCTGTTGCGGGTGGTGATGCTGCTATTTCCCTCAATGTAGGCGAATGCTCCAGCTGCCTCTGCAGTTGATCTTGGTGAGATGGTCTACATACAAGACTAGCCTGGCCACCTCCGTCCACCTGGAGGGATGCTGGGTTTCTGGGGTGGTACCCCAAACATGGGTTTGTTAACTAGAACTATGTTAGTTAGGAATACATTTTTTGTTGTGATTATACTGTTTTCTGTTAGAATTATGGGGAAAGTCTTTAGCAAGTTAGGAATGCTGAAGTGGTTGGGGGGGCAATTTCGTTGGCATGTTTGCACACTTGTTAACTAAGCCCTCTCCAGCGGCCCGACATATGGGCACACATGATACATGCTGCCCATGTAAGCATACATTGCACCTCACACTACATGATGGCCCGGTATGGGGATAAGGTAAACCTGGTGGCTTGAAATATTTGCAGATTGAATACCCCCGTAAAATTAGGCTAGTCCTTAATTTCTTAGACTGACATGATGTTCAGATCGCACTTCTTCAGGAGACACATGTGGTACAGAAAAGTGAGGTGATTATAGGCTCTAGGAGGATGGAATATTGTCTATCATCATCCTACTCCTCTTACGCTAGAGGGGTTCTAATACTGGTAAAATAGGGATCCCCTTCACAGTTACCCACTCTGCGGTAGATGATCAAGGGCAACTGGCAATTGCCCATGGAATGTTTTACGGCACGCACATTACATTAATAAACACCTATGCTCCAAATGTTGATGACCCTGACTTCTTCACATCCATGTGGAGACAACTACACACCTTGTCACTATCCATTCTAATGTGGGGGGGACACCTGAATACATATTTTGATCCGGTAATGGATAGATCAGCACGGTCTGACTGTCACGGTAAACAAGCAGCTCATGTGGTGTGGGAGGGTATGGCTAAATGTGGCTTAGTTGATGCTTGGAGGCTACGACACTCACATCACAGGGAAAGCACATTTGTATCTTTGGTGCATGGAACGTGGTCCAGATTGGACTACTGGCTGATGTCATAGGGAAGCTGCCCATGGGTGGATGGTTTTGAACATAGGCTGAAGACACTATCTGACCACTTTCCAGTCTTATTGCATTTGGTGATGCTGACAGATGCCCCCCTCCCCACCCTTCAGGTGACATTTCCACGTCACTGCACTGCTGGATGCTGTGTTTAGAGACAGTATTCACCTAGGCGTCATTGAGTATTTTGCAAACAATGTTGGAACTGTGGACGGGGAGGGTACACTCTGGGAGGCCTTCACGGTCACAATAAAGGATGTTTGGGTGCCCAGGTGGGCGATCTAAAAGCCATACACAATAATTTACACAGCATAGAATCCACGTTGCAATTGCTCGAGTCCGAGTATGACAATAAGCCCAGCCAGACAACTCTGGCAGCGGTCAGGGAAAACCTGACAGAGTTCCATCACCTACCACTCAGGAGGCACAGTTCCTCTCAAAGGGACATGTAGTGCAGGCCTATGGGGTGGAAGGATGACCTAGGCGTCATTGAGTACATTTCCTTGCAAACAATGTTGGAACTGTGGACGGGAAGGGTACACTCTGGGAGGCCTCCACGGTCACAATAACGGGTATTTGTTTGGGTGCCCAGGAGGGTGTTTTAAAGCCATACACAATAATTTACACAGCATGGAATACACGTTGCAATTCCGTGAGTCCGAGTATGAGAATGAGCCCAGCCAGGCAACTCTGGCAGTGATCAGGGAAAACCTGACAGAGTCCAACCACCTTCACACAGGAGGCACAGTTCCTCTCCAGGGGACATGTAGTGCGAGCATATGGGGAGGAAGGACGACCTGGCCGTAGTCTAGCTGGCAAATTGTGGAACTTCAGGGGTACTGAGTGATATAATGAAGAAACTGCAAACGTTGCTGAAGTGTTAGTCTTTATTTTCCACCTCCACTTCTTCAATTGTCAATCTCCTTCAGACAGCTTCTCTTGTCACCTCGCCTCTCACAGTTCCTCAGCATTCTAACCTGCCCTCCAGTCCCCAACATTCCGAACGTCCCATTGCCTGAGGCAGGGGAGAAGAATCTACCATTTCTAAATAAATATCTCTTAATTCTAATTAACTATTATTTCTACCAACTATTATAGTTCTTTTATTTTATAACCTCCTATAAATTATTACTCATGAATTACACCTTATGAATTATCCTACGTCTTGTGCGTTTGTGTGAACTATATTATAACACATCTTCCCCCTTAATAAAACAACAAAATGATATATAAAAATATGTGACATGACACACCAAAATGTTGGAAAAAACTAAAATATATATATATATATATATATAAAAAATATATATATATTCATACTCTGCATCTACCAATTGCAAATTGAACTACAATTGTACAAGAATATACATTCCATAGTTCCTATAGGATAATAATTCTTTCTTGGCATAGCAATACAGTCTTCAAGTGGTGATGTCATAGTCCTTATGCCATGCTGTAAGTTTGACTTGTCGTTGACTTCTTCTCCTTTGGGATCTACACAGTGGGGAGTCCATTGGCAACTCTTCGGTTATGGGTTCCATTACAATGTTCTCCCTCTCCTTTTCATTGAATACTGGGTCTTTGACAAGTCTGTCCATACTCCACCATTGACCATTTTCCAAAACCACCACGTTTTTCCTTACTTTGATAATACGAAAAGGACCCATGAACTTGGTGTCTTTTACGCCTGGGTGCATTCCACTTCCTGGTTTCTTTACATATACTTGGTCATTTATATTCCACTGTTGTTTTCTTGTTCCCTGTTTGAAATCATATCTGCTTTTATACTTGTCTTGGTGTTTGAAAAATCTGACTTTGTTAAGGGGAATGGAATACTCACTTTTCTCTCCTCCCCCTAACCAGAAGTGAAAACATTTGGTGCATGGTTTCCTGCCCTTTAAAGCTGAAAAAGGTGATACTTTAGTGATCAAATTGGGAGTAGTATGATATGCCCATAACATATCCCTGACTGCATTCTCTACATCTAAGTGATTGATGCTGGCTAACTGAATACATTCTTTGAGCATGCGATTGGCCCTTTCTGCTAAAACATTAGCTCTGGGGCAATACAGAGCAGTTGTAAGATGTTCCACACCCATGGAATTTAGGAAAGTCTTCATCATCAAGGAGGTTAATTGAACTCCATTATCAGTAATGAGAGTTTCTGGAATACCTTCTATGGCAAAGGTATCCTTAAGGAAATTAACCACTGAATCAGTAGGTATTTGATTAACAAACCAGGTGGTAATCCAATGTGAATGACAGTCTACTATAACTAAAGCAAATCTTTTTGTTACACCTGTGAAGTTGATTGGACCAATAATGTCAAAAGCTAGCTTTATCCAAGGTTTATTTGGTACCTCAACAGGAGATATAGGTGTTTTATGAACGATTTTACTGTTGTCGCTTAGTGCACAAATGGAGCAACTTTTGACCTCTTTGATCCTGTTAAAGCCAGATAAGGCCCTAGACCTGTGTAAGTCCTAAAGGCCACTCCTCAATAAATACTGGCTAAAATACTGGCAACACAGCTTCAACCTCTGATCCCCAAATTGGTCTTGCCAGATCAATCTGGATTTATATCAGCTAGATCTATTGCCCATAATTTCCGTACTATGTTTGAGTTGCTACATTACTTAGACCCAGCCTTGCAAGCTGCAGCAGTCTTATTGGATGCCACTAAAGCTTTTGACTCGATATCCTGGGATTATATGTTTGCCATTTTGGCCTGTATGGGCATTCCAGAGCCTTTCCTTCACTGGATCTGTCTACTATATGCAAACCTGGTAGCTCAGGTGCGCGTTAATGGTCATACCATTGACAGTTTTTGCATAGGAAGAGGAACATGGCAGGGGTGCCCTCTATCTCCAATATGATTTGCCATAGTAGTAGAGCCATTAGCGTGTGTTATCAGGCAACGGCTAATTCAGCTTTGAGATTCTAATTACGACCCTTGGGTCTATCATTATATGCAGATGACATGGTGCTCTAAGTCCGGGACCCCTCTGAGAACCTAGCCCCTGTAATCAGAGAATATATCAAATTTGAATACTACTCTGGGCTAAGTATTAACTGGCCAAAATATGTAATATTTCTGCTCACCACTGATACTATCCCTTGTGCGCTTGAGTTTCCACTGCAGTGGGTCACGACCCTGTCAAATACTTAAGGATATGGCTGCAGAGAGACCCTGATCAGGTAATCCACTCGAATTATAGTAGTGGAATATCTAAACTAGAAGATCAGGTAGTTAGATGTAAGATACTACCTCTGTCCCTACAAATAGAATAGTGATACTCAAAATGGTAGTACTACCTAACTTCTTGTACTTGTCCTCAGTATACCCATTGTACTACCAACACACTTCTTTCCGAAATTGTGCACGTTGCTGCTTGCATTGTTTTGGGCTACCAAACACCCCTGTATCTGGTGAGTATACTGACTCTAACACATGACAGTGGTGGGTTCAATGCACCAGATTTATATTTATATTTTTTATGCACGCAGGAACACTTTGCTTATTACTGGTACATGCGGCATGAGTATATACCACATATCGCAGTAGAACACGACGATGCCCGCCCTGTGCAACTCACTGCTGTTATAATGCAAAGATACAGTGACGTTTCCCGTATTGAGATAAATACTATCCACACCATGACCATGGCCTGGCAGTGATTAGGAGTGCTGGTGGGGAAACTTATATGCACCTGCCATGCCTCTTCGTCACCACCCTGATATATCGGTTTCCCAAGAGGAGAAAGCATTACAACTTCTTACTCAAGTAGGTCTCAAGACTACGGAGGCCGTCTACCCAAAGATACCTTTGTACCTTTAGAAGAACTCCCATGCACACATGAACAATCCTCATTAGTGATGTTTGTATTTTATAGGTCCTGGGCTGCCATGATAGCCATTTACCCTCAATTTCTGAAAGCACCTCCTACCCTGACTGCGCTACAGGGAGTTCTACATGTCGTCACTTAATTACTAGGCTCTATAATGCAGCACAGGAGGACAAGCCATTGACTACGGCTAAAGACCTCGCATGTTGAAATGTAATACTCCCCTGCCTCTAGAAGAGGCTGGCTGGAAATTCTGCTGTGCATAATCACATAGCCTAACCTCCAGTTGTAACTTAAGCATTGTCCACTTTAAATTCTTGCATCAAACATATCACACTCCTGTTACATTGTAAAAAATCGGTTACACGAAGATGCAAATTGTGTAAGATGTGGGGAGAGGGAGGCAGAGTTTTCACACTTGGTCTGGCTCTGTAATCCTGTCATGCACTATTGGACTCAAGTTACTATTGCATTGTCAGACATGGTGGTAGAACCGGTAACCTGCAAACTTGCAGTCTGCCTACTAGGGCTGGTCAGAAACCTGCAACCTACTAACAGAAAGTTTAAATCTCTGGCCTTGCTGTTGGCAAAGAGAAGGGTAGCGCTCCACTGGGGAAGCAGGATTAAGGGGGTCATTATTAACATAGCGGTATGTTTAGACCGCCAGCGCCCTTGAGACCCCGCTGGCCGTATAAACAACATACCACTGGGCTGGCAGGCGGAAATAGTGTTTCCGCCCGCCCGCCTAGTGGAATGCTGGGCCAGGACATTGCCGACGGCTCCGCATGGAGCCGTCGTCAATGCCACAGTGCGGCGGGTGCAGCAGCACCCGTCACGCAGATCACTGTAGTGACCTGCGCAACGGGGCTGTGCATGGGGGCCCCAGAGCACCCCTTCCACCAGCTTTTTCCTGGTGGGTGAAACTGCCAGAGAATGGCTGGCTGAACAAGGGTTCTTTATCCGGAGGGCAGCGCTGCCCTGTCGGGTGAAGAATTCCACCATCGTCAGGCTGCCTGGCGGCAGTAGCTTGGCGGTGGTGGAGGGCTGCCTGTGGCGGTTCCCACTGTGTTCATTATGTGGCGGTCGAGACCGCCATGCCGGTGGTGTAAATTTCCACTGCCGCCGGCATGGCGGTCTTGACCGCCAAGTTTATAATGACCGTCTAAGCCTCCAAACAACATTGGATAACGGACACTGTGTACTGCAGGTCACAATTAGAACTATATGCAGAGGAATTGCCATGGTTCTCAAAACCCAAGGATATATGGGCTTCCTTAACAACATGCTTATTGCCAATCTCTGAAGAATTGTAGACACTTTGATTGTGGTGGGGTAGTGCCAGTGGGGTTTATTGTGATTTATGGGCAAGAAAATGCAACGTACTGATCGTTGTTTGTTGGGGCTGTGTGGAAGTGGTGGGGAGCAGGTCCATATATATACCATGTATAATTTATTCTCTTACATGTTGTGTTACTTGATACTTAATAAAATGATTAAAAAAAGATGTAATTGTTAATGTGGCTCTAACCCTGCCAACAATTCCTGTCTCTTCCAGGACTTTCCAAGTGCTGGCTGACACATTGCCCACTCAGAGTCATTCTCCACTGAATTCAGATAATGGCTTTCAGAACACTCCACTGTATGGGATTCCACTGTACATCACTCCACACCATGCTATTACACTGTACACCACTACACTGTACTTCACTCTACTCTATGCCACTGTATTCTACAACAATCTATTCTACACCACAGTACTGTAAGTAACGTATGCTATTCCACTCTATGCCACTCCTCTCTATGCCTCTCCACTCTATGCTATTTCACTGTATGCCACTCCACTTTACCATGCTCCACTCTACACCACTGCTCCTTACACTACTCCACTATGTACTATTCCAATGTACTTCACTCCACTGTACACAACTCCACAGTATGCAACTCCACCGTATGCCACTCCACTCAGCGCTATTACACTCTGTGCCACTCCAGTCTATGCACTCCACTGTACACTATTCCATTTTACACCACTCAACTCTATGCCACTTCCTTATACACTAATCCACCGTATGCCACTCCACTCTATGCCACTACAGTCAAACCACTCCACTGTCCACCTCTCCATTCTATGCTGCTCTTCTCTACGGTACTCCACTGTATGTAACCCGCGCTATGCCACTCCACTCTACACTATTCCATCCTACACCACTCCTCTGTCCGCTATTCCACTCTCTGCCACTTCCCTATACGTTATTCTACTCTATGCCATTCTAGCCTGTTTTTCCCCTGTATGCCACTACACTTTACCTCACTCCAGTGTATACTACTTCACTCTATGCCACTCCTGTCTACCCTTGCTCCTCTGTATGCTTTTATATTCTACCCCATTCCACTCTATGCCACTCTACTCTATTCTGCTATATGCCACTGTACTCTGTGCCACTCCCCTTTATACCTGTCTACTGTACGCTAACCCACTCTATGCCATCCAGAGTTATACACTTCAGTCTATACCACCACACTGTACCCCACTTCACTCTATGCCACACCACTATACATTACTCCATTTTACCAATGTGCACTGTGCTCCACTCAACTCCTTGCTATTCAGCTATCCCCCACTCCACTGTACGCCACTCCACTATACGCTGTTCCACTGTACACCACTCCACTCTACGCCACTCCACTCTATGCCACACCACTGTTTGCTATTCTAGTCTATGCATCTCCACTCTACGTCACTCCACTCTACACCACTCCAGTCTACATCATTCCACTCTACGCTGCTCCATTTTACACCACTCCACTCTACGCTACTCCAGTCGATACTATTTCAGTGTATGCTACTTTACGGTATGGTGATCCACTGTACGCCACTCTGCTCTACCCCACTCCCCTGTATGCCACTCTATTGAGTGCTATTCCACCGTACGCCTCTCCACTCTACCCTACTCCACTCTATGCCATTCCACTCTACACCTTTCCACTGTCCGCCAGTCCACTCTTTTCTACTCCACTCTACACTATTCCACTGTATCACTTCTAATCTATGCTACTCCACTGTACACTATTCCACTCTATGCCACTCCACTCTCTGCCACTTCGCTGTATGCCACTTCCCTATTCGTTTTTCCACTCTGTGCCACTTCAGTCTATGCTTTTCCACTATATGCCACTGCAGTCTACCTTACTTAACCGCACGCTTCTTCACTCTATGCCACTCCAATCTACGCTTGCTCCACTGTATGCTATTACATTCCACCCAGCGCCATCTCAATCTACACTATTACACTGTATGCCTACCCTACACCACTTCCCTCTACATCATTCCACTGTATCCTATATTGCTCTATGCCATCCACAGTACTCCACTCCAATCTACACCACTCCACTGTTCCCCACTCCAATATACTTGACTCCAATATACCAAACTACACTCTGCTCCACTCAATTCACCACCATTCGACTATACCCAACTCCACCGGATGCCAGTCCACCATATGATGTTCCACTGTACGCCACTCAACCCTAAGCCACTCCACTGTTTACTGTTCTAGTGTATGCCTCTCCACTCTATGCCAGTCCACTCTACACCACTCCAGTCTATACCACTGCACTCCATGCTACTCCAGAGTACGCTATTTCAGTGTATGCTACTCTACTGTATGCTATTCCACTGCACGTCACTCCACTCTACCATACTCCCCTGTACACCACTCTACTGAGTGCAAGTCCTCTGTAAACCACTCCACTCGACCCCACTCCACTCTATGCCATTCTACTCTACACCTTTCCACTGTACGCTATTCTACTTTACCGCACTCCACTCTACACCACTCCAGTCAGTGCCACTTCAGTCAATACTACTCCACTGTATATCGACACCACTACTCAATGCTATTTTACTCTTTGCTATTCAACTGTATGTACTGCCACTCTACCCCACTCCACTCTATGCAATCCCACTGTATGCTACTCTGTATGCCACTTCACCTGACGGTATTACCCTGTATGCTACTCACTCTATGTCACTTAACTCTACACTATTCCATTGTAAGCCACTTCACCCAACCCAACTCCACTCCACATCACTCCACTGTACACCGGCCAACAACAGCATACGCCCCTCCAATCGACCAATCTACCAAACTAACCTCCACTCTGTGGGACCCTACTGTATAACAATGTAGCCCTGCCAATGCAACATTCTTCCACTTAACACACCTGGTATAATATTTTTTAATGTATTTTTATTATTCTTAAACAAAGAGGTATTCGCACATTGCAGTTATACATCTCAAAAATAGCAGTAGTTTCAACTACAGTTAAGCATGCATAGGCATTAATTTGTCATACTGCACTCAGTTCTTACCACAAGTCATAACATAAAAGTTGAAATAACAATTAACTATTCAGCACATCAAAGCAGCATCAGCAGAAAATCTAGAGGAAAAAGCATTGGCAAAGCCAACCTCACCTATGTGAGATCTATTGGCTTTGTCAATGTTTTTTTAGACATATTTCACAGCAGTGTGAGCTGCTCTGCAACACGGCTTAACACTGAGGAACAAAAGCACATGATCCTTCTAGCATTGGCCATGTAATAGCGCTTTAAAAAAACTCATGTTGCACAGCAGCTGTACTCCTGTGCAATATGTTAAAAAAAGGCGGAGGAAGCAACATGAGGGAGGTGTAGGGGAGCAAGGGGAATATGGTGGAAGCAGTAACAACAGGAGGTGGAAAAGCAACATGAAGGAGTAGTGAAAGGCAGAAGCAATACCAGGAAGCAAGAGGAGGGGGTTTTGGGAAAGGGACTGTAAGGGAGAAAGAAAAAATAGTATCTGAATCATAGTGCGAGTAGTGGATGGGCTCTAATTAAGTTGAATCAATCTGTGCTTGGTCCATGCTGCACTGAAAGGAACAGAAGTGATGACTGGCCTGGACTGACCATTAGGGTGGCAGCAAAGAATAGTGACATCCAAGCAAACAAATGGCAAGCAATTGGTGGGCTCTAAGTCCTTTACTTTACACAATACTCACACATACGAGAGAGCATGAAGGGCATGTGCTGTCGCAGGCTCGACCTAAAAAAACTTAATTGGTCCCATGGAATCAATCAGCTGTTTTTATTATACTCACTTGAGAGGGGATCCCTAAATCTCAATCTCTTAGTGTAAACCAACCTAGCTCCACAGAAATGAAAGAGAGGATACTGCCCAAACTATAAGGGTTTTATTAGCACCTTTAGTCAAAGTTCCATATCAAATCAATTAGCAATGATCTAGTAAGTATATGATAAGAGCATTTATATTTAAATGACTATGCAATCTGGATGTATATATTATACATAAATATGTATAGGAATAAGATGCAATATAGAGCAAACAAAATCTCAAATAGATAGGTTCCATGGAGGAGCTTCTCTATTCCAAACCATAGATCGAAAGTGATAAGGGGATTTCTAAGAGAAGAGGAAAGTGTTAGCATCAGATGGCCCACATTTAAGGTTCAGGGGGAAAAGTATGAGTGCTCAAGCATGAAGCTCTGCACTCTGGACTATCATTTGTGAGGTATGTGATATTGTTGTAAAGAATATCAGTGGTGTTAACATCTTTTTCTGTAATATAGTTGTTGAAAATATTATTTTTAAATTAATGTATTATAGCTAATATATTCATTTTATGTTTTACTTTTGTGTATCTAAATGTTATTAGAAATGAATTTTGTGTTACTCTTGTTTCTATAAATGTTATTTAAAAATATATACATAGCTTCTAATTTTAAGTGCTTTAGATTTTGTATTTCATTATTAATAATAACTTAGAATGTTGTAGCAGGTTGTTGGGTTTGTAGGGGGTAGGGTGGGAAGTTAATTACGTAATAATTCATTAGGTAATTATGAATCATTTGATAACTTATGTTTAATTATTTGATTGATATTTATTAAGGAAATAATGCAACAGTGATTATATATTATTTGTAGGCTGTTAGGTTTGTAAGAGTATTGCGTGTGAAGTTAAGTAATAATTAATTTGTAATTCAATTATTATTTGTTAATAAATTGTTTTATTCATTTTTTTATTACATAATTTATGAAATACTTATTTATTTCAGATATATTTTAGTTCCAGGCTGTTAGTTTTGTAGAGGTCCAGGGTGGGAAGTTAAATAAGTAATAATTAACTAACAATTTACTATTAATTGATAATTAATTATTTGATTTTTATTTATGGAAAGTTTAAAATATTGATTTATTTTATTTATATTTTAATTGCATGATGCTAGTTTTGATGAGATCTGGAGTGGGAAGTTAATTAAGTAATAATCAATTAATAATTATTTGTAAATGAATGACTTAATTAATTTTTAATTTTGTAAATTATGGAATACTGATGTATTTCACTTATAGTTTAGTTGCTGCCAGATAGGTTTATAGGGGTGTAGGGTGGGAAGTTAATTAAGTGATAATCAACTATTAATTATTCATTGTAAATGAATTACTTAACAGAATTTCAAATATGTAAATATGGAATGCCTACTTATTTGACTTATATGTTAGTTGTGGGCTGCAAGCTTCCTGGGGGGTAAGATGGGAAGTTAATTAATATTTGTTCTACATTCATTGGATTACTCATCTATGTTATTTGTTTGAAGTAAAGTATTTCCCTGCTCTTGCTTAGGCTGCAGTAGAAATAGTTAAATGAACAACTTCACAGTTTCCCTACTGTTGTGATGTTTGGATTGATAATAGTTCATTTAACCCCTCTGAAGTGCAACACTTTTCCCAGTGTTGCACTGTTTGGAGTGGGTATAGTAAATTGACCCCTCTGAAATCCACACTTTCCCTACGTTGCCCTGTTTGGTGTGGGAATAGTTAATTTAACGCCTCCAAAATTCAACACTTTCCCTACAGCTATGCTGTTTTAATGAGTATAGTAAACTTAACCCCCTTGAAATCCTATGCTTTTCCTGCTTTTGCACAGACTAGAGTGGGAATAGTAAATATTATGCCTCCGAAGTCCAACACTTCCCCTATTGTTGCATTGTTTGGATTGGGAATAGTAAATGTCACTCGAACACGTTTCCCACTCTTGTGCTGTTTAGAATCCAAATAGTAAATTTAAACCCTCCAAACTTTAACACTTTCCTTACTGCTGTTCAGACTGGAGCGGGAATAGTACACTTTGCCCCTCTGAAGTCCAATGCTTTCCCTAAGGTTGCTTAGACTGAAGTAGGAACAGTAAATGTAACTCTCTGAACTCCAACACTTTCCCTACTATCGTAGTGACTGGAGGAAGAATAGTAAATCTAACCTCTCAAAATTCCAGCACTTTCCCTGCTGTTGCATAACTAGAATGGAAATAGTATATTTAATATTCGTAGAGAGTAGCTTTCATAATATCGATTAAATCGTTTTTTTAGCATTGTTTTTTTTTTCAATTTTATACTTTCTTTTTATTTTCAATGTATTTTAATTTTAGTTTGTTTTAGTAAATGGGTTTTTGGGGGTTAACATTTTTTATATTTTATTTATTGCCTACATTAATTATTATAGTTTCTTAAGTTCTGTTGTGTATGTATTTAATATCTATCTATCTATCTATCATGTACATTTTCATATTATACATTTAAAATATTAAAATATTTAAGCTAGTGTATTAAATATGTCATATTATATATGTATATATATATATATACATATATATATATATATAAATATATATGTACATATAATATAAATGCAAACACACATATATATGTGCATGTGTGTTTATAAAAATATCTATTTATATATATTGTTAAATATTAGTGGAATTTATTTTGTTTAAATAATATTAAATTTATATGTTAAAATAGCGCTTACTACTTTAAACACTGATTATATTAAAAATACCTGATATTTATGCACATTTGCATGTCTCAACGATATTATTTCTGATATTTGGTGCTTACTATTATAAGTATAGGAGCCCAATAGTGTGGAAAACAATATTTTTTACAAAATATTTTTGTCAACTATATAGTTTACCACAATAGTGTATCAGAGATCCGCTAGTTACTCATGTACTTGGGACACTTGGCAGCCCTGCGAGCACATAGTGGCATAGGCCAGTGGATTTTAGTTCTCTCACTAGAAAGCTCATTTATTATCGCTTGCAAAACATTTTGTTTATTTGCAGGGAGCTTAGAGCCTACCCTTGCTTACTATTGGTTACCTTCATTGTCAATCTTATTTTTTAATTTGGTCAGTGTGTGATTCACTTTCTGTTTGTGTGTTTCTCCATTCCCTAAATTATGGATCAAGTATTGGATTTTTGGGAGTGTCTTTCCCTGCGGCTGCTTTGTGTCTCTGCCTTTTTTTTCTTCTACTTGCAGTACTTCATAAGAGTGTGTGCTTTTAGGTTATCATGCTCATTGTTTTGCTTTGTGCTGTTGCTTTCATGCCCTCGTTTCCTGTGTTCATGTGTGCTCCCCTTTCTTATTCTACTCTTTGGTGCAGCACAACAACTCAAGCAGCCCACAGGTTGGTAGCATCACTAACAATACATTAATGGCGATGACAAATTGCTGTTATGTAATTACTTGTATAGTTTATTATGAAGTGCTTTTTTGATGCCAGTTTCATGATTTATATGATGTCTTGGACATCTTGAAAATGTTTTATGAAAAAAACAATGAGCGCTTTAAATTGGTTTAATTGTACACTAATATGGGTTGCATTAAAAAACGTCTTGCATGAAAATAACATTATATGGCAAAGTGCTATTTTGCTTTGTTGGGCTTCTTCCCATAATGTAATGTGTACATTGCACAAAGATTACCATACCATAGCATACTATACAATGATAGGCTGTACATACCACCTCATCCCCATACAATGACAGACCATATAAGACTAGACAATGACAAGCCATACCATACTATACTGTGTAATGACATGCCAAACCATACCATACCGCACCATATAAATGACAGACCATAACATACTATACAATAGTATACAATAGTATACCATGACAGAGCATCCCATCTCATCCCATCCAATCCCATCCTATTCCGTACCATACCATACCATAAAATGAAAGCACTTAACATAAAATACAATGATATTCCATACCATACAATACTGTATAATACTGTACAATGACAGGCGATACCATATGATACCATACCATACACAATGACTGGCCATACCATACCATACTATATAGTGACATACCACCTTCACACAGGAGGCACAGTTCCTCTCCAGGGGACATGTAGTGTGAGCATATGGGGAGGAAGGACGACCTGGCCGTAGTCTAGCTGTTAAATTGTGGAACTTCAGGGGTACTGAGTGATATAATGAAGAAACTGCAAACGTTGCTGAAGTGTTAGTCTTTATTTTCCACCTCCACTTCTTCAATTGTCAATCTCCTTCAGACAGCTTCTCTTGTCACCTCGCCTCTCACAGTTCCTCAGCATTCTAACCTGCCCTCCAGTCCCCAACATTCCGAACGTCCCATTGCCTGAGGCAGGGAAGAAGAATCTACCATGTCTAAATAAATATCTCTTAATTCTAATTAACTATTATTTCTACCAACTATTATATTTCTTTTATTTTATAATCTCCTATGAATTATTTCTCATGAATTACACCTTATGAATTATCCTACGTCTTGTACGTTTGTGTGAACTATATTACAACACATCTTCCCCCTTAATAAAACAACAAAATGATATATAAAAATATGTGACATGACACACCAAAATGTTGGAAAAAACACACAAAAAAATATATATATATAAAAAAAATATATATATTCATACTCTGCATCTACCATTTGCAAATTGAACTACAATTGTACAAGAATATACATTCCATAGTTCCTATAGGATAATAATTCTTTCTTGGCATAACAATACAGTCTTCAAGTGGTGATGTCATAGTCCTTATGCCATGCTGTAAGTTTGACTTGTCGTTGACTTCTTCTCCCTTGGGATCTACACAGTGGGGAGTCCTTTGGCAACTCTTCGGTTATGGGTTCCATTACAATGTTCTCCCCCTCCTTTTCATTGAATACTGGGTCTTTGACAAGTCTGTCCATACTCCACCATTGACCATTTTCCAAAACCACCATGTTTTTCCTTACTTTGATAATACGAAAAGGACCCATGAACTTGGTGTCTTTTACGCCTGGGTGCATTCCACTTCCTGGTTTCTTTACATATACTTGGTCATTTACATTCCATTATTGTTTTCTTGTTCCCTGTTAGAAATCATATCTGCTTTTATACTTGTCTTCGTGTTTGGAAATTCTGACTTTGTTAAGGGGAATGGAATACTCACTTTTCTCTCCTCCCCCTAACCAGAAGGGAAAACATTTGGTGTATGGTTTCCTGCCCTTTAAAGCTGAAAAAGGTGATACTTTAGTGATCAAATTGGGAGTAGTATGATATGCCCATAACATATCCCTGACTGCATTCTCTACATCTAAGTGATTGATGCTGACTAACTGAATACATTCTTTGAGCATGCGATTGGCCCTTTCTGCTAAACCATTAGCTCTGGGGCAATACAGAGCAGTTGTAAGATGTTCCACACCCATGGAATTTAGGAAAGTCTTCATCATCAAGGAGGTTAATTGAACTCCATTATCAGTAATGAGAGTTTCTGGAATACCTTCTATGGCAAAGGTATCCTTAAGGAAATTAACCACTGAATCAGTAGTTATTTGATTAACAAACCTGGTGGTAATCCAATGTGAATGACAGTCTACTATAACTAAAGCAAATCTTTTTGTTACACCTGTGAAGTTGATTGGACCAATAATGTCAAAAGCTAGCTTTATCCAAGGTTTATTTGGTACCTCAACAGGAGATATAGGGGTTTTATGAACGATTTTACTGTTGTTGCTTAGTGCACAAATGGAGCAACTTTTGACCTCTTTGATCCTGTTAAAGCCAGATAAGGTCCTAGACCTGTGTAAGTCCTAAAGACCACTCCTCAATAAATACTGGCTAAAATACTGGCAACACAGCTTCAACCTCTGATCCCCAAATTGGTCTTGCCAGATCAATCTGGATTTATAGCAGCTAGATCTATTGCCCATAATTTACGTACTATGTTTGAGTTGCTACATTACTTAGACCCAGCCTTGCAAGCTGCGGCAGTCTTATTGGATGCCACTAAAGCTTTTGACTCGATAGCCTGGGATTATATGTTTGCCATTATGGCCTGTATGGGCATTCCAGAGCCTTTCCTTCACTGGATCTGTCTACTATATGCAAACCTGGGAGCTCGGGTGCGCGTTAATGGTCATACCATTGACAGTTTTTGCATAGGAAGAGGAACATGGCAGGGGTGCCCTCTATCTCCAATATGATTTGCCATAGTAGTAGAGCCATTAGCGTGTGTTATCAGGCAACGGCTAATTCAGCTTTGAGATTCTAATTACGACCCTTGGGTCTATCATTATATGCAGATGACATGGTGCTCTAAGTCCTGGACCCCTCTGAGAACCTAGCCCCTGTAATCAGAGAATATATCAAATTTGAATACTACTCTGGGCTAAGTATTAACTGGCCAAAATATGTAATATTTCTGCTCACCACTGATACTATCACTTGTGCGCTTGAGTTTCCACTGCAGTGGGTCATGACCTGTCAAATACTTAAGGATATGGCTGCAGAGAGACCCTGATCAGGTAATCCACTCAAATTATAGTAGTGGAATATCTAAACTAGAAGATCAGGTACTTAGATGTAAGATACTACCTCTGTCCCTACAAATAGAATAGTGATACTCAAAATGGTAGTAATACCTAACTTCCTGTACTTGTCCTCAGTATACCCATTTTACTACCAACACACTTTTTTCCGAAATTGTGCACGTTGCTGCTTGCATTGGTTTGGGCTGCCAAACACCCCTGTATCTGGTGAGTATACTGACTCTAACACATGACAGTGGTGGGTTCAATGCACCAGATTTATATTTATATTTTTTATGCACGCAGGCACACTTTGCTTATTACTGGTACGTGCGGCATGAGTATATACCACATATCGCAGTAGAACACGACGATGCCCGCCCTGTGCCACTCACTGCTGTTATAATGCAAAGCTACAGTGACGTTCCCCGTATTGAGATAAATACTATCCACACCATGGCCTGGCAGTGATTGTGAGTGCTGGTGGGGAAACTTATATGCACCTGCCATGCCTCTTCGTCACCACCCTGATATATCGGTTTCCCAAGAGGAGAAAGCATTACAACTTCTTACTCAAGTAGGTCTCAAGACTACGGAGGCCGTCTACCCAAAGATACCTTTGTACCTTTAGAAGAACTCCCATGCACACATGAACAATCCTCATTAGTGATGTTTGTATTCTATGGGTCCTGGGCTGGCATGATAGCCATTTACCCTCAATTTCTGAAAGCACCTCCTACCCTGACTGCGCTACAGGGAGTTCTACATGTCGTCACTTAATTACTAGGCTCTATAATGCAGCACAGGAGGACAAGCCATTGACTACGGCTAAGGACCTGGCATGTTGAAATGTAATACTCCCCTACCTCTAGAAGAGGCTGGCTGGAAATTCTGCTGTGCATAATCACATAGCCTAACCTCCAGTTGTAACTTAAGCATTGTCCACTTTAAATTCTTGCAGCAAACATATCACACTCATGTTACATTGTAAAAAATCGGTTACACAAAGATGCAAATTGTGTAAGATGTGGGGAGAGGGAGGCAGACTTTTCACACTTGGTCTGGCTCTGTAATCCTGTCATGCACTATTGGACTCAAGTTACTATTGCATTGACAGACATGGTGGTAGAACCGGTAACCTGCAACCTTGCAGTCTGCCTACTAGGGCTGGTCAGAAACCTGCAACCTACTAACAGAAAGTTTAAATCTCTGGCCTTGCTGTTGGCAAAGAGAAGGGTAGCGCTCCACTGGGGAAGCAGGATTAAGGGGGTCATTATTAACATGGCGGTATGTTTAGACCGCCAGCGACCTTGAGACCCCGCTGGCCGTATAAACAACATACCACTGGGCTGGCAGGCGGAAACAGTGTTTCCGCCCGCCCGCCTAGTGGAATGCTGGGCCAGGACATTGCCGACGGCTCAATGCCACAGTGCGGCGGGTGCAGCAGCACCCGTCACGCAGATCACTGCAGTGACCTGTGCAACGGGGCTGTGCATGGGGGCCCCAGAGCACCCCTTCCACCAGCCTATTCCTGGTGGGTGAAACTGCCAGAGAATGGCTGGCGGAACAAGGGTTCTTTATCCAGAGGGCAGCGCTGCCCTGTCGGATGAAGAATTCCACCATCGTCAGGCTGCCTGGCGGCAGTAGCCTGGTGGTGGTGGAGGGCTGCCTGTGGCGGTTCCCACTGTGTTCATTATGTGGCGGTCGAGACCGCCATGCCGGTGGTGGAAATTTCCACCGCCGCCGGCATGGTGGTCTTGACCGCCAAGTTTATAATGACCGTCTAAGCCTCCAAACAACATTGGATAACGGACACTGTGTACTGCAGGTCACAATTAGAACCATATGCAGAGGAATTGCCATGGTTCTCAAAACCCAAGGATATATGGGCTTCCTTAACAACATGCTTATTGCCACTCTCTGAAGAATAGTAGACACTCTGATTGTGGTGGGGTAGTGCCAGTGGGATTTATTGTGATTTATGGCCAAGAAAATGCAACGTACTGATCGTTGTTTGTTGGGGCTGTGTGGAAGTGGTGGGGAGCAGGTCCATATATATACCATGTATAATTTATTCTCTTACATGTTGTGTTACTTGATACTTAATAAAATGATTAAAAAAAGATGTAATTGTTAATGTGACTCTAACCCTGCCAACAATTCCTGTCTCTTCCAGGACTTTCCAAGTGCTGGCTGACACCTTGCCCACTCAGAGTCATTCTCCACTGAATTCAGATAATGGCTTTCAGAACACTCCACTGTATGGGATTCCACTGTACATCACTCCACACCATGCTATTACACTGTGCACCACTACACTGTACTTCACTCTACTCTATGCCACTGTACTCTACAACAATCTATTCTACACCACAGTACTGTAAGTAACGTATGCTATTCCACTCTATGCCACTCCTCTCTATGCCTCTCCAGTCTATGCTATTTCACTGTATGCCACTCCACTTTACCATGCTCCACTCTACACCACTGCTCCTTACACTACTCTACTATGTACTATTCCAATGTACTTCACTCCACTGTACACAACTCCACAGTATGCAACTCCACCGTATGCCACTCCACTCAGCGCTATTACACTCTGTGCCACTCCAGTCTATGCACTCCACTGTACACTATTCCATTTTACATCACTCAACTCTATGCCACTTCCTTATACACTATTCCACTGTATGCCACTCCACTCTATGCCACTACAGTCAAACCACTCCACTGTCCACCTCTCCATTCTATGCTGCCCTTCTCTACGATACTCCACTGTATGTAACCCGCGCTATGCCACTCCACTCTACACTATTCCATCCTACACCACTCCTCTATCCGCTATTCCACTCTCTGCCACTTCCCTATACGTTATTCTACTCTATGCCATTCTAGCCTGTTTTTCCCCTGTATGCCACTACACTTTACCTCACTCCAGTGTATTCTACTTCCCTCTATGCTACTCCTGTCTACCCTTGCTCCTCTGTATGCTTTTACATTCTACCCCATTCCACTCTATGCCACTCTACTCTATTCTGCTATATGCCACTGTACTCTGTGCCACTCCCCTTTATACCTGTCTACTGTACGCTAACCCACTCTATGCCATCCAGACTTATACACTTCAGTCTATACCACAACACTGTACCCCACTTCACTCTATGCCACTCCACTATACATTACTCCATTGTACCAATCTACACTGTGCTCCACTCAACTCCTTGCTATTCAGCTATCCCCCACTCCACTGTACGCCACTCCACTATACG
The DNA here is from genome assembly GCF_031143425.1 of Pleurodeles waltl. Lineage (NCBI taxonomy): Eukaryota > Metazoa > Chordata > Amphibia > Caudata > Salamandridae > Pleurodeles > Pleurodeles waltl. The sequence continues at coordinate 169,282,623 of NC_090445.1, forward strand.
CTGTTCCACTGTACACCACTCCACTCTACGCCACTCCACTCTATGCCACACCACTGTTTGCTATTCTAGTCTATGCATCTCCACTCTATGCCACTCCACTCTACACCACTCCAGTCTACATCATTCCACTCTACGCTGCTACATTTTACACCACTCTACTCTACGCTACTCCAGTCGATACTATTTCAGTGTATGCTACTTTACGGTATGGTGATCCACTGTACGCTACTCTACTCTACCCCACTCCCCTGTATGCCACTCTATTGAGTGCTATTCCACCGTACGCCTCTCCACTCTACCCTACTCCACTCTATGCCATTCCACTCTACACCTTTCCACTGTCCGCCAGTCCACTCTTTTCCACTCCACTCTACACTATTCCAGTGCATCAGTTCTACTCTATGCTACTCCACTGTATACTATTCCACTCTATGCCACTCCACTCTCTGCCACTTCGCTGTATGCCACTTCCCTATTTGTTTTTCCACTCTGTGCCACTTCAGTCTATGCTTTTCCACTATATGCCACTGCAGTCTACCTTACTTCACTGCACGCTTCTTCACTCTATGCCACTCCAATCTACGCTTGCTCCACTGTATGCTATTACATTCCACCCAGCGCCATCTCAATCTACACTATTACACTGTATGCCTACCCTACACCACTTCCCTCTACATCATTCCACTATATCCTGTATTGCTCTACGCCATCCACAGTACTCCACTCCAGTCTACACCACTCCACTGTTCCCCACTCCAATATACTTGACTCCATTGTACCAAACTACACTCTGCTCCACTCAATTCACCACCATTCGACTATATCCAACTCCACCGGATGCCAGTCCACCATATGATGTTCCACTGTACGCCACCCAACCCTAACAAAATCTCAAATAGATAGGTTCCATGGAGGAGCTTCTCTATTCCAAACCATAGATCGAGAGTGATCAGGGGATCTCTAAGAGAAGAGGAAAGTGTTAGCATCAGATGGCCCACATTTAAGGTTCGGGGGAAAAAGTATGAGTGCTCAAGCATGAAGCTCTGCACTCTGGCAGGGAAAATCAGCTGCGTTCGGAAGATGTCTTCTCTTATTGAAGTGAGGACATGATCTATATAAACTATACAAAGTTCTGGAAGGTCCCTTTGTATTGGTTCCCACCAAACAGACCAATCAACAAGCGTTGTTCTCTGGGTGGAGGTAGACTCCTTAGTTTCCCAGTGCTGGACAAAGAGGCACACATCTGTTGTGACCTGGGAGGTATCATTGATCTGGTCTGCCGGGTACAGGAGTATCTCTCCTACGACTACTGTCCAAAGAAAATTCCAATTAGTTGCTAACTACCTACCAGTTCAGTACAACAATAAGCCTATTCTACAAGCATGTCGATAAGACACCAACAGGGGGGAAAAAGAACATGATACCTGCAAAGTTTTTATAAATGTGCAATACATGTTATTCGGGCCTGGTTACAAGTTAGGTCAACTTTTATCAAAATTTGCAATCAACATGCCTCCAAGCGAGTATAGTTAGCACTTCTATATTTCAGTACTCCTGGGAGGTTCTCTTTTCCGCTCGTCAAAAGTGCTGACAGCCCTAACTTGGCCATGGGCATGAACTGTATCTACATCTTTGAAAATAACATTGACTTGACATCAAGACAGCACTATTCCAACCTCTACTCCTTAAATTATGTAGGTCTTCCATATACAATCCTGGTCATTAGAACTATATCCACCCTTGAAAACTATGGCTGTGTGTGCGATTTTTCTTTTCTGGACTATGCCACCGGAAACATCAACTCCTTGTTTTACTTTGTAAGGGGAGGAATAGAGAGGGCCAGAAAACACATGCACTCTTATGAAGTGCTAGTTTAACAAAAAAGGACTTCTGCAAGTGGGTGGCCAGTGGGAAGAAACTGGCAACAGACAGGAATCTGTTCTTGGTCCAAGCTACATGGAAGACTGAAAGAACCAAAGAGAAAGTGGAAGCAGCAGTTGTCCAATATTTAGGAAGAAAATTACAATGATGTCAAAGTCAACCAATGGTAAATAATAGTAAGTATTTGGCAAGTTCGAAGACTGTTTTCAAGTTTTTTTTTTTGTTTACAAGAGATTTTTCAAGCGAAACCTAAAACCTATAATGGAAGATGGCAGAAACCGTTTTTAAAGGCCAGCCACATTTGCTTGTGAGTTGGTAAAACAGTGCTGATTTTTTTACACAGAAATAAATAATAGTCAACAAGCATTGACAAAGCTAAGTGGGTTTCGTGCACACACAATATTAATGCATGCACACATCTATAGCAAGACATCTGCAGACATAGATTTTTACCAAGTCCAATACAGATGAAATCATCAATGCCCATAGCTGCCAAGATTCCCAGGTCCATACATGACTATCAGCTGCTGCCCAAGTTTTATCGTTGCATTTTGGGAATAATGGGTCAAAGAAGACCAAAAATGCACAGCAAAATTCTGGACTGGAGAAGTTAGTTGTTGTATGTAGACAAAAATCAAGTTTAAAATATCGGGAGACATAAATATTGGAAACTGAATATTGTGATACACAAATATTATGATGCACAAATGTGATTGGCAAAAATATCATTTTTGAGGTATGTGATATTGTTGTAAAGAATATCAGTGGTGTTAACATCATTTTCTGTAATATAGTTGTTAAAAATATTATTTTAAAATTAATGTATTATAGTTAATATATTCATTTTATGTTTTACTTTTGTATATCTAAATGTTATTAGAAATGAATTTTGTGTTACTCTTGTTTCTATAAATGTTATTTAAAAATATATATATAGCTTCTAATTTTAAGTGCTTTAGATTTTTTATTTCATTATTAATAATAACTTAGAATGTTGTAGCAGGTTGTTGGGTTTGTAGGGGGTAGGGTGGGAAGTTAATTACGTAATAATTCATTAGGTAATTATGAATCATTTGATAAATTATGTTTAATTATTTGATTGATATTTATTAAGGAAATTATGCAACATTGATTATATATTATTTGTAGGCTATTAGGTTTGTAAGAGTATTGAGTGTGAAGTTAAGTAATAATTAATTTGTAATTAATTATTATTTGTTAATAAATTGTTTTATTCATTTTTTTATTACATAATTTATGAAATACTTATTTATTTCAGATATTTTTTAGTTCCAGGCTGTTAGTTTTGTAGAGGTCCAGGGTGGGAAGTTAAATAAGTAATAATTAATTAACAATTTACTATTAATTGATAATTAATTATTTGATTTTTATTTATGGAAAGGTTAAAATAATGATTTATTTTATTTATATTTTAATTGCATGATGCTAGTTTTGATGAGATCTGGAGTGGGAAGTTAATTAAGTAATAATCAATTAATAATTATTTGTAAATAAATGACTTAATTAATTTTAAATTTTTTTAATTATGGAATACTGATGTATTTCACTTATAGTTTAGTTGCTGCCAGATAGGTTTATAGGGGTGTAGGGTGGGAAGTTAATTAAGTAATAATCAACTATTAATTATTCATTGTAAATGAATTACTTAACAGAATTTCAAATATTTAAATATGGAATGCCTATTTATTTTACTTATGCTTTAGTTGTGGGCTGCAAGCTTCCTGGGGGGTAAGATGAGAAGTTAATTAATATTTGTTCTACATTCATTGGATTACTCATCTATGTTATTTGTTTGATGTAAAGTATTTCCCTGCTCTTGCTTAGGCTGCAGTAGAAATAGTAAAATGAACAACTTCACAGTTCCCCTACTACTGTGATGTTTGGATTGATAATAGTTAATTTAACCCCTCTGAAGTGCAACACTTTTCCTACTGTTGCACTGTTTGGAGTGGGTATAGTAAATTGACCCCTCCGAAATCCACACTTTCCCTACGTTGCCCTGTTTGGTGTGAGAATAGTTAATTTAACCCTTCCAAAATTCAACACTTTCCCTACAGCTGCGCTGTTTTAATGAGTATAGTAAACTTAACCCCCTTGAAATCCTATGCTTTTCCTGCTTTTGCACAGACTAGAGAGGGAATAGTAAATATTATGCCTCCGAAGTACAACACTTCCCCTATTGTTGCATTATTTGGATTGGGAATAGTAAATGTTACTCGAACACGTTTCCCACTCTTGTGCTGTTTAGAATGGAAATAGTAAATTTAAACCCTCCAAACTTTAACACTTTCCTTACTGCTGTTCAGACTGGAGCGGGAATAGTACACTTTGCCCCTCTGAAGTCCAATGCTTTCCCTAAAGTTGCTTAGACTGAAGTAGGAACAGTAAATGTAACCCTCTGAACTCCAACACTTTCCCTACTATCGTAGTGACTGGAGGAGGAATAGTAAATCTAACCTCTCAAAATTCCAGTGCTTTCCCTGCTGTTGCATAACTAGAATTGAAATAGTATATTTAATATTCTTAGAGAGTAGCTTTCATAATATCGATTAAATCATTTTTTAGCATTGTTTTTTTTCTTCAATTTTATACTTTCTTTTTATTTTCAATTTATTTTAATTTTAGTTTGTTTTAGTAAATGGGTTTTTGGGGGTTTTACATTTTTACTATTTTATTTATTGCCTACATTAATTATTATAGTTTCTCTTGTTTGTTAAGTTCTGTTGTGTATGTATTTAATATCTATCTATCTATCTGTCTATCTATCATGTACATTTTCATATTATACATTTAAAATATTAAAATATTTTAGCTAGTGTATTAAATATGTCATACTATATATGTGTGTATATATATATATATATATATATATAAATATATATGTACATATAATATAAATGCAAACACACATATATATGTGCATGTGTGTTTATAAAAATATCTATTTATTTATATATATAGTTAAATATTAGTGGAATTTATTTTGTTTAAATAATATTAAATTTATATGTTAAAATAGCGCTTACTACTTTAAACACTGATTATATTAAAAATACCTGATATTTATGCACATTTGCATGTCTCAACGATATTATTTCTGATATTTGGTGCTTACTATTATAAGTATAGGAGCCCAATAGTGTGGAAAACAATATTTTTTACAAAATATTTTTGTCAACTATATAGTTTACCACAATAGTGTATCAGGGATCCGCTTGTTACTCATGTACTTGAGATACTTGGCAGCCCTGCGAGCACATAGTGGCATAGGCCAGTGGATTTTAGTTCTCTCACTAGAAAGCTCATTTATTATCACTTGCAAAACATTTTGTTTATTTACAGGGAGCTTAGAGCCCACCCTTGCTTACTATTGGTTGCCTTCATTGTCAATCTTATTTTTTAATTTGGTCAGTGTGTGATTCACTTTCTGTTTGTGTGTTTCTCCATTCCCTAAATTATGGATCAAGTATTGGATTTTTGGGAGTGTCTTTCCCTGCGGCTGCTTTGTGTCTCTGCCTTTTTTTTCTTCTACTTGCAGTACTTCATAAGAGTGTGTGCTTTTAGGTTATCATGCTCCTGGTTTTGCTTTGTGCTGTTGCTTTCATGCCCTCGTTTCCTGTGTTCATGTGTGCTCCCCTTTCTTATTCTACTCTTTGGTGCAGCACAACAACTCAAGCAGCCCACAGGTTGGTAGCATCGCTAACAATACATTAATGGCGTTGAGAAATTGCTGTTAAGTAATTACTTGTATAGTTTATAATGAAGTGCTTTTTTGATGCCAGTTTCATGATTTATATGATGTCTTGGACATCTTGAAAATGTTTTATGAAAAAAACAATGAGCGCTTTAAATTGTTTTAATTGTACACTAATATGGGTTGCATTAAAAAACGTCTTGCATGAAAATAACATTATATGGCAAAGTGCTATTTTGCTTTGTTGGGCTTCTTCCCATAATGTAATGTGTACATTGCACAAAGATTACCATACCATAGCATACTATACAATGATAGGCTGTACATACCACCTCATTCCCATACAATGACAGACCATATAAGACTAGACAATGACAAGCCATACCATACTATACTGTGTAATGACATGCCAAACCATACCATACCACACCATCTAAATGACAGACCATAACATACTATACAATAGTATACAATAGTATACCATGACAGAGCATCCCATCTCATCCCATCCAATCCCATCCTATTCCATACCATACCATACCATACCATAAAATGAAAGCACTTAACATAAAATACAATGACATTCCATACCATACAATACTGTACAATACTGTACAATGACAGGCGATACCATATGATACCATACCATACACAATGACTGGCCATACCATACCATACTATATAGTGACAGACCATATCATACCATGTTATACTATACATTTACAGAACATACCATATATTGAAGGACAGACCATCCTCTACCACCCCATCCAATTACATCCCATCCCATACTGTACCATACCATCCCATACCAAACTATACAATGAAAGGCCATACCATCACAGACCATAACATACCTACTGTATAATGACACACTATACCATACAATAATAGACCATACACTACTACACAATGACAGTCCATACCATATCATACTATACAATGGCATACCATAGCAGCAGGCTGGAAAATAGCACACTTGTAATGAAAATCAGAAGCCAAACCCTTGGACCTCATTGCATAACTCATACCCGAGAAAGGTCACCATAAGGTAGGCAATATTAGACTTTTTAAAGTTCATCTTGTAATCATGTGATGTTACTATTGTCACAATCATGTCCACCCTGGTTAGGTATACATCTAAATCATCATTCGTGAAATAGATATCATCAATGTATGATAATACTTCAGGATCTGGTTGTAAAATCTCCAAGATGTGCACTGAAAATAGGTCAGGACTGTTCTTATTATTCATAGGCAAGCGTCTAAACGAGAACTGCACTCAGTCAAAACTAACAACGGTTAGATACTCAGGCGCTATATTCTAACTAAAAACTCGTTGGAAATGTCCAAGGTTGTTTTGTATTTTTTTCTGTACCAGGTTTGTCATTAAACCTGCACTATGCACATTTTGCACCGCATATGTTTGCACACGTGTGTTTAAATTCCTATAGTCTAAAACTGTACTATAGGATCCATCTGGTTTAGAGACAGGAAAAAGGGGTGTGTACATTGGTGAAAGACAAGACACTATTATGTTCTGCTACTGCAATTGATCTAATATTGGCCTTATAACACACTTTGCTTCTGGCTTTAAAGGGTTTTGAACCTGAGCTTGAGGTTCACTGCATAAGGGAATAACGTGAATTAGAGTGTTGATCCCACCATTCTTGGTTTCTGTATAAACCCTAAGCCTGTTTAACAATCCATTTCCCTGATTTCCTCAGGTACTATGGGAGAAAAAAAACACCCTAATTACTTCTGCCTGCCCATGGCACTTCCTGAATAAAGACTGGAGACCAGTACTCTTCAGCTAGTATGATGTCATCATACTCAGAGAAATGCGAACAGAAGACTGCTTTAATGAATAGCTGGTATATCCCTCTCAATCTGTAGCTCTTAACCCTAGCAGGATAATTTAAATTATTATCTGGAGTCTCAATTTATATTAACTCTTCAGTTGGGCTCATCACCAGAAACCCCCAGAGAGTTTGATGCACTAACTGCTGCATTATCTAGAAGTGCTTTGATCCAAGTCCTGTTTTACAGGAGTATCCATAGCTGTATCGATATGTTTCTTAGAAGGTCCTACCACTTTCTTTTCTTAACTGAAGTCATAGAGTCCAATTCCGTCTCTTCCTTCTTTATGCTGCCTTCAGTCTCTAGTCCTGATTCACCTTTCCTGCTACACTCTTCTTTTCTTCTGTTCTCAGATCAACTCCCTCTCTCTGTACCTTTCCCATCAGAGTCCTGAAAAGAACGTGAAGACCGGCTATCAAGCCATTGATACCATTTGATTTTTTTAAATGTTATTGCGGTCCCTTAAATTTTAACCACCCTGGATTCCCAAAATATGGAAGATTCAGTCCATCTTTTGATCTCTCTCCCTCTGTTTCTTCCTACCTTCTGTCCAGTTTTCTCGTTACAGGAAACCTCAATGTCACTTTTAGGTTTTAAATGTGGCTTAATGGCTTGCATACCCAGGGTATCATGATCCACAGAGGTCTAAACTTCTTTAATTATTTTCAGTAGTTCCTGTTTACAATCTTGAACTGGAACTGAACTGCTTCAAGTCTCTGTCGTATAACCAGAACTGAAGCTTCTCCTGTGATTTTTTTAACACTTGATTTATTGAGTGATTTTATTTTCCCATTTTCTCGTACAAAATTCAAGTGAGGATGTAAGTATCTCCCATCATTAGGGGAAGTGCATTTAGTCAGTTACATTGCTTGTACAGTACCACTAACTTGCATGATATGCATTTTACATTATGGTACAAAGAGCCTTAGTTGGAAAGAGGATTATTGGTAAGGACAGGTAAGTACCTACACTTAGCAATAGGCCTCTAACCCCCACTAGGTTCAGTCAGGTCTAAATTAACCCCAGCTCAAACCTTGGTAGCTTGGCAACGAGGAGCAAGGCTTAACTTTGGAGACAAAGGCCCTGATTTATACTTTTTTTGCGCCGCATTACCGTCATTTATTGATGCAAAAGCGGCGCAAACTTACAAAATACAATTGTATTTTGTAAGTTTACACAGCTTTTGCGTCAAAAAATTACAGTAATGCGACGCCCAAAAAGTATAAATCAGGGCCAAAGTGTGTAAAGCCTTCAAGTATCACAAAACAGTAATTAAAAAAAACACAGGAAACAGTTTAGAAAAACAAACCATTTTATAACAATAGGAAATATTATTATCTTTAATTTGACACCAAAACAAATATAATCGGATAAGGGGAACCGGAGATATGAATTTTTAAAGAATTTCTGTTTTCTAGCACATTGAAATGAAAAGCGCCAATCTGGTCATCTGGTCGCACCTCGACAGGGGCAAAGTCAAAGTTTAAGGCCGACTGCGATGGAGCCCTGCTTGGCTACAGCAAGCTGGAGGCCTCGGTCAAAAGTTCACCTTCGGACTTAGTCATTTTCTTGAAGATTTTCTTCTGCAGGATGAAGTCGCCAGTCCGATCCGACCTCCCTGGAGCCCTCTTCGGATATGTGTCGCAGGAGACCTCGGTGAATATTTCTACGTTCAAACTTAGACGATTTTTCGAGATGAAAATCCTCGTTCGGGACAAACCTAAATCTTGATCCGACGTCCTTGGAGCCATCTTCGGAAACAGTGCTCGGGAAGTCCTGGTCAACTTTCTACATTCGAACGTAGTCACTTTTTGGAGCTTTTTCCATCCAACGGGAGTTGTCCCTCCTCCGCAAGCTGATTTCGATGTAAGGTCGACAGATCACTTTTCTCAGAGCCCCAGGTAAAGTCCTGGAAGTCTGGGCTCTGGAGCTTTTTAGTGGGACGAACCTGAAAGTCAGGATGGGTTGCGGTTGAGGCAAGCCGGCTGGACTCACCACGGCAGGTCGGTCCCTTTATGGAGCTTTTTACATAAAGTTCTCCAATCTTCTCCAAACTTCTGGATCTTCTTCCAGAAGGTCTTTGAAGGTCCATTGGGAGTGCATGGCTCACCCCAAGGTTCCAGAAGCTCTGAGCTTCTCCTTGAGGGTGCGGACTCCAACTCCCAGAATGCACCTGGTCGAAACTCCAAAATGACCACTAGACAGTGGTCAGCTAGTCAGTTTCTTCAGAATCTGAGGCGGGGGGCTCTGGTTAGCTATTTCTCATGTGTAGCAAGCAGGGAGTCCCTTCTGGAACCAGATGAAGGCAGGCAAAGTCATTTTTGTGGTGAAGCCCAAGTGTGCAGGTGGTGCAGCCATTTAGAGTGCAGTGTCTAGGTGCAGGTTAAGGGTCCAGCAGGGCAGTCCTTCTTCTTCTGATGTTCTCCCTTGTTGGAATCTGAGGTGTGGGTGCAGCTCTGCCAAATTTCTCCTTGCTCCTGGGTGGAAAGCAGGGGGCTCCTTGTTGTCCAATCACAGGCAGGCCCCTCCCCCCTTTGATGACCATTTCCTGGGAAGAGTGGCAAAAATCAATTACAGGGAGCAACATTCTTCAAAAATCCAACATGGCTGAAAGTGATTTTTGGAGGTTAGATCGTGCTGAGCCCACCCAGTGGTCTGGCTAAAATTCTAAACACACCCCTCTCCTGCCCTCTCCTAATCTAATCAAGAAGGCACCTAATTGTCAAGGGTTGCAGGAAGTGAGTGCAGCCCTGAGCTCCTACAAATGCCCTTCCCTGCCTTTGAAGACTAGTTTGGCTGATCCTCCCCCCATCTTGTTTCCCCATCTGCTGAGGCAGATCTCCTCACCCAGGCACATCCTTTGTGGGTTCAGCCCAGGCCATTTCACATCTAATCAAGGCAGCCTGACCAGGCTGACAGGGGCTCGTCAATCAGAGAAAGGCGCTACAGAGCTGAAGTTGGCAACTTTCAGGCAGAGTTTTAAAACTCTTTACCTAAACTAGTTATGTTAAATCCAACAATTGTAAGTTGTGGGATTTATTATGACAATCAATTTGATACCAAACCCAAGGTATCTGACAATTAAGGGGACTTTGTTAATTAAAATAAAATCTCCCCATTTTTAGCCTATGGAAGCCATTCACTACAGTGAGTGAAAAACGAATTTGGCTATTTTACCTCACCAGGGCTTATAAAACAATTTTTATAAGGTCCCTGCTTATAGTTGCATGACACTCAGCCCCTGGGGCACTTAGGGCACACATAGGGGTGACTTATATGTAAAAATAAGGTAGTTTAAGACTTTAGAAGTACTTTTAATTCCAAAGTCGAATTTGCATATAACTTTAGTTTAAAAGCAGCCAGAAAGGCAAGCCTGCCTTTAAAATGACATTGGACACCTCAGCAGTACACCTATGGGTGCAGTACATATGCTGCGGTCCCTAAACCTACATGCCCTACCATATACTAGGGACTTATAGGTAGGTTGATACTGCCAATTATAATTTGCCTAATTTGCATATCCACTTTACACAGAGCAGTGGCTCTGCGACTGGTAAGCAGTACCCAGGGCACAGACAAGAGTCAGTAACCACCAGTATCTGTCCAAAATGTTTGGGGGTGACCAGGGCAAAAAGAAGGACTTTTCTACAGCCTCAATGTTTAGAGCAGTAAATTGCATCATCAACAAAGTTTATAATGTTTGTATATTTGAAAACTTTTGGGCAGATTTAAGAGCCCCTCGTGCCATATATCGCCACATTAGCGTCATTTTTTTACACTTATGTGGCGATATTATGGCAGAAACGTCACACCGTATTTACAAAGTGGTGCAATACATGCATTGCCCCACTTTTTAACCCCTTGCACAACATTATGCCTGCGCCCGGCATAATGTATTCAAAGGGGCGTTTTCCCATTGATGGGGGGGGCAAAAAAATGGCACAAAGAAATCGAAAAGATTTTTTTGCACCAATTTTTTTGGCATTTTTAATGCTTGCTCAGTGCAGGTTTTAAAAGGGGGGCCACCAATTGTTACAATGGGCCCCTATGTACTGTTCAGGGTTTGCACCAAAATGTTAGAGCTAACCCTGAACAGTACATCAATAGCGTAAAAAATGTCAACGCTACTGCCCCCTACCCTGCACCATGGTGCGCCGTAATTTGAATACGGCACACATGTGGTGGCAACGGAGGCTCTAAGAGGCGTAGAAAAAGTGACGCTGCACTGGGTGCAGTGCCACTTTTCTTAAATCTGCCCCTCCATATTCTCACGTGAACAAGTCCCCTCCTCCCCCCAGAACGTGGCATCACCCTGTCATCATATACTCTGTTGTAACATTCATAGTGATACCCATAGCATTATACAGGGTTATTCATAGTGCCCGAAAAAAAGACAGAAAGGTTTATATTAAAGCAAGTAGTCCCTCAGGCATTCCCTAGGGCTAGTGTCTCGCCTTGGTATGAGATGTAACAAATATAACAGTGACTTTGGACATGCAGGGCGCTCTTGTGTAAACAATTAATCACCATCAGGCTCATAGGCCTTGAAAGATTTGAAGATTGTGTTTCCCATGCCACTGATATTGGTTTCCTCCGCAATCCACTATGTTCTTTTTGGCGCAAAGCTTTGCCTTCCTCCAGCTCCACCTTTTTACCTCCTCTCTCCACTGTGACACTGAAGGTGATGTGGAGAATTTCCAGTGTCTCATCAGTAGTCATTTTGCCAGCTACAGCGCCAAATCTGTAAAGCGCGTCATCACCCTAGCACTCTTTGGATGGTGGTATAATCCCAGGACACAATTTTCAAACAATTGCCATGAGTCTCTCTTTCAATTAGGTTTATGAGTGTAGTATGAGTTTGTGCCCAATATAAAAACAATACAGGGCAGGTCCACAACATATGGTATAAATTTGCATCTTGTGTACGACATTGGGGGTAGGCAGATGAAACCGCCCGAAATATTGAATGCAGTCTGTGCGGCGTGAGGTAAGGACAGTAGAAAACAAAGAATTGCATAAATTTGAATCAGGAGATCTGCGATATCTTCTTTGGGTATTCAAGCACAGATGTCCAAACCTTATTGCAGAATTACTGGGTTGCAGAGGGGTGAGTTAAACCAGCAAGTTTGCCCAGAGTTCCCAGTACAGCCAACTAATTAAGTGTCTACTGTGTCCCATTGTATGTACTACATTTAAATCCCTCCTAGGTTCCATGGGTATGTTCTAAGACTGTGGACAGGTGTGTCAAAAAACATTGTGTTCTGTGTTCGGGGCATATATACTTGCCAACACCACTGGTGTACCATCCGAGGTGGCTCTTAATAATGTGTATCGGCCATGTGTATCTACCCTGGTGTCTAGGGCCACAAATGGGACCCCAGAACAGACTCACACCGCTTTTCAGTGCAAAGGCCAAGTACGCAGTATAAAATGTTTGACCCCTCAATTTCTTGTGCAATTTAATGGCCTCTGCAGTAGTAAGATGCATTTCCTGGAGACACACTGCATGTGCTTGTCAGCAATGAAGTTGTACCGCTGGCAGTCTTCAGTGGACCGCCGGGTCAGAGATGCTAATCTCTGCTGTCCAACCCCCCTGTCCAACCGCCCTGGCAGTACAGGTGGGGATATGGCGGTCTTCACCGCCGGCCTGTCGACGGTGAGACCACCACAATGGAAGAACGCCAGGGTCATAATGAGAGCCATAGTCAGTATTCTATGTTAGTCTTGGGGTGTCATGTGCGGATAGACTGCTTCCAGCTGGTTGGTCTTTCAAACAATCCAACAAGCAATCTCATCACGCCTCAGTGGTATCTTTCCCGTGACAGCAACCATTGTCTCTGGACTGATTGATTGTAGTTGTTCCTGGACTACCCATACCCAGAGCAGGTCTAGAGTTTAGGTCTAGAGCAGTGGTTCCCAACCTTTTGACTTCTCTGGAATCCCACTTTATCAATACAGGAACCCAAGGACCCTCACTGAATCATTATTAGAATATGGGGGACCACCCACTGAGTGATTACTGAAAACTGGGGACCTAATCTATTAATATTTTTTTTAGTTCTCAGCAGTCACGACCCCATGAGGAGGCTTTGTGGACCCCTAGGGGTCCCAGGACCACAGGTTGGGAACCACTGGTCTAGAGTATATGGTATGCAGTACAAACTTTATATATTTCTTTATTAGTAGACGGTATAATTCAAGATCCCTACAACATCAGCAAGTGCTAATGTCTCAGGAAGAGCGGAAAGGGTGTTGTGCAGCTAGTACTGGCCACGTAGCCCCATCATTACTGAGGGGTTCTAATTGTATATTCCTGTATGTGTGTTGTAACGCACCATCAAATCACTTTTGTTGCTCCTGGTAATTTGAAGAGATTTCCAGATCCTGGAATGCCCTATAAGGTGCCGATAGTACTGAAGGTGTGTAAGCCTGAACCCTTCCTGAGGCTGTGTCTATGGCATCAAACTCCACCATGAGTAAAACGTCTCAAAGGCATAAGCTGTGTGAGCAACTATTACAACTGTAACTGTCCCCAACAACACCTCTAGTCTTGAAATGCTGAGTAATTTCTCCCTGGTAATTTACTCCAACTCAATGGATTCAAGCACATTGGATTCAAAACATGGAAAACCACAGATAAGGAATATCCTTGTAAAAAGCAAGCGTGACAAACCTGCGGCACTAGGTGCTTCCATATTCTTGTAGGTGGTAACCATGATTAATATGGAGGCCTCTGAAATGATTTCATGATGGTTCACTTAGATGTGAACATTAAAAGAAACTACTTAAGGATTCAATAAAAAATGAATGCCCGATGCTGGGTGCCACTGTTGCATAAACTAAGACTGTGGCTTAACTCAACAAAGTTTTCCTTCACACCCACGGGTGTCACGAGCGAACTTAGGCCCATATTTATACTTTTTTAGCACCGCATTTGCGTCGCTTTTTGATGCAAAAAATGACGCAAATGCGGCGCTAAAAAAGTATAAATATGGGCCTTAGTTCAATGCACAATTGAATGTGAAGAAGCAGGTTGTTGTAGCTGCACACAACCCCATCCAAAACACTGTTGAAACAGTGCCCATTTTTTATGGTACTAACAGTCCATAATCCAGAGACTCACTGGGAATTTGAAGAAGCCCAATTTCATTCTTTACAATGTTACACACAATAACTGCACTAAGAAACGAACACTTTAACTGAAAAGGGTTTATTTCACCAGTCCCATCGTGTTGCTTAGCACATTTAATATAATTTCAGAAAACTATTTTAAAATAGCACTACAGCATGTTGTGAACAAGAATATAATGAAAAGTTGTACCATAGCTAAAATGTCAACTAGCAACCTAACACCCTAAAACCAGCTTCTATGTGTTATATTGTGAGAGAATTAAGTAGCATGACTTTGTATTTACAGTTTCTTAGGGAGAATCAATGCACTAGTTACACTAGATACCTGTTCTCAGGAAAAAAGCTGTAGTTATCAATAGTTGGGAGGAATTGTTCCCTGGAGAGGAAAACCCTCAGCTGTAGCTTCTCTCCACCTGTTCTTGGCTACCGACATTCAGTGCAGAACAGAATGCAGCAGCATCAAGGTAGTCAATAGATCTTCTGGCAGTATCTTGAGTGATAATCGGGGGTGAAGGACCTCCCCTCCAAAGTGGTCGATTGAAGAACCTTTCCTACTATATCTTATCTGTGATTTCAATTTTGAACATAACCTTATGAGTGTCCAACATAACCTGGGTGCATCAATATGCTAGTCTAAGATACTTTCTTCTAAACAATATGGTGAAAACGCATCAATTCAGACCACACAGTTTATGCTGTTATTATTATCTCACTTGAAATAGACATAACAAGGCACATGTCCCAGACTAATATCACATCAAGTGTTCTAGTGCGGTCATTGTCTGTGCTGGAACTGTCATATCAATGTCATTGTCTGAATGACTTGATAGTTTCACAGGTTCTTGGACAGATAAGGATAGACAACATCTGTGTCAAAGGCAGACATGTGAATGATTCTGCAAAAATATTTTTAAAATGGATTCTCGGCCTGCTGAGGATGGAGTTGGGCCTTACGGACTTTACATCAAAATTACACATTTAGCCAAGGTAGTGAAACAAATCTCTTGTTTATGGTCATTCATCCTCGGATTTATAGGATAGTTTAAGCATAATTGTGTTCAGTTCTGTTAGGTTCACCTATTTCCCATCCCTGTAAACAGATCTTCTAATCTCTTCTTACTCATCCTTGGCTCATTTATAGTCTTGGGAATATCATTTTGCCACCTAAAGGGGATGTGGCAACTTCCAGCAAACTACTATTGCTCCTCGCACCATCACTGCCTGGCCTAATGCTTATGCATTGAGTCCTTCACTCCTTTTCACCTCAGCTTATGCTTAAGTGAGGCGACCAAAATATAGTAAAACCATATCTTTGGAACTTAAGCACAACACCAAAACAGTATCCATATAGGCCAGATGACCAACACACACTCTTCCAGCCATAGCACCTTTAAGGAGTAGTATGCTGTCCATTCAAAAGTGCTCTTCTGCACCATGAAAAGCACTATATAAATTCAACTATAGTGCAACACAAAACTTTGTAACTAATTCACTCCGGTAGTTGGGCAGCTCGGGACAAAAGAGTGCCTGGTTAAGCAAGGGTAGGAGTTAAACACTTGTTCCTCTGGATAAAGGACATGATTTTAAATAATGTGCAAAATATTACAGGGCAGCCTGTATTCCTAGGAACCTGGGCAGTTACATGGAATCAACAAAGACAGTTGATGCACTAACTCCACTATTGAGTAAAATTTATAAAAAAGATGGTAATAGGATAAGGAACCATCTTGAGACAGCGAACCCATGGTATAATAAAGATTGCCGAATAGCAAAATCAAGACTGATCCAGGCAGTAAAATCCGGGAACTGTTTGGATATAAAAAGCGGTAGACTAGCCTACAAAAACACTATGGCCCAAGCTAAAAAAGCATGGGATGAAAGTTTTTGGGAGGATCTCTTGAATGCAGCTAAGTTACGGGATCAGAGCATGTTCTGGAATTTAATTGCTAAGGGAAATAAGCAGGGTAGATCAACAAAGGATATTTTCCTAGATGAAAATACTTGGTGTGATCACTTCACTAAGCTCTATGCTAACAAAAAGGAGAGTTTGCCCTTCGGGGACTACGAGACAAACTTAGAAATGAGTATTGCTCCATTAACTTTTAGTTTAGAAGAAACTAATAAGGCTTTATTAGCTGTGAAAATGGGCAAAGCCCCAGGCCCTGATAAAATTCCCGGCGATCTACTAAAATATGATGTGGATGTGTGGGGGCCTTATATAAATTTCCTGAGTAATTCCATTGTGGCAGGCACACCGATCCCCGATTCATGGAAAGGGGCAGAAATCATAACAATTTTTTAAAAAGGTGATCGCTATGATCCAAGTAATTACCGCCCAATAAGTTTAATAGACATTTTTCAAAAGATATATGCCAGACACATTTTAAATAGGCTTTTAGATTGGATTGAAGAGACTAAAATATTAACCAAATATCAGGCTGGTTTTAGAATAAAAATCAGTACGGTTGACCAGGTGTTTAGGTTTATGTGCATCTGTTGGAAGTATATAAACATAAGGAAGGGTAGTCTCTATGTGGCATTTGTGGATCTAAGGGCCGCGTTTGATCTTGTTCCGCGCAATTTGTTGTGGTTTACATTAAGGAACATGGCGGTCCCTGGGGAACTACTTAAAGAACTTATCAAGCTTCACACAGGGAACTATGCAAAAATTAGATGGGGAAAAGAAGGTGAAACCTCAAGGGCCATACCTGTAGACCGTGGTGTGCGCCAAGGTTGCGTGTTAGCACCTACACTCTTCTCATTATATGTTAATGATATTCCGAGCTACTTAAGGAATTGTGTACATGACTCCCCGAAGCTAGGTGGTGAGCCGGTTACGGCATTATTATTTGCCGATGATACCATCCTTATTTCCCAAACTCCGAGAGGTTTGCAAAATTTGGTGGATTCTTTCCAGAAGTATTGTGTGGGGAAGGGGCTAGAAATAAATCCTACCAAAACTAAGTATATGTCCATAAACCCCAAGAAATCCCCCAGGATTAATCTGTCCCTGGAGAATCAAAAACTGGAACAGGTAGGGAGTTTTAATTATTTGGGGTTAATGCTGGATAGTAACCTGTCCTGGAAAGGACAGATGGATAAAAGCATCTTATCCCTTAAACAAAACTCAATGCCTATTTTAAAAGTACACAGAGCTAGTTATTCTAAAGCAATCTCACCGGCACTTGAAGTATATAAAGCGAAGGCCCAATCGGCCGCCCTTTATGGTGCTGAACTCTGGGGCTACTACTGTAACAATAATTTTGGAAAAACGGAAAACCACTTTGTACGAAGGCTACTTAAAATACCGACAAGAACTCCTCTAGTCCCTGTTTTCCTTGATATTAACCTTAAAAGAGCAGACTATCAAGCATTATTAAGACCACTGCTGTATTGGGTCAGGTTATGGGTAACCCCGGAATTGAGTGATTACAAGAGTGGATTGACTGAATTAACTCAGATAGATGGTCATATGAATACCCCTTGGTTAAAATATGTATCTAAGTGGTATGAGAGATTAGGTTTATCACACCTATGGGAAGTTCCTCAGAACATGACAACATGTACCAGGAAATATGTAAAGGACACCTTTTGGTCTTATGTCAACGGAGAGCTATTGCATAGTTCATCGATTGGTATTCTGACTTTGAATTTTTTTAACATAAAAGATACACCAAAATTCGAACAATTTTTGGATGAGATCGGTCCTCCACTGGCAAAAACACTATGGGGGTTATTCTAACTTTGGAGGAGGTGTTAATCCGTCCCAAAAGTGACGGAAAAGTGACGGATTTACCACCAGCCGTATTACGAGTCCATTATATCCTATGGAACTCGTAATACGGCTGGTGGTATATCCGTCACTTTACCGTCACTTTTGGGACGGATTAACACTCCTCCAAAGTTAGAATAACCCCCTATATCTACAGTTTAGGTATGGGGTCTTCCAGATTAATGCTTACACATGCAATTGGGGAGGGGTAAAAGGTTGTGAATTGTGCACTCTCTGAACATTAGGGGCTAAAGAAGATGTTGTTCATCTACTCTTCTTTTGCCCAGTATACAAGAAATCAAGGGATCGTTGGATCAAACCTGTTTGTAAATATGTGGGGGTTAGATCCTACAAAGAAGCAGAGCGCATATTTCAGTCTAATACTTCACAATTAGTGGTGTTTGGCACGAGTAGATTTTTATTTAATGTGTACCTTATCAGAAAACGACTCGGTCACAAGCTGTAATATTTTGTTAGGTGGCCCGCTCTTTCCCTTCCTTGTAAAGGTATATGATGCACTGTTTCTTCGATCCAAGTTAATTAATTTTTCAGTTCTGGCTTTTAATTAATTTATAAACTGTTATTTATATTTTTATATGCGGTACTGCTTAATCATGGAGACACCCATATATCTCTTGCCAATTGTATGTATTGTATCTTATATTTAATTGTGAAATGTATATATGTATGTTGTATTTATCTCTTGTCTTGACTTTTATGGCAATATTTGCCGAAATAAAGTTTAACGAACGAACGAACAAAGACAGTGGGAAAATTCAGATTGGGAAATTGTTATACATGTTAAAAATGTCTCCAGTCTTCCACTATATTGCAATTTATCACATATGTTTTTATGTACAGTTTTCACAAAGTCATATTTTCTTTCAGGGGAATGTGGCATGTCTCCAGTCTTCCACTGTTTTGAGTCCATTCTTAATAGATCTTCCCCCAAATTATCATCAGCAGGGATAATCTTTCCCACCGTGTTCTTAAAAAACAAAATCAACAGTTCTGTTCTTGATTTCTAAGAAATTTTACATTCAAAACGTTGCGTTTTGGGGCATTTCCTGTCGCGTGCACTAGGCCTACCCACACAAGTGAGGTATAATTTTTATCAGGAGACTTGGGGGAACGCTGGGTGGAAGGAAATTTGTGGCTCCTCTCTGATTCCAGAACTTTCTGTCACCAAAATTTGAGGAAAATTTGTTTTTTTAGCCAAAGTTTGAGGTTTGCAAAGGATTCTGGGTAACAGAACCTGGTCAGAGCCCCACAAGTCACCCCATCTTGGATTCCCCTAGGTCTCTAGTTTTAAAAAATGCACAGGTTTGGTAGGTTTCCCTAGGTGCCGGCTGAGCTAGAGGCCAAAATCTACAGGTAGGCACTTTGCAAAAAACACCTCTGTTTTCGTTAAAAAAAATGTGATGTGTCCACATTGCGTTTTGGGGCGTTTCCTGTCGCGGGCGCTAGGCCTACCCACACAAGTGAGGTATAATTTTCAACGGGAGACTTGGGGGAACTTTTCAGAAATGTTGTGGTTTCTGGGATCCAACATTGGTTTCATGCCCATTTCTGTCACTGACTGGAAGGAGGCTGAAAGCACAAAAAATCGTAAAAATGGGGTATGTCCCAGTAAAATGCCAAAATTGTGTTGAAAAATTGGGTTTTCTGATTCAAGTCTGCCTGTTCCTGAAAGCTGGGAAGCTGGTGATTTTAGCACCGCAAACCCTTTGTTGATGCCATTTTCAGGGAAAAATCCACAAGCCTTCTTCTGCAGCCCCTTTTTCCCATTTTTTTTTAAAAAACGAAATTTTCACTGTATTTTGGCTAATTTCTTGGCCCCCTTCTGTGGAACCCACAACACAAAGTCTGGGTACCTCTAGAATCCCTAGGATGTTGGAAAAAAAGGACGCAAATTTAGCGTGGGTAGCTTATGTGAACAAAAAGTTATGAGGGCCTAAGCACGAACTGCCCCAAATAGCCAAAAAAAGGCTCGGCACAGTGGGGGGAACAGGCCTGGCAGTGAAGGGGCTAGAGACCAGGGAATTCACTTTGGGGGGGTCGGCCCCCTCTGATGTGTTTCAACTGTAGCTTTTAAAAAGTCAAGTAACTCTTGTGATTATGTTTTAGCTACAAAAGGATCTGACTTTATAAGCCTACTGCAAAGATCAAATCTGTTTTTTATGTAAATAGCTGAGTGGATTAGTAAACCCAGCCATTACCTGTGCTATAATACAAATTAAATGTATGTGCGAGGGGGGCTATGGAGAGGGAATCTGAGGAGGAGGTCATGGGAGTGGCAGCACCAATAATGATTGTTGGACTGGGCACCAGAGGCGCTAAAGACTGTGACGATAGGTATGTGACAAGGTGAAGTAATAGTGTGTTGTTTTTGTTTTGTTTAGTGTCTTGAGAGAACGTGCTGATGCAGGGAAGAAGCAAAGGTCAGGTGACTGACCTGTACTGTTGCACGCATCTCACACACACACACACCCACCAGGAATTTTGTGAGTGTCTATGTAGGCTAGTGTTTTAGATCCACAGTTTAGTCAGTAGCAGTGATGGCATCTCGTTGGATGACTGCTGCTCAAGCCCTAACTCGGGTTATAGAGGGCAGCTCTGACGTAGGATCAGAGACTGCGACAACATCTGAGGGATAGGACAATGGTGCAGCCTCTGGGAGTGTTTTTTCCGACAACTCCTCTTCCAGTGATTCTGTGGGAGGTGATGAGGACAGTCCTGCTGTCCCTTTGCAAGCACAGTCTGTGCAGCGGGACAGTAGCGGGTTAACTCAACCCAGAGAGCAGGTGCATGTTGCCGCAAGCACTGAGAGAATGCTCTCTTGGGAGCTCCCCAATTTAGTTAATCCCCAAATTCCACAGCCCAAATCGTATTGTGGAGACATCCAAATTATCTATCACAAAACAACCTGGTTTTGCAAGGCAGGCACCTGCGTTTTTGGTCCCGGGCTCGCAGCCATATAGGGAAATCTACCAAACCCAGACATTTCTGGAAACTAGACACCCGGGGGAGTCCACAGAGGTGTGGCTTGTGTGGATTCCCAAAATATTTCTTACCCAGAATACCTTGCAAAGGTGAAATGTTGAATGAAAACTCTATTTTTTCTTGCATTTCTGTCACACACACTACAGGAATATGCTGGGATCCACAAAATTCCTACCACCCAGTGTTTCCCCACCTGTCCTAATAAAAACACTTCCCCACTTGAGTGCCTGTACCTAGTCAGGAATGGATCACCCCAGGGTCAACAGTTGCCCTCATGTAAGGACTAACATTGACCGTTGTGTGATCTATTCCTGACACGGGCACTAGGCCTACCCACACAAGTGAGGTACCATTTTTATCGGGAGACTTGGGGGAACATAGAATAGAAGAACAAGTGTTATTGCCTCTTGTCTTTCTCTACATTTTTTCATCCAAATGTAAGACAGTGTGTAAAAAAGAAGTCTATTTGAGAAATGCCCTGTAATTTACATGCTAGCATGCGGACCCCGGAATTCAGAGATGTGCAAATAACCACTGCTTCACAACACCTTATCTTGTGCCCATTTTGGAAATACAAAGGTTTCCTTGATACCTATTTTTGACTCTTTATATTTCACCAAATGAATTGCTGTATACCCGGTCTACAATGAAAACCCATTGCAAGTTGCAGCTCATTTATTGGATCTGGGTACCTAGGGTTTTTGATGAACCTACAAGCCCTCTATATCCCCACAACCAAAAGATTCCAGCAGACATAACGTTTTATTGTTTTCAAAAATATGCCATAGCTGGAAAACGTTACAGAAGAAAAATTGGACAGAAATGGCTCTTTTTTTCGCAGCAATTTCAATTTTTTTAATTTTATTTCAGCTGTTTTTTTCTATAGGAAAACCTTGTAGGATCTACATAAATGACCCCTGGCTGAATTCAAAATTGTGTCTACTTTCCAGAAATGTTTAGCTGTCCGGGATCCAGCATTGGTTTCACACCCATTTCCATCACTATCTGGAAGGAGGCTAAAAGCACATAAAATAGTAAAAATGGGGTATGTCCCAGTAAAATCCCAAAATTGTGTTGAAAAATGTGGTTTTCTGATTCAAGTCTGCCTGTTCCTGAGAGCTGTGAAGTTGGTGATTTTAGCACTGCAAAGCCTTTGTTGATGCCATTTTCAGGGAAAAAAACACATGCTTTCTTCTGCAGCCCTTTTTTCCCATTTTTCTGAAGAAAAAAAAACTTTTAGCTGTATTATGGTTAATTTCTAGGTCTTCTCCAGGGAAATCCACAAACTCTGGGTACCTTTAGAATCCCTAGGATCTTGGAAAAAGGGACGCAAATTTGGCATGGATAGCTTATGGGGACAAAAAGTTATGAAGGCCTAAGCATGAACTACCCTCAATAGCCAAAAGAGGGCTCAGCCTTGGGGGTGGGGGTGAGAGTGGGGGGGCAGAAGCTAAGGCGATAACTCCTGAGTACAGCACTCATTGACTGAATGGTCATCACTTAACCTTTGTGCTGAAACACACTTTGGCACCTTTTTTGTTATTTATTTGTTCATCCGTTTGAGCTAGAAACATTTTGTGGTAGGAGATGGTGGATTATGTGGCAAATGGGGCAAACCCAATATTATGCGGATAACACAATAGCACGGCCTGTGCTACTACACGCTGGTTTCTTGTGCCTCTCCCAGCATGAGTGCCGCACCAGGTCGGACTCTAGTATGGGATGTTCCTAAGAATCTCATTGTAAGATGAGCAATAAACAAATAGCTGAACTGGCCCCACCATTCGCTTGCACCCAACCACAGATTTGTCACTGGGCAAATGCTTGTGCAGAGACCAATTTACGCACGTGAATCCAATTTTGCGCAATAAGTATATGTTTTGTGAATTTGCAAATTAGCAAAATGTGCTTTTTCAGATATGTGTAAAAAGAATTGTGATCGGACCTTCCGACCCTAAGTTTCAAGTTGTCCTCTTGTCAGTCCTGTTTGTACTTAAAAAGGGAAATTCAAAGCTATACCTTTAGTAATGTAAACCGAAGACCAACGACCATATGAACTACTCAGATCGGCTAAAGGACGTCTCAGGGCTCTGCATAAATACATAAGTATGCCTGAAGGAATTGTTCAGAGTTCTATAGAATTTGTGTTTCCTGTACATTTCTTGTCGAAAAAGCACAACTTCGCAATAATTTATGCCACAACTGCAGGATCAAATTTTTCATATTCATATTACACATGTAGGAGAAACAAGGAGGGAAAGTCATCTGATATAATATTACACAAAGTGAACAAAACACATTTTCGGTGCCAAAAACTCCCAGCTGTCACCCCCACCTTCACATTTTCTGTAGATATCAGGCCACTTGAACAGGCGCTGCTAGATAGCGCAGCAGTTTGGCCAAAAGATCCAGTGAGCGTAGAGGTGCTCTTGTTAGGCTGTCTCTGAAAGAAGGGGTCGAGGATGAATTTGAAACTCATCCTCATACCTCTAGCCCTCGCCTTGGGCACTATTTTGGCGCTGTCTGGATCGATGACACCTGCATGTGGCCCTGCGTCTAAGAGTGACCTCTTGGCCAAGCACGATGACAAAAGCCTGGTCTTCTCGGACCTTAACCTCGCTGAGCTCTCCCAAGTTATAGAATACCTGCAGAGGAGCCTGGGACCTGACCTCCTGGTCTGTACCAAAGCAGACCCCGCAGAGAACTGCATTTACACCACTGACCGCCAACTCCCAAAAAAGGACCAGACCCTGAAGTTCTTGGATGGTGAAGGGAAGGCTCCAGGGAAAGAAAAGCTGGCTGTGTTTTTTTTCGGGATGCAACCGGTGCCCAACATTACAGAATTTATTGCGGGTCCACTCCCAAACCCAACCAGTGTCCATCACAATGAAACTGTATCACGTTGGTCAGGGGGTTATTTTTCCTGGCAATTGTGCGAATGTGAATGAAATTACTTATGTGCACCAACTAGCATAGATGGGGTACAATATTTTAGATTTTAAGTTGTAAGTTGACAGCGAAGACAGTTCCGGCATGACAAGCCTACAGACATCTTCTTATGCCCAGCAAATTCTAGGGGATAATAATAAAGATAAGACAAGATAACACGGGTGGTTAATGTACTTGCTAGAGAGTTATGTGTTATATTTAGCCACAGTTTTTACTTAGTATGAAGTAGCCCAGAAGGGTTAATACTCCTGCTGCCCTGCTGCAAGCATAACATGTGACATGCCGATTAGGGATTTGTATTTTATGTAGATGATTAAGTGGGTACTGCTTTTGTCACAGAGATGCTTTTACTACTTGCTGTTTATAAGTTACAATCATTATACTGTAACATATTGAGTTTGAAGCGGCATATTGCACACAGACTGCATTGTTTGTTCCTCAATCGCTCATTATTCTAAGGTTGCTAAAAAGAGCTCCATTGGGTAATAAGAATTTTTTTTATTAGCATAGACCAATCCATCCACTTTGCTAAGTTTTAAATTCTGATGATGAGTTTGTGTTTCTCTGGACTAATCACTTTTAACATATAATGCTCACAAGGATTGATGACCTGTGACCCCCTACACCTTGTAGCCCTATTTGTCTTCTGTAACATTCCCTATACACTGATTTCCACAGGTGTATGATTCAATGCTTCTGTATAACAGTTGTTTTTAAAGTAAAGCACTCAAGCACACAATAATGGGATGAGTTGCGCTATAAAAAAAAATCAAATAAATGTGAGAGAGAGACCATGACTGACGAGGAGCACCTTTGGACGTGGTATTGAGGGAATCAGTCAAGAAGCAGGTCATGGGTGGTGCCAACAAAGGTTGTTGCATGGCTAAGACAGCCCTGAGGGCCACATCATGTTGTTGTACGCCACTGCTGTCAGGTGTGAATTCCTGAGACAGTCCAATTTTATTGCATTCAAAATGAGAAGCTCAAAATTGTAAATCCATGAATACAAATAAAAGACGAAAAAACGAGTAACAACTCAGATCTGGCAGTGCAACTCGAGATCTCAGAATATAGATATAAAAATATATAAGTTTTGGCTGAAGGAATTGCTCAGTGTGCCAGACAAATTATGCATACGGGTAGCACAACTTTGCAGCAATTTACGTCACCATTGCATAAAGTAGAATTTCTCGTTACATATTCAGACAGAAACAAAAAGGCATTGTCACCTGATCTGGTTAGACTCAGAGAGAAAAACACATTTTCTGTGCCAAAAAATCACAGATATCACCCTCTACCTTCACCGATAGAAAGTAGGGGTGGGCGGAATTTTTAATTCGGCCGACAGAACTGGAGGAATTTAGTAATTCTGCCTTACTCATGAAATTTGAAATTACAAATAACTTCCCCCCTCTGCAGAGTTCAGTGGAATCTCGCAGCATTTTCATGTAGTTCCGCAGAATTCTGTGGAATCAAATTTTGCCAATGCTGCCCAACCCTAAAACAAGGAAAGGTTAGGTTTGGGTTTAATGTGTGAATGCAGGCAATGTTGAAACCAGTAGATTGTGACACTTGAGAGAACCAGAAGGAGCAGACAAAGAGTTATATTTGTAAATTAGTAGGGGTGGGCAGTGAGCTCCATTGCGCTGGCAAAGTTCACAGAGTTTTTGGCACTCTGCACTCCAAGCGGATTGTGGCAAAAAACACTCTGCCAGCAGGTGGCAGAGTGGAGCTTACCGGCGTGCCCCTCACCCACCCTTATTGTTGACCCGAAATGCATTGGGCTTTGGAGTTTTTTATGATGGAACTCATCTAAGTCATGCACTTATTGGATAACACACACTTCAATAGAACTGATGTTGGTTAAGCTGTGTCAAGTATCATACAACCTCGGGCTGGCTCTTGTCTGTCGAATAATAAATACACTGAGCTTGTTCCTAGCACTCCAGGCAAGTCCATGTGTTATCTTAAAAGCGACCAAATATCAGATACTCGGCCCAAAAAAAACCAAGCAACTCGACTTCTTTGCTACATATTTTATCCCGATGTGCACAGGTCAGTTGTCGATTTAAGGTCGCAAGTACATCTGTATTTTGGTCTCAAGTAACAAAAGTAATTCCCCATAAACACAAGGTGGTTGCGTCCGCTCACTGCTCACGTGCCCCTCCATGCTGAAATGTGCCTTTCCTGCCCGGCAGATCTTGCGATCTGCCCGGCTTCTGCCACAGCCGTGTTGTTCTGCTGTACTTCACAATATCTCCCGTCATAAGCCCCCTTCTAGAGTTGCAGCTTTGCAGCTGGTCGCGCCCCCGTTACAGCTGGTGAGTCCTAATCTTCGCTGCTGCACATATTTATCTGCACACTTTGATCTGCAATCATATGACCTCCCAACAGGTCTGGCAAAGGTCGTATTGTTGTCGCTTGACCCCGGCCACCAGGTTACAGTTTATAACCCACACGCACCTTCAGAGTACCAGTATTTTATAGTGGCAGCATAGTCTATCCGAAAGACTTTAGGGGTTCACGTGTGTCAGCAGTAGTCGTGCACACCTGAGTCATCATCTTAACACACAAACACACACTCCCCGAATGAAGGAATTATAAACCAGCCCTATTGACTTTGTAAATTCTTGTTGTATTTTCCACAACAATGAACCTAGAGGAAAAAAATACCCTGATTTAATCTAATCGCCAAGATTATAATTTGCCAATTGACATGGCCCATAATTTATATTTGCCACAGAGTAATAACTCTGCCGTCACGTTGCCCACCTCAGATTGGCACCTGCTTGTTTTGGCTCTCAGGATCCAATGTTTTACGAACATCAGGTTAACACTGAAACGAGAAAAACAAAATTATGCTGCGCTAACTCTAGGTTCTCTTTCTGTTCTACGTGGCAGCTACAGCTGAGGTACACGGATGTGCCACATAGTGTGGCTCCCATTCTGAATTGGCATGCCTCTTTATGAAGTGTCAAGTCTGCCGGCGAAATTAATGTTAACAGTATAAAGATAATACAAATCACACACAGCCCTTTGTGATGTTGCTGCAGGCCTCATATTTGCCGGTGGACATCTTGAAGTAGTAAGTGTTTTGATTCTTGTTCTTGGCAGACAGCTGACATTTTTTTCTCCCTATAGGTCAACTACTCTGTTGTTTGCAGGGCGACCAGTTCTCATCTTTTCCCAAAACTTAACTGAATTCCTTCCGGCACATAATCTTCCTGGCAGGATATCTGAAAATGAAGCGTTTTCCCATTTACAATGTGCGCATTGCACGTCATCACTAGGACAGGCTGGCATCCCGCTGTACGCAGAACTCTGCAGAATTTCACTGAGTTTTTAGATAACTCAGCGGAATTCCGCAGAGTCAAACTCCGAGAGCTCTGCACACTGTTATAAATTAGTCCCTCCTGCAGTTCAATGCAGGAACTCGCATGGAGGAGGAGGAATGCACCCAAACAAGGTGAGAGATGAAGAATTCACTAGGCCAAGCCAAGGTGTGATTGACAAAGTCTCAACCAATGCCTGAAAGAGGCCTGTCGTAGAAAGCCTACATTATATTTATATTACAATCAATAGGTCTGTTTGACATAGTACTATAAAAATTCAGGGGCAGATTTATCAAACTTTCACACAACACAATGCAGCACGACACCTTGCTGCTCTATGTGGCGCTGCGTGAAAGGGAGAGGGCAGGAATGCACCATATTTAACATTACACAGCACATTCCTGTCCTTTCCTTGCCCTGGCGTATAATGTGCTGCCTTGCATCATCGTAGGCACCCTTGCACTGTAGAGCAGGAGTGCTTGCACTGCAGGCAGGATTGCTTTTGTGCAGGAAGGGACACCTTTCTGCAGAAATACAATCCTCTGAGGCTTTTTCCTCTTTCAGGCCTCTCACCCCACTTTCATATTTCCTGTAGATATCAAGCCAGTTCAATAGGCACAGGCAGATGTGCAATGCAGAACTTCCAGAGAGGTTCCCTGTTGACTTGGTCCCCACTCCTGGAAAAAATTTCAGAGGGCACAAAAGCGGGTATGGTCAACACACACTGACCTCCAGACCCACTGCATTCAAAATTAAAAAATGAATTGAGATTTTTGTAGCACGATCTGCAGATTTGTGGATTCAAATGAGGCCCTGCAGTGTGGATTCAAGGATCCTGTCTGGGATCCGTGAATACCAACAAAAATTAAAATAGAAACAATAAAAGTGTCTTGTCACAGATGTGGCCAACTACCATTGAACAGGCTAAACACAGTGGGGATGGCTGTGAAGGTGCTAGTACCGCCTATCTAGTACACCACAACCGGGTGCAAGCTTCATCGACTCAAGGGACCTGGCTTTGGAGACCAGAGTATCCCCCTGCCCATTAGTCTCCCCCTGGGTGCAAGCTTCACGGAATCAGGGGGTCTATCTATGGAGGGGTTATTGCCACCTGTCTGGAACAGTGCCACTGCGTTAAAGCTTTATAGACTCAGTGGAGCCCAGCTGCGGAGGTTCTAGTATTGCTCGCTCCGTACACCGCCACTCAGTGCCAGATTAATGGACTCAAGGCGACTTGCTGCTGAAGAGCTAGTACCTCCCACCCATTACACCACTACTGGGTGCAAGCTTCAGGGACTGTAGAGGTTCAACTGATGAAGCTCTACTCCAATACTTAATTTGTACAAAAGTAAGAACCAGGGCCTTAGGTAGTTCTTAGGAGGCCCATGTAACTTACACCACCCTCTACCCGTAGCAGCTCTGCCAAATGACAGTGCCAGTGTTATCTACTAACCATCACACTCCTAGAAATTTGACAGTTTGGATTATTCCAGGCTACACAAAGATGTATAAATGGCTTGGGATGCGGAGACTCTGTAGTTCTAAACGTACTACTAGTAAAATGCATTTATAATCAGCAAACAGTGGTAAACTTTCACAAAAGTGTCAGTTTAACATTGTGAATCAGGCCCAATAGGCACAAAAATATAGTGATATATTTGACTGCAGTATACCAAGGTTTTCTTCCAGTATACGGTGGTAAAAGCTGATGACAAAAAGAATATGATGGGATAATGACTGCCTTTAGGAAAATAAAAGGCAGCCACATTATTTACACCACACTTTGACTATGTTCTAGCTTTTAAGTGTAAATATAGAGTCCAATTGTTTTATAAAAACATAGGAAGAGATAAGTTAGGTTACATGTTGGTAATGGTAAGTAAAAGTTGTTTTATTACTTTATATATTTTATACTACCATATTTTTTACTCTGCACTTAGACTGCATGCTGGGTTTTTATGGTAAATTGGTAGATATACTGTAGTGTTTTCAAATGTTCACATATTCATTTTTTTATGTACACTGTACTAGAGTATATTTCCCTTAAAACCCAGACTGCAGAGTAAGTGCAGTTTAAATAATATTTCGCTTTTCTGAAAATGAAAGTGTGAAATAAAGTTTAGACCGCACGAGGCCCTCATAATGATGTTGACGGTTCCACTACGGGACCGTGAATGCCGCAAGGAGGACGCCACCGCCATGGTGGTGACTTCCCCCGTCGTATTCCAAAGTTCCAGTCGGGCTGACCGGCAGGAACATTGTATTACGACATTCCCGCCAGACTGCCCGGTGGGAACAGTGCTACGGTATTGGTCTCGACTCCCTTAAGTAAGCCAAGGCTAATACCACAGAACACCAGCACCATCGGAATGCACACTGTCTGCAAAGCAGACTGCACATTCCGATGGTGTCGGGCAGGGGGGGGGCTGCAATGCCCAAGCCACAGGCACTGCAGAGGCCCCCCTGTGACCCTTCGCATTGGCTTTCTGCCAGCCTTTCCATGGCAGTCACCCCGCCATGGAAAGGCTGGCGGAAAGCTGAGTTGTAATTAGCACAGCGGTGCTGAGTTCAGCACCGCTGTGGCTGAGCACAATTTAAACCGCCGCCAACCCGTCGGTAACAATGTTCCTGGCGGTGATGGCAGTCCCCTGGAGGGTCCATTTGCCAGGGTTGTAATGTGGCAGTCGTCTGCCTGGAGAGCGGCTGTTCGCCTATCAACGTGACTCTGGAGGACCTTGGACAACCAGACTCGTAACCAGGCTCTTAGTCTGCGTTCTGGATATTAAGAGGAAATGTAGTGTAGCACACTTTAAAAATAAAAAATTCTACATATTTAATTTTGTTTTAACAATGTTTATGTACAATATATTTCCCCTTAAATCCAGAACACAAAGTGCAACAGTAAAAAAAAAATGAAAAAACCCACTGTACAACACTATACTTACCCTTAAATATAATGTAGTAGTATTTAAAAAAAATGAATTTACATAATATTTCATTTTGTTTTAATTTTGTGAAGTACCCCTGTACTGTCTAGATAGTTCAGCGGTACACCGTGAACATTTACAAAATAAATAAAGTAATAAAACTACTTATAACTACCTTTACAAACTTACCATAAATCCCTCAATCCTTCGTAAGCACTTATAACCTATTAGTAGACTATAGCCGTGCCAGCCCGCCATTCCGCAATGTGGATTGAGTGAGTTACTCAGTCCCCATGATGGAGGGGCTGCCCACCTAATTTATAAATGACTGTCAAGCAGGCAGCCATTTACAAAAAGCATTGGTAAAACCTGCCTAGACACCTGTAACTGTCAATGCATGGGGGGGTCCCAAAACATGTTTTCGCCATTCATTTTTCCGTAGGGATTTTAAACAGCAATAGCGCCAAAACTACTGGTCGGAATCACACCAAATTTGGCAGAATGGTAGGTCCTGATCCAGAAAGAGTGTTTTCTTTTTTTGTTTTGATGTAATTCCAACAAGTAGTTTTTGATAAATTAAGGGGAAAACAAATTTGTATATTTAGGGACGTGAAGGATTGGCGACCCCTCCAGGTCTCATGCTGAGATCTGATTGGCTGAGAACACTTCAACAAGGAAGTGTTGTCAGCCATCTTGGGACTCAACAGCCGAGCCCCAGAAAAAAAGTAAAAAAGAAATAGAAGGGGCCAGGGTACAGACACCCTGATCCCTTAGCTGTGGAGGTAGGACCACCACAGGGGTAAAAAACATTTTTTCAATAAATATTCACAGCGACTCATGGCGGATCTAGCAAAAAAATTTAAAAACTAAAGCGCGGCCTCCCGTGCTTTGTTTTTTTAAGCCCCCGGGTGGGCCAAGTCCTGGAGGCATTTGTTTTTTGGACTGCGGGGGGCCGACTGTGAAGGGGGTCAGTTTTGGACCCTCTTTAGCCCTGGGGACCACCACCTCTCTGGGGCAGTCTTAGTTGGAGGGGGGCCATGCAGCCAGTTGCGGCTTGAGGCCCGCTGATGCAGCGGAGCTGTGCATAGAAGGGGCTAGGGGGCAATAAATATTAAATTTATTTGAAAAAAAATGCACCTACCTGCATGCAGTGCTCCTATCCTCTGTCTCCTCAGCTGCAGGCACAGGCTCCCAGCCTGCCCTGCAGCCAATCCTGGCGCTGCTCTGAGCAGCATCAGGATTGGCTGGGAGCAACCTGTCAGGGTGCTCCCAGGCAGACTGGGAGCCTGTGCATGCTCTCTCTAGCCCGGCAGCTGTGTTGCCGGGCTGAAGAGAGCCTACTGCGCATGTGTTTGGCCGGCCCAACACACTTCCCCACACTGCTCGTCACCTCCGTGGCCCCACCCATTTTTAAGAAAATGATGATAAATGCAGTTTATTATCATTTTCTTGTAAAGGTTTTGCAGCTGCCCCTGCTGGCGGGGGAAGGGGTGACGCCACTCCACCCTAACGCAGGAGCCACTACTGCATGCAGCCCTCCTCATGGTGCCACTAATGGCCCTGGGGACCTCTTAAGTCCCACGGTGCCCACCTCTGGGACATAGCTGTTTGCTGTGGCTTGGCTGCAGCTTTAAAGCTTTGAAGCTGCAGCCAAGCCACGGACAACACTTTGGTTTTTGATAGTGGGACCTGTCAAGCAGGTCCTGCTGTCAAAAACCGAAGCTTTCATCTCTGTTCCCTGCATGCATGCAGGTGACTGAGATGAAATGCTTCAGCAAATAGGGAGCTGCTGTTAAAACAGCTCTGTGCTTGCTGAAGCAATGGCACTGCGAGGGAAGAGTAAGGCTTCCCCCACAGTGCCAAATAGCCCGTAAAGGGCATTTAAAAAAATAAAATAAAAAAATATACATAAGTAAATATGCAGGGACCGCGGGGTAGCCCTGGAGGGCTCCCTCACGGTCTCAGATAGCCCATAAAGGGCTAAAAAAAATTAAAACCAACAGCTCAGTGTGAAGGTAGCAGACCTTCACATTGAACAGTCAGAGTTTGAGTCTAGCGGGACTCGCTTCCCTTTTTCTTTTGTTTTTAAAGTATAAATTAGTTTTATAAAAAAAAATCACAGATACATTTTTTATTTTAAATTGTAGAGAAATATCTCATCTAAGTATATCATACAACAAAGCCTAAAAAAACCTCTTAATGTCTCTCCCTCTCACTTTCTTGCTCTCTCTCTCTGACTCTATTTCAATCAATTTTTCTCACTCAGACACTTACGCACCCACTCTCAGACCCACTCAGACACTCACGCACCCACTCACAGACCCACCCAGACCCTCTTGCACCCACTCACAGCCCCAGTCAGACCCTCAGGCACACACTCACAGACCCACTCAAAATGTTACACACCCACTCACAGACCCACTCAGACTGATTACACACACAGACTCACTGACACCCTCATGAACCCACTCACAGACCTGCTCACACACTGACGCACCCACTAAAACACTGATGTACGCACTCGTACACCCAGACAGACAGTATGATAGCCACTCTCACTCCCAGATGCACCCTCTTACACCTATTCTCACACCCAGAGAGGCTGCACCCAACTCCCGTTGTGCACCGACAAAGGGCCGTACACAGTATGAGGTTGGGTGGTAATGGTGGTTTGGCCGAAGGGTCTGACTACAGGCCAGGTCTTGCGGGCAACCTCCCCTGCTCACGGATGAAGGTTGTGCACGTTGCACGGTTGGGTGCTTATATATATATATATATATATAAATATATATATATATTTATATATATATTCAATTAAAAAACAAAGGTTACAGGTACGTTATAATTTGGCTGACATTTTAAACATACAAAACCATAGAAATCCACCAGTTATAGTGAAAGTTAACTCAAGTAACTATAACTTGTGACCTAAGGTAATAACTTGCCCCCCGCCATGCACAGTTTTTTCGTCAAAAATGTTACTTCAGATATTACATTGATATTATCAATGATGTTATCAAAGATGTCATGAGTGCTGTCATTTGTAAGGTAATTAGCAGTGCATTGCGAGGGCGCGAGTTATAGTTACCTTAGGTCAGTGACTCCCAACCTGTGGTCCGGGGACCTCTGAGGGTCCGTTTAGACTCCTCAGGTGATCCGTGACTGCTTAGAAAAGTAAATAATATGCACATATTAATAAAGTGGATATAAATAAAGTGGATAAAGGTACAGCTGTAAATGTTAAAACGTGCTGTAAATGACAAGGAATTTGAAATTGGAAGCTAAAAATGAAATTAGTATCCTCAGATTGATGCACCTGTACTGCTCTCACGAATCAAACAGAATTATTTGCAAATTAAATCAAATATGTTATCATTTGTGTACGTATTTGATGAATGCTTGTTTCTGTATTTTTTGTGAATTCTTTTGCGGTCCCTGGCTTACAGTAATTACTCAGTAGGGGGGTCCCTGGATTCCAATAATGATTCTGGAGGGGCCCCTGGGTTCCAGTAATAACTTGGGAACCACAGAATTCAAAAGGTTGGGAACCACTGCATTGGAGCACAAGTTATAGTTACTTGAGAAAACTCTAACTATAACAGGTGAATTTATATGCTTTCGTATGTTTAAAAAGTGAGTTTAACTATAATGTTCCTGTAACCATTTTTTGAAAGTAAATTTCTATGTTTTTTAAATTCTATTTCCTAACTATAACATCCCTGTAACCTTTCTTTTTTTCAGTGAATTTCTATGTTTTTTTTAAACGTAAAGCAATTTTAATATCTATATGTTAATTGAACCACTGCTATGCACGGCCTTTGGCTGTGCATGGCAGGAGTTGGCAGCGGCCAACCCCCAATACCACCCAAGCATGCACTGCCTTTGGCCATATGCCGTGGGAGTTGGCTGCAGGGCCTGCCTGCGGCCAGACCTTGCAGCCAACCCCCTATAACCACCCAACACTGCACCATGCATGGCCTTGGGCCATGCACATCGGGGGATGGTCACAGAGCCTGGCTTGTGGCCAGGCCTTCCAGCCAACTCCTTACAACCATTAGGGATAGGCAGAGCTCAAGGAGTTCTACTCTGTGGAATTCCGCGGAGTTGGTTTACAACTCTGTTGAATTCCGTGGAGTTCCAAGAACGGTGGAGTGCCGCCTGCCTAGGCCTCAATACACAAGCTCTCAGAAGCGCTAAGCAGGGTTGGCCCTGCTTAGTACTTCCAAGATCTGGCGCATTCAGGGCAGGGCCGTAGGCACCAAAAGCTGCCGCCTCAGGTCTCTTGTGCACCGGCCTGCCCCATGTGCAGTGCACAGTGACAGAACAAAAAATAAGGACTTACCTGAATCCTCTGAGGGGGTCCTCGTTGCCAGTGGCCTGGCTCTCTGCCTCCCTTTGCCCCCTGCTCCCGGGCTGCTGATGGAGGGAGGCCTGGATCCAGAGCTGGCGCTACCACTCAAACAAGATGCACTCACCACTTCTAACATCCACACAACCATCTTCATGCCTCTCTTCACTCCCAGCAGAATTCTCTGTCAACTCAGCGTCATCCATCAGCATGAAGCTGCGGATTCCTTACTGGCTGTGTTGCTCCCTGATGCTGTGACTACACCCTCTCTGATATAATGTCACTTTGCAACAATTCCATTTGTTGTTGTTAACCACCTCAACAAATCCCTCATGCACCTCCTTTAGTTTGAAAGGACTCCACAATTTCAATATGTCTGCACATATCCTGATATGCCTAACCTTCACCCAATCTCTCACCTTGATGGGCCATTCTACCACACCACTAGATTTGTCCTCCCTGACCCCAATATCACAATTCACCAACCGTGCTGGGGTCAATTTCGTGTCTGGTTTCCTTCCTCTCATACCCACAAAGGATGACACTCTGGTCACTCAATTTTTCATTGTGCGATGGGCCCACACCATGCTGTTCACCATGTTGTCAACATCACCACCTCCCTGACTTGCCATCAATATAGCTCCTTTAACCAATCGATTGACCCTCTCCACCATTCTGTTGGCTTGAGGGTTGTACAGCCGTGTGATGATGTTTTATGCTGCCTCTCATTTCTTGAGAGGTGAGTTGGGTACAATTATCAGTGGTGAGCAGCTGAGGAAATTGTTTTTCAAAAAGCACCCTGTCCAGGATATCCATGGTACAACTAGTGGTTGCCTCATTCATATACTTTACAATTAAACATTTGGACTATACATCTACCAGGACCATTGCATTCTTGACTTCACCTCTTCATTCCTTGTACAGGACTGATGAAATTTAAACACAACGTATCCCACAGCTTACCGGGATACTCAATATGACCCATCACAGCCTGCACCTCTGTTCTGAGTCTCTTATCACTTTCTTTACAATTCTGAAAATTCACCACCCAAGATGTGAGCTGGTCACCCATCCTTGGCAACCAAAAGTTCTCCCTTGCTCTCTTTTTTAGTTAGGGTTTGTCCCAGATGACTCTCGTATGCTAACTTAATAATTCCCTCCTTCAAACCCTCAGGTGTAATAAATTAGTCATTCCTCATGATCATGTCCCGACCACACAGTCAATTCATCCAACATCTTCATGAAAGGCCTCATCGGAGGAGAGAATGTGTTTTCCCTCCATCCACCACGCACCACTCACCACCATCTGTTTTATAACTTTTAATACTAAGTCAGATTCGATATTATTGCTCCACTCCTTGGAAGTAAATCTCCACATGCACATTCTACCACTTCTGACACCCACACCACAGGTCCCTTAGTTCCTTGTCCAGTACAGTCTGTCTTTAAACCTTAGTCCAATCAAGAGACGTATGCGACTTACAATCTGCCTGAGCATTACGCCAGCCAGGGATGTGTTCTACCTTATACCTGTATTCTTGTGTTCTAGACGCTAATCTTGCCAACATTGCAGGTTCTTTCTCAGCTCCTCCTGGAGAGAGAACCTTGAGCGAAGGCTTGTGATCAGTGCGAACAAGGAACTCCAAACTCCACAATAATATCCTAAAGTACTCCATGCTGCAGCTAACGCCTCATGCGCTATGACTTGGTAGTTCCATTTACACTCAGTCACAGACCGCAAGGAAAATTCTAGTTTTCTCCACTCTCCCATGCAGCTGGGACAATACGTCACCCACACCACATGCATTTACATCCACAGTCACGATTAATTTTAACCATGTATCGAATGGTACTAATATTCCAGCCTCACATGATTCCTGTCATTCCTTGCACCACACAAACGTGCATCCTTTCCTCAACTGCTGCCTCGTGCTTTCCATTTTCTCACCCAAATTTCCCACACATTTTGAGTAATATTCAATGAGCCCCATAAAGTATCACAGCTAATCTTTGTCTTGGGGTTGAGGCGATGATCTGATGGCTCTAAGTAGATCTTCCTTTGGTTTGACCCCTTCACTTGATATTATGTGACCCAGGTATTCAATTCTTCAACTAGGAATCTACATTTGTCTCTCCTGAGAGTGAGTCCAGCCCCCCACAATCTATCCAACACCGTGCTTAAAGCAAAATGATGCTCTTGGACCATCCTTCCAAACACAAAGATGTCATCTTGGAAATAGGTGAAATTTTTTAGACCTTTGAACACTTCATTCATCATATGTTGGAAAACACTTACATTATATGTTGGAAAACACTTTCAGCTGAGGCAAAACCTGAAAGGCATTCTAGCGAAATTGGAAAGCACCCTCCATCGTCATAAAAGCTGCCAAACTTTTCAACTCCTCATGCAACTGGATTTGGTGATATGCACTTTTGAGATTGAGCTTGGAAAAGTATTTTCCCCTTCTAAGCAGTAACATTAGCTCATTGACATTAAGTAAGGGAAACATGTCAGTAACTATGTTCTGATTCAGACTTCTTAGTCAACCATTAGCCTTTTTGATTATTACTACAGGTGAGACCCAAATAGAGGCCTCCACAGGTTCAATAATGCCTTCTCTCAACATATCTTATAGAATTTCCTTCACTTCATGTAGGAAGTTGGCTCTGTATGTACTATTTCAAAGTAAGAAATAGCATGCACAGAGTCCAGGGGTTCCCCTTAGAGGTAAGATAGTGGCAAAAAGAGATCATTCTAATGCTCTATTTTGTGTTAGTGTGGTCGAGCAGTAGGCTTATCAGAGGGTAGTGTTAAGCATTTGTTGTACACACACAGGCAATAAATGAGGAACCCACACTCAAAGACAATTCCAGGCCAATAGGTTTTTGTATAGAAAAATATATATTCTTAGTTTATTTTAAGAACCACAGGTTCAAGATGTACAAGTAATACTTCAAATGAAAGGTATTGCAAGTAGGTACTTTAGGAACTTTGAATTAGCAAAATAGCATATACAGTTTTCACACAAATGGCAATAAGCTATTTTAAAACTAGACTGCAATTATCAACAGTTCCTGGG
The DNA here is from genome assembly GCF_031143425.1 of Pleurodeles waltl. Classification (NCBI taxonomy): domain Eukaryota; kingdom Metazoa; phylum Chordata; class Amphibia; order Caudata; family Salamandridae; genus Pleurodeles; species Pleurodeles waltl. The sequence goes on from NC_090445.1 coordinate 169,320,621, forward strand.
AGAGGTAAGTGTTTGTTAGTTTTGCAGGTAAGTAAACCACTTACAGGGTTCAAAGTTGGGTCCAAGGTAGCCCACTGTTGGGGGTTCAGAGCAACCCCAAAGTTACCACACCAGCAGCTCAGGGCCGGTCAGGTGCAGAGGTCAAAGTGGTGCCCAAAACGCATAGGCTTCAATGGAGAAGGGGGTGCCCCGGTTCCAGGCTGCCAGCAGGTAAGTACCCGCGTCTTCGGAGGGCAGACCAGGGGGGTTTTGTAGGGCACCGGGGGGGACACTAGTCAGCACAAAAAGTACACCCTCATCGGCACGGGGGTGGCCGGGTGCTAAGTGCAAACAGGCGTCGGGTTTACAATGGAGTTCAATGGGAGACCCAGGGGTCTCTTCAGTGAAGCAGGCAGGCAAGGGGGGGGCTCCTCAGGGTAGCCACCACCTGGGCAAGGGAGGGGGCCACCTGGGGATCACTTCTGCACTGGTGGTCGGATCCTTCAGGTCCTGGGGGCTGCGGGTGCAGTGTCTTTACCAGGCGTCGGATTCTTTTGAGCAGGCAGTCGCGGTCAGGGGGAGCCTCTGGATTCCCTCTGCAGGCGTCGCTGGGGACGCTCAGGGGGGTCAACTCTGGCTACTCACAGGGTTGCAGTCGCCGGGGAGTCCTCCCTGTAGTGTTGTTTCTCCGCAGGTCGAGCCGGGGGCATCGGGTGCAGAGTGCAAAGTCTCACGCTTTCAGCGGGAAACATGTGGTCTTTAAATGTTGCTTCTTTGTTGCAAAGATGTTTCTTCTTAGGAGCAGAGCCGCTGTCCTCAGGAGTTCTTGGTCCTTTTAGATGCAGGGTAGTCCTCTGAGGCTTCAGAGGTCGCTGGACCCTGTGGAACGTGTCGCTGTTGCAGTTTTCTTGAAGTGGGGAGACAGGCCGGTAGAGCTGGGGCCAAAGCAGTTGGTGTCTCCGTCTTCTCTGCAGGACTTTCAGGTCAATAGTCCTTCTTTGTCTTAGGTTGCAGGAATCTATCTTGCTAGGTTCTGGGAGCCCCTAAATACTCAATTTAGGGATGTGTTTAGGTCTGGGGGGTTACTAGTCAATGGCTACTAGCCCTGAGGGTGGCTACACCCTTTTTGTGCCTCCTCCCTGAGGGGAGGAGGGCACATCCCTAATCCTATTGGGGGAATCCTCCATCTGCAAGATGGAGGATTTCTAAAAGTCAGAGTCACCTCAGCTCAGGACACCTTAGGGGCTGTCCTGACTGGCCAGTGACTCCACCTTGTTTTTCTCATTATCTCCTCCGGCCTTGCCGCCAAAAGTGGGGCCATGGCCGGAGGGGGGCGGGCAACTCCACTAGCTGGAGTGCCCTGGGGTGCTGTAACAAAGGGGGTGAGCCTTTGAGGCTCACCGCCAGGTGTTACAGTTCCTGCAGGGGGAGGTGAGAAGCACCTCCACCCAGTACAGGCTTTGTTACTAGCCACAGAGTGCCAAAGGCACTCTCCCTATGTGGCCAGCAACATGTCTGGTGTGTGGCGGGCTGGTAAAACTAGTCAGCCCACACTGGAAGTCGGGTATGGTTTCAGGGGGCATCTCTAAGATGCCCTCTGGGGTGTATTTCACAATAAAATGTACACTGGCATCAGTGTGCATTTATTGTGCTGAGAAGTTTGATACCAAACTTCCCAGTTTTCAGTGTAGCCATTATGGTGCTGTGGAGTTAATGTATGACAGACTCCCAGACCATATACTCTTATGGCTACCCTGCACTTACAATGTCTAAGGTTTTGCTTAGACACTGTAGGGGCATAGTGCTCATGCACCTATGCCCTCACCTATGGTATAGTGCACCCTGCCTTAGGGCTGTAAGGCCTGCTAGAGGGGTGACTTATCTATGCCATAGGCAGTGTGAGGTTGGCATGGCACCCTGAGGGGAGTGCCATGTCGACTTAGTCATTTTCTCCCCACCAGCACACACAAGCTGGCAAGCAGTGTGTTGGTGCTGAGTGAGGGGTCTCCAGGGTGGCATAAGACATGCTGCAGCCCTTAGAGACCTTCCCTGGCATCAGGGCCCTTGTTACCAGGGGTACCAGTTACAAGGGACTTACCTGGATGCCAGGGTGTGCCAATTGTGGGAACAAAGGTACAGGTTAGGGAAAGAACACTGGTGCTAGGGCCTGGTTAGCAGGCCTCAGCACACTTTCAAATCATAACTTGGCATCATCAAAGGCAAAAAGTCAGAGGGTATCCATGCCAAGGAGGCATTTCCTTACACAACCCCCCCCCCAAACGAAAGAGGATGAGACTAACCTTTCCCAAGAGAGTCTTCATTTTCTAAGTGGAAGAACCTGGAAAGGCCATCTGCATTAGCATGGGCAGTCCCAGGTCTGTGTTCCACTATAAAGTCCATTCCCTGTAGGGAGATGGACCACCTCAACAGTTTTAGATTTTCACCTTTCATTTGCATTAGCCATCTGAGAGGTCTGTGGTCAGTTTGAACTACAAAGTGAGTACCAAAGAGGTATGGTCTCAGCTTCTTCATGGACCAAACCACAGCAAAGGCCTCCCTCTCAATGGCACTCCAACGCTGCTCCCTCGGGAGTAACCTCCTGCTAATGAAAGCAACAGGCTGTGCAAGGCCATCATCATTTGTTTGGGACAAAACTGCCCCTATCCCATGTTCAGATGCATCAGTCTGCACAATGAACTGCTTGGAGTGATCTGGAGCTTTGAGAACTGGTGCTGTGCACGTAGCTTGCTTCAGGGTGTCAAAGGCCTGTTGGCATTCTACAGTCCAGTTTACCTTCTTGTGCATTTTTTGGAGGTAAGTTCTGTGAGGGGTGTCACTATTGATCCATATCCCTTCACAAACCTCCTGTAGTACCCAGTCAGGCCAAGGAATGCCCTGACTTGAGTCTGGGTTTTTGGAGCTGCCCAGTCCAGAATAGTCTGGATCTTGGGCTGGAGTGGCTGAACTTGGCCTCCACCTACAAGGTGTCCCAAGTAAACCACAGTTCCCTGCCCTATCTGCCATTTGGATGCCTTGATAGAGAGGCCTGCTGCTTACAGGGCCTTCAAAACCTTCTTCAGGTGGACCAGGTGATCCTGCCAGCTGGAGCTAAAGACAGCAATATCGTCAAGATAAGCTGCACTAAAGGACTCCAAGCCAGCAAGGACTTGATTCACCAACCTTTGGAAGGTGGCAGGGGCATTCTTTAAACCAAAGGGCATCACAGTGAACTGATAGTGCCCATGAGGTGTGGAGAATGCTGTCTTTTCTTTTGCTCCTGGTGCCATTTTGATTTGCCAGTACCCTGCTGTCAAGTCAAAGGTACTTAAGTATCTGGCAGCACCTAGCTTATCAATCAATTCATCTGCCCTTGGAATGGGATGGGCATCTGTCTTGGTGACAGAATTAAGTCCTCAGTAGTCCACACAAAACCTCATCTCTCTCTTTCCATCTTTGGTGTGAGGTTTGGGGACTAAGACCACTGGGCTAGCCCGGGGGCTGTCAGAGTGCTCAATGACTCCCAATACCAACATCTTCTGGACTTCCACTTTGATGCTTTCCTTAACTTGGTCAGACTGTCTGAAAATTTTGTTTTTGACAGGCATGCTGTCTCCTGTGTCCACATCATGGGTACACAGGTGTGTCTGACCAGTGGTTAGGGAAAAGAGCTCAGCAAACTGTTGCAGGACCTTCCTACAGTCAGATTGCTGTTGGCCAGAGAGGGTGTCTGAATAGATCACTCCATCAACTAAGCCATCTTTAGGGTCTGTGGAGAGGAGATCCGGGCGAGGTTCACTCTCAGCATCCTGGTCCTCATCTGTTACCATCAACAGATTCACATCTGCCCTGTCATGGAAGAGTTTGAGGCGGTTCACATGGATCACCCTTTTGGGGGTCCTGCTAGTGCCTAGGTCTACCAGGTAGGTGACCTGTCTTTTTTTTTTAGCACTGGGTAAGGGCCACTCCATCTGTCCTGAAGTGCCCTGGGAGCCACAGGCTCCAGAACCCAGACTTTCTGCCCTGGCTGAAACTCAACCATAGCAGCCTTTTGGTCATACCACATCTTCTGGAGTTGTTGGCTGGCCTCAAGGTTTTTGCTTGCCTTTTCCATGTACTCTGCCATCCTTGAACGTAGGCCTAGTACATAGTCCACTATATCTTGTTTAGGCTCATGAAGAGGTCGCTCCCAGCCTTCTTTTACAAGAGCTAGTGGTCCCCTGACAGGATGGCCAAACAGAAGTTCAAAGGGGGAAAACCCTACTCCCTTCTGAGGCACCTCTCTGTAGGCGAAAAGCAGACATGGCAAGAGGACATCCCATCTCCTTTTGAGTTTTTCAGGGAGCCCCATGATCATGCCTTTCAATGTCTTGTTAAATCTTTCTACAAGACCATTGGTTTGTGGATGGTATGGTGTGGTGAATTTGTAAGTCACCCCACACTCATTCCACATATGCTTCAGGTATGCTGACATGAAGTTGGTACCTCTGTCAGACACCACCTCCTTAGGAAATCCCACTCTGGTAAAAATACCAATGAGTGCTTTTGCTACTGCAGGGGCAGTAGTGGACCTAAGGGGAATTGCTTCAGGGTATCTAGTAGCATGATCCACTACTACTAGTATGTATTGGTTCCCTGAGGCTGTGGGAGGTTCAAGTGGACCCACTATGTCCACACCCACTCTTTCAAAGGGGACCCCACCACTGGAAGTGGAATGAGGGGGGCCTTTGGGTGTCCACCTGTCTTACCACTGGCTTGACAGGTGGCACAGGAGACACAAAACTCCTTTACTTTCTGGGACATGTTGGGCCAATAGAAATGGTTGACTAACCTCTCCCAAGTCTTGGTCTGTCCCAAATGCCCAGCAAGTGGAATATCATGAGCTAAGGTCAGAATGAACTTCCTAAACTCCTGAGGCACTACCACTCTCCTAGTGGCACCAGGTTTGGGATCTCTCGCCTCAGTGTAGAGGAGTCCATCTTCCCAATAGACTCTATGTGTTCCAGTGATTTTTCCTTTGGATTCTTCAGCAGCTTGCTGCCTAAGGCCTTCAAGAGAGGGACAGGTTTCTTGCCCCTTACACAACTGTTCCCTTGTGGGTCCCCCTGGGCCTAGGAGCTCAACCTGATAAGGTCCTAATTCCATGGGCTCAGTTCCCTCAGAGGGCAGAACTTCTTCCTGGGAAGAGAGGTTCTCTTTCTCTTGTTGTGTTGAAGCTGGTTCCCCAGTCTTCTTTCCTTTTCTCTTGGAGGGCTGGGCCCTTTTTCCAGGCTCCAACACCACTTTTTCACCCCAAGCCTTGCACTGTGCCCTTGTCTTGACACACACCAGTTCAGGGATACCCAGCATGGCTGCATGGGTTTTGAGTTCTACCTCAGCTCATGCTGAGGACTCCAGGTCATTTCCAAGCAAACAGTCTACATGGATATTTGAGGAGACCACCACCTGTTTCAGGCCATTGACCCCTCCCCACTCTAAAGTTACCATAGCCATGGGATGTACTTTAGTCTGATTGTCAGCGTTGGTGACTGGATAAGTTTGTCCAGCCAGGTATTGACCAGGGGAAACCAATTTCTCTGTCACCATGGTGACACTGGCACCTGTATCCCTCAGGCCTTCTACACTTGTCCCATTAATTAAGAGTTGCTGCCTGTATTTTTGCATATTAGGGGGCCAGGCAGCCAGTGTGGCTAAGTCCACCCCACCCTCAGAGACTAATGTAGCTTCAGTGTGAACCCTGATTTGCTCTGGGCACACTGTTGATCCCACTTGGAGACTGGCCATTCCAGTGTTAGTTGGAGTAGGGTTGGGACAGGCCTTGTCTCCAGTTTGGTGTCCCTGCTGATTACAGCTACGACACCAGGCCTTTTTGGGATCAAAGTTTTTACCCTTGTACCCAAAATTGGATTGTGAAGATGCTTTGGACCCTCCCTCCTGAGCAGGTTTTTGGGGCCCTATAGAAGACTCTTTACTTTTTCCCTTGGATGTCTCAACACTCTTCCCCTGGGGAGTCTTTGTGACCCCTTTCTTTTGGTCACCCCCTGTGGAAGTCTTGGTCACCCTAGTCTTAACCCAATGGTCCACCTTCTTTCCCAATTCTTGGGGAGAAATTGGTACTAGGTCTACTAGATGCTGATGCAGTTTTTCATTGAAACAATTACTTAACAGGTGTTCTTTCACAAATAAATTGTACAGCCCATCATAATCATTTACACCACTGCCATGAATCCAACCATCCAGTGTTTTAACTGAGTAGTCAACAAAATCAACCCAGGTCTGGCTTGAGGATTTTTGAGCCCCCCTGAACCTAATCCTGTACTCCTCAGTTGAGAATCCAAAGGCCTCAATCAGGATAGCCTTCATGCGGTCATAGGATTCTGCATCTTTTCCAGAGAGTGTGAGGAGTCTATCCCTACACTTTCCAGTGTACATTTCCCAAAGGAGAGCACCCCAGGAGGAGAGCACCCTAGTGAAATCTGTTTACTTTTCTGGTTGCACAAGCCCTCTCAAAAGCTGTGAAACATTTGGTGATGTCATCACCATCTTCATATTTAGTTACAATCCCTTTTGGGATTTTCAACATGTCAGGAAAATCTCTGACCCTATTTATGTTGCTGCCACCATTGATGGGACCTAGGCCCATCTCTTGTCTTTCCCTTTCTATGGCTAGGATCTGTCTTTCCAAAGCCAATCTTTTGACCATCCTGGCTAACAGGAGGTCATCTTCATTGAGGCTGCACTCAATGCTTCCAGAGTTGCTGGACTCTCCTGTGAGAGAAGCAGCATCTCTGACTATCACTTGTGGAGACAGGGTTTGAGGAACCCTGGTGTCCCTAACGAGGAGTGGGGGTGGGAAATCCTCCACATCACTAGCTTCCCACTCTGAGAGGGTATCCTCAGAGGGGTTGTTTTTAGCAAACTCTGCCAAAAGCTCCTGGAGCTGTACTTTGGTAGGGTTTGAACCAGTCTTTATCTTTTTTATTTTGCAGAGAGACCTTAACTCTGACATCCTAAGATGCAGGTAAGGGGTGAGGTTGAGTTCCATCACTATCTCTTCTGCAGCAGACATTATGGGGGTCATCGCCGTCAGAACACCGCACCGCGGTCGAAAGACCGCGGCGGTGATTCTGACATTTGCCCTGGGCTGGCGGGCGGCCGCCAAAAGACCGCCCGCCAGCCCAGGGCAAATCAACCTTCCCACTAGGATGCCGGCTCAGAATTGAGCCGGCGGAGTGGGAAGGTGCGACAGGTGCAGTTGCACCCGTCGCGTATTTCAGTGTCTGCTGGGCAGACACTGAAATACTTTTTGGGGCCCTCTTACGGGGGCCCCTGCCGTGCCCATGCCATTGGCATGGGCACGGCAGGGGCCCCCAGGGGCCCGCGGCACCCCCTACCGCCATCCTGTTCATGGCGGGAGAGCCGCCATGAACAGGATGGCGGTAGGGGGTGTCAGAATCCCCATGGCGGCGGAGCGCGCTCCGCCGCCATGGAGGATTCAGACGGGCAGCGGAAAGTCGGCGGTACACCGCCGACTTTCTGTTTCTGGCCGCGGCTGAACCGCCGCGGTCAGAATGCCCAGCGGTGCACCGCCAGCCTGTTGGCGGTGCTACCGCCGACCTCCGCCATGGCGGTAATTACCGCCATGGTCAGAATGACCCCCTATGTTTCTAAAAGTTGGAATACTTTTTAAGAATCTAAAACTATCTCTAGAACTTAATTCAAACTTTTACAAAAACTTTTAAACTCTAAAAGAAATGCTAACAGGGACTAACACAAGACCCTAGCAGGACTTTTAAAAATTTAGAAAAATAGCTCAAATTTCAAAAATCAGTTTCTAATGACAATTTTTGGAATTTAGTCGTGTGATCGGGTATTGGCTGAGTAGTCCAGCAAATGCAAAGTCTTGTATCCCACCGCTGCCACCAATGTAGGAAGTTGGCTCTGTATGTACTATTTCAAAGTTAGTAATAGCATGCACAGAGTCCAAGGGTTCCCCTTAGAGGTAAGATAGTGGCAAAAAGAGATAATTCTAATGCTCTATTTTGTGGTAGTGTGGTCGAGCAGTAGGCTTATCAGAGGGTAGTGTTAAGCATTTGTTGTACACACACAGGCAATAAATGAGGAACACACACTCAAAGACAATTCCAGGCCAATAGGTTTTTGTATAGAAAAATATATTTTCTTAGTTTATTTTAAGAACCACAGGTTCAAGATTTACAAGTAATACTTCAAATGAAAGGTATTTCACTTAGGAACTTTAGGAACTTTGAATTAGCAAAATAGCATATACAGTTTTCACACAAATGGCAATAAGCTATTTTAAAACTAGACAGTGCAATTTTCAACAGTTCCTGGGGGAGGTAAGTGTTTGTTAGTTTTGCAGGTAAGTAAACCACCTACAGGGTTCAAAGTTGGGTCCAAGGTAGCCCACCGTTGGGGGTTCAGAGCAACCCCAAAGTTACCACACTAGCAGCTCAGGGCTGGTCAGGTGCAGAGGTCAAAGTTGTGCCCAAAACGCATAGGCTTCAATGGAGAAGGCGGTGCCCCTGTTCCAGTCTGCCAGCAGGTAAGTACCCGCGTCTTCAAGGGGCAGACCAGGGGGGTTTTGTAGGGCACCGGGGGGGACACAAGTCAGCACAAAAAGTACACCCTCAGCGGCACGGGGGCGGCCGGGTGCAGAGTGCAAACAGGCGTTGGGTTTACAATGGAGTTCAATGGGAGACCCAGGGGTCTCTTCAGCGAAGCAGGCAGGCAAGGGGGGGGGCTCCTCGGGGTAGCCACCACCTGAGCAAGGGAGAGGGCCACCTGGGGGTCACTTCTGTACTGGAGGTCGCATCCTTCAGGTCCTGGGGGCTGCGGGTGCAGTGTCTTTACCAGGCGTCGGGTTCTTTGGAACAGGCAGTCGCGGTCAGGGGTAGCCTCTGGATTCCCTCTGCAGGCTTTGCTGGGGGGGGGTCGCAGTCGCTGGGGAGTCCTCCCTGTAGTGTTGTTTCTCCGCAGGTCGAGCCGGGGGCGTCGGGTGCAGAGTGCAAAGTCTCACGCTTCCGGCGGGAAACGTGTGGTCTTTAAAAGTTGCTTCTTTGTTGCAAAGATGTTTCTTCTTTGGAGCAGAGCCGCTGTCCTCAGGAGTTCTTGGTCCTTTTAGATGCAAGGTAGTCCTCTGAGGCTTCAGAGGCCGCTGGACCATGTGGAACGCGTCGCTGTTGCAGTTTTCTTGAAGTGGGGAGACAGGCCGGTAGAGCTGGGGCCAAAGCAGTTGGTGTCTCTGTCTTCTCTGCAGGGCTTTCAGGTCAGCAGTCCTTCTTCGTCTTAGGTTGCAGGAATCTATCTTGCTAGGTTCTGGGAGCCCCTAAATACTCAATTTAGGGGTGTGTTTAGGTCTGGGGGGTTAGTAGCCAATGGCTACTAGCCCTGAGGGTGGCTACACCCTCTTTGTGCCTCCTCCCTGAGGGGAGGGGGGCACATCCCTAATCCTATTGGGGGAATTCTCCATCTGCAAGATGGAGGATTTCTAAAAGTCAGAGTCACCTCAGCTCAGGACACCCTAGGGGCTGTCCTGACTGGCCAGTGACTCCTCCTTGTTTTTCTCATTATCTCCTCCGGCCTTGCCGCCAAAAGTGGGGCCGTGGCCGGAGGGGGCGGGCAACTCCACTAGCTGGAGTGCCCTGGGGTGCTGTAACAAAGGGGGTGAGCCTTTGAGGCTCACCGCCAGGTGTTACAGCTCCTGCAGGGGGAGGTGAGAAGCACCTCCACCCAGTACAGGCTTCGTTACTAGCCACAGAGTGACAAAGGCACTCTCCCCATGTGGCCAGCAACATGTCTGGTATGTGGCAGGCTGGTAAAACTAGTCAGCCCACACTGGAAGTCGGGTATGGTTTCAGGGGGCATCTCTAAGATGCTCTCTGGGGTGTATTTCACAATAAAATGTACACTGGCATCAGTGTGCATTTATTGTGCTGAGAAGTTTGATACCAAACTTCACAGTTTTCAGTGTAGCCATTATGGTGCTGTGGAGTTCATGTATGACAGACTCCCAGACCATATACTCTTATGGCTACCCTGCACAATGTCTAAGGTTTTGCTTAGACACTGTAGGGGCATAGTGCTCATGCACCTATGCCCTCACCTATGGTATAGTGCACCCTGCCTTAGGGCTGTAAGGCCTGCTAGAGGGGTGACTTATCTATGCCATAGGCAGTGTGAGGTTGGCATGGCACCCTGAGGGGAGTGCCATGTCGACTTAGTCATTTTCTCCTCACCAGCACACTCAAGCTGGCAAGCAGTGTGTCGGTGCTGAGTGAGGGGTCTCCAGGGTGGCATAAGACATGCTGCAGCCCTTAGAGACCTTCCCTGGCATCAGGGCAATTGGTACCAGGGGTACCAGTTACAAGGGACTTACCTGGTTGCCAGGGTGTGCCAATTGTGGGAACAAAGGTACATGTTAGGGAAAGATCACTGGTGCTGGGGCCTGGTTAGCAGGCCTCAGCACACTTTCAAATCATAACTTGGCATCAGCAAAGGCAAAAAGTCAGGGGGTAACCATGCCAAGGAGGCATTTCCTTACACTTCACTCCTCACAGTCACCAGCACCCATCTCAACGTGTGCATGTTTACAAACAATTTTATGGACATATCCCTTCGGGTGTCCTAATCTGTCACTAATCACATCACCCACATCATCCAACACATCAGTCATATCAATATCGTCCACCATCATAATCTGACCTGGAGCATACAGATTAATAATAATGTGTAGGTCCTACTGAAACACTCATCCCAATATTGGTGGGTCATATTCTGACACATACACCTTTCCCTCAATTTGTCTTGTTAGGGACTTGATCCGGGCCTGGAAGTATACCAATACATCAATCCTTTCTCCTTTAGGATTGATGTCTTTGGGCATCAACGCTACATGAGGCCACTCCTTCTCAAACATTTATATTGGAACAAAAGTATATAAAGATCCTGAGTCTACTACCAGATCCACTTTCCTGTCTTTCACCACAAAGGACACCTTAGATCTGGCTTTACTTCCCATATCATCTCCTTCTTGATACAATATCAGTACTTGGTCTTTCTGTCTGTCTTCCCATGCTTCTTCTTTGACCACTGCATAAGACTTGTTGACCTCCTTACATATGAACCATATTGTCCTTTGCAACCACATTTCCTGCACTCATTATTTGCAGTATAACACAATTTTGAGTCAGCGGAAAGAAACACCCTCAAACACCTATAACAAGATTTGAAGGGTTTGGAATATGCACTGCTTTCTTTTTGTAATGTATTATTTAGTCTGCTAGAATTAACTATGCACACGTTCTCTTGAGGATCCTACTTCTTGCTAATTACAGATACATCATCTCTGCTGCTTGACAAGTCTTTTTTTGCACATCTCCTTCACACACAACTCTGATTCCTACTACCTTAGTAATACTGAGTGCATCTTTTAATTAAGGTTTCTTCGCTGCCCATAAGTGCTCTTGAGTTTATTTACTCCTATATTGGACAATCAACTGATCCCTAATACGTTCTTCTGTCATTTTATCAAAGCAACACTTGGCAGAAAGTTCACGTAGGCTAGATTTAAAGTCTTCCAGTTCTTGCAGTCAGTACACTCTGCTGCCCCAGTATTGTGACCTTGGGCTCAGCTCCATCAGTGGACCTCCATTCACACACTCCAAGCCATCAGCTGTGCCAGTGCCAGAAACCACATGCACGCTGTCTGCCAGAGCATCTCAGTTCTTGCAGTCAGAACACTCTGCTGCTCCACTACTGGGACCTTGGGTGCAGCCCCATCAGTGCACCTCAGTTCACTCACTCCAAGCCCTCAACCGTGCCAGTGCCAGGAACCCTATGCACAGTGTCTGCCAAAGCACCTCAGTTCTTGCAGTCAGAGCACTCTGCTGCTACAGTACTGGGACCTCCGGCGCAGCTCCATTAGTGCGCCTCTGTTCACATACCCCGATCCCTCAGCTGTGCCAGTGCCAGGAACCCCACGCACGCTGTCTGCCAGAGCACCTCTGTTCTTGCAGTCAGTACACTCTGCTGCTCCAGTACTGGGACCTTGGATGCAGCTCATTCAGTGCACCTCCATTCACAGACTCCAAGAGCTCAGCCATGCCAGTGCAAGGAACCCCACGAACGCTGTCTGCCAGAGCACCCCAGTTCTTGCAATCAGTACACTCTGCTGCTCCAGTACTGGGAACTCGATCAAAGCTCCATTAGTGCACCTCCATTTACACACTTCAAGCCCTCAGTCATGCCAGTGCCAGGAATCCCACGTACACAGTCTGCCAGAGCACCTCGTTTCTTGCAGTCAGTACACTCTGCTGCTCCAATACTGGGACTTCGGGCATAGCTCCATTAGTGCACCTCCATTCACACAATCCAAGCCATCAGCTGTGCCAGTGCCAGGAACCCCATGCACTCTGTCTGCCATAGCACTTCCAGTTCTTGCAGTCAGTACACTCTGCTGCTCCAGTACTTGGACCTCGGGTGCAGGTCCATCAGTGCATCTCCATTCACACACTCCAAGCCCTCAGCTGTGCCAGTGCCAGGAACCCCAAGCACACTGTCTGCCAGAGAACCTCAGTTCTTGCAGTCAGTACACTATTGTGCCCCAGTACTGGGACCTCGGACACAGCGCCATCCGTGCACCTCTGTTCACACACTCCAAGCCATCAGCCGGGCCAGTGCCAGTGCCAGGAACCCCATGCACGCTGTCTGCCAGAGCACCTCAGTTCTTGCAGTCAGTACACAATGCTGCTCCAGTACTGGGACCTCGGGCACAGCTCCATCCGTGCACCTCTGTTCACACACTCCAAGCCATCAGCTGTACCACTGCCAGGAACCCCACGCACACTGTCTGCCAGAGCACCTCAGTTCTTGCACTGAGTACACTCTGATGCTCCAGTACTGGGACCTTGGGCACAGCTCCATCAGTGCACCTCCGTTCACACACTCCAAGCCCTCAGCCGTGCCAGTGCCAGGAACCCCACGCCCGCTGTCTGCCAGAACACCTCAGTTCTTGCAGTCAGTACACTCTGCTGCTCCAGTACTGGGACATTGGCGCAGCTCCATGAGTGCAACGTCATTTACATACTCCAAGCCCTCCGCCCTGCCAGTGACAGGAACCCAATGCATACTGTCTCTCAGAGCACCTCAGTTCTTGTAGTCAGTGCACACCGCTGCTCCAGTACTGGGACTTCAGGTGCAGCTCCATTAGTGCACCTCCGTTCCCACACTCCAAGACCTCAGCCATGCCAGTGCAAGGAACCCCACGAACGCTGTCTGCCAGAGCACCTCAGTTCTTGCAGTCAGTACACTCTGCTGCTCCAATACTGGGGCCTTTGGCGCAGCTCCATCAGTGTACCTCCATTTACACACTTCAAGCCCTCAGTCATGCCAGTGCCAGGAATCCCATGTACACAGTCTGCCAGAGCACCTCGTTTCTTGCAGTCAGTACACTCTGCTGCTCCAATACTGGGACTTCGGGCATAGCTCCAATAGTGCACATTTCTTCTCAGTACAAAGGCTCACCCACACGCCCTTCAGAACTCCTCGCTTCTGTAGTTGAGAGGCCACTCCCATGCTGGGCACACACTCACAGCTTCACCAGGGGACCTCCAGACTAACACTTGGCAATACTGGCACACCAATACTAGCTTCCACACATAGCTCCATTAACATATCTCCCTTCTGACCTTGTGTGCCCTTTACTATTCCAGTACTGTAGCCCACATACAACTCTGTCAGTGGTGCTCAACCCTAACCTGCAGCACCCCATTATTCCAATACCAGGAATTACACAGCACTCAGTTTCTCAGATCCTCAACCGCTGCCTTTCTGTTATTCCAGCACTGGGCCGGAACACAGATCTGTCTATACCCCCAATCCTGATCTGAAGCGCTCCAATGTTGCTGTACTGGAGTTCACATACAACTCTGCTAATGCACCTCCTGCTGTTCTGCAGTGCTCCCTGCTGTTCCACACTCTGACTTCTGTTTGAGGATGTTGGGGAGATAATTAAATCTATTCTTGGCTGCCATCTTTATTTGGGAGGGTCTGTTTCACCTATCTCACTCCGTTCTTTCTTTTACTCTGTTTACTATCAATGTTTCTCACCCACTTTTCTCTTTCCAGCTCCTAAAATCCATGTTAACAGTTTCGCTGCTTGTTTCTACTTCTCTCTTTTTTTTTATTTCCCTCTTCCTCTTGCTACCTCCTCTTTCAAACTCACAAAAACTTGGTTATTTCTTTTGTTGTTTCGTTCCTCTCTTTTTTTTCATCAGGCGTTCATTCTTTCACTGCTTTTTTCTTTTCCCTTCATTCTTTCTTTGTCTTTTTTATTTGCTCTTTCCTTTGACTCGTTATGCATTCTTTCACTTTTTTAGATCTTTCTTCCTTCCTTTCTCTGGTGTTTTTCTTATCTTTATCTGTCAATTCACAGTTTACCATGAATCCCTTGTTTTCCCAATTGTATGTGGAAGCCACAGGTTACTTGTTAGGATCTGAAGTGTCAAAGTGGCTTTCCCATTCTGTGCCTGTGGGAAATGTGTCAGTACATACATGCCTTGCTTCTTTTGCTGCTTGTTTCTCTCACCATCTCTATTTTTTCTCTAATGTTCTTTTTTCTCTTTCTTTTCAAACTTCTTTCATTATTTTTTCCTCTTTAGCTTTTGTTCACTAGTTTCCTTCCCTTTTTTCTTTTGTCTCACACGTTTGCTCTGTTTATTCTTAGTTGTGTTTTCATTTTCTCTTTCTTTCTTTCTTTCCCTTCTTTCTTTTATTTCTTTGCAATCCATTCTCTTTGTTCATGTTGTCTGTTGTATTACTTTTGCTTCTCTTTTTCTGCCCCATCCGCTTTCTCAATGAGGCCTAGTTATCAATGAAGCAACAGGTGCAGTGGCACCAGGGCCCAGAGACCTACGGACCTCACTCAACTCTAATTACTGCTGTATGTTTCTACCAAAATTCCAGTCAACCATTTTCCTTTCTTACTTCAGGGTCCATCACACAGTAACTACGCCACTTGTCCTGTCCATCTTTACTCCCAGCTCCCTTTTTCCTTTCAACCTCCAATCTGTCCCAAATTATAATTTTATTATGGTGTTTTGAGCATTACACCATAATGCCAAAAGTTTATTTTTGATATAGGTTTATATGATAGTTGTATATGCTTTAGGATAGAGGAAGAAGGTAAATGGAAGTGCCTTAGTTAAATGCTGGGTCACTGGAATTATATGGCAGGAAAAAACGACATTATGAGGCAATGCTGACCAATTTATGTGGCAAGAAAAGCCCAGGTATGAATTTACAATGCCAATAACTCTAACTCCAGAAAATGCGAGACCTATTATATTGAAAACGCTTGTTTCTATAAGCCTCTGTGTCAACTCCTCCTCCTCCTTTTTCTTTGCCTGAAGCTTTTACGACCAACCAGCATCTCTGTTCATTCTTCTGTTCTGCCTGTACAATATTGCAATCTAGACCCTATTACGCCATTCTTACTCATCTAACAAGAACTGTGTATCATCACAGTCTTCATCTATTTTTTATATTCTAATTTCCCCTGAACATCAAACAGTGAAAATCATGTAATTACATTCAAAATGTAAAAGTAATCAGGAGGGGATGATCTTCCCCAAATGATCATCAGGTGGGATAATCTTTGCCTCTGTGTCCTTAAAAAATCAACACTTCTCTTCTTGATAGGTAGGATATTTTACATTCTTTGTGAGGACCGATGTGAGAATTATGTGGCAATATAGAAAGATGAATTCCCCTTATCAACTTACAGACCTAAGGATGTTCTCACACCGGTATCCCATTCAGCAGGAAGTGGCACGCTGAAATGTCAGCCCAGGGCCTGAGTCAGGCTGCAATGATACATTCCTTGTATATTGTTTTCTGGTTTTCTTTTCGTGTCATGTTCAATGACCTGTTTCTTTTGCTGATGGCATCTACCAGTTGCATACAAATCTCATGCGCAGGCAAGATGCCCCTTGCCCAGTGTTTAGCCTGGAATTGATAACTGTATGAATGTTTAGTGCTTTACCTTGATTGCAAATAGGAGGACATACAGATGCCCTGTTAAACATGTCAGATATAGGGGGTCATTCCGACCCTGGCGGTCAAAGACCGCCAGGGCCGCGAATGACGAAAGCACCGCCAACAGGCTGGCGGTGCTTCCTAGCCCATTCTGACCGCGGCGGTAAAGCCGCAGTCAGAAAACCGGGGCCGGCGGTTTCCCGCTGGTTTACCCCCGGCTGGGCGAATCCGCCAGGGCAGCGCTGCAAGCAGCGCTGCCTTGGGGATTCTGACCCCCTTCCCGCCAGCCTGTTTCTGGCACTTTTCACCGCCAGGAAGAGGCTGGCGGGAACGGGTGTCGTGGGGCCCCTGGGGGCCCCTGCACTGCCCCCAGGGCCTGTGGCATGGGCAGTGCAGGGGCCCCCAGGGGCCCCACGACACCCGTTCCCGCCATCCTGTTCCTGGCGGTTTCTACCGCCAGGACCAGGATGGCGGGAAGGAGGTCGGAATCCCCATGGCGGTGCTGCGAGCAGCGCTGCCATGGAGGATTCTTTGGGGCATGGGTAAGCCGGCGGGAAACCGCCGGTTGCCCTTTTCTGACCGCGGCTTTACCGCCGCGGTCAGAATTGCCCCTGAAGCACCGCCAGCCTGTTGGCGGTGCTTCCTCCGACCCCGGCCCTGGCGGTCCATGACCGCCAGGGTCGGAATGAGGCCCAATGTTTGTGGATGGCCCTGCAGAAAGGGCCATTTTCCATCATTACCCGATTGAGTTTACCCATTTAACTCAAAGCAAGCCAGAAACCCGGTGTAGCACTGTGATTGTTTGTAGCCTGTGTAATAGTGTAGCCTGGAACATTACAAATTACAGCTGGAGTTAAAAACACGCCTGATGACATGAGCCGACCCTATGCATCCTCTTAAAGTTGCAGATTTCTTCTGCAACCCTGAGGCTGAGAGTGAACCTTTCATCAGGCTTTCTTTCCTCAAATCTCTCTCAAGTTCCAAAATTTGGATGATCTTCAGTTCGTGGGGCCCTAGTTTAACCATGCCTAAAAATCTAGCCAGACTTGCATCCTTTACATTGAAGGATTCAACAGGTGGTGCTGAGCAGGCTACTGTCATGCTGGAAAAAGATTCTTCAGACTTGCCTTATTCTGAATGAAAGGCAATGACCAAGTTGGAGTCAACAAACACAATGTTAAGAAACCTGGTTCAATAGATTGGCTTTGCCAGGAGTTCAGTTGTCTTTTCACTCACAGAACCGTCAGTGAATCAATCCAGATAATTCTCTAACTTTATATTGGAAAAACACTATAAAGTGGGACTTTACTCAGAATAAGTACAAGTGGTTCATATACATTCAAGCAATCCATTCATAATTTTTTATTTGATTAATTATAACACTCCACCCAAGCACAAACGCTGAAAGTCTGTTATTTCTTAATTTCTTTACAAATAACTGATGCATCTGACTCCGCAAAAAATAAAGCATTGTTCTTCATAAGTTGTTCACATCTTCTATGTTGGCAGTTTTTTACACTGTACAAAAGGAGCCACAGTCATCTCTGATTGAGTCTTTTACCCATATTTTGTTACTAGGAAAGAAATTTTAAAACACTATATAGCACCATTTTACAGACAAACACATTTTGGCACTGTTTTATGACTGGCGTTAGCCAAGACCTTTTGATTTTACTAAAATAATATGTATAATCTTCTTCATTAAAGGGGCTTTAAATCCTTTCTCTTCATCCATTGGTCTGTTGTTGTTTCTTTCATGTTTTTCTTCTTCCCACTAGAGTATACAGCATTGGGCAATGGGTTGGCCCTGCTTAAGCCACTGGTTAACTTCACATTGAATGACTGCATTTTGCGCTTTTACAATGAGCACATCCACACACGTTAGTTTCGTTCAGTGCCAGTGTTTTTGT
Source organism: Pleurodeles waltl (assembly GCF_031143425.1). Classification (NCBI taxonomy): domain Eukaryota; kingdom Metazoa; phylum Chordata; class Amphibia; order Caudata; family Salamandridae; genus Pleurodeles; species Pleurodeles waltl. Next base: position 169,338,563 of record NC_090445.1, read on the forward strand.
TTTTACTTTATTACTTTAGTGTTTTCTTTGCTATAGCAGGATGCTTTTTACTAAATTTTCATGTGACCACAGGGCACATTCCAGCTTTATCAGCCATTGCTGTTGTAAATTCCTTTGGATTTGACCTTTGTTTACTTACCTGGCTGCTGCTTTTTTACAGCATAATATATTGTGTTCCTGGACTCAGTTCGACCAATGGTTCTTCAATAAATGTTACCAAGAAGAAACCCAAATTTCATTGTGTTTCATTTGCAACACACTTTTACTTAAATATAGGTGGGGTGTAATTTGGGTTTTAGTATCTATTATTTTATACTGTGAATCTTCTTTCAAAGCTTCTTTCCACATTTTTTCTTTCTTTTCTTGTTCCTGTCTTCTTTTCTTCTTCTTCTTCCTGTTGGACGTGGCCCTTTTTACAGGGCCATTCCCCAACTTTCTGCCTCCTTCCTCCTATTTTTTCTGACCAGTTTTTGTTGGCTTTAGGACTCTGGGCACTTTACCACTGCTAACCAGTCTACATTGAATTGCTGATTGGTACCTAGGGCTTGTAAATCAAATGCTACTAGTGGGCCTGCAGCACTGCTTGTGCCAACCACATAAGTAGCCCTGTAAACATTGCTCAGACCTGCCACTGCAGTGTCTGTGTGTGCAGTTTTAAACTTCCAATTCAACCTCACAAGTGTACCCACTTGCTGGGTCCAAACCTTCCCTTTTACTACATGTAAGTAACCCCAAAGTTAGGCTATAGGTAGTCCCATGGGCAGGGTGCAGTGTATGTTAAAGGTAGGACATGTACTGAAGTGTTTTACATGTCCTGACAGTGAAATACTGCCAAATTCAGTTTTCACTATTGCAAGGCCTCTCTCTTATAGGTTAACATGAGGACTGCCTTTAAATATCTTTTAATTGTAGTTTCCCATTGGCAGATAGAGATATGGAGTTTGGGGTCTCTGAACCCACAATTTAATAAGACATATTTTGGTAAAGTTGGTTTTCAGACTGTCAGTTTGAAAATGCCACTTTTAGAAAGTGGGCATTTTCCTGCTTAACCATTCTTTGCCTCGGTCTGCCTGTGGAATCCACGTTTGGGTCAGACTTGCAGTTGAGCTGTTTGTGAATTCCCTCTAGACACTGACACAAAGGGAGCTGGGGTGTAGCCTGCATATCCTGAGGCGTCTCCTGGGCTATAGTGGGGAGGAAGGAGCTGACACTTACACATGAAAGGGCTGTGCCTGTCCTCACACAATGCAGTCTCCAACCCCCTGGTGTGTGTCTGGGGTCAGGCCTGGGCAAGGCGGGATCTTGTGAACAACAGAGACTTTCCTTTGAACTTTGTCTACTTCAAAGGCAGAAATGGGAATAAGTAGTGGTCCCAAAGCCCCAGATTTTTAAATTACTCCTGAGCTCAAGAGGAACTTCGGTCAAGGGGAAGAGCTGAAGAGCTGGAGGAGGAGTACTATCCCTTTGCCTGTGCTTTGCTGAGTTGGCCTGCAGTTGTTGATGCTGCCTGAAAGAGGACAAAGATTGTACTTTGTGGTATATTCCTGCTTGTGAAGTGTCTCCAAGGGCTTGGGCTGAGTTTGCCTCCAGTTTTGAAGTCTTAGAGCCATCAAAGACTTCCTCTGCCAGCACCTGTACTCTGCTGAGACTCCCACCCTGCCGAGTGGTGCCCACTCCAGTCCCTGTGTCCTTGAAAGGTGAAGCTGGTGTGACCAAGACGGAAATCCACACACAGGAGCCGTGTGGGGAAAAATTTACTGCACCGCCTGCAACGGAGCTGTAAAAACGATGCACCACCTGCATGGTGGCTGAGAAATCGACGCACCACTTGCATCGCAGCTGGGAAATGGACGCATCACCTGCATCGCGGCTGGTGAAACGATGCAACACCCGCTTGCGGCTGCTGAAATTGATGCAAGCTCCACGCAGTGCACGCAGTTCCTCATCACCGAGTGGCCGAATTTCACACGCATCGTCGCTAAGAGTCAAAATTAACATGAACCTGCCCGGATCCGTGGTGCCTGTCCGGAACTTGATGTATCCCTCTCTTGCGGGAGAGGAAAAACAACGCATCACCTACCCGACCAGAGAAGAAACGACACACGGCCTCACTTCCGAATAAGGAATCAACTCATTGCTGACTTTTCTGACGCACGCTTGCCCGTGTGGCTTTATTTTTTAAACAAACCAGGTACTTGTGTAACATCAATGCATCCATTGTTTTCTATGGCGTAAGACTCATTTTAGTTTAAAAATTCATAACTTTACTTGTTTATGTTGGATTTTTGTAGTTTTGGTCTTGTTTGCTTTAGATAAATATTGTCTATTTTTCTAAACTGGGGTGTTGTCTATTTTGTAGTGTTTCACTGTATTACTGTGTGTTTTGGTACAAATACTTTGCACATTGCCTTTGAGATAAGGTTGACTGCTTGTGCCAAGCACCAAGGGGGTGAGCAGGGGTTATCTTAAGTGTGTATCTCCAATGCCCTGACTAAAGTGTGGTCCCTACTTGGACAGAGTGCAAACTGACTGCCAACTAGAGACCTCATTTCTAACACTTCCTTTCTTTCTTTTTTGCCTTCTTTCTTGCCTTTTGCTCTCTTTCCTTTTTTACTTTCCCTCTAACTTGTTTCTTTTTTGCATTCTTTCCTGTTTTTCTCCTTCTTTCCTGCTTTCTATCCTTTTTGCCTTCTTTTCTTTTATATTCACTTCTTTTCTTATTCTTTCCATTTTCCTTCTTACCTTTGTTATTTCCTTCTTTCCTTTTTTTGTTCTTTAATTTTTCATGTCTTTCTTTCTTTCTTTGCTTCTTTCTGTCTTTCTTTCTTTCCCTTTTTCTTTCTTTCTTTCCTTTTTTCTTTTTTTCCCTTTTGTATTCTGTCCCGCTTTTCTCTTCTTTCCTTCTTTTTTATCTTTTCTGCCTTCTTCCTTGACTTCTTTCTTTCCTTTGTGCCTTCTTTCTTTCTTTGTTGCCTTCTATCACTCTTTCTTTCATTCCTTGTTGCTTTTTCCTTAATTGTTTCCATCTCTGTCCTTGTTTCCTTCTTTCTTTTCTTTCTTTCATTTTGCCTTACTTCCTTTTTCTTTTTTCTTTCCTTTCCCTTCTTTCTTGCCTTCTTTCCCTTTTCTCTTTCTTTTTTCTTTCATTTTGCATTTTTTTTCTTACTTTTTTGCATTCTTTCCTATTTTCTTCTTCTTTCTTTCTTTAGGTCCTTCTTTTTGCCCTTTTCCTTCTTTTTTCCTTCCTTCTTCCTTCTTCCTTTCTTTCTTTTTTCTTTCTTTCTTCCTTTCCTTCTTTCTTTTTTTCCTTTTTTGAATTATTTCCACCTTTTCTCTTCTTTCCTCCTTTTTTATCTTTTCTGCCTTCTTTCTTGGCTTCTTTCTTTCTTCTGTGCCTTCTTTCTTTCCTTATTTGTTGCCTTCCATCACTCTTTCTTTCATTCCTTGTTGCCTTTTCCTTAATTCTTTCTTTACGTCTTTCTTTCTTTTTGTATTTTTCCTTCTTTCTTTCTTTCCTTCATTCCTTCTTTCTTCCTTTCTTTCTTCTGCTTTTGCCTTCCTCCCATTCTTCCTTCTTCACCTTCATTTCATCCTTCCTGCTTTTCTGAGGTGTTGTTATTTATTTGAGCTTTTAACCACCCTCACCTCACCTCACCTCACACCCATCACTATCACTCATTCATGGGCTTGCCTTTCAAAAATCCTTTGTTATCATTGGTAAATGCGTTACGTTTGTCCCTCCTTGGGGCGGTTTGGTTACCGCCTTGGACATCCACCCTGTTACATGGTTAATTGCACTTTTGCCAATACTTTTGACTGCAGACAAACGTTTTTTTCCCTTTGTGTGTCTCTGTCACGCTGATGCTCATGGCGGTCGTGGCCCGTTGAATTGGCTCGCTTATGTGAAACTGTTTTACTTTTAATTTTCAATTTATGTGGCAAGAAAAGTTGGTTAGGAGTGTACAACGGTAATAGCTCCAACTTGAGCAAATGCGAGACCCGTTGCATTGCAAATGCTTGCTCTTTCTTGCCTTCTTTCTTATAGGAAAGGGGCTTGCAGCCAATATCAGACCGACTGACTTTAGATCGCTGTTAACCAAGAACATTTGTTTTCACTTAAAATATGTACAACATAGTTACTTGTAGAGGTTTTTAGCAAGAGTTATCCATTAGTCTGTGATTGTGTACCTGTATTTTTGTTCTGCCAACTCCAGCATGCATCAAGAAGCAATGCGCCAGACCACTTCACTATGAGTTACAGTATGCTGCCCTTTCAAAAAGACCACGTCTACACGCAATGTAGTTTCTGTCAGTTCCGCGGATTGCTATGGTAATGAGCATTTTTTTTAGGCAAAAAAAAAACACTTTTGCCTTTAACCAATGGTTTTTAAATTTTGTAGAGTTGGTGATGGCCCAGAAGATTCCCGTACAATAATTCTTTGCATAAGCCACGACAAAAGAATATATTGCTGAAAGGCCGGCGGCCAATGCCAAACCTATTGTTCTTGCCAATTATTGTCTGTTCTTTGTTGACCCTTCAGCTAGAAACATTTTGTGTTTTATGAAATCTGTAAACTATGCAGGAGGTAGTGGATTGTGTGGCAATTGAAGAAATCTCATAATTATGCAGATAACAAAGTAGCACATGTCCTTTGCTACTGCCTGACACAATCTAGTGCATTTCCCGTGAGGGGTCCTGCACCAGGTCAGGACTCCGGGAGCCCCTTTTGAAATAACAATATACAAATATCTGACCAGGCCCTACCCCTGGCCGCACTCAAGTACAGATTTGTCACTGACCAAATGCTTGTGCACAGGCTATTTTACATATGTACATCTAATTTTGTGCATTCAAAATTCCGTTTTGTGAATTTGCAAAGGAACTTCCACCCCAAAGTTTCAAGTTGTTCTCCTGTCAGTCCTGTATTTTGTCAGCACAAATTGAAATCCAAAACTACAAGTTCAAAATGTAAACAAAAGAGCAACGATAGATGAGCTGCTCACATCTGGCAAAAGGCGTCTCCAAAGTACTGTATAAATTCATAAATATGCCTAAAGAAATTGTTCAGAATTCCAGAGAAGTTGTAACTCATGTATGTTTCGTGTACTGAAAGTACGACTTTGAAATAATTGATGTCATTACTGCAGAATCAAGTATTCCATAATACAACACGGAGGAAAAGTAATCTGATCCGCTTAGAATCAGAGAGACAAAAACATATTTTCTATGCCAAAAAATCCCAGCTTCCACCCCACACACACTTTCACATTTCCTGTAGATCTCAGGCCATTTAAATAGGCTCTGCCAGATTTGCACAGCAGTTTCTCCAGAACATCCAGTGAGCATAGACGTTCCCCTGTTAGGCTGTCCGCTGACAGAAGGGAGCAAGAATGAATTTGAAAATCATTCTCGTACTGCTAGCGCTCACCTTAGCCACCATCTTGGCGCTGGTCTGTGTCCTGCTGACTGGGTCGAAGACAGCTGCATGTGGCCCTGCATCTAAGAGTGACCTCTTGGCCAAGCACGATGACAAGAGCCTGGTCTTCTCGGACCTTAACCTCGCTGAGCTCTCCCAAGTCATAGAATACCTCCAGAGGAGGCTGGGGCCTGACCTCCTGGACTGCACCAAAGCCAGTCCCTCAGAAAATTGCCTTTACTCCATTGATCGTCAGCTCCCAAAAAAGCATGAGACTCTGAAGTTCTTGGATGGTGGAGGGAAAGCACCAGCGAGAGAGGCTTTGGCTGTGGTTTTCTTTGGGCAGCAACCTTTGCCCAATATCACAGAATTTGTTGTGGGCCCGCTCCCTTACCCAGCCTACCACAGAGATGTCACCCTGGAAAAATACAAAGATGGACTCCCCTACCACAGTAGACCAGTGACTGCCAAAGAGTACAGTCTAACCTACACATCCATTGGGCAGAAGTTGGATGACGCAGCACCACTATTTTTCAAGGAAATCTTGGGTGTCATCGATGACAAGGATTTGGCTGGTTTGCCCACAGCACCCAGAGGTTTTGAATCTGGAGACCGAAGCACTTGGTTTGCCTTATTCCAGAACACCCCTGGCAGTGGATATTTCATCCACCCTCTGGGGCTGGAGGTACTGGTGAGCCACAAGAGCCTAAACATATCGCAGTGGACCGTGGACAAGGTCTTCTACAATGGCCAGTATTACGACAGCATGGAAGAGTTGGAAACTCAGTACAAAGCTGGAAAGATTAAATCAGTCAAAATCACTAAATTACCTAATGGGGAAGAAATGGGATCTCTTAGAACCCAGTCAAAGACGATACTTGCTGTGCCATTTCATTTTGAACCCAACGGGGCACGTTACAGTGTCAAGAACAACCAGGTGGTTTTCCAATCTTGGAGATTTGCCTTCGGCCTCAGTGTATACTCAGGGATGCGTCTCTTTGACATCAGTTTTAATGGGGAAAGGGTGGTCTATGAACTAAGTGTCCAGGATGCCATCTCTTTGTATGGTTCAAATGCACCAGGTGGAATGATGACCAGATACATGGATGGTAGCTTTGGTATTGGGAGATTCACCTTCCAGCTCGTCAAGGGTGTTGACTGTCCCACTTTAGCGACCTATGTTGACTCACACTATTTCATGGATGAGGCTAAGCCTGGTGTGAACTTGAATTCCATCTGCATTTTTGAACACAATCCTGCCTTACCCTTGAGACGACACTATTCCAATTTCTACTCTGATTATTATGGAGGTCTTCCCAACTCAGCCCTGATCATCAGGGCTATCTCTACCCTGGGTAACTATGATTATATTTTTGATTTCCTCTTCTACCCAAGTGGAACCATTGAGTCACGAGTCCATGCCACTGGATACATAACCTCTTCGTTTTATTTTGCGGATGGCAATGACTATGGGAACCGAGTTGGAGAGCACACCTTGGGGACAATTCATACTCATTTTGTCAACTATAAAGCAGACTTGGATGTAGCAGGTACGTCTATGATTTGTTATGATGGGTAGGATGTAATAAGGTTAGAAACTTTACGGGGGGACATTTTTCCTGAGGAAAGGGATTTGATGCATAGATCTTACCACCTGGCGTCCGTCAGGTTGGGTGACTAATGTGCTGGTTAGTGGTTTTCTCAAATCAGTTACCAGAGGAAGGTCAAGTCTTGCACTGTTCTTCAATCTATGTGAGTATGTCCTTGGCTGTTGAGTCAGAGTGCTATTGTCCTTGTTATGTGTCCTTATTCTGTTTGTTTTCTAACAGAGATCAGACTTGCTTGGCAGAGCTTTTAGGTAGTGAAAACCTGTCATTTGTCAGGCAATTTATCTGAATATCGTGCTTCAAAATACACAGTTTCGCTCAAAACTGTCTCTGGAACAAAACCCTCAAGTGGACATGATAAAACTTTGGCTTTTTCATTTTTTGCTTGCATGGTGCAGTGTGGGTATTCAATCCCCACTGCTTTTAATGTTTACTAGTTGCCACTTGAGCACTGCTAGAGCCAGGAGGTCTGATCGTATTCCCACCTCAGCCCTGCAAAGTTTCCCAGGTGCATGTGTGATGTGCAGCTCCAGTCCATGTTTTTTCTCTGAATTCGGGATTTATCGTTTAGTTTATTCCATTATAAATCAGGACCCCAAGTCCCAGAATATATAGGAAAAAACTTGGACTGCAGCAGCACATCAGACATGGAGCTGGGAAACTTGGCAGCGATGCCACCTTTATTGGTGCTGCGTAAAGAACACAGCTCAGGTGTTGATAATTGTAATGTCTTCTTGCGGTACCTAGAAAAGTCTGCCACACGTTACTATGCTCTTGCCTGCTGGCGGCCACTTTTCCTTTTTCGTCCATGTTTTGCATGACCAATTGCGACTTCGATGTACGTTGCATTACGTAGTTACTATTAGTCTTCTGGTGACCACAACACGAGTGCTTAATTTGAGCCGGTGGTTGCCGGTGGGGTGCACCGGTACATATTTTTCTGCGTCAGGTAATTACTGCGGGCAAAAGACACATACGGGAAAGACGGAGGAAAGCAAGAAGGGAAAGCGCCACAGAGGGAGAAAGCAGAAAGAGTGAGCTGAAGGGGCTGGGAGTGGGTGTAATGAATTAGAGAGGCCGAGCTGGTTTTAGGATTACGCTGTCTCTGTAATCTGTGGCACGTGTAAATACAGCAGCCGAGTGATTCAGAGGAGAGTTTTGGGCACCTGTATGTTCTTACTTGAAATTAACGACTGTACAACACACTCTCTTTCAGCAAACCTTCCCTCCAGCCGTTCTGTTTCTGTGCTGCCTCAAGAAAGTTAACTCTTGGCGTTGCGGTTGGTAGCTGCCAGATGTATGTGCTTTCTTAATTTGGCTTGTATACTAAGTATTGATTCTTTCAACATGGTTTGGTTTGCTTAGCGCTCCCTGGTGTCTACATTGGTCTCAAGCACCTGCTCGAAGAGTTCAGTGGATTTATTCCAAATAAATATTTTAGCAAATGGTTCTTAACACAGTATTAGAGCGTCTATATTCTTCTAGAATAAAACGCTGCGTGTAGGCATATAATGTACATGAAGCCCAAAATGGCGGTGTTTCCCCACACATTCTCAGCTGACATTGCTAATGCACTGGTTGGCTCCACGCTGTATGCTCAGCTTCCCTATGTCCTTGCCTTTGTCAGGGACAGGTGGCTGGAAGGGGTCACTGGACGTGTGCGCTTTTGCAGGTGTAAGCAATCTTTTATCAACCATTCGGAGCAAGATATCAGGGGCCAGTTGTAGGAAGCACTTTGCGAGTCGCAAACGGCAAAATTTGCCGTTTGCGACTCGCAAATGCGTGTTTCCTATGCAGAAATGCATTTTGCGAGTCGTTACCGACTCGCAAAATGCATTTCCGAATCGCAAATAGGAAGGGGTGATCCCTTCCTATTTGCGATTCGCAATGGTATGCAATTCCATTTGTGACCGCTTATGCGGTCGCAAATGGAGTCGCAGTTACCATCCACTTGAAGTGGATGGTAACCCATTCGCAAACGGGAAGGGGTCCCCATGGGACCCCTTCCCCTTTGTGAATGGACCCCAAAATATTTTGAAAAAACAAAAGGTTTCGGATTTTTTGAAATGCAGCTCGTTTTCCCTTAGGGAAAACGGGCTACATTTAAAAAAAAAAAAAAACTGCTTTATTGAAAAGCAGGTCGCTAACATGGAGGCCTGCTGACTACAGCAGGCCTCCATGTTAGCGAGTGCCTATACTCGCTATGGGGCCGCAATTTGCGACCCACCTCATGAATATTCATGAGGTGGGTCATTGCGACCCCATAGCGAGTTGCAGTCGGTGTCTGAGACACCGTACTGCATAGCAATTTGCGAGTTGCAAATTGCGAGTCGGAAGGACTCGCAATTTGCAACTCGCAAATTGCTTCCTTCCTACATCTGGCCCCAGGCTCCTTGGATTGAGTTGTGCGACTGGCAGAGTGCCGGCACACGTTTCCTCTGTTAACATAGCCTTACTTTTCAAGCGTAATTCAGTTAGTAGCGCCTATGCAGTGCTTAATTTGTAAATAAAAAGGTGCCGGTGCCAAAAGCCCTCCTCTAAACTGCTGCAATTAAATGCAAGAACACGGAAACTGAGGGGCGTAATCCTGAAACCATCTCGGGCCTCTTCAGTCCATATAAAGCCTCTCCCTGCCCCTTCAGGTCACTCTTGCAGCTTCCTACTTCTTCCCTATGTGACGCTTTTTCGTTTTTCCTTTCGTCCGTCTTTCCCATATGTGTCTTTTGCTCGCAGCAAATGCTTGAGACAGAAGAATAAGCCCCGACCCTCAAAAATAAGTGCAGGTGATCGGCACCGGAAACAACAAGCACAAATTAAGCACTGCGCTTATATGTCCTCTGACACTGCGGTCACACCTCAGCGTCCAGCTATCAATGTGTATTTCATTGTCTACTGAAAAATAAGGGGCCACCAGAAGTCAGGCATGGGAGCTAGTTATCAATTTTACATAGAAACTACATGTGAAATAGATTGTTTTTTTCCTTCAATAAAATCGTATTGCTAATCACAGTAACATGCAGAATTTGTTAGCATGCATATATCCCAAGGTCTTCCATATATTTTAACGAATAACCTAAGACAAATGTGTCCTATTTCTCTTTTTCACAAAACAAAGGGGTTCAGCCTCCTGACTGTATTATCTGTCTCTGGAATAAAATAATCCGATCATTATAGACAGTATTAGCATTTTGACTTCTTGTTACAGAAAAAAACAGGCAACCAAATTGTCAAAATCCAGCCTGAAGTGTTGGTCAATCCGCTGCCTTTTTGGGGTGCAAGACAATTTTAGGTGGAAAGCATTTGATATTGTTTGGCATTGATGCACCAAGATTAGACTTCAAAGTGCCCACCCTTCGCAAAGAGACCTCGTGTAGCTGCAGATTTCTGTCTTTCCTGCTGATTTAGTCTTGTGTATATTTGCAGTGCAATGTTTTTGAGGCCTTTTTAGGTCGATCCTGCAGGCAGCACGCATGCGCTGTCACTTGATGAGCTTATGTGCCCATTACTTACCATTCCCAGCCTTCATTATCACTCTTCTTTGCTGCCTTCTAATTTGTCAGCACATGCGAGGTGTCCCTTCCTGCATCCTTTCCTTTTCTTTCTGTGGTACATGGACCAAGTTCAAAGTGCCCACCCTTCGCAAAGAGACCTCGTGTATCTGCTGCAGATTTCTGTCTTTCCTGCTGATTTAGTCTTGTGTATATTTGCAGTGCAATGTTTTTGAGGCCTTTTTAGGTCGATCCTGCAGGCAGCACGCATGCGCTGTCACTTGATGAGCTTATGTGCCCATTACTTACCATTCCCAGCCTTCATTATCACTCTTCTTTGCTGCCTTCTAATTTGTCAGCACATGCGAGGTGTCCCTTCCTGCATCCTTTCCTTTTCTTTCTGTGGTACATGGACCAAGTACAGATTGATTTTGCTTAATTATACCCCTTCACTACTTCTGCTGTTTTTAAGGATCTATTTTTTTTTTTTTGGCACTTTTTTTGGTAGCATAAATTCAATCTCCACCCAAAGGTATTGGAGTGCTTTACATGAGCACAAGTTACATTACACAAGTTCACATTAATTTTATGTATGCACGGGGAGATTACCTGATGTGCCCAAAATCACAGAATGTTGAGCCAAAACCATCCCTACTTGTTGAACAGGTGCCCACAACCAAGGTGTGCAGATTCCATAGTCAATAACCAGCTGCATCCTGGTATTAGAAGGTTTTTTCCTTCATAAATCATGTAATGAGAATAATACATCTTGTGTGGTGAGCTAGGTGCACATCAGATAGAAACAACTGAGCTCGCCTTTTTAACCTGCATCTAAGGATACCTGTTTTTGGCATATCACAAATCCGTGTCAGAGGGTGCTCAAGTTGATCCATGCATCTGTTCGTTGTTCCCCATGGCTGATAATTGCTTTTGCACATCATATCTAGTAGGCATAGATTTATGATGGGAAAAGGACACTTGCAAGGCCACAGTGCAAGGTGATGTGATATTAGAGAGGGCAGGGTCAGTGGGCATATCGCACCTGACAATTGAGCAATATGAAATCGCCAGATGTAAATCACTTAGGGCCAGATGTAAAAAAGGTTTTTACCCATTCTGTGTCTATGGGAAAAAGTGTTCGTACATATGGCCCTTAATGTATCCTAACTGCATGGACCCTGATATTCGTTACAGAAATTTGATGGGTCCTCATATCATCTCCTTGTATCATAAACTATTCTGGATCAAAGTTTCCTTCGGTACAATCTTTTTTTTCTTTTGAAGTTTGAAGCATGCACAGCAAGTTTACATCTGCATAGGCACTGACCAGCCAGTGGAAGACATTTGCACCTGACCACCAGTGCAAAATTACAAATTTTTGCTCTCGTCGGTCGGTGCAAATTTGGTGTGCAGTCCAAACTTATGCAAACTCTCCAATTGAATTTTCAATACTAGTGTGAAAAAAGCAGCTGTTCTAATTTCTGTAACCATTCCACTCTATATAGTGACAGAACAAACCATACCATACTATTCAATAACAGACCATACCATAGCATCTTTCATCTTTATTTCGATTATAAATATATAATCATAACATAATAAAACATTATAAAATAACATGCTCAGTATACCATGAAAGGTGCAAAAACTGCACATTATATTAAAAACCACATCGAAAAATAATTTGACAGTTTAAGAATTCATAACTTTGTTCCATTACAGAGCACTTTTCAGAAAGGAACAAACCACAAAGGGCACTATATGATCGCCTAGTAATTGCAAAGAAAGAAAGTCTGGTCTATATTGGCAAAAGCGTCTATACCTGAGAATAGGCAGCAGGAACTTTAGACGGGGAAGATATTAGAGCCTACAAAATAGAATTAAATGTTCCAAGGTCTGAGAAGAGTTGGGGCCACAAGGACAGAGCTCAATAAAATTCGGATTATACTGTCAAAGTGGGAAACAAAGGTGCAATCGAATTGTACCCAGGTGAAACTTTGTGAGGAGAGGACTATCCTAGGGATTCCTAAATCAGGAGAGATAGAGTTCAGGGCCAATCGTAGTTTTCCAAAGCAAATGAGCTCTCAAAGCAGGTCGCCCCAAAACCATATTCTCTCTGTTCTCTCTAATGTGGTTAAAATACAGTTCCTTGACCATCCTTCTATCACCTTTCTTTAGCAAGCGGGATGAACAGAAGAATTTAGGGTGACCCAAGGACTCAGCCAAACTCTTAATGTAGCAAAGCCACAGATTTTTATAGTCATGCTCTCACCCAAGACAATCCTGGATCACATCCATATTTAAGGCAGTCTGCTCTCCACTCCACACTGCAATCCACAAAAGCAACGGGGCAACTTTAGCAAGATCCAGCTCATCGTGCAGGAAAGTACTTAAGCTAGCAGGTCGCAGACCTAAAAGTCTTCTGCAAAAGCGGTTCTCCTCATGCTGAATGCTTAGACAGTTACGATAATCGCAAATAGCAGCACCATACACTATCACAGGGTGACATTACATTTTATACATTTGCAGCAGTGGCCGAATAGGTTTGCTGCCCACCATGGAAGCAAACCTAACAAGCATTTACAATGCAATGGGTCTTGCGCTTGCTTGAGCTAGAGCTATTAGTGTTGTAAACTCCTAACAGGACTTTTCTTGCCACATAAACTGAAAAGTAAAAGTAAAACAGTTTCACATAAGCGAGCCGATGGCTGTCATGAGTGCAAAGCAGACATACAAAAGGAAACAGAAGTTCGCTCGCAGTGAAATGTATCGACAAAAGTGCAATTATCCATGTTACCAGCAAAAGTGCAATTATCCATGTAACCGGCAAAAGTGCAATTATTCATGTAACAGTGTTGTGTAGCCATTTTAGTTATAGCTTCATACACGTTATTTTAGCAAACTAGGCTTGCAGTTGTGCACTTTAACCTAGACATATTTTATTCAGCTTTGTTTTTTATTTTAACAATAGCCACATTTGCCGTATTGTTTTATTTTCCCTATCGAGCTTTTCTTTGCCTTGGCCAGCACTGCGTTCTTAAACAAGACATTTTTTTCACTCTGTGCTTTTCTCAAGGCCGCAGTAAGATAGGTTGCTGCCTTTGTCTCTAGTGTTCATAGAAACATACACACTCTTAGTAGGGATCCTCTCTTGGAACATCAGCTATTTTACTATAAAAACACTACTTTGACCCATGTACGTTAGAGGGAGATTCCAGCCAGATGACCACGACTGTATGCTGATTGCTGAGTGCTTCGCTACAGCTGCTTATGTAGACTACAGGCCTCTTGCTCAGGTATGAGGGATGATGTCTTCCCAGGGGAACCTGAAGGGCAGAACTAGAGCTTAACATGCTGTGCTCTAACATAGCCTAGGTAGGAATTATTTTAACGATTCTAGTGACAATGTGGCAGTGTTGTTTTTATGCTTTACTCTCCTTGTCACAATTTCAATCCTGTCATGCTTTATCGCCCTAGCTATCGCAGTACATGCTTTATTATCCTAGATGCAGTTACTTCAATAAAACCTCATTGAATTTTATTCTGCCTCTGATTCTCCTTGTATATGTGAGACTAATTTAAACAAGAGAAATGGATGCGATCTGAGTGACCACGATTTCTCTGAGGAGTCAATTGTGTCATGCGCTCGGCTGCCCAATCATCCCTGTTCTTGGGCGGAGATGAGGCACTGCTAGTTAGCCAGAGCAAAACCCAGATTAGGCCGACAGGTGTCACCTGTAGTGGGTTCAGACTCAGTCTCCCACAGTGCAAGTGATTTTGCCGCCCAAATCTAGTAGTCTCATTAGGATAACGAGAGCCTATACGACAACATGGTCGATGTCATGCAAATTGCTCGACTACTGTCCAGCGAGATCGCGCTGCCTACGAAATAAAGAGAAAAAGTAGTCCAGAACCCATACGGATAACATGAAGCCTCAAATGTTTTCAGTAGTTGGCCGGTGTATCGAGGAGGGCTAAACACCAGAAAAGGCATGATGTATGCATGCCTTTCACTAATAAAATCAAGCAAATTTTAAAAGGCAAGCCCACAAACCAACCAAATTGATGGCCGTGACATGGGTTTGTTTACAAGCCCATAGAGAGATTACAACAGGGACAGAGCGCTTTGCGCGCTCGACCCTAAAAAGGAATCCAAAGGCTTGATTCAGATGTGAACAATGATTCGCAAGACTGGGAACCAAGGAGTTATGTTGGTCGAAGGTGACCCCTAAGTAAGGGAAGGTGGCCACCTTGGAAATTACCTTCCCCCTTTAGGGTAATGGGTCTAGGTTTGCTGATCCGCTTCCCACGGGCCATATAGTGTCTTTTAGCAATGTTTGTGTCCAGTTCCAGATCATCCATGAACTTAACAAATAAGTCTACCAGACACTTAAGCCCATTCAGGATCCGGAAAAGGAGAACTGTGTCATACGTGTATAAAAGAGACAGCACACGTATCGATTTCACCTTAGGCATGTCCTTCTCATTTGCTGCCAAAAAATAATTCAGACCATTAATATATAATAAAAATACGATAGGCACTAAAACACATCCTTGCCTAACCCTCAGAGGAAGGCCAAAAGAGTCTGTACATTTCCTCCCTGGCCTTATCTAACACATGCACTAACATCTGTATGGATGGCCTGTAAGAAATCAATCAGTGGCTGAGGCAGCCCAAGGTCAGCTAAAATACTCTATCATTTTGATCTGTTGACCCAATTGATGGCGCTACTCAAGTCCATGAAAGCTGGGTAGATTGCTCCCTTCTTAGATACAACATATTTATCAATTATTGAGTTGAGGTTCAGACATTGTTCCATAGCTCCTCTCCCTTCCCTAAACCGATATTGGGCTGGGAAAAGAATATTGTTGAGTTGCACCTAGTCTTCAATACGTTGCAAAATTACCCAACCCACAATTTTGACCACAAAGTCAAATAAAGGATGGGTCTCTAACAGGCCATGTCCTGCCTACTACCTTTTTTAAAAATAGGTACAATGACTGCAGATTTCCATGAGCTGGGAATATTGGATGTGGAAGTGGCAATTAGAATGTTAGTACAGGGGCCCAAAGTACAATGTCAGCTTTGTAAAGATCTAGAGGGACCTCATCTGGCACAGGCACTTTATTAGAGGGACTGGGCAAGATGGCAGAGAGAACTTCCTCCAACTCAAATAAAATGACTACTGGAAACTATGGTGCCCCCTCAGTGTCTGCCAAAACTCCACTGTCCCCTTATACATTGACCTTTGTAAAGTGTGCCACCCGCTGAGTAATGGTGTTGAGTGAACCTGTATCATTGGGGAAAGTCGAACAAGCCTGTTTCATATTTATGTTTTCACAAAAACCCTTGGTGTCCCTGTTGTTACAGGTGGCTATTAGGCACTCCATATCATTGCTTATTATACAGTGACATACCATATCATAACATATGATACAAAGACCCACCGTTCCATCTAATGACAGGCCAAACCTTCCTGTACTGTACAATGAAATACCATATCATACCATACAATATAATAACACACCATACCATACTATACAATGACAGTCCACACCGTAACATTCCATACAGTAAAAGACCCTACAGTACTTCACAAAAACAAGCCATACTATACAATTTCACACCATAGCAAACAATGCAATGACAGGCCATAGCATACCATACTATTCATTGACACACCATACCACATCATAACATTCTATGTTTATTAAACTGGGGAGTAATGTAATTTTTTAATGAGTCTTTCTCCCCTCAAAGCAATGTTCCACCATTCCTTCAGGTGTGCAGATTATTCTATGATACATATCAACTGAATTCATGTGTGATTGTGAATTACAAGGGTCATTACTGGACTGAGTGACATGGAGTGGAGGGAAGTGGAGCAAAGTGGTGTATCATGGAGTGGTGTAGAGTGCTGTGAATTGTCATGGAGGGATTAGAGTGTTGTAGAGTGGAAAGGCGCAGAGTGGAGTAGAGTGTTGCAAAGTGGAGTGGCATAGAGCAGAGTGGATTGTCAGAGTAGAGTGGTGC
This sequence comes from Pleurodeles waltl, assembly GCF_031143425.1. Classification (NCBI taxonomy): domain Eukaryota; kingdom Metazoa; phylum Chordata; class Amphibia; order Caudata; family Salamandridae; genus Pleurodeles; species Pleurodeles waltl. Next base: position 169,355,109 of record NC_090445.1, read on the forward strand.
AGAGCAGAGTGGAGTGGTGTAAAAGAGAGTGGAGTAGAGTGTTATAAACTAGAGTGGCATAGAGTGGAGTGGATTGTCATAGAGTAGAGTGGCATAGAATGGAGTGGAGTGGCGGAAAGTGGAGTAGTATAGTGGAGTAGAGTGGAGTAATGTGTCGTAGAATAGAGTGGCATGGCGTGGCATAGGGGGAGTTATGTAGAGGTAATGTGTGGTAGAGTGGATTGGCATAGAGGGGAACAGAGTTTCATAGGGTGGAGTATTATAGAGTGTAGGTTTGTACAGTGTTTTAGAGTAGAGAGGCCTAGAGTGAAGTGGCATAAAGTACAGTGGTTTTGAGTAGATTGGCGTAGAGTGCAGTGGTGTAGAGTTCAATCATTAGAGTAAAGTGTTGTAGAGTGTATTGGCAAAGAGTGCAGTGGCCTAGAGTAGAGTGGTGCAGCATGGAGTGCAGTGGCATAGAGTGCAGTAGCATAGAGTGGAGCAGAGTAGATAGCAGTAGTGTATAGTAGATTTTTCAGAGTAGAGTGGAGTGGTATAGAGGGAAGTGGTGCAGGGTAGAGTACAGAGGTGTTGAGTAGAGTGGTGTAGATTGCAGAAGCATAGAGTAGAGTGGTGAGGAATGTAGGGGTGTGGAGTGCAGTGGTGAAGAATAGATTGGAGTGACGTGGAGTGATGCAGAGTGTAGTGGTGTTGAGTGTGTTGGTGCAAAGTGCAGTAGACCGGCGTAGATTTGAGAGGTGCAGACTAGAGTGGTGTACAGTGCATTGGCATAGAGTAGAGTGGTACAGAGAGTAGCAGCATGGAGTACAGTAGAATAGAGTGGTGTGCAATGATGCAGCGCACAATGGTGTAGAATGGCATAGTGGGCAGTGGCGGAGAGTGCAGTCTTTCAGAGTAGAGCATCGTAGAGTGCATTGGTGTAGAGTACAGTGTCGTACAGTAGAGTGGGGCAGAGTAGAGTGGTGTAGCAGTGGCATAGGGTACAGTGGTGAAGAGTAGACTAGAGTGGCTTAGATTGCAGTGACATACAGAGCAATGGTATAGCGTGGGGTAGTATCCAGTGGCATTGTGTTGCACAGTAGAGTAGAGTATATTGGCATAGAGTGCAGTGCTGTAGAGTAGTTGGCGCAGAGAGCAGTGGTGTGGAGTGCATTGGTTTTGAGTAAAGTAATGTTGAGTGCATTGGTGTAGAGTGCAGTGGCATAGAGTGACATAGAGCACAGTGGTGTAGAGTGAAGTGGTGCAGCTTAGAGCAGAATAGCATAGAGTGACGCACCATAGAGTGCAGAGGTGTACAGTGCAGTGGCATAGAGGGAAGTGTTTCAGAGTAGAGTGAAGTGGTGTGGAGTGTAATCGTGAATGGTAGAGTCAAGTGGTGCAGGGTAGAGTGCAGTGGCAGAGAGTAGAGTGGTACAGAGAAGAGTAGAGTTGCACTGAGTGCAGTAGCATAGAGTAAAGTGGCTCAGAGTGCAGTAAAGTGGCATAGAGTGCAAAGGCATAGAGTAGATTGTTTCAGAGAAGAGTCAAGTGGCATAGAGTGGAGTGGTGCAGGGTAGAGTGGAGTAGTGTAGGGTAGAGTGCAGTGGCATAGAGTAGTGTGGTAGAGTGCACTGGCATAGAGTGCAGTGTTGCAGAGTAGAGCGGCATGGAGTGAAGTGGCGCAGTATAGTGGTGCAGTGTTGAGTGGAAGGGCCTAGACTGGAGTGATGTAGAGTGCAGTGGTGAAGAGTGTGGTGGTGCATAGTTGAGTAGTGTAGGGTGCACTGGCATAGAGTAGAGTGGTGCAGAGTCCAAAAGTGTAGAGTGAAGCGATACAGAGTGCAGTGTCATTGTGTGCAGTGGTGTACAGTAGATTAGAGTGGCACAGAGTGTAGTGGTGTAAAGTGTAGTGGTATAGAGAAGTATGGAGCAGAGTGGTGCAGAGTAGAGTGCAGTGGCACAGAGTGCAATGGTGTAGAGTGGTGCAGAGTAGAGTCACGTAGAGTTCAGAGACAGAGAAATCAGTGTTGCAGAATAGAGTGGTGAAGAGTGGGGTGGTGTAGAGTGCATTGGTGTAAAGTGCAGTGGCATAAGTGTTGCATAGTGGAGTATAGTGGTGTAGAGGTCAGTGGTACAGAGTAGATTAAAGTAAAGTGCTTTAGATTTGAGTATAGTGTGGTAGCATCCAGTGATGCAGAGGAGAGTGCAGTGGTGCAGTGCCGAGTAAAGTACAGTGGTGCAGAATGGAGTGGAGTGGTGCATAGTGGAATGGCACAGAGTGGAGTGGCGCAGAGTGGAGCGGCACAGAGTGAAGTGTGACTGAGTGCAGTGATGTTGATGACAGTGGCAGTGAGTGCAATGTTGTAGAGTAGATTTTTCAGAGTAGATTGGAGTGGTGCACAGTACAGTACAGTGGCGTAGAGTAGAGTGGCATGGAGTGCAACGTAGATTAGAGTGGCACAGAGTGGCTTTACATGAAGTGCACCGGCATAGAGTGGAGGGGTACAGAGTAGAGAGCATTAGAGTAGAGTGTAGTGGAGTAGAGCCCAGTATTGAAGAGTAGAGTGGCATAGAGTGGAGTAGCCCAAAGTGGAGTGGCAAAGAGTGTAGTGGTGCATAGTAAAGAATTGTGCGGTGGAGTGGATTGGCATAGAGTAGAGTTATTGTAGTAAGGCTTTTATTGAAGTTCAGTAGGATGGAATGGATAGCATTGTTACATAACAAAGTGCTAAAAAATACAATGTCATAGGATACCACCAAGAACAGTTATTTATGATAAACAATAATGAAAACAACAGCCGGCGGTCTATATCCAGACCTGGTAAACTTGTAATATAACTCCCTAACCACCCTCTGCTCTTGTGCTGGGCTCCAGTAAGTGATTCAAGATAGGTTCATAACAAATGATCTGTGCAAGTCCATGGTGCATCCATCCACTAGCTCAGAGCTCTCCCTACACCTCCCCCACCAAAAAGGGGGACTGGCGAGCACATTGTGTCACAGCATCTCGAGAGGTGGCCATTCCCTGTAGCTCCTTTAAATCAAATAACATGGCGGACCAGGCTCTCAAGTTATCCTCCAGCTTATCATGAGGATATGCCTCATTTGCACGTCCTCTGCAGTCACCCATTCAGAAACATCTCAGAGCCAAGCAGTATATGTGGGGTGCCTTTGACTAAGCCATTTAATCTGTACACGTCACTTTGCAAGCACCAAGCCAAGAAGGACAAACTTCCTACTGAGTTTGTTATTGGTGGGAAAGGGAAGCAGGCCTAACAGCACCTGTCTTATCTCCACTTGCACAGTCCACCCACTGACCCTGTTTAGGATTTGCAGTATTTCTTGCCAGGAAGGGGATAGGGACGGGCAAGCCCACACTATGTGTATAAAGTCCGCTGTTGGGTCCCTGCAGCGCACGCAACTAACCAATTGAGTGGTGTATATGGTGTGTAGGGTTTATGAGGTGAGGTATGTTTGGTATACGTAATTATACTGCAGTAACTTGAACCATGCATTAGAGCTGATGGTTTGTACTCCTTCATGGACCTTTACCCACTCCCTGGTCGCTAGGGTTTCCCCCAGCATCTCATCCCACTTGGCCTGTATGTTGAGTGTCGGCGCTGTGGGATCTTCGCATAGCCCCTTATAAATATGGGAAATCAATCTGCGTCTAGTACTGTTACCAGGCTGTTAGAGTGTGGTGGCATGTCAGGGAAGGTTGGCCACAACTCTCGCATTATGATCGAGGTCTTAGCATACTGGAGATATTGCACTGTACCCAGTGAAAAGGACTATGAGGCATAAAGTGAAGTGGTGTAGAGTGGAGTAGTGGTGCAGAGTAGAGTTCAGTGACAGTGTGGAGTGGTGTGGAGTGGAGTGGCACAGTGTGGAGTGGTGCAGAGTACACTGCAGTGGTGTGGAGTGGTGCAAAGTAGAGTGAAGTGGGGTAAAGTGAAGTATGCATGGTATGGTAGCGTATTGCCTTTGCAAACAACACATCTTCAATTGAAATGACAATTACATTTGCAGAGACATACAATTTTATTGATAGAAGATACAGCTCACAAACAATAATGTGTGGAAATGTCATGACCTAGAGTATTGATTTGTTTTGATTGTATTAAAATACTTGTTTCCACCACACTTTAGAATTACCAAAAAATGTACTTCATTTGTGCTTTTCTAATTCTGTTATATAGTGAAATGTCTGCACAGTTCATTTACAGACATTTAAATGTTGTTGTGTACTAGAACAAAAATACTGTGTACAGCCTTCCTCATATACATACCCATTAGCCACCATGATTGTCACATAAATATTCTCACTTTGAAGTCAGAGAAAGAAACACTAAGCTCCCTTGGAAGACAGAGTCTGACATTTGACCTCTGTCTTTGAATGCCCAGCAAATGTGACAAGATTAGAACAAAATATAAAGGCCTGTTTACAGAAATCGACCACTGGTGGGCAGTGGAAGGGACGAACTCAAGCTGGACAACCTAAGACAAATAGAGCCAGGAAATAGAATGCAAGCAAATGTGAGCTAGAAAGCCAGTGGTAAGCAATGGATGCACTGCATTCCCAGGAAAGCTTTTTAAATGTCCTCAAGCTGCCGTTAGCGAACCAGACAGCTACATTTTCTGTAGGCTTCAACCCAAAAATGTGTTATCTGCATGTTGCATGATGTGCTTTGCAGGAGACATGTTTACCCTCTATGCTATCTCGATTCAAAACTGGGACTAGACAAAAGAAACGTCTCCAGCAAGTGCATTAACCTCCAGAGTTAGCTTAGCATTTTTACTTGTTTTAATTTACTGGGCACACAAAGATCTATGCAGCTGGTCCCTTAACACCATAAGATATTTTAAAATGCAGACTTTGCAACCAATTAAGCAGAACAGATTTACTGCCACACTCCTCCTTGTTGCCAATTACTTTGTGGCAGAGTTTAAAAAATATAAATGTTTAAGTTGAGACTCAGCTTTTGCATTGGGACTGGCTCGCCTTTTTTGGAACAACTCAAACAGAAAATCTCATTTGTTAAATAATGTAATGCTCGCAAATGTGTTACTGATAGAATTGCTGAAAATATGTGGGATGTCTTAAGTTCTGATGTCTCTTCTCGTAAAGACACCTCCTGTGTCACATGGGTTGTGATGCCACTTTCTGTAATGCCCATGTGATGTCACACTCTGTGATGTATTGCACTGCGATGCCATATCCCATAATGCCACATGCATACGGCCTAACTTGGTTAGTCGCCCCACTTCCTTTTTTAGGACTTGTGCCATGCAGACGGCACAGATTTGCAGCAATTTATGCCATTAATGAAGAAATTGTTGCATCTCATTACACATTCAGAGTGAAACATGAATGAAAAGCCATCTGACCTGGTTAGAAAAAAACACACGTTCTGCGTTCTGTGCAAAAAAAATCTCAGATCCTCCCTCCAAATTCACCTATAGAAAACAAGTGAAGCTAACAGGGGTGGGTTTAATGTGCTAACACAGACACTTCATCCAGGAGAATTTCCAAGAATGCCTTTCCTACCACAGTCACTATGTGACTAGCAATGTATAGACTAAGAAATGGTGGCTATGACAACGGTTTGCACAGCCATAACACCAAAAAACAAGAAAGGGTATAGTAAATAGGTAAGAAACATTTAGCACTCAAATGTCCTCACACTGTAAATGCACTCTGCCAACCAAGGGTGCAATATTAGTCTTAGACACAAAGTCCCAGGGCTATGAATTTTGCAATAATTTTTACCAAAACACTCAATAGATTGTCATTAGAACTGTAACAATAGAGTCCAATAATACATACTATGGATGTGGTAATCCAAAAGTCCATTTAATAGTGGAATCTTTCCAATATTTTTCAGATTCCTATAATGTAGGAAAACGGGTACACAAAAATGATCAAAGGCAGCCGTTAGGTGTTTAATCAACTTGACTTTTTCAAGACTGCAGGTAGTACATATAACTGAGTTATAAAATGCTGTCTGGTGACCATAGGGAAGTAGTTGTAAGAGTCCAAAACAAAGCAAACATCAATAGTAGTGAGGGCCTGAAATAGTAATGGGAAATCTCACCCAGGACAAAAATGATAGGCCATTATCTATGCACAGATACTACAACATAGTGTGATAAGAATAAAAAAACAACCAGTGGAAACCAGTCAAAGAAAGCATGTTCACTCAGCAGCCCATAACTAAGGAGGCCATGTAATAAGAAAATATATTATTGAAGCAATAAAGTTATAAAAATCTGAAAGATAAAAAAGACTAATAAAATACCTGATCTACTGCTGTATATCAAAAACAGAGTACTGCAAAAAGTGTTCGTTTTAGGTAAAAAACGTTTCCAACCCTCCCCAGAGTGACACAAGGAAAACACAAACATCACGCAAGGCTCCGGAACAGATGAAATGTTTGTTGAGGTACAAATGTTTATTGGCAGGCCAAGGCAGAAGTCAAACACACATCCCAGTGTTATGCCTTTGAAACAAGCTTCCTCTGCCAGACATACATACATACATATGTCTAAATATTATTTTTCTCAACAGTTTGTCCCAGTTATATGACAGTCTTAGAGTAAATATAAAACGAATTTTAAGAAGACTTAGGCACTCATTATGACCTTGGCAGTCTTAAGACCGCCAGGGTCACGGTGGGGTCAGAGCGCTGCTAATGTGGCGGTCCAACCGCCACATTATGACCGTGGCGGTAGTGCTGCAGTCAGACCACCAGCACCACCACTTTACCACCACAGGACGGACTGACAGTCCTATTCAGCGCTGCCCTGGGAATTATGACTCCCTTCTCCGCCAGAGGTTTGATGGCGGTAGCACCGCAGGTGCTGGTGCACCCTCCTCACTACAGCATTGCCGTCAGCTCTATTATGAGCCGGCATCAATGCTGTAGGCTGTTTCCCACTGGGCCATCAGTTTCCGCCCGCTGACCCAGAGGGAAACTTGTAATGGGGCTGATGGGGAGGCAGCTGCACAGGCGGCAACCTACCTGTCGAGAATTCGGCTGACCGACTTTTCCGTCTGCCAAAGTCATAATTGACCCCTTAGGTGGTCATTCCAACCCTGGCGGTCCATGACCGCCGGGTTGGAGGACCGCGGGAGCACCGCCGACAGGCCGGCGGTGCTCCAATGGGCATTCCGACCGCGGCGGTAAAGCCGCGGTCGGACCGGCAACACTGGCGGTCACCCGCCAGTGTACCGCCGCCCATTGGAATCCTCCAAGGCGGCGCAGCTAGCTGCGCCGCCGAGGGGATTCCGACCCCCCCTACCGCCATCCAGTTCCCGGCGGTCCGCCCGCCGGGAACCGGATGGCGGTAGGGGGGGTCGCGGGGCCCCTGGGGGCCCCTGCAGTGCCCATGCCACTGGCATGGGCACTGCAGGGGCCCCCGTAAGAGGGCCCCTAAATGTATTTCACTGTCTGCTGCGCAGACAGTGAAATACGTGACGGGTGCAACTGCACCCGTCGCACAGCTTTCACTCCGCCGGCTCGATTCCGAGCCGGCTTCATCGTGGTAGCCTCTTTCCCGCTGGGCTGGCGGGCGGCCTGAAGGCGGCCGCCCGCCAGCCCAGCGGGAATGTCAGAATTACCGCCGCGGTCTTTCGACCGCAGAACGGTAACCTGACGGCGGGACTTTGGCGGGCGGCCTCCGCCGCCCGCCAAGGTCAGAATGAGGGCCTTAGTGTTACTATGCTGAATAAGACAGAGAATAGCCAATGGTGCCCTATACCTGATAAAACAGTGTATAATGTTCTACATACGTTTGTGGCATGCATGTGAAAGATGTAGCCTCCAAATATGTCCAACAGGTATGGCCACTAAAAAGCCTAAAATTATGGTGAACGTGATCAGGCTAGTGTTAGGTGCAGCCTGCAGAATTATCCGTCAGGACAGTGCCATGAACAGACCTTAAACCAAGGTGAGAGTAATTACAAATAATTGACATCCCCGTGTATAGCACTATGAAGAAATACTCCTTAGTAAAGCTGCCCTTAGTTAATGGTAAAGTCATTGGTGCACTGCCAACTATAAAATTAGAAGTGAGGGGTCAGGTATCCCTATATTAATCATATATCTGCACACATGGAGTTTGTTAAGCTGCAACAATATATAAAATCCTAGTAAGAAAAATGACCTAGAATATGTCCATCACGGAAGGCTGTAGTAAACCTGAACAAGGAGAAAGTAATAGGACTCAGTAAAACCAAAGCATTAGAAAAAGGCAGCAGGCCTCTGATGCATTGGTGTCAAGTGACACCCCTATATAGATCCATTAGGTGCGGCCATAACGCATCTAAAACCAAACTGAATCTATCAGATCTATCAAGAACATACGTAAAACACAAACATTATTATTCCTGAAAGAGACCCATGATGGCACTCTGTCCTTCCTGCAAATTCTATCAGTCCTAGACATCTCCTCTAACTATGACCTAGACAGTGGTCTCAAACCTAAATCGAATTTTACACCTAGACTCCAAACAGTGTCATAGATATTTTGCATCTGAAGGTCACACAAGTTCTTCGTAGACTAATAGTTAGTCATTTTAAAAGATTGATACATATTACCAATATTCTACCAGCACAAGAACTGCTGGCTTTGGCGTCCCTCACACAAGAGTTCAATATCATTATCAAGGAAGTAGATAAATGGGGTAAAGTTGTGGTCATGAATAGGGTAGACTATTGTTAATGAAAAAATGCACCATAATCCACTTAGGGACATTACATACACATAACATTGAACAGAAACTGACACATTGGAGGGATCTTTTCCTTACATCAGATCTTCTAAGCCGATACATTTTCAAATCCACACTAAATGCATCTTGCATTTAAATTCTGCCTAAGATCCACAGAAAAAAGGATTTCCCAGTGATCACACCCCTTATATCTGACATAGGCTCACCAAATAAATGAATATCTGAGTGTAATGAGCTGTATTTACAGCCCTTGGTAAAGAAATTTCCTTCTTACATTCAAGACACTATGGACCTTCTAAAGAAAATCTCGGACTTTGCCTTGTCAGACGACAACATCTTTGTCAAGCTACATATCAACTCACTTTATACTGTGACGTGGGTTACTCTGCTTCTCCTAGTTGGAGCCCCAGAGCACATACTATGGCTGGTTGTATAATAGACAATTGCATTGGTTGCTCTTCTGCGGTGTCTGGGTGGACTCCCAGAACACAAACCTAGGATGATTATATTTTGAGTTACTTCACATGGATTACTCCTCTGACACTCCTGGGTTGATTCCAAGAATACCTGCTATGGCTGGTTTTATAATGGCCAAATCCTTTGTTGTTCTTCTGCCGCTCCTGGTTGGAATTTAGAGGATTTACTATAACAGTTTGTCTAATACACATGCACATATGTTGCTTTTCTGCCACACTTGAATACATCTCTAGAGCATATCCTATAGCTAGGTGTAGTTTCCAGGGTTAATATTTTAGCCAATGGAAGAACGCACCACCACACGCTCCTCTTATGCTACATGGTCTAGGCTGCATGATACAGCCCTCTCTAAGTAAAGTCTGCCTGCAGAGGATGAGCTTTCACTCCCACACGCGCATGCCACAAAAACACTTCCAACGCATGTTATAATGGACTCCCACACTAATATTATATACACCTACCTTAATGCTCAAGCATCCTCTCCATCACTCCATTTTACATCAGTTTTCTGCCTAAGTACAGTGACCAAAACACAGTATGAGCATAAGTCTGCTCCTTACGCACAACACCAAAACACTACCCGTACAGGTAAAATGATACACACATTCTTCCAGCCATTGCAATTCTATGGAGTGTTTGCTGCACACTAAAGAAATAGCGTTTCTGCCCTGTATGAAGCACAATTTAAATCCAAGTACAATATACATTGCACTGCTTTGAAACTAATTGACTTCATCAGCGGATTGCTTGTTTTCTGTGTTGGAGTCCCTGGTTAAGGAAGGGAGGGAAGTGCTTCAGATTAAGAGTCTGATTCTGAGCGAATAATACGGAATTCCACGTGAGGATTCCAGGCGACTGGAATTACTAATAATGGTTGGAAGCTCTGCATGAAATTATTGCAGTTACGATTTGAAACCTACGAAAAGGGTATGAAATAATTATTTCCATTCAGTATTCTTCATGCAATTGCCAATCCCGTGGGGTTTAACTCGGAAATTTTAATTGTAAATGTTTGTGAGAGCTTCTGTGTGGAAAGACGGGTGAGGGAGGTGTTCGGCAGGATGTGATAGGGATGGAAAGATGTCACCTGACACAGAAGGATATTATGGGGGTCATTACGACCCCGGCGGTCGGCGATAACGTGGCGGTAAGTACCGCCAACAGGCTGGCGGTACTTACCGCCACATTACTACGACCGCAACGGTGCTAACAGCCGCTGGGCTGGAGATATCCATCTCCAGCCCGGCAGCCACCATTGTACCGCCTGCGGGATTATGACCCCGCCTACCGCCATGGTTTTCGTGGTGTTCGTAACGCCACGAAAACCATGTCAGTAGGCCATATCAGTGACAGGGAATTCCTTCCCTGTCACTGATAGGGGGCTCTCCCCCCTTCCTCTCCAGTTATCCCCCCAAGCCCCCTACCTCTCCAAACCCCCTACATTCACGCCCCCCTCTCTCACGCACACACGCATACACATACCCATTCCCACATGCTTACACGCATGCATACATCCAATCACACACGCATCCGCACACACTTCCAAACATACATGCAGTCACGCATTCACATTTCACAACATACAAGCACTCACACGTCCGTACATGCACACACGCATTCAACACTCAACACACACCCGCATTCACACACACACATACATTCACACACCCCCCCACACACACACAACACCCCCCGCCCCTGTCAGAGACCCGACTTACCTGGATCCAGGGGGTCCTCTGGCAGGAGACGGGATGGGGCGATGCTACCACCAGCAGAACACTGTCAGGCCGTATTATTGGTCATAATGTGGCTGGCAGCGGTCTACTGGTGTGGCGCTGCTGGTGGTAGCAGTGCCACCTTACCGCCATCCACCGGCATGGCCACAGCCGGATTTCCACCATTCTTGTGGCAGAAATCCGGCTGTGGTCATAATATGGCGGACGGCTGGTAGCTGCGGTGACGGTCTTTTAGCGGCCGTAGCCGCGGCGGTATGCGGTTTTTACCACCAAAGTTATAATGAGGGCCTATATGTTCCTCCGTGCTTTGGCTGAGTGTTGGGCAGCGATTGAAATGGGTCTAGACTGCAAAGCATCCCTTTCCCAAAGTGATTTTACTGGTCACAACTTCTGCCCTGTAAATTTGGGTAAATTTTTCCCCGTTTTTTGAAAACTCAGGTATGGGAAAACCAGCCAAGATTTATTCGGAGGAGCAGAATTCCTCAAAGGAGTTCACTCTGCGCAACTATTAATCGAAGCCTAAGTCCGCAGGCTAGGTACTTTCATTCCAGGCAAAGGCCTAGGTATTGTGTTCTGATCATGCTGTCCTTTAACTCGAAAACCAGGGTTCTCTAAACTCATTCTTGTAAAACGAGGACATTTCTGTGATTTGCAAGTTGTCCAGAAGTAGATTACACCAACAGCAGATCTTGTGAACTTGTTGAGAGATATTCAAGGGCAGCACACAAAGGATCTTGTGGATGACAATGTGTATGGCAGGTCACAGTTCTGTAGCATGGGGTCTGCCTCACAAACCTTTTTTAAAGTAGTGTATGTGACTAACTGTCATAAGAAATCAAAACTTAGCGGGTGCAACATAAACGTGACTAAAAAAACAGTAACAACTAAGTTACTCAAGGAGAAACAAAAAGGTCTTGCAGCGTGATTTTGTGTTGGGTGGTAATAGCGAGTAACTTATTTATGGTTAGGATGGAAGTCAGTGTGAAAGGCTGGAGGTTCCACAGAGGTGCAACCATGAAAAGGTGACTGCTGGAAAAGTAGTCAAAGACATGAAACCAACTTTCTGATTAGCCAGAAAGTTGCACATTTTAGGGGCTTCACATAGTCTTGAAGTTCAATTGCTACCCCTAACTGGAGACTAAGGGGGTGATTCTAAGTCTGACGGGCGGCGGAGGCCGCCCGCCAGACTTCCCCCTCCAAAATACCGCTCTGCGGTCGGAAGACCGCTGAGGGTATTCTGGGTTTTGCACTGGGCTGGCGGGCGACCGCCAAAAGGCCGCCCGCCAGCCCAGTGCAAAACTACCTTCCCACGAGGACGCCGGCTCCGAATGGAGCCGGCGGAGTGGGAAGATGCGACGGGTGCAGTGGCACCCGTCGCGAATTTCACTGTCTGCAATGCAGACAGTGAAATTCTTTGTGGGGCCCTCTTACGGGGGCCCCACGACAACCCATACCGCCATCCTGTTCCTGGCGGGGGCGAACCGCCAGGAACAGGATGGCGGTATGGGCTGTCAGAATCCCCATGGCGGCGCAGCGAGCTGCGCCGCCATGGAGGATTCAAATGGGCTGCGGAAAACCGGCGGGAGTACGCCGGTTTTCCACTTCTGACCGCGGTCAAACCGCCGCGGTCAGAATGCCCAGCGGGGCACCGCCAGCCTGTTGGCGGTGCCCCCGTCATTTTAGCCCTGGCGCTCTTGGACCGCCAGGGTTAGAATGACCCCCTAAATGTAAAAGTAAAGGTGAACAGTGCACCGGTCTGTTCGACATTTGTATGATGCATCTACTAAGCCAGTCATCTTTGTAAATACATAGCATTTCGTACTTTTAGGTGATGCACAAATAACATATCCATATATTTGTGTACATCCTTCCAAGTCATTGAAAACATTGGCCCTCATTCTAAGTCTGGCGGGCGGCCTCCGCCGCCCGCCAGACTTCCTCCCTCCAGAATACCGCACCGCGGTCGTTAGACCGCTGCGGCTATTCTTAGTTTTACACTGGGCTGGCGGGCGACCGCCAAAAGGCCGCCCGCCAGCCCAGTGTAAAACCCCCTTCCCACGAGGACGCCGGCTCAGAATTGAGCCGGCGGAGTGGGAAGGTGCGACGGGTGCAGTGGCACCCGTCGCGTATTTCAGTGTCTGCAATGCAGACACTGAAATACAAAGTGGGGCCCTCTTACGGGGGCCCCTGCAGTGCCCATGCACATGCCCACGACAACCCATACCGCCATCCTGTTCCTGGCGGGAGAACCGCCAGGAACAGGATGGCGGTATGGGCTGTCAGAATCCCCCGTGGCGGCGCAGCAAGCTGCGCCGCCACGGGGGATTCCCAGGGCAGCGGAAAACCGGCGGGAGACCGCCGGTTTTCCGCATCTGACCGCGGCCAAACCGCCGCGGTCAGAATGCCCTGCTGGGCACCGCCAGCCTGTTGGCGGTGCTCCCGCCGACCCTGGCCCCGGCGATCAAGGACCGCCGGGGTCAGAATCACCCCCATTATTCGTTAAAATTTACGATTAGAGTAACTATCCTTGTTTACACAGTACGTTTGTAATTCGGGTTTATGATCTCTTAAACTTCCCGCTAGCCTCGTGGATTCATTTGGAACAAGGTCAAGATGTTGCAGAAAGGTACCAGTGATAACCGCATCCTTCCCAGCCCATGCGATTGAAAGTGAATCCTGCCTCAAACTCTGAAGGATAACCGTTCCCACATCGAATTTTTTACCTTGAAAACTGAAGAGGTGAAATGGGGAAGGAAGTAATATTGAAAGGAGTCAGAGAAGTTAGGTGGCCCAAGAAAAATATTTCCAGACCTGCTATGTATTCCTTCGGCTGTCCAGTGTTGAATGGGTTCAAGTACTTGACATCTCTGTCATACACTTTGCTTGCTAACGATTTATGAGTCCACAAAACTTGTATAATGATTCCCTTTTACACATGTTACAAAGGAGCCATTTGATTGGTTTCGAAACTCCCTCATTTCTAATCCTTTATTTATTTCTAGGTTATATGTAGTCCAACATGTCTCCTTCCTCTTACTTCAGGAACGGATAAGGGAGTTAAATTCCCTTAGGTAGTGAGGGGTTGCAGTCTGATATTCTTCAATCACTGGCCTGGAAATATGTGGAAAATTTAAATCACACTAGTCCAGTTCCTTTTCATGGCCTTTCCTTAAAATGCTGCAGTTCGATTCAACCCTGAGGCTTGGATTCAGACATTCCACATCCTGGGTCCCTGGAGTCCCTGAGATCTGCTGCCATGTTTTTTTCTGTTTGAAGACTCATTTAAGATCTAATGTTTGGCTATGCCGTGGACGCTCAATGGTTAGAGCGGCAGACCCTGAAGCAGAGATCTGGCTCAAGACCAGGGTTCAAGTCCCGCTTCGGCAGGTCTTGGGCTCAATTCCCCTTGACCAGATAATTCTCGCCTCGGTGCCTAATCTAATTCCTGGGTCCCACTCTGCAACTCTGGGCAATAGCTTGCTTAATCTCCACAACGGCCCCAACAGCGCTTGGATGCCTGGCTTCACCCTGGGGGTGCTCAGGAGTGGGCGCCTCACAGGGAAAAGCCAGGAGGGGTTCCATAGCGGTATGAGTACAGCGCCTTGAGACCCTAACGGGTGAGTAGTGCGCTATACAAGTGCTAATTTACATTTACACTTCATGGGCAGGCCATTCCACATATTTAGGCTCTTTTTGCCACAAAAGATACAATTGCCCTTATTTAAGTGGACTCCTCGGTTGTCTATGTGTTGACCTCACATTAGCGTCCAGTGCTCTCAGAGGTTCAGTGCAATTAGAATGATTTTTCTTTTGCTTTAGAAAAAACTTTTAAAGATGCCAAGTGTGCTCATGCAAGTTAGCCATCCTGGAATGATATTCTTAAAGCATAAGAAACACAATTTCAGGATGGTCGCATTACATGTGTATACATTCGCACGCATGGGTGGCCATCATGGATGGTTTAAAATCCATTTAGAGAATACCTCCCCCCAATTAGAATGATGGATGTTGGTCAGAGCATTAAGGAGCTGGGATACAAATAGGTGCTGTTGAGCTGATAATAAAGAGAGCAGGGGAAGCAAATGAGGGTGTGAGCCAGGCGAGACAGAGTGATAGAGGGGAAAAAGTCTCTCATGCTCTTTAGTGCAAGTCTTGACATCAGAGGTGGAAGGATACAACTTGACCAATTAAAACACAGTGAGACTGAAACGCCCCCTGAGTAGGATGAATACAGAAATAGGATAGAAAGCTGTTAGAAACTGGGTCACTGGTTGACTTGGGTGTGTGCCATGGTCAAGCAGCAACCACAATCCTAGTCAGAGTAATGCACAGCAAACCCCAAGTTAATCCCAAATTAACCGATGCTCAACAAGGGCTGCCCCTTAGCACTGGCAGTGCCCTGTGGGACAATGTTTGTTAGCACCCCCTTCCCCTAATGACTACCTCTGCCATGGATTTCCGCACCAACATCCTTTAACAGTGCCCTTCAAGTCTCCTTAACTACTCTCTCTCAGATGCATTTAATTCACTGAGTAGTGCCACTTATTCCAATATAGGGTGTCAGAGCACTTTACATTGCACACACATTACACAGAGACAATTGTAGGTGTGTAAATTAGTGTATAAGAAATGTGACATAGGAGAGAGGACTACAAGGTGTAGAAGTCACATGTAATCCATACTGGTGGACAGCATAGTTTGAGTGCTTGGTTTGGAGGAGCACAAACTCAGAATTTAAAATGTAACACCATGGTTGGGGGTTCTCTTTAATAATATGAATTGATTCCTACCCAAATGACCACTTTTGTGACATTAGGATAATTAACGACTGGGGGCAATAATAATAGGGCTCTAACTCATACCTTGCGAATGAATGCAGTTCTTTGATGACAGTTAATAGTTAATGCTCTATATCAGGATTGCAACTTACAAACTGTAAGTAACAAAAGGACCTCTGACAAAACCAGTAACCTACTGGCCTATTTGTGCTATATGCACTTTGTGATCTGGATTTTACATGTTCTTTGCAGGAGGCCCATTAACCTCCTGTGCCACCTTAAAAGTTCCACTAGAGAAAACTTTGAACTCTTTCCAGCCAGAACATTATTCACCAGTGTTATCTTGAAATTTTTATTGTTGCCTGAAATTGCTGGAGGAAATGAACTGTAGTAGGGGCTTTTAAAGTTATACTATACTTGCACACATGCCTCCCCCCCCAAAAGTCAGCACCTGGTGCAATGGCAGCAGTCGCACTGCCCTAAAGCCAGCCCTGTGCTCTACCCTGAGGTAGCATGGCACAGAGCAGTCAGGCGTAACTTAGAGGCAATGTGTAAATTATTTGTGCAACACTTCAAATAGTAAAACAGTGAAAACATAACACAAAAAAAAAACACACCAGGCTATAAATATACAGCGGAATGTAATAATTAAAACAAGACAAAAATGAGAAAAATCTAATCAGTGGAACTGGAATTATGAATTTTTAAAGGATAAACTGCAATATAGTGCCTAAAAGCATAAAGGGACATCTGTGGCTATCTATAACGTGGGTACGATACAGTCCCAGATTAGTCCAGCTGAGGGTTAACTTTCTCAAGTTTTGTGCCAAGAGTCCCGTTCACGTGGAAGATGTTTGCCCCGGGCAAGGAGAGCGCCATTGATGATGGCCAGCATGGCGTTAGGAGCAGGCTAGGTACCGCAGATGCACGGGCTGGAGACTCCCATTGGTGATCCACGCAGGTGGATGATGCTTGCTGTGTGAAGAGATGGACTTGCGGAAGCTTGTGCTGTTTTTTGTGCAAGTGGCAATGGTTCTGGTGCGAACGGGCATAAGAGCTTGAGAGCCACACCAAGGGCCCAGGACCTGAGAGGCACCTCTTGGAGGTCAGCAGGTCATTTATGATGGGTCCAGGAGCTGTGGGGAGCCTGTTATGTCCCTGAGGCTCAGATCAGGAGGCCAGAGGACCAGCCCTTTGAGTCACGCTGGGGTCACGAGTTCAAGATGAAGTTTGAAGTCTAGTTCTTCCTCCCCAGACAAGAGGGCAGCAGGTCAGCACAGCAAGGAAGCAGTTCCTTTCTTCAGAGCAGCAGCCCAGCACAGTGGCCGTCCTTTCAGCAGCACAGCAGTCCTTCTTTCTGGCAGAGTTCCACAGGTCCACAAGTATACGTAAGTTGGGGTGTCCTAGGTCCTTTTTTTTACACACTGATGTGGTGCCCTGGTTCTGAAAGATGGGGCGAAACATCTAGACAATGGCTTTGAAGTGCAAGGAATTCCCTGCTTCCCTTTCCCTGGCTCCATCCTGGCTGGAGTGACAATACAGTGTGGTTAGGCCCTTTGTGTGTGGACAGGAAACAACCTATCCAGGTGTGTGATGCTCTGTCCAGCTCCTCCTATCCACCCTGCCCGGGATGGCCCATCAAGTCACACTTAAGCTCCCATTATGTGTGGCGGTCTAGGAGGAATATGCAAAACCCAACTGCCAACTGTACCCAGTCATGTGACCAGAGACAGGTTGCAGGCACCAAATGGCTAAGGCAAAAAAAATGCCAACTTTCTAAAAGTGCCATTTTCAGAATTGCAATTTAAAATCTGACTTCACCATAAGTTTGGATTTTAAATTGTGATTCTAGATACACAAATATGAAACAGTAATCTCTTCCCATTTGGAAATTACACTTATAACATGTAATAAGGCAGCTCCAATGTTATCCTATAGGAGAGATAGACCTTGCAGTACTGAAAAACTAATTTAACAGTTTTTGACTCCCAGACCATGCAAAACTTAAAAGTACATGCCCTACTTTTTAAATACACTGCACCCGGCCCTCTGGGCTGTCCAGTGCCTACCTAGGAAAGACTTAGGCCCTCATTCCAACCCTGGCGGTCATAGACCGCCAGGGTGGCTGTCCACGGAAGCACCACCAACAGGCTGGCGGTGCTTCATGTGGTATTCCGACCGCTGCTGTAAAGCCGCGGTCGCCCAGCCGGGTCCGGCGGTTTCCCACCGGATTAGCCCTGGCTGGGAGAATCCTCCTTGGCGGCGCTGCAAGCAGCGCCGCCATGGGGATTCCGACCCCCTTCCCGCCAGCCTGTTTCTGGTGGTTTTCACCGCCAGAAACAGGATGGCGGGAACGGGTGTCCTGGGGCCCCAGAGGGCCCCTGCACTGCCCATGCCGCTGGCATGGGCAGTGCAGGGGCCCCCTAACAGGGCCCCAGCATGATTTTCACTGTCTGCATAGCAGACAGTGAAAATCGCGCTGGGTGCAACTGCACCCGTCGCACCCCTGCAACACCGCCGGCTCCATTCGGAGCCGGCTACTGTGTTGCAGGGCCTTTCCCGCTGGGCCGGCGGGCGCTCTCTTGGTGGGCGCCCGCCGGCCCAGCAGGAAAGTCTGAATGGCCCCCGCAGTCTTCTGACCGCGGAGCGGTCATTTGGCGGCGTAAGTTTGGCGGGCGGCGACTGCCGCCCGCCAAACTTAGAATGACCCCCTTAATGTATTAAAAAGGAAGGTTTTGGTCTTGCAAAAGGTTTATTTTGGCAGGTCAAAAAGGCAATTTAAACTGCACACTCAGGATCTGCAGTGGCAGGACTCAGACATATTTAAGGGGCTATTTAAGTGGTTGGCACAACCAGTGCTGCAGGCCCACTAGTAGCACTTAATTTATATGCCCTGGGCACATATAGTAAAACTTTACTAAGGATTTATAAGTAAATTAGATATGCCAAGTGGGTATAAGTTAGTTCTATCATGTTTTAAGGAGAGAGCACAAGCGCTTTAGCACTGGTTAGCAGTGGTAAAATGACAGAGATATAAGGCCAACAAAAACGAGTTTAGCAAAAATAGGAGGAGGAAGTCTAAATGTTTGGGGATGACCCTGCAGAAACGGCCAAGTCCAATAAAGTCCATTAAACAGGAGCATGGATCTGAAGTAAACAAAAAAGCCATTGAATCACGAGCAAGGGGCAGGCACAAAGCCCATGCTGGACTGGATAAAGCAGTCTGTAGGGGAAACAAGTGTAATTCTGGTGAAGCTTAAGGCATAGCACAACACCTTTTTTAAGTCAGTAACTCAGCACTTGCTGAATGAATCTTTATTCATACTTGTTTGGGGATTGACTATACTTTTCATTCTTCTGAGGTCATAAAATGAATATGATTGTTTTAGGTAATAGCAATACCTGTCAATTAAGTACCAAGAGACAATTCAGTTCATGGTGTGTATGCTGTGCATATAGGCAAAACACAATAATAGTCTGCCATTTTTCAATTTACACTGAAGGATAGGACGTGTCTTTAACCAGATTCTTCTTTTATTCTTGATCCAACAGGTGTTTGGTCCGGCCTCTTCACTAGGACTTCATCAGGGCTAGAAAACATATTGACAGAATGCCCCATTCACTAAACTCTAATATAGTCAGACGATCTTCCATCACCAAAAAGGGCAAAGCACCAACCACTGAAGAAGCAAATAAGGCATCATCTACATATGCACTCAGAAGAAGAACAAAGCTGATAGAATGTGACTACATAAACAACCTCATATCACCACTTGCTTAAATACAGATCTATTATAATATAATTCAGACTGTAATGAATCCACATTAAATTGATTGGGAACATACAAGAGTACATCATGCTTCTAATTACATAGTTACAATCTGTAGGAAATTGGCTCTGTATGTACTATTTCAAAGTAAGAAATAGCATGCACAGAGTCCAAGGGTTCCCCTTAGAGGTAAGATAGTGGCAAAAAGAGATAATTCTAATGCTCTATTTTGTGGTAGTGTGGTCGAGCAGTAGGCTTATCAGAGGGTAGTGTTAAGCATTTGTTGTACACACACAAGCAATAAATGAGGAACACACACTCAAAGACAATTCCAGGCCAATAGGTTTTTGTATAGAAAAATATATTTTCTTAGTTTATTTTAAGAACCACAGGTTCAAGTTTGACAAGTAATACTTCAAATGAAAGGTATTTCACCTAGGTAATTTAGGAACTTTGAATCAGCAAAAGAGCATGTACAGTTTTCACAAAAATGGCAATAAGCTATTTTAAAACTAGATACTGTGCAATTTTCAACAGTTCCTGGGGGAGGTAAGTGTTTGTTAGTTTTGCAGGTAAGTAAACCACCTACAGGGTTCAAAGTTGGGTCCAAGGTAGCCCACCGTTGGGGGTTCAGGGCAACCCCAAAGTTACCACACCAGCAGCTCGGGGCCGGTCAGGTGCAGAGGTCAAAGTGGTGCCCAAAACACATAGGCTTAAATGGAGAAGGGGGTGCGCCGGTTCTAGTCTGCCAGCAGGTAAGTACCCGTGTCTTCGGAGGGCAGACCAGGGGGGTTTTGTAGGGCACCGGGGGGGACACAAGTTAGCACAAAAAGTACACCCTCAGCCGCACGGGGGCGGCCGGGTGCAGAGTGCAAACAGGCGTTGGGTTTGCAATGGAGTTCAATGGGAGACCCAGGGGTCTCTTCAGCGAAGCAGGCAGGCAAGGGGGGGGGCTCCTCGGGGTAGCCACCACCTGGGCAAGGGAGAGGGCCACCTGGGGGTCGCTTCTGCACTGGAGGTCGGATCCTTCAGGTCCTGGGGGCTGCGGGTGCAGTGTCTTTCTTTCCCAGGCGTCGGGTTCTCAGAAGCAGGCTGTCGCAGTCAGGGGGAGCCTCTGGATTCCCTCTGCAGGCGTCGCTGGGGCGGCTCTGGGGGTCAACTCTGGCTACTCACAGGGTCGCAGTCGCCGGGGAGTCCTCCCTGTAGTGTTGTTTCTCCACAGGTCGAGCCGGGGGCGTTGGGTGCAGAGTGCAAAGTCTCACGCTTCCGGCGGGAAACGTGTGGTCTTTAAAAGTTGCTTCTTTGTTACAAAGATGTTTCTTCTTTGGAGCAGAGCCGCTGTCCTCGGGAGTTCTTGGTCCTTTGAGATGCAGGGTAGTCCTCTGATGCTTCAGAGGTCGCTGGACCCTGTGGAATGTGTCGCTGTTGCAGTTTTTCTTGAAGTGGGGAGACAGGCCGGTAGAGCTGGCGCCAAAGCAGTTGGTGTTTCCGTCTTGTCTGCAGGGCTTTCAGGTCAGCAGTCCTTCTTCGTCTTAGGTTGCAGGAATCTATCTTGCTAGGTTCTGGGAGCCCCTAAATACTCAATTTAGGGGTGTGTTTAGGTCTGGGGGGATAGTAGCCAATGGCTACTAGCCATGAGGGTGGCTACACCCTCTTTGTGCTTTCTCCCTGAGGGGAGGGGGGCACATCCCTAATCCTATTGGGGGAATCCTCCATCTGCAAGATGGAGGATTTCTAAAAGTCAGAGTCACCTCAGCTCAGGACACCTTAGGGGCTGTCCTGACTGGCCAGTGACTCCTCCTTGTTTTTCTCATTATCTCCTCCGGCCTTGCCGCCAAAAGTGGGGCCGTGGCCAGAGGGGGCGGGCATCTCCACTAGCTGGAGTGCCCTGGGGTGCTGTAGCAAAGGGGGCGAGCCTTTGAGGCTCACCGCCAGGTGTTACAGTTCCTGCAGGGGGAGGTGAGAAGCACCTCCACCCAGTACAGGCTTTGTTACTAGCCACAGAGTGACAAAGGCACTCTCCCCATGTGGCCAGCAACATGTCTGGTGTGTGGCAGGCTGGTAAAACTAGTCAGCCCACACTGGAAGTCGGGTATGTTTTCAGGGGGCATCTCTAAGATGCCCTCTGGGGTGTATTTCACAATAAAATGTACACTGGCATCAGTTTGCATTTATTGTGCTGAGAAGTTTGATACCAAACTTCCCAGTTGTCAGTGTAGCCATTATGGTGCTGTGGAGTTTGTGTATGACAGACTCCCAGACCATATACTCTTATGGCTACCCTGCACTTACAATGTCTAAGGTTTTGCTTAGACACTGTAGGGGCATACTGCTCATGCACCTATGCCCTCACCTATGGTATAGTGCACCCTGACTTAGGGCTGTAAGGCCTGCTAGAGGGGTGACTTATCTATGCAACAGACAGTGTGAGGTTGGCATGGCACCCTGAGGGGAGTGCCATGTCGACGTAGTCATTTTCTCCCCACCAGCACACACAAGCTGGCAAGCAGTGTATCTGTGCTGAGTGAGGGGTCTCCAGGGTGGCATAAGGCATGCTGCAGCCCTTAGAGACCTTCCCTGGCATCAGGGCCCTTGATACCAGAGGTACCAGTTACAAGGGACTTACCTGGATGCCAGGGTGTGCCAATTGTGGAAATAAAGGTACAGGTTAGGGAAAGAACACTGGTGCTGGGTCCTGGTTAGCAGGCCTCAGCACACTTTCAAATCATAACTTGGCATCAGCAAAGGCAAAAAGTCAGGGGGTAACCATGCCAAGGAGGCATTTCCTTACACAATCAATGAAACGTACTCCCCAAATCATGTTAATAGAACCGCATGTTCAAACCTAGTGAGGCAAGACATGAAAAGTGAGTCTCCCAAGTGAGGTACTATTAACATATATATGCAAGAACCACACCCTCGATTAGCTGAAAAGCAATCTTAACTTTCAAGTCAATAATAAAAATATTTCTTCAGCCGTAAGAAAAGGAGAAAACAGGAGACCCTCTCAAAATCATGGAAATACCCTAAACCTGTTACCCAATACCCAGGTGAAAAGTAAAAGTTCATGCCATCATCAGCAAGTCAAACTAAAGACATACTAATTCACCCCAAGCTACGTTTTGAGCACTGAAAGGAGTCATACAAGAAAGAAAAGTAGGAAGAGTGATTTATCATTGTATCTAAGATTCAGCCCAGTGTGGGAAATCATTAAGAAACTAGAAGGATCTCCACAATTGTATTGCGGGGCAGGTGTATTTATTAATATTTGTAATGCATTATTGTTTACAGGGTCTCAGTTAATGGTGGAACGCCTGGTAAAGATGGTACACTGTACGCAGTACATTCGATATTGAAGTTGGAAATGTTGAGCCTGACAGATTAGTGAGTGTTGGCTTTTCTTGGGAAGAATTTATTGCACATATTTAGTGTGGTATTTGATAGCTGATGGTCTATTTGATATACTTTGGGATCCTTCTCTATATTGCTCCATACTGTTTGCCAGTTGATGCCACTGACATGAGTGTGTATGTTTCTAAATGGAAATTTTTGCCAAGCAAAATAAAATTGGCAGCAGGTTGCACAGAAAGGAGAATTTTTCTATTGCACTTCTACATGCCAGGAGTATGCATCCTAGAACCCAATTACGTACCGTAAATGGTGAGAGTGAGGCGCAACTGCAGTGAGAAACAGGAATTCTTAAAGATTGTGGATGAAATTGACATCAGATTGAGAGCAAAGGATTATGAAAAGAGGATGGTAAAAATAGCAAATGATAGGGCCCTGAAACTAAGGCGGGAGGACACGCTCAAAGATAAGGAACACACACACAGTAATATAGAATTAGACTCAAAGTCATATGGTTGAGATGTAGATACATTTAGTAGAGGTTTAAATATACATTGGAACCTGTTGACCAATGACTTTGGGACAGGTAAATTGGAACCTGTTGACCAATGACTTTGAGACAGGTAAATGGATCACAAGTATGCGTAGTATTACAGGGCAGAACCCTGAGAAATATAGTTAGCCCGAGTCTCCCCCACCTATAGAAAAACAGCCAACTGGATGGCACACCCTAGCATAGCGTTGGATAAATGTGGAGACTGTAGTGCTTGCAGATTTGCTGATAAGAGACAATGGGGGTGATTCTCACCCTGGCGGGCGGCGGAGGCCACCCGCCAGAGTTCCCCCCTCCAAAATACCGCTCCGCGGTCGAAAGACCGCTGAGGGTATTTTGGGTTTTGCACTGGGCTGGCGGGCGACCGCCAAAAGGCCGCCCGCCAGCCCAGTGCAAAACAGCCTTCCCACTAGGACGCCGGCTCAGAATTGAGCCGGCGGAGTGGGAAGGTGCGACGGGTGCAGTGGCACCCGTCGCGTATTTCAGTGTCTGCAAAGCAGACACTGAAATACAAAGTGGGGCCCTCTTACGGGGGCCCCTGCAGTGCCCATGCCATTGGCATGGGCACTGCAGGGGCCCCCAGGGGCCCCACGACACCCCATACCGCCATCCTGTTCCGCCAGCAACAGGATGGCGGTATGGGGTGTCAGAATCCCCATGGCGGCGCAGCGAGCTGCGCCGCCATGGAGGATTCTACAGGGCAGCGGAAAACCGGCAGGAGACCGCCGGTTTTCCCTTTCTGACCACGGCTGAACCGCCGCGGTCAGAATGCCCTGTGGGGCACCACAGCTTGTTGGCGGTGCTCCCGCCAACCCTGGCCCCGGCGGTCCATAACCGCCGGGGTCAGAATGACCCCCAATATTTTGAATACAATACCAAAACCAAACATCAAATATGCACCAGGATTACATATTTTACTAAGTATGTGGTTTATGTGATTGTGGGATTATCTTTGTAGGTAGTACGATTAGACCATTACGAGAATGAATCGTGGCACCCTTAAGAGCTATAAAACAAAATTATGTTATGATATCCCATGGCAGTACACTCTGGTGCCTGCCAAACCACAACTCAAATAACATTTCATGCTAAACAGCATATGCCACTAGATCCCAGGTCCATGAAGAGAGAGTTGATCCTTCAAAGAACTGAAGCAATATGGATTTTGAAATTAAAAGCAGTCGAGAATGGTCTCAAGGTGGACCCCCAATTAGAGTGGGGCGGGGCTAGCCTGCCGGCAAGATGACTGTCACATTGTGAGGCTCTGCTGGACTTAGGGCTATTATTCATTATTTCCTCTGACACAGCGGCGTAGGAAGCGCTCCCCCCGGCCGGAGGATTTCCTGGTTGGACTGGGCTTCCCCCGGTCTGTGAATTTGGCGGCTTGCTGCTCTGTGAGCCGGCGGGGCGGCGGGAGGCCCCGCTGGCACCTGGCCTGCAGGAGTGCGGCGTGCTCGGCCAGGCGGGCCGCCGCGGGCTGTTGTGGAGGCTGGGGAGGGGTTCCCCTTTGCCCACGCCGAAGCGAGGTGAGAGGAGGTGCTGCTTGGGGGGCCTTTGGCGGTCTTATCAGGCCGCGGCCCCCCCGGGACGCTGAAGGACCGATCTGGGCCTGGGCCCATTGCCGCACGGCTGCCTCGTGGCGCATGACGGCCTTGAGGTGCGTACTGCGGGGTGAGTCCTTCCCGCCCTGGCGGTGGCGGGCCTGGCGGTGCTGCTGGGCCGGTCTGGAGGTGGCTGGTGGGGGCCGTCAGGGCGGTGTCGCCCTTGCAGTGAGGGGGTCCCCGTAAGTCGGGGGCCGGGAGACCCTTCTGTGCGGCTGGAGGCCTAGCTTTTTGGCCTCGTGGAAGGGTGTTTTTGGCCTGGGCCTCCTGGTGGGGACCTCTGCTGGGGGACCTTGCAGTTAATTGTTGCCGGCCAGATCGGGCCGGGGGAGCCTTGCTGGGCCGGCAGCAGAAGGGGAGCATCTCTGCGCTGCAGTCTGGTGAGGTGCAGATGGAAGATGGGCCTTCTGTAGACTCTATTAAATCCATGTTTATGGATCTTAAGAGTAGCTTGGCTGGAATAGATGCCAAGTTGGACCATTTGACGGAGCAGATGGACCGCATTAGGGCTCGGGTAGATGAGCATGACGCTCGATTTGAGCAGTTAGAGTCACGCACCTCGGAGATGGAGGATCAACAGAATGGGGAGCGAGAGCGCTTGCTGCAGATGGAGCGAGTGCTGGAGGTCATAAGGAACAAGAATGAAGACTTGGAGGCGCGGTCCCGGCGCAACAATGTTCAGTTGATTGGCCTTCCTGAGTCCACAGGACTCAGCACCGCGAAATTCCTATTTTCTTTTTTCAGAACAATATTTTGACACATTCTAGCAATCTGACTAATTGTAAGCATAGAAAAGGGCAACTCGTTTTACAACCCTAAAAACCCATTCCAACTAAATTACTAACACTAGACCTAATCCCAAACTTGTTCAGATATTAAAAAAGAAGAAATACTTAACGCTGCCCCTGAAAGTATTATACTGGTTCTCTTACAGAGAATAAACAATAATTGGCACTGCCATTAGGTCTCGCTTTAACATGTTATCACATGAAAATACATTTATGCATGATTCCATTTGCATGTGCAGTAGTCACGTTAAAGTCAGGCGCGTTGGGTTTGCCAAAGTTAGTTTCAGGTAGCAGACACATCTAGCTATATAAGACATTCTCTAATTCCACTCAACAAAAGTTCTTCCCTTTCTCTGCAACGCACTAATGTCACCAGCAACCCCGCAAGAACAAAATAGTGAATAAATATACCTGGAAGTCACTGAAGGAGTGTGTGTCCTGGTAAGGAAGCGTCCACTCAAATATATAGTAGCATCAACATTTGTGGCGACAAATGAAACTGCAGACAGACACATTTAGAGAACAAGCATTGTCAAAGCCAATAGGTTTCGCTTATGCGAGATCTGTTGTTTTTGTGAATGTTTTTTATACATGTTGCACAGCAGCACAGGAGGGCCATGACAAATAAGGTGACCACCCGTTAATAATTTTCACAGATTGTCCGTAAATTACTACTAACGTCCATTTTCATTGATTGAGGTCTTCACCGACGGCATTTGTCGTGTCAGCTAAAGGGCAAAAGTTGATGACCACAATAGATTCCCCAGCTGAAGTGGATGGGAGGAGGTCTGGTGTGCTGCATTGAGGATGGAGGTGCAGGAAGCTAAAAACAAAATAAGACGCTTTACCAGGGTGTCTGCTTCCCCAAAGAAATGCAAATGTGTGAAATTTGTTAATCAGCCAAGGTAAAGGCTGCTTGGGAGGCGCTAATTGGTGGAGTCATTTGAAGCTTCCTCATAAGATATTTTCTTTTTGAGAGGGTACTGTAAAATGTTTCCACTAGGTATAATCTGCATATCCCTGAAATCTATACTTTAGAAACATTTTTATCTCTGACCTAAATGTATAAGTACATTTAGGGGGTCATTCTGACTTCGGCGGGCGGCGGAGGCCGCCCGCCAAAGTTCCCCCGACAGAATACCGCAGCGCGGTCAAAAGACCGCCGCGGTAATTCTGAGTTTCCCGCTGGGCCGGCAGGTGACCGCCAGAAGGCCGCCCGCCCGCCCGCCCAGCGGGAAATCCCCTTCCATGAGGATGCCGGCTCCGAATGGAGCCGGCGGAGTGGAAAGGGTGCGACGGGTGCAGTTGCACCCGTCGCGATTTTCAGTGTCTGCTATGCAGACACTGAAAATCTTTGTGGAGCCCTGTTAGGGGGCCCCTGCAGTGCCCATGCCATAGGCATGGGCACTGCAGGGGCCCCCAGGGGCCCCACGACACCCGTTCCCGCCAGCAAGGTTCTAGCGGTCAAAACCGCCAGAACCAGGCTGGCGGGAAGGGGGTCGGAATCCCCATGGCGGCGCTGCCTGCAGCGCCGCCATGGAGGATTCCTCAGGCCAGGGGAAAACTGGCGGGAAACCGCCGGTTTCCCTTTTCTGACCGCGGCTTTACCGCCGCGGTCAGAATTGGCCTGGATGCACCGCCAGCCTGTTGGCGGTGCATCCGCGGTCCCCGGCCCTGGCGGTCTATGACCGCCAGGGTCGGAATGACCCCCTTAGTGACAGCCTATATTATACTGTGTGTAATGCATGTTTAAAACGATGACAAACCTTCACAGAGCTTTCAGGGACCTCCTAACATTAAAAATTCACAGGTCACTTTGCTGCATAAAACAGGATCAGTTTTGCTGTCCTCTGGTTGCACACATACAAATCCATAGTGATTGCATTAACCAGTAGAGGTTTCATAAAACATTGCATTTCCCACTGATTAGTTTAACTTTTATTTATTTTTCGGTTATTGTGTGCGTATATGTCGTTGCCTGACGGTGAGAGATCAACAAAATAATTACAGAATATTTTTTGCTCTTTTTAGCCACGCCTTTGATTCCACCTCCGCGCTCACTGACACCGTACTCATGGCAATATCCATACTATTTTTAAAGAACTTCAACCACTGCGTTAAATAGCTTTGAGGTGGGTGAGCCAACAAATTAATAATGAGAGCTGAGCCAAGGGTCTGGCTTGGATCTTACAGACAGTGCAAATGTCAAGCCCTGATATGTTTGCTATGTAAATCATACATCAAACATCATGTAAAATATGATAACATTCAAGAGAAGTGTATTTCTTTAACATGTGAAGCATTTATGTTAATAAGTCCCATTCAAGTCTATTTAATCTAATACAATATATTTCTGTACAACTGTTATTTGGAACTCACATATTTGAAAGTGCTTTCATATTTATTAATGAAGAAAAAAGTTTTGGTGAAGTACAATAGTTGTCTAACATCACACAACTGAAGCAGGGAAGCCACAATTTATCCTGTTTTTCTAATTTAACTATGTACAAATGAGCAAGGAAATGGGTATTTGTCTGTCATCATGTTAAAGCTATGTTTTTACTTCTTTGTGCATTTTCTGCAGCTTTTATATAGCGTGAACTCAACCCAAAGGTGTTGGAGCACTTTACATAAACAGCACTTACATTACACTGATCACATTATTTGCTTATAGGCATAGAGAGATTAAGTGGTTTTCCCAGAATCACAAGATGTTGAGCCACTGCTGAGACTTGAACCTGGTTCCCCAGTTCCAAAGTCGGCAGCCCTAACGCTACATCCTGAGAAGATGGAAGGAGGCATCCAGAAGCTACATGAAACCTCAGCTCATTATGGGCTCGAGATTCCAACAGGACCTTGATCTGAGCCAGAGCTGGGCTCCAGCTTAGCTCAAGCTTTCAGTCGTTCACCCACTTCTAGAATAACTACATAATGTCTAAAAAGTCAGTGATGGTAGCATATGGTGTCCTGCCTTCCCTTACTTCCATTATTTTGAAAGGCCTGAAGCATTCCAATGACAAACTTGCCCTGAGCGAAGCCCTTCTGTGTGAGAAGGGTGGCCTAAAAAAGTATTGTAGAAGCATAGGGTTTCTTCATATTAGTGAGTTTACGGATTCTATTAAGGTAAGAGAAAGCAAGGTGGAATAACTCTGGTTGCCACTGGGTAGAATGGTCTACAGAAAACAACAAGTAGTGCAGTAAGCCCTCCCTAAAGTCTTTACGGGTAAACTCCATCTTATGCAGGAGGCTACCAGACAGACAGTGAAACAACTCTTGGAGCTGTGTAGCTAAATAATGGCGTTCTAAGTCCAGACAAGGTAATACACCTGCAGTCACGGGTAGCTTTAGAGTAGAAAGAGCTACCTAGTGGCTCCCCAACTCCCAAATTAGGCATGAGATGTGACGAGGTATCCGAAGAAGGAATGAGGATGAGCAGGTTAAGGTTTCCAAAATAATGCAATAACTGGGGTAGCACCACCATCTTCACTAGTGTCAGGTGGCCCATTGCTGAAAGTGGAAGAGAAGATCGAAAAGCAAACAAGCTCAGAGGAACCATGATGCTCTGCCTAGATTTTCATCCTGCAAATTTGTGCGGGAATGGAAGATCTTAATCCCTTGGCATCAAAAGGTATGTCATTCCCAGTTACATCTGGGGTCTAATGGTATATAAAGGGGCAACACTCCCATATGTTAAAGAAACACCTCCTATATTATAAGGTCTTTATCATGTTGCTTCTGTAATTTACATCCCACATATTTGGAAGATTCTGCATTTAATTTGGAACTTAGTTATGAGCCATATCACTGGTTCAGCCTTGGCTCGACTGCAGAACCATTTCTAATACAAGGACAGGGTGTGCAAACGCACAGCACAACCTTCCAAATGGTCCGGCATCTGCTCCGCCTTCACAAGCACGACCAGCAGACCATTGCACCAGCAGAGTTTGGCAGGGTGGGTGGGTGCTGCTTGTTCAACCACTTCACCGTGCCTATTTTTCTCCTCTCTGCTGAGACATCCCCAGATACACAATACTTTCCAAAACTCATAGTGGGCCTATCTTGTCTGAGTTTAGAAACTGTCACACCTTATTCTTCTCATCATTATTTGCCCGTTTCTTAGCAACAACCTTTTGAATCAGTTGTTGTGGATCTCCCATCTGATTTTGATTTGATCCTGCTCTTTATTTCTATTTGTTTGGTATTCTGGGCTACCAGTTCTGAGGTAAATGTAGAGTTCCGGAAGCACACTCTAATGCTGTGAGATTACAGACAAGTTGTGGGGACCTCACATCCTGACATTAGGTTTAAGACTGTTGCCCACACCATTGGCTCTGCCTCATTGATTTATTTTAGGTTTGACATTGACTGGCGGTTTGAGGTGACCCAGATGTTTTTGTTCCACTTGTCTAAACTAGCAGATTTCACTTACATTAATGTATCCCAAACTGTTTGCCATAGGTTTTACAATTTTTAGAAACATAATCCAAATATTGCTGTTGCTTTCTGTCCAGGAAAGGTGGGCAAATCTGGATAGGGGTGATGCCCATGACACTGTGCTCAAGGGCTTTAATTTACTATTGAACACAGTCATAATGTGCCACCTGAATTTGGCATACCTTGAGGCAATCACATAACGACCTCAGTGAATAAATAGTGCTTTGTAGAACATAATAAATATATGCATTGATAAAGTAGTGGGATATGGCCTCTCCTTGGATGTATTTGTAAAAATCAACCTTTTGTCCTGAGATTTTGTCCTGAATTTGTGTCCTGCATTTTTTACAGTCCTGTCTAGAATTTGCCTCCATGTCAGGTGGTCACCCTAGGGACAACCAACAAGGATGGGAGTGTGAAAGGAACAAGGAGGGATAGAAAGGACCTGAAAATAGATGCACTTTTATGGAGTACTAGTTTAAAAGAAACAAAAAGTTACCTCTGCAAGTGGGCGGACTGTGGAAGGACACTGTCTGCAGACTGGAAACTGTACTTGGTCCAAGCTTGATAGAAGACTGGAAGAACCGAAGAGAAAGTGGAAGCAGGAGGCTTGCCCAATGAGAAACAAGAAAATGAGAGTGATGTCGAAGCCAGCTGTTTGCAAGCAATAGAAAGTAATATGCAGGCTCTAAGCCCATTTTAAGCTTTTTGTTTTGGTTAAAAGAGGTTTTTCAAGCACAGCACACATGCTGTACAGGTGAAACCTAAAAAGGAAAATGACAGAAACTTTCGTTAAAGCCAGCCACATTTTCCACAAAAAAGCATACTACTGAACAAGTGCTGGCTGGTGATCTCTGAAAGTGGTGGGGTGTAATACCTGCCAGGGATTCACCCCATTTTTCCAAAATTTGCCTCACTTATACTCATGCTAACTTACTGCTACTCACAAACATACTCATACTCACTGGTTCTCATTCTCTCTTGCAAACACACTTACACACTCACCCTTTTTCAATCATAGACTCTGGGCACTGCTGCAATTGCACCCACTGCACAATTGATACCTAGACCCCTGCCTCACTTCCACTCCCTCTCAGTCTCCAATCACTCACTCCTTCAAATGTACTCACACTCTTTCACTCACTCCCTCATAGTCACTTTCACCTATTTATACTAGGCCTCAGTGGAGTTCACCAAGTCCAACTCTGTAGAATTCTGCGGAGTTGAAAATTCCACACGGAATTCCATGGAGGCAGAGTTCCGTGACCCAGGGAGTCCTGAATGCGCTGATCTTGGGAGCGCTAAGCAGGGTCAGCCAGGTCTGACCCTGTTTAATGCTTCAGAGAATGGGCGCATTCAGGAGAGTGCCATAGGCAGTGAAAGCTGCCGTTTCAGGCCTCTTGTGCACCAGTCTGTCCCGTGTGCAATGCACACGAGGAAGGCCGTTGCGGAAGAGGCCTGAAATGGCAGCTTTCATTCGCCGCCTTTGGCCCTGGCCCGAATACAGTGCACCAGTGTGCACAAACAACAAGAAAAGAAAAAGACATGTGGACTTACCTGGGTCTTCCCGGGGGTCCTCCCCTCCTCGTCGTCCGACAGGAGCGAGGCTCGCCCTGCAGCTGCTGCCTCCCTCTGTGCTCCGGTGCGAGCTGCAGCCCAGTTATGGGCTGCACAGCGGAAGAGCAGACTGTCTAAGCTTGCGCTGTGCAGCCCATACTGGGCTGCAGCGCGCGCTGTGGGAGTTCCGTTCCGCTGACGAGGCTAGCAGAGTTTTTGGACTTACTCCGCTCTCCAAGTGGAGTTTCAAAAATTCCTTTAGCTCCACCAGCAGAGCGGAGCTCCCCACACACCCCTAATTAATACACATGTAAACTCATATTCTCACTCACTTTTACTCCCATTGGCACTTGCAAACATCCTCACACACACATTCACTCAATATCACTCTAAGTATGAGCCTTCCGTGCTGTTGAGTATAAAGCCAGGGACTTTTCTAAGCTGTCACACATGGGAAAGCCCTATGTGGCCACTATGTATTTTTGGTAGGGGTACAACACAGGTCTCTGCAGCATCTGCTGCGCCTGGAGGCTCACAGCCTTAAAGTGGGCCCATTTCAACCCCATGCTGTGAGTACAGGCTCCATAAAATATGCACTCAAGGGAATATGCCATCTTTTTCCTATCTGCAGCAAAGTTTGGTTTCTAGGAGGAAAGGATGAGTTGCACAAGGGAAGTGTGGAAGCAGCACTGTGAATCAGGCAGGAGAGATGAGGTATCACCTCCCAAGAAGCTGAGTCAGAGTGAACAGTTCAGGAGTCAACATTTTTGTTTGGCTGTACTGTGCAGTGTGCTGAAAACCACAAAGATCAAGAACTGCCAGCTCTGAGAACCTGAGATAAGCGAGCAAACGGCTAGTGTAAGGGAACGATTCCTCTTCTGGTAGCCTGTCTCTGGGTGGATAAAAGTAAAAGCGATCTATAGATTTTGAAATAAAAGCAAGCCTGTTGCGTTTATTAATGGAAAGGCAATTTACGTAGCTGTATCACTAGATGGCGCCAGATAATAGTTATTAAGAAGAAACAAGTGCAACTGGTGAAAACATAAGTGTCAAGATGTAAAATATTCTGTGAAAGCAGGCATTTGGACCACTTTTGCTTTTCCAGCATCGCTGACTAATGAAGTAAATCTGTCCAGGTGACTTAAGGATAGCTCCCTGAGTTGAAGCCTAAGTGTTCTCACTGTGGCCTGACCGCCCTCCCTATCCTAACTGAACTCCTGTCTTGGAAACCTGTCTTGCAGCTGTGCAGTTAATTAACTTTACTGTACATTGTGTGAGATGCCTATGATAATGAAAAAAATAAAACACTCCGTATTTTCATTATTTTGAGAGGCCTGCAGCATGCCTCTCCCGGCTACTGCCTCGGTGCTCCTCTGCTCCTGGACTGGTGCACACTGCACAGGCTCCCAGACCTCCCTACGCTAATCCAGACGCTACTCTCATGCTGGTAACACTAATACCCAGCATGAGAGAAGTGACAGGATTGGTCTGAGCGGGGTGGTTTGGCACTCAGTCATGGCCTAGGAGCCTGTACCTGTTCTCCACGTGGCTGTGCAACAGAGTTCAGGTTGGTGAAATCTAAGTGCGTGTGTCGGATTGGCTGTCCTAAGACACCCGGCCAAATCGGCATGTGCACTTACAGTGACCACCACTCCTCCTCCCTGTTGCTGTCCATCAGGATAAACCCAACCCACAGTAGACTCTGCTTTTGGTGCTGAAAAATAAAATTATAATAACATTGCTTTAGTATCACTTTATTTTTTCATGTTTTCACTACTAGCTAGGAGCAGTGGGGCAACGCTCCTCCACCTAAACGGAGGAAGCGCCCCTGTACTGAACTCCATCTTAGACTTCATTTTAGTCTGCAGGACTTCTGTTTGTGGGTTAGTGAAATAGTGCATATTTTGTATACAGAAAGGAGTAAAAGGTTTTTTGCAATATTCAACAACCACTGACAAAGCTAATATAGGTGTTTTTCATGCACACAATATTCAGATACATCTACATATAACAAGACATCTGCAGATATATAATATATCCAATAGACATACAATCACCCATGCACATTGCTGCAAAGATTCCCAGGTCCATGCATGATTATCTGCTCCTGTCCAGGTTTTTTTTCATTACATTTTGGGACTTGTCATCCAGATTTTATAGTGGGTGAAAAAAGACTACAAGTTCAAGAATGCAAAGTGAAAACCTGGACTGGAGCAGCTGGTTACTCGTGTGCTTGCGAAACTTGGCAGGCCTGCATGCACACAGACCAAAGATCAATCATAACCCTATGCAGCAGAAGGCATAGGCCAGTGGTTTTTAGGTCTCGCCTGAGGCTGAGGCAGCGCATGCACTGTTGCTAGCATGACATTTTGTCTACTTACAAGGGACTTAGAGTCAGCCCATTGCTTAAGATTGGTTGCTTTTACTGTCAATCATTTGCTTATTTGGTCAGTGTGTGCTGGCTTCACTTTCTGCTCGTGTGTTCCCTGTCCCTGGAGCATGGACCAAGTATTGCTTAATTTCTTTGGGAGCGTCCTTTCACTGCTTACACTTTATCTCTCTGCCAATTGTTTCTTCTTTATGCAGCACTTTGTAAGAGTGTGTGTTTTTAGGTCGTCTTGCTCCTGGTTTTGCTTTCTGTGTTCATGTCTGTTCCGTTTCACTTTTCTTCCTTTCCCATTCTACTCTTTGGTGCAGTACAGCAACTCAAGCAGCCCACAGGCTGTTAGCATTCAATTTAACAATGATTTAAAAATACATTAATGGCTTCAAGCTATTGCTACTAAGTAATCACTCATTTAGCTTATGATGAAGCAATTTTTTATACGTTTCATGATTTATAGGATGTCTAGGGCATGTTTAAAATGTGTTCTGAAAAAAGGGTGTGTTTTAAATTGTTTTATGATTGCACTATAACAGGTTAGATAGAATTTTATATCATGAAAATAACATTATATGGTAAAGTGATTTTTTCATAGTTTGGCTGCTTTTTTTGTGCTTCTTCCCATAGCTTAATGTTTACATTGTAACAAGGGTTACCATACCATACTCTAACATGCCATATCACACCATATTATAATGTATCACTACATATTATACAATAACAGGCCACGCCATACTATGCCATGCCATACTATCTAATACCATAGCATATAAATGACAGACCACAACATACCATGCAATAACAGCCTATACCATACCATACCATGACAAATCAAACCATATCATACCATCCTTTACCATGAAATGACAGACCATACTTAACCGTAGCATACCATAGGTCCTCAGGCCTAGCTCTCCCCGGTCACTGCTGGACTCTTTAACAGCCACCGACTTCAGATGCCCGCTGTCTTTGCCAGATGCTGTTCCTCTTTGTCTTTTTGCCCCTTTCTTCGTTGCCTTTCTCCACTTTTACTGCCTCTGTACCTTAGTGCCTCTTTTTCCTCTCTATTGAGCTTCTCTATTGTCTGCCTCTGTATCTTATTGCCTCTTTTTCCACTCTCTCTATTGAGCTTCTCCATTTTTATGCCTCTGTATCTTATTGCCACTTGTTTCTTGCTCTTTGTTTGCTTTTTGCCACTTTTACTGCCTCTGTATCTTAAATTGCCACTTTTGCCTCTTTCCTGTTGCCTCTTTTCCTCCACAGCTGCCAGGGCATAATTGCCTTGTGGTCTCTCCCATTTCCTCTGCCTTTTCCTGCTCTTCCCCACCCTTGCACTCTGCTGCTGCAGCTCCCGATTTGCTCTCCTGCTAGCCCCGCCCAAGACCACCCAGCACTCCTTCCACCTCCCAGGACCTACTTAATGGAGGCTGAGAGTGCCAAAGCCATGGCTAAGGAAATCCCGTCTGTGCCTGGACTGTGCCCAGTGCAAAGACCCCTGGCTCCCCTTCCACGCTCAGGTACGATGCCGTTGTCCTCTGCCCCCTGAATATCGGATGTTCCAACGAACACTGGTACCATGCAGCACCACACTCTATAGTAGAACTGTTCTCCTGTGACAGATGCACCTTCTCCTGCACCAGCACGACCACCATAACAAAACACCATGCTGACCTCATGCCACATCACACCAGATGCAACCCAATGATTCCACTACCTACTCCTCAACACACATTCTGTCTGCAAGCATTCCACTGAGTTATGGGACCTCATTGCCACCAATGCACCCAACATGGGCACCAACAAACCAAGAGGAGAAATTGCCATCATCCACATAGAGACCATACAGTACATCACCACCACCAACAACAATACCACAACCCCCATGGAACACCTCTGCTCCACATTGACAAAACAACTGTCAGAGGCATCCTCGCATACCGCAAGCTGGTCCAGCGCTCCAGCTTCTGCGACACGATTGCTGACTTCATTGAGCCCCTCCCCCTGGACACCAAGGACTACATCTTCCATGGTGACCTCAACTTCCACCTCGATGACTGTGAGAAAGTAGCCTCTTTCTAGCATGGTTACCCCCACTTTTGGCCTGTTTGTGAGTGTGTGTCAGTGTGTTTTTGCTGTGTCAGTGGGATCCTGCTAGCCAGGACCCCAGTGCTCATAGATAAAAACCTATATGTCAGTGTGTTTTGCCTGTCTCACTGGGATCCTGCTAGCCAGGACCCCAGTGCTCATAGTTTGTGGCCTAATGTGTATGCCTGTGTAGAGCCTACTGTGTTACTGAGGCTCTGCTAATCAGAACCCCACTGCTTATGCTCTCTCTGCTTTTAAATGTGTCACTGTAGGCCAGTGACTTCATTTACCAGTTTCAATTAGCACACTGGACCCCCCTTATAAGTCCCTAGGTACCTTGGGCATTGGGGTTCCAGGAGATCCATATGGGCTGCAGCATTTCTTTTGTCACCCATAGGGAGCTCAAACAAACCCTTACACAGGACTGCCATTGTAGAGTGCGTGAAATAACGCACACGTTATTTCACAGCCATTTTTACTGCACTTAAGTAACTTATAAGTCACCTATATCTCTAACCTTCACTTGCTGAATGTTAGGTGCAAAGTTACTAAGTGTGAGGGCACCCTTGCACTAGCAAAGGTGCCCCCACATAGTTCAGGGCCATTTCCCCAGACTTTGTGAGTGCAGGGACGCCATTACACGTGTGTACTACATATAGGTCAATAACTATATGTAGCTTCACAATGGTAACTCCGAATATGGCCATGTAACATGTCTGAGATTATGGAATTGTCCCCCCATTCCAAAGCTGGTATTGGGGAGCCGGTTACATGCATCCTGGGGGCTCCACCATGGACCCCCAATAATGCCAAACCAGCTCTCTGAAGCTTGCACTGCAGCTACAGCTGCTGCCACCTCACAGACAGGGTTCTGCCCTCCTGGGGTCTGGGCAGCTCAGTCACAGGAAGGCAGAACAAAGCATTTCCTCTGAGAGCAGGATGTTACACCCTCTCCCTTTGGAAATAGGTGTTACAGGCTGGGGAGGGTATAGATGGTGCCCTCCTTGTATAAACCAGTCTACACCGGTTCAGGGACCCCTTCTCCCCTGCTCTGGTGGGAAACTGGACAAAGGAAAGGGGAGGGACCACTCCCCTGTCCATCACCACCCCTGGGGTGGTGCCCAGAGCTCCTCCAGTGTGTCCCGGACTTCAGCCATCTTGCTTTGCAAGGTGTGGGGGCACTCTGGAGGCCTCTGAGTGGCCAGTGCCAGCAGGTGAAGTCAGAAACCCCTCCTGATAGGTCCACACCTGAAAAGGTAGCCAATCCCCCTCTCAGGGCTATTTAGGGTCTCTCCTGTGGGTTCTCTTAAGATTCTGCTTGCAAGTTTACTTCAGGAATCCTCTGCAACACCTTCAGACTCTTATGACCTCGGATCAACCACAGCCAGCTCCAAGAAACGCTGTAACTGCAACAAAGTGTATACAAGAGACACTTTTCTTCAGCAACCTCAGCTCCAAGTCAGCAACTGCAACAGTTTCCATGGTGTGCACGCTCTGGGGACTCCCTGTCTTCATCCTGCACCAGAAGGACCGAAGAAATCTCCTGTGGAGTGATGGAGTCACTCCCCTTCTCCAAGCAGGCACCTTCTAAGATGGCGACCAGTACCCTGGGACTCCTCTCACAGCGACGAGCATGCTCATAAGAACACAGAGGGTGGACATCATCAACATAGACTGTCCAGAGGTCCTGCTGACGCAATTTGGAGGAAGTAAGACCTTGCCTTCCCTGAGAACGATGGTACCCCTGTGTACTGCGTCTTCTTCGCCTCCTGAGGCCTCTGTGCACTCTTTGCAAAATTCCTCTGTGCACAGCCTGTCCCAGGTCCCCAGCACTCCACCCTGTGATGCACAACTCACTGAGTTGTTCTCCAGTGGCGTGGGATCTTCTTTTGTTGTGCTGCATCAACCACATTTTGCACCTGCTTTGAACCTGGATCCTGCAACGCCTGGGGGGGCTGGCTGGTATCCTGAGGGCTCTCTAAAGTGCTGAGAGCCCCCATTCCTCCTCACACGGAGTTGAGGCCCCCAGGTCCCTCCTGGGTCCATCCAGTGCCATTTTGATGCAAAACGCACCTTTGTCGTAGCCAAGGCTTGTTGGCGACTTCCAACATGAAATCTCATCTGCAATAATCTTCACGCCGTGGGACATCTTTTGCATCATGCAGGATCCCACTGGCATCTTCCTAGGGTGCATTTCTGCAGTCTGGACTTGGTCCCCTTCCTTTGCAGGTCTTCAGGTCCAATAATCCAGCAGTTGTTCTTTGCAGACTTGGTTGGCTGCTGCAAAATCCCCAAAACGAGGTGTAGTATGTCCTAAGCAAACTTGCCGTACTTCACTCCTGCTTTTCTGGGCTCTGGGGTGGGGTAATTTACCTACCTTTACTGTATTCTTACTCTCCCAGTGATTCTGCACACACTACACTTGTCTAGGGGAGAATTTGTGATTCACATTTCACTTTCTTAGTATAGGCTTTGTGTTGCCCCTAGACCTTTTTCTCCCATTGCATTCTATAGCATTTCCTATTGTTTGCATTGTTCTATGACTATTTACTTGTCTAATTTTGGTGTCTAGTGTATATATTGTGTATAATACTTACCTCCAGAAGGAGTATTGCCTCTAAGATATTGTTGGTACTGTGTCACCCAAATAAATACCTTTATTTTTGGTAACACTGAGTATTGTCTTTACTTGTGTATAAGTACTGTGCAAATATAAGTGGTATTGCATGAGCTTTGCATGTCTCCTAGTTCAGCCAAAACTGCTCTCCCATAGCTGCCTCTATCAGCCTAAGCTTCTAGAATAT
This sequence comes from Pleurodeles waltl, assembly GCF_031143425.1. Classification (NCBI taxonomy): domain Eukaryota; kingdom Metazoa; phylum Chordata; class Amphibia; order Caudata; family Salamandridae; genus Pleurodeles; species Pleurodeles waltl. The sequence goes on from NC_090445.1 coordinate 169,394,136, forward strand.
TACTACATTTCACTAATAAGGGATAACTGGACCTGGTATAAATTGTAAGTACCCAAGGTACCCACTACAAACCAGGCCAGCCTCCTACAATGACCAAACAACAAAATCACCACCCACCTTCTTGACAGTGGGAGCAGCCTAGGACTATCCAAATCGTCCGTGACCCCATGCACACTCGAGGACACACGCTGGACCCCATCTTCACCTCCAACAACTGCGTCAAATACAGCCACTTCACCAAACTTATATGGACTGATCACTCTATCGTCCACTTCATTATCACAACCCCCTGCATCTCCACCCCCATGATGGCCAGCACCCCCCACCGCAGCTGGAGAAAAATCTCAGAGACCAGCTGGACAGATTCTCTCAACAACTCCAACCCAGCAACCGCCATCAACCAGGAACAGGTAATTAAGAACTTCAATGCCTGGATCACAAACTGCACCAACAGCATTGCCACCATCAAGAGCAACAATCACAGAAGACCCTCCAGAATGGCCAGCTAGTATAATCAAGCAGAATGTAACAGCAAACAGCTGGAGAGGAAATGGCACGCCAGCAAGCTCTTCCACGACAGGGGCAGCCTCTAAGACCTCCCTCAACCTCTACCTCCACGGGCTGAGGGCAACAAAGAAGACAGCCCTGATTGCAAGCCTCAAAACCAGCAGTAAAAGCAAGGAACTTTTCAACATCATTAAAAGTTATCCAACCCGGCTGCCAGCAAAAACAACATCACACCCTCACATAAGCTGTGCGACAACCTCTCCAATTTCTTCCAATCCAAGATCACAGACATGCACAGAAACTTCGAAACCCAACCTACACCCACGGACTTCATCAATTGACACACCCTCACTGCAACTGACATGAGCCCCAGACTGACCATCTGAAACCAGCTCTCCACCCAGGACACAACATCCATCATGAAATCCATCCACTTGGGAGCTCCCACAGAACTATACTGGCACCACACCTTCAATCTCGGAAACCAAAGGATTGTCCAGGAACTCACTAACCTGCTCAACACCTCAACCACAACATTCCCCGAACCCTGGAAACATGCCAAAATCAGACCGCTACTCAAAAAACTCTCCACCAACTACAGCAAACTCAAAAATCAGCCAATCTCTCTGGTCCCATGCCCTGCCAAGGTACTGGAGAAAGCAATCAGTAGGCAACACACAACACACCTGAAGCACAACATCTAATCGACGCCTCCCAATCTGGCTTTCACAGCAATTGTAGCACCAAGACCGCCCTGATCGCAGCTGCTGGCAACATTCGAACCCTCATTGGCCGAGTTAAAACAGCGACTCTGATCCTCCTTGACCTCTCGGCAGCCTTCAACACCGTATCCCACTACAAGCAAATCATAAGACTCCTCGGCATCGGCATCCACGGGGATGCGCTCAAATGGATCATCTCCTTCCTAACCGGTAGAACACATGGGGACTGCTTATCACCTTTTACATCTGAACCCAAGGATATCGTCTGTGGTTTCCCCCCAAGGCTCAGACCTCGCCCCAATGCTGTTCAACGCATACATGACCCCACTGGTTAACATCATCAGATCTCACAGCCTGAACATAATAGCCTACACAGACGACACCCAACTCATCCTCTCCCTCCCTGATGACCCTACTACCACCAGGATCAGCTTCCACAGATCGATGACATGCATCACCAACTGGATGAAGAACAACTGTCTTAAGCTGAACACGGACAAGATGGAAGTACAGATCTTCGGCAACAACAGCAACCTCTGGAACATCTCCTGGTGAACCTCAGACCTCGTACCTGCACGCATACCTGCTGACCCCACCTGAAATCTCTGAATCATCATTGATAACAAACTCACCATGAAATCACGGAACAATGCCATCTTCTCCACCTACTTCCTCATCTTACGTATGCTATGGAAGATATTCAAGTGGCTATCCCTGCACAAGACATGCATTGTGATACAGGCCATCATCACCAGCCGACTGGACAATGGCAAAACCTTCTTCTTGGTAATCACCACACACCTGCTACGGAGACTTCAAACAATATAGAATGCCACAGCCAGACTCAACCTCTACCTATCCCGATGGGCCCACATCACACCTCAGGCAACTCCACTGGCTCCCTGTATGAAAGAGGTACCAGTTCAAGCTGCACACCCATGCACACAGGCCTCTGCACAACCAAGGACCCGCCTATATTAACTCCTACCTGTACTTACACCAACCATCAAAAACACTATGCTCTGCCTACCTCTCACTTGCCCACACACCCTGCATCCACCAAAGCAGAAGTGGAGGACTCTCCTTCTCCTATTTTGCAGCAAAGACCTGGAACAGCCTCTCCACACAGCTGAGGACCATCACCTCACTTCTGGAATTCCAAACAGCCCTCAAGACCTGCCTGTTTGAAGAAGCCGTCTAATGACCAGCACCTATCCTGTATCCACTATAGAGTAATTAGCTGCACTATATAAATCTTGATTGATTGCTTGATTGATACCATACCATACTGTAGCATACCATACCGTGATAGGCCATACCATACAATAATATACAATGACAGGCACTGCCAGACTATACCATACTATACAATGACAGGCTATACCATTACATACTAGGCCAAACCATTCTCTACAATGGCAAGTCATACCACCATACTATAATATATGACAGGCTAGACCATACCATACTACGCAATGACATACCATAGCATAGCATACCACACTATATTATCACATGCCATACCATACTGTACAATGTCAGGCCTTTCCATAACATATCATACCATACCATACCATCCAATGACAGGCCAAACCATACTAAACAACGGCAGGCCATACCATCAGGGGTGTAACAAAGGCCCAGAAGCCCTCGCAGTGCACCTGGCCTGAGTGAGTCCAGAGGGGATCCCTCCATGTTCTTTGCGGGGGGCCTCCAGTTCCGTTACATCACTGCATAGCATAACATACCATATTATACTATTCAATAACAGGCCATCCCATTCCGTCCCGACCCATCACGTGAAAGGCCTATGCAGACCATCTCATCTAATCCAGTGAGAGGCCCATGCAGATCCCATCCCATCCAGTGACAGGCTTATGCAGACCATCCCATCCCATCCCATCTTGTGACATGCCTATGCAGACCATTCCATCCCATCCAGTGACAGGCCTATGCAGACCATCCCATTCCCTCCCATACTGTGACAGGCCTATGCAGACCATCCCATCCCACTGAGTGACAGGCCTATGCAGGCCATCCCATCCTGTTCCATCCTATCCAGTGACAGGCCTATGGAGACCATCCCGTCCCATCCGGTGACAAGCCTATGCAGACAATCCCATTCCATCCAGTAACAGGTCCATACATACCATTCCATCCCATCTAGTAACAGGCCTATGCAGGCCATCCCATCCAGTGACAGGCGTCTGCAGACAATCCCATACCATTTCATCCCCATAAGGTGACAGGCCTATACAGCCAATGGTGTCCCATCTCATCCCATCCCTTTCAGTGACAGGCCTATACAGCCCATCCCATCCAGTGACAGGCCTATGCAGACCATCCGTCCCATCCAGTGATATACCTATACAGACCATCCCATCCAGTGACAGGCCTACACAGACCATCCCATCCCATCCAGTGACAGGCTTAAGCAGACCATCCCATCCAGTGACAGGCCTACACAGACCATCCCATTGCATCCTATCCCAACCCGTCCTATCCCATCCAGTGACAGGCCTATGTAGACCATTCCATCCCATCACAACCCATCCCTTGACAGGACCCTGCAGACCATCCTATCCTATCCCATGACATCCCTTGACAGGCCTATGCAGACCATCCCATACCATCATGTGACAGGCCTATGCAGACCATCACATCCCTTCTCATCCTGTGACAGGCCTATGTTGACTATCCCATCCCATCATGTCCCATCCCATGATAGGTCTATGCAGACTATCACATCCCATCCCATCCCCTGACAAGCCTATGCAGACCTTCCCATCCCATGACAATCCTATCCCTTGAGAGGCCTATGTCGACCATCCCGTCCCATTCCATCTCATCCCATTACAGGCCTATGCAGACTATCCCATCCCATTCCATCCGGTGACAGGCCTGAGCAGACCAACCCATCCCGTGACAGGCCTACGCAGGCTATCCCACCCCATCCTATCCCGTGATAAGCATATGTAGACCATCCCATCACATGACAGGCCTACAGAGACCATCCTATCCCACTCTATCTTTTCCCATCCCATTCCATCCCGTGACAGGCCTACGCAGACCATCCCATGGCAGATCTACACAGATCATCCTGTCCCATCCTGTGACAGGCTCACACAGACCATCCCATCCCGTGACAGGCCTATGCAGACCATCCCATCCCATTCCATCCCATCTCGTGACAGGCCTGAGCAGACCATCCCATCCTGTGACAGGCCTACGCAGGCTATCCCATCCCACCCCATCATATCCCATGATAAGCATATGTAGACCATTCCATCCCATGACAGGCCTACAGAGACCATCCCATCCCACTTTATCTTTTCCCATCCCATTCCATCCTGTAACAGGCCTACACAGAGCATCCCATCCCATGGCAGATCTACACAGATCATCCTGTCCCATCCTGTGACAGGCCTACACAGACCATCCCATCCCGTGACAGGCCTACGCAGGCCATCACATACCATGATAGGCCTACGCAGCAATCCCGTCCCATTCCATCCCATCCCATGACAGGTCTAGGCAGACCAGACCATCCCATCCCATGACAGGCCTATGTTGACCATCCCATAGTATGACAGGCCTACGCATCCCATTCCATCCCATCCTGTGACAGGCCTACGCAGACCATCCTATCCCATCCCATCCCATGACAGGCCTACCCATCCCATCCCATCCCTTTTCACTTCCAACCTTAATGCACAGCAGATGAGCTTTTGTGCAACATGACTTAATAAAACTTTGACAAAACCAGTAGATCTCACATTGGCTAGAGGTATTTGTATTGCCAATGCTTGTAAATTATGGGTTTCAAATTAAATGAAAGTTCTTTTTCAGGAGTGCAAACAATCCCCTGTGGTACAGGGTCTCCCAACCCTCCAGGGGTCCCCAAAACCTCAAAGGGGGCATTTAGTTCAAGACCAAAGAATATCTGTGAGATATGGGAAATTAAAGAGGCCCTCTTGATTTTGTGCCTGAGGGTCCTTTAATTTTGGGCTACGCCACGGTCCATGCGACTGTCTGTTAAACCCCAGCGGAATAGGGATGTTCAATCATTAGAGTAGATGGGGTGGGACCTATTGTTAACTATGTTTCCAAGCTTTTTTCATTATTAACAAAACAGCACCCATAATTTTTTTAAATATTATAAAACGGACTTTCCTGAACAGTTAAGACCAAAATTAAGGGCCCAATTTATATTTCGGCGGACGGGTTACTCAGTCACAACGGTGATGGATATCCTGTCGCGTGGGCTCTCATTATCCTAAATGAGACTACTGGATTTCTAGGCAGCAGGATCGATAACGGTGTGGGGGACTGAGTCTGACCCACGTGTAAGGAACTCTGTCACCCTAAATCCGGTTTTTGCTCCGGCTAACTAGCAGTGCCTCATTTCTCCCACGGGGAAGAAATGATTAGGCAGCCGAGCGCATGACATCTTTGGAACTTCTCAGGGAAGTCGTGGTCACTCAGATCCAAACCAACTCTCTCATTTACAATATGGTCTCATATACAAATGACAAAGACAGTATAGGTTTTATATAATGTTTTAATAAAACGACTGTATTTTAGATAATAAGGCGTGAGCCGCAATAACCAGAACAATACAACATAGTAGGATTGAAATAGTCACCATGAGAGTAAAACATAAGAATAAAGCTATCATATTTCCTAACAGTTTCTACTCTCCCTCTGCTTGTTCTATTTAGAGCACAGCATGTTAAGCTTCTAGCTTGCCTTTCCGAATCACCGGGGAGACATAAGCCCTCATACCTGAGCAAAGGCCTGTGATCTGGTTCAGCATCTGCAACGAGGCAGTCAGCGTCTAGCTGTGGGTCTCTGGTCGGAATCTCCCTCTTGCATGTATTGGGACAAGGAAGTGATTTTATAACTAACATGTCATTGTGATCACAAAATGTCCCTACGCAGGAATGCCAAATCTAAACTCCTACCACGTCTATCGGCAATGTACCAGACTGTATCCTTGACTGAAGAACAGAGTGAATATGTTATGAAGAACTCCAGTGCTGAAGTAGGCAAAACAGTGTGATATGAATAAAAAACAACACCGTAGAACTGGCTATTTGAAAAATAACAGTACGAAGCCTAATAAAAAGCATGTAGAGCAAAGTGCACAGAAGCTCTAAGCTGTCAGCAAATGAATAAAATACATTCAGGGCAAAGTGCACAAAGGCCTAAAGCCTGAAGCTAATGTGCAAAATATACGTAAAACTAACCACACTACACCCTCCCCTTGTCGGTAGCAAGTGGTTCCAAGAACATAAAAACATGCCCCAAACATAAACAATATATTTCGACAAGGTAAGAAGACAACAAAGTCATAAATTTAGGAAACATGTGACGATAAGGCCAAATTCAATATAGTGTCAATTTTGCCGAAGAGAAAAATCCAATTGTCAGACAGAAGCAATAGAACGTAGGAGCTCCTCCACTTCGATATATGTTAATATCGGAAGATCCATGCCACAAAGTACCATGGAGCAGGTGTGTTCCAAAGCCCCAAAACCATTCAGGGCGGCACCCCGTGCAGGGCCAATGAAAGAGACAATACCATCTTCCTCCAGGAAGGGAATCTCATAAACCGCCTCACGAAGCAAACGCAACCGTAGTGCACAAGTCTGGGAATGAGCCCTAATCGGGAACATCAACAGATCAGGATCGACCACTGGAGGGCGCTGCAGTGAGAGACAGAAAGCCAGTGCATGTTCAAATGAGCACCAAAGGCACCGAAACACGGGTTGCACACAATCCAAAACCGGTCTGAAAGACAGAGACCAGACACACCCCAAATGGCCCAGGAGTGTAGCTCCAAAATGCTGCATCATGCGTTCACGACACAGCTGCGCTGACGGGAGCAGCAATATAGGATCTCGTCGTGGCGGGACAGCCATTGCGAAAAAACAGCAACAATAGCAAGACTCCAGCCAACAAAGCCAAAGTAATCGGGAAACCCCCAAAAATGCTTCCGAAAATAGAGTGTATAGCCGAAGGTATCAAACCGAATATGGAAGAGAAGGTGTGAGCGAAACCAACACCAACGGCTTAGAAAAAATGAGCAATACCAGCAGTGCTGGATGAATTAAATATACGTCCCACAAGTTCACCACAGTGACTTGGAAAGTTAGTATTCAAAAGGGACTGTATCTCCGCCGATGACCTTGCCATCTGAAGTGCGTAGGTCTCGCTAGAAGATGTAAGGGCCACATGCTTTTGAAACAATAAAGCTTTCAGCCGACTCAACTTGTCGAAATCAACCTTGGAAGTAGCAATATGAGGCCAGATGTCCGCTACCTCCCTAATTTGAGTGGGGGGGAAACAACACATTCCCGCAGCACGTAACGGCCTTGTTGACAACGACAACGTAAACTATGCCGGCACGCATGCCACAGCAGCGTTCGCTGTTAAGAACAACGTAACTGCCGTTAGAAAGCACCTGGAAAGTGTTTTTAATAACCGGGACTGGAACACCCTTTAAATAACAAGCTAAGTTAGCAATCGAAGCGTTACACGCTCCGTGCAAGGACAGCTGTTTACAAACCATGGAATGGCTCCCTCAAACCATTAACACATCTGTATTGAAAGGGAAGCTCCCACACCTCGTGTATGTAACTGTCTCCCAATAGTTCATATCTACCCACCGGAATGTGCTTCAAACAAGAAGTAAATTGCAGAGTGGAGATAGGCAAATTAATAACCCCATGAATCAACCACTCAGCTGACGGAATCTCAGCCACCGTGAAAGGCAGTTTCTCCAATTTCTCAATATTCAACATAACATACGTCGCTTCCTTTTTAGCCATCAACTGTTGTTGACGAGTCAAATTAAAGGAGATAAAGATCTCTCTGGCACGAATGTGCTGCCATGGAACGTGACCCGCCTTCAAGGTCTGAAGAGTCCAACCCAGCTGCATGATGGACCGCGTCTGACTCTACCCATGATATAAAGAAGACATGTCTGATTTAATAATGTCAATAGCAGAGGAAACAATGCTGTCAATCGTGTAAACACGGTCAGAAAGGGTATGCATGCCATTATCAACAACAGACAAAGTCTGCAGCAGAATTTCTTGATAAATCTGCCTCAACCGGGCTGCAGCCTCCTGTTGTGAAAGTTTCCAAATCTCATTATAAACTTCATATAAAAACCTTTTCTTCCGTGGTACCTTGGGACCTGACAAAAAATCTTGTAAATCAGTACCATTAGACAGTAACTTGAGATGTGACTTAACTGCATCCAGCGTGGATGACTTCAACCATTGTTGACAAAGCTTCCCCACGCTGTACGTAGTTATAATATCAGCATGTTCTGGTGAAATGTAATGAGGGTCTGCCCTACTAGTCCTGAACCCCCCTGAAGAGGTGACAAAACGTTGATGACACTGATTAGTGTCTACAGGCCATAGCCCGCCCGGATGTAACGATGAAGTGTTAAGCGTACCATTCTGGACCCAATGCGTAAATTCACTAAAAGTAGCATTCACATAGTGCTGCCAGTTGTTTAATTTGGAAGGGACAGGTATACTAGGCAAAGTCAACTCTCTAATAGTCGCCAAGCCCAAACAGCTAGTCTGTTGTACTGTGTCATTGAGGAAAATCATCTGCACAGGGATAAGACATGCTCTAAATAATGTATCCCTGCCTTGCATCTGCCAATTTTTCGTACCCCAAACACTTTTCAAGTCAACAGTCTTTAACCAGTATTCATATTCCTTGACCGAAAGTTTAGATACAAACAAATTTGAATATAGTAATTTAGTATCGGTCAATAAAATTTGCTTATTAGAATACGGTGCAACTTTAAAATAGTAAGACTTAGCATTCCGCTGATCATGCACAGAAAAATATGCAAATTTATCATAATACGTTTTCGAACTCCCTTGTGGAGGAGTCGAGCAATGTTCCCATTGCACATAATTAAATATGGACTTAGGGCTACTAGCTTTATGAATAAAGTGGTGTCCATAATAGTCGTAGCAAAACATGTCACCATGATCATCTCTAAATTGGTAAGCATCTTCATCGTCATAGACAGTATAATATTGCAAATCCGTTAGCGTAGAATCTACTGTCTTCACATCCCAATCATCAGAAACAATGCCTGGTATAACAATATCATTCATTGATAACTTGAGGACATACGGTATTTGAATCAATTCAGTGGGACCATATATATCAAACATTACTTTATCCCACACAATCCCATCCGGAATCGGTATTGCAGAAATGTTCACATTGGACAAGTCTCTTCGAACCATATGAGACGAAAAATGTGGTCTCAACACAGTCTCCACGTGCTCAATGTCAGATCGATCAGGAAGAAAATGACCATGTATTACTAGAAAAAAAGTAACCACAAATCCCAACCATAAAAAAAGAGTCATTACAGTCATAAAAAGCCACAAATAGTTCCAAGGAAAAACTAAATATGTGCGTTTAAGCCAACTCAGCAGCTTACGTGGACCTTGGACAGAAGACATCGAGGACGAGGAGCTGGACACTGCTTCATCAGCGTCGTTGAAGCAGCCAGAGGCAGTTCTTGCAAAAGGTGCAATTGTGAACAAAGAAGCAGATGGAGGCTCTCTCCTAGGCACGCTATAAACCACATGTTCAGAAACATCAGTAGAACGTACAGCAACTTGATCAAAAGATTCCATATTAATCGTTGTCTGTGGAACAATCGCAAGATCATCTTCCACCCTCCCCAAGCTCGGAGAGGAAACAGCGTCGGTGTAAATCACCTGCAGCGGGACTTCTTCCCCAGTAGTGAGAGGGATGCCGGAACTACTGGGTGTCCCTCTTGGTCTGCTGTGCAGAATCGGCCACATGTTGTAACTTGACATTATCAATAGAAACAAAGCGATTTCCTTTGGCCCCTTGCAGCGGCGGTAAAATCACAGTTCTCGTGCCGCTCACCCCTAACACAGGGACAGGTGCTCGATAAGAAGGACCAAATTCTTTCTTTACTGCGACCTTTTCACACACTAGATCCCCAATCCTGGGTATCCAACCAGTAGGTGTTACTGGCTCATCCTTAATTCCTGAGGAGGCAGCACCTGCAGAAGAGTTATCTTCACGGAATTGTTGTAAATCCTGCAAAACAGTGACACGATCATTTATGTCAAAGGGCGTAACTGCCGCCTCCACACCAGGACCATCTAGATCAGGAACATACATTTGTGTTCCAAACAGGCACTCATATGAAGTACGACCCCCCAGAGACCGTCTAGGCAAGTTATTAAGTGCTCTCTGTACTCCATATAGGTGGGCTAGCCAACTACGACCCGTACCTATAACCCTGGCCGTTAAGGATTGCTTTAAATCACGATTTAAACGCTCCACGACAGAATTTCCCTCGGGAAGAAATGGAGACGAGAATTGGAGTTGGACCCCCAACGAAGCCATGGTGTCCCTGAATGCCTTAGAGGCAAAAGCAGGGCCCTGGTCCGAATGAAAAGCCGCAACTGCAAATGTATCCACAAAGATGCGCAAATCTTTAATAACAGTCCGAGCGTCAGCCGAGCGTTGAGGCCATACCCACACAAATCTGGAGCACGAATCTTCAGCAACCAATATATATTTGTATGCACTATCTGGTGTCAGCGGACCACAATGGTCCAAGTACACACACTGTAACGGTTTGTTTGAAATCAGAAAGGGCGTCTGCTGCGGGCGTCTAGCCGACGATGCTTTAATTTGTTGACAGACGTCACAACAAAGGACATACTGCTTCGTCTCTTTATAGAGACCAGGCCACCAGTAACGAGCCTGTAAAAGTGAAATCGTGGCAGCCACACCAGCATGTGCAGATGCCACCCCTTCATGTGCTGCAGAAATTAATCGAGGTCTCTCAATTCTATTGGGAATTTCACGTACACCAATGCCTGGAATATTAACAACAGCATTTAGCGCACTACTCAAGCAGTAACTATATTTAGAAGGAAATCCTTTAGGAAACGGCGTGCCATCAGCCGTAGCTTTTATGGCAGCCAAAATCTCTGTGTCTGGTTTGGAACTCGAACGAGTCACTGCAGCCACAGTGGCGACAGCCACTGCCGACTTTGCGGCTTCATCAGCCAAAGTATTCCCAGCAACGTGTATTCCAACGCGCTGGTGTCCAAGTGTATGCACAACATGGACCATAGGAAGCGTTTCTTTCAGATCCGCAACCTTACCCCACAACAATTTGGGGGTCATTACGACCTCGGCGGTCTTTTCAATAGACCGCCGAGGGACCGCCGTACGGAAGACCGCCAGTGCTGGCGGTCTTCCGCATGGGCCATTCTGACTGTTGGTAGCGCTCTGCCCGTTTCCGGACGAAGAGCCGCCAACAGCCATACTGGCGGCAGGCGGGGAAGTGGAGGTAGCTCCACCTCCACCGCCACACCAACAGAACACCGCCCAGCGAATCACGACCTGTGATTCGCTGTGGCGGTGTTCTGTTGGCGTGTCGGTGTCGGCGGAGCTGCCCGTTCCCTCCCGGAGGATCACCAGGAACAGGTAAGGGGATCGTCCGCTAGGGAAGGGGGGTGGGAGGGTGTTGTGAGTTGTGTGCGTGCATGGGGGTGTGCGTGTGTGTATATTGAGGGGGCGTGTGAATGCGTGCATGAATGCGGGGGTGTGTGTGTATGTGCATGAATGCGTGCATGAATGCGGGGGGGTGTGTGTATGTGCATGAATGCGTGCCTGTATGTGTGTATGTGTGTGTATATGTTGGGGATCGGGGTGGGGGACGGGAGTCCTGCAACCTTTTGGGGGTGGCAGGGGTGGTGGGGGGGGTAGGGGAGGGAGTCGGGGTGGGGGTTGGGGGTGGGGGAGACCCCTATCAGTGCCAGGGAAGGGATTCCCTGGCACTGATAGTGCTTACCGCCATGGATTGCATGGCGGTCCCCAACCGCATTAAATCCATGGCGGTAAGCCGGGGTCAGGCGGGTTGGAATACCGCCGGCGGTATGTGACGACTGCCGAGCTGGAGACCCAGGTCTCCAGCCCGGCGGTCGTTACCGCCGTGGCGGTCGGAACGATGAAGCGGCGGCTGACCATGGCGGTAACCGCCATGGTCAGAATACATGAAAAAAGACCGCCAGCCTGTTGGCGGTCTTACCGCCGCTTCACCGCCGACCGCCAGGGTCAGAATGACCCCCTTTATGTTTAATGGTGTTGCCTTTAGAATCTCTGAACCCATTCAACTTCCAATAGTGCAGATATTCATTGAAAGACTGAACACAGTAGTAGGAGTCACAGACCAGCAAGGTCAAAATCGCCGGATCTGCGTGCTCCAACGCTAACAATAGAGCTTTAAGCTCAGCCAGCTGTGCCGGGCAATCTCCCAAGGTTTTAGTATAAGTATGTCGGGGGCAGAACACTTCCCCCTCCATAGTGGCACTCACCACCGCACATGCAGCAGAATACTGTTGTTTAGTCCCAACCGCTGGTTGTGCAGAGCCATCGGTATACATGACCACTTGATATTGGTCAATAGGCAATGTGCCAGCAGGAACTGGGTACTCTATTTCATATTGAAGAAATTCTTGAGTCTGCAGTTTAGGGTCAAATATGTAATCTACATCAGTGGCTGTCAAAGACGTAGCCCATTGTATCCATCGCGGGTGTAAAGCTTTTGAATTAGGAACACTTGCTTTTGTAACAGCCTCTAAGGCCGGAATCGGGGAAACGACAATGATGCGTTGGCCCTGGGCAAGCGGTCTTTCTTTGATCACAGCCATCTGTACTGCAGTGAGTATTTTCTCAGTCTGTGCAAATCGTTGTTCTGCAGCAGAATACAAGTGGGACTTGTATGCAATCGGGACTGTCTCACCCTCATTAAAGGTGACATACGTAATCCCAACAGCCCCAGTTATCACCCTGATGACTAAATGTGTCTTATTGTCCCGTGTGTGTAAGTGTTTAACTGCTAAGAGATCAGTCTGTAACTCTCGCAATATGTGTGTATGCTCAATCGTCCAAAATCTACTCGAAAAATTCGGGCGAATCAGTTCGTATAAGGGTTTTATACGCGTAGCATAGTCAGGAATGTAAGTTCTGCCAAAATTCAGAAATCCCAACAATGACTGGAGCTTCCGAACCGTATTAGGAGGCTGCAATAAAGCACATTTCTCCAAAAAATGTGGTGCTAGGCTCTTGCCCTCACTCGATAACTCATATCCCAGGAAAATGACGCTGAGGAAGGCAATCTTTGATTTCTTAAAATTAAACTTATAGCCAATATCAGCAAATCCCACAACAATGCGCGATACGCGCCTTAGATGTTGCAGAATCTCATCGTCTGTCAAATATATGTCATCAACATATGATAACGCTTCAGGGTCCAACTCGTGCAGCATTTCAGTCACACGAGCCGAAAACAGTCCTGGGCTATTCTTATACCCCTGAGGCAAACAACAAAAATTTTCTGAGAGCCAAACGCACTGAAACTGGTATAGTCCCGACTTTCGGGTGCTATATTTTGGCAGAAAAATCCATTTGAGATATACAACGTTGTTTTGTATTTCTTACGCACTATATTGTTCATAAGCGCTGCGCTATGTGAATTCTGTATTGCATATGTGCGTGTGTGACTATTCAAATGTCTGTAATCCACCACTATCCTATATGAATGGTCTGGTTTAGCAACCGGAAATAAGGGATTATTCATCGGCGAGACACAGGGCTCAATTACACCCTGGTACTCCAATTGTGTAAGAATTTTCCGAACCGATGCCCTTGCCTCAAATTTAATAGGATACTGCGGCTGTGGCTGAGGTGTGCCCTTTATTGGAATTACATGATAAGGTGATTGTCTATCCCACCCCACATTATTTCTGTATAGGGCGGGAGCCTGTGCTAGAGCCCATGTTTTACCATAGGACTCCGCTAGCTCTCTCGGAACAAGTGGTGAGAAGGAAGGTACAATAACATCCTCCCCAACCGGACAGTCGCAAACAAAGTCAGGTGGCCAATCTTGTTCGGCCAACAGAACATCATATGATTTTACCACATGGTCCCAAAAGATGGCGTGTATAATGCGGTCAATGTCCCCTTCTAATCGTAGAGTCACTTGATATACTCTATCAGGATCAGAGACTCGCATGTCTGCCGTTTCGACTTGCATGAAGTCATCAGTTGCTTTCACCTCCAGATGCTCTAGAAGACTCCGGCGAACTATTGTGACCTCTGCCGCGCTGTCTAACAGTGCTAACGCCCATGTCTTGTTCGTCAAGAGAACTCTCTTCTTGAGCGGCATGTCTAACTGAGACTGCTGCCACTTTTTTTTTTTTTATTGCTGTTTTTGTTGCAGCGGTTTCTCTTCTTGTTTAACAGAAACCTCCGCTGAGCGTTGTGAATCCTGTCTCGGTTTCACGTACTCCGTCCTCCGCTCTGACCGCCCACCTCTCTCACTTCTCTTCTCTGAGGAGTCCTGAAAGGAACGAGATTGGCGTGTATCAGTATATTGATATCTATCAGGCGTCTTCAAATTATCCCTATTCCTGAGATTATACCTATTCTGCGGGGTCTCCGGTTGCGGAGACTGTCCCCCATCTTTTTTAGGTGTTTGCTGTTTCTTTTCCCAGTGCTTTTTTGTACCCTCAGGTTGCTGTTGCTTAGCATTATCTTTATTATTTTTACCCTGCAATTGGGGTTTCTGCGGTCTAGCCCCTAGGCTATCGCGACCAATACTTGAATATGTCTTAGCTATTATTCGCAGAAGTTCCCGATCTTGATCAATCTGCGGATCATCCCGAAGACGCATTTGCACGGCTAGTTCTACTGCCTCTCCCTTGAGATTACTCAAAATAATAGAAGAAACTGCGGCAAAATTGCCCATTAACTGCATGCCCAAATCTAAGGCAGTGGCAGCCCCATATTCATCTTGAATTTGTTTAAGCACTTCCGGTAAATTAGCTAAAGTCGGTGTACTGTGTGCTGTAGTATAGAGCGCGGCAAACACTGTGTCCCAGGTATTACAAAGGTCCACCGGAGGAACCATCCCATACGGCAAACACATCGTCAAAATTCTATGTTTATCCTGAGGTTCGTATGGGGAAATACTGCTTCCAGCGTATTAATTTTTTGCGCCGGCCAAAATGGAGTCTCCTCACATTTAGCCGGTACCTTGCCCATAACTGAGTGTACAGTGGCCGGATTGATTCCCGGAACCACTGCTTGTGGGTACGCCGGAGCAGCACGCACTGCATTAGTATTTAATGTCTGCATCACAAACTGAACCAGTCTTCTGTATGTTGTAGCTAAGTCTATATATAAACAACGCACATCAGCCACTGCCAAATTTGCAACCGCAGGATATGGTGTGTAAGTAGCCAATAAAGGCCAGGTCGGACCATCATTACTCAACGGACCTAACCTCACTTGTGCTACTGTATGTGGGAGGGCGCCATCAAGCCAATTATGGTGTTCTTGATAAGATAGGGGTATCTCTAAATAAGCGTAAGCCCTGTATTGTACAGGGGAATTCGTAACAGTGTATTCGTGAAAAGTATTTGTACCCCCATCAACTGCTGGAAATGCGACCCAAGAATAAAAAAGTTCTGTCCTATAGGCTGCATGGGCATCCACCACAAAAGTGACTGGACCCCCCTGGACTGTTAGTCCATGTGCTATCAGATGTCCTGTGAGCGGGTGACGCATATTGATTGCTATATTCACTACATTAGGATTCGCCATTTGCAAAAAATAGCTCTAGGTCAGAGAAGGCACACCAATATCGGGGTTTTTCCTTTCAAAGTACAAGCTTGAACAACCAACCACTAAGCAATAGGACGTACCTATCCCGTGGTGGCGGAAACCCTCAGCCCCATGGACGTCTCCGCATACGGAACCGAGGAGTCAAAATATATATGAGACCGAGAGAATCAGTCGGACCTAAACATTAGAGCCAGACCAATCGTTGGCGGCGCCATGTCGCGTGGGATCTCATTATCCTAAATGAGACTACTGGATTTCTAGGCAGCAGGATCGATAACGGTGTGGGGGACTGAGTCTGACCCACGTGTAAGGAACTCTCTCACCCTAAATCCGGTTTTTGCTCCGGCTAACTAGCAGTGCCTCATTTCTCCCACGGGGAAGAAATGATTAGGCAGCCGAGCGCATGACATCTTTGGAACTTCTCAGGGAAGTCGTGGTCACTCAGATCCAAACCAACTCTCTCATTTACAATATGGTCTCATATACAAATGACAAAGACAGTATAGGTTTTATATAATGTTTTGATAAAACAACTGTATTTTAGATAATAAGGCGTGAGCCGCAGTAACCAGAACAATACAACATAGTAGGATTGAAATAGTCACCAGGAGAGTAAAACATAAGAATAAAGCTATCATATTTCCTAACAGTTTCTACTCTCCCTCTGCTTGTTCTATTTAGAGCACAGCATGTTAAGCTTCTAGCTTGCTTTTCCGAATCACCGTGAAGACATAAGCCCTCATACCTGAGCAAAGGCCTGTGATCTGGTTCAGCATCTGCAACGAGGCAGTCAGCGTCTAGCTGTGGGTCTCTGGTCAGAATCTCCCTCTTGCATGTATTGGGACAAGGAAGTGATTTTATAACTAACATGTCATCGTGATCACAAAATGTCCCTACGCAGGAATGCCAAATCTAAACTCCTACCACGTCTATCGGCAATGTACCAGACTGTATCCTTGACTGAAGAACAGAGTGAATATGTTATGAAGAACTCCAGTGCTGAAGTAGGCAAAACAGTGTGATATGAATAAAAAACAACACCGTAGAACTGGCTATTTGAAAAATAACAGTACGAAGCCTAATAAAAAGCATGTAGAGCAAAGTGCACAGAGGCTCTAAGCTGTCAGCAAATGAATAAAATACATTCAGGGCAAAGTGCACAAAGGCCTAAAGCCTGAAGCTAATGTGCAAAATATACGTAAAACTAACCACACTACAATCCCATCCGCCGCAATATAAATCCCATAGGAAGTAATGGGATTTATATTTCGGCAGACGGATATACGTCACCGTTGTGACTGAGTCACCTGTCTGCCGAAACCTAAATCAGGCCCAAAGTTGCCTCAAGCACAAAAGGGATGAGAGAATCCCTGTGAGTCCCTGTCCTGTGAATGAAAATAAGAAACAAACGCCGAATGAACAAGTAAGCCTTCTCTCCCGCGTGCATGCTTCCTGAGCACATAAACAGAACTATGGGCAATCAGTTAATCACCAAATCTAGACTGCTTGGGAGCCAGGATAGGTTTTTATTGACAGTGTAATTTGAATCTTCGTGTGACAGTGTTATTCCTTTTTAGAATAACTTTAAGGATGTTTTCAGTTCTGGAGTGAGTTTTTTAATGGAAACTTAAAAATGTTTTGCACTGGGTACAGTCTGATTGCTATTACTAAGAAACAACATTTGAAAGCACTGTAAGTACTTCAGAAATGAATATTTGGCACATCTAATACTATGTAGAGCCTAACCTACAGGGTGTGTAACACATGTTTTAAACTTCAGCAATATATTTTATATTATGTATTATTCTTTTTTTAAGCTACTGATTAGAATAGTCACAGTGCTTTGTGCCACAGGGTGGGACATTGTAGCATTGTAAATGAACATGGCTCTATCTTCTCCCAGTGCACAAACAGAATTCAAGTCATTGACTCTCCAGTTTGATAAACAGACACCAGAAGTGACTCCATTACCCAAGTGAGCTTTCCTACCAGAACAATGCACTTAGTGCATTTAGTTTTCATTTAAGGTTTGTGTTTACATTATCATACTTCCTCCTACACCACCATAGTTTACACGACCATAATCCAGGACAAAGAGCGGCGCAGCAGTATGTTATTATTTTTAAAATGAAGGCTAAAATAAATAAATGTAGGAATCTGGGTTCAGACAAAGACTGGCTGGCCTAGTTGTAGTAGGTGTATTTACTAATATTATAAATGATCTTACATGTCAGGTTACATATCACGTGACCATTAATACAATCAATGAGATGACTATAAATATATTATTGTTTTGAATGTATTGTGTTATTTATTGACGTTGTGCTTTTATGTTGTTACTAATTGATACCAGTATTGTGAGGCTATATATATATAGCATTTGGTGTGTGAGCTATGGTTTCCATGACTGATTTCCAAACTGCTGTATTATCCTTAACTTGCGAAATTCAGTGAGTTTTTTTCAGGTCTGATTTGACACGATAACTGTACTTTAACTGTGTTTTTTAAATGATTTTAAAAAAAATCTAAGTTAAGCCCTTAGACATATTTCTAACCATACGTTCAGTTAAAACGTGGCTTTCTGTGCTCTTTTGATGATACACTACATAAACCTTCCTTGCTGTGCATGCTTGTTGCCTTAGTGCAGAGGGTGTTGACTACAGGACTGAACTCAACATATCAGGGCAGACAGCCCACACTTCGCCCCACTTTTGGGCCAAGGAAATTGACTTCACCCACCCCATGGCATGCCAATCCTGGCTGTCCACAGTCTTCGTCAATGCACAGTAGGGAGACTGGCCGCAAGGCTTGGAAAATGGACAGGCCCTGAAGATAACACACTGATTGCGGCCTTGCAAGGCATATGAGTTAATAGAGACAAGGTGGTTTTGGTGTTTCTCAAAAGACCCTTATTTTGGGGGTTTTGTATTTTGGGGGGATTTGAGGTTTTAATGTTTTCTGGGGTTTTTCAACTCATGTGGAAAATTACCACTTATGAACTTATAACTTTTTAAACTGTCGTTCTCATGATGGTGTGGTAATGTTCTTACATCAGTTAATTCCCACTGCTGGGATTGTTCTCTCTGCATGGATTGTTGGTTTTGTAATCCACGCAAAGATGCCGAGGTGAGGAATTTGCAGTTCCCCTTCTTGCAGGACCTCATGCACAACATTTTGGGTTCACTGATTCCTGGAGTGCTGGTGTTTTCTTTTCTGCTCTCTAAGGAACCTAATGTACCCTTTCTCATCCTTCGACTTAAGATGTATTATCAACAGTCTTGAAGGAGTAGAGTCCTCTCAGCTTCCTGCTTTCCATCACATAGGGCCCAATTTTGAGTTTGGCGGACGGAAAACTCCATCCGCCAAACTCCTGACAGGGTGGCCGCCGCCTACGCGACAATCTCCCTGCCGGAGTTATTAAGAGTTTCCCACTACGTCAGTGGGTGGAAACCTGAGTTTCGGCCCGCTGGCCTGTCAGGAAACAGGCTACAGCATCGTCTCCGACTCGTAAGAGCTGTTGGAAATGCTGTAGCCTGCAGGGTGCACCAACACCCTTACAATGTTCACTTTCTGCAAAGCAGACAGTGGATATTGTGATAGTGCTGGCCAGTGGGGCCCCTGCACTGCCCATGCCAAGTGCCTGGGCAATGGAGGGCCCACACTGGAGCTCCCTGCATCTGTTCTCTGCCAGCCTTTTCATGGCGGTGCTACCGAGGTTGGATTATTACCGCCATCTACCTCCAGACCCTGTTGTGGTGTGATTTGGTGGACGGTGTCTGGCCCACCTCGCTCCCTGCTTTGGAACTTAGAGATGTTCAACCCCCAGGGTTGCGCCGTTGTTGTTGCCTGCTTGGTGTGGCCACCGAGCTACCAGATGCTTATGCCAGGCAACATGCTAGGTGTTCCTGTGGGTGGACTCATTCCAAGTACCTTGGTGATGGTACTAATTAACTGGGGTGGACTGGGCATGGTTTGTCCTAAACCATCCAGAAGCCCACCTCCAAAGTCCATCATAGCCATGCTGGGTGCATGCCACCTCCAGCAGACCCTATCAGACAGCTGGAGAGCACACTTGAGAAGCATACCAACATGTCTCACAAAATCCTGCAGGCTATACAGGACTCCAAGATGGCGATGGAAGCTCAACTGGGAGCCATACAAGTTGAGAATGGCCTGATGCAGGCAGATCATGCCAAGCTGGTGGACTGGGTGGATGAGGCTGAGTCCTCGCTGGCGTCCTTCACACCCTCAATCATGAACGTACAAAACCAACTGAAAGCCCTTCTGACTGAAGTGTGGGTGCTCCAGGCGAGAGCTAAGGATACAAAGCGGACATTCTCGCCACAATAATGTCCATTTCATTGGCTTCCAGGAGAATACTTAGGGTCCAAACACCGAGCTCTTCCTTGACAATTGGCTGATGAACACAGTTTCCATCAAATAAAGTTTTGAAATTGTTCCCCATTGAAAGAGTGCACGGGGTCCTGGGCTGTCCCCCACTGCTTGGAGCTCCCCCACCCAATTATAGCATGCTTAATAAATTTTTGGGACTGGGATTTGATACTGCAGCTCTCTAGAGCCAAGAGCCCCTGGCCTTTTGATGGAACTAACAGTATCATGGCACACCCGGATTACACAGCGGAGAAATAGAAGCAACGCAACACCTTTACGGAGGTCAAGGCTCATCCCTACACACTAAATCTCTCTTATGCCTTTTTGTTTCTGGCCTGGCTGCGGGTGGTGGATGGTGGCACCATGCATTGTTTCACAACACAAGAAGAGGTCTGGAAATGGCTCCGCATCAAAGGGGTACACGAGAACCTGGAAACCCGTAAGGACACACAAAGTCTACTGGATTAGACCGAACATAAGCCTAAGCGATGCCACCATCCACGTGGAGTGCAGACTCGCCCCACAGAGGAGAAAGCTCTGGAAAGGGCACGGGCAGTTATGGAGATTTCCACACACAGTGCCAACCGGTACCGCACTCTTGCACCAGACACAGATCGGGACTTGGAACCTGCAGATGCCGGTGGGCTCCCCCCCAGAGGAGACCCCCAAACTCCTGAGATATGCCAGTGGTGAGTCGTTACAGACCTTGTTAAATGTGGGAGGGCACATAGTAGCACTTGCATCTCAGAAGCCGCATGAGAGACATTGATTATGGACGAAACTTATTGTAACTGTAAATTTTATAGCTTGGCCTGTGGCGGGTAGCCAATATTTCTGATGCTACTACATGAGAATCGTTCCTTGGTCCCCCCGTCAGAGTTTTCTATATGGACTTTTTCTGAAAGTGGGTCCACATCTTATGCCTGTTGCATAGTTTGGGGTGGCATGAGGCCGATAGGCGTTCAGGCCTGGGATAGGAGAGTTGTTTATTATAGTTGTTTAACCTTTTTCTTCCATTCGGCTGATGTGTGGAGGGTCAGAGGTCGGGGTTGGTGGAGCAGATGGGTTGGGAATGTTAAATATTTGAAGATTTTAGCATATACTGTCTGCCTTCATAGCAGTTCTTAATGCCTTGACCTGGAAGTTACATGGCATGGCGACCCAGCTAAAAGGTTAGACTTCTACGTGCTCTTGATTATAAGACCTCCTTGGCCAGACACAATGCTGACAGTGATAAACCAGGTCGCGCACTGGCATGGTTGTTGTGGTCAGAGGTCCTTAGGACCCTGATCACTGCCACCTGGGACAGCGCAGGCCAGGTGCTGAATACATAAGTGGACATTAATTATGTCTTTACAATATACTACGAGCGGCTATATTCCCCCCGCCAGAACGACCTCTGATGCAGCTTCTTGACTACCCTTATATGGTGATACTCCCCGCCTTTCTCCATTACAGTTGATGGAACTAAAACAACCTATGCAGATAGAGGATGTCCATCTAGCTAGATGTCCCGCGGCATAAACCCCTGGCACCGATGAGTTCCCTGTGGAATTCTATGCCACTTACAGGGTAACCCTGGCCCCTAGACTCTTGGAGATATACCAAAAGGCGCATGACTGAGGCGTAGTCCCTGCATCCCTGCATGAGGCTCTCATTGTAGTGCTGCTGAAACTAGACAGAGGTCCCCTTGAGATGAACTCTTATCGCCTGCCATCCTAGGGATAATTTGAAAATGTTGCTGTTTCATTCCCTCTGATTTATTAAAGCTGGTGATCAATACCCTTGCGCTGTCCAAACTGGATTATGGCAATGCACTATTCTGGGCACAGAGTCTCCTTCTCAGACTTCCAATGCTTCAGAATTCAGCTGCCTGGCTTCTGATAAATATTCCTAAACATCAATCTGCTTCCTGGGCCATTAAAAAGCTCAATTGGCTCCCCATTGTAAGCAGAATAGAATTCAAAGCTCTTTGCATAGTGTTCAAGCTGTACATAAAACTTCCCCCAAATACATCAAGAACAGATTCATCTGGTAGTAACACTTTTGAAATCTAAGATCGACAGATGCCAAGAACTTTGTGCTGCCCAGGGTTAAACGGGCCTCATGGGGAGGTAGAAGCTTCTTCCTCAGAACAGTACAGCTCTGGAATTATCTTCCTTTACACCTAAAGAACTGTTCTGATTTGTGGCAATTCAGAAAATTGCTGAAGACCCAGCTTTTTACACATTAGACTCAGCATGTTCTACTACTACTTTGCCTCCCCTTTGTAACAGTGCAAGTGCCAAGACGCTTTCGAGCATTCGAGTGCTATATAAAACGGGAAATAAAATAAAATCAATCAATCAAATTAAGTGACTGCACTATACTCCACTCTATGCCGCTCCACTCTACAACACTGTACACCACTCTACGTCACCCCATGCCACTTAACTCTAGGCCATTCTACTCCACTCTGACTCCACTCCAATCTTATTCTGCACTCCACACTATGCCACTTTACTCCACTTAACACCACTCCATTCTACTTCTGTCTATGTCACTTTAAACCACTCTACACTATGTCACTGCACTCTACGTCCTTTTACTCCACTCTAGGCCACATTACTGTATTTCACTCCATGCCATTCAACTCCATTCCATTCTATGCAACTCTACTCTATGCCACCCCATTCTGCACCACTGCACTCTACGACACACAACTCCACTCTGCTCTACTACACTCCTCTCTACTCCACTCTAGTCCACTGATTGCCTCTTCCCTCTACTCCAATCTATGCCAATCTATACATCACTCTAGGCCAATCTACTTCACCCTATGGCACTCCACTGTATCCCATTCCATTCTCCTCCACTCCACTCTAGACACTCTACTCAACACAATTCCTCTTTACAATACTCTACTCCATGCAACTCTATGCCACTGTACTCTATGACCCTACTCAACTCTATTCTACGACACTCTATGGTTCTCAACTACATTCCACACCACTTCACTCTGTCACTCTACGCCACTCTATTCTATGATAATCCACTCTACGTCACTCCACTCTACCTCACTCCACTCCATGGCACTCTCTGACATTCTACTCTATGACATTCTATGCCATTCCTCTGTTTACCATTACACTCTGTGCTACTCCAATCTATGACACTGCACTCTATGCCACTCAATGACACTCCACTCTACCACATCCCTTGCCACTTTTCTCCACTCTGACACTTCACTCTACGACACGCTAAGCCACTTTACGACACTCCACTCTACGACATTCCACTCTATGACACTCCACTCTACAACACTCTATGCAACTCCACTCTACGTCACCCTATGCCACTCTACTACACTCCATACAACTTTACTCCACTTTACAACACTCCATGCTATGCCACTCAAAACTAGGACACTTTACTCCACTCTACACTACGTTATGCCACTACACTCCTCTCCACTCCACTGTACAGTACTCCGTTCTAGGCAACTCCGCTCTACTACACTCAATGACACTTTACTCCACTCTATGCCACTCTACACCATTCCACTCTACGACGCTATACACCACTCTACGCCACTGCCATGCTACTTAACTCTAGGCCACTCTACTCCACTCCACGTCACTCCATTCTGACTCCAATCCACGCCACTCCACTTTCACACTGCACTCATAATATCCCACTCTAAGACACTCTATGCTACTTTAAGCCACTCCACTCAATGCCACTTTACTCTACTCCACTCCATTCTACTCTTCTGTCACTTTACTCCACTCTATGCTATAACACTGCACTCTATGTCACTTTACACCACTCTATGCTCCTCAGCTTATGCTCCTCCACTCTACGCACCTCTTCTCTATGCCCTTCCACTCTATGAGTCTCTAGTCTATGACCCCAGTTCTACGCCACTCCACTCAAAGCCACTCAACTCTACAACCCTCCACTCTATGATATTTTACTCCACTCCACTCTATGCCTCTCTACTCTGCGCCCCTCTAATCCACTCTACACCACTCCATTTTGACAATCTACTCCACTCTACACCTCTCTACGCCCTCCACTCTACAAAACTTTAAGGCCTTCTACGCTGTGCCCCTCCACTCTACACCTCTCTACCACCTCTCTACATCACTCTACCCTACACCACTCTACACTGCCATACGCCTCTCCACGACACTCTACGCCACTCCACTCTATAACACTCTACACACTCCGCTCTGTGCCACTCTGCTCTACTCCACTCTATGCCACTCCACTAAACGGTAGTTCACTCTATGACACTCTAATCCATTCCATGCCACTTCACTCTACGACACTCTACTCAACACTTTACACCCCACCACTATACTACACTCTACATCTCTCTACACCACTCTATGCCATTCTATTCCACTCCACTCTATGCCACTTCTCTCTATGACACACTATGACACTCTACACCACTCCACTCTATGCCACTCTATTCCACTCTATGCCACCGTACTCTACTCCACTCTACAACACTTTACTCCGCTCTACACCACTCCATGACATGCCACTCCACTCCATTCTGTAAGACTCCACTTCATGACACTACATTCTACAACACTCCACTCTACCACACTTCAGAGTATGACACTACACTCTACGATCCCCAGTCTATCCCACTCCACTTACTGACACTCCAATCTACAACTCTCTACTCTATAACACTGTACTCTACTGCACTCTACACCACTCCACTCCATGCGACTCAACTCTACATCCCTCCACTCTGTGCCCCTCCACTCTGTGGCTGTTGGAAAATGGCCCTCTCTGAAAGATCACTCCAAACTTTTGCCTTCTTCTTCCTCTTTTCTGACATCATTTTTGTTGGCTTTAGGACTCCGAGCACTTTACCACTGTTGATCAGTGCTACAGTGCATGTGCTCTCTGCTCTAAACATTGCAACATTGGCTCATACCCAACTGGCATACTTAATATGCATATAAGTCCCTAGTAAAGTGTCCTACTTGTGCCAGGGCCTGTAAATTAAATGCATGCTAATATTGGGCCTGCAGCACTGTCTGTGCAGCCCACTTAAGTAGCCCTCTAACCAAGTCTCAGGCCTGCCATTGCAGAGCCTGAGTGTGCAGTTTTAAACTGCCATGTCGCCCTGGCAAGTTAGACCTCTTGCTTCTAAGCACTACTTGCCCATTTAACATTTAAAAACTCATAGCTCAACTTCTATTTATTGGAATGTTGATGTTTTAGTCTTGGTTTGTTCATTAGATTAAGCTCAATTTTTCTAACGTGGTGTGGATTGTTTTGTGTGGTGTTTTGACTGTTTTTTTGTTTGAAGTGTTGCACAAATACTTTACACATTGCCTCTTAACTTAACCTTGAGTGCTCTGTGCCAAGCTACCAGAGGGTGAGCACGGGTTACCTTTTAGTGTGTATCTGACTTACCCTGACTAGGATTGTCAGGTTCCTGCTTGGACAGGGTGCACACCTCTGCCAACCAGAAACCCAATTTCTAATAATGCCCCTCCACGCTACAACACTCCATGCTATGCTACCTTAACGTACTCCACTCTACTCCACTCTACACAACTATGCACCTCTCCACTCTACATCACTCTACGCCACCACTCTGCTACACTCTATGCCATTCTACTCCACTCCACTCTACTCCACGACACTACACTCACTCCACATCACTCCACTCTATGAAGCGCCACTCCACTCTACCATACGACACTCCACTCCACTGCATGACACTCCAGTCTATGGAACTCCACAATACTCCTCTACACTCTGTGCCGCTCAGTAACACTCCACTCTACGTCACAACAGTATACGCCACTCCCCTCTGTGACACTTTACTCCACTCCACGCCACTGCCCTCTACACCAGTAACTTTTAGCCATGCTGAACAGCAGCCATGCTGGTGTTCAACATGGCTAAAACACATTGGTAAAGCGAATAGCTCTTGAATAGGCAAGACCTTTTGGCTTTGACAGTGCTTGTTCAAACTGCCGTAGGAGGTGTCTAGCTTTCTTACTTTGCTCAATCTCTGTGACTCAGTTTGTAGTTTACCAGTTTCAGAAGTCACTAGCTACCAGTGATTCACAACCACACCACATGGTTTGTCACCTTGCCCTCTCTACAGCCTTGACTCTCCTGGCGTCAGAGCATCTTCTCAGTGACCAAACACCGACCTTGCCCCCTTAGTGACGGGAACATAAGCATGGTCACCTAGTGACACAGAGATGTAGGGCCTGTGCTTTGGTGGTACAGCCTTTCGAGCTCTAGGCTCAACTGTGGATCTCCTTATCACCGGAAATGCGCATTCTGTTCAACTATTAACAATATGAGTAGACACCAAAAACCCAGCTCTTCTGTTAATCTGGCTCCTTGTACTGAACTTGATGCTCACTTTCTGCTGTTTTTCAATTCTCCTTCTTCATAATTTGTTTTATGTGTCCTAGCACCTTGATACCTTGTATGTGACCTGAGTGCTAAAAGAAATAAATGAATCATTGGGAAAAAAGAGAGGATGTTGAAGCAGCTAGGTACAAGCTTCAGATCCAGTAAAATAAAAAGATAATTATCAAATTGAAGAGTACCAAAGCACACTGAAACAGTATTAGGTCCAGTAATCATGAAGTAAACACTTAGGGGCTCATTATGAACACGGCAGGGTTCATGCTGGCGGTCTGTTCATAGACCGCCAGCCCCCTTGAGACTCCGCCGGCCGTATAATGGACATTCTGCTGGGCCGGCAGACTGAAACGGTGTTTCCGCCCGCCGGCCCAGCAGAATGCAGGGGCGGGACATTGACAGCGGCTCCACATGGAGCTGCCGTCAATGCCGCTGTGCGGCAGGTGCAGCAGCACTCGTCGCGCAGATCACTGCCCGTAAATCGGGCAGTGACCTGTGCGATGGGGCACTGCATGGGGGCCCCTGCACTGCCCATGCCAAGTGCATGAGCAGTGCAGGGGCCCCCAGGGGGGCCCCAGAGCACCCCTTCTGCCAGTCTTTAAAGGCTGGAGGAAAAAGGGATTATTGCAGCTCTGCCCTGTTGGATAATGATATCCGCCATCGTCAGGCTGCCTGTCGGTGGTAGCCTGGTGGTGGCGGTGGGCCGCCTGTGGCGGCTCTCCCATGTTCATTATATGGCGGTTCAGGCTGCATGCCGGGGGCGGTATTTTCTGCCGCCGCCAGCATGGTGGTCTGAACCGCCGTATTCATAATGAGCCCCTGAATACTGTTTTGGTTTGCTTCTGTGCTCTTCAATTTGAGTCTTCCACACTGGTTTCCAGGGCGAGTATCCTTCTCCCACGTTGACAGGATGATTCGTACCTCTGAGCACCTGCTGACATCTATTGGCGGACTTTACAGGCGTTGATTTCTAATTCCCATAACTGAGTGGTACAATAATTGTGGATGTGGAGACATCATAGCATTGTCACATTTTGTATCTCTGCTTTGTGTAAAAAGATAATTATACTTGTACGTTGCGGGGCACATCAATGTATATATTCCTGATGTATGCAGAGGAGGACCAGGTGAAAAGACTGCCTATGCATAGCAACCGATGCCTTCATTTGTGATCATGGGCAAGGGTTTTGGGAGTTCTCTCACACCCAATTGCGGCTTGTGGTGTTAAAGGGGGCGGGGCAGTGCGCATGGGGAGAAGCGGAGAGGTGGCAGGGGGGGAGAAAATAGTAATAAAACTGAAAAAATAAAAATGTACTTACCTGAAAGCCGCCCCACACCCTGCTCCTCTGCTGGCTGTAGGAAGGCACAAGCTCCCAGCCTGCCCTGCGGCCAATCCTGACGCTGCTCAGAGCAGCATCAGGATTGGCTGGGAGCACCCCGCCAGGGCGCTCCCATGCAGACTGGGAGCCTGTGCAGGTTCTCTCCAGCAGGTTGCTGGGCTGGAGAGAGCCCTGTGCGTATGGCCAGCCCGAGACAGCCAGTCAAACACACATGCGCTCTGAGGGGTGTGCACAGTGCACTCCCCTTGGCTCGTCACCCCCAATGCCCCGCCCCTTTCACAAGGAAAGGATAATAAACATAGTTTATTATCCTTTCCTTGTGAAAGGATTTGCAGCTGTTGCAGCTGGGGGGGGGCCTACACTCCTCCGCCCTCATGGGGGAGCTGCCCCTGCTCACACCCTGGTTATTATGTATTTGCAATTGGGATAAGAATGTATCGATGCTGTCTGCGCTATAGCTAGTCTGCGATCGTGTAAGGCAAGCTTTCACCCTGCCACCCACCCTTGTTCATGCCACATTCCCTTGCACACTGCCCTTGCCTTTGTGACTTGCCCTCTCCCTTGTACCTTGTCTTTAGCCTTACACTTAGCCTTCCGCCTTGTACTCCACACTCCCCTTTGCAACCTGGCCTCTCAACCAGCCCCCTGCCCTCCCATCTTGCACCTAACACGTTCTCTTGCACACTCCCTCCTTTACTTGCACTGTTTTCCCTCTCTTGCATCCTGTACCTCCCACTGGTTACCGCTCCCTATGTGTTACCTCTTTTATGTATTACTCAAGCTTGTTGACATCTTTTCAACGTAGAAAAGCCAAAATAATTGGCAATGCTAATGATTGGTACTTTAGTCATGCCATACAACTGAAACACCAAAACTACACGTACAAAACACAAAATCAAGAACAGGACTGGTTAGGCTACTCAAACCTGACACAGGATAACATGAGGATATTTGAATTAATGGATGGATGAATGAGTGAATGAATGAAAGCTCAGCCCAGCCCCTGGTTTGGGGACCTGGGCGGAAAACCGTAAAACTAGGGAACGCTGAATAGTGGTTTCTAACTAGCCCACTACCTTTTTTCCATACTTCGCTGTTGGATAACTTAGATCTCTGAGGTGGCGGGATGAGGACAGAGAACAATGCAAAACCAAGAAAAGGGGAATTGAAAAAGAAAACAAAAAGGTAAGTAATGATGAAATAAAGATGAATGAATATGTGGGTGGGTGAATCAACTTTTTGAGCCCAAATTTCAATGCGACCCAAAATTCCTATAACGTCATTGAAATCTGGCTGAGGCTGTTACCGATGGGCCGTCTCAAATAAGGGGCAGTGGGCAATTTTCAGGACTAAGTAAACTAGCTTGAATGCCTGTTGCAATCGTTGAAAAAGCAAAGTAATGCTGTGCTTTTTTTATCCTCTCCTTTTTTAGGTGTTTTAAAACTTCTACACAGTTACCTTCTCAGCATACACAATCTAATATTTCACATTAAACATTACGATATTACAATGTGAACTCAACCCCCTGTGGTCTGGTTTGGCTCAGTGAGGAAAGAAAAACAAACACTGCTTTTTCATGTCCCACAAAATATCAGCCCTCCCCCAACTTTCCACATTTCCTGCAATGCTCCTGCCGCTTAAATAGGCGTGCTCGGTTAGCAGAGCCGCTCTGCGAGGCAGTCCGGGAGGAGGAGGAGTCCTTAGCACCGCTAGCTGCCGGAGGAGGCCGAGAATGAATCTGAAAATCGTCCTCATATTGCTAGCCCTCGCTTTGGCCACCGTGTTGGCGCTGGTGTGTGTCCTGCTGTCTGGGTCCAAGTCCAGCACGTGTGGCCCTGCACCAAAGAACGACCTCTTGGCCAAGCATGATGACAAGAGCCTGGTCTTCTCGGATCTCAGCGTCGCTGAGCTCTCCCAAGTCATGGAATACCTCCAGAGGAGCCTGGGGCCTGACCTCCTGGACTGTACCCAAGCAGACCCCGCAGAGAACTGCATTTACTCCATTGAACGCCAGCTTCCAAAAAAGGACCAGACCCTGAAGTTCTTGGATGATGGAGGGAAGGCACCAGCGAGAGAGGCTTTGGCTGTGGTTTTTTTGGGGGGCCAGGTGACGCCCAACATAACGGAATTGGTTGTGGGCCCGCTCCCTAACCCAACCTACCACAGAGATGTCACCCTGGAGAAATACAAAGGAGGCCTCCCCTATCATCGAAGACCGGTGTACAGCAAGGAGTACATGCTGATGTACGCATATGTCAGACAGAAGGAGTTCCCCAAGTTTCCGCTGTTTTTGAAGGAGGTCTTGGGGGCCTCCAGCGAGAAGGATTTGGCAATGATGACCACAGCGCCCAGAGGCCTTGAGTCTGGAGACCGCAGCACATGGTCGATTGTTTGCCGGCACACCCCTGGCAGCGGTTTTTTCATCCACCCCATGGGCCTGGAGTTACTGGTGAATCACAAAAGCCTGAACTCCTCTGATTGGACCATAGACAAGGTGTTCTACAATGGTCGGTACTATGACAGCATGGAAGAGCTGGAGAAGAAGTACAAAACTGGACAGGTGAAAACTGTCAAAATTGCAAAACTACCCAGTGGGGATGAAATGGGGTCCCTTAAAACCAGGTCCGGTACTATGGCTACCGTGCCCTTCCAGTTCGAACCCAGTGGACCGCGTTACAGTGTCAAAAACAACCAAGTGCTCTTCCAGTCTTGGAGCTTTGCCTTCGGTCTCAATGTCAACTCGGGGATGCGTCTCTTTGACATCAAATTTAATGGGGAAAGAATTGTCTATGAACTCAGTGTCCAGGAGGCCATCGCAGTGTATGGCTCCAATGCACCAGGGGGGATGATGACCAGATACATAGACAGTAGCTTCGGTATTGGGAGGTTTGCCTTTCAGCTCGTCAAGGGCGTTGACTGCCCCTACTTGGCCA
Organism: Pleurodeles waltl; assembly: GCF_031143425.1. NCBI lineage: Eukaryota > Metazoa > Chordata > Amphibia > Caudata > Salamandridae > Pleurodeles > Pleurodeles waltl. Next base: position 169,425,162 of record NC_090445.1, read on the forward strand.
CCTATGTAGACTCACACTATTTTATTGACGATGCTAAGCCGGCCACAAACCGAAACTCTATCTGCATCTTTGAACATAACATTGGCTTACCATTGAGACGACATTATTCCAACCTCTACTCCTTATACTACGGAGGTCTTCCAAGTACAGTCCTGGTAATTAGGACTATCGCCACCTTGGGAAACTACGACTATGTGTTCGATTTTCTCTTCTACTCAAGCGGAGCTATCGAGTCCCGAGTCCACGCCACGGGATACATATCCTCCTCGTTTTACTTTGCGGATGGCAATGACTATGGGAACCGAGTCGGCGAACACACCTTGGGGACAATTCACACCCATTTCATTCACTATAAAGCGGACCTGGATATCGGTGGTAGGTCTGTCCATGTGTTTCATTGTGGGGGGTGAGATATGGAGCATTGTTTTACAGTAGGAAGTCCTCCCTCCCTTCGCAGAGAGTCTGGTAGATGCTGTAGCCGCCTTCCAGCTGGACCAATCTGTATGGGGGGGAGAGAAGGGAGGAGGGGGGTAAACGCAGCTTTAAAAAGACCCTAAACCTTAGTGATAGTTTAAAGAGAAAGACCCACCTGGAGACTTGAGTAGGGCAAGCATGGTGCCACTGTAGAGAGGAAGGCTGTCTCGCTAGATGCGCCTAGAAGGCTTTTTCTGATTTTCTTTTTATGTATGTTTCTAAAGAATTGTCCGATCTATGTATGCATATCTGAATCAGATATGAAATGATCTAAGACATAATGTAGAAAACATTAATGTCGAAATTATTGATAAGAGCTTTACTTCACCTTTCTTTTTTATGGAGGGATTCCCTCGGTTCCAGTTTACAGCTTTTGATCCTTCACTTCACCAGTGTGGTTCCCCTGAATCTTGTACTTGTTATTATAGCACTGGAAGAGCTATTACGCGCCTCTGCGCCCACTGCTTCTGGTGCGCATTTTACTAAAGGTACTTGTTTTGCTAAAAAGCATCCTTTTTTATGCACTAAAAATATTTCAGATAATACTTTTCGATCATTTCGTTGTAGCTTTTTGCATATTTATTCTACAATCTGACTGAAAATCGTAAAGTCTTTCAGTCTTGCTGCCAGGCATTTCCAGAACGAGTTTCTCTTTTCCTTTGGCTGCCCTGGGTATTTAATTACTTTTGTGGCTGGAGCCCCAGCCACAAGATGCACGTGGGCCTCCAATCCTCCCTAGGAACCCCAACCCATCAGTGGGTCCCCATTGAGCCCAAGGTCAATGAATATCTATAACATATGGGAGACTCGGGGTCTCCTCGTCACATTCTGCGGGGCCCATCATTTTGCATTACACCACTGGTCCCCAGTGATTGATAACTTGACGCGTTTATTTCCTGTGCATTATAGAGCTGTTCTAAGAGCTCCGCCCTGTCGAGCCAACCTATAGACCAAACATAAACTCACGTTCCTCTCTGCTGGGGAATGACCTGTGACTGGGATCCTGGGAATCGCAACGGATTTCTCCAGACCCGTAACTCTCGCAGACCGACAGAGTAGGGGGGTGTCGCAATCAGTCGCAGGTCAGGCGGGCCGCATCTGAACTGAGCGTGAAAAGAAACTTTCAAGCTAACGTTTCTTGTCCCGAGCTGTGCTTTTTAAAACCGCGACTGCGCTAAATTCACGAACTGCGTTCGTCGCCTCATCTGGGGCAGCATCATGTTGCTGTTTAGTGCGGATCGCAAATGGGTATGTTCCAGTGCTTAATTTGAGCCTGTGCTTTCGGTGCGGGGCGCTGGCACTTATTTTTGAAGGCCGGCATTTATTTTACTGCCTCGAGCATTTACTGCGAGCAAAAGACACATGGGAAAGACGGAGGAAGAGAAAAACGAAAAAGCGTCACAAAGGGAGAAAGCAGAAAGCTGCCAGTGAGCTGAAGGGGCAGGGAGTGGCTGTAATAGGATCAAGGAGGCTCGAAATGGCTCCAGGGTTACGCTGCCTCAGTGTTCCGTGTTCGCACATTTAATTGTAGCAGCCTCTTGGTTAGGAGGAGGGTTCGGGCACTGCCCGTTTTTATTTACAGATGTTTCCAAATGTTCCCTGTTTTCAGCTCCTGGATTAGGTAGGAGAATTTCAAAGTTGGTGCAGGAGCTGCAAGACAGTACAGTTCCGAAAACAGAGCTGCAAATATCTTCCTGTGTTTCCATGAAAAGCTGCCTACAACTCATGTACTACTTCAGAGTCATTCTGAGAGAAAGGTTTGAACTTTAGATAACTCAAACACAAAAAACAGGTGGACTGTACTGAGCAAACACAGCCCATCAGGATACGGCTTCTGAGCTCCACTTGCCTCTATTCAAGGTATTTAGTATAGTGCTATTCATCAACACACAGGTATCCAGACTTACGGCCTGCCTTAGAACTTGGCAGCCAGGTTACTCTACCACACAATGGTGACAGATGTTCCATTCACTGAAATCTAAATCCCATATGGAATCCTAATAAAGTGGATGGGATCTTATCTGTCACCTTTGTGACAGAGTATCCCATCTACCAAACTCTAAATCAGGCTCTTAATTTATGCACTCCCAGAAAAACGAACACACCAGCCCATTAACCTCTGTGCTTCTCACTGAAGGCATCATGGGATGGCCACAGATACTTTTAAGGTCTGCAGGGGTCTGCGGGCAGGAGCCTTGCTGGTGACATGCTCCGCACCCCGCGCCAGCACCCCCCTCCAGCACCCCGCGCCAGCACCCCCCGCCCGCACCCTTGGTTTACAGAAAATAGATTCAGGCACCAAAACAAAAGTGACCCCACACACGTGAACCCGGTTCTCACCAAAAATAAAAAATGACCCTGGCAGAGGCATGGATCTGTGACATTCAGTCCGGGTGGTCTTGGAGAGTACGAGCCCACACGCAGTTATGGCTGGAGCTGGCAATATAATATTGGGAAATGCGGCACTGTATTGAGAGCTAGTTTTTGATATGGTGAGAGAAGGCATCGGGACTCCACCCCGAAGTGGCACAAAATTGCTGGAAGAAGTGACATGAAAATGCCTTTTTAGGTGTATTGGCGGCGCTGCAGAGGATGAAAGGTTAATTTGACTCCCGCACTTAAAATTCTTGCATGATTCCCGATGATATCCCACTGTCTCACAAGCTGCATGCATATGTCTTGAACGTGCCGTCAAGTTGGGCTGCCGTGTCTGAGTATCAGTTTAGGGTCGAGGTCTTCCGCACCCTGGCTGAGCACGGACCCTTCATACACATCTGCTTTAGTCTTCTCACATCTGTCCTTTCATCTCAGTTTGCACAGCTCTCCTCGCCTCTGCTCTCGCATCTTCGCCTTCTTTCTCTCCCTGCTGACTCTCTCCTCTCCTTCTTCAGTGCTGAGCTCTTCCTCTCCCAGTCACCTTTCTTCCTGAAACACCCCATCTTTCTCTCACTGCTTTTTCAGCAGATTGCCCCTACTCTCTCCGCTCTGGTACTGCCTGACTCCCTTCTGCTGGTGTAGAGCAGGGCTTTAAAGCGGCTGTATCCAGGGAGTATCTGCACTTCCATATATCTGATTAAAGCACCGATGTAGAGGACCACCCGGCCTCTACCCAAGGGGGCTGTAAATAAATGGGACCGGATTCGCACGGGGCTCCCAGAGAGAGTGAGTGGTGGTGGTAGGGTGACCAGAGGTCCCGGATTTCACCGGACAGTCCCTGTTTTTAGAGGACTGTCCCAGTTTCCCAACGCTTCTCTTAATTTTAAATAAATGTCCCGGTTTTTGGGACAAAGGTCCGATCATCTAGGGAATCATAAGTTAAAGAGGCCTACAAAGTATGAAATAATTAAAGTATTTTATCTGTTACGGTAAGGCAACATAGTCCATTGTCTGCTCTCAGCTGAGAAACTGAGAGGGGAGCAGAGAGAGGTGGGTGGGGGGAGGTCAAGCCATAGCTTATTTTATATATGTAGTCTTGTAAATGTGTGTGTGTTTATATATGTGTGTGTGTATATATATATATTATATTCACAAAGCTATGCAAACAAGCATTTGCAATGCAACAGGTCTCGCGTTTGCTCATGTTAGAGTTTATCGCGTTGTAAACTCCTAACCCGACTTTTAATCTATCGGCAAAAGTGCTTTTATGTACGTAACCGAAAAAGTGAAATTAACTGTGTAGAGCGCGCGACTTCTGCCAAGCAAATTGCGCTAGGAAAATAGAGAAAAAGTAGTCCACGATCCAACAGAAAACAGCGAGCCTCGCATGTTTTCTGTACTTGGTCGCTGCGCTCGAGGAGGGCTAATCACCGGAAAAGGCATGACGTGTGCATGCCTTCCACTAATGAAAGCAAGCAGATTTTACTAGGCAAGCCCACGAACCAATGAAACACACTGAAGTGACGTCGACAGGGCTCCGAGCCCTTTTCTAGTAACTAAAGCGTCTCGATGCGATACGCATGCGCGAGCGCATGCAACGTAGGCTCGACCCTAAAAACGGGACAGGCCAGATATAAAAGTGAGAGCAATGTCTATAGTCCTTCTTTTATGTCTGACCTGTCCTGGTTTTTGCTCCTCAAAATATGGTCACCCTAGGTGATGGTCAATGTGTGTTAATCCGTTATTGTGGCAACGCCGAATCCCATCCCAGGCCTGTGCTGGCACTCATGTCACCCCACGCCACCCACGTCATCTCTGACCTTAGCGGCTGCAGATGTCATTGGTGACATGATTTACGGTCACACATGTCATCTCTCCTGAAGCTGCACCTTCTCCCCGTCATGTCTCTAACTGAAAGGCTCCCCAGTTTTCCCCACGGCTTTCTTATTCAGCCAAATATCCTTATTGCACCAATTTCTCCTCTTTTTCACCATTGCCCTGGAAGTTACACTCTCTCTCCGTCACTTCTTTTCTCCCGCAATCTGCTGTATGGCTACTCTCTTCTGGCAGCTTCCTTCTCACTTACACCTCCCCAAGCACACCCGTCTCTGCCGTTTCCAGTCATTTACTGCTGTCCTTTTCCCTTCCCCTCGTGGGAGCCGAGGTCGTTCCTTTTCTGTGTTTATGACTAAAGCATGAAAAACGTTGCACGAAATTCCATAAACTGGTAAAAAACTGATGTTTTTACTCTAAACATGTTGGCTTCCTAAAGGACATGCCGAGTCATTACTCTCATGGTTACAGTCAACATGTTTTTAACCACACCATTATTAAAAGTACAATTTACTAGTAGCCCGCTAGGTATTTTTAATTGCTCTGTTTCCCATTCTTATCCAACAAGCCTTATCTAAGAATTTCCTCTGGTTCAGTTTGCCAAGAGGTTGAGACCGCCCTGGTGCCACTGTCCTACCAGGGTGGGTAGAGGTGGTCAATGATGAAGCATGACACGACCAAGTATGTGAGTCCACCTCATCCATAAGGAGGAATTCCGTGCCAGCTAATCCACCCAACAGTGTCAAAAAGACTCTGAGTGATGGCAGAATCACAATCAAAGTGATTGTGGCCATATGGAGTAAACCTGTCCCTCCACCTCTTTGGTGTGCATCATTAAACTCTAATTCCCTCTCACCCTGTTTCCCAAAGCAGCAGGCCACCATTTCCCGGGTGATGGCGTGCTATGTACCTATCAAATAGTGAGACTCCTTGGTGCGTCTGATGTTGCATCCGACCAAACCTCGGCTGCAGGTGGATGTTGATGTGTGCTGGGCCCCAGGTGTACCGCATGCTGCACTTGTTGTTGTTACGGTTCCTGACTTGCTGGTGTGCTGCTAGTAATACTGAGGTGTATCTGCTTCTGTCTTGTGTCATAACGGGGGTGGGGTGGCGCTGGGGAGAAGCAAAGGCCCTGGGGTTGTAGTTGTGAGGCGACAATGACAACGAAGGGCTAGGGAGAGGACGAGGTTGCTACTTCCAAATGAGCGCAAAGTAAAATGTAATGAGTGAAAAAATACTTATTTTCAGTACATATGCTATCAGCTATTTGGTGTATCATTACGCCATCTGGGAAGTGCTTCCACGAGAGTGCGGTAGGCATGGGCGTAACGCCCCCACCCCCTGGCGGGGGCTCACTTTCCATGCTGGGGGGCGCACACATCTCCAGGAGACCAGCTGCAAATCATTAAAACAAAAAAAAAGGTTGTGCAGTGAGAGAGGCTGGCAAAGGCGTATTATCTTTAGATACTAATAAAGAATAATACATTAAAGTGCCTCCCATTTGAAGGCTTCGAGGTGGTGTGTTGTGGTGTAGTACTTCTGCACAGGAGCTTTCTCTAATTCACAGGGCAGGGCTTCAGAGCCCAGTACTGGAGAGGAACTGGAAAGCAGGACACATAAGCAGTTTGGTTTGCAGTGATTGCTTTAAGACTGGGCAGTGTGACAGGGGCAGGGGCGTGGTTCTCAGTGGTGCAGCTGGTGCAGTGGCACCGGGGCTTGGGGGAACAGTTTCCCAATGACTGGCTGCTTTTATTTCAGTAAGACGCCCTCCCCGATTTTATTTTTAAGTCTACCTGGCCCTGCGGTCTCGCTCTGCATTTCACTGCCACGCTGGTTTCGATACTAGCAGAACATGGCCGTTCGTTGATGCACCATCTTGCAGAAAGAGCGTGACGCATTCAAAATAGGTCAGTTTGGCACTTCATAGTATTTTGTGGACACTCACTGAACTTTAATTTGTATAATGGTTTCATGTCCATTATTACTCTAGCGTTTTAATTCTCACTTGCCAACCTCAAAGGAAAACTGTCCTGACATTTCCAGTCACGACTATTCCTTGTGGACAGCTTGATGTTAACAAAATACAGCATTCGAACCGTGCCAAGTAGATGCATTTGTTTTCATTGACTTAGCAATAACAGTTTTGGCCATTTGTACACAGAACAGTACAAAGTAATGTGGGACATGGTGCTTAAATCGGAGGTGTATTATTGCCCAGCACAATGATTTTTCCTTTATCAACCTCAAGAGGATGATAAGTCCAGTCAGCTCTGCTCAGATAACAACCTATGAACTTCATGGAATGACCGGATCTCTGCCGGTGGCCCTTAGCAGGTTTACGTCCTTTTTTAAATGATAAATCTTAAGTTACTCCCCATACGTTACTGGTTTTCTGTAGTGTTCAGCACGCAGTGATATCGTTTCGTCCACTCCCGCAGTAGTGGTGAATCTGGCAGATGTTGTTAACTTGCGGTTTTACCAGCCCTGCTTGTTATTAGCAGATCGATCATTCCCTGGTCAATTGAACCTAGTTTAAAGCACCAACAGTCTCCTGTATTTAGGGCATACACGGCTGGTCCCTAGAGTCCGCACATGTATGTTTGCGTGCTTTTCTTCTGGTGCAGAAGTGACATAATGTGAACAGGCACTCCCACCGGGGTGGCACAGGGCGCAGTGACCCATGCAGGCATGGATTGCAGTGTAAAGGTGGAAGAAGACACGAAACCACAAGGGAACGGTGACTATAAGTAGCTGTTTGATTTAATAAAGAAAGGAAGGCAAAAAGAGAGAGAGAGAGATGGGGAGTATTCAGTTAAAACTTTGGTTGGTTTTCATATAGTGCTTCACTCTTTGACCACTTCTATCTGCAACAAACCATGTGTTATACAATCTAATTTAATAGCATTCAGTTTACTGTCCTTGGAAGGATGAGCAGCTGACCCTACTGGAAAACACGTGACCCACTGGTATCAGCGATGTCAGCAGCCAGCATTAGCTCCTGACTTGTGGCTCATTACGGGTTTCCCAGCGCAGTGTTGCAATATTTCCGCGTTACTGTAACCATTGGGCAGTTGGTAATTACTAAGCGCATTGTTACTTCATTCACCATCTTGCTGGTTGAAGGTGGAAAATGAGACTAGACGATATGGAAAGACAGAGGGGTAACAACATGGGGAGTGTTAGAAACTGAGAGGCTTGTTAGGAATTTTACAGGCAGATCTAATAATGCATTCAGTGGTGGCTTGCTCTTTAGGGTGAGGAGGCTCCTCCTGCTTTGTTTTCTGCCCTTTTTTATTGGACCAATAATGATTGACTATTTGTGTAATTAGAACGTGCCAACCTTCACTGTGAGTGAGGGTCAAGCAGCCATGGTCAACTTGTCTCTGATGGCAGGCACAGAGAGGTATGTGCAGTTTGTCTCTGATGGCAGGCGCAGAGAGGTATGTGCAGTTTGTCTCTGATGGCAGGCGCAGAGAGGTATCTGCAGCTTGTCTCTTATGGCAGGCGCAGAGAGGTATGTGCAGCTTGTCTCTGATGGCTGGCGCAGAGAGGTATCTGCAGTTTGTCTCTGATGGCAGGCCCAGAGAGGTATGTGCAGCTTGTCTCTGATGGCAGGCCCAGAGAGGTATGTGCAGTTTGTGTCTGATGGCAGGCGCAGAGAGGTATGTGCAGCTTGTCTCTGATGGATGGCGCAGAGAGGTATCTGCAGTTTGTCTCTGATGGCTGGCCCAGAGAGGTATCTGCAGCTTGTCTCTTATGGCAGGCGCAGAGAGGTATGTGCAGTTTGTCTCTGATGGATGGCGCAGAGAGGTATGTGCAGCTTGTCTCTGATGGTTGGCGCAGAGAGATATGTGCAGTTTGTCTCTGATGGCAGGCGCAGAGAGGCATGTGCAGTTTGTATCTGATGGCAGGCGCAGAGAGGTATGTGCAGTTTGTCTCTGATGGCAGGCGCAGAGAGGTATGTGCAGTTTGTCTCTGATGGCAGGCGCAGAGAGGTATGTGCAGCTTGTCTCTGATGGATGGCGCAGAGAGGTATGTGCAGCTTGTCTCTGATGGATGGCGCAGAGAGGTATGTGCAGTTTGTCTCTGATGGCTGGTGCAGAGAGGTATGTGCAGTTTGTCTCTGGCAGGCGCAGAGAGGTATGTGCAGCTTGTCTCTGATGGCAGGCCCAGAGAGGTATGTGCAGCTGTCTCTGATGGATGGCGCAGAGAGGTATGTGCAGCTTGTCTCTGATGGCAGGCCCAGAGAGGTATGTGCAGTTTGTCTCTGATGGTTGGCGCAGAGAGGTATGTGCAGTTTGTGTCTGATGGCAGGCGCAGAGAGGTATGTGCAGTTTGTCTCTGATGGCAGGCGCAGAGAGGTATGTGCAGCTTGTCTCTGATGGATGGCGCAGAGAGGTATGTGCAGCTTGTCTCTGATGGATGGCGCAGAGAGGTATGTGCAGTTTGTCTCTGATGGCTGGTGCAGAGAGGTATGTGCAGTTTGTCTCTGATGGCAGGCGCAGAGAGGTATGTGCAGCTTGTCTCTGATGGATGGCGCAGAGAGGTATGTCCAGCTTGTCTCTGATGGCAGGCGCAGAGAGGTATCTGCAGTTTGTCTCTGATGGCAGGCCCAGAGAGGTATGTGCAGTTTGTCTCTGATGGTTGGCGCAGAGAGGTATGTGCAGTTTGTCTCTGATGGCAGGCGCAGAGAGGTATGTGCAGTTTGTCTCTGATGACAGGCGCAGAGAGGTATGTGCAGCTTGTCTCTGATGGATGGCGCAGAGAGGTATGTGCAGTTTGTCTCTGATGGCAGGCGCAGAGAGGTATGTGCAGTTTGTCTCTGATGGCAGGCGCAGAGAGGTATGTGCAGCTTGTCTCTGATGGCAGGCGCAGAGAGGTATGTGCAGTTTGTCTCTGATGGCAGGCGCAGAGAGGTATGTGCAGCTTGTCTCTGATGGATGGCGCAGAGAGGTATGTGCAGCTTGTCTCTGATGGATGGCGCAGAGAGGTATGTGCAGTTTGTCTCTGATGGCTGGTGCAGAGAGGTATGTGCAGTTTGTCTCTGGCAGGCGCAGAGAGGTATGTGCAGCTTGTCTCTGATGGCAGGCGCAGAGAGGTATGTGCAGTTTGTCTCTGATGGATGGCGCAGAGAGGTATATGCAGCTTGTCTCTGATGGTTGGCGCAGAGAGATATGTGCAGTTTGTCTCTGATGGCAGGCGCAGAGAGGCATGTGCAGTTTGTATCTGATGGCTGGCGCAGAGAGGTATGTGCAGTTTGTCTCTGATGGCTGGCCCAGAGAGGTATGTGCAGTTGGTCTCTGATGGCAGGCGCAGAGAGGCATGTGCAGTTTGTATCTGATGGCTGGCGCAGAGAGGTATGTGCAGTTTGTCTCTGATGGCTGGCCCAGAGAGGTATGTGCAGTTGGTCTCTGATGGCAGGCGCAGAGAGGCATGTGCACCATCCATCAGTCAGATTTTCCAGGCCCGGAGAAGTCCCAGTTCTGACCTCAGAGGCCTCACATGCCTTTGGGCCACCCATTTGTGAGTTGCTGCAGCATTTCCTGTAAATGTAGCCAGGTGTACTTTAGGTTTCATCGAACACAAAAAAGATGATGGAAGGAATGATTGCCAGAAGTATGACACCTGGCAATTACATTTCAACCCTCTTTTCCTCACTTTGCCACCCCAGTTTGAACCGAGCCGTATGTAATTGAGTATTGGCCCTGCTCCAATGGGAACAGTCCAGCCCAAACCTCCGGGCCAGGTCCTCCCTGAACCGGAACACAAGGAAAGCAAGATTGGATTCGGCCTGATTGGAGCTCTTCAGTCAAGTATAGATTTCATATAACACCCTAAGTGGCCAAAGGTATGCCCTGACATGGGTTAAATGCTCGTTCTGCCACTGGTACCAGCTAGACCTAGCTGAGGAACATGGGTGGGATGCTACTCTGAACATTGCTAGGCTTATAGCAAGCATTCCTCCCATCAACGTTTGTGTGTTTCACTTTAGGCTTCAGCCATATAGTGCCCGGGGGCTCCACTCACTCACCCGCCCCTCTCTCATCTTGTCACACGAGGCAGGAGTGCGTGAGAAACAATGAAAGTGAGTTACACTGAGTATAGCTGGGATTGAGAATAAGAGATCCAGAGTGAGTGAGAGGGTGGAAATGAGTGTGTGACCTATTTTTAAAAAGCAGTAACATTTAAACACATTATACATGCCCTACTGTTTCCCTGACTGCAGAACATGTTAATATCCATGAAGCTAATTTTTACCACCGAAAACACTGATGATAGCATGGAAGTAAGTCGCAAGGGTAAGGTGCTTGAAAACGGAGGGTGGTAGGGTGATCAAATATGCCCCCCCCCCCCCCGCAGTACATTGTAGCCTCCCCCCCCCCACACCGAAGTTTAGTTGTGCCACTGGCAGTAGAGACTAATTTACATCTGAAAAGATCGCTCAAACATCACATTTTTTTTACATTCACTTCCGACATGCTACAATCTATACAGAAAGCAATCCCCTTTTGCTAATTTCCAGTGCTGGCAAAATAAATGAGGCCGGCTTTAAAGTGATAAGCGACATTTCTGCCATGCAGCACATGTAAACAGAATTTGTGAATACCTGTATGTACGTTTTGACCAAATAAGTCCCGGCCTACCGGCTTTGCCAGTGCTTCTCATGAGCACCCTGCTTGGCTCAGTATTGACAGAAAGTTTTGTGCGCTTTGTAAATAACGTTTAAAGGACCGCCGATAACAACAGTTGGATAAGCATGGCCCCAGATGTCTTTCATGACCTGGAAGCTGGAATTCTGGCTAGGCCCACTCAGCTTTTCATCCTGCCCATGCCAATCTACTCAGTACGGTGTCTTTATTTTTTCTGTTGTGTTTCTAAAGCACTAAAAAGTAGAGGACACCTTTGTTTAAAGTACAAACACAAGTTATAGCATAAAAAGCACAGCCCACTAAGGCTAGAAAGATAACTTGAGCCCCAGAACATGAATATGAAATATCTCTTTATGAAACTAGTGCCAGTGATAGGAAGTGTGTAGGAGATTCAGCTTGTTGAAGCCCCCACAGGGAACAGGTGAGGTAGAGAGGACCCTCTTTAGGAAACAATAAATCAGAGTACAGCCGAAAAGATGTTGGATTGCTGCAGCCTTATGCATTTTAAGATTCTTATTAAAGAGAGCATTTTCTTGGCTGAACCTGAAAAACATAAAACTGCTTTTCTGTTACTCTCAGCACAGTAGAAGGATTACATGCAAAGGTGAGAAACAGAGCAGGTGACATGCGCAGTCAGACGCAGGGTTTTCACCCAGAATCAAAAAATCAAGGTAGTCTTTGCAGAGGACATATTGCAGCTTCATCTACAGCTTCCTTAATTAGTGTTTTTACTGTCAGTGTGCCCCTGATGGCAGATAAAGGGGGGTCTTATGGACCCCTCTATATATCCCTTTGCAGGCGAGTGCAGCCACTCCCCTTACCGGCCTGCAAGGGGATCTGTAATCCCTCTTAAAAGTGCAGGCGGATTGCTGCCTGCACAGGGAAACACGGAGTGGCTGCTTCAAAGCAGCTCAGTTTTTCACGTAAATGCGCTGCCCTCCTGACAGCGCGAGTTCGCGGCTGCACTGGGGGCAGCATAGGGATGCCTTGGGATTATGAGCCCATTCTCAGCCAGCGATTACATGGTGGTATCACCTGCCATGTGAAGACTGGCAGAGACGGGGTGCAGGGGGCCCCAAGGGGGCCCCAGCACTGCCCATGCACTTGGCATGGGCAGTGAAGGGGTCCCCTTGGCTAGCCCTGCCGCAATGTTCACTGTCTGCAAAGCAGACAGTGAACATCGCAACAGATGCTGGTGCACCATACGCACTACAGCCTCGCCGCCGGCTCTCTTATGAGCCGGAGACAATGCTGTAGGCTGACCCAGCAGGAAACTCTTAATGGGGCCCGCAGGAAGGCGGCTTCACTGGCGGCAACCTGCCCGTCGGGACTTCGGCAGACGGGCTTTTCTGTCTGTGGAAGTCATAATGACCCCGAGAGTCTCTTCCCCAAAGGGCTCGATTTTCTCACAGTCCTACCATACATGTAAATAAATTCCCCTCTTGGTGCCACATCCCAAGCAAACATCTTGGGTCCCTGGTTTCATTTGTTTCAGTTTGTTAGATACCATCTCGTAATTAACTTATATTCTGCCTCACAAAGTAAGATGCCTCTAAAGCCTTTATGCAGGTTGTCCAAAGTATACTCGTATTCTGTCCCACTGAATTCCCACTGTGCATGATGCTGATGATGATGAATGATGATGATGCTGAAGGCAACTTATAGCGTTCATAACTAGTCCTGGGAGTGTCCTGGGGAGAAACAGCAATGGCCACACAGATGAAACGGCACAAGTTGTTTCAGCACAGACCCATGTTTTGAGTTTTTTCCTGAACGTCGCTGTATCCATCACCCCCTTGTGGTGGGCATGATGCTTGGCTCCTCTTTGAAGGAATTCAACAATTTAGTAGGGCGTTCCATGAGAAGTGTGTATGTTGTTATAGAAGGCTATTGTGAGCCCATCTGGGTCGGGAGGCCTGGTGGGATGTATTATCTTGATAGCTTGGAGGGTTTTAATCATACTTTTTAAAGTATGTTTCTAGATATGTACATGAATTATTATGTGTAATAAAAATATGTTATGTTTGTTAATATATATGTTAAAATACATTTTGTTAGTTGATTTTTTTTAAAGTTAGAATTGGAAATAGTAAATTCGAACCCTGCAAGGTCCAACACTTCTTCTGCTGTTGCTCAGTTTGGAGTGGGAAGAGTAATTCTGACCCATCCAATTTCCAACCCTTTCCTGTTGCATAGTTTGGAGTGGGAATAGTAAATCTGACCCCTCCAAAAGACAAATACTTCCCCAATTGTTGCTCAGGTTGGAGTGGGAATAGTAAATCTGTCCTCTCTATAGACGCTATAGACTCTCATGTTTCCCAATGTTGTTTAGGTTTACGCCGGAATAGTAAGTCTGACCCTCCAATTTCCAATGCTGTCCATTTCCACACTGTTGCTTAGGTTGGCGTGGGAATAGTACAACATGATTTTTAAAGTTATTTTTCTTATAGTAGCTGTGTTATTTTTTATTTATGTATTTTTTATTTTTGTTTAATTACAGCTATAATTGTTCTTTTTTCTTTGTATTGTAGTTGTATTTTTTATAAAATATTTTAAATTCTATATACTCACCTATGTATTGGCAATATTTTGATACACTGTATTTTTGTAGTCAAAATATTTGTACTTTACATAATATGTATGTAAAGTTGATATTTATGTGCTCAATAGTTTTTTGCAATATTTAGTTTCTCAAATATTTTTTTCTTTGATATTATGCCAAATAAGTGATACACCATATCTAGGCAGCTAAGTTAGCACTATCATTTCATATTTTTAGGTCTGTCTGGGAGAGTGGGCTAGCAGTATCATCAGGCTCATGTATTAAAACATAAAAAACAAATACATTATGTACAGGGGTGGGGGTTGGTTAGGCCTCTCCCTCCATTGGTCTGTTCAGGTGATTCATATTTTGCTTCCACCCACCACTAACACCACAGCACACAATATAGGACTGACTGTTTGTATAGTGAGTAAGTGCAAGATTCCTGATCACATATACACATTGGCCTAAAAAGAAGTGCAATTTCAGTGATGGTGGGCCAATGCTTTATTTTGTCAATACTGTTTTCCTTCAATTCTTAAGCGTCCTTGTCTGTTTAAACTATACATTCAGGTTACAGTAGCCAATAGTACTCTTATTTTACACTAGTAAGAACCATATCCATGTGTGATCAAAATATATTTCTTTTATAAATGCACCCGCCTACTATAAAACACCTTTTTCCGATAAGAATGATATGTGATGGTTATTTTTTTTAACTTGATTATTGCAAGCATACCACAGTTCCCCACTACGTTTTGATTACAGCATATCCGTGCAGTAAAAAAACAAAAACAAATAACTATTGAACCAGCTAGCCAAGGCCAGACCTATTAGCTTTGTCAATCCTTGTTCTTTAACTGTATCTGGTGCAACTTGATTATGTAAACAATGACACGTCTTTAAATTTTGACTTACAACCTTGGCACTCATTCAGTAAATAAGGCATTACTTTCCTATTGTTCAACCATTCGGGAAGAGTTGGTACCAACAGTTAAGGGCCAGCACTTCAGTTAAAGACAGTCCACTTTTTAAATAAGTAAACTACAACAGAAAGTACTTCTGCTATCGTGAACAACAACAAGCCCAAGAACAAGCATTTGCTATGCAGTGGGTCTCGCGTTTGCTCGAGTTAGATCTATCAGCGGTGTAAAGTCCTAACTGGACTTTTCTTGCCACATAAATTGAAAATTAAAAGTAAAACAGTTGATGTAAGCGAGCTGATTCAAAGCGCCATGGCCGCAATGAGCATGAGCGCCAAGGAGAGACACAAAAGGTAAAATAAGTTTGCTTGCAGTCAAACATCGGCAAAAGTGCAATTATCCATTTAACAGGGACGATGGCCAAGTCGGTAACCAAACTGCGCCAAGGCGGGACAAACATAAAGCATTTATCAATGTCATCAAACGATTTTTGAAAGGCAAGCCCACGAAGGAGTGAAAGTGATGGGCATGATGTGGGTGTGTTTAAAAACCCACATACATAACAACAAGTTGGAAAAGCAGGGCTTGCGCGCTGCTATGCTCAACCTACAAAACGACAGGGCTGATCAAAATTGGGTCTGTTAAAATGTTCTGATCCAACATTTGTACACCTGTTTCTGAACATTCTGGAAAATTAAAAAGTCATGGTAATTATTGCTACCATATAATGTGACCTCAACAGGATAAGTATTCCATTAACTGAGATGTGCGTCAGTGAGGGCACACACATGCAGATTGAAATGTGTGTAACTGAGGCAGGCACCAAAAGCTGCAATATAAAAACCTGCATTTTTTGTTGTGATAATCACCTGGCAGCTGTCCCTCGGAACCATCTTCTCTGCAACAAACAATCATGATGTAAGTGGTATTCAGAATAGACATCAAACCATGTGGTGAAGATAGAACTGCTTCCTAATAAAGCAGTTGCTGTGCGCCATAAGGATGCTTCTTAGACAAATTAGACATTAGTCATTTACCTTGCACAATTATAGCTAGGTATGCATCGGAGCAGATCCCTTCTTGCATTGTGACAAGTAAGATCGGTGTAAATTAAGAACTGCTCAACAGGAGTATACTGTGTTTCTAGGGCAGTTTGATAAGGTCCTAGTTGTGGAATTAAGCATCTTGACTGGTGGAGTGAAGGGATACTGAGCGAAACCCACTGGTAATAGTCTAGTTTGCTAAGTACCAGGGAATGAATTAGTGCCTAAATGGAATTGAAGGCAAGGCATGGTTGTATTGTTTGCTTGTTCATGTCCTGGTAATGTGCTGCTATGGCAGTGGTGTTAAGTAATTCATTCCTGCGCACCTATAGCCCTTGCAGAGAAGGGGGATGCTAGGCAGTTGAAAGGGAAGTGAAATAGGTTGGCGTGGAGGAGGGGAAATACAAGAACTCCATTTTGGAAGAGTTGAGCATAAGGGACTGGAGAGCCATCCAATGTTGACCCGCAGTGTCTGTTAGAGATGCATGAATGGACAGAGGCAGTGAAATTGGAGAAAGAGAATATTTTTGTGTTGTCGCCTGAAAGATGATATGAGAAACAAAAAGAGGAGAAAATCTCACCAATATGGCGGTGTAGAGAACAGGAGCGGTCTAGAACTGATCCTTGAGGGACACCCACAGGAGAAGTGTTGGTGGGGATCTATTGGAATCCAACCTCACAAAAAATGAAAGCTAGGAATTAAACCACTGAAGAAATATTGTTAATATTGATAGCTTGTAGCTTGTAGTAGGGATAGCTTTACTGCCCAAAGCCTGGACTTGTAAGATTTATTTAACCTGATGGAAAGTTCCTCTATTTAATAACAGCCAGTAAAATTCCAGCAACAGGAAGGATAGATTTGCTGCATGGAGCATTAATGACAGAAGTATATGACCTATTTGGTAGTGTAACCTCTGCCTCCACAAGGACAGCTCAGAAGAGCTGGTTGCCTAAGTCTTTACCTAAGGTGTTGCTTTTCCATCCGAATCCTGAGTGTGTTTGACTGGTGCAACACTGGGGATCTATCGGATCTCTAACATGAGGATTTTCGACGAAGCACATACAATGTTTGTAACTGATGCAATAGTCTTCCTGCCCGAAGGTAAAATATTATTGAAGTCTATGTAACATGAGAAATTGCTCCGCTGTCACATTGTTAAATTAATATGGTTGGCATTACCTGTGTGATAACTTAGTTGTCTTAAGTTAGAGCCTGTGTTGACCTGAAGAAAAATCAGGGATGAGAAGTAGAAACTGCTGCTGTGGAGGGTGCTGCTGTATAAGGGTAACCTGTGATAGTTTGGGTACAGGGCAGCCGCCAACCTCAGCTGGCATTGGAAACCCTTGGTAGGTTGGTCACAGGGCCTGGCCAAACGTCATGCACAGTGGGGAAGAGAATCCTTCCATACAACTCAGGTGTGGGATACCATTAAAAAGCTGAAAGTGACTGAAAACACTGCAGTTAAAGCCAAGTTATGGTTAATATTGGTAATAACACTCTAAAGTACTTAAAACGATGGGAGGCAACCAAGCTTGAGTGGCAACACACTCAGAGAGCGCATGGCGGGCAATTGTGCAGATTTGAGATAGCTCCCAGGCATTAAGTGGCCATCCCAGTGACAGATGGGCGCTGTACAAATACCAGTAACAGAACATGCGTGCACCTGTATGACTTTGTGTTTCATAAAATGTGCTGAAAATTAAGACACCTTTCAGCCATTGTAACATTCTGAGGAATTATGTGTGATTTGTCTCTTGTGGCGAAAAGGTCGTATATTTGTGGGAGCATTTCAGTAATCGATTCCTCTGTAATTAACCTCCTTTTTAATTTCGAATTTATCTGTGACACCAGAATGACCTTTCTCAGCCACTTCTGAGAACCATGAGTACCTGACCCTGTGTGCAACATGAATTGTCCGTACTTTAAAAACAGTGGTCGGTGGTGGTGGAGCTGAGGATATGGAGGGTCAGGGCAAATATAAGAATCTAAAACCCAACCATCCAACTGTTCCCGAGAATGGGAATCTCTTTCGCAGCCAGCAATTGCATGAAAGGATTTGTATTTGAATTGCATTTTTATTGCACTTCATACCCCTGGCTATGTGCCAAAGAGCATCATATCGCTGCACACTCGGGTGCTAAGTCCTACTGGGGACTATTTTGGTGTGAAGATGGAACACATAGAGTAGTTATTTTACCTGTACTTTATGGACTTTCCAAAGCCTGGTATTTGGGGTTTCTACAGTTTTGCCTCCATGATTTATTCTCAGGAACCTTTCTTTGCAGTCTGTCCTTTGGCTGGTAGTAGAGTCCTTCTTGGAGTGTAATGAGTGGTCACTTTCTGCATAAGCCCCAGGTTTTCATTCCGCAACATTGTAAACATGCTTCATGACACTTGAACTGTGATCCTGGATAAATTTTCTAGGTTACTAGAAAGGATACATTTTCTACAAAAACACCAAGAGCAAATCTTTTGTGAGATTTCCCACGTGAATTAATGTGCAGGTATTATTTGTGGGCAGTCAAAATCATTCTCCACTTTCTGGCTTCAGTAATTCCAACCAAAGTTTTGCAAAAATGTAACCCCTTGTAAGCAGTTTATCTTTAAACATGAAGTTGCCAGCGTACAACAGGCAACATTTAAAGTTATCCATCAATTCGAGACATATTTCATCTTGTCTGAGGTTCATCATAGTGATTTAAATAATATATTTGTTTTATTTATTTGTGAGAAGGTACCACAAACTCAATTGTCTGACTAGATAATCTTATAATCGTTTAACCTATAACTCATTTTAAAATCTAGAAGAACTGTTAAAAAGAGAACCTGAAAGTAGCATGCTAAGGAAAATGGAGAAGCTGGTAAAAAAATTTAGGTTGAGCTTTGCAGCGCACAAGCGCTGCTTTTCCAATACGGCGGTATGTATCTGGGCTTTTAACCACGCCCATCGTATGCACATCGCTATCACTCGTTCATGGGCTTGTCCTTCAAAAATCCTTTATTTGCGTTGGTTAATGCTTTACGTTTGTCCCTCCATGGGGTTGTTTAGTTACCGCCTTGGACATTGCCCCTGTTACATGGCTAATTGCACTTTTGCAGATACGTTTGACTGCGAGCAAACCTCTTTTTCCTTTTGTGTGCTGCTTCACACTGATGCCATGGTGCTTTGAATTTATGCACTGATAACCGGTGCAATGAAATTAACACTGCTGTGATACAGCCATGTTTCTTTGAGAGCAGTCTCTCTGCTATGTTTTTTCACATACTGCAGCTGCCCTCATTGGTTCCCTGGGAGCCTTCTCACTATGCAATTTCATAGTCCAATTTGGTATTATTTAATGAACTAGTAATGATTTTGTGATATTTCTTATAAACGAAGAGTAATTTTGGTTTTTACTGTCCAACTCATTTTGGGCCTTACAATTGAGTTCAGCATCTCATGTGGCACCAAAATCCTTTGGGATCTCACCAATGGATGATGGAATCCAAATCCCTGTAGAAGTATATCTGTCTTCTGTGAATTTTACTCTGAACCCATAAGTCGCTCACTAGTTTTTGCTTCAATTAGTTTGAGGCCGCTATAATTCATCCAGGGGACCAGCTGGATGTGGTAGGCGAATGGCTGAGTGGAGTTGTTTGGTAGGTGTGTGGAAGTTGATTCGACTGTTGAGGTAGGTGGGGCCAAGGCTGTGTAGGGCTTTGGGTGTGTGAGGAGTTTTAAGAGTGCACATTTGTGGGTGTGGAATCAATGGAGGTCTTTGAGGTGTGAGGTGATGTGAGGACAGGGTGATAATTTGAGTGTCAGTCAGGTCACTAAATTTTGTATGGTCTGAAATCTTCAGATTAGTTGGCCATTGATTTCAACAGAGTGCACTGCTGTAGTCCAATTTATTGGTGAAGAGGGCATGAGTGACTATTCTGCATGTGTTGACCGGTAGCTTCTTGAAAACTTTCTTGAGCATTTTGAAGGTATGGAAGCAAGAGTTTAAGACTGCATTCACTTGGCCGACCATAGCGAGCTGGTTGTTGACCACTATATAGAGGTTCTTAGCCTGGGTTGTAGAGCAGTGTTTGGGTGGGTCCAAGTTCCGTAGGCCACCAGGTGGAGTTTCATTGAGATATGTCTTTGCTGAAGAGTATTACTTCCATTTTGTCTATGTTGAGTTTTAGACAGTTAGTTTTCAGCTGTCTGGTGACTGGGACATGCTGAAGGTGACTTTGGTTCTGGTGCTTGATGTTTTGTCAGAAAGGGAAAGAGTGAGTTGGGCATCGTCTACGTAGGAGATTATGTTGATTCCGTTTGAACAAATGATGTTAGTGAGAGGTTCAGGACTGGCGCTGAAGAGTGTGGGGCTGAGCAATAATCTTTGGGGCTATCCGCAAATGAGGTTGACGGTGGCCGAGGTGAAGAGAGTAAAGTTTATAGACTGGTTGCGCGGTCTACTAGGAAGGAGCAGTTCTAGCAAAGCGCGGGCCTTTATTGCCGGCCTCATGGAGACGTTAAAAGAGGATGGGGTGGGAGAAGGAGTTGAAAGCAATGGTCTAGTACAATGAGGGCAGCAGTGTGTCTCTGTCCATGATCAGTGAGTGTTATATGTGGAAGTTTAATTAGAATGTTCTCAAGATAACAATTCACTGAAGATTACATTTGATAAGCTTTTCACAGTTGTGTTGCTTGCCATTGCAAACATGTTTATAGCATTTTTAATGTAGATACTGTTGTTTAACAACATTGTACTTGTGCCATAAATTCTATTACTTTTAAGTCTAAAGTTACTCCCTTTGGGCACCTGACTGTCAACAGCTTAGTGTAGTCAGACAGCGAAGCCTTCTGCTTTGAGGTTGTAGGAGTTAGAAAGTGAGGCATAGTATACGCAAGAGTAGATAACACACTGTACTCCAAGGTCCTAATTCTGCGAGTCGCAGGACTCCTGAAGCAGACATTTTCCATCTAAAATTATATTCTATGTTATATATAACACCTCCTGCACCGTAAGGGGCCACAGACCCTACAGGGCGGCCTGGGTTACTGGGTCAAAGCATACCACAGAAAATATCTCCCAAACACGAAAAGCCCAGGCACCAGTCCATGTTAAAATCCAAGCATTTAATAGCATTTCTGAGCAGCAAGACAAAAAATCCTGACGCGTTTCAGCAACAGCATGCCTTGTTCACAGGTAAGTAAGAGCAGGTGTGAGTGAGCCAGTGCTTTTAAATACACAGTCATGTGACTTCAATAACCAAACTCCAACTCCCATAATGGACAGTTCCATATAAATAACTTCCTGAGCTGTAGCGCTTAATTTCCATATAGCTGCAATAGAGTCACAGGCACTTCAGTTCACCATACAAATATTCTTATGTGCATTAGGTATACATTACTTGATAGTCCACTTGCTTTTACAATTGCTGCCCAGCATGATAACAGCAATACATGGAAAGTAAGATATATATATTGCAGGGATCGGTAATTCTAACATTTATAAATAGGAATACAGCTTTTCACCTATTAATTAAATCTATTGAGGGCAGTTGGTGTTAACACATTGATTTTAATTGCCAGTTCCTAAATTCTGTGCTGTGTTTTTTTTCTGGACAAACTCTGCCGGGTTTAACATGATGAAATATATCCTCAGCAAACCGGGTGTAATCATACTGCAAACCTCGTTAAACATTTCTTGTAATACCAGTTCTGGTGGGAACTTCTTTTTTTGCCACATTCAGTATTAGAATGAAATTTAGTTTTATTCCCTGTAGATACGATAACTTATAAGAAGAATAGGACCCTAACCAATAGCATATGGCACTTCTCATATGATACAGAGGCCCATATTTATACTTTTTTAGCGCCGCGTTTGCGCTGCTTTTTGATGCAAAAACGGTGCAAACTTGCAAAATACAATTGTATTATGTACGTTTGCGCTGCTTTTGCGACAAAAAGCGGCGCAAATGCGACGCTAAAAAAGTTTACATATGGGCCTGTATTTTGTAAGTTTGTGCCGTTTTTGCGTCAAAAAGCGGTGCAAACGTGGCACTAAAAAGTATAAATATGGGCCAGAGTACTAGAAGGACTGGCCCCTTCTCGGCATCTGATGAGCCCGTTGCAGCGTTTATGTGTGAGGTGCTATAAACACAAACTACATGAGGACGTATGGATTAAGGCCCATATTTATACTTTTTTTAGCGCCGCCTTTGCGCCGCTTTTTGACGCAAAAACGGTGCAAACTTGCAAAATACAATTGTATTATGTACGTTTGCGCTGCTTTTGCGACAAAAAGCGGCACAAATGCGACGCTAAAAAAGTTTACATATGGGCCTGTATTTTGTAAATTTGCGCCGTTTTTGCGCCAAAAAGCGGCGCTAAAAAAGTATAAATATGGGCCTAAGTTTCAAACCATTTCTCTTCAATTCCTGAGAACTGTTCGCGGTCTGATTCAAATAATTTTATAACGGTGTTTATAAACAGGTTTCCGTCTCTGGGGTGGAGGTGACAGAGAAAAGGACCGCTCCAAAGTAAGATGTTCTCTTTCTGCTCCCTTGTGTATGATTTTGAGGTCTGGGGTCAAATTTGAACTATTGTGCAGTTTAGGGACTTTGCTGATGATCTTCTTTGTCTTATTTTTCCTAAACGTCTTAAGCCAGGCTGCGTTGGTCCTTCGGGTTAGACCTGTGGATTTGAGGGAGAATGTTGGAGCCTCTGCACTGTGGTTGCCAGGTGACAGCCAGCACAACACAGGAGTGGGGATTTCTGTGGAGAGAAGGGAAGATTGTTTTACTGGGACAGATTAGTGATTCTCCCCAGTTCACCATAGCACTGCAGTTTTGGGGTGAGCCTGGAACAATGGAACAGATCCATCAAGGCACGTTTGTAGGGAAACAACCATCTTTTGCTACCCATTCGGTAACCCAAATGGATACCAGTGCCAATGAATCGATCCCTGACTACACACATGTGGAACATACCCACTACACAGTACATATCAAGGGCGCAGCTCTGAGCGGTTCGTTGTACTTTACCCAGGAGAGTCATTGGGCAGGCTCTTCACTGGGGCTGCAGGTCCAAAGTGATGTACTCCTGCAGGCTCCACCACCAGTCACATGATGGTGGAATATGAGGGGATGGTAACCTCATTGTGGTTGCGACACAATTTGGGCGAGCTTCTATTCATTAGCACCAGATGCTGCTGTCAGTTTCCTTTTCTTTTTTTTCTTTTTTTTTTATAAAAGAAGGGGCATCACTTGTGAGATCACATACTGTCGAGCTCATGATAGGAAAACCATGAAATAGGTCAACACAAGCATTGGAATGCTAACACATCTGGCTTTCATCGTAATGCATGCTTTCAATACACGCAAGTAGACACCGGGTGGTGTCATTATTCAATGCATGGGGAAGTTTGAAATATGAAACGACTGTAAGAGCAACGTGCACAGCATGTAAACAGCCGTGATATTCCGAGCCCTTGTATTGATGACGTTAGTAGACAGGTGACGCTGTCTGGAGCCAGATGCTAAAAAATGTATATTACATGGGCAGCACATCTGTTTCAAACCATGCAGAGGGTTTCTTTTCCAAGCAATTCAACCTAAAGAGATGTGATTTACTTGATGTTCAGTGTTTTTAAGTTTATCATATAATCAGCCATAGCCCAGGGCACTGGAATGAAAGGCTGTTGTGTTAACACTATGGGCAGTATTTTATGCAGGAAGTGTACATAAATAATACAGATTACCATAGATGGTGCCACAGTGTGGGTTTTAGGAGGTTTAACCTTTCCACCAGGTTGCCTCCCTCTGAGTATGAGAACATCCGGTTTGAGTATTGTGTGACATATTTAAAAAGTGCCCTATGTCACCTGCGGACTACAAAGTGCGTTCCAGTAAGCTATAACATGATGTTCTGTAGGCGCTGCAGAGTATCCTTTCAGTGCTGAGACTGGGCGGGAGCATGCAGCACAAGGTGACCATGTTTGGAGGGTCGAAACCAGCTGAAGAGAGATAAGTACATGATGGTAAGGGAAGGAAGCCCCTGTAAGTAGAATCTGAATGACTGCTGCTTCCTTTAGTGATGTCATGGAGATCTGCGTGCTACCTGTGGGTCTCAGGCATGACTCCCGCAAACACCGTCAGCCTTTTATCCTCTTGAGTCAGATTGGAGCTCCAGACCCGTTGGGTAATATTATTCCCAGTACAAAGAATATATTTACTGTGTGAGCAGTACTGTGAGCTATACAAGTATCACTGATTTGGCCAAAGAAGGATTTTCAAGATGCTAATCATGGGGCTGCGTCTCACAGACTGCACTTCATCCACCTTCTCACAGCCATCTCCATCTTGTTCAACATAGTTGGAAGTTGGATCTTAAAGGGATCAGGCCACACTTATTTTCAATTTAATTCTGCTGGTTTATTTTCTAACTCTGTAACTGGCCCAGCTCACCTCAGGTTCCAGTTGTACCTAGTGCCTATTTTGTTAAATAATAGGGTCCGGGACCAAACGTTTGTCCTAGGAGCTGGCACTTTTGAAAGTAGGTGATGCGGAATCCCAAGAATGTCTTTTCTTGATCCCACCCCATGCTTCGTCCATTCTCCACCATACAATACATTCCCTTCTCACTGAGCTGACTCTTGTAGGTTTTTCATCCCTGCATTCCCCCTTTGCGTTATTTTTCCGCCTTACTTTTCCCCCATCATTCCCCCTTTTCTACCTCTCTCTCTTTTGGTCTGGGTGAAAGTCTGAAGATGAAAAATAAGTCCTGGTCCCAAAAAATGAGCGCCTGTGGTTACCACATGCAACCACCAGCGCGAATTAAACACTGCTTGTAACAGTTTGACTGCGGTCTGGACTTACAATAGAACAGGACACCAAGGTAAAGCGCACAAGAAGGTGAACTACCAGAGCTGTGCTGGTCTAGAACATGAAATGTGCTGGGAGTAAACAGCCGAATGAGAAGTGCAGCCATCAGTCTCAGGACTGGAAAGGGAGGAAGGCCTCTTTCCCATCAGTTTTGTGCCTTTACTCCTTACACATTCTCCTCTTCTGTCAGCACTGATAATTCACGAGTGAGAGCTCTCCAGAGAGCACTTAAACTCAAGCCAAACAGCGATTTTTCACATCAATCTCCTGGAGCTGTGGTGCTCGCCCATTCCTAGAGAATTTAACCTTTCAGCTATGCAGGAAGTTTACATAAATAACACAGATTACCATAAATGGTGCCACAGGGTGGATTTTAGGAGGTTAAGGAGTGAAGCTGGTTGGCTGATTACAGAGCCTGGGAAGTTTTTGCAAACAGGAAGCCGGGAGGAAAGTTAACGACAAAAAGAGAGTTCAATAAAGAGAAACGCAAACATCTAGGGAAGAAGATGTCGGAAAGAGGGACAGGTGGAGGTGGTATTGTTTGAAGACAGTGTTTGAAGGGCAAGAGAGGCAAAGCTCTGAGTGAAGGGAGAGAAATGAGAGTGGGCTGGGCAAGAAAGGGTGGGAGATGCAAAGAGAGGCAACATAATCTGGAGGGAGAGATAAAAGGGGGATTTGGTGAGGAGTATGAGAAGAGAAACGGGAACGGGTTAGGGGAAACTAAGGTGTTCAAGGAGCTCCACATCGATGGAGAAATTAATAGAGCTTCATACAAATTCTCAGATCATTCATTATACACATTCGTAGACTGATATACACAAAGACAGAGGAGCAGACAGACTGATACATCAGTAGATAACCAGATAAATAAATGGATAGACAGTCGGAGTAGTGTGAAGGTATTTAGAGTTTCAAGTAAATAGAAATGTGCCTTCATGTGTACTTCACATAAACTTGAAAACAGTTATGTCTGGCTGGGTAACTAATGGTTTTACTTTTGCTTGTTTGCTTTGGCACACTTTATGGCACAACTATTTGACAATGGGTAACTGCACCGGTTCTCGCTTGCACGTGCATGGGTGGCCATCTTTAAATGATTTTTGTTATGCTGTAAAAAATAAACATTTCAAAGTTTGCCGCACATGCATGTTTGCGCATGCACACACGTACATGTGTGAAAGGCCATTTTGGAAGGTTTTTTGTCAATTGTTTTCAATCACTGTGGTTGCATGAATCTCTACACCTCAGTACTACTTCAGGAAAAAATACTTTCCCGTAATAGACCATCATTTGTGGTTCTGCTTAAAGCATTGGCTCCCTCAACTGTTCTATCATTGCTCTTTGGTTGCTGACCTATTTTGCTAAAGACTTGTTGTGATCCTGTATTGGAGCCTGCATATATATCTCATTGCACGTACTTATTCATGGGTTTAGTGGTACATTTTTAGCTCAGTTCTAGCCGGATAGCAACGAAGCACTGAACAATAGGTGAGAGCTGTAGGTTATGATTCTCAATTATTTACAGTCCCATTACATAAAGGTTTCCATTGTGTGAAAAGCAACTTTAGGTGTTTCATGTTCTCATTTGAGAACAGATCTGTCAGCACAAATTCCACATCAACAATTCCATTATGTAGCGACTCTCTCTGATACAATTCGTAATAATGATCAGTGCATCTTTTTCGAAGTTGCTTATTCTTCTTTTGATATATTTGTTCACTTCAACAATAATTTTAATTTAATTTAAAAAGAATTTAATTTTAAATTAAAATTAAGTTATTATTGCTGTAGCTTTTTAATTTTGATAACAAATGAATGCAAATACTTTTATGTTAAATGTTCAGGTAATCTCATATATTTATTTTAAATTAAGAAGTTACAGCACTATTAAGTTAAATTACATTTCAAATGTAGTTATTAGCATGGCTATAATAACTTAAAATTATTTTCTGGACCTTAAAGTAAAAACAAATCCAGCTAAATCCCACCTAAAGAAAAAACGCTTTAAAATTATATAATTGTATTAGAAATTATTAACAATGATATAAAATTATTTGAATGATTTAACTATATTTTAATAGATATTTATAGAATCAAAAAAGGTTATTAACATATTTCAAAATATAATCAGAAATGTTTTATTTTTGGATACTTTTTTAACATTAAATTACCCTTATTAATATTTTCATTAGTTTAAATGATGTAATTTAATGTACCATTATTTCCTGATGGGTTTTCTTTTAAATCCCTACCTCTATTATTGTCTATGAGAGGGTGTTGCAATGTTGGCCATATGTGTTGCTGGACCTACTAAAGCTCTGCACTTTTACTACTGTTTTAGTTGTTGTAGTAACTTTAGAAGTGCGGTTTGTGAATATCAATGGGCTTACTCTTTTGTGGATGGGTGCACGCTCCTCCTGAAACCCTTCCTCACTTCCCCCTGAACCCCTCCCATTTACTTGTAAATATTGCCATTTTCCTCCCACTCCGCTGGTCCCTCCTATATTTACTATTAAGTAGTAAGCTTACAGGTGTGAGAATCTGTCCTTAGAAAAAACAATAGGGGTGGAGTTGGAGAATAACACTTGTAGGTTTGTGAATTGCATTTTGTAGTTCAACTACTATAGTACTACTACATGTACTACAAAATGCAGTTTGTGAATAGGCCCATATGGTTTTGAACTGCACTTTGTAGTGAATGGGTATTTCATGTACTAGAAAATGCAGTTTATGAATTAGACCTTACATTTTGGTAGTCTGGATAATTCTAGAGAGGAAAAGATAATCAGTCGTGACAGCATACTCCACAGACACATGGATTAGAAAGGAGAGGGAAGTCTCGTTCCTAGGCCTCTTGATTGCTGTTCAAGTAGTGTGTTAAGGTTGACAACCACTCTCTAACTTGCCATGCCAACAAATTACTTTTCCCTAGAGATGTCTTATGATCCAGAGAGTGTGGGTAAGGTCAATATCTCAGATCAAATCACGATTTGCTTTACAAGCGGTAAAAATAGATATGAGTCACGAACCCTTAAGGGGAGTTTAGCCCCAACTCCTATTTCCACTGGCCTATTCCTTTTCTGCTTCCCATACCTTAGTCTCAGAGATCTGGATCCAATTTCGTGGTCAACAAAACATCTGGATATTTAGGACATTTGTGTCATAAGTGTTCACAGGGCTGGCTTTAGGGCAATGCAACTGGTGCAGCCGCACCTGGCGCTGACTTTGGTGGAGGGTGATGTGTTTAAATATAACTTTTGGTTCAAAAGCACTTGAACTTCCTTGTGTCTCCAGCGTTCTAAGGTAACAATAAAAATGTCAAGATAACTCTGGTGATTAA
This sequence comes from Pleurodeles waltl, assembly GCF_031143425.1. NCBI lineage: Eukaryota > Metazoa > Chordata > Amphibia > Caudata > Salamandridae > Pleurodeles > Pleurodeles waltl. The sequence goes on from NC_090445.1 coordinate 169,453,200, forward strand.
TGTAACTATGGTGAGAGATTGAAATTTTGTCTAGTGCCAGTTTTGACTCATCATAAATTAGCACAGTGGGTTCATGTGGCTGCTGCATAGAACGTGTACCATGCAGATCGCAGAAGTGAGTGTGAGTGAACTATGAGTAGTGCTATAAAAATTGAAATGTTTGTCAGAGAGAGGCTGTGGAAAGATGAGATACACTGTTGGGAGAGTGGTGGTGAGGGAATTCATGGGAAAGGAGATCATGGAGTGGGGGCGCCAGAAATGATTATTGCATGGGCGCCACCGGAGCTAAAGTCGGCTCTGAGTGTTCTTATGTAGTTCAGGTTAGGTACCTGCTGCTGTGATCTGTGTGTAGTCTTCAATTCACTGGTGTCGATGTTTTTGGGACTGAAGCAGTACCATGAGTACCAGCAAGCTGGGAAAAGTACCATCTATTGGTAAAACATCAAAGCACAATTCAGTTTATAGTGTGCACTCCATAATCGGTCAATAGGGATCTGCCCTAGTGGACCTTCTGTTCTGTTCTCCCTTTAGCTCAGGTGATCGAGTCGCTCCGTTTCAGTGCCAGAAGAACACAGATGGAACTCAGATTTATTTCAACATTGGAAACACATCCAGATAACAAAATACAAGATTCTGGACGAATGTGAAGTGCCTCTTCCTGAACAGTAGAATCGATGTTACTAATTGCAACCTTCGACCCTTCAACTAGCTAGAAAATGTGTGACACCGGAGCCTACACACAAACTGTAAAATATATGCATCATTACCCAACCTACCCTTCACGCCCCATAAAGGGCCTCATTTAAGTAGATTGTGGTTGGGGCATAAATGGGAACTACTCCCACTGCACCAAGATGGCGGTTCCCCACTCTAGAGGTGAAGGAAGCACTGTGTTTACACTGGCGGAACCTTTGTTGGCTCTGTCAGTGTAAACATGCAATCTGGCGGCCTGACCGTTAAGGGACTGCCATTAAGGCCTACTTTAGCATTCGTGGCGCCCAGTGCAACCATCTTTTTGGTGCCCCCTGCATGACTCCACCCGCGATTCCCTCACTAACACCTGGCAAAAGTGCCCCCCACTTCTCCATAGTCCTTCTCTCACATACATTTGATTTGTTTAAAATCATTGGTAAAGACTAGCTTCACTGATCCACTCAGCTATCCACATAAAATCCAGATTTGTTATTTGCAGCAGGTATATTGACCCATTGCGCTACTTTATAATGAGTCAAAACTACCACTAGAGAAACCTCAACTCTCTCTCGCAGGAACATTAATCACAAGAGTTATGTTGACATTTTTAATGCTGCCTGAAAGCTGGAGAGAGGAACTCTGCAGGTGTTTTAAAATTGAAAGTTATTGCTCAACACAGCGCCCTTCTCTGAGGTCAGTGCCCTGCTTCCAGGTGAGCGCCGAGTGAGGCCGCACCAGTCGCAACCCCCTAAAGCCTGCCCCGACTGCCATATCCCAATGACGGTCGTTTTGCTCTATTGAGGATGTAGCTACTATCAGTCATTTTCCTCCCCGTCTACCAAGGAAAACATAGACTGGTCCCCACACACAGGGAAAGAGTTTCCTCTGTACTGAGACCCTATTTTTGTACTGACAAAAAAGCTCCAACTCCTGGTTTGGAAGTTAATGCTGAGTGGGCGCTTTAAAAATGGCACCCAGGCAGCAAACTTTCAGAGCTACCACTGATCCATTCACAGCACAGAGATCTCTGCCTGAAAGGTGGAGAGGACTCTAAACAGGACCAGCGGTCCTTGGCCCACATTGCCAACTGTCCGCCTAGTCAGGGTCCTGCAAAGTCGGTCCTTGAGAGCCGGGTCCATGCCAGATTTTTAGCATATCCACATTCAGGAAAAAGATGTTTCAGAAATCTACATTTTTCCAGTGGAAGAAAAGGGAAAATGGTCCTAAGTATCCTAAAAATATTATAGCAGGAAGATGAAACCTGGCTTTCTTGATTCTTGAAAGTGAGATCATCATCGCAAACTACACCTACATTTCTAGCAGATTTAACAGGCGTGAGTAATTTCAGAGGGCGACCACAGATTTGATCAAACTGCAGATGAACTACCAAACAAGAAGAATCTCTTTTTTATCTGCATTTAACTTAAGGTCAATATTTTCCATCCACGTTCTGCAAGTGGAAGTTGCTAGCAGAACATGGGGTGTCATTGCTGATAGTGACAATGATTTGCATATGATAGAACAGACGGTCCAAAAGACCTGATTAAGGATGCCAGAGTTGAGGCAAAAAGAGTGCGGCTTAACAAAGATCATTAAGTATCACAAGGTAAAGAAAATGGTTTAAAAACAAATTGATTACAGGTCATCATTTGTGTCCTGTCTGACAGGAAGGAGAGTAGCAGTTGAAGTTCAGTAGCATGGCAGGATTCTCAGATTTGGTAGTGGAATTAAAGAAAGAGTCCCTGTCAATATCAGGGGCAGGAGGGAATTTGAGATATATGGCACTGATTTTTGTCTGAAAAATATGGGGCATATCATCACGGAAGGGAGTAAAGTTGTAGTTGGACACGTTGACCCGCTGAGAGAGGTTTTCACCTGCCCCAAAAAGTTTTTTACAGGATTATTTGCATTATTTATTTTTTTCCATGGAAAACCTGTATTTTTAATTCGCAATGGTACTTTTAGATTCTCAAATAACTTTCTTATAACAAGCCCTTTGTTCAGCATTGTAATCTTTCCTACATTCCTGCTCCTGTCTACGTCATTTTTGTTTAAGTAGCTTCAGAGATTCTGAAAACCACAGAGAGGAAGGTTTATAGTCTTCCTTAACTGAACTACTGTACCTAATGCTGACGTTTTCCAGTCTTTCAAGGCGGGGGCAGCCTGATCATGTGTATCTGAGAGGGAAACAGCTGTTTTTATAAGCTCCTGATTTAAATTGTCCCTATTAAATTTCCCTCCAAGGCCTCATAGGGCATATCTGAGGCACTATTGGAGATTTATAAGCTGCAGGGACCATAAGATTGAAACTGACCACCTAATGGACTAACAATATCAGAGGCAGAATATCCTGTTTATAGATGGGGGCCTGCTAATTTATCAGGGCGCTAACAATTTGTTTTAAACCAAGGTGCAAGCCATTTTATACATGATCATGGCTGTGTCTTTTTTATTATTATTACGCTCCAAGTGAACATTGAAATCATCCAGAATAATAAAATGAAAGAAATTAAATGAAAATATCAAAAAAAGAATAAGCAACTTAAAAAAACGATGTTGCGATCATTATTATGAACTGTATCAGATAGACTTGCTACATAATGGAATAGCTGATAGGACATTTGTGCTGATAGATCTATTCACAAATGAAAGCTTGAACATCCAATGTTGCTTTTCACACAATAGAAACCTATTTATAACAAGATATTAAGGCCTAAATTTATAGGAAAATGATGGAGTATGATGCTGCGGCTAAATTGGCAGAGCTGCGCTCTGTCATTTTCACAACGCAGGGATGCGCTAAATTTAATAGAATATGGCTCACCCCTGTGTTGTCCCCTGTGCTGGCATTAAATTTAGCTGCCAGCTCCAATGAAGGCATCCTTGCACCATTGTGCAAGGATGTCTGTGTTGAGGGGTGTGGTTGTTTTTGTACGGGAACGTGTCCCTTCCTCCACATAAACAATCACTGATGGTGATTTGGCACTTCAGTGTGTGCTGCAGAATGCAGCACACACAGAAGTGCCAAAGCGTCATTTTGAATTGATTGTTTATGTGCAGGAAGGGACACCTTCTCGCCCATAAACAATCATGTCTGCCATTTTGCTCTTTCTATGTGTGCTGCAGAATTCAGCACATACAGAAAAAGCAAAAAACTAGGAGGAATAAAAGTATTCCTCCTTGTTGCGCCTTGCTAACGCCACCGCTGGGGTGGCTTTAGATTTTGGCCCTGCCTCAAGTTTATGAAAACTCGTAAATCTGAGGCAGTGTCAAAATGCAATGGGTGTTGCTGTGGCATGCCCACAGCAAAACACATTGCACGCCCCTTACACGCAAAAAGCTGCGTGTGAAGGGTTCGTATTTACAAGGTGGCATTAAGCCACAAAAAGTGGCTTACAGCCACCTTGTAAATATGGCATAGTGCATAGCGCCACTGGAGCGTCACAAAAAGTGACGCTCCAATGGCACTAGTGGCTCATAAATATGCCCCTTAATGTTTGAGAATCATAACCTATGGTTTTTACCCATTGTTCAGTGCTTCCTTGCCCTCCCGCTAGATGTGAGCTATAGCTGTACACTAAATGCATTCATACATGCTTACATACATACAATCATATATACATACATGCTTGCATGTATAACATGTTTTTCAGCCTCACATCAATAAATATCGAAAAGCTCTGGAGTGCACACCTCCTGGCTCATTTCTTAAGGAAATGGACTAAAGTGCGTATCAGGACGGGTACCTCACCCAGTGGATAAAGGGGCTACAAGAGTTTCAAAGATTCAAAGATATCTCTATCTATTTATATTTATTTATCTGTATATTTATCTTTCTCCCTGTCTCACATATTTGTATGTATGTATAGCTACATATACACACACACAAACACATAGAAAGCAAACTTTGGAACTCCCCAGAGTTCGCTCTTCTTTTTTGCATATCTAGTTTCTATAGAAAAAGCGGTTTTTGACTTTCCCTTTATCTTTAGTGCCACTTGACGAATCTTCACAAAATTTTCAAAAAAAAATCAACAGTCACGTCAGCTGCTGCCTGCAAAGTTTTGGGGTGATCCATCAAGCGTGGGCAGAGAAAAATGGGGGTCAAAAAAAGGGGCTGTTCTAAGCATTGCAGTCATATCAACATATTAAAATATCTGTGGGATGGAAACTTGTCCCATAATGCTTTGCAGGCACTACTTTTACAAAACATTTGTGTTCTTAGATCAGCCTCTGGTGGTCCTAGGACAATAGGACCACCACCAAAATGTTCACAACAATATGCTTCTTATGTCTACATCATCTTTGGGTCCCCACATTAGGTTAGTGGAGACCCCAAAATAATAACCCCTCTCACCATTCAGTGTCTGTTCAACCTTTCTTTTGGTTGGAACTTTTGTTTTATTTCTGAATATATGTGATGTACTATGTCCTCTAGAGGCTAAATATATGCTTGTATTGCATTACTTTCTGTGGTTATGCCTTTTCGAGGCTAACTATACAGTTACATCACCATGTTTCTTACAAATGCTATTTGCATTGTGGGGTCCTCTCAGGCTGTTCTAAGCATTACAGTCATATTAAAATATCCCTGGCACAGAAATGTGTCCCATAATGCTTTGCAGGGTATTACTTTTATAAAACATTTTTGCTCATAACTCAGCCTGTAGTGGTTGTAGGACAGCATGGTTACATGATCAATCAAAAATAGGGGGGATAGGGAGGAGCAATGGTCCAGTGTATGACCTCCCTTAGCTAATACTATGCAACAATACTCATGATACACTGTTCCAAAAGAAAGTGACAGGAGAAAGAACACAGGGGAGTCCTAATTCTAGGAGCAAGAGTCCTCACACACCCAACTGGGTGTCATGCTTCATCATCGGATATGCTCCTCGTCAGACCAGCGCTGCAATGTCTGACGGGCACCCCCCGTAGGGGGGCTCTTTGCTGGAGATCGTTTCTCGATGACGCCAAGACCCCAAGAGTGAGTTTGGAAGGAAAAAAAGGAGAGACACACTAGAAGCTAAAATTGGCTCAAGACCCAAACCTAAGGGTAACAATTTTATTAATCCATGGAGGGTGAATCCAAAATTAAAAACAATTAGGAGAGTGAAATAGAGATAATGATCACTCACTCTCTACCACAATTATTGGGAAAAGGGAGGTAAGCTACTACCAGACCATCCCTGGAAAAGGGTCAACATGTTTCGCGTCTCTATGGTCCAACCGGATCCCGTGACGCTTCTTCAGGACCAAATGGATAGATACTTCTCCTCTTACAAACTGAATAGACTTCTATAACTGTCAGTTATAATGTCTCCAGTTACTTACACACGTCTGGTGTAACTCGAACGTGTTATTCCTAAATGTCGCCCCTCCCTGTTGAGGAACGTGCTTCATGGGACGGCGTAGGCCTAAGGCCGGGTGCAAAAATGTTGTGACGCTCCTGGACCTGGATGGGGGATCCTACCCCAGACCGCGCTCCAGAATCAATGATTACCCGCATAATTTGCCTTCTTTTGCGCCCTATTTTGGTTAACCCTGCTGCAAAATGAAGTGCCACATTGCAGCATAATTCTAATGGCAATTTATACAGTGCACAGTGTCTAATCGTTACAAAAACATCTAGGCCTCGATTACAGGCTACGAAGCATCTAGGGCCAGATGTAGGTAGATATGATTTTGCTACTCGCAAATTGCGAGTCGCAAAATCATATGCAGAATGGTGTCCATGACACCATCTTCGAATCGCAAGAAGGTCGCAAAGACCCACCTCATTAATATTAATGAGGTGGATCGCAATTTGAGACAGCAGACCTCCATGTCTGTGACTGCTTTTTTAATAAAGCAGTTTTTTTTTTTTTGTATTGCAGCCCGTTTTCCTTAAAGGAAAACGAGTTGCAATACAAAAGAAAAAATGAAACCATTTGGTTTAATTTTTTCAGAGTAGGCAGTGGTCCATTGGACCACTGCCTGCTCTGAAAAAATATATTTGGCAACATTCACAAAGGGGAAGGGGTCCCCTGGAGACCCCTTCCCTTTTGCGAATGAGTTAGCACCCACTTCACATGGGTGCTAACTGCGAATTGCTTTGCGACAGCGTTCGCAGTCACAAAGCAATTCTGCATTGCGGTGCGAATTGCAAATAGAAAGGGAACACCCCTTCCTATTTGCGAGTCGCATACCAATTTTGCGAGTCGGTACCGACTCGCAAAATGGGAATGTGCATTGCGATGCCCATGTTGCAAAACGGTTGCTACATCTGGCCCTAGAGTGTTCGGTGCGCTTCGTAATCCACCATCATTTCCTCTAGCAAAGTGGCTCCTGGACATCAGAAGCCAACAGATTTACACTGCACATTACCTCCCGTCCCTCCCTCGCCTTCCTTTTAACCAATGAGGCCTCCTGCCTCCCCCCTAGACCCTCCCTTCCCCTTTCAAAACCCCCCCCCACCCTTATCCCCTCCTGTTCTTTTGTCTAGCCCACGCTAGACGGTTTTCTTTCCCTTTCTTACCTGCACGGCGGGGCCTGGAGGTCGTCGATGGAGGCACTCCTCGGGACGCGGTGCTCCGCGAGGAGTGCTACGGCTGGGTCACGTCTTGAGCGAACGGCATGGCTGCTCGAGAGGCGTGTACTGGGGGCCGGCTGACGGGGTCAGCCGGCCCTCTGTGGCTGGGGCGTTAGTTTCCGGGTTTCCGCGCCGCGGAGCCGCGAGGACCGAGGAACTTCAATTTTTGGATGCTGGTCAGGTAGGACGGGCGTTCTGCCCGTGGTTTTTTGGATTTTTACAAGGATTGTGACCTTTTTAGGGTTTGGTGGAGCCCTGTTAGGGAGGACCAGGGTCCTATATGTAGGGTAGTGTTTTGGAATGAAAGGCAGTGTTATTTTGGTTCCCATGCCTAAAGCTCCAGCAAAGAGACGTGGTTGTCTCTTCTTCCTCCTCGGAGGTGGGAGGGGAGGGTAGCATTGCTCTTCCTGAGAATCCACAGGTACCTGGCAGGGGTACTCCCCTCATGTCTAGTGAGGAAGTGCAGGATATGGGTGAAATGGCTGTCACCAGGGCACTGCAAGCTGGCGTGGCCAGGACTGATCAGTCTAAGCGTGCGCACTCATCGGTAGCGGCAAGGAAATCCTCATCGGAGAGTGAGGATGAGGCCCCATCAACGTCATCTGGGGGGAAATAGGTTTCCAGAAGAGGTAATGTGGGAAGTGATGACACATGTTCGGGACAGTTTAGGTTTCCCTGTGTTTCAACCTTCAAACTCAGAGTCTCATTTATTTCCTCAAATATCAGACGCCTTTTATGTTTGCCATGCCTTTCCAGGGACCTGTGAAGGATATGGTGTTTCGTGAGTGGAAGGATGTGGAGAAGGCTCAGGTTCCACGATTCCTTCAGAAACTTTACTTACTTGAGGGTGAGGGGGTTTTTCCTCCTTCAATACGCCTGGACTCTATTCTGGCTACTCTAATTGGCAAAACGGCAGTCAATCCGGAGGATTGTGTGCCTACGTATGCCACAGACCGTAAAGTGGATTCAGGTCTTAAGAGGGCTTTTGTGGCGGAGAATCTGGCGCTGAAGGCAGGGATTTATTCTGCTTATGCGTCACAATCATTGGTTCAAGGCTTTGATAAACTGGCGGTGGCTGTACAGGAAGGGGCGGAGTGTTCGGAGCTCCTGGCTGGTATGGAACAGCTGGCCAGATTATTGGCGGATGTGTCTTCAGATATAGTCCGTACTTCGGCTCTGGCATCTGGGTCTTTGATTGGGGCTCGTAGGTCCCTCTGGTTGCGTTCATGGAAGGCTGATCCAGGGGAAACGGCGGCCTTGTTGAGACTGCCGTTTGAGGGTTGTAACTTGTTTGGAGAACTATTACCATCCATACTTTCCAAGGCGTTTAAGGAGCGGAAGCATGCCTTACCTTATAAAGGGGTTTCTTCTTCGGGTAAAGGGTGGAAGAAGCATTCCAGATCTTCTCCTACTAGGGTTGCTAAATCCTTTTCGTTTAGGAGACGGCGTTTTCATCCGCGTTTTCCGCCTACGAAGTCTACTCCTGAGACCCGGGGTGGTTTCAAGAAGGGGTCCTGGCATTCGCTGTGGGCCTGGCAGAGGGCCGGTTGGGGGATGACTGTGTCACTTTCTTTCAGCTTGGGAGGACAGTGTAACCGATCATTGGGTACTAGACATGGTGACCAATGGTTATGTCATAGATTTTGTGGCGGTTCCTCCAGATTCCGGGGTGCATCCCACACCTCTGCCTTCAGAGGGGTCTTGAAGTGGAGCATTATTGGACGGAGTGCGGGACTTACTGGTCATGGGGGCCTTTCCCATGTTCCGCTAGACAACCGAGGTCAGGGCACTTATGCGGTCTTGTTTCTTGTGCGGAAAGTTTCAGGGGGATTTTCAACCGGTGCTCAATCTGAAGGAGGTGAATACCTGGATCAGGACAGTGCATTTCCGCATGCTGTCCATTCGGACTATTTTTCCATTGGTCAGGCAAGGGGATTTTCTGGTGTCACTGGATCTGCCGGATGCTTACCCACACGTACCGGGGGCATGGTCCTCTCAAAAGTTCCTGAGGTTTGCTGTGGGGCAGGATCATTTCCAGTTTTGCGTTCTGCCTTTCGGTCTGAAATCTTCTCCCCGAATTTTCACGAATATGCTGGCTCCTCTAGTGGCTTTGCTTCATTCAGAAGGGGTGTTTCTGCACCCTTATCTAGTCGACATTTTGATTCATGCCCATTCACGAGACCTTTTGCAGAGGCAGGTGGCCCAAGTTCTGGGGGTCCTGCAATAACACGGGTTTTTGATCAATTGGGTGTAATCAGACTTTGTGCCGTCCCAGGATCTGGTTTTTCTAGGGGCTCGGTTTCAGCCTATTCCAGGGTTGGTGACTGTGTCCGAAAAGAGGTTGGATGCTCTCCAGGCTTTGGTAAAGAAGGTATGGTTACTGTCTGCTCCCCGGGCTCTTCTATGGTTGCGACTGCACATTTGGCGTCAGTGATATTTTGGGTTCTTGGGCACGTTTCCATCCCCTGTGCTTGATGACGTGGTTCTTGAGTAGGTGGGATCCAGGGTCCGGTTCTCTGAAGGACGGGGTTCCAGGGTCCGGATTGATTCACAGAGAGTTGCAATGGTGGTTGGATGCAGACCACCTGAGGGTAGGGGTGTCTTTGTCACCTCTGAGACCCGTGGTGGTGACGACGGATGCCAGCCTCTCCGGTTGGGGGGCATGGATGGGGTCAGCTCAGATTCGGGGGTTTTGGTCCCCTCGGGAGGCGAGTCGGTCATCTAATTGGCGAGAATTGCGGGCTATATTCCTGGCTCTGGTCCATTTCCAGGATTCCCTGAGGGGGTTGGCGGTTCTGGTTCGCACAGACGACTTAGTGGCCGAGGCTTATGTCATTCGGCGAGAGTGGTAAATGTTCGGGCGGATCTACTGAGCAGAGTGATTCCTTCCTCTCAACTTTTCTCTCTCCGGAGGTCTCTGTTTCGGCATCTGGTTCGGCTTTGGGGTCTTCCAGTGCTGGATGTGTTTGCGTCAGTAGAGAATGCGATAGTGGAGTGCTTCTGCTCCCGGTTTCGGTGTCCCCAAGCGTGGGAGGTGGACGGGATGTCATGTCCTTGGCCGCAGGGCCTTTTATATGCGTTCCCTCCGTTTCAACTATTCAGGGCGTTTCTGTTAGGTGCCAGTGGCTTTGAGTTCTACCTTGCTGGCTTCATGGAGACGTTCAACTTTGCTTTCTTATGGTAGACAGTGGAAGGTGTTTTCGTCTTGGTGCTTAAGTCGTGAGTTGGATCCTTCCTGCGCTTCTCTCTTTGAGGTGATGCAGTTCCTGCAGGACGGTGCTCGTTTAGGGTTGTCAGTGGCTTCTCTTCGGGTACAGTGGGCGGCTATTCAGGCATTTAGGGACCATGGCGTAATCTTCAAGTTGAAGGGCGATTGATGCCCGGATTTTTTCAGGGGCTTATTAATTTATTTCCTCGCCCGGTACGTTCTTTTCCCTCATGGGATCTGTCCTTGGTTTTGGATGTGTTGACGGGGGCCCCTTTTGACCCATTGGGGGACTATGATTTGTGACGTCTATCTTTGTAGACGTTCTTTTTGGTCGCCATTACTTCGGCTCGTCGGTTGGGGGAATTGGGGGCATTGGCATGTTCCTTTCCTTTTTTGTAAGATTTTTCCCGATAGGGTGGTTCTGGTTCCGGTGCCTTCCTTTATTCCAAAAGTCAATTCTTCGTTCCATTCCAGGCAGGCGGTCATCCTTCCTTCATTTTGTCCGGATCCCTCATCTGGGGAGGAGGTCCGTTTGCATTTGTTGGATGTACGTAGGGTTTTGTTGGAGTATCTGCGGGTGGTGGCTCCTTTTCGTACAGGGGATTCACTGTTTGTTACTTTTGGTCCGGCGCGCTAAGGTGAGAAACCTTCCACGGCTTCCTTGAGTCGGTGGGTTCGATCTTTGATTCTGTTGGCCTATTCCTTGAAAGAGGTGGTTCCTCCTCTAGGGATTCAGGGGAGGTCTTCCAGAGGCATGGCGGCGACGGTGGCAGAGCTTCAGGGGACTTCAGTGGTGGAGATTTGCAGGGCCGCCACTTGGGCTTCTCCTTCGGCGTTTGTGCGTCATTATAGGCTGTCGGACTTGGGTGGTTTGGAGTCGGTGTTTGGTCACCGGGTCTTATCCTCTATGAGATAATGTTTGGGATGTTCTTGGTGCAGGATATTAACTAAGGGTCTTGCAACTCGATGTCCGTCTCCTGTGTGTTTTTCTTGCTATGTCTCATTGGTTAAAAGGAAGGCGAGGGAGGGACGGGAGGTAATGCTTCCATTTTCTTACGATAATGGCATTACTCCTAGTCCTACTCCCTCGCCTTCCTTTTCCGTTCCCTCCCACCCTCCCGGTACGGACTGTCCGAGTTGCGGCTTGGGCTTGGTTTTTGTACAGGAGGGGATAAGGGTGGGGGGGGTTTTTGAAAGGGGAAGGGAGGGTCTAGGGGGGAGGCAGGAGGCCTCATTGGTTAAAAGGAAGGCGAGGGAGTAGGACTAGGAGTAATGCCATTATGGTAAGAAAATGGAAGCATGACCACAGTTGGAGCCCAGTAAACTCAGACTGCACTGGGAACCCCCAAAACTAGGCCTCGCAAAAGCCCTCCCGAGTACAGCGTATGCTGGCCATCAAAACATGAGTTCAGCACAGTTGCAAAACCACTGCAACCAGCTATCACCCAGCCATAATCATCTGTACTGTGCACAGTTAATGGGTGATTACCTGGATATGGCCTACACCCCAGCCGCTAAGGCCTCTCGGGCACACAGCGGATTGGGACTACACGAATGTAGTCACGGTGGGTAAAATGAAATACAAGCTGACTGCTGCCAATCGAATTCTACTCACAGGGTTTCCACTTGTTTTCTAAAGTGCAGACAAGTATGTCTGTGCAATCGCGAAGCAACTTAACCGGTTGCCTATCAGAATATCGGGCGAAAAATGGCAAAGAAATAAAATACCATATCCAAAATTTGGCTCCCACTGTATCAAGGAAAGTATCTATGAGTAACCATACAGTTTCGTTCCGTTTCTCTTCTCTTTTCTCTTCTAGTTTGCTTTTCTTTTTCTTTCTTTTTCTCCATATCTACGTGCCGGGGATGCACGTAGCGCTAGGGTACATATATGTCGAGGTAAGAATATTTAATTTACACTTACCTCTGTATGTTTATCTTCATGATATTTTATTAGGTACCTTCGCTCTCACTAGATATTTAAGGCTAATGCATGCAAGGACGTCATTTAGGGATTCGCCAGGGGTTGCAGCTGCCACCTCCAGCTTGACCCTTGCGACCGCTGGCCCCAGAGGTCGCCAAATCAGTGCCAGGAACACAGGGGCAGCTCGTCCTTAGGGACACTGCATCGGGGCCCACTTTCTTGCTTTCAATTTCTTTATTACAGTACAGTAATAGTGAATACTATATTACTCACTGTTAATGTAATAAAAATGGAGTGCAGTTAGCTGGAATATGAACCTCCGTGTTAGCTGAGGTAAGTAAAAAACACTTCTAAATATATGCTGTGTGCGTTATTGAGTGTGAGAGTGTGTTTATGTGATAGAGAGGTATGAGTGAATGTGTGCATGTGTAAGCATGTGTGCGTGAGTGAAAGTAAAGATGTTGTGGGATGTCACTTCCGGTACCCCTGGCATTTTGGTGAATTGTCCTCCATGAATACATGCTTCCCCTATTTTGATGCTTTCAACCACAGCTGAGTGATATGCCACACATTTTGAACGATCAATCTGAAGCCGATCATTTGAAAGTAAGGCTGCCTTTAGCATTTACTCGTTATGGTATCTGTATGCTGTGTCTGTTAGCAACTCGATTTTTAAATTATTACATACATTTCACGTTTGAGGTATGTTTTTGTGTAATTTCCCAGTTCAATAATATCAATTTCGGAGATGTTATGAGGGTCAAAGGAGGAAAGTTTGTGGTGACCATTTCTTGTTACCAGGGTCAAAGACAGAGTGACGCCATTTTCACTACCCCTGTGATTTTGCTTAAATGGTTGATTCGGATTTATCCGTTAAAGGGATGCCCTAAACCTGAAGAGTCTGTGCACCTGTCATGAAAGTGACTGCGAGTTCTGCATTGCATCCGACACTAACCATTTTTTTTTACTTATAGGAAATGTTTTTAAGGTGAAACGGGCAATTAAAAATTCTTCTTGGAATTTCGGCCACCTAAACATTTTTAGCAATTGCATTTTCTTATCTAAAGGACTAAAAGCATCATCACGAAATTGGGCTTGTTTACCATTATGCTACATGTCTCACCGAAAAAGCAAGGTTTAATAAAATGCTGGGAGGCGCCTTGATCTCATTAGACTGCAGTAGCCACATCCTAGACATAACTTGAATCAAAAGGATGTATACTCCTTGTATCCTTAAGTCAAAGTGATGGTTTTTAATCAATGCACACAACACAATGCATAATCGAGAGCACTTACCCCTGCAGGTAGCGGCAGTAATTGATCATTGAACACTAAGTGGCGCTATCGGGTTACTTTTGCAAATGATTTGTTATTGCTAGCGCTGAAACACTTCACGTGTTGGAGCCTTGCCCATTTTTGTATATATTAGTTGTTTACTCAATAGCTTTATAGGGCGCTTCGTCCTTCAGTGACATAATCCTCTCTGGTGCTTTGTTATGCTTTCGACACTTTTAAAATATGTTAAATGTGCTCTATCTATACAAGGTATCCAGCGTGCAAAGTATAACACGGAGGGCTCCTGGAACTGACTGTATTGTAATTGCATTTACATAGCTCTTACTACTCCTTACGAGACAATGAAGCGCTTAACACCGAGCCGCGTCTGGAACGCAAGATATTGGTTAATCCACTAGGTACTGTCTGTTACTGGGATTAGTTTTGTGCTCTCAGTGAAACCACTCTATGCATTTGCTCCAGTTTCTTTGGAGTAGATTACTTTCAAAGGGACTATGTGGGGTTATTAGTGGGGGTCATGCAAATGGTTGATTGGATTAAGAGATAGGCACAAGGAAATTAAGCATTGTTAGCTTGCAGGGTGTGACACTCGATGGAGAGACTGTAAACTCTGAAATGAGATATGTGCAGTTTGCAGAAACACCTCTGCCGGTAAATCTGACATGCATATTTTAGAGAGGACAGTTCCTAGTCGGAATAGGCCTGCACAGGACTGAACGTGAGGACATGGTTTTTCAAAGAAAAAAAGGAGCGGGAAGAATCAGAAGCATAGTTCAGGGTTTACTTACCATGCAGTGTTTTGGGAATGTGGAGGAGTCTGTTTTAGATAGATACATTGTAGAAAGAAACCCCATTATTTGCAAAATTAGCTACTTTTCACAGGTTCTACAAGTAGGTGAATAATCTTCGCCCTGCTAGGCTCCTACGAGACCTCCGCTCCAGCAAAGATGGGTGATCAGCTCAAGGGTTGGGGTGTAAAGTAATGACTGTGGGGCAATAGCGGCCACAGTATTTGACAGGGCTGACTAAATTATGCGGCATGAAAAGTCAAATTATACAGCATGATGTGACACATTCGAAGGCTGTATTATTTCACTATTTCGCTATTTTAGCACACTTTAATACTTTTAGAAGACAAGGCTCTCTTATCAGTGGCACTTTAATACCTGAAGACCGCAATGAGCAACTGAAAAATGACCAGTGAAGGTTCTGCCGTGTATGGCATCATGTTTAGTATCCTTTAGGTAACTTTTTATTTGATTTGAATAAATCTGCATATTATGCTGCCGGTGGTGGATTGATATGTGCTTACAACTTCATAATTATGCGGAAAATGCAGGGACTGCAGATATGACTGCCGCATCACAACATATATTAATTTCTAAGCTTTCATTTTGCAAATCATTATTTTAGGCTTGCAACAAGGCTTGAGTCAATGGGATAATTTGCTAAAAGAAAGTCACGAGCAGGAACCCTGGTTCCTGTTGACATGGAATGAATGGTATCTTCCCATGTAGAATATGACAGATATGACCTCTTTCACCATAACGCTCTACAACCTTGATTGAGACCAATGACGAACAAATGTTGAGGTCACCTGAGTAGGATGCTTTGAGTCACCTCTTCACTTTTCAGAGTGGTAATGTGTGAAATCCATGAAATATCTAACTTTCCACAAGATTCAATTCCCTGGACATTTTTGACTTGATATTCTTCCAGAGTTCTAGAAGCCTTCGAAATTGGGCCGAGAGTGCGTGTTGGGATGGAGGGTAGGGAGTTTGGAGAGTAGGCGATGTGCAGGGTACAGCAGACAGTAAGGACTTTCTGAATGAAATACAGAAGTGAGAAGGTTTGTGGGTGAAGCAGTAGGGATTTTTGTGAATGAGGCTCTCTGGTGGGTGGGAATCAGTTTAGGTCATTAGGCACTTACTCTGTGGGCAGGGTAACAGGATTTGATGAATGTGGAGGAGAGGCATGCTGTAATGTTTTTTATGGAACATTCAGGATGTCATCTGAAAGAGACAAGTCAACTTACATTGCCTCTCCTCTCTGCAGAGAGGTCAAATTTGACTTTTTTTGTGGAATATAAGGGTTATGAACAGGGACGCAGAGCCTTTAGGGTACCCCTAAGGACAGGATATGCTACTGTTAGTCCTCTTGGTGCTATGTACAGCCTACGTTAAAAGTGGACACAGTTGGTATTTGTTTGATGAATCCAATTCACAAAATACTCAAGGAAAGGGTGTCCCTGGGCGGGGAGGGTGTTCTGCATGACGTCTTGCGGAGCCTTCCAGTGTGTGGTAACAAAGTCCTCCCAGAGAGGATTGTGTCTGCCTGTAGACCGTATGGAAACCATACACATTTGCAAGAAAAAGGTGTATGATCGCATTGAGATGATTATTGTGGATAAATAACCACAGATAATTCATTCATATAATGCCCAGTGAGAAACAGTGGGATTTGGTGTGGTGGACAGTTCCTTCACAACTTAATGTTTTTCAGACTTTTATTCCAAATCATTATTGAAAGCAAAACCAATTATTTATTTACTTACTCCTCCATAGTCCCTTCCCCATCAGTAGCAAGTTTTCCTAATTTTTCCAGCATCTCTCCTCTC
Source organism: Pleurodeles waltl (assembly GCF_031143425.1). Classification (NCBI taxonomy): domain Eukaryota; kingdom Metazoa; phylum Chordata; class Amphibia; order Caudata; family Salamandridae; genus Pleurodeles; species Pleurodeles waltl. Next base: position 169,469,509 of record NC_090445.1, read on the forward strand.
TTCCTAAGAAAAAGATAGGAGGGGGGAGGCGTAAACTTTGCAAGTAGGTTTGCTGATATAATTTGAGAGTACATTTTGTAGTATTGCAAAAAGTACTACAAATGGAGTTTGTGAATGAGTGGCCTGTGCAAGCTTGAAGATGAATTGTAGGTATTGGTCATTGAGGGAGTCTCATTTGCTAGAGGGCCTGGTGGTGATAACAGTATCTAGAATGAGGGGGAAAGCAAGATCGAGCTGCTCCTGCGATAGAGGAAGAAGGGGTGTTGAGGAAGGGCAGATCATTTGGAGCTTGCTGAGAGTCAAATTTAGATGAGATTGGAGATTTTAGATTTAAAGAAATCCGGTAAAGAGGTGCAAAATTCAGCAGAAGACAAGATCATTTGTGCACAGGTGATCAGTTAGATAAATTATTTGATCATGGTAAACATTTCATTGGAGGAATTAGGGAGTTTCTCACACAAGAAATAGATGCATTGCGTCTAGCAATGTGAAGATTTTTGTGATATTTTCTGACTGCCTCCATTAGGCTCTAACTGCTTGCAGTGTTATTTGTGAAATATGAGGTCCTCTGTGTTTCAGATCATGGATGGGTTTAGGTGTACGGAGGAAAGGGTTGTGAGAGAGGCAATAGTGTTCAGGGCATTGGTTAGACAGTCATTTAGGTGAGAAGCTCCCAAAGTGGTGACAGTAGTAAAGTTGGTGGGAGAGATGGAGAGTGCAGATTCTAGGCTGTCCTTCATACTCAGTCTCTAAGCTTTGAGTTTCTTTAGTGGAAGTGAAGATGTAGGAGTAGGCGAAGGTTGGGAAAAGTGAAAATCCAATGCTAGGATATGGTGGTCAGTCCAATTCTGAGAAAAAATTGACTTTTGTGTGATAACATTGGCACTCACAACTATTGGTTGAAGCCAATGGTACAGAACTCCTCTTGAAAGAGGCAAGCCTCAGTTCCATAAGGGTCATCAACATGAAAGTAAAAATTGGACACTTTCAGAAAAGACTGTATTTCATGGCAAGCGATGAAACAAGTTCAGTAAGTCTACCACTGAAGTCTTTCCTGGGGGCAAGTGGGCGGTAGATGAGGGTGTCCTCAAGGGTAGGTGAGTTGCAAGCACCAAGTTTGAACAGAATATATTGTACCCATTCAGAGTTTTGGGTGGTCAGGATGGAACAAGAAAGGTAAGCTCTATAAATGATGGCTATTCCGCCACCTATCTTGTGGTGCCTGTTTTGGATGATGATCTTAAAAACCGGAGGGATGCTGTAGAGAAATCTGGGTAGGTGGTGGATTGGAGCCATGTCTAATGTCTGTATAATTTAAACAAAGGTTTTCCAAATGCACATCTATGGTGCCCTAGGACTAAAGGCAAGTAAGTCAGTACATTCTCCTTGGCTATGATCTGAACAACACTAGTAATGGTGTCCTGCTCCATGACCAACAAAACATAGGAAAAGCAGAGAAATGGAAAAAACAATATTCTGCTACAGTGTGCAGTACTAAATTGCTAACACAACAACACGACATAGATTAATAATATTGAAAGAAAGGGGCACAAGGCCATACAAACATCTAATTATTATTATATAAAATACATTTATCATTATATAAATTGTTGAAACCAACAATTATATATACAGAAACGAAAACAATTCATAAATATCGATGTTACCCCCCCCCCCCCGGGACTTTTGCACTCCCTTAATATAACGAAAAATATGTATAGCAAAGAAAGTGCGTGGTAATCTCCTGACAACTGAATAAATCATTTCATAGGGACCAATTTTAAACGTCCAGTCTTTTACGCATTGTCAATGTGTTGACTCACAAAAACAAATTATACCATTATGAGATGGAAACTTTATGGTGTTTCCCTAGGTGGTTTGAAGAAGCCCCCCATGAAGTCACCTAAACATCTCCCTTTGTAAGACAAAGGCGTAGACCTTACTAAGAGAGTGGAGGATCGGTTTTTAAAGTCATTGCAAATGAGTGTCAGTTAAAATGATGGAATATCAAAATTCTATCGCAGCTCAAGAAGTGGTCACTCTTTTTGTGTGCTGGCCCCTCTAGCTAGCCGTAACTCTCTGGATATTGCAGTGGATTCAGTTTCAGCAAAACTGACCCCTGCCTGAGCCTCCATGTTATTTCCCATCTCTTGGTATTCTGTTTTCCTTTTCAGAAACAGACCTGCAACATGTCACCCTCAGACAAAGGGAGTTTTCTCCCTGCGAGCACAGGCCACTGTTGATTTTTTCTAGCCTGGGTCCACTATACCCGGTAGGATAGATCTCCACTAGGAGGACCGCCGTACATGGGACGGTCCTCAGATTCATCACTGTGGTGGATGGGCAAAGCCAGTGATTGACCACTGACACCACTAGTGAAAGGCCAAGTGAACTTTTTGTTAGGGGTTCTCTCACCACTAAATCAGGTGTGGGTACCACAGGTCTGAAGGGGCCGAAGGCTGATCATTTTGCCGTAGACTCCTGCTCCATCAAAACGTAAATGAAGCACAGTCTGCAAACATGCTGATGTTCTTTCCAGCTCCTGGCTTATTGTACACATCAGATTGTATGGTGATTAACACTTGTGCAGCAACTGGATTAAACAGGGATGCTCTAGATGCTGATGCAGCTTGTCTCAAACCCAAGAAGCCAGATTTACAAGGTGATATCTCCTGAAAGGGAAATGAAGGATGCTCAAAAGAGGTGTGAGCAAATTGTTACTTTTTTATAGCCTTTTGTGTTCCTTACTAGATCATTTTGTTTACTTTACGTGAGATTATTATTTAGCAAACATTACTTTTATCTAGTCATATGCGATGAAAAGTAATGCATGGCATACTTGCGGCCCTAATGCTGATCATCAAGCTTCCATCTACATTTATAGAGTAGAAGATCAGAGAAAGAATGAAAAAAAACTCTATACCTGGGCGTAGAGAGAGGAATAGCAGGTCATTTAGTGAATGATGTCACAATGGTTCTCAAAACCCAAATTGACATCATCAAACAAAGGAACATTCCAAAATGCTTATTGTTGGTAATACAGGTCTGGGTAAAGAAAACAGTTTTTCTCTTCACTGGATACAAACCCCATGGTTCATGTCTAATTTGGTTGGATCTGCCACCTGTTGTGGTGCTCCAGGGGGACCTTAGATTGTGAACTTAAAAAATGCATCAGCTTGATAATAACACATGCCCCGTTTTTATTCAACTCTCATTCATTTGAGTGAATATTACTTTTGCCACCTGCACATTTCTGTTTTCAAGGGATCACCAGGCTTAGAAATTGTGGTCGGTTGTTTTTTAGACCAACATTTAAAGGCGCTTTAGGTTCTTCTTTCGTTCATCGTTACTAGCGATTCAGTCATGGATTGGTGTTCTAACTCCAGCGCTTCTCTGGCACGCATCACCTATAAGTCTGTTTAAATATACCTTGTTCTTCGTTTCAAGACTTACAACATCAGTCTTGGTGCTTTGAAAGGATACTGTCAACGCAATACAAAGTTATACACCTTATCAAACTCTTCAAAAACAAAGAATGGGTGGACCTAGCCAAAATTTGAACCTTATTTATTACTCATATATTTACATTGCTTTTCTATAGTCCCGGGGCGATATTAGGATGCTAAACATTGAACATAAGCGACATATGATATAAATATATACACAATGAATGTCAATCATAACCATCGGTGGTAGGAAGAGAGGGCAAAGGGGAATCAAATATGCAGGGTAAGGGGTGGAAGAGGTTTTGGTGGATGGTTATCAGGATATATATGTATATGTTAAGTATATATATGGGAGTTAAGGTAAATGTGCAGATCTGTCAGAAGTGAGCTAAGTGAATAATTTGAAATTTGAGTAGTTAATTTCAAGATAAGTGGGGGGGTAGGTTAAGTCACTTCAGTATAACATCAATCAAGATATCTTATGAAAAGGACATTCTTCAGTTTCTTCCGAAAGTAGAGGATGTCAGCTGCCGTTCTTTAGTGGGTTGGGAGGGTGTTCCAGATCGCGGGCGCGGATCCAGAAAAGTATTGTTTTTGAAAATCTCCAGTTCTGAATTTCGGGGCTTTATAATGAAGCTTTATAATGAAGGAATCTTTGCTGCTGCATTTTCTTGCGCTGCTAGAGATTTTCAGTAGTCCAGGAATGTATCTGGGGTGTCAGTGGGTAAGCCTATGAAGGTTGAGGCACCAGATTTTGAACTTATTTCGAGTCACTAGTGAAAGCGAGTGAAGATCCTTCAGGAAGTGCTTCTGGTGGGGCTGCGCTGGGCACTGACCAGGCGGGGGTGGGGTTTAGGAGGGAGCTGACCAGGCAGGGGTGGGGTTTAGGAGGGCGCTAACCTTAGGGGGGTGTTGTGTTTAGCAATAAGGTATGACTCAAAAACAGCTGCTGCAGAGTTCCTTGTCCAGCTTTCAAGCAGCAATAAAATGCAAGATAACTCTTGTGATTAGAGAGATGGAGTTTTATCTAGTGGCAGTTTTGATGTGCCATAAAGTAGCGCAGAGGGTTAATATTCCTGCTGCAAAAAACACATACCATGCAGATCACAGATCTGTATTTTATGTGGATAGCAGAGTGGATTACTGCTTTCATCACAGAGATTTTTTTGTTGCCACAGCTCATAATATACATCTCTAATATAGAATAGTGACTGTTACGATCTGTTATCAAAGAGCTGCATGCAAACTGCATAAAATAGGTTGGGACATTATGTTTTTTCCCAGTCATTGATTCTCTTTTCTTAATGTTGTTAAATGAAGTTGTTTGGGTGGAAATATATTCTTGTTGGTAAATCCAGCGTTTACCAGTTCTTTAAAACAAAAGAAATGTGTGTGAGAGAGGGGCTATGGGGAGATGTTGGCCACTTTTGCCCGGGGGGTAATGAGGGAAACCAAGGAGGAGCTCATTGGGCGTGAGGCAAAATTATTGTCTCGCTGTGCACCACCAGCGCCAAAGCCAGCCCTGATTGGGTGATATCATGAACATTTTCTTTTGCCTGTGGTTATCCTTGCCAACAAATGGAGGTCCCCAAGTGTCCTCAGGTTTCTGCAACACATTCAATAACCTCTCGTAAAGTGAAACTAAAAATAACTTTCGAGATAAGACCTGTGAAATCATGATGGGCTAATAATTGTGTTGACTTATTTAGTGCCTGACTAATAAAAAAAACCTTTGTAAATCAGTGTTTTAAAGAAACCTCTACCTAAGTATTTCGACTGACGTATCAGATACACATGAGCTGCCTTTCCTGCTCATGCACACATTTAGGAAATAGAACCCCGGATATGACCTTTCTGTGCAAGTAGGAAAACGGGGAGCTTGACTTCAATCATGTGATAAAATCGATTAAAAATGTATTACTATTACTACTATTGATAATAAAAGTGCGATATGATGATTGCAAAGTACTATACAGTAATTTGACATATTTGGCCATTGTTAGTGCGTAAACGCAAGTGGACACAGGAATGAGTATATACTTATTACTTAACAATATATAGCCAATAGGACGCCTACATCTTTTACATAAACTATATATGGTGCTATTGTGATATCTCTGGATCTTCTTGACAATTATATGTCACTAGGAGCTTGCAGTGGCATCCTATGAGCATGATCCATGTTTATCTATATTGTCCCCTCCATGTGTTGTAAATTTACTGTGTCACACCCACGAGTTATATTAATCCAGAGCAATTATAACACTCCCATGAATTGCTGGGTTCAGCCAATGTCGAATAAATAGAAATATAATTGCAGCAATACAAAACGAGTACATATTACATTGAGTTATTGTATGATTGTATTACAACCAATAGTAGTGCCACCCGGACATGTCAGATGTTTTTGGGGCGCCTGGGTCAGTAAACTGAAGTGGGGAGACTCAACTGAAGTGGTCCATTTCAATGATCTATCATCCTGTAGTATTAGGAAAACTTTACCGAACAATGTACATGTATATGCTGCAGTACTAGCACAGGGCCCTGAAATCTCATAGGGCATGGGGAATCTTCTGATGGGCCAGAAACCAAATAAAGTCCACAAGCATAGCAGAACAAGTGGGTCTATATGCACAATATTTTTGTGAATTGGGCCCACAGCTTATTTCTGCAAATGTTTTCTGTTGAAGAGTCTGATAATGTATTAGGATAAAGCTAAAAGAATTAGGAACATGCTTTTTTCTGCACTTTTCCACTGAATCGTGAAAGGCTGCTTTTGTGCAACACTTCTGGATTTTCTGTAATTGTCTAATTGTAATTTCTGTAGTTGTCTAACTACTTAATTATACATTGATACAATTGCGGAGTTTCTACTTTACAAAAAGCACATATTTCTGTCCATGCATGTAAGAAAATGCCTCCTGGGCATGGTTACCCCCTGACGTTTTGCCTTTGCTGATGCTAAGTTTTGATTTGAAAGTGTGCTGAGGCCTGCTAACCAGGACCCAGCACCAGTGTTCTTTCCCTAACCTGTACTTTTGTTTCCACAATTGGCACACCCTGGCAACCAGGTAAGTCCCTTGTAACTGGTACCCCTGGTACCAAGGGCCCTGATGCCAGGGATGGTCTCTAAGGTATGCAGCATGTCTTATGCCACCCTGGGGAGCCCTCACTCAGCACAGACACACTGCTTGCCAGCGTGTGTGTGCTGGTGAAGACAAACCAACTAAGTCGACATGGCACTCCCCTCAGGGTGCCATGCCAACCTCACACTGCCTGTGCAGTATAGATAAGTCACCCCTCTAGCAGGCCTTACAGCCCTAAGGCAGGGTACACTATACCATAGGTGAGGGCACCAGTGCATGAGCGCTGTGCCCCTACAGTGTCTAAGCAAAACCTTAGACATTGTAAGTGCAGGGTAGCCATAAGAGTATATGGTCTGGGAGTCTGTCATACACGAACTCCACAGCACCATAATGGCTACACTGAAAACTGTGAAGTTTGGTATCAAACTTCTCAGCACAATAAATGAACACTGATGCCAGTGTACATTTTATTGTAACATACACCCCAGAGGGCACCTTAGAGGTGCCCCCTGAAACCTTAACGACAATACGTGTAGGCTGACTAGTTCTAGCAGCCTGCCACACACCAGACATGTTGCTGGCCACATGGGGAGAGTGCTTTTGTCACTCTGTGGCTAGTAACAAAGCCTGTACTGGGTGGAGGTGCTTCACACTTCCCCCTTGCAGGAACTGTAACACCTGGCGGTGAGCCTCAAAGGCTCACCCCCTTTGTTACAGCACCACAGGGCACTCCAGCTAGTGAAGTTGCCCGCCCCCTCCGGCCACGGCCCAACTTTTGGCAGCAAGGCCGGAGGTGATAATGAGAATAACAAGGAGGAGTCACTGGCCAGTCAGGACAGCCCCTAAGGTGTCCTGAGCTGAGGTGACTCTACCTTTAGGAATCCTCCATCTTGCAGATGGAGGATTCCCCCAATAGGATTAGGGATGTGTCCTCCTCCCCTCAGGGAGGAGGCACAAAGAGGGTGTACCCACCCTCAGGGCTAGTAGCCATTGGCTACTAACCCCCCCAGACCTAAACACGCCCTTAAATTTAGTATTTAAGGGCTCCCCAGAACCTAGGAACTCAGATTCCTGAAACCTAAGAAGAAGAGGACTGCTAAGCTGAAAAACCCTGCAGAGAAGACTGAGACACCAACTGCTTTGGCCCCAGCTCTACTGGCCTGTCTCTCCCCTTCTAAAGACACTGCTCCAGCGACGCTCTCCCCAGGGACCAGCGACCTCTGAATCCTCAGAGGACTGCCCTGCTCTAGAAGGACCAAGAACTCCTGAGGACAGCGGCCCTGTTCTCCAAAGACTGCAACTTTGAAACAAAGCAGCAACTTTGAAACAACTTGCGTTTCCCGCCGGAAGCGTGAGACTTGACACTCTGCACCCGACGCCCCCGGCTCGACTTGTGGAGAACAATCACTTCAGGGAGGACTCCCCGGCGACTGGGAGACTGTGAGTAGCCAGAGTTGCCCCCCTCTGACCCCCCACAGCGACGCCTGCAGAGGGAATCCCGAGGCTCCCCCTGACCGCGACTGCCTGCTCCTCAGATCCCGAAGCCTGGTAAAGACTCTGCACCCGCAGCCCCCAGGACCTGAAGGATCCGAACTCCAGTGCAGGAGTGACCCCCAGGAGGCCCTCTCCCTTGCCCAGGTGGTGGCTACCCCGAGGAGCACCCCCCTTGCCTGCCTGCATCGCTGAAGAGACCCCTTGGTCTCCCATTGCTTTCTATTACAAACCCGACGCATGTTTGCACACTGCACCCGGCCGCCCCCGTGCTGATGATGGTGTACTTTCTGTGTGGACTTGTGTCCCCCCCGGTGCCCTACAAAACCCCCCCTGGTCTGCCCTCCGAAGACGCGGGTACTTACCTGCTGGCAGACTGGAATCGGGGCACCCCCTTCTCCATTGAAGCCTATGCGTTTTGGGCACCACTTTGACCTCTGCACCTGACCGGCCCTGACCTGCTGGTGTGGTAACTTTGGGGTTGCTCTGAACCCCCAACGGTGGGCTACCTTGGACCCAAACTTGAACCCTGAAGGTGGTTTACTTACCTGCAAAAACGAACAAACTCTTACTCCCCCCAGGAACTGTTGAAAATTGCAGTGTCTAGTTTTAAAATAGCTATATGTGATTTATGTGAAAACTGTATATGCTATTTTGCTAATTCAAAGTACCTAAAGTACCTACCTGCAATACCTTTCATTTGAAGTATTACATGTAAATCTTGAACCTATGGTTCTTAAAATAAACTAAGAAAAGATATTTTTCTATACAAAAACCTATTGGCCTGGAATTTTCTCTGAGTGTGTGTTCCTCATTTATTGCCTGTGTGTGTACAACAAATGCTTAACACTACTCCTTTGATAAGCCTACTGCTCGACCACACTACCACAAAATAGAGCATTAGTATTATCTCTTTTTGCCACTATCTTACCTGTAAGGGGAACCTTTGGACTCTGTGCATACTATTCCTTACTTTGAAATAGTGCATACAGAGCCAACTTCCTACAATGCACATAAGGAAGAAAGGTTCACTTTTGCAATTGTGACACTAGCTACATTTGTACAGGTTTTCGTAAGACCTAAATTCTCATATCTCTAGAGAAAGGCAAAACAAAATAGCAGAAGTAAAACTTGGAGAAAGGGCTTATTCAGAATAAAACTGGCCTGGACGTTTTGTTATTTTTCTTCTGTTCAAAAGCATTTCTGGTGGTACTCCTGGAAAGCTGCTCTAGGTGCAGGTTCTCAGACGTATATAATTGGAATGTCATGTGACATGTTCGAAGGGTCCTGGAAGCTTAATACTGCTGTACTGAATTCTACGTAGCGTAGAAATCCGCACAGGGGAACTACGCCGTCCATGCGAAAGTATTTTCTTTTTCTTCCGGTGGAAAATATTTTTCCCCATGGAAAAAGCCGTACCCCTACACCTCCAGCAATTCTGGAGATTATCTACCAAGAGGGCAATAAATCTCCTACCATTTCCAGGGTAGACAAATTTCCAGAAAGCAAACCACATCTTGTAATGGACACTTGCTACAATGTTCATGGAATTTACTTTTGCACATCTCTCTACAATTATGGTGAAGAAATTGCAACAATGAATGTATTCACCCCTGTCAGGAGTATATTTGGTAATTCCTGGCAGGCATAAATGAGGTATTTTTAGCCATAGTATTATGCTCTAAGGTTTTGATGTGGTATTAGTTTCTGGGATGTTATTTATTGAGCATCATGATAGTTGTATCCACCAAGATAGTAAATGCTGATATCTCATGGGTTTCTCAATCTTGTTTTTTTAGGAACTGCTAACCATGTGGTAGCGCATGATATGGAGTACGAAACTCTGGAAGCTCCTTGGCGTAAGGGAAGTACCATCCATCGTCCAAAACTCACCAGGAAAGTTCTGAAGAAAGAAAACGAAGCAGCCTTTGAACTTCAATCAAAAATGCCCCGCAACATGCAGTTTGCTAGCAAAAAGACAAACAAATGGGGCCATGAGCGATCCTATAGAATTCAGATCGTCAGTTTCGCTGGGGACTATCTTCCAAAAGATAGTACTATGGAGGGTGCAATGAGCTATGCAAGGTAAGCAGGATACTTAAAATGAATGTGGTGCGCGGTAATTAAAAATCTTTACTATTACAAGTACTCCTACTACTCCCCCTGCTCCTACAACTACTGCTGAATAGTGATGATACAATTTAAAATACATTATTTCTACTCAAATTCAGTACTTATGACCCGATAGAGTTTGGTGGTCAGGGTACCCTGTTACAAACCTGGCAGACGTACCTTGTTCTCCAAACCGTGGGTCTGCCTGCTCCATCTTGAGTCGGACAGACGGTTACCTTTTCGACGATGGTGTCCCTGCATTTGGATATTAACCTTGCATGTCTGCTCTTGAAAGCCTTTGCTTTTTGTTCCTTTCAAGTGTATAGGAGGTAATTCAGAAAAGCAAGCCTATGTGCCCAGATCTCTGCCTCATACGTTTTAAAACTACGCCTGGGCATAAATCTCTTCCTTGATGCAATTCTTAAACAGTGGATGCAGATTTACATCTTGTGGTAGGTATGTGTCCTACTCCTTTTTACCTGTGGGTGAGGACACACACGACTCATATGATAGTAAAGCTATTACTTGTAGGAACACATCGATGAAATGTAGTACTGCATAGAGTAAGCAGAGATCTCTGCCAATGCTATGTAGAACTAGGAATTCGAAAACGTAGGGAAACTAGCAACTAGCAACATAATACACACCTGGCAATCATCAGAAATGGAAGTACATAAATAAAGCCCACGCACTGGACTCATGTCTTTTTTTCCTTAAGCTGTGAGATGTTGTAGAGCCAAACATCATCACTGCACGTGCTTTTGGGGCATTCCGCGTGTTATGATGTGCCTGGGAGCGTGGCTACAGTAGTGCTATTTGTGACATGAGTAGTGCTTTTTGAAACTTCATTGACCTTTTTACACACCTGTAATTTTCCTCGTATATGGATCTGTTAAGGTTACAGTTTTACAATATGATTTGTATGGGGATCTGGAAATTCTAAAGCTATATGACCATTATTTTATTTATTTATATGTTTTAATATTTATACTATATAAGTGGTCATTGCCTCTGCAAAGTCTAAACTTATATGACCACTTTCTAATGTAATTTGCTACTTTTTATTATTAGAAATATTTTAAACATGTTTCTTTGCGATTTATCTACATAAATCATGTAATGTACAAAGTTATATGGCCATTTGCTTTCCTTTTTTGGTGTAAGTCTTTGTGCTGGTAAAGTTATCCCCTGCCTCCACTGATTCCTGTGTTTATTCCTGTGTGGTACTGCTGAGGTGTTATGATTGGTGAGTGACTTACTCCAGGGCTTTACTGGGGGGATGTTAGCCTGTTCAGGCTGTACTACTACTTGAGTAGGTGGGGCTGTGATTTTGTGCATGTGTTTTTGTATTTGCAGCTCCCTCCTTAAAATTTCAGTTCCTTCTCACACTTTGCAATAAGACAGTCTCCACCTCCCAGCCACTTCAACTTGCTTCTCCCACATTTACTACTAAAACGTAGAACTATGTGTGTAGTTTTATGCAATTTAGGCTGAGTCCTCTGCACAAAGGAGATAAGACTAGTGTAGTCATGAATCTATGACCATACCTTTGATAATAGCATTTATGAGTAGGTGAAACTTTGCCATTTGTATTTGTGATTTATAAAGTGGGTTAAACCAAGAAGGTATCCAACCCTAGTTTTTAAGACACGTAATCAGCTTTACAACGTCAGATGTGCCCCTGAAAGTTCAAGCTCAAGCAGCTGGATAAATAAACAAAATGATCATAGCTGTGTGGCGGGAAAGCTCCCAATCAAAAGATGTACCCCTGGCTCCCAACATGTGGGAGTCAACCCCCCCTCTCTAGTGTTGCCACATAGTTGTCTGGCGACCGGTGTGCTGTCAAGCCAGACCATAAAAAAGGAATCCTAAAGTCTTGTACAGTCTCTCTTTAAAATTAAGTGAAAGCTGCAGGTGTGTAGCTCATAGTTCCATATTGTGGTGTATCTAACTTTAATACTATCTAGGCAACCTTTGAACTGGTGACAGTACTTTAACTAACTTCATTAAAATAAAAACAAAAAGTAAATGCATGACTGATTAACAGAAATCGCTCACAAAATAATGACAATAGTGTGGTTCCTGCCCAAGTATTAGGCAGAGTGCTGACATTATGGATTTGGATGTAGGTATGTAGTGTAATGTTTTGTTGTCAGCCTTTGCATAGAACATTATATACCAGCAGCACAGTTATGACATCCCAGTCGGGCGGTCTTCACATGACCAGGCACAGCTATTATATGTTATTGTAGAACAATGTTCAGATTCCCAAGGACATTAGCATTTCTCCAGTTACAGCTGCAGACAATATGCAGCAATGCACATCCAAGCACAGGCGCGAATGACATGGCAGAGCCTCTGGTGCTCAGGCCAGTACCAAATGTCCCAGCACAATCACTATTTGCTTATCATTTTCCACAAATCCCTTGAATCAGGCCACAATAATATATCCGAGATCAGGGGCACATCATCATTAGCCTAGGCACAGCTTCAAATACCTAGGCAAGGATCCGGATGCCCTGCCATAGCCTGCAGTGCCTGGTCACAATAATCGCATGTACACATGTAGCTTCAGTTATCCAGGTACAGTCCCAAGTGCCCAGATACCAGCAGTAATGCCCAGGTGGCCTCTGACACCAAATTACAGACTACATTCATATGTTTAGTATAAGGTGCCCAGGTACGACCACCAATGACAAGGTGTCCAAACATTGCAATTAATGTCCAGGCACATCCTCCAGTGTCCTCACATCACATAAAATGCCCAGACACATCCTACGCCAGTGTTCAAACATAGTCCTGCCACACCTTTCAGTGTCTGCACACAGCATGAGGTGCCCATGTACAACCCCCATCGCCATGGTGTCCAAACATGGCAATGAATGTTCAACCACATCCTCCAGTGTGCACACACAACATGAAATACCCAGGCATAGCTTCAAATACTGTGTTATATGCTTCATTGTGGTACCAAATGCCAAGCCAGGCAACCTTTGCATGTTGAGGCACAGTCTAAGATGTGACGACACAACCTCAGCTTCCCTAACACAATCACTTGCATAGACATGACTTACATTGCTAAGGAGCATCCTTAAATACACATGTGCAAACGCATATACATGCGCATGTCAGGTGTAGCCAAGTATGTGCAGGAATACCCCCTTATTCTCAGTGCAGCCTCCAGTGCTACAGTATAGGTCCGCATGATCAGCAAAGCCTTGCGGACCAGGTATTAACCCAAATACATCGTTTTAGTTCATATGACTCCTGTAGCCTTAATACCTGGACATATATTGCCATGTGCTAAGGAGTAGACCCATATGTATAGGCATGACCCTTATTCGTTGTGCAGCCAGAGAGTCACAGCAGCACCACATGCCCAGACATATAGCTATAGACCACTCCATCCTTTACCACCCAAAGCAGTGGCGCTGGGTGCCAGCCAGTGTCACTTGTGGGTAAGGGTTTCCAGTCTGTGCGCTGGTGCTTGTCGAGGGAGAGTGACGAAGCGCCTCCCCCTGATATTAGTCCCACTCTCGGCCTGCGAGAGACGGACCTTCAACAATAGGTTTTCTTCTGTTCCCCATGACGTGGCGGACTCACGGCAGCATAGGGATGAGGGATAAGGGAAGCTGACCCCTCAAAGCAATGGCGTAATATTAGCCTCCGCAGTACCCATTGTGCTGTGGGCCCCCGAGTTTCAGTGGCCCGCTCCGCACAGTACATTGTAACTCAGGCTGCGGGCTCCGGGCCCCGGGTTTGAGGGCTCCTGACCGGGTCCAGGGGGCCCTCCATGTCAATTGCAGGGGGCCCTCTGAAGTCGTTATGCCACTGCCTCAGGGCTTAATTTGTGCTTGTTGTTTCCGGTGCTGAGCACCGGCACTTATTATTGAGGGCCGGCGCTAGTCTTCTGCGCCAAGCATTTGCTTCAAGCAGAAGACACATATAGGAAAGACAGAGGAAGGGAAAACGAAAAAGCGTCACAAAGGGAGAAAGTAGAAAGCTGCAAGAGTGAGCTGAAGGTGGAGGGAGTGGCTTTAACTGTTTTGAGGAGGCCCGAGATGGCCTCAGTATTGCGCTGCTTCAGTATTCCGTGCTCGCACATTTAATTGCAGCAGCTGCGTGTTTAAGAGGAGGGCTTTGAGCACCGGCACGTTTTCATTTACAAATTAAGCACTGCACTGCCTCAAAGTGTGTCAGACTCTTCACTTCCTGTCCTGCGTCTTGATGATTTGGGAGAAGGAAATATTTCCATTCTATTTCCACTCTTGGCAGCAAGTAGGAGTCCACCCAAAAACTGGTCAGTACATTGGAAGGGAGTTCAGAGTTTCTTCTAGTTTACCCCATTGGTAGACTACTATTTGCTTCTGATGAGCTAGAGGCTGTACCTGTGCACTGTGGGATGGGATGCTAGTAATATAGAAAGCAAGTATGGCTTTTGGGGGCGCCTACTTATTTTCAGTTCTATTTTCTATTTAGAACATAATTATATGGACTTTCAGTCAGACCTCTTCATCTATTGGTCTGTCGATGTGTCATTCACATGTTTCTTCTGCCCACTGCAGCATTCAGATTAAGGCAATGTTCAGCCCACTTGAGCAATTGGCCCTTTCTCAAGGAGCACATCCATGCACCAAGCAGTCACCTTATGTGGCAGGAACTGCATAGCAGTGTGTGCTTTTTGTGACCAAATAAAAAAGGTTTTCTTTAAGTCCATTTTTATTAATCTTGGCAACAGCCAAGCAGGTCCCACACCGGTTTTATAAAAACCACGAGAAAACATAACAAGCACTGACAAAGTCAAAAGGCTGCCAGCCAACGCAGACTGATTGGCTTCGCCCATACTTTTTTCTTGTGGATCTCCGTCTGTCAGCGAAGGATTATGAGGGTGGTGCCAGGAGAAGGTCAACACAAGTTAGTGGTAGCAGCTGGCTCCCCTGGTGACACCAAATCAGCTATTAAAACACAGTTGCATCTCACTTTGCTTAATTAGGATTGGGATTAGATGTGGCTACGTTATTGGCTGTGGAATTAAAAAACATATTGAGTTTATCAATTTTGGGATTGAGAGCCAGTCAGTCAGCCTTTGTCACCAAAGCTCCTTAACATATGTGCCTGTGCTGGGATGGTTTAGAAACTTTCAACTATTACTCAGTAGGTTCTTACATTAGTGGAAGGAGTAGGGGTAGGTGTGGCATTCACTCCCTTTTGATGAAAAGTCTTACTGAAGGGCAGCTCAAAAGATCCTTCAGTGCGCTGAGGTCAGGGCCTGTCATCAGCGGATGTAAAATGGGACCCAGAGTGGGAACGCAAGGATGTCATGCAGCTCCTGGTTCCAAATGAAGTACCTACTCTGACTAACGCCAACTTACCAGCAGATCTTTCGGAACCACAAGAGGTTGAGTGGGTGATCCTTGAATGGAAGCTGCCTGGAGCTACCACAGGACTGGCCTTTCCGGCAGTCAGATACAGCCAGATAGGCCAGTTTCAGAAGACAAGTGTGTGGGCTGTTTTTTTGGTCCGCTCATGGTCCGAATGGGCAGCCCAACATGCCTGGTGCCTCCGTTTGGTTAATGCTGCTGTATGTTCAACATTGCAGGCTCCTACAGTGCTTGGAGAAGCCGTACAAAGTCAGTATAAAATCCCCAGCATAAAATAAGACGAATGATGACTGGTCCGAGGACCTCAGCATGAACTCATAAAGAAAATACAGTTAAGTGGAAGTGGCTGGCAATGGCTTGGACTGGTTGACAATTTATGTAATTTGACCAAGCGGACTGCTCAATTTTCATAAGAATGCATTTAGGCCCATATTTATACTTTTTTAGCGCCGCATTTGCGCCGCTTTTTGACGCAAAAACGGCGCAAACTTAATTGTAATTTGAAAGTTTGCGCCGTTTTTGCGTCAAAAAGCGGCGCAAATGCGGCGCTAAAAAAGTATAAATATGGGCCTTAGTATCTTGCTAATTTTTAGGGTCTGTTAACGCTCATCAGTCGCGAGTTATGAAACACGATTATGGAAATCTTCACTGCACAGTTATAAAATGTCAAAGGCTGTCATCATTGGTTTAAGCGAATGGTATGTGATGTCGCTTCTGCTAGATCTGTGATTTTGTCAAAATGACACTGGTATTGAGCCATTTTGGGCTGTGTTTTCAAACAGAAAAAATCTTTGACAAAATCAAGGGGCATATTTAAGAGCCCCTAGCGCCATTCCAACGCCATATTAGCGTAATCTTTTTGATGCTAATGTGATGTTAGAAGGCCAAAAACGACGCATCATATTTATGTTTCGCAATGCATGCATTGCGTCACTTTGTTACCATTTGCACTACATTATGACTGTGCCAGACATAATGTATGCAAAGGGGGCTTTCCCCTATTAGGGAGGCTGAAAAAATGGCGCCACTTTTTTCAGCACTTTAACACGTGCTCGGAGCAGGCGTTAAAAGGAGGCTTCCATTGGTTACAATAGGCCCCTGGGTGCTTTGCAGGATTAGCGTCAGAATTTTTAACGCTAATCCTGCAAAGTGCAGGACTAGCGTAAACAATTTTGACACTAGTCCCCTAACTACTGCCATAGTGCGCCATATTTAATTATGGTGCACAATTGGTGGCTTTAGGGGAGCGCTAAGGAGCACAAGACATTTCTTAAATATGCCTCCAAAGGTCCTGTATAGCGGACAGGATACTCTTATCACAAACAAGGCAGAGGTATCGTCCAGTAGCCAGTAGCAATTGGAATACGGCAGACAGGCTATCTGCCACATTTTGACTGTCTTGTTCACTGATCTTTAAATAAGGCTCTTAGGCCCACATTTACACTTTTTTAGCACCGCATTTACGTAATTTTTTTATGTAAAAGTGGCGCAAACTTACAAAATACAATGATATTTTGTAAGTTTGCGCCACTTTTGCATAAAAAATGATGCAAATGCGTCGCTAAAAAAGTATAAATATGGGCCTAAGTTGGTAGTTCACACCTAATTACTCTCGACCAGTTTTATGATATATTAAAAGGAATCAGCAAATCCTCAGCCTTATGTACATTTTATCATACACTTGACTAACTGCATGGGGAATCCATCCCTGGTCCTGGCCTGTTACATTTAATTCCATTGCTCTCCTATAGATGGACTGGTTGTTTGGATTACTTCATAAAAGGAATGGAGTGTGGGCTGACGTTGCTAAAGGTTTATACACAGGCACTGGAAGTAGGGGTGTAATAACTCTAAAATGCATTTAAAAGTTGTATTTATCTTGTTACATTTTCTGTCAATTCAAAGACAGATGTCAATTGTCAGGCTATGTCTTCTGACAAGTTGCTGCTTATCTGGAAACTGGTGTTTACGTTTATTTCTCTGATCATAATGTAAGAGGAATTTTTTTGTTGATCTAGGTGGCAATCTTGCTTGGGTACAAGGAGTGAAAGGAAAGTCTGTAGGCTCTCAGTTTTCGTTGTAACACACAACAAAAACACCAGTAAACAAACTATAGACATTTTCTAAATATATCAAGAACTGGGAAACAACAAATGAAGCACATCTTTTCGTAGTTTTGACTATGATGGAATCAAAGATTATAATAGGATCAAAACAAATCAAGACACTGGACTTTGTGGTGTGAAAATGATAAATATTTGCTGGAAAAGCATTTCCACACATTATTGTTTGTGTGCTATATAGTTTTACCAGTAAAACTACATTTCTATGCAAATTTAGTGGCCATGTCAGCAGAAAATGTGCTTTCTGTAAATGGCGGTGCACTAACACACCAGTGCTCCAAAATTCACCACAGACTATGTACTACACCCTTACCGCTCTCCTGCTGAATGAGTGTGGCTGATTTACTACACTCGTTCTTTGTGTGATGCTTCGGTTTTTCGCAGTCCCTATGACTTATGATGACATCACCTCCACTCTGAATTTTTTTCGAGCACCACGGAGTTTATAACTATGTCCCGGAACGTACCACATCTGTTAATATACTCAAATGACCTTACTCAAGAGGAGATGATTTTTGGAATTGCAGTTTCAGTTTATTTTTCCTGCTGTATTTTTAATGTGTGTTTAAAAAACATAACCCCAGACTCTGTCCCAGTCCTCTGCAGCAAAGTACCACCCTACGTCGCTACCTTACACGACTTCATAGAAGGGGCATATCATGGAGAAAAACGTACAGACAGAAAGACGTTTTCATTTTATTCTGAGGCCCATATTTAAACCTTTTTAACGCCGCATTTGCGCTGCTTTTTGACGCGCAAACTTACAAAATACAATTGTATTTTGCAAGTCTGTGACGCTTTTGCGTAAAAAAGCGGCGCAAACGCGGCGCAAAAAAAGTATAAATATGGACCTGAATATATTGTAGCTATCAATGGCTACCAACCTATCTGTTCTTAGTGCCCCACGGTATTGAGTTTGCAGCTGAGCGGGGAGTCAACAGTAGTGGCTTACGCCTCCCCCATAACACACTGGTTTACTTTGCCATTTTTTTTATATCGTAGGTACAAGCTAGCAGTCACCCAACGCAAAGAAGAAGAGCCTCACAGTAGCAGTGTGTACAACCAGAACGACCCTTGGACGCCATCAGTGAACTTCAGCAGCTTTATCAATGATGAAGATATTGAAGACAAGGTTAGTGCTTCTGCATGTCAATTGCTGGGCTTCCGGGAATAAGGTTTGACAACAGCCCACCTGGAGTGAGAGGCAAAGTACTTTAATACTGAGGTGGGGCCAAATTAACACTATCAGTTTGGGAGGCCAATGGTTGCCTACGAGCAGGCATTTATCCCATGAAGGGAAGTGCCGAACTAAAGGCCAGATTTAAGAAAAGGTGCTGCACCCAGTGCAGCACCCCTTTTCTTGCACCCCTTAGCACCCCCCTAATGCCACCATGTGTGTGCCGTATCTAAGAACACAGATCACCATAGTGGCAGTTAGGGAACTAGCATCAGAATGTTTTACTCTACGTCAGAGCTTTGCGGGATTAGCGTAAACATTTTTTACGCTAATACTGCAAAAACCATTGAGGCCCATTGTAAACAATGGTGTGCCTCCTTTTAACACCTGCCCTGAGCAGGCGTTAAAAGTGTCAAAAAAATGATGCAAAGATATTGCTTAGATCTCTTTGTGCCATTTTTTCGCCCCCCCGCCTAAATGGGGGACCGCCCCCGTTGCATACATTATGCCTAGAGCAGGCATAATGTAGTGCAAAGGGTTACACAGTGGTGCAATGCATGCAATGAGCCACTTTGTAAATTTGGCGCAGTGATTCTGGCCACATTAGCGTTAAATAAAATGATGCTGTGGCGCAAGGAGTCGCTAGGGGCTCTTAAATCTGCCCGTAAGAGTGTGGAAAACCAGGTTTCCTGTCCTGTACTTTACTTTTTATGGTCTACCCAAGAAAGCTGTCCCGCCAGCCTTATATGTTTTTCTCCTTCTCTGAGTTCCCACCATGCCTCTCAGTGTTCCTTTTTTACTTCTAAGCTGTACACTCTGCTCTTCATATTATTTTAACTCTTTAGCCACCACTGCGTGTAATTACATTTTAACTGCATTCACATGCTGCATATGTTCTTGGACTTTACTTTCGCCATTTGTGAATTATGTATTTTACAAATTACACTCTATCCATAATGCCCTTCCAACCTGCTGTGTGCCTTTCTTAGAAACCCACCTAGCAAAATAGGTTCCTTTCAGCCCCTTCCCCAGCACACTTCCCCTATCTACCTCTCCTACCCCTAGCCTACACATCTAGCACTTACAGGATCATACCTTCTTAATGTGCAGCAGATGCAGCAACACCGTGCCCCAAAAACCCATTCAAACCAGAATACTGCTTTATTTTAACATGAGCCCATTTCCTTCCTCACACTACCGCCTATGACACACTGGCTACACCATTGCCCAATCTTTTAGGTAAAGCCTACTAGGTAGCTATCTGTTGCAAAACGTATTGTGGCTTGTAGCTAAAGGACCTTAAAGCCCACTCATTGCTTACCATTGGATGGCTTTCTTGTCATTCTCATTTGCCGGTTCTTAGTCATGTTGCAACTTGTCGATCTTCTGTTTGTCCCTACAATGCAAAATTGCCCTCTCTTTAATTGGCAGGCGTGCCTGATTCCACTGCCTGCTTTTCAAGCACTACATTTTAGGTTTCGCCTCGACAGCACATTCACTGTCTCCGTAAGACTTTTGTTTACACAGAGTAGGCTTAAAGCCTGCCTATAGTTCACCATTTGTTAGCTTCAGTGTCTTAGCTTCAGCGTCACTCTCATTTGTTTCGCTCCCATTTGTCATGGCATGCAGTCATCATATCATCTTCTTGTGTTTGGCCCTCTCTTGGAGCATGAACCAAGTATTTGTGTCCAAACACTGTTCTTGTTTTTGGGGGCTACCTTTTGTTTTTCTCTTCAAGAACTCCATATGAGTGATTGCATTTTCAGTCCATCTCCCATATCCCCATCTATGTAGCTTCCATTGCCTCCCACTTGCTGTGCCCCCTTCCATGCTGCTTCTTTTCCTTCCCCCGTACCTTGTACTCTACAGCACTGTCCTCCAATCCACTTCACTCTGTGGCACTGTTTCCTACTCTTCATCACTGTACTCTACACCACTGCACTTTACACCACTGCACTCTAAGGCACTCTACTCAACTCTACTCTTTTCCGCTGCATTCAATGCCACTGCACTCTACTCTGCATCACTCTAATCTATACCACTGCACTCTATTTTGCACCGCTCTACTCTGCACTACTGCACTCTATGCCACCCTCCTCTGCACCATTCAGCTCTATGCCACTGCAGATTAAGCCACTTTATCTACATCATTTCACTCTATGCCACTCAACTTAACTCTGCACCACTGCACCCCATGCCAATGTACTCTGCGACACACTACTCCATTTTAGTCTATTCTATGCCACTACATTCTACTCCACTTTATTCTACTCTACACCACCCTTTTTTACGCCACTGCACTCTACGCCATTGCACTCTGCTCTGCACTTCTCTACTCTGTGCCACTGCACTTTACTCTGCACCACTCTACTCTATGCCCCTGCCCTCTATGCTACTCTAACCTACTCTGCACCACTCTACTCTATGCCCCTGCACTCTGTGCCACTCTAATCTACTCTGCACCACTCTACTTGTCGCCATGACACCATACACCACGCTACTCTGCACCATTGCACTCTATACTACTGCAATCTATGTCACTTTATTTTACTCTGCACCATTATACTTTATACCACTACACCCTATGCCACTCTACTCTTCTCTGCACTACTCTACTCTATGCCACTGCATGCTATATTGCTCTACTCTATGCCACTCTACTCTACACCACTCTTCTCTACTCTGCCACACTGCACTCTATGCCACTGCACTCTAAACCACTTTATTTTACTTTACACCACTCAGCTCTATGCCACTTTACTCTACTCTACACCCTTCTGCCCTATGCCACTGCACTCTTTGCCAAGACACTCTATGCCACTCTACTATGCACTACTCTATGCCACTGCACTCTACTCTACACCATTCTACTCTATGCCACTGCACTCTATGCCAGTGCACTCCACACCACTTTACATCGCCACAGGCCACTGCACTTTACTCTGCACCACTCTGTCACTGCACTCTACACCAGTGCAGTCTACGTCAGTTCACTCTATTGTGCTCCACTCTCTGCCACGCCACTGAGCACAGTGCCAGTCTACACCACTCTACCCCGCTTCATACAATGCCACTCTACTGTACACCAATCTGCTCAGTGCCAAACTACTCTACTCCAATTCACTCTACTCCACTTCGCTCTCCCCATTCTAGTCTATGCCACTTTAAGCCACTCCATGCTGCTCTAGTCTGCCCCACTTTGGTTTACAATACTCTGCTCAACTCTACTCTGTGCCACTCCACTTTACACTACTGCACTCTATGCCATTTCAATGTAAGCCACATCAATCCACTGTTGGCCACTCGACACCACTTCACTCGAGTCCACTCTACTTCATGCCACTCTACATCACTCTACTCTATGCCATGCCACATCACTCTACACCATGCCACTCCATTACACTCTACTCTGCTGCTCACTAGGTTGCCATACAACACGGTGAAAAGACATTGGCATACCTGATAACTCTTTCATAGGCAAAACCTATTGACTTTGTCAATTCTTGTTTTATTTTGTGTCAACCACTCCGTGAGAGTGCAAGTGTTTTCAGGCTGTCTCCCTTCTGTATTTCTCTCCTTCTGCGCTCTAAATTGCCCGATGTCACCTTTGTACTTCTCCCTGTCGCCCTCCCTATTGTGCTTGCCAATGAGTTTCTCGCTATTGCTTCCCCAAACCCACTCTGCTCACGTCCCTTCACTCGCACCACCCTTCTCCCCCTCCGTTGTTGCTTCACCCTGGCCGCGCTCTCCATGTTACTTTCCCCTGACATGTTTCTTCTGCATCTCCCTAACCTAGCCTGTGCTGCTTAAAGGACCCTTGTTGATTCGTCCTGGCATCCCGCCGTCCTCCCCTATGTTGCTTCAACTCCCCATATCCTTCCACTCCCCCCGTCCACTTTTGAAAACAATAATGCCTTTGAGCCTTTAAAAAAAAAGCACCTGCATCATTTTATAGGGACTCGTATACATAGTGCACGCAGCCGTGTAATTATATGGGCGGCCGCATCTAAGGCTTTCTTTGTTTTTAGAATGTTAGTAATGCAGTGTGGCTAACCACTGACAAAGCCAATAGGTCTTGTCTATATGGCAGCTTGTTTACTCTGTATTATTTTTACACGTTTAATGCATGCTGCTTATGTTTTCAAAAAAGTTTTTTAAAATTCCAGCTTGCCAACATCAGACCTAATGGCTTTGCTAATACTCCTTTCTGTTTACTGTTGTAATCTCCCAATTTAGCAGAAACAGAGCGGGGAAACAATCAAAGAGATGTGGCAAAAGCAATAGATATTGCTTGCAATTTGAGTTCTGACTATAACAGTAAAAAGCCTACAAAGGTGAAAGAAGAAAGAAAAAACTACTGTTTTTTGTGTACTGTATATACAGTGTACAATGTAAAGAATTTAAGATGATGATTCAATGTTTTTAATGCAAAATAGTCCCCCAGGCATTGTAATGAATTTTACTTTATGGTATGCGGAGTGATGTACCAAATAGCCATTTACTTGAGGTGAGAGATAGCTGCTTCGCTGGTCAGACCTAAAGCTCATTCTATGTATTAGTTATGTGACTGGTAACAATAAGTCTGACAGAGCACTGCGCTTCCAAGTTAGATTAAAAAGGTCTCT
This sequence comes from Pleurodeles waltl, assembly GCF_031143425.1. Classification (NCBI taxonomy): domain Eukaryota; kingdom Metazoa; phylum Chordata; class Amphibia; order Caudata; family Salamandridae; genus Pleurodeles; species Pleurodeles waltl. The sequence goes on from NC_090445.1 coordinate 169,492,950, forward strand.
TCTAATTTACTTTTATTCTGAAAGCTCATCTTAATTCAGGAATAACTAGTAGCCAGGGGGGCATCTATTTGTAATTATAAATTCCGTGTCATAAAAAAGAAGATACGAGACATTTTCACAGCACAATACAAATATAAACACATGGCAGAATGAGGTAAACAGGTCTTTTTTGTATCAAAAAGAGACACTATTATTCCAAACTTAAAGTAATTAATACTGTAATTTATAAATATATTATTGTTATTATTAGTAATATCCAGCAATCAGGTAAACAACTATAGTACTACCCTCCCTATGATGTTAGATCAACTCATTAAACTATTCTGTCATTCATAGTACACACTAATAACAGATGAATTTCACTAATCTGGTAGTGTCCATCAAGGATTACAGGTGTGGCCATCTGCCCTATTTTGCCTTCTCTCTCCTGGAAGATTTCTTCAGGATTAACAATAGCAAAGTTGCTAATTAATACATTTCTCGCTATGGAAAAGAGAGTTTAATAATTCCTATACTCGAAAGAGATAACTACATTTGGAATAACCATTCAGTGCTTTAGCCCATGCCACCAGATATGTGTGTGGTGGTTATTCTTCAAGAATTATTTTAATGCAAATAATTTCATCCAGTATGCCTTGATTATGCATCCCTCTTCCAATTATAAGGACCTCTCTGTCCTCTAGCCTAGGTTTGGGAATCCCAAAAAGCCACTTCCCTGCCTCTTCCTCACCAAGCTGTCTACCTGATCCCATACTCTTCCCATCTCAGCTACGAACCTCAAGTTGCTTTTTAACCACCGAATGTGCCTAAAACATCCAAGTTTGCCACATTCACCACAATCAGATAGTGGAGGTAGAATATTTGTAAAATCTTAACCCCCATCATCCATTCCACACAGTTACGTTGTTATTCAGTGCTCTAGTAGTGAACACAATTAACTATTTGTTATAGGAGTACCTTGGCAGTATTACACCAATGTGGATTATTTCTCATTAACTTTGCTGAATGCAATTTGCTGTTTGGTTATCTGTCAGAAATAGGTCACTATATAATTTGCAAACCTTGATCATTAATGTTAGTCACAAAAGTTGTTCAAGATAACTAACTGCTACACCGCTATACACTTGACAGAAAAACTGCAGTACACCAGCTACAATTAATTCAGTACCAGTGCTTCAGCCTTCTAGGACTCATCTAGTGGTACTCTCTCATCGGTGATGTACAGGCAGGCTGAACCCACCCACTAATTCAAGGTTACCTTGAAGGACCCCCACCTACATTCGGGGCATGACAGTAGCTGATCAACAAGGGATCCCTGCTTCAAGCTTCCCCATCCTTCTCTTAACTCTTCCTCTTCACTTTAACCTGCAGTCAAATGTGTGTTTTGAATATTACACATAGATGTCATGTCTGTAAAGATAGCATTTTTTTCACCTCCCGTCACGCACCCAAAGCCATCTTCAACTCTACAAGATACCAAACAGTTCACAGAGATGTAAGAGTCATTAGTAAAGTATGTCTTTCAGGGAAGTGTAATCTTTCAGTAGCTGTATATTAAAAAATAAATGTACTAACATTGCTTGAAATATGTCAGCATTTCTTCTGCATGGTACACAATTGTTTGACTTTTCCTTGTTGTTAATTTATATTTTAATCTCCTTGCTGTTCGTGATTTCTTCTAGGACCTGGTCGCCTGGATAACGACAGGCTTCCTTCACATTCCCCACTCTGAGGACATTCCAAACACAGTGACTGCAGGGAATGGAGTCAGCTTCCTGCTGCGACCTTATAACTATTTCACAGAGGATCCCTCCGTCAATTCTGGAGATGCTGTCTATTTCTCTAAGGACATGGACCTTACTAGTTGCACTGTCAACCCGCTAGCCTGCTTACCAAAGACTGCCTCTTGTGCACCGAACATTCCTCCATTCAACTACACTGGACTAGAAAATGATCAACTGATACTCTAAGGGCTGCCCCGCAGTGCTGCAGGACCTGAATAAGCACAGGAGGTCCTCGGTCACCATGCATGTAAAATTAGTTAATTTGTCCTAGGCTGACCGACAAGATCATTCCAATTGACAAACATACTAACGTTTACAACCTTGTGACCTATATATTCCTGCAATTTTCATCTTCCTTATGAGGTTCATCCACCAGCTTACCCACTTACCCAACCACTCAATCGTCCAACCATCCATCCATCTAGCCCCATGTTCATAATTTTCGTTACTTTTTACCAAACTAAAATATTTAAAATCAGATTTTTCTGCTATACGGAAACTATGGCCTCAGTTTTTTCTCGACCAGCTCCTGAGCAGTTACACAGAGGGCAAAGAGCGAACAACAGATTCAGGGATTTTGGCGCTTATGCACTGGGCCTTAGATAACGGTTCTTGGGGAACCTAGTGGCTGTCCATTGTTGCTAAATGTACCATCCCCTGAACAACAACTGCTTAAAAAACGAATCATTGATTTCAATAGCCAGTTCTGCTTCAATAGAAAAGCCACAGGGGTACAACAGTGTAATAGGAAACAGCTGTGGGATTCAGACAAGCTTCCTGTTTACATAACTCTTTTTTGTGTTTTTTTACATATTATGTGCATTGAATAACGAACAATGGTGTGAAAAGGCATTTGGAATTGCCCCTGGGAATGATCTGGCATGTGCCTTGGGCACATCTCACACCTGGTACATTGCAGCCCTCCAGCTGGCCACAATGCCAAGTGGCAGTCGTTTTTTTGGAACAAGGAAGTATTCCGACATTTGTCTGTATCAACGGAGCCCTGACTGGCTGTCCACTGTCCCCCGCTACTAGGAAAGCCCACATCTGTTGCGCTGGTCTAAACCTGTCAAGGAAGTGGATGAGAACCCTACTTACATTTTTATTTTTAAATACATTGGAAAGAAGAATGTTTGAGGGTCAATACTGCTCGTTTTTGCTAAAAAACACGTAGGGCTAAAATGACAGTGATGCTCCAGAATATAGCAACAGGTGTACTATTTAGTGCTTGCAAAACACTGGTTGCAATTTGGAAACAGTATATTTGCAACCGATATTCACTAGGTAGATCGCAAATTGTTACTCAGTTCGATTGGGCATAACCACATGCATAGTGGCCTGCAAGGGTTTTCAATAAAGTAAACATGTTTTTAAATGCAGCCCATTTTCCTTAAAAGAAATGGGTCTGTGTATAAAAAAAGCATTTTAGTGTTTTTTAAAGCTTATTTAGGAGTTGCAGTGGTCCCCTAGATCATTGTCCACTCTTCAACAAACCTTTTTTTACAATCACAAAGGTAAAGGAACCCAAAGGCACCCCCTTCTATTTGTGAATAGGTTACCACCTTCTTTGAGAAGTTGATAACTTTTTAATGTATTGGGAGTGCAAAGCATTGATAGCAATGTAGTATTTAGAAAGGACACATACAACATATCTCTTCCAGATATTGAATCGCTATCCATTCGGAATCCAGCTTAAGGAGCGGAAAAAAAAATCCAACTCCTAAAATGGAATTAGAACATAGTCTCAAATGCTGGATCAGAGCATTTCAAACCATTACAGTGCTTAGCACATCTGACCCGTGGTTTTAGTTGAGATCTATGCATTGCCAGTTCGTCTGAGTGCTCAACAGTGTTTTTCTGAGAATGGGTGAGAAGATGCTGACCTTGTCCTCTAGTCAAGGTATCTCTTTAGACATCCAGAAGTGCTAGGTTTTTATTCGCTGCACACTTTCATTTTTCATTGTTAGCTCTCTGAATTTCATCACTACCACATTGCAGGCCTTAAAATTGAAAAAGGCAGTGACATGCATGTAGAGCATGGCTAGCACTGCTGTGGCCATGTAATGCTGGTGCTAGCAGTGTTGGGTAAAAGTGACCTGGATGTGAAGAGTTTGGTGGCTTGAGTAAGGAGCGGGGATGCCCCCGATTATGTTGCAGACGCTGCATTTGTGTGATGCAATGTCAAACACTGGTGACTGGGTTAGATGCAGTTTGCAATGGTTCTCTTGGAAAATTGCTGGATGTCCTTGTATGTAGCCCTGAGAAGGGTGAGTGGGGACAGTTCTCTTTATCTGAGGAATGCTCCTTAATTGATATGGCAGGATGGGTATTATGACTTTAGAAGGTAGCATTGATGTACTTGCTTGTGGCTGAGAAGTGGTATTGTTTATTTGCAGGTGGGTGAACCTGTATCCATTTTTGGGGGCTGATTTATTTTTCAGTATCTGAATTTGACACAGACCAACAAAAAGAAAGGGAGAAAGTAATTGGAAGAGAAAGATAGGAAAACACTGACAAAGGAAGAAAGCAGGGGTAGAAAAAAAGGCCTGGAAAAGTGAAATTAAGAAGCAGGATGTGCAGAGTGGCATGAAGTGAAAATGAAAGTAGGAGGGCTCCTTATTCGTCAACATCAGCATTCACTGAAAGGACATTTTAGAAGCATTGTGAGGTCAGGCGAATGTGGAGAAGTCAGAAACAATAAGATCTTGATCCTTCAGAATGCAAGGTGGTTGTGAATAATATTGTACATATGTTCCACCCATGGTCACTAAGGCATTTATTACAAATAGAAAGTAGGGTAAAACATCTACTCCTAGAAGTTATATAGGGTGTGCTAAAGTAGGCTTTCCTTTCTACTTTGAGAAAGTGAGTGCAGTCCCCAGAGACACTCCCCTTCCCCTTCAGGTCAATTTCTTGCTCTTCCCCTCTTCTAGAGTTTCGAGCATTTTCAGGCATTTTGTTTACCTACATCTGAATAAAGTAGCAGTTCTTATTTATGAACGAAGCCAAGAATCATGAGTCAGTAAAATCAAGTTGGTAGGACACCCACTGAATAATTTGTGTAACTAGCCTGCACTTCATAAGTTCTGATTTCCAACAGAACTGACTCTTCCTGAGAGCATTCCTTTATCCATCCTTTCTTCATTCTTCCTTGTCTTCCTCCTTCCCTCACTGTCTCGCTTTTCAGGGGCCAAGATTAAGCAAGCGCATAGAGATTTTTCGGCAGCTGATTTTTATTTTAGTCCCTTTCATTACATAAACCAGTTTTATTGCAGGATCTGAGCAGGGTGGTGAATAGTATGTGTGTATGTACACGCATGCATATGGCGTATGTGTGTTTTGGAGTGTGTATCTAACTACTAGCCCTCATCATTCTATTTTTAATATCATCCCAGCATGTAAAGTTTTCACTTGTATTTTAGGGGTGCCTGGTTTGTTATTGGTCCAGACGTGCTCTTAGAAGTGCTAGTGTGCTCTTTTTGAAAATTTACTTCATAGCTGTTGTGGTGAGTGTGCATTTTTCAGAGCCACATCCTTGCTGCTAATGCAAAAGATACAATTTACACAGACATGTCAGGGCCAAAGCTGTTAGTGTGTGGTTGGTTCATGTCTGTAGTGGCACAGTGAGCAAACAAGTGATGAACTGGAAGGCAGAGTTGAGAAACTACCTGTTCCTGAGATTCATTGAAGAAGTCCGCCTATCATCTTTTGTTTTCACTAGTATTGTTTACCTGTCTTACCTTATTAGGATCAGCCCAGAGCCACAGGTTATGGTGCTTGAACTAGCAGCAGGGTTATATTTCATAATCCTTTCCTTTAAAAGGACAATTCTGTTGTTATTCAAGCCCCTATGGTAGCGAGGTCAGTCTTTTGCGATACTTCAGTCTTAAAACCAGAAGTGGGACTAGACTAATATTTTTATGTCTCTCTACATTTTAATGCAAGCAGAGTATTTCACTCTTGCACATGCTGGTACTTTGTTGGTGCATGGCCAGCAAACCACAGCATAGAAAAAAATATCTAGTTATGGTGAGTGTGGGTACCAAGATTTAGGGACTCAGTTGTAAAACACTTGGCCCTCAACTCTCCAGACAAACCTCGGCCATATGTACCCCGGTTGGTTTTCCTCTCACTGATGCCAGGTTCTGTTCGCTACTTTTCAGGTGCAGTATTAAGCAAATAGTGTTAGGGGAGGAGATTTGCATTGTTTTACTAAAATCTGTAATGGCTAGTATGCTTTTCTTATGTCTTCCTCCTCCTTATTGGGATACCCATCCTCATGAAAGTTAGACCCACTGCTATTATGCGACTTTTCAGATTTCACAATTAATTACATATTTAAAGGATTAAAAGGTGCCTAAGGGTGTCAAAAATACATGCAATAATGGCAAGATAGTAAGGAAGCCTATACTTGGAGTCAACTGAATAGAAGAATATAATGAAAGCAAAAAATGTCCTACCCACTTAGAAAATGCTTTGAAAACGTGGTGAGGATTCTCCCCATCTTCTGATCTGGGTGATCATGATCAGTGTGCACTCGCTCGAGAGAATATGGTTCTGTAAAGAGCTAGCTGGTCAAACATTTGATAACAGACGTACAATATAAAAGAAAATCACAAAAGCATAAAGAGATGTAATAATGTTGTGATCACATCCAAATCCAGTCCAATTTGCTATTTTGCAGTGTTCATCTTTAGCCAAAAAACGTGCGGGAGCCCCAAAAATTCCAAAATGTTAACCCTCTACAGTAATAGTACTTGGTTGGTTAATTAAACTGATTATTTTATCTCTTGCATTCATAATAAATTATAACCTCTCTGCTTATACGGTTTGGACCAAAATTTCTATATTGCTGGGATTGTGCCAGGTTAGGAATTATATGTTTAACACATGTTATGGCAGATTAGTGCCACACTCAGCTCTATCTATGACTTACAGCATATTCTCTAATGTGTCTTTTTTTCCTTCTGCATGCTGAACCCCTTAGAACCTTCCCCCATTGCCTCACAAAATTTATTTCTGAAATTCTCAACTCTACTCCACTAATAACTCTGGGATGATATTGTTTGGTGGAGGTTCTGCATCTGCCATTAGCAGTTATCCCAGCCCCCTTATTTAGAGTGTATACCCAGTAAATAGGTAATATATCTGCCACTTTTTGGCAGTGGTACCAAATCTCTCAAACTCTAAGTAACCCCCAGGGCCTCACACACTTTGTCTTTTCCAATAGTCATTCTCTATTCACGAGAGGGCAGAGAGAAGATTTGAGCATGATCACAGTAAAGCCTGAACGATATTATTAGGGGTATAGGCAGTGATAAAGTGAGGGGATGAAAGTCTTGTTAGCACAATCTGTCAATTGATTACCTGGTTTGACTGGTTCTTTTATCTTCATAATAGGATTCACATTTGGGGGGTTTGTGTGCTGATTCTGTATGGGATCTTAAGAAAAGAGACCAAAGAATTCAAACAGGAACAAAATGTAAAACCCATGCAAATAACTTTTATGGAATGAGATATAGTCATTCCCTAGTGGTCAATGGGTAGTTTTAATTTCACCCTGTTGCATGTAAGGCATGACAGAGACGTCTTTACACTACTTCCTTCAATTGAGAATAGGATTATAATCTTCATGTGGTAATTTGCTTTAAACCAGCATGGGATTTTTTAACTGAATTCCAATTTATATCCTGTTTCCTTCTGTGCTTCCAGAGTTAGGGGCTGATGATGACATTGGCAGTCCCACCACGGGAAGGCCAATGCCCTGGGGAGGACACCACCGTCAGGCCGGTGGCATCCCCCCAAGTTGTATTACAATTTTAATTCCCGCCGGTCAGCCATGCGGGGACAGTGCCACGGTGTTGGTCTTGGTTCCCTTAAGGGAGCCGTGGCCAATACCATACCACACCAGCACCCTTAGCTTTGCAGAAAGTGCACTTTTCCATGGTGCTGGGCGGGGGGGCTGCACCGCCCATGCGCAGTGCAGGTACCCTCCTGTGGCCACCAGCACTGGCTTTCCGCCAGCCTTTCCATTGCCAGGTGAGAACCATGGAAATGCTGGCAGAAAGCTGAGTTGTAATCAGCATGGCGACTCTAAGATCAGCGCTGCCATGGCTTAGTACAACTCAGACCACCGTCTATCCTTCGGGAACTACGTTTCTGGCAGTGATGGCAGTCCCCTGGTGGGTTCACCAGACAGGGTTGTAATGTGCTGGTCGGACCACCTGGAGTGCGTTGGTTCAACCATCATCACAAGTCTGGTGGTCCTCGGACCACCAGACTCGTAAGGAGGCCTTTAGTCCATACATCTCCCATCATCACAGAAGGACATGAAGACCTACGATAATTCCTCATTAAACCGCCATGTTAAATATTCTCGCGATAATCTAGATTATCACATGAAAATTACATAAACATAGACGTCACACATGATATCTTCTGTCACACAGCCAAGGTCACTATTCCCCTCCTTAATTCTGCCATTTTGTGAACCATGTCGTAAATCTGAAATAATCTTCTTGAATGAGGAGTGCTGTGATTCAAAACAGCCCCTCTTTGCTACAGTTTTCATAATTATTCTACAAACTTTTCAATTTTTGGAAATAATATCAAGAGACAATGTGAAAAAAAGTTGAGATAGTGTTGAAAAAAAGTTTTTATTGAAATATGTTTTTACAACATCCTTAAAAACTGGCTTGTCATTCAATGAGGAAATAGTAATTTTGTGAAATCAAAAGAACCTTCTTTGTGATTGATCAAATAAAGGGTTTATACCACTATCTGCTTACCTGTATCTGCCCGTCTATATTGTATAAATATTTCCACTGCAATATAATGTATTCACACATGATCAGATGCTCAGCACCAGGGTATAAGATGATGCGTTGTGTGTGAATAATGAGAAGGCTGCTATTTTATGTCAGAGTGGAGGAGTGCATCCTTTACTTTCAAGACATAGATCCACCTGGTTGAAGGGTATCTTCGAATCATGCAAGTCAAATAATATTTCAGAAGATGCCAAAACCAATAAGTACAGACTTTATCCCAAAGAAACTTCAAGAATGCACATGCTGCATGGTGTGCAAGAAAAAAATTACTCAAATAACATAAACATTGTACCTGATCTCAGGGGTGGATCCTTTCTCGGCAAAGTGGCGGAGGGGGACACAAAAATAATTACAAATTAAATAATAATGAAAAAAAAAACTTACCTTATTCCCCACCGCTCCTCGGTCCTCACTCACAGCAGGGACAGGCTCCCAGCCTGTTGTATGGCCAATCCCAACACTGCTCTCATGCTACTGGCAGCATGAAAGCAGCGTTAGGATTGGCCGGAGTGCCCTGGCTTGGTACGTCCAGGCAGACTGCGAGCCTCTGCCTGCTGTCTTCAACCCAGCAACACAGTGCCAGGTTGGCAAGAGCTCAGTGTGCATGTGAGTTTGGCTGACCCGAGACAGCCGGCCAAACACACATGCGCACTGAGGGGAGTGCACACCCCCCTATGTGCTTGCCATCCCCATGGCCCGCACCTTGAAATTGTATTTTTTAATTTGCAGCTGCTCCTGCTGGTGGGGGTGGGAGCCACTGCCTGATCTGAAAAGTGAGTAACAGGCGCAAGGTAGTATTCAAAATTTTAGATCCCTCCTTTGCGATCACGGTGGCCAATACTTTAAAACCAAAAACTGGGACATTTCATGGAAATAAAAGAAAGACTACAAATTTACATCATTCGAGGGGCACAGAAAGTCAGGGCTCATTAACATCAAAGGATGTTCCTTCTGTGCTTCCAGAGTTACTCCGTACATCTCCCATCAGCACAGAAGGACATAATGACCTAGCACAATTCCTCACTAAACCACTATTTAAAATATTCTTGTGATAATCATGATTATCACTCTAAAGTAACATAAACATAGATGTCACACATGGAATCTTCTGTTGCACAGCCAAGGTCACCATCACACAGCTACCTTCACACTTTTTGTGAAACATTTCGTAAATTTGAAATCATCCTCTTGAATGGAAAGTGCGGACAGTAAAAACTGCACCTCTTTGTTACAGTTCTCAAAACTATTCAAAGAGGTTTTTAATTTCTGGAAGTAATATCTAGAGAAATTGTGAAAACATGTGGTAGTGTTAAAAAAGTATTTTTTTATGAAATATGTTTTCGCAATATCCTGAGAACTGGTTTGTCCTTCCAACAGGAAATAGTAATTTTGTGAACTCAAAATACGCTTCTTTGTGATTGAACAAATAAAGGGTTCATACCACTATCTGCTTACCTGTATCTGCCTGCCTATATTGTACACATATTTCCACTTCATTATAATGTGTTCACATATGATCAGATGGTCAGCACCAGAGCATAAGATCTATGTAACCAGCCAGCAACCATGATGCGTTGTGTGTGAATAATGAGAGGAACTGTTAGACTGCTATGTTGTGTCTAAGAGTGGAGGAGTGCATTCTTTACTTTGAAGACATGATCCACCTGGCTGAAGGGTATCTTCGAATAATGCACGTCAAATGATACTTCAGAAGATGCCAAAACCAATAAGTACAGACTTTGTCCCAAAGAAACTTCAACAATGCACATGCTGCATGGTGTGCAAGACAAAAATACCACGAATAACATAACAAACATTGCACATGATCTGAAAAGTAAGTAACCGGTGCAAAGTAGTATTTAAAGTTTCAGAACCCTCCTCTGCGATTACGGTGACCAGAATTTTAAAACCAAAAACCGAGTCATTTCATGAAAATGAAAGAAGGGCTACATATTTACATTATTGGAGGGGTACAGAAGGACAGCGCTCATTAACACAGGAACAGAGACAACGAGGTACTAAGGAATTAACATTCACTGTTTAAATTCAGTATCTTACCTGTTGATTAAATTGCTTTCTAATAAGAGCTGCTAACTACCCCTGCTTTGAAACACATAAAAACATGCCACCCAATGTTTTCCGTCGACCCTCTCTGAAAACCAGAACATGAGTCAAATATGCTGAGGCCTGCCGAGACAGCTGGAGAAAAACCGGGACAATCCCGGCACACTCGGGACACCTGGTCGCCCTAAATGGCAGGGCTCTGTATGGCTGTTCACATCTTACTCTTCTCAATTCCTTATTTTCCAGAAAGTGAAATGCTATTTGTTGAGCAAAGTACTCATAGATTTCAATCACTAGTGTCCTCAATTCCTGTTCATGTGTAAACTAATTACAGGTTTATGTGCTAGATGCGCTGATTTCTCGATACATTTACTATTGTGCACATCAACTATGAGGCTCAGGAAGATCAACACGTGTCAGTACTAGTCGTTTCTTTTTGAGTTGGAGATTTTCCAGGGCCTTTGGCTTCAACTACTTTGAGCTATCTTTTTCATTTTGAGTAAGAGATCATGGCCAAAATTCAAGGAAACAATTCCAGACAGGAAGAAAAAAGCAAACTACATCAAAAGTCCCTTGTAGGAAAATCTGTTTCTCACTGCCCGATCGCTCTGCACACAAAGTTCGCACTCTTAATACCTGGCTAGAATCAAAAGACAGTCAGGGAGCTAGCTATCCACTGGAGGTCCGGATGGTTTAGTCTGTTTAGCCAGATGGACCACAGTGTTCTCAGCTTTCTGGAGGAGAGCCAGTCTGCTTATAAAGGAATGTGTGTAAGGGGATGTAATAATGCGCAAAAAAACAATTCGGCCATATGAGATATATATATATCTAATTATATATATATATATATTTAGTCATGAATCATTTCACAGCATCTGAGAGGCAATATTTACCAGCTTCTCATGGCAGGAATGACACCGGCACCATCCATCAACTCGAAAGGTAATTTATTTTCTTATTTCATGTAGAGTACAAAGTGCATAGTGCTATTCAAACAGATATGGCAACGCGTTTCGGCCTGAGCCTTTCATATATATATATATATATATATATATATATATATATATATATATATATATATATATATATATATATATATATCTTAATGTGTATTTTACAATATAGTAGTAGATCGATGTAGTGCATGCAGTATTATTGTCATACGTTATTGTGCCCCCCCCCCCTCCGGTCACCCCATTGGGTACATTAGGGACTCTAGCTTCCATTTCAGTCAACACCTCATGTCCATTACCCCTGCAGAGGGCATAGAGAGATTCTTTCTCCTCTTGGTGCACCTTTGTTGACACTTTGCATCTCTCTTTCTATCTACCACCTCCAGGCCCGAGGAATGGGTGTTAGGGGGTAAGGATGGAGCTGCTGAGTACTAATCCCTTTCGGACTTCAGGAAAACTCACCTTCAGAGAAGCAGGATCCGGCCTAATGCCAGGGTGCATGGATGCATAGGCTGGATCTTTCTTAAATGATCTATCAGGTGCATCGACTGGTGCTTCAGTAACCTCTACAGCAACCCCCCAAGGAAGATTTGAATCAAGTACAAAAATGTCAGGTGCCATATGCAAAAACAAGAAGACTACCCCAATAGGTGTAACACTTTCTGTGTGTCAAATGATATGTCAATGTCGAAGCACCATTGATGCAAAGCACATACCTGACGTATCACAGCACCTACCGTGCAAAAGCATGGCAATGACCTCCTATGTCGGCTTTTAAATCCTGAATGAGGATCATACTGTACACAGGCAGGCACGGTGTATGTTTCTATCCAGCCACATGCACTGCAACACCAATTCTGTTTCTCAGGGATTACACTGTACCCACCTCACCTCACCCTGGTCCCCCCATGGGTGGAGAAAGCAACAGGGACTTAAATATTAATGCTCTTCAAACATTACACCCAGTGAGAACCACACCTGATAATTACTGCATGAATTAATTTTTACCAAACTTTAAACAGGGTGGCGATCAGGTTTCCCAGTGAGAACCACCTTCTGCCCTGGAGAACGCCGAAACCGGTCACTGCACGTGCCAAGCAATTGTGAGCTATGCTTACAGGTACAGAAAAGCGCAGCTGCCTCCTCAAATACAAGAGCACGCAGACTCATCTTGGATTTGATGGAAGAATTCACTTCTGATCTTACTTCCTTTTCAGAGAGGAAATGCCCGATCATTGGCTATTAATAGGAGCGAGAAGCCTGTCTTGGAGATCTAGAATCCTTTAGCCCCGAATCCGTGATCAATGTCATAAAATTGCCTCGTGCAGAAGGCCTGCCGAGTACTTCCACCGGCCCAGCCATGGCCGGACTGTTTTCAAAGCAGATCCTGAAAGTGAAATGAACAGTGGCAGCAGGTCCACCACGTTTTGTCAGCCTGGTAGATTTGTCAGCCCTATTTTTCTGAAATCACACCCGCAATGCGAGGATCTGTCTTGAGAAAAAAAACATGTACCCAGCTCAGTATGTGATTTTTTCCTGCACATAGGGAAAATGCGTGCGCTTATCCTGTCTGAGACTGCCAGGACTCCCTGCCTAGGACAAAAGAAAATCATTCTATTGACCATCTCAAACATGGGGGCTCCTCTGACACCATCCTCATTGGCGTTGGATCTATACAGTAGTTTTCCCCCACACATCTGTGTGGAGAAGTGTGGCTCAATGGTTAGAGCGGCAGACCCTGAAGCAGAGATCTGGCTCAAGACCAGGGTTCAAGTCCCGCTTCCGCAGGTCTTGGGCTCAATTCCCCTTGACCAGATAATTCTCGCCTCCATGCCTAATCTAATTCATGGGTCCCACTCTGGGCAATAGCTTGCTTAATCTCCACAACGGCCCCAACAGTGCTTGGATGCCTGGCTTCACCCTGGGGGTGCTCAGGAGTGGGCACCTCACAGGGAAAAGCCAGGAGGGGTTCCATAGTGGTATGAGTACAGCGCCTTGAGGCCCTAACGGGTGAGTAGTGCGCTATACAAGTGCTAATTTTTTTTTTTTTACATTTACATCTGTTCAGCGCCGGGATACCTTTGCAGGTAGGTTTTAGAACTACACATAACAACTGTCTGGACACCCACAATGCCTGCACACAAATACGTGGGGACGCGAGAGGTCGACAGATAGGACTGCTCCCAAATCTAAGAGGCTGACCCATTAACACCACCATCTAAATGAAGCCTCTATGAACTCTGACCAGCAAACGCTCTAATTCAATTGGATCTCTCAGTACCATGTGAAAGCATGCAATGTTGTTCTCATTTTAAAGGGTAAAAACGAAGGGGGAAATGTAATTTGCTGCACTACATTCTGTGAAAGGTGGAAAGCAGGACAGTGCCTTATCTATAATGATATGGCAGTGCTACTTTGCACCACGCACACAAAAGTACACATCAGTGTGCTTGATTCTAGCATAAGTTTTGAACTCAAAGTGTACAGTTCCAGTACAAACCACTATGCTTATACTACTTTAAAACGTCTCCCACTCTGTGTGCAGCATACATGCAATTGGGAGTCAGCCTCAAGGAGGTGTATTTTTTGGGAGGCAAAGTCTGATCTACAAATGTTAGTAGAAAGGTCTTTACATCAAAAATCATAGGTAACAGCAAATTAATGGCCAGATGCACACATGAGGCACCCCAGCGATGTAAAGCAGTGCATAGATCTACTTTCTGTTCCTCTTTGGTAACTTTCCAGGGCAAAACACGTTTTCCACTGGAAAGTTAATCCCAAATCAACACGTTGCACCCGTTTGCGCCACGTTTGATGACTTTGTCGCTAAATCAGGACCTACACATTTAGCAGGCCCATTTCTTAACAGTGACAATGCTTCACATTAAGGTACTCCAAGCAAATGTTTGGTATTTGTTAGACCTGGCATCGTTGGCATGGTTTCCCCTGACTTTTTTCCTTCACACCTCCTGTTTTGCGGACATCGTCTTTGCTGGCTTTAGGACTGCTGGCACCTTACCACTGCTATCCTGTACTAAAGTGCATGTGCTCTCTGCTTAAAACATGGAAACATTGGCTTCTCCACAATTGGCATATTTAATTTACTTATAGGTCCCTAGTCAAGTGCACTGCACTACCTGTGCCCAGGGCCTGTCAATTAAATCCTACTAGTGGGCCTGCAACACTGACTGTGCCACCCACTTCTGTAGCAATTCAGACATGTCTCAGGCCTGCCATTGCAGAGCCTGTGTGCAGTTTTAAACTGCCATGTTGACCTGACATTGTAAACCTCTTGCCAGGCCCAAACCATCCTTTTACACACAGATATATATATCCAAGGGCAGGATACAATGTATTTAAAAAGTATAACATGTACTGTTAAGTTTTACATGTCCTAGTAGTGAAAAGCTCTTACATTCATTCTTTTCTACTGCAAGGTCTATCTCTTCCAAGGATAACATTGTGATTACCTTATTCTATTTTAAAAGTGTAATTTCCAATTGGGAAGAGATGGAACCCCCAAGTTTGGTGTCTCTGAAATCACAATTTAAAATCACAACTTATAGTGAAGTTGGGTTTTGAATTGTAATTCTGAAAATTACACTTTTAGAAAGTTGGAATTTTCTTACGTTAGCCATTTGGTGCCTTCTGCCTGTCTCTGAATACTCGTCTGGAGTGGGTGACAGCTGGGCTTTGTGCATTTCCTCAGGACAGGCTCACACAAAGGGAGATTAGATGTGACTGATGGGCAATCCTTGGTAGGATGGGGAGGGAGTAGCTGACACACACATGAATAGGCTGTGTCCTGCCCCACATCAAGGGATGCATCCCTTCCTGTAGTGAGTCTGGAGGCAGGGCACAAAGAGCAGGGACTCTGTGCCCTTCAAAGGCATTTTTTTGAAGTGTCCCCACTTCATAGGCATAACCGGGTACAAGTACTGGACCTCAGACACACCATCCCAGTACACTTCTGGACCTGTGTATACTCTGCAAGGAAGAAGGACTGCTATGCTGCTAAAAGGACTGCCAATCTGCTGGATGGCTACTCTGCTGGACTCCTGCTCTGCTGTGCTGACCTGCTGCCCTCCTTGCCTGGGAGGGAGAAAGACGGGACCAGCATCTCGGAAACCCAAAGCCAAAGTGACTCCAAGACTTGCTGGCTTGCCTCCTGATTGAAGCCTCGGGGGACATAAAAGCATTCCAGCTCACCTGCTACAGCACCTGGCCTCTGCCAACTGTGAGTCTTACCCTTTCAAGTGGTGCCAATCTAGTCTTGGGTCCCTGGAAGTGGTGCTCCAGTCAAAATCAACGTACTGACATCCTTTACGCCACTCGGAACTGATGCCAATGCATTGCTCCTGCTGCAAGGATCAAAGACATTGCATCGTCGATGGTGCTGCGCATGACCTTCATTTCTGACGCATCTCTGATTTTGAGAGGCTTGAAACCGAACCATTGCCTACATCCTAAGGATTGATGGAACACATCACCTCCCCTGCTCCTCACATATCCCTCGACATTGATGCAAACAAGGTACTTTGCAGCAGGTCAAGGCTGGTTCCTGTATCAAACACGAGCTCCATCGCGGTCAGCCTGAACATTTGGATTTGACCTGGTCTAATGCGACCAGACAGCGTCAGTTGGTGCCTTATGCTTTTAAGCACTACATTTCAGTTTATTCTTAAAAAAATCATATTTCAAGTTCTACTTATTGGATTTCTGTCATTTTAGTCTTGTTTTGTCCATGAAATTACGTTCTATTTTTTAACCAGGAGTGGTATCTTTTTGTGTGGTGTTGTCACTGTTTTACTTTTTGAAGTGTTGCACAAATACTTTACACATTGCCTAACAAAGCCTTACTGCTCTGTGTCAAGCTACCAGGGTGTGAGCACAGGTTAATTTAGGGTGTGTTTTGTGACTTACCCTGACTAGGATTGTGGTTCCTGCTTGGACAGGGTGCACACCTCTGTCAGCTAGAAACCCAATTTCCAACAGTGCTTTTTTTCTGTGGCAACGGAACAGCTCCAACTATTAAATTGACAATTCAGTGAATGTTGTCACAAATGATCTTGAAACTCAAGTAGACATCATTAAACAAAGGCACATTCTGGAGTTTTGGTTAGTGGCAATTGTTGGTAGAGAAAGAGTAGTTAAATAGAGCTGTTATTTTAGATTTCACTTACAGGCAGCCTTTAAATGTCTGTTGCTGAAGATCAGTGGTAGACAATGCCAATACTTAGAGTGGGCTTTGGATCAGACCGTACTTAGCTTTAGGTGGCCTTCTTGTCAATCTCATTTGCTTGCTTCTTATTCAATGGCTTTCCTTCCTCTTCTGGTGTTTGTCTCTTCTCTGGAGCATAGTTAGTTTATCATCCTTTTGACTGGGTGACTCGTAGCCTTCCATGGCTCTATATCAGGGAAATACATATTTATTTTTCTTTTAGCACTCCATGTGAGTGCATGTGTTATCTTGTTCTCTACTCTGTGTGATGCTTCCCCATCACAGCCCTACCATCTGCGCTGTCAGTGTTTCACCCTCTGCCTCTTCTCAACCCACTTGACTTTGCATGTCTTTTTTTTAATCTAACTACTCCACCCAGCACCTTCATTGGTCTCTCTAGCTCCCCTATAGCCCATGCCTCTCTGCAGTGTTTACCTATCCCCTCCCATACCCATTACATAGTTGATGAACTGCCCATTAGCATTGTGGTTCATTTGTTTTAAAAAAAATCTTTTTTGGGGAGCCTAGCATTTACAAGTTGATGCCTTGCTTCCAATTTCTAAATAATGTGCTTCCCCAAGCTTTTTATATTTTTGTAATTTATTGTTCATGGATTGGTGTCTGTCATCTTGAAACAGTAAAAGAAATAACGGCAACTGCAGTATCATGATGCATCTGTGCACATGTGTGGTGATGCATCCATATATATGCGATTGTTCTGGCTGGGGCTGGCATAGTTTCATGATTCATAGGTGTGATTGCACGATTAAACATGCACACATATTCATCATCACATTGGAGCTTTTAGTATTTGCTTTCTTTTTTTTTGCTGATATCTTTCATCATCGGCAATAACCTTTCTTTTCTTTGGCAATAAGCATGAGGCACGTAAAAAGGTGAGACTTATTGGCATTGCCAATGCTTATTCCTTTTTGTTGAAAAGCCCCTTTAAAAGAGCCATTTAGTGCTAGTCCTTGCCCTGCTTTGCTAACAGTCCAAAACAGCATACATTCCATAATGTTCCTTGCTTTGATGATGTCTGCGTGTGTTCTGAGCCCTGTTGTGACATCACTCACCGGATGGCTCTTTAAGTTGGTGTGAAAGTGGAGGAGTAACATTCTCCACATGTGCGAGTAGGTACTTCAGATGTGGGTCACCTATCCAGCATGTAGATGAGACTGAATGCATCCTCATTCGTTTTAAAAAAAAATATGGGGAAGATATAAGAGCCTCTAGCGCCTCCTTGCGCCACAGTAGTGTAATTTTTTTTAACGCAAAAGTATCCCAACAAAGCAAAATCGTTGCGCCCAATTTACAAAGTGGCGCAATGCATGCATTGCACCACTTTGTAACCCTTTGCGCTACATTATGCCTTCACCAGGCATAATGTATTCAAAGGGGGCGTTCCCGTGTTAGGGGGGCTGAAAAAAGGGTGCAAAGAAATCTATGAGATTTCTTTACGTCATTTTTTTCAGCACTTTTTTTCAGCTCAGAGCAGGCGTTAAAAGGAGGCTCCCTTTGTTTACAGTGGGCATCAATGGGCTTTGCAGGAATAACATAAAAAAATTTTACGCTAATTATGCAAAGCGCCGAACTAGCGTAAAAGATTCTGACGCAAGTGCCCTAACTACCACCATAGTGCGCCGTATCTTAGACACAGCGCACACATGGTGGCGTTAGTGGGTGCAAAGGGGGGCAAGAAAAGTGGCAGTGAAGGGGCGTGGCCACGGGCGTCAAGATGGCGGTCGCACTCTAAAAGTGCTCCGGACCCCTCCGTCATCCGCCCAAATCCACTGTCATAAACTATCCTATTTGTCCCATTCGGGACCCGAGGGGTGTCTTGGAGGCCCCCTGACTCCGAGACCTCAAAATCCGGAGCGCGGGAGTGCCTGCCGCCGTTGGGGAGCGGAGCCGATCCGGGGACCAGGCCGCGCAGGGGCAGGAACCGGCCTCCGGCCAAGGCAGCCTGACGAGCGGCGTACCAACCCCGACCGTCGGGGACCGACCGGGGCTGCCGGAGCAGCGCCCGGGGGCACCGCACCATCTAACGCGCTCGATGAGGGGCCAAGCGGGAGACCGCATGCGCGGACGGCGGCGCTGAAGATGGGTGGATCCGGCTCAGCGGACCGGTTGCCGGGAGCCCGAACATCGATGCACTGATTGACTAGGGCAGCGCGACCTCAGGTAGGAAGAGTAGAGGAGCGCGCTCAGAACCCCGCACCCTCTGGGCCCCGAGAGCTATTATCACACACCACTAAGAAGGGGTCGATTGGGCCTGCGACCCGGAACCCGGGAACTGCTGGACCTTGGCAGCGACCAGAGGGGGTGTCCCCTTCCCCGCCCCATCCGCTGACTCCCCCCCTGAAATGTGAAACGCCGAAAATGCACCTGCTCCGGCACGGGAGCAAGAACAGAGGAGGGAGTAGAGACAAGGGCCTGACTCGGGTGGATCCGTGTGCCAGAATCCTGGAGCCTGCACCTGGGGGGATGTCGAACTGATAGAAAAACAACTTCGTGAGCTCCCCCCCCCCGCCCGGGGTCCGCGGAGTCTTGGCCCCGAGGGATGCTGGCCCGGGGGCGGCCCTGGGTCGACGCCGTCCCGCGCCTGCGGGGGCACCAAGCACCATAGGCCCACCAAGAGTGCGCCACGACAACAATTGGGCTCACCTGATGTGGGACTCCTGCCCCAGAACAATCCGACAAACCTTAATTCCTAGGACATACCACGTGGGGGACAAGTGATCCCAGTGAAAGACCTGGTGGCCAACCTCTGTTCTGCGCCTGGCCAGAACTCCCTCACCGGGGTGGCCGCCGCCCGGACAAGAGACACACGACCCGTATCGTAGTTACGCACCGCTCCCACCAGATCACATCTGCATTTCCTTGGCCCCTCGGACAACATGGGTAAAGATAGAGCCGCCAAGCAGGCGCAGCCATCCCAGCAGAGGATCGACCAATTTACCACACCAACGGTCCCCAGAACCGGAGGGGACGCTCCACTTAATGAACAGACTGCAGACGGGGTCAGTGCTATCCTTCTCGCAATTCAAACATCGCAACGGGCAGTGGAAACCAAGATTGGTGAGGTGAGGGAGGAGATGGGCCTCGTAAGGCAAGACCTTAGAAATGCGGTGGGCCGCATTACGGAGGTGGAGAACCGTGTCTCGCAGACAGAAGATGACTTGGCCGACCTTAGAACCATGGTGGCTCAGCTGCAGACTAGGACCGGCGAACTCCACCGCAGAGCGGAAGACGCAGAGAACCGCTCCAGGCGCAACAACCTACGCTTCGTGGGCGTACCGGAGGGAGCGGAAGATGGCAAAGCTACTGAGTTTCTAGAAAATTGGATTAAATCCTGGATACCGGAGAACACTCTCTCACCTTGGTTCGCAATTGAAAGAGCGCATAGAGCCCTGGCCCCACGGCCCCCCCCGGGCGGCCCACGAAGGCCCATGATAGCGCGCTTCCTTAACTTTAAAGACCGCGATGCGATCCTCAGAGAAGCCAGGCGCTCCCCTGACCTCCTCTGGGACAATAAAAAAATGTTGGTCTTCCCGGACTACACTCGGGAGGTCCAAACCAAACGCCGGTCGTATGAACAGGTGAAACAAAAGCTGAGAGCGATGCAACTCTCCTACATGCTCCTCTTCCCAGCGCGCCTGAAAGTAATCCTTGCCGGCAAAGCACACTTCTTTGAGTCACCTGAGGAGGCGTGGGACTGGCTGACAGAAGAGGGCATTGGGAACCGAAGGGGTCCAATTGATTCATCTGGAAGCCTCCGGAGGGCACGCCCGAGCACGCAACCGATCGAGCGGAGAGGTCGGAAACGCACCAGATCCAGAAGAGGGAGACCGAAGAACTCCTACGCCCAAACGGTCGAGGATAACGAGCCGACCCTGGCCCCCACGCTGGGGGAGGGACCAACGGTTCAACCTGGAGAACAGACCTCGAAAGAAGAGCAACGAGTGGACCGTCTGAGCCAGTCTCCTGAACTTGGTTGAAGTATGGGGTGGGGGGGAGTTGGGGAGTTTAGAGCTCACGTTAGGGCTTAGTGATATGGTTGTGACAAGTTACTACAGCAATACACAC
Source organism: Pleurodeles waltl (assembly GCF_031143425.1). Taxonomy (NCBI): domain Eukaryota; kingdom Metazoa; phylum Chordata; class Amphibia; order Caudata; family Salamandridae; genus Pleurodeles; species Pleurodeles waltl. The sequence continues at coordinate 169,513,888 of NC_090445.1, forward strand.
ACCCGCCGCACAGATCCTTTCCACTCAAGGTGCCTATCCCTGGCCCCCTGGTCAGGACCCCGAATTCCTATAATGCAACTATGGCACACACGGTCCCCGCATTGACACAGATTCTCTCTTGGAATGTTAATGGCCTCCTGGATAAAATCAAAAGATCAGCAGTGTTTAACACCCTGCGCAGGTATGCCCCATCAGTGGTCCTCTTGCAGGAAACCCACCTATTGGGAACCAAATGCCCTGTCCTAGCACGGGGAGGGTTTGACAAAGCTTTCCACGCAGGTTTCTCGAGAGGTTCCAGAGGGGTGGCCATCTTATTCCATCGTTCACTGCCCATAGTGATTACAGCCACACAATCAGACCCACAGGGAAGATTTGTAACAGTGACCGGTATGCTGCACGGATCACCGATAAACTTCGTATGTGTATACGCTCCCCCAACTGGCTTTGACACCTTCTTATCAACTCTCCGCCGGACGATTATAGGCCTCCCACAGGGGCTCACACTTATTGGAGGGGACTTCAATTCGGTCCTGGATCCTAAAGTAGACGTGTCCGGACCTATCTCATCCACCCGAGTAGGGAGAGCAGCCAAATTAATTGGTTGGGTAGCAAGTCTAGCCCTATGTGACGTATGGAGGACATGGCACCCCAAAACACAACAGTACACACACACCTCAGCGGCTCATCATTCTCAGGCAAGAATTGATCTTATGCTCATGCCAGCCCTGGACGTCCCTAGAGTCACTGGCGCTGAGATATTGTCCCGGGGAGTCTCGGATCACTCTCCAGTCCGAGTCCGAATAGGAGACATAGCCCCAAATCAGCGTCCCATATGGCGCATGAATGCATGGTACCTACAGAATAACGAATTCACTCTCGATATAAGAGACCACCTCACCGAGTACTTTGCGCAAAATCTGGGATCCGTACAATCCCCGGGCATAGTTTGGGCGGCTTGTAAAGCCACACTCAGAGGCTATGCCAGGTACCGTGTGCGCACTCGCGAACGGGCACGAGATTTACAAGTGACAACCCTCGAAGCCAAAGCCCTAGCCCTGGAGCAGTCAGAGACTACCGTGGCTTCAGCATCTGCACTAAGGCGTTTAGCGGTGATTAGGGAAGAAATAAGAAAGCTGGTGTTTGAGGCCGCGAAGCACACATGGAGGGCATCGGCGGCTCACGTGTATGGATGGGGCGATAAAAATGGCAAACTCCTGCATTGGTTGGCCTCACGACCGCTAGCCAACAGAGTTGTCCCAGAGGTTGCGGACGAGACAGGTTCAATCGCGAAGACCCCTCGGGAAATTGCTATGAGCTTTGCCTCATACTACACCCAACTATACGCTGAACGCCCTCGCCCGCAAATTGAAAGGGAATCTCCCCTACTGGACGACATAACCCTCCCTAAAATCCCGCAGGCTGCCACGGAGATCCTGGAGGAACCTATAACCTTGGCCGAAATAACAACGGCCATGTCCGGGCTAGCATCGGGCAAAACTCCTGGGCCGGATGGCTTTCCATCCGAGCTCTACAACAAATGCGGGGACATCCTAGGTCCCCACCTGCTCGCCATGTTTAACGAAGCAACAGAAAAAGGACGCTTCCCCGCAGAAATAGACCAAGCCACAATAGTGGTGATTCCCAAGACTAGCCCTCCAGCGCCCGACCGTTCAGCCTACAGACCCATCTCCCTGCTAAACGCGGAGATTAAAGTTCTCTCGACATTGTTGGCCACTAGGCTAAGGGTAGTGCTCCCCTCGCTGATACATCCAGACCAGTGCGGCTTCATGCCCTCACGCAGCACCAGACATTGCATTAGGAGGTTACATAATGCCCTAGCTCGACGCGACACCTTGTCCAAGTCCCCCCTCGCTCTCCTGCTAATAGGCTTTGAAAAAGCCTTTGACACTGTGGACTGGACGTACTTAGAGCACGTTTTAAAGAAAAACAGTTTTGGACCTAAATTCCGAAACCTAGTAAAACTACTTTACTCCGACCCGACAGCCCGTATTCAGGTGAACGGGGTGACATCCGATCCATTCCCTATCTGTCGCGGGATCCGCCAGGGTTGCCCTCTATCACCGTTACTCTTCGCCCTGGCAGTAGAGCCCCTGGCAAAATTACTGAGAGAAGACCCACTGATATCAGGCTGGGCATGGCCGGCGGGACCAGAGGACAGAGTGGCATTGTATGCTGATGACCTCCTCCTTTACCTCTCCAACCCGGCAATGAGCGGCCCGCGGGTCCTGGAACTCCTAGAACTCTTCTCGCAAGCCTCAGGGCTTACCCTAAACGCCAACAAATCCCTACTGATCCCACTACACCCCTCGAGAGACTGTGTTAACTGGCAGGAAAACATCCCAATCCGCCGCAATAGTTTTAAATATCTGGGCGTCCACATAGCTCTGCTCCCAGAGCTAGCTTGGGAGCTGAATATCACACCGCTCCTTAAAAACTCCAGGAGAGACCTTCAACGTTGGCAAAATCTACCGCTCAATACGCTGGGGAGAATAGCCCTATACAAAATGATGGTACTCCCCAGATTCCTATACCAGCTACAAAACTTTCTGCACTTAATCCCTCGGAAATGGTTCAACGAGGTCGAGACTGCGGCACGCCAATTTCTGTGGCACGGCTCACGGCCCAAGCTGGCTTTAGTTACGTGTCAAAGAAACGTCTATGAAGGGGGACTGGGGATGTCCAACATTTATTTCTACTACCTAGCTATGCGCCTACTGGTGATTAATGACTGGCTAACGGGGGGTTGGACCGATCCCGCGTACAGACTGGAACTTCAGGAGATGGGTTACAATGGGGTTTTCAACGCCCTGTATGGAGGCGAGATTCTAAAATCCACCCCAGAGGTGACCAAGCTGGTCCTCATGGGATGGCGGACTGCACAGAGAGCCACGGGGTGGTGGAATCGCCTAACTCTCCAGACACCTCTTTGGCAGGGGAAATGGCTGGGGGAGGTCTCCGCCCTGGAGGGCTTCCGGAGCTGGGACAATATTGGGATAACTACGCTAGGCGTCGTCTGGGGCAACTCGCACATTCGATCATATGAGGAACTTCAGAAAACATACTCTCTTCACAACACCCAGTTTCACAAATATCTACAGCTCAGACATGCCCTAAGGGTACACGTGCGACCAGGAGACAGCATCCCAGAGTATAGCCCGCTTGAGGCTACGATCTTGATGGGGCCCTTAAATAAAGGGGGAACCTCCCAAATATACCGATCTATCCTCGCTAACGCATCCCCTCCCCTCGAGGAACTTCGCCGGAAATGGGAGGTATGGGTGGGTCCCATGGAGGATTTGGACTGGAGAGAGGCAGTAATGGCTCCCCGAACACTAGCTATATCCACACAGTTTCAGTTTTTACAATCCCTTTACCTACACGCAGCTTATCTTACCCCCAAGAGGCTCCACCGGGCGAGTCTTCGGCCCACAGACGAGTGCCCCCGGTGCTCTCAGCAAGGAGCTGATTTCTTCCACATGGTCTGGGCCTGCCCAGTTATAGAGTCGTACTGGAGGAAGGTTATAAAGGAAGTTTCCGAGGTACTGCAGTCTAGGGTGGAGGTATCCCCAACACCACTTTTGCTGGGGGCTCTGGGCGAGACAGGGCTAAATAGATCGAGACGCACGTTCTTGGGAATAGCTTGCTTGGTGGCAAAAAGGGACATTATGTCACATTGGTTGGCCGTAAAAGCGCCGACCCTTAATAAGTGGAGACGAGGAGTGGATTGGTGCGCAGGATGCGAAAGACTGGTGTATGAAGCGAGAGGGTGTCCTGAAAAATATAATAGAATATGGGGGAGATGGGTGGGTCTGCTGGCTGGCTGATTAAACTAAGAGGACAGGAAGCTCCACACACACTCGAACAAAATCACCCAATGCCCATGGGGCAGCGATAGCTGAAGTCCTTGCTCTGTGTGTGGGGGAGATTGAACATTGGCCACAATAAAGGGGGGAAAAAGACTCTGATCTCCCGTGGAAATGGCATCAGGAGGGTCGGTCAGTTACTCTAATGTCATAATGACGGTGACACAATTTCCAGAATCCTTCAAACCTTTACAAACTTAAAACCTAACTCAGACTGCTGAGAGGCCGTAGGCCTCCCAGGTCCCCGGGTCCACAGAACGAATGAGACAAGGTGGCAGATGCTACATCGTGTTGAGAGCGCTGGGGTATTGAAAATGGTGTTCTCAGGTATTGCTGTATTGTATGTTCGTTGTGTATTTTCCTTTTTGTTTTCAAAATACAATAAAAATCTTTATTAAAAAAAAAAGAAAAGTGGCAGTGAAATGGGTGCAGCACCACCTTTCATAAATCTGCCCCAAGTTTCTTAAAGGTTCATCATAGTACTTTGGTAGGGTTGTCTTGCAGTGAACATTTTAATTACACAACCCGTCATAACATGAAAGTATTCAGAACTACAAGGTTGTGCAACTGAAGCAGTGGGCGTTCAGCAGTATACAATGGACAAGTGTCCCAAAACAATCTGGATAAATACAGCAAACTAGGGGAAAGGCAGCAGTCAACAGCAGTTTTAATCAGCAGAATATTTCATAGGCCAGGTCGTGCACGGCTGGTCAAAGCCCGCGAATTTGAGGACCGGTGATGGTGTGCTTTGAACTGGCCAATCAAGTGGGCAAGCAACGGGCTTAACAGCGAACAATGGGGTGCAGACAGCACCCCCAGCTCATTGCGACTGCTGATTTTGAGGGATTGTAACCTGCTGCCGACCTGCCTTGCCTTGGATACCTACTCTGCTTTGACACCCAACCCGACTGCTGGAGCTCCCTGCCGGATTATTATCTGGCGCTCCACCGATCCGGACCATTGGCTTTAGGGAGCTCGGCATGGAGAGTTGATCCCTTGCTGGGCGGCTTTGGTACTTAATTACCAACATTTCCTTTTTTGCTGACTGTGCTGCCCTTGGGCACTCGGGGGGGGAAGCCGGGTGGAGCCTCTCTGTTTCTTGCACAGCTTCTGGAGCAGCCTTAAAAGGGAAATGTCACTGGTCCTGTGGGCCCCACAGGAGCTGGAGTTACTCAGAGGCAGGAGCCTGTGCATTCTCCCCTCCCTTGAGCAGAAGGCAGAGACAGAGGTTTAACTCCTTTGCTGCCAGGCCTTTCCCCCCCTCATGTGCCAGGCCTTTTTTTGGCTATTTGGGGCAGTTCGCGCTTAGGCCCTCATAACTTTTGTCCACATAAGCTACCTATGCCAATTTTTTTTCCAACATCCTAGGGATTCTAGAGGTACCCAGAGTTTGTGTGTTCCCCTGGAGGAGACCAAGAAATTTGCCAAAATACAGCAAAAATGTAGTTTAAAAAAAAAAATGAGAAAAAGGGCTGCAGAAGAAGGCTTGTGCTTTTTTACCTGAAAATTGCATTAAAAAAGCTTTTGCGGTGCTAAAATCACCATCTTCCCAGGATCTTCATTTTTCAGGAAGAGGCAGACTTGAATCAGAAAACCACATTTTTCAACACAATTTTTGCATTTTACTGGGACATACCCCATTTTTACTATTTTTGGTGCTTTTACCCTCCTTCCAGTTAGTGACAGAAATGGGTGTGAAACCAATGCTGGATCCCAGAAAGCTAAACATTTCTGAAACGTACACAAAAGTCTAAATTCAACAAAGGGTCATTTGTGTAGCTCCTACAAGGTTTTCCTACAGAAAATAACAGCTGAAATAAAAAAATATTGAAAACGAGGAGAAAAAAAACCAGCAATTTTTCTCCACGGTTTACTCTGTAACTTTTTCCGTCAATGTCAGTTTTTTTAAAGCAATATTCCATTACATCTGCTGGACTCTTCTAGTTGTGGGGATGTATAGGGCTTGAGGGTTCATCATGAACCCTAGGTACCCAGAGCCAATAAATGAGCTGCACCTTGTAATGGGTTTTCATTCTATACCGGGAATACAGCAATTAATTTGGTGAAATATAAAGAGTGAAAAAAAGTTATCAAGAAAACCTTTGCATTTCCAAAATGAGCACAAGATGAGGTGTTGAGAAGCAGTGGTTATTTGCACATCTCGGAATTCTGGGGTCCCCATACTAGCATGTGAATTACAGGGCATTTCTCAAATAGACGTAGTTTTTACACACTGTCTTACATTTGGAAGGAAAAAATGTAGAGAAAGAAAAGGGGCAATAACACTTGTTCTGCTATTCTGTGTTTCCCAAAGTCTCCCGATAAAAATGGTACCTCACTTGCATGGGTAGGCCTAATGCCCGCGACAAGAAACGCAACATGGACACATCACATTTTTACATAGAAAACTGATGTGTTTTTGGGAAAGTGCCTAGCTGTGGATTTTGATCTTTAGCTCAGCCGGCACCAAGGAAAACCTACCAAACCTGTGCATTTTTTAAAACTAGACACCTAGGGGAATCCAGGATGGGGTGACTTGTGGGACTCTCACCAGATTCTGTTACCCAGAATCCTTTGCAAACCTCAAACTTTAGCCAAAAAAAACACCTTTTCCTCACATTTTAGTGACAGAAAATTCTGGAATCTGAGAGGAGCCACAAATTTCCTTCCACCCAGTGTTCCTCCAAGTCTCCTGATAAAAATGGTACCTCACTTGTGTAGGTAGGCCTAGTGCCAGCGAAAGGGAATGCCCCAAAACACTATCTGGACACATCAAAATTATCAAATACAAAACTACCTGTTTTTGCGGGGGAGGGGTGGCACCTGCTTTTTGGCCCTGGGCTCAGCAGCCATACAGGGAAATATACCAAACCCAGACACTTCTGAAGCTAGACACCCGAGGAAGTCCAGGGAGGTGGATCCCCCAGTGTTTTTTTATCCAGAATCCTCAGCAACCTCAAATGTAGCAAGAAAATCAAATTTTTCCCACATTTCTGTGTGGGATCACCGCACCGGGACAAATTTCCTACCACCCAACGTTCCCCTCAGTCTCCCGGTAAAAATGATACCTCACTTGTGTAGGTGGATCAAGTGCCAGTGACAGAGAAGAGCCAAAAAAAATGTCAAAATTGAGGGGGAACCAAAGGGGGTCCAAAAGGGCAGTTTGAAAAAAAAAACAATTTCTAGGCTGACAAGTGGGGCAGAATTTTTATCGGTATAGATGAGACAATGCTGGGTGGTAGGAATTTTGAGGATTCCTGCAGATTCCAGAAGGTTCCATCACAAAAATGTGGGAAAAACGTGTGATTTTCAGCAAAGTTGGAGGTTTGCAGGGCATTGTGGGTAAGAAAATGGTGCAGGTGCATTTGAAGCACACCTCCCTGGACTCACCCAGATGTTTAGTTTTCAGATATGTCTAGGTCTTGTGGATTTTTCTACATGGCAGAGTCACAAAGTCCAAAAAGTGCAGCACGCACCATTCCACGTGGGATGATTTTGAGAGTCAGCCAAGCTCCCATGGCCCAAATGTAAACCCAAAATAATTAGCCTCTTGTTAGCCATGGATGTTTTAGTGAGCGGGGAGAGCTGAAAGACTGTTACCCCCTTCAGTTGGGGTGGGGGCATAACCATGCCCATACCCCACAATTTTTTTTATTTCCTGGCATCTAGTAGGTTTTCTCCCCCCCACCACCGGGAGTGAATCGGGGGTAATTGCCCCATCTGCCCACCGGTGGGCAGAACAACTTTGGCCCCATTTATTTGGGGTGGGAGTATGGCCATACCCCCATCCTCTTTTTTTCTTCCTGGTCTCTGGTGGGCTTTCTGCCCCCCTTGGGGGCAGATGGGTCTTCCAAAAATAGGCCGATCTGCCCCCAAAGGTGGCAGATATGTGCAACAGTAATGTGCTCCCATGGGGAGCAACACTTGCCCAAGGGGCTACCCCCCCAAACAAAACACACACATGCACACACACCAATTCCTGGTGCCTAAGAGGTTTCTGCTGCCCCAGCGGCAGATCACCCTTATGGATATAGGCCAAACTGCCCCAAGGGGGCAGAAATGGCCTAAAAAAAAAATTGCCGCCCCGGGGAACGACCCTTGCCTGAGGGGTCACGCCCCTTGCGTGAAATTGACGCAATTTTTTTTAAAATCCCTGGTCCCTGGTGTCTAGTGGTTTCAGCCCCCCTTGGGGGGGAGGGGAAGAAATGGCCTAAAAACAATTTGCCCCCCATGGTCGCTCCCCACATATAAAAAAAAATAATAATAAAAAAAAAAGATCCTTGTTGTCTAGAGGTTTCTGCCCCGCCTGGGGGAAGAAATGGCCTAAAAACAATTTGCCCCCCAGGGTAGCGACCCTTGCCTAAGGGGTCGCTCCCCTCACGTGAAACTCCCATAAAAATAAAAATCCCTGGTGTCTAGTGGTTTCTGCCTCCCTTGGGAACAGATTAGCCTAATAAAAATAGGCCGATCTCCCCCCAAGGGGGGGGGAAGAAATGGCCAAAAAATTTGCCCCCCAGGGTAGCGACCCTTGCTTAAGGGGTCGCCCCCCACATATAAACAAAAATAAAATAAACAAAACAAAAAAGATCCTTGTTGTCTAGGGGTTTCTGCCCCGCCTGGGGGCAGATCGGCCTAATTACAATAGGCCAATCTGCCCTCAAGGGGGTAAGAAATGGCCTAAAACTAATTTGCCTCCCAGGGGAGCGACCCTTGCCTAAGGGGTCGCTCCCCTCATGTGAAACTCCCATAAAAATAAAAATCCCTGGTGTCTAGTGGTTTCTGCCCCCCTTGGGAGCAGATTAGCCTAAGAAAAATATGCTGATCTGCCCCCAAAGGGGGCAGAAATGGCCTAAAAACAACTTGCCCCCCCAGGGGAGTGACCCTTGCCTAAGGGGTCGCTCCCCATGTGTAAAACACAAAATAAACGACAAAAAATGATACCTGGTGTCTAGGCCCCTCTTGTGGGCAGATCGGCCTAATTATAATAGGCCGATCTGCCCTCCGGGGGGGCAGAAAAGGCCTAAAATATTTTGCCCCCTGTGGAGCATCCCTTGCCCAAAGGGCCACTCCACTTATGTATAAAATAAAAAATAAAAAATTCCCTGGCGTCTAGTGGGCATTTCTGCTGCCCGATCGCAAGGCCTTTCCTTTCCTTTCATGCCTCTCTCACCCCCTCCACGTGATCGGAGGAGAAATGCTTTTGCTTTTCACCACCGATCCAAGCTGGAGGTGGCCTCTGATGAGGTCAGCACGTGATTGCGCGCTGACGCCATCAGATGTCACTAGGGGTTAATGGGGGGGGGGGCAGGGGTGGAAGAGGAAGTGATTTCCCTTCCATTCCTGCCCAGGGGGGGGCAGGCCCTCACAAGGCCTTTCCTTTCCTTTCATGCCTCTCTCACCCACTCCACGTGATTGGAGGAAAAATGCTTTTGGTTTTCTCCTCCGATCCACGCTGGAGGTGGCCTCTGATGAGGTCAGCGCGTGATCGCGCACTGACATCATCAGACGCCACTGGGGATCAATGGGGGGCAGGGGTGGAAGAGGAAGCGATTTCCCTTCCATTCCTGCCCAGGGGAGGGGGGTGCCAGGCCCTCGGGGGGAGCGCTAGCGCTTCCCTCGAGGGCCGGTAGCTGGACGTAACAGTTACGTCCTCGGCACCCGAGGGGTGCTGCCCAGGACATAAATGTTACGTTCAGGGCACCCGAGGGGTTAATAGGGCAACGCTTTCTGAGGCTGCTAGGCCCCTCAGCCTTCCGGAGCAAGAACACGAGCCCCTTACATGTGCAACGCCACTCAACCTGCTTCTGGAGGAACCATAAAAGGGCAACGCCTCTTGACCTGCGGTCCCCACAGGTGCTACTTTTTAAAGGGCAACACTACTCAACCTGCACAGGGGAGTGCCTGGAATAGGTGACAGGTGAATTGCTGCTTCAGGGGTAGTGATGCATGCAAACAAACAAGCAGTCTAGGCATGGAGCAGCATGGAGCAACAAAGAAGTTCAGCAGCCACAGGGTGTGTGAGGAAAAGCACCCAGCCCGGTACAGAGGGCAGTACAAACCCGGGCAAAGACCACAAGGTGGAAATTAGGACGAAGCTTCACTCGGATGGCGCACAGAGCCAGAATTGGATGAGGACCTCGAGGAACTGCTCAACAAGGCCAGGGAAATGCTGGACAAACAAAAGGGATGGGAACAACAAAAGGGACGCCAGTCCACTGGACCAGGACCTACCCAAGAAGTGGAAGTTGGGGCTGGGGACCACAGCAAACAAGCAGTCCAATAGGGGAAAGGATAACAGTCCCCCTCACAAGGGCTCAGTGCCCAGGGTGGTTGCAGCCAGAACGGCGCCTCCTCCGATGCACGCAGCTAATTGACCCTGCAAAGGGGGCCACAACAAAACAGCACACCTCACTTTCTGCCCCTGGGTGTTGCAAGACCATGCAAGTCAGAAGTGCGACACATCTACCCCTCATGAAAGTGAGGAATCAAGTGACCAGGACAAAGAGGATGACCAGGAGGAGGAGCAGAATGGGGCACTTGGTGTCAACACAGTGATGATCTCTGGACCAGCCCGAGACACTTTGACAGCATTGGAGGGTGAGCAACCTGTGCAGCACGATGAGCTTACACTGGGTGGCATGGGAGTAGCCAGTGGAAGCATAGCAAGCTTTGTCATGCAGGCGTAGCCAGCGGGGTGCCAGGATAGCTTTAAATGCGCTTATGAGGGACAGTCAGCCCCTTGGGTGGGTGGCATGAGTTCATGGCCCCAACAACACTACACTATGTCACACCCCCGTCCCCCTGGCGACCAGAGGTGGGCTTGGCCACCCCTCCCAGGCCGTTAGTATCACCGGGCTGCGCCCACTTTTTCTGACCAGGTATGGTGCCCTGGCATGGGCAGGGTATCGGGTGGCACTGGGTGGGGGGGGGGCAATCATCTAGGGTGAGCAAACACAACGAGGCAGGTTCAGGAGCAGCAAACAATAAGGAGAACCAGATCCAGGCCCCGGGGTACAGGCAGGACACTGAGCAGTCAAACGGTGTAAAGGAAGGGCACAGAGGGGACACAGGGGATCCCCCCTAAGGGAATCTACCCCGCTAAAGCATGACTAGGGGGGGCAAACCAGGGGCTGGGCACAGGGAAACCAGCGAGTGAATACATATGACCATCCCATGGTGACCCGCCCATAATGGCCATGGGCAGGGAAACAGGACTCTCTAGTCGGATACCCTTAGCAGTCAAAGAGAAGATTTGGATGAAGGAGTGTATTGATATTTACTCCCCCTTTAAGTGCAGCAGGTGGGGTTGGACCTGACCACCCACAACAAAAAAGACAAGGATAGAAGAGAGATGCACTGGCAGAGGGTAGAGAGGTCTATTGAAAACTGTCCCCACGCTTTTCGCACCTTGGCCAGCGTATTTGTAGAAAAAATCTCAGAAAGCACAACAGGGCTAATCCTGCATGAACAAAGGGTGCACGCAGCTCAGTTAAAATATCAGGCGAGGTGTGGCTGAGGTTCGATGGAGGCTTTTGGAATAAGATGCGAACATGGCCTAACATTGAGCTGATCAGCAGGACGTGGAAGGGTTAACCAATCACATGGTGGCAGCCAGAGAAGGCGTAGGAAAACTAGAGCATAATTTTTACCCATCCTCTGGGGGGGGAAGGCAAACAAGATGGGCACACCCAAGGAGGCATGGTGAGACACCAGCCAGGGGGCAAATCTGGCAAGACCAGTTCCACAATCCGCTGGAAGTATGATAAAAAAAAATGTAAATGGGGACAGGCCAGCAGATTTAAGCATAATTGCAGCAACTGCAGGGGGGCACATCCAGCAGCTGACCGTCTGAAAGGTAGAGGACCAGGTGATGACAAGGAGATCAGCAACAGGAAGTAGGTCAGGCAGGTGGGGGGGCTGAGGGAGAAACGGCCTTAAGGGACACCAAACCTCTTTCCACTCCCATACAGATAACCCATTGGCTGCAGTTGCTCAGCACCTACCCTGGAAAAAAAGAGGGGGGGCTGCTGATTGAAGGTTTCTCTGCAGGATTCCCCATTCCTTACAAAGGCCCACAGGGTCACTGCATGTCCAGAAACTTGAAATCAGTCACAGACAACCTGCAACTGGCAAGGCAGAAAGTTGTGAAAGAATTGTTAGGGTAGCAGGCCCGTTCCCAGCCCCCCCTTTAGAACACTTCATAGTATCCCCCTGGAGCAGTGCCAAAGAAGGAGACAGGGAAGTTTAGGCTAATCCACCACTTGTCCTATCTAGTGGGTGGGTCGGTGAATGATAGTTTGGACCCCAGCAGTTGCTTTGTGCTCTCTGTCACAGTAGATGGTGTGGTGGACCAGATCAAAGCGTTAGGAAAGAGTGCATGGTTGGCAAAGACTGACATTGAAATCGTTTCTCGTCTCCTTCCGGTCCACCAAGACAACTATCAGCTATGGGGTTTTCATCTGGACAACCACTTCTAAATGACAAATGCCTACCAATGGGGTGCGCCATATTGTGTGCCTAATTTGAAGCATTCAGCTCCTTCCTAGAATGGGAGCTCATTAGGAGATGCCCAAAGGGGGAATGCAACCATTATCTGGACAACTTTCTCTTTATAGGCAAGGAGGGCACCAATGAGTGTGAGGCACTTTTGCAGACCTTTGAAGCATTAGCTTCAACCCCTGACCATGGAACTTCAAACCCCGAAACTGACACCTCAGACATCCCCCCGCTCAAGACCTCTACAACAACCTTGCCACCTCTTTTAACTGAAAATTCCAGGACATATTTGAAGGATTCAAGAGCCAAAGCCCGCCTCCACTGCCCACCAGCACACCAGAGACCCCATGCCGCATCAGACCCTGAACCATTGGGCCCCTATCTCTACATAAGTCACCCGGAAACACATGAAGTCCATCCACTCAGGGGCACCCTCAGACCCGTGCCCGCATCACATTTTCAACTTTGCCAGTGCCACCATCGCACCAGAGCTTTGCTGAACTATCAATCTCTCCATCGAAACAGCCACCTTCACATCCGACTGGAAGCATGTAGAGATTAACTCACTCCTAAAGAAACCCTCCACCAACCCAAGGGATTTAAAGAATTACAGACCCATCTCTCTGCTCACCTTCCGAGCTAACGTAACTGAACAGGCCATCAACATGCAACTCACTAAGGCCCATATTTATACTTTTTTTACCGCCGCATTTGCGCCATTTTTTGGCACAAAAGAAGTGCAAACTTACAAAATACAATTGTATTTTGTACGTTAGCGCCGCTTTCGCATCAAAAAGCGGCGCAAATGCAGCGCTAAAAAAGTATAAATATGGGCCTAAGTTCCTCAAAGCTCGAGGTTGACAAATGCATCACCTAACTGCTATTGACGCACACCTATTGGCCTACCTCAATCACCGCCTGACCTTCTACACCCCCACCAGGCAGGTCCAATCCTCCCAACTCGCCCTTGCCACTATCCCCAGAATCAGGAAAAACACAGCTGGAGGCACATCCTTCTCTTATCTCGCAGACTGGACATGGAATGCGCTCCCACTCAACCTCAGACAGGCCACCTCGCTGAAGCAGTTCAGGAAGGATCTCAAGTCCTGGCTTTTCAAGTGAGCAGCACACCCACAACTGCGCCTTGAGACCCCACGGGTGATAAGTTGCGCTTTACAATTGATTGATTGATTGACTGATAGCGGAGGAGCTGAAAGTTCTGCTGGCAGGGGAAAAAAACAGAGAGCCCCGTGACATGCTTATCGTTCCTGGGCATAGAGCTGGACACCATGGAGGGAGTATGCATGCTGCCCCAGTCTAAGGTGGTGGAGTTAAGGTGAGACATCGAGGACATGCTCAGTAAAAAAAAAAAAAAAGTGACACTGGGCAAGCTACAGCAGCTCTTGGGGAGGCTCCACAAAGTGATCCCAGGTGGCAGTCCTTTTGCCAGAAGCTTGGCCTGGTTGACGAAGGGCCTCAATGAGAAGCACCACAGGGGTGCGCCTTACGCGAGGGGTCAGGGATGACCTGGAGCAGTGGCTAGGTTTCCTGGGCAGTTTCAGTGAGACACTAATATGAAGGGAACCCTGAGACTCCGCTAGACAACTCAAATTATTCACGAATATGGCAGGTGGTGAGGGTATTGAGGAAAACCTGGGATCAGCGTGGGCAGCAGCCAGATGGCTGGTTTCATGGCACCTGGGTTGAGTCACCAAGAACATCATGGTTTTGGAGCTTTTCCCTATAGTCGTGGCATTCACAGCATGGGGAGTCAAACTTGCAATCAAGCAGATCACACTATGGTCTAATAATTATGTGGTGGCGCTAAACCTTGGGACATCACAGTGCCCTATGGTAATTCAGCTCCTGCGCCACCTGACCGAATGTCAACTGAGTGGCAACATTGCAGTCAGAGCTAGACATATTCCTGAGTGTGAAAACTAAATGGCTGATGCACTGTCTAGTTTTCAGTGGAATAGATTCAGGGAGATGGCCCCTCGCGTGGATGCATGTATGACACCAAGACCTGGACAACTATGGGGCTCCTGCATCACTCTGACGAAGTTCATGGACAGCGCACTGGCCCCTAAGATGGCAGCAAGATACACTAAGTGCTGGAAGGTTTTCCAGAAGATCACCTGCATAACTGGACAGGGTGAGGTCACTTCTGAGGAGGTGCATCGGTTCATCCACTGGGCCTTCATGGGGGGCAAGAACAGGTCATGGGCGCAGGCTCACCTCAGCGCCCTTGTTCAACTCAGTTTCACATAATATGCAAAACTGTCCTCCGGAATGGATGGCACCAACTCTTTTGAGTGCAGGGCAGCCATGAAGGGATGGGCCAGACTGCAACCCAAGTGGCAGGACAAATGCTTACCCATTGACTTCTGGGTGTTAGGGGAACTCTTAGCGGTACTGACACACACTTGCAGGATGGAACACAAGTATGTGCTGTTCAAGGCAGCCTTCACTCTGGCATTCTTTGGGGCTTATAGGGTCAGTGAGCTTGTGGCCCCTTCCAAGTCCCACTCTGGCACAGCATGACTGCAAGAGCAGGATGTCATGATGGAGCACTGACATGTGACAATCTATCTGCGCAGGTTCAAGACAGATCAAGGGGGAAAGGGGAAGTACTCTTGCCTCAACTGATTGGACGATGACACACTGTGCCCTGTGTGCTGCATGCGGAAGTACATGAATCACAGCATACAAAAAGGCCTGACACTTTTCTGGCTTGAGGACGCCTCGTGCCTCAGCCGTTTTCAATTTACAGCGGTAATGAAGTTGGCCATTGTCAGAGCCAGGCTCCCCCAGATAGGTTTGGATTGCATTCTTTCTGCATTGGTGCAGCGGCGAAACGGGGGCTCAGCAGGGAGCAGATAAAATACATGAACCAGTGAGCATCAACTGCATTTAGAAGTTACATACGATCAGCAGGCCTCTGAGTCATAATCTCTCCCTGTATCTTATCTTTTTGCAATAGGTCCCCACAGCAACAGATGCAGTATTTGGATCATAGTCCACTCCTATGTCTCGTGGGCAAAACGTTGGACAAAGTGGAAGAACTACAGTGGACTGGGATTGTGGGGCGTGGCAATCTCCTGGCTAAGCGAGGAGGGAAGAGATGGGTGCAATTTCTCCCCTCCCTGCAGAATGCCCTGCAGCGCGTAGGTGGACCAGATGCTGTGGTAATCCACATGAGTGAATGATCTAACTTGCCTGGGCACGAGGGACCTGTTCGGAGCAATGGTGTCGGGTGGTGAGTCTGCTGTGCCCTGCAGACGTCTTGTGGTCAGAGATAATAGCAAGATGAGAGTGGAAGGGGGCAAAGGATCATGGGGGAGTAGAACAACCCAGGAAGACTCTAAATATTTCCATGGGTTACGTCTGTAGAGCCAACTCCTGGGGTTTCATTAGGCATGGGTTTATTAACCTGAGGGTGCCAGGTTTTTAGGAGTCAGACGGCATCCACCTGACAGGGGTGGCATGGATATGTTCTTGCTTAACACAGTTGGTGCTCTGGAGCAGCTAGATTTCCAGTAGATTATATAGAAAAGGGAGGGAGCTGCCTCTGGTCATGTAACGACATGCATCGTGGCGGAGAGAGCTCAGCCAGATGAACAGCACATCTGCTGAAAGAACAAGAGCTGCTCAGGTACTGAACACAAGGGAGCAGACAGAGAATAACAAGGGTGAGCAGTTGGCGGACACGTCACTTGCGGCCTGGGCGAGGCCAAGGGGCCACCCACTGCAATTGATAGCAAGGGAAGCCTAGCTGCATTAGCACTGACCAACGGCCCTCAAGAGGAAAGGCTGTGCTGGGACACTGGTGACTAGCAACAGAACCACGAATAAACTGAAAGGACAGGAGAATCCATTATCATTATGTTCTACTGATCTGAAAACCTGCATGAGATGTTTTTGTGTCTATGATGTACACTGAATAGGCTGCAGCTGTTTGATTCCCAGCATAGTCCACCCTTGTTTTGTTGGTGGGACAAGAAGCGGTAGCATGGGGGTGAGTAGAACCAAGAACAGCTGGAGAGGTATCTGGTCTCTAGCCTGTCTAGGAGGGGTTATGGGGCTGCAGAAAAAGACAGGAAGTTAAACATCATCCTCACCAGCTGCCACCTCGGTTACGCCAAAAGGGTAAGTGGTCAGAGAATAGCTAAATTGGTGAGCGCCAGAGGCCATGTAACAGCATTAGTGCAAGTATAATTGGGAGCGGAACGTACGATTAATCTGGGTCGGATTCCCAGTGAGTCCAGCAGGGTAGGGCGTGTTGTTTGACTGATCAAAGTTATGGGAGAAGAGCATCATTTTTCACCTGGGCCTGGCCCACAAGATAGATAGTGGCTTCCTGCCTCCTGAGCCAGGCTCCCTCGGATTCTGCCTATTGAGCAAACTAGGCAGTGCCATGTTAGCATGACGAGGGGAGAGGGATAGGCGATTTCCATGCACTGGTAAGGGAGCGGAGTACCAGCACCAAGACCAGGTCAGGAAATTGAGAGGATGCCTTTGATTTTTTTGGATCAAGGAAAGAGACCCAGGGTGAAGTCCTCCCACCTATGTAAGTTCTGCACCCCGGCCAATTGCAAAACATTCTCCTTTGTTTAGAGGTCATTCTTCTTCTTATACCTTGAGTATCTCCCTGGATACCACTGTTAATGATTGATGTGATGCAGCAGATGTCATTCTAAGTGATTCAGGGGGCACTCTATAGTAATACATGTATGCATTCTACATCCTTGCTGCATTAAATAAACGGCATTGGACTTTGTGTGCTGTTAGCACTTGCTCCGATAACGGTAGCAGTACTTTAAGAGCCCTGTACACAGCAACGTGAAACGAGTTCGCTAAACAGGTGACTGACTTCGAAAATGTGCTTTACATAGAGTTCTTTGCCGTAGTGTGTTTCTTCAGAAGGCACAAGTCTCAGACAATCTCATATCCTGGCATCAGGTAAAAGTTCGAGTTTGTGAGTTCGTCCATTCTATTGAGGGATTCCCGACCTGCCTGGTAGGAATCGCTGTGCTATGTAGGAAGCTGTGGAGCTGGTGCTTCCCTTCACTGCACTGCGGGTTTGATGATCTGGAATATGTTTAGAGCACCGCTCTAAAAGCAGTTTTTTGTCATGAAAAAATAAACTTCGGGAGTGGTTTCTGTTCTTAAAGCAAAAATAAAATGGCCCGGACCCAGGCCTTTCTGCATTTTACTGTCTATGTCCCCTATGTAGAGCATTGCAGACATGGGTAGAAAAAATGATTGGCGATGAACACCCCCACCCAAATTGGACAGACAGTTACTGTAACCTAGTAGCACTCTCACAACACAAAGGCCAGCTCAGAGATTTCTGAGGGCGGGGCCAGCTGAGGCTCTGTAGCCTTTAACCCAGTGCATATTCCCTGACTCTACCTAGAGTTGGGAACTGTGAGTTACGATAGGCGGGGGGCACCTCTGATGTACACCAGTCCTCTTGATCTGCCGAACTTTTAATGACCCTACATGCATCATGCAAGTTTGGCATCATTTATAGCCTCTCAAGAGTTGAACTGACGTTCCAGGCCTTGCAGTCTTCCATTATTAATGCCATGGTTTGTGTATTGCTAAAACCATACTGTAGACGGGTCTCGGAGACCGCGTCTCTGCTACCTCGGATCCGCCATCATTCCGCCGGCAGCATCGATACGACGCTGAGCTTCCCTGGCAACGAGGGGACGCCGCGCCGCGGCAGCAGCGTCAACTTTCTGGTTCGGGAGGTTGAAAAGACGACGGACAACGAGTCTAACGAACGGGACGCCACAGAGAGGACGCCGATCGTAGGAGAAGTCGCACAGGAGATGGAACCCCCGAAGACGCAGGACCCCTTCAACAGAGCGGGTGACCAGACGTTGGAGACTGGAAAGACACAGAAGACGCGAGATTCCCGCCACGACCCCGGAGGGTCGTGGCTTTGGAAGGTACGGTCCCTCCTAGGGACGAGAGGGTCACGGGGATCGGAGGGCACTGGGGAAGGGAACCAGGGAGGTGGGAGAAAAGGGAAAGAGGGTCACTGAGTCACAAAGGGAAAGGAGGGAAGAGATTAAGGAATTGTACAGTCACCAAAAGAACCCCAACCTTTCCACTGTGACACATCCCCACCGACCCACCCTGCTTGCTCCCTTTTTCCCCATTTTTGAGCACAATAATCACTCCCCGATCCTACGGAAGGACTTACCCGTTTCTTTCTTTCCTCCATGCTCCCGGAATCCGAGTGTGAAGTCCGCTTTCCCACCATCAGGACAGACCGGCGAAAGAACCTAAGGAAGAAAGAAGAATGTAATTAGAACCAATACAAGGAAGAACCAAATAGACCTAGAAAAGTATAAATACCGAACAAAGTGAATTTTTCTGTGAAAATACAACAGAGAATAAAACGTACAGTATAAGACCCCTATACTATTGCTCTGAATCAGTTTCTATATACGCTCGTGTACATTAGCCTACCACAGTGGTGTCAGAAGTGGGATTGCGGTTCCCTGGATAGGCTAACGAGCGGTATTCATCATGAGCGAATCTCCAACACTTGAGGACATGATTAAACAACTCGCAGAAGGACAAAGACATCTGCAGTTGGTGTGGGAAGCACATCAGAGAGAGGCTAAGGAGGACAGGGAAGCTTTACAATCGGCCCTAAAGAGTCAGGCTACGATTTTAGCCAGTAATCAATTGGTACATGAAACCGCATTACAAAAGTTGACCGATACAATAGCGGCCAGTAAAGTACATCCAAACGTCCCTAGCTCGGTCCTACAAAAATATCAGGAAGGCGAGGACCCAGACTCTTTTTTTCACCAACTTTGAGCAGGTAGCTTCATCCGCTCAATGGCCTGAGGACCGATGGGGTCAGTATGTGGCACCCCTACTTACTGGGTTCCTACACACAGCCTATCAATCCGCCAATCCAGACGGTACTACCCCTTTTAAAGATATAAAAAAAAGTATTTTTGCACGAGTAGGCCATGATACGGAATACTATCGGTTAAAGTTTCGGAAAATAAAGTGGAGTACGAACGAAGACCCTCGCTCCTTCTACTTCCGGGTGAAGGACTTGGCTTTGAAATGGCTGGGTCCCATAGGGACCACCCGGGAGGATGTCATTAAGACTATTATCTTGGAACAATATTTGGATTCCTTACCACCTAGTACTAAGAACTGGATTCGGCAACACACTGAGGTTGCTATCGACCTAGCCTGCGCTTATCATCGCTCCACAGAAATCAAACCCTTATCACCAAGGCCCTTCCAAAAGAACCCCACACCTCCCCCAAAACCCGTGCCCAGATACCTTCCGGAAGAAGCTCGGTTCCCTAAACCAGTGGAACATCACCCTATGCAGTCCCCACAATGTTTCCACTGCGGAGAATGGGGTCATATTGCAAGGATATGTCCTAGGAAGCCAGAAGGCCCAGAACCCATGGAAATCGGGGTCACTCGTCGTAGGGTTCTCTGTACGGGGAAGGGGAATGAGAAGTTTAAATACGTTATTAAGATAAATGGACAGGCCATCTCTGCATTAATCGACTCAGGATGTAGCCAATCAGTAATCCGGAAAGACCTAATCAAACTTAATACCCTAGCCACAGATCAGTGGGTCTCTATCTGTTGTATACATGGAGTCAAAGGAAATTATCCCCTTTCAGTGGTCACAGTGGAATGGGGCCCCTTTCAAGATCTGGTCCCAATAGGGGTTATGGATCGCCTAATCGAAGATTGCATTATAGGAACTGACTATGTCCGATTCTACAATCTGCTAGACCAGACACGCGTCCATAACATACTCCCAGACTGGTGGACCGAAGCCCCTTTCTCCAATGCCACCATTGAAGGCCCTCCAAACCGGAAGAAACTCACTCGAACAGAGAAAAGACGCGAGAAGGCTCGATATCACGAAACCCGAGGGACTAAGGGGGACCCTAAGATAGTGGCAGAAATTAGCAGCACGCCCATGTCCTTTCGGACCAGTCAGAGAGAAGACCTACCCTTTCACACGCATGGAACTCGGCCAAAACAGAGATCACCAATGAGGTGGGTCCTTATTTTCTTGTCAAGAAAAACCTCCTTTATCGCATAACCACGACTGTCACGGGAGAAACTAAGCAGCAGTTAGTAGTCCCGGAACCATATAGAGCCCAAGTATTATTTCTGGCCCATAACCAACCCGGGGGAGGCCATTATGGCCGGGAAAAAACTGAAGAATATCTCATGCGTAGATTTTATTGGCCCGGGGTCTATGCCCAGATAAGAAGATATTGCTCCCAATGTCCTAGATGCCAGTTAACTGAACCAGGTATGCCCCGAAAAGCACCTCTATACCCGTTACCCATCATTGATATCCCTTTTAGCAGGGTGGGTATGGACCTAGTTGGTCCTTTGCTTCCCTCCTCTAAAGGACACACCTACATTCTAGTTATAGTAGACTATGCGACTAGATACCCCGAAGCCATTCCCTTGTCCAGTATGACAACAAAAACAGTAGCACATGCCATGATAACAGTTTTCTCTCGAACAGGTTTCCTCCAGGAAATCCTGACAGATCAAGGTACGCCCTTTATGTCAAAACTCATGAAACAAATATGTCAGATTTTAGGAATCACCCAGCTAAAGACTTCGGTCTACCACCCCCAGACAGACGGGTTGGTAGAACGATATAATCGTACTATCAAGACATTGTTGCGGAAAACTATAGACGAGTCCGGTCGCGACTGGGATCAGAAACTTCCCTTGGTCCTGTATGCTATACGAACACACGAACAGTCCTCTACGGGACACAGCCCGTTTGAACTATTATTCGGGAGACAACCGCGTTGTCTCTTAGACATGGCCGCTGAGACATGGGAGGAGGAACAGGAGGAAGGGAAACCCCTGCTTGAATATGTCCACCAATTAAAAAGTCAATTACAAAACCTGTGGGAAGATGTCCATAAACATTTAGCGACGGCCCAAACCCAACAAAAAACTTACTATGACAAGGGAAGCAAATTACGCTCTTTCCTCCCAAATGATCAGGTCCTCATAATGCGGCCCACGTCTGACCATAAACTAATCGCTAAGTGGCAAGGCCCCTATAGGGTAGTAAGAGCAGTCTCTCCGGTTGCCTACCTCGTAGAGGTAAATACCCACCCGAGGAAAACCCAGATTTACCATATAAATTTACTAAAACAATGGAAATCTACAGAAGAGGCAGGGGGACAAACAGCCACTGGTTGTTTTGTCTCACCATGCAAAGAACTTGAAATAGACCTGTACCCACTAAGAACAACAAATCCCGATGAAAAACCCGGTATTAATAGGACCCTCACCGACACTGAGAAAAATCAATTATATTCACTTATAGAACAACATCCCCATTTCTTTTCAGAAAAACCGGGTAAAACTACGCTGATCCACCACAATATTAAAACCCCTATGGGACACATAGTACGTCTTCGTCCTTATCGCATACCTGAAGCACAGAAGCCCATAATCGAAGACAAAGTCAAAAAAATGTTAGCACTAGGTGTCATTGAGCCCTTTACCAGTCCTTGGAATTCCCCTGTAGTATTGGTCCCAAAACCTGACGGGTCAATTAGATTTTGTATCGATTTTCGCAAACTTAATGATATCTCTTTATTCGATACATACCCTATCCCCAGAGTCGACGACATCTTGGAAAAATTAGGGAAGGCCCGATACTTATCCACCCTTGACTTGACAAAGGGGTATTGGCAGATTCCCCTTAACCCGGACGCTAAGGAAAAAACAGCCTTCTCAACCTCGTCCGGTCTCTATCAATTCACAGTTTTACCTTTTGGTCTTCACGGCGCCCCCGCGACATTTCAGCGCCTGATGGATCAAATCTTAAAACCATATCAGACCTTTACCGCAGCATACCTAGATGACATTGTTATCTTTAGTGAGACCTGGCACGATCACTTACACCATCTTCATGAGATCTTTTCTGCGTTAACAGAGGCCGGATTAACAGCCAACCCTAAGAAGTGTATATTAGGGAACACTGAAATCTCATACCTCGGGTACATAATAGGGAACGGCACTCTTCAACCACAGAAAACTAAAGTTGAGGCTATACTCCAAGCAGCTAAACCCAAAACGAAGAAGGATTTACGATCATTCCTAGGCTTAGTGGGGTACTATCGACGATTCATCCCCAATTATTCGACCATTGCAGCTCCTCTAACTGACCTATTGACTAAACAAAACCCCACGAAACTCGCACAATTCACCGAAACCCAAAACTGTAGTTTTGAATGGTTGAAACAATCCCTTACCACGGACCCAATATTAAAATGTCCTGATTTTTCTAAAACCTTCCACCTGTATACTGATGCCTCAGACGTTGGTCTTGGGGCTGTACTCACTCAGCCCGATGATGTGGGGTTCGACCACCCTGTGGTCTTTATAAGTAGAAAACTGTTTCCTAGGGAGACCCACTACCCTACTATTGAAAAAGAATGTCTCGCCATTAAATGGGCGATTGAATCCCTGCAATATTATCTTTTGGGTAGATCCTTTGTCCTCTATACCGACCATGCCCCTCTCACGTGGCTTGCCTCCCACAAAGACTCTAGCTCTCGAATATTGCGATGGTTCCTAGAACTTCAACCATTTACGTTCCAGGTACGCCACTTTCCTGGCTCCCAACAGGGTCCCGCCGACTACCTCTCACGGTTTCCTCCCTCTTCCTCCTCGGTACTCGAGCAGTCCCGATCATGGGAAGGGGACTGTAGACGGGTCTCGGAGACCGCGTCTCTGCTACCTCGGATCCGCCATCATTCCGCCGGCTGCATCGATACGACGCTGCGCTTCCCTGGCAACGAGGGGACGCCACGCCGCGGCAGCAGCGTCAACTTCCTGGTTCGGGAGGTTGAAAAGATGACGGACAACGAGTCTAACGAACGGGACGCCACAGAGAGGACGCCGATCGTAGGAGAAGTCGCACAGGAGACGGAACCCCCGAAGACGCAGGACCCCTTCAACAGAGCGGGTGACCAGATGTTGGAGACTGGAAAGACACAGACGACGCGAGATTCCCGCCACGACCCCGGAGGGTCGTGGCTTTGGAAGGTACGGTCCCTCCTAGGGACGAGAAGGTCACGGGGAACGGAGGGCACTGGGGAAGTGAACCAGGGAGGTGGGAGAAAAGGGAAAGAGGGTCACTGAGTCACAAAGGGAAAGGAGGGAAGAGATTAAGGAATTGTACAGTCACCAAAAGAACCCCAACCTTTCCACTGTGACACATCCCCACCGACCCACCCTGCTTGCTCCCTTTTTCCCCATTTTTGAGCACAATAATCACTCCCCGATCCTACAGAAGGACTTACCCGTTTCTTTCTTTCCTCCATGCTCCCGGAATCCGAGTGTGAAGTCCGCTTTCCCACCATCAGGACAGACCGGCGAAAGAACCTAAGGAAGAATGAAGAATGTAATTCGAACCAATACCAGGAAGAACCAAATAGACCTAGAAAAGTATAAATACCGAACAAAGTGAATTTTTCTGTGAAAATACAACAGCGAATAAAACTTACAGTATAAGACCCCTATACTATTGCTCTGAATCAGTTTCTATATACGCTCGTGTACATTAGCCTACCACACATACTTCAAGGAAAGCATTGCTAACAGGGTGTTAAATGGGTATTGTAGTTCAAAGCTTGTAGTTCATGTATAGAACTGTATGTATGTCATTTAGACGTCATAAGTAGAATTCTAGAATGGGGGATGGACTTGGGACAGTTGGAAGCCTGATGTGCTACCTTGCAGCTGTGGATAAATCTCCCATTTGGATATAACTTGAAGACTCCTGCTTCCTTCGTTGTGTAAGCTTACAACACAGACAGACAAAGGGAATGCACATAAAGAAAGATTTGTAATGGTGGTAGAACATGATGAGGCAGCCACCAACATTTAGGTCAGCATTTCCTGGACTGCTGGTCACAACCCACTGATGGGTAGTGAGCTAATGTTTAGTGGGTCTTGAAAGTCCAAGCAATAAGTAAATAAATTAGACCTGACAGCTTTAGGGTGGTCTTCTGCCAACGTTTTACCTGCCTCCCTTCATTTTTCTGATCTCAATTTTGCTAATTTTAGGACTCTGCACACTTTACCACTGCTGACCAGTGTTAAAGTGCTTGTGCTCTTTACCCTAAACGTGGTAACATTGGACCCTACCCAAACGCATATTTAATTTACCTATAGGTCTCTAGTAAAGTGCACTATGGCCCTCATTATGACATTGGCGGTGGCTGTAAAAGTGGCATTAATACTGCAAACAGCCTGGTGGTATTACTGCCAAATTATAAGCATGGCGGTGATACCTCCCATAGACAGGCAATGTAATACACAAACCACCAGGGTGTGAGCACCACTGACCACGGCGGTAGCCATCAACAGCCAGGTGGAAGCCAAGGTAACGTCCACCATATTATGACATAGCAAACCGCCAGGATTTACAGGGCGGTACCAATGCCATCAAAAGCCTGGCAGAAACACTGCACACAAGAGGAAACACTCACCTTCAGGGACACGGAGGAGATCGCTGCTGCCATGGAACCAGAACTTCAAGTCTTCCCGATGCTCTTCTACTCCATGGCCCTCCTGGAACACCAACGCCGACAAAGACGACGCCAGTGAGTACAACCGCTTAGCACACAAGGGAAGGAGGGAGGAAAAGGAGAGTGATGCACAACACACACCATTCACACACACCATACACAGAACCAGCTGCAGAGTAAAACCAATGTCACAGGACCCACGTCTAATTAAAACAAGGACCACATTGAGATTTAGCGAACACTGTCATTTTACGCCAACAGCCACTATATTGTCCATTCGAAACCAAATGCAGGCGACAATGTCCAGAAAGGGCCAGTGGCCAGTCCAAAGTACAAAAGGCCCACATGGCCACAGTCCAAGGCCCAACTTGACTCCTGTCACAATCCGGAATCCACCATACAGGGGCAACATGTTGGAAATGGGCAGCCACCTCGCGCTGAGAATTCCAATCATTGGAATGGACAGCTGAGGGTTCTTTAATGACAGTTACCTGGAGGCTGGCAAGGGACTGGAGGCTGGCAAAGGGAGGCTCCGTGTTTCTTGTGTTCTACCAGCAAATAAAGTACAAGTTTAACCTCCATCCTTGTGTGTGGTGTTGTGCAGAATCCCGATTTCAACACTGGCGACGAGTGCCAGCCGAAAAAAGGAACACAGGTCAGAAGAGCGACGAACCCATATAACGTGCAATAAGAAATTCGCTGAATTCAATGAAGAGGTACAGAATTGCCACAGATTTCTATTTTTCTATGAAACCGTCATTAGACTGATACCAGTCGAGTAATTTGAATGACTCTTAACACGTGGGTACTTATGGTGCACGAGCCGCTGTGTCTTCGGTCAACAAGAGTGTGTGAATCACAAGATCTACGTAAGCGCGTATCATTCTAATAAGCCCAGTAACCATAGAAACCGACGTCCAGTGACGCCTATGCAGCCATTTTGGCAAATTGGGAACTACGCTAGAAACGAAGTCAGCAATGAAAATGACAGTATTTTCAAGGATACTAGTCAGCGACAGGCACGCTTACGAATAGAGTGCTTGTCAACAAGAGTATGTGAATGAGGAGATCTATGCAAGCACGTAGCATCCAACAGAGCCCAGTAACCATAGAAACAAATGTTCAGAGACTCCAAGGCGGCCATTTTGGCAAATTGGGAATGATGCTAGAAACCGAGCTGACATTGAAACTGACAAGATTTTCAAGGATATTAGTCAGCTACAGGTACGCTTACGAATAGTGTGCTTATATACCGGTGACAAGTGGATTCTAATTGACAGTGCACATAATCAACGTAAAAAAAAAAAGAAGTTTTTTTTCTAGTTTTGTTTTTTAAAATTGAAAAAAACAAACAAACAAATAAAATAAAGAAAGGGTGTGGTATGGCGAACAATAACCAGGGAATAGTGCCATCACCTTAATTTCTTGCTCAACCAAGCAACCCACTTGTTCCATAGGAAGAGTGGGTGGACATATTTGAAAACTACTTGGCAGCTTTAGATGGTCGAGATTTGAGGCCAGCAAGGAAAAAAGCAATTCTTATCAGCACCTTGGGACAGGAAGGACAACGGATATTCAAATATTTGCCACTGGCGCTAGACCAGGATGGGCAAAAAATTACAGATGTTTACAAAGAAGCTATGAAAAGACTGGAAGGAAGGTTTGCAAAAGAAGTTAACATGGTGATGGCAAGGCACAAGTTCTACACCCAACCACAAAGAATGGGTGAAAGTATAGGTGAATTTGTTTCAAGATTAAGGGAGTTGTCAATTAAATGCAAATTTGGAGCTATGGCTGATGAACTAATACGTGACCAATTGATTGGACAGTGTTGAAGCAAAAAAAATGCAAGAAAGACTATGGGTGGCAAACAATCCCACGTTAAAAGATGCAATCGAAATAGCAAAGATAGTGGATCAGTATGAATATTGCATGAAGGAAATGGAAAAAAAAGATAGAGGAACTGATGTTAATAACATATGTAAAGAGAGTAATGATGTGCTGGCAAGTACCAAGGGTATATGTAAAAGCCACAACAAGAATACATATGGCAATTCTAGCAAGTCTTCTAATAAGGTGTGCACTAGGTGTGGAAGTTTCACATTTCAGACTCAAAAACGTGTTTTGCTGTAGGTAAAGAATGCATGAAAAATGGGAGAAAGGGGCATTTTGCACATATGTGCAAAACCGGATCCAAGTCTAGAATAGGTGCTGTTAATGAAGAATGATTGTCATTAGAAGAAGGAACTGAAAGAGTCTTGTTGGTAAATGATGAGGTTGAAGGAAATAACTATTTAGTCAGGCCACCCAGACCAACGCATGCTTTATGGTGAGGGGGAGGAGTGTTCAGTTAATGGTAGATTCAAGATCATTGCATACCATTATACCTAAGGAGATGTTCACAAAAGAATGGCCTAACATACGCCTTCCACCTAAAAACATTAACCCTGGTGGTTACCAGGGAGAAAAGATAGATATAATCAGTTACATGCTAGCAAAGATTGAATTTGGGAAGAGACAGGTGGAAGGAAAGGTCTATGTAGCAACTAATGGACCACCAATTTATGCTAGCAAAGATTGAATTTGGGAAGAGACAGGTGGAAGGAAAGGTTTATTTAGCAACTAATGGACCACCAATTTTGGGTTGGCATCACCAATACGATTTACACATCAAGAGGGATCCAAGAGCACACAATCAGGCTATGGTAGTATAAGGCATTTCCCTTGGGGAAATTTGGAGGAATATAAGGAAGTTTTTAATGATAGATTAGGGGAACCCAAGGGATATTTACACAAAATTGAAGTAAGAAAGGATGCAGTTCCAATCCAGCACAAGTTGAGGAGGGTACCCATCTCTGCTCGGGAGGAAGTACAAAAAATGATCAGCAGTTTGGTACAAGAAAGTGTTATTGAACAGATTGAGACATCAAGCTGGATCTCCCCAGTCACAAAAATCAGATGGTAGTTTGAGACTTTGTTTTGACCTTCGTTCACTTAACCAAAACTATTGTAGTGGACAACTACCCATTACCCATTATCAATGAGTTCATCTTATTGTTGCAAGGGGGAAAATATTTTTACAAATTAGATCTTAGGAGTGCTTATCACCAAATTAAATTGCACAATGACTCCAAACAACTCACAGCGTTCATTACAATGGAAGGGATCTTTCAGTTCACCAGGATGCCGTTTGGTCTCACTTCCACTGCGGGGGTGTTTCAGAGAATGATGGGTGATGTATTTAAAGGTATAAATAATGTTATTTATTTTCAGGATGACATCCTGGTTTTTGGTGACACAATAGAGAACCATAACAGCACCTTAAAATGTCTACTAGATAAAGTCAAGAAGGCAGGCCTTACATTAAAGAGAGAAAAATGAAAATTTTTGGTTAAAGAAATTGAGTATTTAGGTTATACTTTATCAGAACAAGGGGTGAAGCCAAAAAACTTTTGCTGGAAGCAATCAGAGCGGCCCCTACCTCCAAAGATAAAGATCACTTCAGATCATTTCTGGGACTTATTGAATACTATTCAAAGTTTATTAGGAACTTTGCAGAAAAAACAGAAAGTTTAAGGAAACTTTTGTGCTAAGGACAGAAATTTCTATGGGGAGAAGAACAAAGGATTGCCTTCCAGGAAGTCAAAGAGGATATTTGTGGAGCACAAGTATTGGTGCCATTCAATGTGAATTCTAAAACGATCGTAACTGTTGACGCAAGTGCTATTGGTTTGGGGGCAATTTTGTCACAAGTACATGGTGGGAAGGAGGAATCAGTAGCATTTGCTTCACGATCAATGACCAAGACGGAAAGGAATTACTCCATAATTGAAAGAGAGACTCTTGCTGGCACGTGGGCCATTGAATATTTTAGGACATATGTGTGGGGTCGGAGAGTAACACTTTGCACGGACCACAAACCATTGTTAAGGGTGCTATTACTGGGAAGTCCTGGCAAAGTGTCTGCACGGTTGGCTAGACTAGCAGCACGTTTGCAGGAATACCAATTTACAATTGAATACGTTCCAGGGTGGCGCAATGTTCAGGCAGACTGTTTATCCCGTCTACCGCAAGATTGCCAGGTAGTAGACAAAGAACATGTGCAGGAATGTGAAAAAGAAGGCACTGTCGCTAGTGTTGATGATGTAATTGAGTGTACTCAGGGTATAGTTTCACAAGAAGAATGGTGCAGGAGTATGGAAAATGATGCTGTCATGAATGCTGTGGCTAAAATGATAAAGTGGGGGGGAAGAGAAAGTACAGTGAGTGTTCAGGTTCGACCATTTCTAAAGGTGTTGGAGGAATTGTCTTTGATTACTAATAATATTGTCGTGAGAGGGGACAGATTTGTTCCACCTGAGGGGATAAGACGTAAGTTGTTTTTATTGGCTCATGAAGGACATTTAGGCCAAACGCTAACCAAAAGAAGATTGAAGGAAAACGTTTGGTGGCCGGGTATAGATGGTGATGTGGACAGTTGGGTTGAAAGATGCATAGATTGCAGAGAAAGTGAAAAAAGATTAAAGTGGGAAAACAAAACGTAATGGGAGTGATACCAGACCCTGGAAAGGCTTGGCATACTGTATGCATGGATTTTATAGGTCCATTAAGTGGAGTAGCATCTCATTTGAAATGTGCACTAGTAATGGTAGATGTCCACTCAAAATAATTGGTTGTGAAATTCTTGAGGGAGATCACTACTAGAAAACACTATTAATACTATACAAGAAATATTTCAGGAGAAAGGATGTCCTGTGAAATTGATTACAGATAACGGGACACAGTTGACTTCAATTGATATGGAAAGGTTCCTAAAGTCATGTGGGATATGTCGTTATTGCACCTCTTTTTATAATCCCCAGGTGAATGGAATAGTTGAAAGATGTAATCTTATGGTAAAGGGTATCATTCAGATTGCTGTGACAGGTGGGAAAGATGTGCATACTATGGTAAATGACTTAGGGGGTCATTCCGACCCTGGCGGTAGACTACCGCCAGGGCCGGGGACCGCGGATGCACCGCCAACAGGCTGGCGGTGCATCCATGGGCATTCTGACCGCGGCGGTACAGCCGCGGTCAGAAACGGGAAACCGGCGGTGTCCCGCCGGTTTCCCGCCGCCCTAGGGAATCCTCCATGGCGGCGCTGCAGGCAGCGCCGCCATGGAGATTCCGAGCCCCTTACCGCCAGCCTGGTTCTGGCGGTTTTGACCACCAGAACCTGGCTGGCGGTAACAGGTGTCGTGGGGCCCCTGGGGGCCCCTACAGTGCTCATGCCAATGGCATGGGCACTGCAGGGGCCCCCTAACAGGGCCCCACCAAGATTTTCAGTGTCTGCCAAGCAGACACTGAAAATCGCGACGGGTGCAACTGCACCCGTCGCGCCCCTTCCACTCCGCCGGCTCCATTCGGAGCAGGCATCCTCATGGAAGGGGGTATCCCGCTGGGCTGGCGGGCGGCCTTCTGGCGGTCGCCCGCCAGCCCAGCGGGAAACTCAGAATTACCGCAGCGGTCTTTTGACCGCGCAGCGGTATTCTGACGGCGGGACTTTGGCGGGCGGCAAAGTCAGAATGACCCCCTTAGTGTGGGCTTATTGCACCACTAAAAATGGGGTAATTGAAAAGATACCTTTTGAGGTAATGAGAGGAAGGAGGGCAGGCACGAAGATAACCCTGCTTGGATGTCTGCATTATTGAACGGGGAAGTTGCAGATGTTAGAGGAGGTGAGGTGGGCATACCCAAACTAAATTTGGAAAAAAACACAGAAAAGGGAGATTTGGTGAAAAAGATATCTGGGCGCGCGGAAAGTGGTGTTATGAAATTCCGGGGTCCGTTCAAAGTCAAGGAAGTGCATGAGCTTCATGTTGTGTTGCAGAACGATGAACAATGGAATAAAAGGAGAGTAGCTTTATACAGCAAGGGTAACTTGGGGGAGGAAAGGAGTAATGACTGTGAGAGGTGTAGCAGTTTCTTACTTATGAGTGATGATTAATTTTTAAGTGGTAATGACACAACAGGAGAGAATTGTAGTCAGGTACCGGGTGACAGTCATAGAATTCAAGGTGTCGAAAACTTCCAAAGTATTTACATGACTACGTTATGTAATTTAAATTCATAAGAGCATTGAGTATGTTGTAAACTTCTGTAGTATTTACACAACTATATTATGTGCTTGTAATTTTTAAGGGAAATAGGCAAGGTTGTTTATTTTTTTTCTTCTTTATTGTGTGTTTTTTTCTTATATATCTTTTATGTGTAAGATGTAGTTTATTTATATAAGGGGAATGGATGTGTTGTACTTGTGGAATTCTCAGTGTGTGACGCACTGAGAATTCCAATCGATTGGAATGGCCAATTGAGGGTTCTGTAATGACAGTTACCTGGAAGCTGGCAAGGGGCTGAAGGCTGGGAAAGGGGGGCTCTGTGTTTCCTGTCTTCTGCCAGCAAATAAAGCACAAATTTAAACTCCATCCTCGTGTGTGGTGGTGTGCAGAATCCCGATCTTAACACACCTCAGTTGAAGTAGGGAACATGCCCACTGGTTCTGGAGGGGGCTCCTTGCCCAATCGTCTCTGGTGGGGAGTCTAAGGCCACGGTCTCTGAAATGGGTAACATGCCCACTGGTTCTGGAGGGGGCTCCTTGCCCAATCATCTCTGGTGGGGAGTCTAAGGCCACAGTCTCTGAAGTGGGGAACATGCGCACGCATTCTGGAGGGGGCTCCTTGCCCAATTGTCTCTGGTGGGAAGTCTAAGACCACAGTCTCTGAAGTGGGGAACATGCCCACAGGATCGGGAAGAGGCTCCTTGCACAACAGTCCCTGGAGGGTGGCCTACATGCCCTCTGCTGGAGGTGAGGGCTGCTGTGCCTCTGCTGGAGAAGAGGGCTCCTTACCCACTGCTGTTAACATAATTGCACATTTTCATCACATAAAGCACTATCACTCAAGTTGTGTCCAAAGGTGTTTATTGTAGTGCAATTCATAAAAGGAATAGTGCAATGGAATGGGGTGATGGTAGAGGTAAGCCCAGGGTATTAGTCCAGGCTGTTTGTACCACAGGTCCAGCGTCCAAGGGGCCATAGGAA
Organism: Pleurodeles waltl; assembly: GCF_031143425.1. Lineage (NCBI taxonomy): Eukaryota > Metazoa > Chordata > Amphibia > Caudata > Salamandridae > Pleurodeles > Pleurodeles waltl. The sequence goes on from NC_090445.1 coordinate 169,545,942, forward strand.
GGGGAGCAACAGCAGTTCAAAGTGGACAAGGTGAGACAGTGGAACAGAAGGGGGACATTCAGGACGGTCTCGTTTCCTGGCGGTGGTCTTTGTCTTGGCAAGTGTCTGGCATCTGTCTGGGTTGCAGGGAACGTTTGCGGGGTGGTTCACCTTCTGATGGGGGAGGGGTGCTGGTGGCCTGTGGGTCCTGTGGCAGGGCCTCCTGTCCACTAGCTGCAGCAGATGTGATGGGCTGTTCAGTTGACTGGCTAGTGGAAGGGGCCCCCTGGTGTGCTGTATATTCCCTCATGATGTTGGCGATATCAGCCAGCAACCCTGCTATGGAGACTATGGTGGTGTTGAGGGCCTGCAAATCCTTCCTGATCTCCTGATGGTGTACCTCCTGCAGACACTGGTTCTCCTGCATGTTGTTAAGAATCTGGCCCATCTTGTCCTAGGATTGTTGGTAAGTCCCCAGGACATTAGTGAGTGCCTCCTGGACAGTCGGTTCCCTGGGACTGTCCTCCCCCTGTACTCTGAGTGTTGCTGTCCCATTGTGCATCTGTCCCCCGAACAGGTGTGCCCACTGCCACTGACCCCAGAACCCTGATTGTCTTGGCTGTGAGGTGTGGACTGGGGTCCCTGTACAGGTGGGCACACTGCTGATTGATGTGTCCTGGGGACTGAGGTGTGGGGACGTTGGGTGGGTGCTTTTGTGTTGGATACTGACGGGGAGGCTCTGTGGTGGACTGGGAGTGGGCTGAGGTGGCCGACTGACCAGTGGTCCCTGATGGTACCAGGTAGCTCATCCAGGTCCAGAGTTACTGTCATCACTGGGTGCATCTTCTGTTGGGGAACTGGATAGTCGTGGCACCTCCTCGCCACTGGGATTGGCTGGGGCACCTGTGGGGATGTAAGTGATGTATTATGCTTCATGTCTGTGACATATTGTACATCCCTAGCTTCCCCTATATTGTTGCTGTTGTCCTGCCACCTTTGTTTGTGTATGGTGATGGATTGTGGGATTGTTAGTTCTCCATGCTGTGAATGCACTGGTGGTGTGTGTACATGCAGGGATGGGAGGGCTGAACATGCATTGGCATGACATGCAGGGCTTGGCATTGGGGTTGTCAAATGTGTAGGTGCACTGTGTGGGATGGAGTGGAGTGATGGGAGTCAGGGTGAGGGGGTGAGATGGCATGCAGGTATCGGGGTAATAGGTAGTAAATATTGACTCACCAATGTCCAGTCCTCCAGCTACTCCAGTGAGTCCCTCAGGATGCAGTATTGCCAAGACTTGCTCCTCCCATGCTGTCAGCTGAGGGGGAGGAGGTAGGGGTCCACCGCCAGTCCTCTGGATGATGAGCCGGTGCCTTGCTGCCATGGAACGTACCTTCCCCCGTAGGTCATTCCACCTCTTCCTGATGTTGTCCCTTGTTCTTGGATGCTGTCCCACGGTGCTCATCCTGTCCACAATTCTCCGCCATAGCGCCATCTTCCTGTCAATGGAGATTTGCTGTACCTGTGCTCCAAACAGCTGTGGCTCTAGCCCATTTCCTCCACCATGGTCCGCAACTCCTCATCTGTGAAACAGGGGTGCCTTTGTGGGGACATGGGTGTTGTGTGCTGTGTGTGGTGCAGTGGGTGGTGAATAATGTGGTGGGACGTGGGGTGCGTCACGGATGGATGGGTGTTTGTGGTGTGCGTAGTTGTTGCTGTGATGTGCATGGCTATCTCTTGGCTATTTTTCGTGTTTCTAAAGGGTTGTGGGTAATGTGGGTGTGTGTTTTATAGTGCTGTGGGTGTGGGGTGTGTATCAGTGTCAGGCGTGTGATTTTAGTTTTGGCCAATGTTGTGTTGTTTGGTATTTGGGTGGCCATTCTGACCGCGCCGGTGTGTACCGCCAATGGTTTACCGCCGTTGAATGTCCGCCGTGGTAATTCGTGGATCAAAATGTGGTGGGCGTAACGGTATAGGTGTTCGTACCGACACTTTTTAACACTAACCTTTGGTCTGGCGGATATGTGTTTGTGGCAGTATTCTGTCAGTTTTGTGTGTGTGTGTCATAATATGGTGAACGGATGTTCGCCTCCGCGACGTTATGTTGGTGGCCGTCACCGCAGTGGTAAGCAGGATTTACCGCCAATGTCGTAATGAGAGCCTATATATGCCTAGGGGCTTTAAATGGAATACTACTAGTGGGCCTGTAGCACTGATTGTGCCACCCACAAAAGTAGCCCCTTAATCATGTCTCAGTCCTGCCATTGCAAGGTCTATGTATGCAGGTTTACTGCCACCTCAGCTTGGCATTCAAACATCTCGGCCAAGCCCCAAACCCCCCTTTTATTACATAGACGTCACCCCTAAGGTAGGCCCTATGTGACCCAAAGGGCTGGGTCAGTGCATGTACAAGGTAGCTACTTCATGTTTCATATCTCTGGAATGGTAATGATAAACCCTCTTTACTGTTAAAGTCGGAATTAACATCATTAGTTTAGAAATTACACTTTTAGAAAGTAGGCATTTTGCTGCTCTTACTACGCTATGTGCCTTAAAGCCTGTCTCCAATCCATGTCTGGCTTGTGCTGGGTGACATTTCCCCGTGTATATTCATGGATGATGTTATACCTGACAGACTTAGGATGGTCACCCCTATCTTTTTGCCTGCCTCCCTCCACTTTTTGGACACAGTTTTTGTTGGTTTTAGGACTCTGCACACTTTACCACTGCTAACCAGTGCTAAAGTACATATGCTCTCTTCCTTAAAACATGTTGACATTGGTTTATACCCAATTGGCTTATTTAATCTACTTGTACGTCCCCAGTAAAGTGCACTACATGTGCCCAGGACATGTAAATTAAATGCTACTTGTGGGCCTGCAGCACTGATTTGGGCCACCCACCTAAGTAGCCCCTTAACCACACCTCAGGCCTGCCATTGCAGTGTGTGTATCACTGCCACTTCGACTTGGCATTTAAAAGTACTTGCCAAGCCTTAAACTCCCCTTTTTCTGCATATAAGTCACCCAGAGGTAGGCCCTAGGTAACCCATAGGCAGGGTGCTATGTAGATGAAAGGCTGGACGTGTACCTATGTAGTTTATATATCCTGGTAGTGTAAAACTCCTAAATTCGTTTTACACTGCTGTGAGTCCTGCTCCCTTCATAGGCTCACATTAGGGCTACACTCACATACTCTTTTTAGTGGTAGATTCTGATCTGAAAGGAGTAACAAGGTTATATTTAGTATGGCCAGAATGGTAATACAAAATCCTGCTGACTGGTGAAGTTGGATTTAATATTACTGTTTAAGGAATGACACTTTTAGAAAGTGAGCATTTCTCTGCACTTAAATCCTTCTGTGCCTTACAATCCATATCTGGCTAGGTTTAGTTAACAGCTCCCTTGTGCATTCACTCAGACAACCCCAAACACAGGATGCTCAGTCAAACTTGCACACACCTGCATATTGAATGGGTCTTCCTGGGCTGGGAAGGTGGAGGGCCTAACACTTACATGTCAAAGGACAGTAGCCTACCCTCACACAAAGGACTGCCACACCCCCTACTGGGACTCTGGCAGACAGGATGGAACTGAAAGGGGACCTTATGCACTTCTAAGCCATTCTTTGAAGTCTCCCCCACTACAAAGGCACATTTGGGTATTGAAGCAGGGTCTCAGACCCTACCAACTCAGACATTTCTGGACAAGATACCACTGGAGAAAAATCCCTGAACCAGAAACTGCAACCTGCCAAGAGTAACTGCCTGGCTGCCCAAAGAACTCACCTGACTGCTTTTCTGCAAAGGACTGCTGCCCTGCTGTTGCCCTGCTGCCTTGCTGCCCTCTGGCTCTGCTGAGAAGTGCTCTCCAAGGGCTTGGATAGAGCTTGCCTCCTGTTCCTTGAAGTCTCAAGACCAAAAAGACTTCATCTCCGCAAAATAACTCCTTGTGCGGTGAAAATCGACGCACAGCCTGCAAGAAACGACGCACAGCCTGCATCGCGGTGAGAAAATCACTGCACGCCGAACCGGAACGACGCAGCCCGGGTCCCCAATAGGAAATTGATGCAGCGCCAGCATTGCAACCGGAACTTCGATGAATGGCCCACAGGATTGATGCAAAGTCGAACCGGAACGACGCAGCCCGACTTCCTGCGTGAAGAATCGACGCGTCTGCCGTGTAACAGAAATTCCCATGCAACGCCCACTGGATCGACGCAGCCCCTGTGACTTTGTACTACCGGCCCAGGATTTCTCCGCATCGTCCCCGGGGCGTCCAAAACCCTGCAACGCGAAGAGGATCCCAGTCTATGCACCGGAAATCGACGCAAAGCCTGTCCTGCATGAAAACTCAACAACGCATCGTCTGTGTGCACCGGAAAAAACAACGCACACCTCCCCGTTTTCCACACATCTCCTCCTCTGCGGCCCCTTGCGGAGAATTTGAACGCAAACCAGCTACCTTGTGCTTGCAAGAGACATTTGTTGCTAATTAAAGACTAAAGATTTCTTTTATCATTTCCTACAGTGATAATTCAAAGTGTAAATATTATATATTATTCTAAATACTGTGTGGTGTATTTTTGTGTTGTTAAACTGTGTTATTGCATGATTGATTTATTGCACAAATACTTTACACATTGTCTTGTAAGTTAAGCCTGACTGCTCAGTGCCAAGCTACCAGAGGGTGGGCACAGGATAATTTGGATTGTGTGTGACTTACCCTGACTAGAGTGAGGGTCCTTGCTTGGACAGGGGGTAACCTGACTGCCAACCAAAGACCCCATGTCTAACATTGGTGATCAGCGGTGAGGATGGGAATTGTATTTGTGCAGTGACATACAATAGCTAAGTGTACACTACCTATCCACAGTCGAAGGTCAACTTGATTTTTTTATCTTGTTCTACAATTGTATTCTCTGCCCGATTTTTAACTAAATCCTCATTCAACATGTCTCTGGCTGGGTCTCAAGCAGGAAATTAAGATTTTGACCTAGCCCAGCTGGAGACATACACTGTCAAACAGCTGAAGGGGTTCTGCAAGGGTTCGGAGTACCCACCCAGGGTGCCTCCAAGAAGGAGGAGTACCAAAAGGCACTGAGGGCCTGGGCGGAAGCCCATTCAGAGGAGGATGTTGAGGAGGAGGAGCAAGAGGATGGCCCCTCAGAGGATTTCTTGCCAGTAGTGGGGGATGTTACCTCTGGAATTGTGCTCCCTAGTAAACCAGGGAGCAGTGTCTCTAGCCATGGCCTGACCGCAGAGGAAAGGAGTGAGGAGAGAGAATTTCAGCTACAAATGGCAAAGTTAAACCTGGAAGCAGAAGAGAGGAAAGCTGAGAGAGACTGAGAGAGCAGCCAAACAAGCTGAATCTGAGAGAGCTGAGGCTGCAGCTGAGAAAGCCTTGGCTGAAAAGAAACTTTTGTTGGCTCATGAACTGAGTCTCAAGAAGATGGATATTAAGGTGAGATAGTCTGAGTCCAGCAGTGATGGTGACAGCATACATGCAGGACCTGCTGGGGAAAGAAAGGTTCGCACACCCAAAAATATAGTGCCAAATTATGTGGCGGGAGATGACATTGACAAGTGGTTGGCTGCTTATGAAGTTGCACTAAGGGCTCATGGGGTCTCTGAAGAGCAATGGGGGGCGGCCTTGTGGTGGTATGTACCAGTAGTGGGGTGGGACACACTCCTTGCATTGGATTCTAAAGATCAAAACAGATACACACCCATGAAAGCTGCTTTGCTTGCCAAGTTTGGGCTGACACATGAGAAGTACCGTCAGAGGTTCAGGGACAGCACCAACCTCTCCACACAAACTGGGTAGACTTTTTTTGATTTCTCCAGTAAGGCACTAAATAGATGGGTGCGGGGCAGCAAAGTAGATGACTATTTGGGGTTATATAATTTGATCCTGAAAGAGCATATGTTCAGTGTTTGCTTTATAGAGTTGCAACAGTATCTAGTTGACAGTAAGCTGACTGATCCTAGAAAGCTTGCTGAGGAGGCGGACCTCTGGGTTAGCGTCAGAGTGTCCAAAAAGGTACCTGGGGGGACACCCACAAAGGTGATCAGGGTTCCCAACAGAAAAAAGAGGGGGAGAAAAACTTACAAACAAGGAGTTCTCAAAAGCCCCCAAAACAATTCCCAGGGGGGTGGTGGTACCCAGTCCCAGCCAGAGTCTGAGAGGAGGCCAGGATTCTTTGACAAAAAGAAAGGGAGGTTCTTCCCCAAATGCTTAGAGTGCCTCAAGTTGGGACACTCTAAGGGTGACTCCCAATGTCCCAAGAGGCCACAACCCACCACTAGAGGGCAGACACCTGGGTTGGTTAGTGTAGCGTTCGGGGGGAGATGGTCCCAGTTAACTTGGGGGAACAGATAGTGGTATCACTAGTGTCCCTGGGAGATAAGGAAATGGTGCCAAAAACCCACATACTTGCCAATACTTCCAAGTATAGGCAGTGGGTCACTATTGATGGGCAAAGGGTGGAGGCTCTGCGTGAACAGGAGCCAGTATGACTACTATCAGGGGTCAGCTGGTGTCAGCTGAGCAAGTCACCCCTAATACATTCCACCTGGTCATAGTCGCTGACAATCGCGAGAGCCACGTACCGGTAGCGCTGGTTTCCTTTAGTGTGGGGGGGAGGGTCTTTGGTACTCTAAAAGTAGCTGTGAGTCCAGCCATGCCTGTAGATTGTCTGTTAGGCAATGATCTTGAGCACACTGCCTGGAAGGAGGTAGAGCTCAAATCCCACCAGGAGATGTTAGGTTTGCCTGAGTGGGTCTGCATGACCACACGGTCCATGGCTGCCCGGAAAGGGATTCAAGGGCATCTGGAGCCTGGAACAATGGCCCAGACAGCTGCACCGAGGAAGGGCAAGGGGAGCGGGAAATCAGCCCCAGATAGTCCCACAGTGGTGAACCGGGTCCCAGAAGAGGAAGCCCCTGAGCCAACTGGGGAGGATATTGCCGACCTGGGTAACCTGCCTGAGCTTGCTGGCTGACAAGTGGACGGTGGGCCAACCAGGGAGGAATTCTGCAAAGTGCAGAAGGAGTGCCCCACTCTTGAGGGTTTGAGGCAAGAGGCCTCAGTCCAAGCAGCAGGTGAAGCCTCTGGCGATCGCCACATATATTGGGAGAATGATCTCCTGTACATTGAGCCTAAGGTACTGGCCGCTGGGGCAGCACGTGTGCTGATGGTCCCAAAGTGTACTGGGCCTTCCTACTGGGCCTGGCTCACGACATCCCCCTGGCAGGATATTTGGGGCAAGACATGACCTTTGCCAGGCTTGTCACCCACTTCCATTGGCTTAGAATGTGGGTAGCCTTAGATAGTTTCTGTAGGGCCTGCCCAACCTGCCGGGCTAGTGGGAAGACTGGGACAAGGCTTAAGGCCCCATTATCCCACTCCCCGTCGTTGCCTCCCCCTTTGAGAGGGTGGGCATCGACGTCATTAGTCCCTTGGACCCCAACACCGCCCTAGGCAACAGCTTTATCCTGTTTTTGGTGGACCATGCCACCCACTATCCAGAGGCAATCCCTCTAAGGACAGTGACTGCACCGGTGGTGACCAGAGCTCTGATGGGGATATTTACCCGTGTGGGGTTCCCAAAGGAGGTTGTGTCTGACAGAGGCACAAACTTCATGTCAGCGTACATGAAGTCCATGTGGGATGAGTATTAGGTAACCTACCGGTTTACCACCCCTTACCATCCTCAAACCAATGGGCTTGTTGAGAGATTCAACAAGACCCTAAAAGGCATGATTACTGGCCTACCTGAGGCCATGAAGCCTAAGTGGGATGTCCTCTTGCCATGCCTTCTCTTTGCTTATAGAGAGGTGCCCCAGAAAGGGGTAGGGTTCAGCCCCTTTGAACTTCTCTATGGTTACCCTGTAGGGGGAACACTAAGCATAGTCATGGTGGGATGGGAGAAAGCTCCCAAGAAACCTCCTCAGGATGTGGTCAGTTACATGCTGGTCCTCCACAACCAGACACAGTATTTCTGGAAACAGGCCAAGAGAAACCTTGAGGCCTGTCAAGAGGTGATGAAGGAGTGGTATGACCAGAGGGCCACTCTGGTAGAATTCTCACCTGGAGACAAAGTATGGGTGATGGAGCCAGTAGAGACTAGAGCTCTCCAGGACCGCTGGACTGGCCCATTTGAAGTGAAGGAGCGAAAGGGGTAGGCACTTACCTAGTGGACCTCAAGACCCCTAGAAACCCCCTAAAGGTTCTCTACCACAACCAACTGAAGCCCCGTTTTGAGAGGACTGACATCAGTTTGCTCCTTGTGACAGATGAGGGCATGGAAGAGGAGAGTGAGCTTCTCCCCTACCTCCTCTCTGTCAAAAAAGGTGATGGGTCAGTTGAGGGTGTTCATCTTTCTGACTCCCTGACTCTAAAACAGAGAGGAGAATGCTATGAATGATTGGAGCAGTTCTCTTCCCTGTTTTCACTCACTCCTGGGTTCACCCACTTGTGTGTCCACGACATTGACACAGAAGTCAGTCCCCTGCAAAGAACAAAATGTACAGGTTGTCAGACGAAGTAGCCAAGATGCTGACCCTAGGGGTTATTGAGAAGTTTAGTAGTCCCTGGGCCAGCCCTGTGGTGCTGGTACCCAAGGCTGCTGCACCGGGTGCCAAGCCAGAACTCCGGTTCTGCGTGGACTACGGGGGTTTCAACTGAGTCACTTGGACTGACGCTTACCCCATCCCCCGAGCTGATGAGCTCGATGACAGGCTAGGCACTGCCAAGTTCCTCAGTACTTTTGATCTCACATCAGGGTACTGGCAGATCGCCTTTACTGAGGGGGCTAAAGAGAGATCTGCATTTTTCCCGCCTGAGGGCCATTACCAATTCCGGGTGATGCCCTTTGGGTTGAAGAATGCCCCTGCTACCTTCCAACGGTTGGCTAACGGGGTCCTAGCTGGCAAGGATGCCTTCTGCGCAGCCTACCTAGATGACATTGCCATCTATAGTTCCAGCTGGGAGCAACACCTGCTCCACCTCAAGGAGGTGCTTCAGGCCCTGTAACAGGCTGGCCTGACCATCAAGGCCAGTAAGTGCCAGACTGGGCAGGGTTCCGTGGTATACTTGGGACACCTAGTAGGTGGTGGCAAGGTGCAGCCCCTCCAGGCCAAGATTGAAACTATCAAGGCCTGGCAACCACCTAGAACCCAAACCGAGGTGAGGACCTTCTTGGGTCTCACTGGTTATTACCGTAGGTTCGTCAAGGGCTATGGAACCATTGTGTCACCCTTGACAGAACTCAGATCCAAAAAGCAACCTAGGTTGGTGAATTGGACAGAGGCTTGTCAGAAAGCCTTTGAGTCTCTGAAGGAAGCCATGTGCACGGCCCCCGTGCTCAAGGCACCTGACTACTCCCAGGAATTTATTGTGCAGAGAGACTCTTCAGAGCATGACATAGGGGCAGTTCTAGCACATCTAAATGAGGAGGGCCTAGATCAACCAGTAGTCTTTATTAGCAGAAGACTATTACCACGGGAACAGAGGTGCAGTGCTACTGAGAAAGAAGCATTTGCTGTGGTCTGGGCACTGAGGAAGCTGAGACCATACCTGTTTGGGACTCGCTTCCGGGTTCAGACAGATAACAGGCCCCTCAGCTGGCTCATGCAGATGAGGGGCGAGAATCCTAAACTCTTGAGGTGGTCCATTTCCCTACAGGGGATGGACTTTACTGGTGAACATCGTCCCGGGATGGACCACGCCAATGCTGATGGTCTCTCCAGATACTTCCGCCTTAGCAATGAGAGCTCCCAAGAGGTTGGGTAGCTCTCCCCACTTTCAACTGGGGGGGGACACATGTTAGACCTGACAGCCTTAGAGTGGTTACCCCCTAACTTTCTGCCTGCCTCCCTCCACTTTTTCGACACAGTTTTTGCTAGTTTTAGGACTCTGCACACTTTACCACTGCTAACCATTGCTAAAGTGCATATGCTCTCTTCCTTAAAACATGTTGACATCGGTTTATACCCAATTGGCTTATTTAATTAACTTGTAAGTCCCTAGTAAAGTGCCCTACATGTGCCCAGGGCCTTTAGATTAAATGCTACTTGTGAGCCTGCATCACTGATTGGGCCACCCACCCAAGTAGCCCCTTAACCATACTTCAGGCCTGCCATTGCAAGGCCTGTGTGTGCAGTATCACTGCCACTTCACGACTTGGCATTTAAGAGTACTTGCCAGGCCTTAAACTCCCCTTTTTCTGCATATAAGTCAACCTGAGGTAGGCCCTAGGCAACCCATAGGGCAGGGTGCTATGTAGATAAAAGGCTGGACATGTACCTATGTAGTGTATATGTCCTAGTAGTGTAAAACTCCTAAATTCGTTTGACACTGCTGTGAGTCCTGTTCCCTTCATAGGCTCACATTAGGGCTACCTTCATATACTGTTTGAGTGGTAGATTCTGATCTGAAAGGAGTAACAAGGTCATATTTAGTATGGCCAGAATGGTAATACAAAATCCTGTTGACTGGTAAAGTTGGAGTTGATATTACTGTTTAAGAAATGACACTTTTACAAAGTGAGCATTTCTCTGCACTTAAATCCTTCTGTGCATTACAATCCACGTCTGTCTAGGTTTAGTTGACAGCTCCCTTGTCCATTCACTCAACCAAAACACAGGATGCTCAGTCACACTTGCACACATCTGCATATTGAATGGGTCTTCCTGGGCTGGGAAGGTGGAGGGCCTGACACTTACATGTCAAAGGACAGTAGCCTGCCCACACACAAAGGATTGCAACACCCCCTACTGGGACCCTGCCAGACAGGATGGAACTGAAAGGGGACCTTGTGCACTTCTAAGCCACTCTTTGAAGTCTCCCCCACTTCAAAGGCACATTTGGGTATTTAAGCAGGGTCTCTGACCCTACCAACTCAGACACTTCTGGACAAGATACCACTGGAGAAGAATCCCTGAACCAGAACCACAACCTGAAACTTGCCAAGAGGAGGTGCCTGGCTGCCCAAAGGACTCACCTGACTTTTCTGCAAAGGACTGCTGCATGCTGTTGCCCTGCTGCCTTGCTGCCCTCTGGCTCTGCTGAGAAGTGCTCTCCAAGGGCCTGGATAGAGCTTGCGTCCTGTTTCTTCAAGTCTCAGGACCAAAAAGACTTCATCTCTGCAAAAGTGCTCCTTGTGAGGCAAAAATTGACACATAGCCTGCAAGAAACAATGCACAGCCTGCATCGCGGTGAGAAAATCACTGCACGCTGAACCGGAACAACGCAGCCCGGCCCCGAGAGGAAATCGACACAGCGCCAGTGTTGCGACTGGAACTTTGACGCATGGCCCACTGTATCGACGTAAAGCCGAACCAGAATGACGCAGCCTGACTTCCTGCGAGAAGAATCGACGCAGCACCTGCCATGCGACACAAATTTCCACGTAACGCCCACCGGATCAACCCAGCCCCTGTAATTTCTTCCTGCACACCCAGGATTTCTCCGCATCATCCCCGGGGCATCCAAAGACCCCGCAACCAGAAGAGGATCCCAGTCTATGCACTGGAAATCAATGCAAAGCCTGCCCTGCGTGAAAACTCAACAACGCATTGTCTGTGTGTGCCGGAAAAATCAATGTACACCTCCCCGTTTTCCACGCATCTCCTCCTCTGCAGCACCTTGTGGAGAATTTTAATGCAAACCAGGTACTTTGTGCTTGCAAGAGACATTTGTTGCTTTTTAAAGACTAAAGACTTCTTTTATCATTTCCTACAGTGATAATTCAAAGTACTTATCAAATCTGAATCGTTTTGACCTGTATTTAACCAGATAAATATTATATATTTTTCTAAACACTGTGTGGTGTATTTTTGTGGTGTTATACTGTGTTATTGCATGATTTATTGCACAAATACTTTACACATTGCCTTCTAAGTTAAGCCTGACTGCTCAGTGCCAAGCTACCAGAGGGTGGGCACAGGATAATTTGGATTGTGTGTGACTTACCCTGACTAGAGTGAGGGTCGTTGCTTGAACAGGGGGTAACCTGACTGCCAACCAAAGACCCCCATTTCCAAGAGATGTCATTTAGGGGTGGCAGTTCAAATCCCTGTTTTGCGCTTTGCTAACCCTGACACTGCATTTGCGACTTCTGGCCTCAGAGATGGCAAATTGAGTGCCAGTAACACATCAGCAGCTTGTTCTTCAGTTGGGCCTCCACTCTCTTTGTTTTTATCACATTAATAGTTAATAATAATAATAATGTATTCACTATTAGTGCAGTAAAAATGTAGTACAATTAGCTCAATTATGCCCTTCGATCGCACCTGAGGTAAGTAAAAATACTTTTAAATGTATGTTGTGTGCGCGCTTGCAGGTGAGAGTGTCTTTATGTGAGAGAGTGTGTGTAAGTGTGGATGTGTGTGTATGTGTGTGAAAGTGAAAGTGGAGGTCAATGGGATGTGATGTCACTTCCGCTACCCCTGGCATTTCGGTAAATTGATGTCCATGTGTATATTCCATTAAGACAGCCAAAAACACAGGACAGTCAACTGCATGTGCATTCATCAGCATACTGATTGGTCTTCCTGGGCAGGAAGGGTGGAGGGGCTCACAATTATATTTCAAAGAAAAGGGCCTTACCCCACACAAAGGACTGATACTCCCTCCCCTCCCCCCACAGGTAGCCTGGCTGACAGGACTGAGCTGATAAGGAACTGGTGCACTTCAAAACCACTCATTGAAGACTCCCCCACTTCAAAGGGACATTTGGGTATAAGAACTGGGTCACTGACCCCATCAAATCAGACACTTCTTGACCTGGAACTGAACCTCTGTCAGAAGGACTGCTGTGCTGCTCAAAAGACTCACCTGGACTGCTTTCCTGGAAGGACTTCTCTTCTGCTTGTTGCCCTGATGCATGCTGCTCTCTGACCCTGCTGGAAGGGCTCTGTCTTCCCACCAGAGTGATCTCCCAGGGCTTGTCACCTGTTCTCCTGCAGTCTCAGGGACATTAAGGACCGCCTACAACTCTCCTGGGGCTGCTGGACTCTGCCTTCTGTGAGTCTCACCCTTGCCTGGGCCCTGTAAGTGGGTTCTGCAGCAGAGTTTTACAAAAATCGACACATCACCCCTAGTGCGGAGGAAAAATTGTCACATTGCATTTCTGACAACGACGCAGAGGCTACCCGACGACAGCGGAGTCACAGCCGGCGCGACTGGCCAATGACGCTCTGCGCAACTTAATGATGACACATCGCTTTCACCTCAATGGAGCCCACAGACGACCCAGTGACCCGACTGCCTGAAAAGTATTGACGCATCGTACTCTCAGCATTGCCGCATCACCCCACCAAAGGTACTGTTTCTGCGGACCCTGCGTGGGTTCTGTAGCCAGCCTACCCTCCATTGTGGGCAGCTTGGATTTTGGATTTGCACTGGTCCCTTGCGACCTCAAGTGACCTTTTGACTGCTAGTGACTTCTAAGTACCGTTTTCACATTTAATCTTTAAAAATTCTTATCTCAACTTCACTTGAATGGATTCTTGTCATTTGGTCTTCTTTTACTCAGATAAATAATCCCTATTTTTCTAACCTGGTATGGAGTCTTTTCGTGGTGTTTTCACTGTGTTACTGTATGAGTTATTGCACACATACTTCAAACATTACCTTCTAAGTTAAACCTGTCTGCTGTGTGCCAAGCTACCAGAGGGTGAGCATAGGACAATTTAGGTTGTGCTGTGACTTACCCTCACTAGGATTGGGGTCTGTTAGAAATTGGGTCTTTAGTTGGCAGTGGGATGCACCCTTTCCAAGTAGGAACCACAATCCTAGTCAGGGAAAGTCAAATACACTTCCCTAAATTAACTTGTGCTCACCCTCTGGTGGCGCAGAGCAGGCAGGCAATGTGTAAAGTATTTGTGCAACACACACACAAAAATCACAATGGGTACACCACATAAAGACCCAACACAGGTGTAGAAAAATAAATCTTGTTTATCTGTATCAATCAAGACCAATATGATAAAAATCCAATCAGTAAATTATGATATATTCACTTTTTAAAGGTATTACAGGAATGTTGTCAGCAACATATGTGGCTCAACACCATGTGAACAACCCTGCAATGTGAATACGTTTCTATTAGAGAAAGTATGGTAATCACTCCAATCATGCTCCTCTCTTTAGAGCGGATGAGACTGCAGTTCAGAAAAGTCCCAGCGCAGCAAGGTAGATGTCACTGGGGCCATGGGGAGTAACAGCACGTGTCAGTAAAGTATTGCAGAGCCTCAATGCAGCGGGGAGAGGGGCCGTGCAGGGTGGCAGGACCACAGGCATGAGCAACTGTTATTTCCTCTGAAGTAGCTCGACACCGAGCCCACTGTACCTGTTGAGATGTTGTTTGTGGTTGCGCAGAGTGGGATGCTTCAGCGTGAGTCTGGGGAGCCCTCACTCCGGCGGGAGGCTGAGTCGATGTGCACCACACTCTCGGGATCCCAACCTGCTTGTGCTCCGGGTGGCATGCGGGCCACCTCTGCCACAGAGCAGTCTGCCTACCAGGCTTGTAGGGGAGAGTTGTCTGTCCCACAGCAGTAGGCTGACACGGATGTTCACAAACATCCAGACGCAAAGCTCGCTGTACAATGTTTTTATGGAGCATAGTATTTGATGTCCCTGAGACCCGCAGTAGAAACAGAGGCAAGTCAGCAAGCCCTTGGAGTCACTCTGCAGATGGTTGGTGGTTCTTGGGTTGCAGGGCATAGATCAGCAGGCAACAGGGCAGGAGAATAAGGCAGAGCAGCAATTCTTGGGAATAGTCAATCCTGGCAGTGTGGCAATCCTGGCAGGGTGGCAATCCTGGCACACAGGAGTCTTTACTCCAGCATGGTTTCCTTGAGTCTAGAAGTGTACTGATTTTAGCGGGTCAGAGACCAAGTAGTTATACTGAAAACTGCCTTTGATGTGGGGGATGTCTTCAAAAGGTTTCGGTGAAGTGCACAGGTCCCACTTTCAGCTCAGCTCCAGACTAACAATGGGAGATAATCAGCCCCTTTGTGTGGGCTCTGGCCACTACCCTTTGAAATGTAAGTGGAGCCTTTCCTAACTACCTCAGTCTCTGCAGTGGCAGGCCTGAGGCATGTTTATAGTGCTACTTAGGTGAGAGGCTCAATCAATGCTGCACGCCCACTAGTAACATTCAATTACATGCCCTGTGTATATGGTAAATCACTTTAATAGGGACTTACATGTAAATTAAATATGCCCATTGTGGATACACCAATGTTACCAGATTTAGGGGAGAAGTAAATGCACTTTAGTGCTGGTTAGCAGTGGTAAAGTGCTCAGAGTCCTAATGCCAACCAAAAGGTTACAGCAACAAAACAGGAGGTAAAGGCAAAAAGTCTGGGGTAAGACCACCCTAAGGATGCCATGTCTAACAAGGTCCCTACTTGGACAGGGTGCATATCTCTGCCAACTAGAGACCTAATATCGATGGTCCTTTAAATTGATGTGAAAGTGGAGGACTAATATTTTCCATGTGTGTAAGAAAGTACTTCAGATGTGGGTCACCAATCAGGCATGTAGTTGGGCTTGAAAGCATTTTCTTTGTTTACAGATGATTCTTTTTCTTATACCTTGTGTTCTTCCCTGGATGCTACTGTCAATGATCGATATAATACAGCAGGTGTCATTCTAAAAGTGATGCCGGTGGTGTTATTCAGTAATAAATGGATACATTCTACATCCCTTATGGCATTTAAAAATGGACATTGCACTTTGTGTGCTGTTAGCTCCAATATCCGTAGCGGCACTTTAAGAACCCTGTACACAGCAAAATGAAGCAAGTATGCCAAGTAGGTGACTGACTTCGAAAATGTGTTTTTCATAGAGTTCTTTGCCGTGGTGTGCTTCTTCAGAAGGAGGCTGAAGCATCAGACAATCTCATATCGAGGCATCGGGTAAAAGTGCAAGTTTGTGAGTCCCGCCATTTTATTGAGCGATTTCCCACCTGCCTGGTAGGAATCTCTGTGTTATGAAGGAAGCTGTGGAGGCGGTCTTTCCCTTCACCGCCCTGAAGGTTTGATGATCTGGAATATGTTTAAAGCACCTGCTCTGCAAACTTTTTTGTAATGAAAAAAATAAACTCTCGAAAGGGTTTCTGTTCTCAAAACAAAAAGAAAATTACCCACCCTCCCCCGACCCCCGAGCCATTCCTTTCTGCATTTTACTGCCTGTGTCCCCTATGTAGAGCATTGCAGACATGGACAGGGAAAATGATTGGTGATGCCACACACACACACACACACACACACACACACACACAGCGGGGCCAGCTGAGGCTCATTCCTTGACTCTACCTAAAGTTGGGAACTGTGAGTTCAGAGGCAGGGGCACCCCTGATGTACACTAGTCCTCTTGATCTGCAATCAAGATCTGCACTCCTAATGACCCTGTCTGCGTTAAGCCTGGTGATGCTCCATACATACTAGGGCTACAAAAATAGTTGCAGTTACCACCAACGCTGAGATATTGTGGATAATGAACAAAGCAAGCAAGCGTGGCAGCATGTATAGCCTCTAAAGAGCTCAACTGATGTTTCATGACTTGCACTCACCCATTCTGAATACCAGTGAAATGGTTTGTGATTAGCTAAAAATATACAGTAAGGAAAAGCCTGGCTACCCGACGGAATAACATAAATAAAGATATGTTGTGGTGGTGGAAGGTGCTGGTGCAGCCACCAACATCCAGGCCAGTGTTTCCTGAACTGTGGGTCGCATCCCACTGGAGGGTCGTGAGCTAACGTTTAGCGAGTCTCCGAAGTCCAAGCAACAAACACAGATTCTTTAAACTTCTGTAATTATCTTGTCTTCTGACAAATTGCTGCCCATGATGGTGTTTGCAAACTCCTCTCACTTTGCTGTCAGCAAAAGAAAAGTGAAGTGAATTCTGCCACAGTCTTGCTGTGGTACAGAGTGCGAAAGGAAAAGCTGCAGGATGTCATTTTTGTAACACACAACAAAATGTTAATACTGGTAAATGAACTGTACACATTCAGCGGTTAGGAAAACAAAAATGAAGCAGATTTGTTGTAATGCTTAAGTGAAATGGAAACAATGATTTTAAAAGAATCAAAACATATCAAGACACTTTACTTGATGAGGAACAATTCATAAATATTTACCTTAACTCACATTCCACACATTATCATTTGTGTGCGGTATAGTTTTATCGTTCAAAGTGTATGTCTGTGCAAAGTTAGTGCACATTTCAATGGAAAATTTGCTGTGTGTAAATGACAGTGTGCTACCATGTGATGCTTTAGTTACACACAAAAAAATTGGGCTGTGTTTCTAAGTCGTTTGGGAAGCACAGATCTAGGTCAAACCACAATGTTGATTTATTATGTGGTTTCTCTACTGTTCCAGTTTTAACCCTGACTAATAACACAGTGGACAGTGGCCATGTGGTCTGTGCTGGAGCCGTGGGGTTGTGCACTGTGGCCATATGTCTGTGCAGAATCATTGGTGAGGTAATCAGGTGATGCATGACCAGCAGGAGGTTTATGCAGGAAGATGGGATAGGAAATGCGGGGACTGAGGGAAGGAAATTATGCTGGAGCACTAGGATTTCCTAGTCAACTAAGGAAAGGAGGGAGTAAAGATCCGACATGAAGTGCATGTGGACAAAGTGGAAAGAAGTAAGTAGATACAGGGTCGCCACGTGGTCCCTGCAGGCAGAAGAGAGATGGAATTCTGGACTACAAAGAGGTCTGTGCAAGATAAATGGAAGTTGGTGAAGAGGAGCAAGAGCATTATGAGCTGAGGCCCTCCAGATGGTCCATACAGAAAGAGAGGAGATAGCAGTGCTACCATGTGATCCTTAAGTATCAACACACACACGCATCGGATGATATAAGGCAGGTATGAGGCCTTGGTGGTCACCATAATCTATATATGTGAAGACTGCTATGAATAAGGCCAGATCAGGTGAGACACTATTGATGACAGCAACTTTGCTAAATATTCTGATCCGAGAGATTGCTGTCCCCATCTTAGGGTGGGTGCAATTTAAGCTATCCAAAACAGTTGTGCCTTTTTAAGAATAGCCAACTGTGGTGACATGCCCAGAATGGCAGCTTACTCCTTATTTTATTGAGATTATCGGTTTTGATTCTAGCAAAAGCAAGTCAAGGTACGCCAGCCACATCACCATTATTGTAGCTGTAATTGTACCTTCATTTATAAAGCACATTTTGCTGCCTATTGAGCAGTTACTGATTGATCAGAAACTCTCACCTCAAAAGAGGTGGTAAATGATTCACAAAGAGGAATATGACACCTTCCAATTTGTAAATCCTGTCAGCACCCTGCACTCCCTGATGTTTTCTCAAATGGAAAACATTTTTTTAACGCAGCACCAGTTGCTTCTAGGAACACAGGGTGCTTAAGAAATAGATTTTTATTTTGAAATGTAAACACAGCATAGTGCTTTGCTGTTCATTTCAGTCCACTATCCCTTTGTTTATTGCCGATCAAAAGTGGTTGCAAATATCAGCATAATTAATATTCATTAGGCATGTCATTCTGCAAAAGGAGATTTGGGATGTGGCCTATTTGCCCATAAGTTGCATTGCAAAATGAAAGGCCGGGCCGAGAAAAGATTATGCTATGTCATGCAAATTTGTAGAACACAATATCACCCAAGAGGGTATCCTTGCACCGAGCAGGTGTGAGTCTAACCAAACCTAGGGCTTAGCGGGACTACTCCTACTTGAAAAGCCTGGCCTCCAGCTTCTTGCGGAATTCAAAAAGTAAGGAGGAGGCTCTGATGAGTACCTGCATGTCGTGCCAAACTTTATTAGTGATGTAGGAAAAGGCTTGATTGCTGGATCTGGTTTTCCGTATGAGTGGAATGTGTGCAAGTAGAAGTCCTGTTGAGTGGTGGTGCCTGGAAGTTTTGTGAAAGCAGATGCAATTGTTGGGGTATGCTGGGCCAGTGTTACATAGTGGCTTAAAAGTATAAATAAGGAGTATGAATTATGCTTGTTTGTGTACACGGAGCCAGAAGTACTACTTCAGGTGTGGTGTGATGCGAGTGTGACCTGGGAGGTTGGTAATAATTCTGGCTGCAGAGTTCTGAATGCTCTGCAGCCTTCTGGTGAGTTTTATGTTGATCCCACATAGAGATTGTTCCTGTAGCCCAGCTTGCTTGTGACAAGGGCATGCCTGATAGATGCTGATAGGGAGCTATGTGAAAATCTTCATCAGCATTTTTCAGGGTTTTGAAGCATAAAGCGGTGATGGCTTTGGCTACGGTGGTCATGATTGCTTTTGATGACGAACCTAAGGTTCTTAGCATTTGAAGGTTCTTAGCTTTTGTTGCTTGACAACAGGTGGAGTCCCACGGTGTAGTGCTCTCCCAAAATAAGACAATTTTGGTCTTGTCAGTGTTCAGCTTCAGACAGTTGATATTCATCCTGTGGGGGATTTCAGTAATGCAGTCATTAAACTTAATCCAGGTACTGGGTGTCTTATCCATGATTGTGAGAATGAATTGCATGTCATGGGGGTACAAGAGGCCGTTTACATCATGAGAGCGGATGAAGCCAGCTAGAAGGATCATCAAGAGGGTTGAGCTCATGCAAGATCCTTGTGGAACTCTGCAGATGAGGTTGCAAGCATCTAAGGTGTACAGTACCAGGCTGACTGACTGGGTCCTTCCTGTCCGGAAAGAGCAGATCTGACAGAGAGTGTGTCATTAGATTCTGATATCATATAGGCATTGGATGAGGATGGAGACAGAGTTCAGATGGAACCCCTGAGGGGAAGGACTACATGGTGGCAGGAGTTTCTTCTGGGGTGATGAAGGACCATGTAGTTCGCATTGGTTCTTTGGATAGAATCAGGAGGCTTTTGGGGAAGTCTCTCAGGTCTGGTTGGGGGTAGAAGTTGCTGTAAATGACAGTGATTTTGTTGCCGAAGAATTGAAAGAGGTTGTTGCAGAGGTTCTGCAAAGGACAGATCGAGTTGAAGGAGGCCACTGGTGAGATGAAATCCTTCACAATTGCAAAAATTTCAATGCTTCAAGTAGGTGCTGGCATCAATGTGGCCTGACAAAGCAGGACTTTTGTTGTTCAGGATCATTTGGCAGTACTGTCTTAGGCAAATTTGAATGTGCTCCTCTCTGCACTGTTCTGGCTCGATCTCCAGTTGTGCTCCATTTGTTTGCTGTCACATTTCATCAGTTTTGAGTTCCTCCATGTATGAACTGGCTTGGGGTATAGATCTTGTTGTCTTGCTGTGTTTGAGGGGAGCCATGGCACCAGCGCAGGAGGTGATCCAGTTTGTTGAAATTCCTGATGACTTTGAAGGCAGTGTTTCAGTCCTTGTCAGTGATGCAGTTCCACTTTTGATGAGCTGGTCTGGCAGTGTTGCATATGCTTTCGACCGTAAGTTGGATGCTGAACTTGACATGGGTGTGATCTGTCCTGTAGACTGGTTTGGCCCTTTAAATCAGATTTTGTCAAAGGTAAAAACAGGGACCAGGAGGTATCTAGTGATGTGGTAGTTCCCTTTAGTCATTGGGTGAGGACCAGGCTTCCAAGGTCTTTGGTGCTCTTGAATTGATCTCATAGCTATTGGAGATGGCTGTCGTGATGGCAGGTGCTGATGCTGGTTTCAGCCAGCTTTCTGTGAAGAAAAGGAAGCCTGGGGGCATCGTCATGCAGCAGGTCCCAGAACTCTGTGGTCTGTTTGGTGAGTGAGCAGGGGTTGAGGAGCAGACCTGCAAGTGTGAAGTGTTGTGTGAATTGGTTCTAGGTCTATGTGAGTGAGAGAGTAGGGTGTTTGGTGCTGTCAAAGCACGTGAGGTGAGTGTTGGGTGGGGGTAAGTGCATGAAAGCTTGTAAGAAGCATAGTAGAACCTTCCCTTGATGTTGTGTGGTGCAGCAAGGCAGCAGCGGGGGAGCAGCGGTTGGGGTTAGGTGCATGGAGGGGTGCAGGGGGCGTGGTACAGGTATGGCTGGGCACAGTCGAGCTTGCCTTTGGTGCACCAGGGGTATGTGTACTTAGTGTCCCCATTGCAGCTACCATTAAGTAGGTCTCGGAAATTATGTCACTTGTGTAGATGGATGATGGGACATTCAGTTATGTCACTTCCTATAAAGATTGATGATGGAAATGAGTACTCTTGCTTGGCCTACAATAGGGTCTGAGAAACAATTAGGCTACAAAATTATTAGGTCAGATTTCGTATGCAGCTGAAAACCTTCCATTTTATGTGGTTAACGTTATTGTGGGCTGCTGCTGGGTTTTGGCCTTACTGCTCATGCTAGTGTCCGCCGTGGTGACTTGACTCCATCCTCGGGGGTTGACGGTATCAGTCAGGTGGTGGCTGCTGCTATCAGGCTCCCTGGCGTCCGCTCCTGCTATCAAACGAACTACCTTCAGATTCCAGCAGTGGGTGGGTTAACCCCTCCAAACAGCACACCCACTCACTAACCAACAATTGGACGCAAGGGCAATCAATCAGAGAATTGCATTGCCAATTCGACAAGCATTATATCAATCAGCATATGATGCCTGGTTTAATTGGATGGAGTAACAGCACTGCCATTTTGTATGGGGAGGCTTATGCCGTGTGATGGACAGGGACCGTTGGTTATGGCGGTGAGTGGCACTGAGAGCGGGCAAACTCCGCACCACAGCATAGGTGGAGTTTTGGCTGAACTCCGTGCTCCAAGCATAGTGCGGAGTAGGTAAAACTCTGTGAACTCTGCCTGCAGAACAGAGTTTACCACCCAGGACAACTCTCAAGACTGCCCTTCAACCTGCAGCCCATTTTGTCTTGAACATCTTGATGTTTTTTTTATAAGAACGCTGTCATGTGTGACAACACTATTAACAGCCCGTGAGAGAGTTGACTATTAGTTGGGGTGGCTGTGAGACCTCACCAAGTAATAATGTTACTATTATGTTTCAGGTCCACTTAGGTTACTTTAATTTAAACCTTGGGGTAGGTGTGACACAGAGCAGTCAGTCCTAGCTCAAAGGAAAATCATTTATCAATTTCAAAACAGATAGTAAGTAATAAAACACAACACAATAAAAAATTGCATGCTAATATATAAAAATAATATATATTTTTATCTTTAAATAGACACCAAAAAAACAATAATCTGATTAAGGGAACCAGGGAAATGATTTTGTAGGAGTTTAAGAGTTTTATAGCTCCAAAAAGCACAACATGCCTACCATGTGTATCAGGACATGCTACACCGAGTCAAAGTCATAAATTAGGGCTTACTGCAATGGGGTGCGGCTCAGCTACACGAACCAGGTTTCATCGGGTGAAAATATTACCTTTTGAGTTCATCTTTTTTTCTGGAGGAATTTTCTTGATCTGATGGAGGGCTCAAGAGGGTAGGTACTGCTTGGTGTTGGTCGTGGTGAAATCCTGCACATTTGGACTTAAGACACTTTTCTGAAAGTAGAGCTGCTTTTATTGAGGCAAAGCAGCAAGTTGAATCTGATCAGTGTTGCGATGATGGGGGCTGTGGTTCAGCAGTGGTCGTCCTATGGTAGCCTCTTTTTCTTTTATGAAAATGTTCAGAAGACGTTTCTAAGCGTCTACCTTTTCAATTTGAGAGGGAGAGAATACACTCTAACACCATCCAAGGGTCCAGGATCTTTTGGGCACTGCTTGTTGAGTTAGGATTCAGTTTCCCAGATACCACCAGCAGGGTCCAAGTCAAATCCAGTTATAACTAGTCAGCTGGACTCTCCTTCACGCAGGCTTTTTACAGCTTTCGTGTTCCTCAAGCTTAACAGGGGGCTAGCCCACTAGCCGTGGAGTCAACTTTTCTATTCTGAATTCAAGTGGGAGCTGGTCCAGCCTTTGGGGTTTCTCTCAGCTGGTTAAAACAGTATGCTCAGTCCTTCTTCTGATGTCCAGTTCTTTGGTTCAGCAGGTGCAGTGCTTCTTTTGTTTTCCACTTGTCCAGCAGTGTTGTGAAGTAGTGCAATTTTTATTCCTGGCACTAGCTTGTGCTAGGGGAAGACTCTCGGACCAATAGGATTACATTTTCTACAGGCAACCCTACCCATTCTTACATCACTTCCTGTGAGTTTGGCACTAACTTCCTCAGTGCATCTCTCTGCCAAATCCAAAATAGAAGAATGTTCTTCTCCGGGACAGAGCTATGGGCACACCTCTGAGGTCTCTCTAGGGAAATGGTGAAGTCTCCCTGCAAAACCAGTTCTCGGACAAGGATTTTCCCCAAAATTCATTGGTGCCACTCTGGCTATTTGGACAATGGCAAGGACAGGCCTAGGTTTGAGTTACATCTGCCTGTAACAGGGGGCTGCCTCTTTGAAGCTTGTACATTGGTGGCCACACCCCCAGGTCATCCTGTCAGGAGGAGGTCATACCTCCTACCAGGGAAGGCCCTTTTGTTTCCTTTCCTGAGAGCAATTCACACTTTCCAACAGGCAGTCATGTGACAGTTGGGGATAATCTCTGAAAGGACTACTAGAGGCTTTGGGCAGACAAGTGCAGACTTTCTAAAAGTGACATTTTCAAAATAGTAATTTCAGATCTGACTTTCCCATCAGTTAGGATTGTAAATGACTATTAATTTGAGTCCTTGAACCATGGATGTAGCTGTTCCCAAACAGAACTTTTACATTCTAAAGTAATAAAATGTAACCTAGTACTTTTCTTTGGGTAAGCCAGCCTTGCAACTGTGAAAAACGAATTTGAAACTTAGATACCCATTTCATACTTTTTGGGCATGTAGGGCCTATATTAGGGGTGAATTAAAGGCGTAGAAAAGACATATTTATGCCTGGCAAATGGTTTACTTTGACAGGTAGAAATTTCAGCTTTAGAAATGCACACTTAGGCTGCAGAGGCAGGTCTGACGCAATGTTACCTTAGTGCTAGCACAGTGTATACTGCAGGCCACTAGTAACATTTAACTTTCAGGCCCTGGTACACGGGGTACAATATGCTAAGGTATTATAGATACATTGAATCTGTCAATCAGGGATTCACCAAGTGCACATAATACTTTAGAGCACATACACTGGGTGCTCACTGTCAGCTCCCCAGTGTTCAGGGTCAGTAAACTATCACTTAATCTAGTAGAAAGTGGGAGAAAAATGTGGGGGCAATTCATCAAAAAGAGAATTTCTTCACACAGTCCCTTATGTGAAAGTGCCTGAGAATTCAGATATTAGAGTCTCATCTCTCTGACAGCTGGATATGCTGCCAAAAAGTGCTCTATACAGGCCTTGCCTTCTTGGGTGTTCTGTCACATGCAGACCTTATATATTTGCTTTAAATTTATTTTGCAAGCCAGAGGCTATCAACATACCATACAGAGGTTCAATAGCTTAAATGTGACAGAAAAGAGGGGTATTTCTCACATTTATGGATTGCAAATGGAAGGTCAAATTAAAGATAAGACACTATGGCCCTCATTCTGACCTTGGCGGTCTTTTCGCAAGACCGCCGAGTTACCGCCGCGGTGAAGACCGCCGACCGCGGCGGTATGCCGCTGTGCGCATTCTGACCGCTGGGAGCGTTCCGCCGGAAAACCGCCAGCAGCCACACTGGCGGTCGGCGGGAAAGTGGAGACTGGTCAACCTCCACCGCCACGCCAGCAGAACACCGCCCACAGAATTACGACCCACATTTCCGTGTGGCGGTCTTCTGTTGGCGGTCTTCTGTTGGCGGTCACCTCCCCATGGCTCCCGTCGCCTCCCGGAGGACCAACGCACAAGGTAAGTTGACCGTCCGTGAGGGGAGGGGGTGGGGGGGTGTTGTGTGATGTGGGCGTGCATGGGGGTGTGCGTGTGAGTGTGTAGAGGGGGTGTGTGAGTGCGTGTATGCGGGCGGGGGGTGCTGCTGTGTCTATGGGTAATGTGTGCTGTTCGGCAGGTGCGCATGTCTGCATGTATGTGTGCGGGTATGTGTCCCCGTTGTGTATGTGTGTGTAGGGGGTGTGTATATGTGCATGTTGGGGGTGTGTGCATGTCGGGGTGCATGTATGTGCATGTCGGGGTGGGGGTGGGGAGGGGGTTCGTACCACCTCTGGGGGGTGGCAGGGGGGTGGAGGGTGTGGGGGGAGGACTCGGGTGGGTAGTGGGGGGTGGGGGAGACCCCTATCAGTGCCAGGGAAGGAATTCCCTGGCCCCGATAGTGCTTACCGCCATGGTTCGCACGGCGGTTCCCGCCCGCAAGAAACCGCGGCGGTAGGCAGGGTCATAATACCCTTGGCGGTCTTGGGTCGACCGCCGGGCCGGAGTGCGCAAACTCCAGCCCCGCGGTCATGACCGCCGTGGCGGTCGGAGTGGAGAAGTGGCGGTCGGTCGCGGCGGGGACCGCCGCGGTCAGAATGCCATTTTTAATACCGCCGGTCTGTTCGCGGTCCGACCGCCGTCTCTCCGCCGACCGCCAGGGTCAGAATGAGGGCCTATATACATATATCTATATATATACATATATTGTTAGAAATTGGGTCTCTAGGAGGCAGAGGTGCACTCCGTCCAATTAGGGACCCCAAACCTAATCAGGTAAGTCAGATACACAACCTAAATTACCTTGTGCTCACCCTCTGGTAGCTTGGCTCAGAGCAGTCAGGCTTAACTTAAGAGGCAATATGTAAAGTATTTGTGAAACATTTAAATTACAGTAACCCAGTAAAAGAAAACCACAAAAAGACTACACACCAGTTTAGAAAAATAGAGGATATTTATCTGAGTAAAATGAGACTGAAAAGACAAAATTCCAATAGGGTTTAGAAGTTAATAATGCTAAAAGGTTACTTGATGTCACATTAAACTGAGGTAAATCCAAAGTTGAGGCCAACAGTGGTGGCGGGCAGGTCAGCTTCAACTTTCACACAAGGCCCACTGGGAAAGTACCTTGGACAGAGCAAGTGTTGCATCAAATACTCAATGTGTCAGTTCAAAGTCACGCAGTCAGGCAGATGCATTGTTGTTGAGCCGCACAATCGAGTCCCACATCAAATCCCTTTTGATGCAGGTGATGTGTCATCATCAAGCTGTGCAGCAAAGTCTTTGAATCAGCACTGCATCGCTGTCAGACTTTGTAGTCTGGTCCTGTGTTGTTGTCAAATCAGCACTGCGTCAGCACAGAAGGGCACTGCGTCGGATCTGAGTGTTTTTGAAGAAAAACAGTTGCAGAGTCCACTCTCAGGGCCCAGGACTGGTTTGGCACAGGGCTCACAGTTGGCAGAGTCCAGCAGCTACAGCAGGGTTGGAGGAAGTCTTTGATTGTCGTGAGACTTCAAGAACAGGAGGCAAGCCAGCAAGCCCTTGGAGAACTTGGTATCAAGAATGAAGAGAGCAGGGCCAGTCCTTCTCACTCCTAGGCAAGAAGCAGCAGGCAGCAGGCCAACACAGCAAGGCAGGTAGCAAAGTGGCAGTCCCTTCTACAGCACAGCAATCAGCAGGCCAACACCAACACAATAAGTGGCAGTCCCACCTGGCAGCTTAGCTGCTCTTCCTCCTGGAGGAATGTCCTTGGTTCCAGTAGAGTAGTATATGTTTTATTTGGTTCCAGTAGAGTTCTGATTTGGTGGGGTTTGAGGTCCAATGGTTATACCAAGTTGAGCCTTTGAAAAGGGGGAGACTTTAAAGAGACACCTTTGAAGTGCACAAGGTCCCTGCACTACATTCCCTGGCTCCTGACACTCTATAGGGGGTTATGCAGCTCTTTGTGTGGGGACAGGCACAGTCCTATTCAGATGTGTCAGCTCCTCCCTCCCATCTAGCCCAGGAATGCCAATCAGCCTGGTTATGGCCCATCAGGATGCAAATGTCATACCCCAGCTCCCTTTGTGTGTGACTGTCTAGAGGGAATGCACAAAAACCCAGCTTTCACCTACCCCAGACGTTTTTCAGAGACAAGCAGAGGCAAAGAATGGTTAAAGTAACAAAAAGCCAACTTTCCAAAAGTTCTGACTTACAATTTAAAATCCAACTTCACCATAAATTGTGATTTTGAATTGTGATTCCAGAGACACCAGACTCCATATTTCTATATTTTCCCAATCAGAAGTTACACTTAAAGGCTGGTTAAAGGTAAACCCAATGTTAACCTGTGGGAGGGATAGGCCTTGCAGTAGTGAAAAACAATCTTAATAGTTTTTCATTACTAGTATAAGTTAAACTTAAAAATACATGCTGAACTTTTAACCCTGCCCATGGGGCTAATTAGGGCCTACTTTAGGGCTGACTTACATGTAATAAAAAGAAAGGTTTGGGCCTGGCAATTGAGTGCACTTGCCAGGTCGAAATAACAGTTTACAACTGCAAACATAGGCTCTGCAGTAGAAGGCCTGAGACATGTTTAAAGGCCTAGTGTAGTGGGTGGCACAATTAGTGCTGGAGGCCCACTTGCAGCATTTAATTTACAGACCCTGGGCACACAGAGTACACTTAACTAGGGATGTTCAAGTACATTAAATATGCCAATTGTGGATAAGCCAATATCACCATGTTTTAGAGTACAGATCATCTGCACATTAGCACTGGTCAGCAGTGGTAAAGTGCACAGAATCCTAAAGCCAGTCAGACAAACATGAGGTCAGAAGTCAAAATGTCTGGGGAAACCACACCAAGGATGTTTGGTCTATCATATACATAGACTTACATATGACAGAAAGTGGAACATCAGTTCCAATTGAAGAGAGTAAATCTTCATAAATGTCACAAAGCATGAGGGTTATAATTTAAGTGGACACAGATAATAGTATTCTCTCAAACAGGAGGCCTTTCCGATCTCTTCTGAACATCACATGGGAAGTAGATTCACAGAGCTTAGCGGGGAAGAAGTTCCGATCTACCATGGGGAGTCCTTTGAAAGAGTGTGTCCTAGTGTGCTGTTATTGAAATTTTTGATATATAATTTGACCATCAATGTTTGTACAATACTTCTAAGTCCAAAATATATTGCCAAAGTACCCATGCTGGGGACACAAAGAGTTAATTTTTTTCTCAGAAACGGTTAGGTACCTAAGTAGTATGTTTGAAAACTATTAATTTTATTTAAGATAGTAATTATAATTTTATTTGTAGTGTTTGCGAGACAGTGCAGCTACGCACAATCCCCACTCATTTTAGGTCACACTACTGGAAGATTCAAGCATTTTAGATCTATCACGGTCAGCTTTAGTTGAATCAGAGAACTCATATAACCTAAAAAACAGACGAGTTCTCAACTGGGCCAATCTCAGCCTTTGTTTTTTGTAAGTTAAATTTGTCATATTGTTTAACAAGCTATTGGTTGTTAACTGGGTTCCTGGCATAAATAGTTTTGTAATTGTACCAAGGCATGTGGTTGTTTCAGTAGTCCTGGTGTTCAGATGAGGTCATGGCAAAAGGCAAGGTAATTGTTTTGTTTCCTATCGAATAGCAATAATAAGGAATTATATGTTAATTATGTGCTATGCTTCATACGAAAGCCACTCAAAATATACCATTATGTCGATTATCCTTGTTCATAATGAGATCAGATGTTATCATATGTTAAAGGTGTTTTGGATGAGCGCTAATTTGTCCGTGGAGTTTGCTGTCTTGTTGGCACTAGGGGCCTGATTCGCAAAGGTAAGTTTAGTACATTTACATTTTTGAGAATGTTTACTACTGTTTTGTATTCACAAACTCTGTAAATTACAACTAGGAACAGTAGTAAATCCAGCACTACACATGGATAACAACTCGTAGTGCAAAACTGTAGGAGGCTGGCCTGGCTTATAGTGGGTACCTTGTGGTACTTACACCTTGTCCCAGGTCCAGTTATCCTTTATTAGTAGAATAATAATAAGTGTTTCTAGCAGCTTAGGCTGATAGAGGTAGCTATGGCAAAGCAGCTTAGGCTGAACTAGGAGGCATGCAAAGCTGCTACTATACCACTTATATCATATAGCACAATATCATAAGAAAACACAATACTCAGAGTTACTAAAAATAAAAGATACTTTATTTTAGTGGCAATATGCCAAAAGTATCTCAGAGGATACCCTCACTTAGGAGGTAAGTAATATACACAAATTATATGTACACAAACCCAAAACAGGTAAGTAACAGTAAGAAAAGTAGTGCAAACAATGTAGAATCACAATAGGATGCAACAGGTAGACATAGGCCTAGGGGCAACACAAACCATATACTCCAAAAGTGGAATGCAAATCACAAATGGCCCCCAGGCCTATCGGAGGTTGTAGAGGGCCGCTGGAACTGTGAGAAAACAGTAAGGGTGTCCAAAATACCCCACCCCAAGAC
Organism: Pleurodeles waltl; assembly: GCF_031143425.1. Taxonomy (NCBI): domain Eukaryota; kingdom Metazoa; phylum Chordata; class Amphibia; order Caudata; family Salamandridae; genus Pleurodeles; species Pleurodeles waltl. The sequence goes on from NC_090445.1 coordinate 169,575,205, forward strand.
CCTGTTAAGTAGGAGTAAAGTTACCCTACTACCCCAGAAAGACAGAATAGTCGTGATAGGGGATTCTGCAAGAACCACAAGCGCCAGCAAAGCACTGAAGACAGATTCCTGGACCTGAGGACCTGTAAAGGAAGGGGACCAAGTCCAAGAGTCACGAAAGTGTCTAGGGGGGGGGCCGAGGCCCACTAAACCCCAGATGAAGGTGCAAAAGGGCTGCCTCTGGGTGGAAGAAGCCAAAGATTCAGAAGTGTTTCCAGGCAGAAATACCACAAACAAGCCTTGCTAGCTGCAAGAGCTGCGGTTGAGGATTTTGGGTGCTGCTGGGGACCAGAAAGGACCAGGATCTCGCCCCTTGGAGGAGGAGACAGAGGGGGCGCTCTGCAACCTCAGAGAGCCCCCGCAGAAGAGGGCAGCACCCACAGAAGTACTGGAGCAGGCACTTAGAAGATCTGAGGACAGCGGTTGACTCAGAGTCACAGAGGGTCTCACGACATCGGAGTCCAACTCAGCAGGTTGAGCAATGCAAGACAGAGTGCTGGGGACCCAGGCTAGGCTGTGCACAAAGGAAGTCCTGGATAAGTGCGCAGAAGCCGGAGCAGCTGCAAATCACGCAGTACACAGGTTTGCTGTCTGGCGTGGGCGATGCAAGGACTTACCTCCATCAAATTTGGACAGAAGGGCCACTGGACTGTGGGAGACACTTGGACCCAGCTCCTGTGTTCCAGGGACCACGCTCGTCAGGATGAGAGGGGACCCAGAGGACCGGTGATGCAGAGGTTTGGTGCCTGTGTTGGCAGGGGGAAGATTCCGTCGACCCACAGGAGACTTCTTCTTGGCTTCCAGTGCAGGGTGAAGGCAGACAGCCCTCAGAGCATGCACCACCAGGAAACAGTTGAGAAAGCAGGTAGGATGAGGCGCTACAATGTTGCTGGTAGTCGTCTTGCTACTTTGTTGCGGTTTTGCAGGCGTCCTGGAGCAGTCAGCAGTCGATCCTTGGTAGAAGTCGAAGAGGGAAGTGCAGAGGAACTCTGGTGAGCTCTTGCATTCGTTATCTGAGGAATAGCCCAGAGGAGAGACCCTAAATAGCCAGAAAAGGAGGTTTGGCTACTGAGAAAGGAGGCTTGGCTACTGAAAGAGGTAAACACCTATCAGGAGGGGTCTCTGACGTCACCTGCTGGCACTGGCCACTCAGAGCAGTCCATTGTGCCCCAACACCTCTGAATCCAAGATGGCAGAGGTCTGGGACACACTGGAGGAGCTCTGGGCACCTCCCCTGGGAGGTGCAGGTCAGGGGAGTGGTCACTCCCCTTTCCTTTGTCCAGTTACGCGCCAGAGCAGGGCTGGGGGATCCCTGAACCGGTGTAGACTGGCTTATGCAGAGATGGGCACCATCTGTGCCCATCAACGCATTTCCAGAGGCTAGGGGAGGCTACTTCTCCCCAGCCCTTCACACCTATTTCCAAAGGGAGAGGGTGTAACACCCTCTCTCTGAGGAAGTCCTTTGTTCTGCCTTCCTGGGACTGGGCTGCCCAGACCCCAGGGGGGCAGAATCCTGTCTGAGTGGTTGGCAGCAGCAGCAGCTGCAGTGGAGACCCCGGAAAGGCAGTTTGGCAGTACCCGGGTTCTGTGCTAGAGACCCGGGGATTCATGGAATTGTCACCCCAATACCATAATGGTATTGGGGTGACAATTCCATGATCCTAGACATGTTACATGGCCATGTTCGGAGTTACCATTGTGACGCTACATTTAGGTACTGACCTATATGTAGTGCACGCATGTAATGGTGTCCCTGCACTCAGAATGTTTGGGGAATTTGCCCTGAACAATGTGGGGGCACCTTGGCTAGTGCCAGGGTGCCCACACACTAAGTAATTGTCACCTAACCTATCACCAAGTGATGGTTAGACATATAGGTGACTTATAAGTTACTTATGTGCAGTGAAAATGGCTGTGAAATAACGTGGACGTTATTTCACTCAGGGGTCAGTGGCAGTCCTGTGTAAGAAAAGTCTGAGCTCCCTATGGGTGGCAAAAGAAATGCTGCAGCCCATAGGGATCTCCTGGAACCCCAATACCCTGGGTACCTAGGTACCATATACAAGGGAAATATAAGGGTGTTCCATTGTGCCAATGAGAATTTATGAAGATAGTCACTAGCCTGCAGTGACAATTGTGAAAGCAGAGAGAGCATAAACACTGAGGTTCTGGTTAGCAGAGCCTCAGTGATACAGTTAGGCACTATACAGGGAACACATACAGGGCATACATTATGAGCACTGGGGTCCTGCCTGGCAGGATCCCAGTGACACATAGGCAAAAAGAAACATACATACAGTGCAAATGGGGGTAACATGCCAGGCAAGATGGTATTTTCCTACATAACCCCCCCCAAACGAAGGACAATAAGGCTAACCTTGCCCATATGAGTCTTCATTGTCTAAGTGGAAATATCAGGAGAGCCCATCTGCACTGGAGTGGGTACTCCCAGGGCTATGTTCCACTGTATAGTCCATTCCCTGTAGGAATATGTACCACCTCAACAATTTAGGGTTTTCCCCTTTCATTTGTTTTAGCTAAAGTAGAGGTTTGTGGTCTGTCTGAACAATAAAGTGAGTACCAAACAGGTATGGTCTCAGCTTTTTCAGTGCCCAGACCACAGCAAAGGCCTCCCTCTCTATGGCAGATCAACGCTTTTCTCTAGGGGTCAAGCTTCTGCTGATAAAGGCAACTGGTTGATCCTCGCCCTCAGAATTCAGTTGTGATAGTACTGCCGCAACCCCTAATTCAGATGCATCAGTTTGTACAGTGAATTTCTTGGAGTAACAAGGGCTTTTTAGGACAGGTACAGAGCACATGGCCTGTTTTAGCTTCTCAAAAGCTTTTTGACAGCTAGCTGTGCACAATACCTTCTTAGGTATCTTCTTGCTAGTGAGATCATTAAGAGGGGCTGCAATGGAGCCATAATTCTTTATGAATCTCCTATAGTGTGAGGCCTAAAAAGGCTCTCATCTGGGTTTGAGTTGTAGGGGGAACCCAATCCATGATAGTTTGGATTTTCCCCTGTAGTGGTGCAATCTGTTCTCCACCTACCAGGTGGCCCAGAAAAAAACACTTTCCCCTGCCCTATCTGGCACTTTGAGGCCTTGATAGTGAGGCCTGCCTTTTGCAGGGCCTCCAAAACTTTCCAAAGGTGGACCAGGTGATCATCCCAGGTTGAGCTAAAGACAGCAATATCATCTAGATATGCTGCACTGAAAGCTTCCAACCCTTGCAGGACTGTATTCACCAACGTCTGAAAAGTGACAGGTGCATTTTTCAAACCAAAGGGCATTACTGTGAATTGGTAGTGCCCTCCAATGGTAGAAAAAGCAGTCTTGGGTTTAGCATCTTCTGATAACCTAATCTGCCAATACCCTGCAGTTAGATCAAAAGTGCTGAGATACTTGGCAGAAGCCAGGGTATCTATAAGCTCATCTGCCCTGGGTATAGGGTGAGCATCTGTCCTGGTTACTTGACTGAGCCTTCTATAATCTACACAAAACCTCATCTCTCTCTTTCCATCTTTGGTGTGAGGTTTTGGTACAAGCACAACTGGGCTAGCCCAGGGGCTTTCAGATGGCTCAATCACCCCTAAGTCCAACATTTTCTGCACCTCTTGTTTAATGCAGTCCCTGACATAGTCAGGCTGCCTATAAATCTTACTTTTGACAGGCAGGCTGTCTCCGGTATCAATTGTATGTTCACACCAGGAAGTTGTACCTGGTACAAGTGAAAAGAGGTCTGAAAACTGACTTAAGAGATTGATACAGTTGTCCTTCTGTTCTGCAGTAAGACAATCTGCTAAGACTACTCCCTCCACTAAGCCATCAGCTTCAGTGGTGGAGAAGAGATCAGGGAGAGGGTCACACTCTTCTTCCTGTCCCTCATCTGTTGCCATGAGCAGGGTGAGATCAGCCCTGTCATAGTAGGGTTTTAGGCAGTTGACATGAATCACCCTAAGGGGACTCCTGGCAGTGCCCAGGTCTACCAAGTAGGTAACCTCACCCTTCTTTTCAACAATTAGATGGGGTCCACTCCATTTGTCTTGGAGTGCTCTTGGGGCCAAAGGCTCCAATACCCACACCTTCTGTCCTGGGCGGTACTGAGTCAGGACAGCCTTCTGGTCATGCCATTGCTTTTGCAGCTCCTGGCTGGCCAGAAGGTTTTTACTGGCCTTTTTCGTATACTCAGCCATTCTGGATCTTAGGCCAAGTACATAGTCCACTATGTCCTGTTTAGGAGCTTTTAAAGGTTGTTCCCACCCCCCCTTCACAAGAGCAAGTGGACCTTTTACAGGGTGTCCAAAGAGGAGTTCAAAGGGGCTGAAGCCCACTCCTTTTGGGGGTACCTCCCTGTAAGCAAAAATGAGGCAAGGTAACAGGACATCCCATCTCCTTCTGAGTGTTTCAGGGAGTCCAATTATCATACCTGTGAGAGTTTTATTAAACCTCTCAACCAGACCATTTGTATGTGGATGGTAAGGGGTGGTGAACTTGTAGGTTACACCACACTCCTTCCACATTGCTTTTAGGTATGCAGACATGAAGTTGCTACCTCTGTCTGACACCACTTCCTTAGGGAAACCCACCCTGGAAAAGATTCCCAGGAGGGCCTTTGCCACTGCAGGAGCTGTAGTGGTCCTTAAGAGGATGGCTTCAGGTTATCTTGTGGCGTGGTCCACTACCACCAAGATACATCTATTGCCTCAAGCTGTTGGAGGGTCAAGGGGGCCAAGTATGTCAACCCCTACCCTTTCAAAGGGCACCCCAACTGTTGGAAGTGGAATTAGGGGGGCCTTTGGAGTGCCACCAGTCTTGCCACTGGTTTGGCAGGTCACACAAGAGCGACACAACTCTTGTGTCCTCTGACATCTGAGGCCAGTGAAACAAGGGGACAAGTCTTTCTCAAGTTTTCGTCTGGCCCAAATGCCCAGCCAAAGGAATGTCATGTGCCAGGGTGAGAAGAAACTCTCTGTACTGCAAGGGAATGACCAATCTCCTGGCAGCTCCAGGTTTAGGGTCCCTTGACTCTGCGTACAAGAGGTTGTCTTCCCAGTACACCCTATGGCTATCACTGACATCCCCATTCTGCTGTTTGACAGCTTTCTGTCTTAAACCCTCTAATGTGGGACAGGTTTGCTGTGCCACACTCTGCTCTTCCCTGGCAGCCCCCCCACCCCCCTGCAACCAAGAGCTCAGCAGTGTCTGCTACCAGCTCCTCTGGTGTAGGTTCTGCACAGGGAGAGGATTCCTCTTCCTCAAAAGGGGAATCATCTGTAGAGGGGGGGATAGTGGGCAGGGATTTACCCTGTCTACCCCTAGTTTTTGGGAGCACTTGGTCCATTGTTCCAGGATCCAAGTTTCCCTGTCCTTTTTGCTTCTTGGCCTGAGCCCTTGTCAAAGCAAAAATATGCCCAGGAATGCCAGCATTGCTGCATGAGCCTCCAACTCCACTTCTGCCCAAGCTGATGTTTCCAAATCATTACCCAGTAAGCAATCTACAGGTAATTCAGTGGCTACCACAACTTTCTTTGGACCAGTAACCCCCACCAGTTGAGATTCACAACAGCCATGGGGTGGCTAAGAGTGTTGTTATGAGCATGAGTCACTTGGTACTGCTGACCAAGTAGGTGCTGATAAGGGTGGACCAGTTTTTCTATCACCATAGTTACACTGACTCCCGTGTCCCTGTAGGCCTTAACCTCAACACCATTGATTAGGGGTAGTTGCTTGTACTTACCCATATTAAGGGGACAAGCAACCAAGGTGGCAAAGTCAATGCCACCATCAGAGACTAAAACAGCCTCTGTGGTCTCCCTAACAAGACCAACCCCAACTAAATTGCCAATAGTGAGCCCAGCTACACCCTTGGATTGGCTATTTGTAGTAGATTTCCCACCACTACTGCTATTACTAGGGGCACTAGTGGTTGCATTTGGGGTTGTGGTGGTGGGAGGTTTGGTGTTTTTCTTTGGACAAGTGGAATCACTTGCCCATAGGCCTTTTACTTTACATAAATAACACCAAGGCTTTTTATGATTGTTTGAAGAGGATTTGGACCCACTACCCCCAGAGGATTTTTGTGGGCCTGATGAAGACTCAGAATGTTTACTTTTGTCCCCACCTTTGTCAGAAGACTTACCATCCTTCTTCTTGCCATCCTTGTCACCCCCTGTATGAACTTTTCTGTTCACCCTTGTTCTAACCCATTTGTTTGCCTTCTTTCCCAATTCTTGGGGAGCGGTCAGATCAGAGTCTACCAGTTACGGATGTAACAAATCAGACACACAATTGTTAAGAATATGCTCTCTCGGGATCAGATTATACAGGCTTTCATAGTCAGAAACTTTACTGCCATGTAACCAACCCTCCAAGGCCTTCACTGAACAGTCAACAACATCTGTCCAGTCTTGAGAGGACTCTTTTCTGGTGTCTCTGTACTTAATCCTGTATTGTTCAGTGGTTAAGCCAAATCCATCCAGGAGTGCATCCTTCAAAACTTTGTAATTATTGGCATCACTTTCTCTGACAGTAAGGAGCCTATCCCTACCCTTTCCAGTGAAAGATAGCCACAAGATAGCAGCCCACTGCCTTTGAGGGACCAACTGTACCATACAGGCCCTCTCAAGTGCAGCAAACCACTTATTAATGTCATTGCCCTCCTTGTAAGGGGGGACTATCTTTTGCAGGTTTCTGGAATCTTGCTCTCTAACTGGATTACTATCTGAAACACTGCTGCTGCCACCATGGGGAACTAACCCCAATCTGTCTTTCGCTCTCTATGTCTAGGGATTCCCTATTTAAGGCCAGCTGCTGCTGTTTAAGCTTCAGTCTGGTCTATTCCAACCTCAGCTTTCTGAGTTCCCTTTCCATTAAGTTATCCTCAGGGTGGGAGGCTTGGGAATGTTTGGACACAGGTGAGATTTGGGAATTGGCAGAGAGAGACCTGTCCCTAACTGGCTGGACCCTAGTAACCTGGCCTCTAGGAGTGAAATATGCCCTACTAATGTGTGGCCCTCTAACACTACCAGTGTCACTAGGTGGCCTGCTAGGGGGCAGGACTTTGTAAGAACCCTCTCCAGCATCTTCAGGGAACTCCTCTGAGTCTGACTGGGAAGCCTTCCCTTTTTCTACCCTCTCCTGAGATGGGCCAGACTGGTTCTGGTCATCCTGTAAGAGCAGGTTAAAGAGAAACTCTTTTGTTGGATTCTTACCTATGCTTAAACCTCTATCCAGGCAGAGACCCCTCAAACTCTTGTAGTTTAAACTTTCATAAGTTGCTTGAACAACTTTGGAAGTAGCCTCTACTGCAGACATGATAGAAAAAGGTTTAAGACAGAGAGAGAAAAAGTTTTAGAACTTTTGAAAGTACAGAGAAAAAACTTTTTCAAACTTTTGGAAAACTTTTAAATGTTTTCAGAACTTTTCAGAAACTTAGTAGTAAATTTTAGAATAGTAAAGTAAACTGTTTTGGTTAAATGTACATATACTGAACTATTTGGTATATGATTTTCTTACGAAAAGCAACAAATGACAAAGTGGTAAAGCAGTTACATGTACTTATCCCACCGCTGCACCACCAATGTAGGAGGCTGGCCTGGCTTATAGTGGGTACCTTGTGGTACTTACACCCTGTGCCAGGTCCAGTTATCCCTTATTAGTAGAATAGAGGTGTTTGTAGCAACCTAGGCTGATAGAGGTAGCTATGGCAAAGCAGCTTAGGCTGAACTAGGAGACATGCAAAGCACCTACTATACCACTTATATCATATAGCACAATATCATAAGAAAACACAATACTCAGAGTTACTAAAAAATAAAGGTACTTTATTTTAGTGACAATATGCCAAAGGTATCTCAGAAGATACCCTCACTTAGGAGGTAAGTAATATACACAAATTATATGTACACAAACCCAAAACAGGTAAGTAACAGTAAGACAAGTAGTGTAAACAATGTAGAATCACAATAGGATGCAATAGGTAGACATAGGCCTAGGGGCAACACAAACCATATACTCCAAAAGTGGAATGCGAATCACGAATAGACCCCAGGCCTATGGGAGGTTGTAGAGGGTCGCTGGGACTGTGAGAAATCAGTAAGGGTGTCTAAAATACCCCACCACAAGACCCTGTTAAGTAGGAGTAAAGTTACCCTACTACCCCAGAAAGACAGAATAGTCGTGATAGGGGATTCTGCAAGAACCACAAGCACCAGCAAAGCACTGAAGACGGATTCCTGGACCTGAGGACCTGTAAAGGAAGGGGACCAAGTCCAAGAGTCACAAAAGTGTCCAGGTGGTGCAGGAGCCCACTACACCCCGGATGAAGGTGCAAAAGGGCTGCCTCCGGGTGGAAGAAGCCAAAGATTCTGCAACAACGAAAAGGGCTAGGAACTTTTCCTTTGGCTGAAAGATGTCCCACGGTGTGCTGGAGGTTGCAGAAGTGTTTACAGGCAGAAATACTGCAAACAAGCCTTGCTAGCGGCAAGAGCTGCGGTTGAGGATTTTGGGTGCTGCTGGGGACCAGGAAGGATCAGGATGTTGCCCCTTGGAGGAGGAGACAGAGGGGGCAACTCAGAGAGCCCCCGCAGAAGTACCGGAGCAGGCACTTAGAAGATCTGACAACAACGGTGAACTCAGAGTCACAAAGGAGGATCCCACGATGTTGGAGTCCAACTCAGCGGTTTGGGCAATGCAGGACGGAGTCCTGGGGACCCAGGGTAGGTTGTGCACAAAAGAAGTCCTGGAAAAGTGCACAGAAGCCGGAGCAGCTGCAAATCACGCAGTACACAGGTTTGCTGTCTGGCGTGGGGAGGCAAGGACTTATCTCCACCAAATTCGGACAGGAGGGCCACAGGACTGTGGGAGACACTTGGACCCAGCTCCTGTGTTCCAGGGACCACGCTCGTCAGGATGAGAGGGGACCCAGGGGACCGGTGATGCAGACATTTGGTGCCTGCGTTGGCAGGGGGAAGATTCTGTCGACCCACGGGAGATTTCTTCTTGGCTTCCAGTGCAGGGTGAAGGCAGACAGCCCTCAGAGCATGCACCACCAGGAAACAGTCGAGAGAGCCGGTAGGATGAGGCGCTACAATATTGCTGGTAATCGTCTTGCTACTTTGTTGCGGTTTTGCAGGCGTCCTGGAGCAGTCATCTGTTGATCCTTGGCAGAAGTCGAAGAGGGAAGTGCAGAGGAACTCTGGTGAGCTCTTGCATGCGTTATCTGAGGAATCGCCCAGAGGAGAGACCCTAATTATCCAGAAAAGGAGGTTTGGCTACTGAGAAAGGAGGCTTGGCTACTGAAAGAGGTAAGCACCTATCAAGAGGGGTCTCTGACGTCACCTGCTGGCACTGGCCACTCAGAGCAGTCCATTGTGCCCCAACACCTCTGAATCCAAGATGGCAGAGGTCTGGGACACACTGGAGGAGCTCTGTGCACCTCCCCTGGGAGGTGCAGGTCAGGGAAGTGGTCACTCCCCTCTCCTTTGTCCAGTTTTGCGCCAGAGCAGGGCTGGGGGATCCCTGAACCGGTGTAGACTGGCTTATGCAGAGATGGGCACCATCTGTGCCCATCAAAGCATTTCCAGAGGCTGGGGGAGGCTACTCCTCCCCAGCCCTTCACACCTATTTCCAAAGGGAGAGGGTGTAACACCCTCTCTTCTCTCAGAGGAAATCCTTTGTTCTGCCTTCCTGGGACTGGGCTGCCCAGACCCCAGGGGGGCAGAATCCTGTCTGCGGGGTTGGCAGCAGCAGCAGCTGCAGTGGAGACCCCGGAAAGGCAGTTTGGCAGTACCCGGGTTCTGTGCTAGAGACCCGGGGATGCATGGAATTGTAACCCCAATACCAGAATGGTATTGGGGGGACAATTCCATGATCCTAGACATGTTACATGGCCATGTTCGAAGTTACCATTGTGACGCTACATATAGGTAGTGACCTATATGTAGTGCACATGTGTAATGGTGTCCCCGCACTCACAAAGTTCAGGGAATTTGCCCTGAACAATGTGGGGGCATGTTGGCTAGTGCCAGGGTGCCCAAACACTAAGTAACTTGGCACCTAACCTTCACCGAGTGAGGGTTAGACATATAGGTGACTTATAAGTTACTTATGTGCAGTGAAAATGGCTGTGAAATAACGTTGACGTTATTTCACTCAGGCTGCAGTGGCGGTCCTGTGTAAGAATTGTCTGAGCTCCCGCTGGGTGGCAAAAGAAATGCTGCAGACCATAGGGATCTCCTGGAACCACAATACCCTGGGTACCTAGGTACCATATACAAGGGAATTATAAGGGTGTTCCATTGTGCCAATGAGAATTTATGAAGATAGTCACTAGCCTGCAGTGACAATTGTGAAAGCAGAGAGAGCATAAACACTGAGGTTCTGGTTAGCAGAGCCTCAGTGATACAGTTAGGCACCACACAGGGAACACATACAGGGCATACAGTATGAGCACTGGGGTCCTGCCTGGCAGGATCCCAGTGACACATAGGCAAAAACAAACATACATACAGTGAAAATGGGGGTAACATGCCAGGCAAGATGGTATTTTCCTTAAAAAACCCTCTCATAAAAGAGAAAGGAGCTTACAATACCAGTGGTTGGCTATGTGTAGTGCTGGACCTACAACAAAGGTGTAATACCGAAAAGCAGTAAACCCACTCAAAAGTCTATATTTACTCAAATATACTGTTTGTGAATGATGCTCTGGGAAGGGAGGGATCAGAAAGGAAGAGAATCAATGGTCAGCTACCTATTGATTTAAAATAAAGGTTTTCAGTTTCTTTCTGAATGGAAGGAGTAGAGAGGTGTGAAAGAGAGGATATCTAGAGCAGACATGGGCCGAACTAAGGACACAGAAGGAGTGTCTCGAAATCTGCATGGTAGCTTTGAGAGTTATCATAGGTAATATGATTGATAACGGGCAGTACTATAATGTAGTAATACAGTTGTGTTAAACCTTTTTTCAGATTAGAAATAAATGTGCTTATTAATATGAGCCTTCTGCAGTTAAATTATAATGCTGTGAGTTATGGAACAGTGTTTTCCTAGCACAGGCCAAGATAGGCCTCAACAAGGCCTCGTCTCCATTTTATTTCTTGAAGCATCTATATTATTCATTATATGTTTATGTTTGTCATTGACGTCACGTGCAGCAAAATGTGCCCTATTGTTTTGTGTTGTCATGCTGTTCTGGAAGAACTCCAGCAAAGCCTTAGTTACTTTTTCAAGGCTTTTTTCTGTTTACTCACATTATTAGACAAAACATTTATGAATCTTTTCATTGTTATTGTAAATACATTTGTGCTAAACACATTTGGTTACAGGTCAGAGAGCACTTATTATTATGCAATTAATGGGATAGCGCCAGGATGGTGATATTATACGATGTTTTATAATGCTGTGTTCAGTTTTCAGAGTGGGGTACTGCCATCAATGTTATGTCACAGAAGTCAAGCGGATTGTGAAAAATCCAAGTGTCACACAAAGAGCAGGTGTAGCCAATGAGTCATTCTCATTCAACAGGAGAGGGATGCACCCGATCCTCAAGGTTGGAGATCACCCTTCTATAGCTATATCTGACCACAAGCTCCGGGTCCCTATGCTCCAGCACGCCTAAGTACCTAACGGGTTCGTGCACCACTGCAGGGGGAACTCTGTCGGGTATGGTTTGGTGCTAAGGGGTAGTATGTAAGATTTCTCCCAGTTAATGCTCATCCCGAACTACTGCTCAGAATGCAGGATTCACAGATGAGTGTAGTGAGATGCGTTTCTGGATCACCTACATATAGCAACATATCATCAGCTCATTATGATACGGCTAACAGGCGGAGTCGCAATTGTAAAGCTGCTGCGCATGACGTTGTCTTATACCCGTGCCCCCTACCCAAGCCTTCTTCAAAGCGCTACCATCCACTCTGGTATCGCTAGTCTGGGAGAGGAAGCAAAATCTTTCTTTCAAACAACCTTCAGAATTACAGTAAAAGCCACTTATTTTTTGCTATCATGGCAGCTGGTGCATTTGTACAGTTTGTTAATAGATATTTACATGTTGTGCGGTGGCACCTGCAAGGCTCGCAAGATTGACACAGTTCGCATTTCAAAATCATTTCACTCTGCAGTCAGAGAAACAAATGTAAACCCCAAGCTGCATGGGATAAGAACAAACAGCAATTTGTCCGGCATTAAATCTCCGTTTCTGAATACACAGCAAATGTGATAATTCACATTCGGAACTCCGTGCATGCGGAACTTATCATGCAGGCCAGTGGTTCAAGAGCTATTGCAAATAGAATCGGCGACAGGGCCAATACACCTTGATGTTTTCCAAAGTAAGACCATGAACATTTACCCTGGTGATCGGGTCTGCAAGCAGCAGCCATATCCATCGAGTGAAGGGAGGGAGTACCATCCTCTGCAGAATAGTCAACATTTATATATATATAGGTAATAGAGTTGAATGCTTTAGCGGCGTCCAAATGTAGCACACTGGAGATAATACAGTGAAGATAGTGCAAAATATTTTTGCAGTAGAATGGGTGGAGATGAAACCTGGCTGATCCGCTAAGACCACGTTGGGGAGGAGCTGTTGGACATTAGTTACTAATAGTTTGGCTAGGATTCTAGTGTCCATGTTGATTACAGACAGCAGGAGGTAGGATTTGCATTGTTTGGGGGCTTTGTCTGGTTTTAAAAACACAATATTAAGCACTTCTCTGAGAGTAGGGGCAGCTTTTGTGCAGAGTAAGCTTCCTTGTACATTTTCTGCAGGTGGAGGGGGGGGGGGGGGGTGTTGGGGTAGCAGGTCAGTGAACTCTTTCTAAAACTCACTATGCATATCATCAATTCCAGAGGATTTACTGTTAAGTAGGTATTATATGGCCTCTCAGCGATGAAAGGCTGGGTGAGATATTCCCTCTGACCCTGAGACAGCCAGGTTAAAGCAACATCGTCTAGGTAACTGGATATCTCCCAAGCAGACGCAATGTTTCAGAAACCATTCAGTGAAGTATAAAAATACAAAATATGGGCAGAATAGATGGTTTACCAAAGCACGGCATTACATCTGGCTTGTTATTATAAACTATATGACTAAGTGCTCTAGGGTTCCTGAGCTTGCTAGCCAAGGCCCGCCCAGGTTTACCCCCCTCGCCATATGCATGAGCAACGTGCCTGCAGGAGAGCTGATATGCCTCCTGCTGTGCTGTGTCCCTATAGGTGGTAATGTGCTTCCGGAGAGCTGCTAAAGTGCAATTCTTACAGTGCAATTCATAGTACCTCTCGCAGATCGTGCAAAGTGGTCTCTATTTTCCATGGTTGTGTGCAGAGATCACTTAAGATGCCTGCCTGTGCACCAATACTTACCCCTCTCATGGTAGACTTGAGGGCCTCCCACAAGACACCCACACTTTCAACATTGTATTTGTTAAAAAGAAAGTATTCCACAATAGCCTTGTGGACATCTCCCAGAAAACTGGAACAAGCAGAGCTGTGTGGTGTACTCACCAACAAAAGTATGATGCGATATGTGTCGGGATGTTTAATGTTAGACGTGCCGGAGCATGGTCTGATGGTGTTCTTGGGAGATGGTGAATGTCTCGTAACCAGGTTTGGATTTCCCACGTAACTAACCAGTAATCAAGGCGGGCACAGGAGCTGTGTATTGATGAGGTGAAAGTGCCCTTCCTCCTTCCCGGGTGCAGGAATGTAAAACATCAATAACCCTATACTCTGCCATGTCATCTCTCAGTGCTTGGGTTGCCCGTTTACCCTGCCAGCATACAGTGGCCGATCTGTTCAGTAGTGGGTTCCTCAATCTATGAGATTCCCTTGCGCCATTTCTTACGGCACTTTTAACGTCTGCAAAAAAGCAGCCGTTAAAAGGGGCTTCCATTCTTTGGAATGGGTCCCTATGTACTCTGCAGGAGTAACACCAATGTTTTGATGCTATTCCTGCAGAGTACATCAATCGAATCATAAGAAATTACGCTATTGCCACCTACCCTGTGCCATGGTGCGCCGTATTTTAAATGCAGAGCACACATAGTGTCAGTAGGCGGATGCTAAGGGGCACAGGGAAAGTGGCGCTGCACTTGATGCAGCGCCACTTTCCATAAATCTGCCCCTAAGTGTTTTATATATGTGTTTGATGATATATATATGTGTGTGTGTGTGTGTATATATATATATTGTAAGGAAATGCCTCCTTGGCATGGTTACCCCCTGACTTTTTGCCTTTGCTGATGCCAAGTTATGACTTGAAAGTGTGCTGAGGCCTGCTAACCAGGCCCCAGCACCAGTGTTCTTTCCCTAACCTGTACTTTTGTTTCCACAATTGGCACACCCTGGCATCCAGGTAAGTCCCTTGTAACTGTTACCTCTGGTACCAAGGGCCCTGATGCCAGGGAAGGTCTCTAAGGGCTGCAGCATATCTTATGCCACCCTGGGGACCCCTCACTCAGCACAGACACACTGCTTGCCAGCTTGTGTGTGCTAGTGGGGATAAAATGACTAAGTCGACATGGCACTCCCCTCAGGGTGCCATGCCAACCTCACACTGCCTATAGGTATAGGTAAGTCACCCCTCTAGCAGGCCTTACAGCCCTAATGAAGGGTGCACTATACCATAGGTGAGGGCATCAGTGCATGAGCACTATGCCCCTAAAGTGTCTAAGCAAAACCTTAGACATTGTAAGTGCAGGGTAGCCATAAGAGTGTATGGTCTGGGAGTCTGTCATGCACGAACTCCACAGCACCATAATGGCTACACTGAAAACTGTGAAGTTTGGTATCAAACTTCTCAGCACAATAAATGCACACTGATGCCAGTGTACATTTTATTGTAAAATACACCCCAGAGGTCACCTTAGAGGTGCCCCCTGAAACCTTAACCGACTACCACTGTGGGCTGACTAGTTTTAGCAGCCTGCCACACACCAGACATATGGCTGGCCACATGGGGAGAGTGCCTTTGTCACTCTGTGGCTAGTAACAAAGCCTGTACTGGGTGGAGGTGCTTCTCACCTCCCCCTGCAAGAACTGTAACACCTGGCGGTGAGCCTCAAAGGCTCACCCCCTTTGTTACAGCACCCCAGGGCACTCCAGCCAGTGGAGTTGCCCGCCCCCTCCGGCCACGGACCCACTTTTGGTGGCAAGGCCGGAGGAGATAATGAGAAAAACAAGGAGGAGTCACTGGCCAGTCAGGACAGCCCCAAAGGTGTCCTGAGCTGGGGTGACTCTGACTTTTAGAAATCCTCCATCTTGCAGATGGAGGATTCCCCCAATAGGATCGGGGATGTGCCCCCTCCCCTCAGGGAGGAGGCACAAAGAGGGTGTAGCCACCCTCAGGGCTAGTAGCCATTGGCTACTAACCCCCCAGACCTAAACACCCCCCTAAATTGAGTATTTAGGGGCTCCCAGAACACAGCAAGATAGATTCCTGCAACCTAAGACAAAGAAGGACTGCTGAGCTGAAAAACCTGCAGAGAAGATGGAGACACCAACTGCTTTGGCCCCAGCTCTACCGGCCTGTCTCCCCACTTCTAAAGACACTGCTCCAGTGATGCGTTCCACAGGGTCCAGCGACCTCTGAAGCCCCAGAGGACTACCCTGCATCTAGAAGGACCAAGAACTCCAGAGGCCAGCGGCTCTGCTCCACAAAGACTGCAACTTTGCAACAAAGCAACTTTGAAACAACACACGTTTCCCTCCGGAAGCGTGAGACTTTGCACTCCGCACCCGACGCCCCCGGCTCGACTTGTGGAGAACAAACACTACAGGGAGGACTCCCCGGCGACTGCGAGACCGTGAGTAGCCAGAGTTGACCCCCCTGAGCCTCCACAGCGACACCTGCAGAGGGAATCCCGAGGCTCCCCCTGACTGCGACTGCCTGCTTCACAGACCCGACGCCTGGTAAAGACACTGCACCCGCAGCCCCCAGGACCTGAAGGATCCGACCTCCAGTGCAGGAGCGACCCCCAGGTGGCCCTCTCCCTTGCCCAGGTGGTGGCTCCCCGAGGAGCCCCCCCCCCTTGCCTGCCTGCATCGCTGAAGAGACCCCTGGTCTCCCATTGAAACCTATTGCGAACCCGACGCCTGTTCTCACACTGCACCCAGCCGCCCTCGTGCCGCTGAGGGTGTACTTTTTGTGCTGACTTGTGTCCCCCCCGGTGCCCTACAAAACCCCCCTGGTCTGCCCTCTGAAGACGCGGGTACTTACCTGCTGGCAGACTGGAACCGGGGCACCCCCTTCTCTATTGAAGCCTATGCGTTTTGGGCACCACTTTGACCTCTGCACCTGACCAGCCCTGAGCTGCTGGTTTGGTAACTTTGGGGTTGCCCTGAACCCCCAACGGTGGGCTACCATGGACCCAACTTTGAACCCTGTAGGTGGTTTACTTACCTGCAAAACTAACAAACACTTACCTCCCCCAGGAACTGATGAAAATTGCACTGTGTCTAGTTTTAAAATAGCTTATTGCCATTTGTGTGAAAACTGTATATGCTATTTTGCTAATTCAAAGTTCCTAAAGTTCCTAAGTGAAATACCTTTCATTTAAAGTATTGTTTGTAAATCTTGAACCTGTGGTTCTTAAAATAAACTAAGAAAATACATTTTTCTATACAAAAAGCTATTGGCCTGGAATTGTCTCTGAGTGTGTGTTCTCATTTATTGCCTGTGTGTGTACAACAAATGCTTAACACTACCCTCTGATAAACCTACTGCTCGACCACACTACCACAAAATAGAGCATTCGAATGATCTCTTTTGTTGCCACTATCTTACCTCTAAAGGGAATCCTTGGACTCTGTGCATGGTATTTCTTTCTTTGAAATAGTACATACAGAGCCAACTTCCTACATATATATATATATATATATATATATATATATATATATATATATGTGTGTGTATGTGTATAAATATTTAGGGTTTTTAGGGTTTAGAGCAGGTACTGGTTTTTGGGTGGTAAGGACATTTTTAGATCTTAGGGATGATACGGGTTTTGGGGTGATAAGGGATTTTTAGGTTTTAGGGTGGGTATGGGTTTTTGGGTGATAAGGGGTTTTTAGGTCTTAGGGTGGGCATGGGTTTTTTGTGGTAAGGGGTTTTTAGGTTTTAGTGTGGGTATCATGGGATTTTGGGTGGTAGGGGCATTCTTAAGTTTTAGGGTGGTTGTGGGCTTTTGGGTGGTAAGTGGTTTTTAGGGTTTAGGAGGGTATGGGTTTTTGGGTGAAAGAGGTTTTTGAGTGTCAAGGATATATATATATATATATATATATATATATATATATATATATATATATATAATAAAAACATTTCATGGCAAAGGCATGCATGGTAAAGGCATATGCGTGGTAAAAACATTAATTATAAATGCATGCGTGATAATGACGTGTGGTTCTGTCATACAACCGTACAATATGAGACAATTCTCCCTAGATCCTTCCCCCACCCCCAGTGATGTAACAGCATACCCCATTACCAGTCATGGAGCCTTATCAGGTGTGGTTTTGAAACCCAAGCCCACTTTCTTTACAAAATCTGAAGTCGCTTGCGGGTGGGGAATATCTCCTGACCTTCAGGGTGATCAATACCTAACCAGGCCAGGTACAGCATGGCCTATCCCACTCCAGCTTGCTGTAATTTCTTCTTTATTAGGAGAAATTTGCGCTGGGTGATCTGAACCGCAGTGGTGAAATCCGGAAAAAAACGTGATCTCATTACCTTGGTCCCTGGAAAGGCAGAGCACTGTGTCGTGGTCATGATAATTCAATAAGCACGCAATTACAGGGCACAGTGGTGCCCCAGGAGGAAGCCACGCTGCCAATGATCTATGGGCGGGCTCTACTATAAATATGTTGGATAACTGATCAGAGCAACAAATATCTCTCAGTAGCTGTTCAACATAGAGTTCCATCTTACCAGTGTTGGTACTCTGGGATGCCATAAGTTATTTCGCAAGGACCATGCCTCGAGGTCCTCATTCTTGACCTGAATGAGTTCCATCACCTTCTCTATGTTCAGGCAGGCCTCCCTCATAGTCTGTTAGTTGTCTTCAGTCATGGAAATATGCTGTTCCTCCTACATTAGTCTGCCACCTACTTATCAAGTTTGGTCGTCATGTGGTCTATTTGCAGGTTTAGGCCCTCATTACAACTCTGGCGATCGGTGTTAAATCGGCGGTAACACGGCCAACAGGCCGGCAGTAAAAAAAATGGGATCACGACCACGGTGGAAACCGCCAACATAGACAGCCACTTTAACACTCCGACCGCGAGGGCGGTAGCAACAAACACCACAGCAGTCACCGCTAACAGAAAGGCGGAAGACAATGTACCGCCCACTGTTTTATAAGAGGCCAATCCGCCACCTTTTACGGGGCGAAACCAACAACATCAAAAGCACGGCGGAAACAGTACACTGAAGGGGAACCACTCACCTTTCAACACTCAACGAAGAACCAGGACGCCATGGAGTCCAAACTGCAGGTCCTCCCCATGTTGGTGTATCTTCTAATACACCAGGAATTAGAAAGAAGGCGGCGGCGACGACGACGGTGAGTACTGCACCTAGCACACAGGGGAGGGGGGAGGTAAAAGAGAGTGACACACACACGCGACAAGCAACACCCCCACACACCACCCTCACCCAAAACACCATACACACTAACACATCCAACAACATTAAAGATACACCCCGTTACCCCTTGGAAGAATGCAAGGACAAAAGGAATTGAGTTCAATCAGTGATATTTTGGAACATGCAGATACAGCAAACAAATAAAAAAAAATTGTATATACAAATATTTACATTATGTACAGAAGGCCGTATACTGTCCCTTGTAAATGTCCGTGGACCAGTGGGCCGAAAAATCGTGGGCGAAGCCCACACTTGACTCCTGCCTCAAAACGGAGAGAACACTGCAGGGGCATCAGGTCGAAAAAAAACACAAGGCACCTCAGGGGGAAAGGGAGGGGGGGCACCACAGCCGGAAGATGGTTCTACGCCACTGTTCCTCGAGGGGGCAATGTCTCTCAGGTCTCTCAGGTGGGTGGTTTGCCCACTGCTTGGTCCTGGGGAGTGCAAAGCCACAGTCTCTCAAGTGGGTGGTTGCCCACTGCTCGCTCCTGAGGAGTGGAAACCCAGGCTTTCAATTGGGTGGTTTGCCCACTGCTTGCTCCTGGGGAGTGCAAAGCCACAGTCTCTCAAGTGGGTGGTTGCCCACTGCTTGCTCCTGGGGAGCGCAAAGCCAGTCTTTCAAGTCCCTCAAGTGGGTGGTTTGGCCACTGCTTGGTCCTGGGGAGTGTAAGGGTACAGTCTCTCAAGTGGATGGCTTGTCCACTGGTTCTGGAGTGGGCTTTGTACCCAGTCTGCTTCATCCTGCCAAGGATTGGGTGAGTGGATGCCTCAATCCACTGGTTCTGGAGGGGGCCATGTGCCCAGTCTGCTTTATCCTGCCAAGGATTGGGTAAGTGGATGCCTTAATCCACTGGTTCTGGAGGGGGCCTTGTGCCCAGTCTGCTTCATCCTGCCAAGGAGTGGGTGAGTGGATGCATCTCTCCACTGGTTCTGAAGGGGGCCTTGTGCCCAGTCTGCTTCATCCTGCCAAGGATTGGGTGAGTGGATGCCTTAATCCATTGGTTCTGGAGGGGGCCTTGTGCCCAGTATGCTTCATCCTGCCAAGGATTGGGTGAGTGGATGCATCTCTCCTCTGGTTCTGGAGGGGGCTTTGTGCCCAGTCTGCTTCATCCTGCCAAGGACTGGGTGAGTGGATACATCTCTCCACTGGTTCTGGAGGGGGCCTTGTGCCCAGTCTGCTTCATCCTGCCAAGGATTCGGTGAGTGGATGCCTTAATCCACTGGTTCTGGAGGGGGCCTTGTGCCCAGTCTGCTTTATCCTGCCAAGGATTGGGTGAGTGGATGCATCTCTCCACTGGTTCTTGGGGGGGGGGGGGGAGGCCTTGTGCCCAGTCTGCTTCATCCTGCCAAGGATTGGGTGAGTGGATGCATCTCTCCACTGATTCTGGAGGGGGCCTTGTGCCCAGTGATGCTGCACATGGGGTGTGGCAGTTCCCATTCCCTCACCTGGGTGTCTGAGGCACGGGATGTGCAGGGAACAGGTAGCATGATACTCCATGGAGGCAGAGCCACACTCCTTCCTGCGGTGACTTAGACTGCAAACTGCTAGTAGTGCCAGTGCTGGTGGTGGTGCCTCATGTGGTGTGTGCAGGGTCCAGGACGTCTCCTGCAGCTTCGGACGGCTGTACACTGGGGATGCTGCTGATGTTCGATGTAGTGGCACCGGCTGGGCACGTGGCAGTGCATATGGCAGGGCAGGTGGTGGTGTCTGCAGCGGTGTCTTTGGCGGTGATGCTGCCGGTGCTGGCCGTGGTGCAGGTGTCTGTAGTAGTGGAGGGAGACACCAGGCCGTCTCCAGCAGCCTCGGATGGCTGACCACTGGGGAGGATGCTGGTGACTGTCGTTGTGGCAGCGGCGGTGCAGGGGGTGATGCAGATGGCGGTGCAGGTGGCGGTCGTTGCGGCGGTGCTTACTGTGATACAGGTTGCTGGCCTGTCAGGAGAAATGGTGGCCACTAGTCCCTCACCAGGAGGTTTCGTGCCCTGAGGTGACTTGCCCTTGCTCTTGTGTCTCTTCCCCACCTTTGTAGTCGATGCTGGGACATTGGCACTGTCCTCTTTGGTTTTGGATGAGGCCCTGCTGGGTGGGTGGGGAGTTTTTTCCCTGCTGCATGCCGACCCCTTCTTAACCTTGGCAGGTGGCGGAATCGGGTGGTCCTTAGCATTGGTAGGTGGCACACTGGCAGCCCTGACGGGTGCCCCTTTTGATCCTCTCGGACTTGCAGGGACCACAGCGGACGCCGATTTGGTGGCTGAGGTGCTGGCCTGGGATCTAGACATCCTAGCCCTAGGGGAAGGGTGGGGGGAGGTGTAGGGAAGAGGTCAAAGTTAACCAGGAAAGGTTGTTTTTTTTACACACTGGGACGGGAAGATGGAGGGGGTGTGGGAGTGGAGGAAGAGGTAGTGGTTGTAGGAGGTGTACGTCTGCTGAGTTTGGGTGAAGGTGCATAGGCTGGAGGCTGTTGTGAGGTGGATGGCTGTTGAGTGGGTGTGTGCCTGCGTTTGTGTACTTTGGGAGGAGGGCTCACAGACACACTGGGAGAGGACACAGGGGACATGTGCATGGTTGTGGTGATTGCTCGTGAGGGGTGTGTTGTGATGGGCGTGCTGGTGATGAAGGCAGTGGCTGATGATGTTGTGCATGCAGGTGTGAGTGGAGACGCTACTGGGAGGGAGGTGGATGAAGAGGAGAAGGGGGACACAGTGGAGGAAGTGGATGTTGGTATGTGTGCATGGGTATGGTGCTTGTGTGAGTGCCTGTGTGATGATGTGTGGTGCTTATGTTTTCCTGAGCCACTTTTGTGTGTTGATGTGTGTGCATGCTGGTCTGAAGGTGTGCTTGGGATGGGGTGAGGTAGAGGGGACTGGGTCTGGGTAGTGGAAGTTGGAGGGGGGAGGCTGGACACAAGGACAATGGCTGCCATCAGTGCTGAGGCCAAGCCTGAAATGCTCTCTGTTGGGCCGCCACGCCAGAATGAATGCCCTCCAGGTATGCATTTGTTTGTTGCAAATGCCTCTTAATATCCTGGATGGCATTCAGAATGGTTGACTGCCCAACAGTGAGGGATCTCAGGAGGTCAATAGCCTCCTCACTGAGGGCAGCAGGGCTGACTGTGGCAGGGCCTGAGGTGCCTGGGGTGAATAAGATGCCCACCCTCCTGGGTGAGCGGGCACGGGAAACACGCTGAGGTGCTGCTGGGAGGGTGGTGCTGGCAGAGGGGATGGTGGCTGTACCTGTTGTTGGGGTGGGCACAGAGGTGTCCGCAACTGCCAGGGAGCTTCCATCAGAGGAGGAGTCGCTGTCACTGGTATCCCCTCCTGTCCCCGTCGTGGAGCTACCCTCACCCTCCGTCCCACTGGTGCCTTCACCCTCAGTGGATTCACCCTCATGGGCCATGTGGAATGCAGCTCCCTCCGTCACTGGTGCCTCTGCTCCTCTGCCAGATAATGCTAATGCACACAAGGACAGGGTGGCAAAACAAGAAGGGGGGGATAGACAGAGGATACATGGTCAACGCCAGCAACACCATTACCGTTTGTGTACACAACACACACTGAGCTGCCCTATGTACTAGGCCATGCTCAACCAATCACTAAGGTAGTCACCAGCACACGGGGTACAATGCCTAACGCCAGCACCTGCACACCTGACACCCACAGGACCCTGCCCAGTAGTAGTTGGCCACTTGTACCATTGAGGTAGGGCTTCTTCAGAGCCCGCAAACAGGGGACCTACCCTGGCATGATCGCCCTGGCCTAGGGGCACCCAAAGCCCACATCCCCCACCCAGCTAGTTCCTAAAGCACGCAAAGTCAGCTTTTTGAAACTGTACTCACCCCCTTATGGCTGCTGTGATGCCCTCAAGCGCCCATCCAACTCCGGATAGGCCACTGCCAGGATGTGGAACATCAGGGGGGTCATGGTGCGACAGACACCCCTTCCACGTTGGGAGGCCAGCCCCAGCTGAACCTCCGCTGTCTTCTTAGTCCAGCGGCGCAAGTCCTCCCATCTCTTGCGGCAGTGGGTGCTCTGCCTTGGATAGACCCCCAGGGCCCGCACGTCCTTGGCGATGGTACACCAAACACCCTTTTTCTGGTGGGCGCTGACGTAGAGGGAAAAGACAGCGGAAAATGTAATTACTTATCCGTCCGGACCATCATACTCATTTCCCCCCAGCTCCCACCCATGGCTTGACGCACATACACTGACCACCTCTCATGCAGCATTCAGGCCAGGACGCCTTAGCACCCCCCAACATGTGGCTTACATCCACACCACTCCAAACCGGCATTGCCCACGCATCATGCTCACAGTGTACTCACCTGTTTGTCTGGAGGACCATAGAGTAACGTGTACTGGGGAGGACCCCATCCACCAGTTTCTCCAACTCCTTCGCTTTGAAGGCAGGGGCCCTTTCCCCAGACACTCTAGCCATTGTCGGTTCCAGACTCAGGTCACAGCAGCACTTGCAGTGTAGGTCCTCTCCTGTTGATGGTCAGGTAGCAAGTGAGCAAATAGGTAAAAAATGGCGGTGGCGTCCGCAGAGGTGCGTACCGTCACCTGGAACCCATAGGGCCAATGATAACCAATGATAACCAATGTGGAGTTGCGCGGCGGTCTTTGACCGCCTACCATGACGCTGCACAACACCAGCGCAGTTACCTCATTTCCCCTTGTCCCTCCTCACAGGTCAGGCAGACGCCATTTCAGGGGGGCACATGGCATGGCACCTACCTGCGTCACAGTACATATTGGCAGAGATACTGACTCTCGATTTCACACACTGCTTCTGTGACATTAATTCAAACACAGTTGTGCTATGTGGTAAATGACCTTCTGCTCACCGTTCTCCTCCATAGGCTACAAACGCTGAGGCAGCATATGAGATGGCGGCATCCTCCGGTGTACAGACCCGTGGTGGACCTGTCGACAATGGAGGACAGACACATTATAATCACATACAGACTTGATTGTGCCACGACCAAGAACTGTGTGCCCAATTGGAGCCAGACCTCATGTCACCTATCCGCCAGCCCACAGGAATCCCCCCTCTAGTGCAGGTCCTGTCAGTGCTCCATTTCCTGGCAAGTGGCTCCTTTCAAACAACAGTGGCCATGGCATCAGGGATGTCTCAGCCAATGTTCTCCAACGTGTTGACCAGAGTGTTGTCTGCCCTGCTGAAACACTTGTGCAGCTACATCGTGTTTCCCCAGGTGGAGGATTTGGCTACAGTGAAAGCTGACTTCTATGCCCTGGGACATATCCCCAACATCATTGGTGCCATTGATGGTACACATGTGGCATTTGTCCCCCCGCAGAAATGAACAGGTCTACAGGAATAGAAAAAGCTATCATTCGATGAATGTGCAAATGGTGTGTTTGGTAGACCAGTACATCTCCCATGTGAATACCAAATATCCTGGCTCTGTGCATGACGCCTATATATTGAGAAATAGCAGCATCCCTTATGTGATGGGCCAACTCCAGAGGCACTGGGTGTGGCTAATAGGTGAGCCCACGGTCCCCACTCAGTATATGTAGGTGTCTAGGTATGGGGTTGTCCCTAAGGGTTAGTGTGTGTCTCACAATTGTCCCTCGATATTTACAGGTGACTCTGGTTACCCCAACCTGTCATGGCTACTGACCCCAGTAAGGAATCCCAGGACAAGGGCAGAGGAACGTTACAATGAGGCACATGGGCGAACAAGGAGGATTATTGAGAGGACCTTCGGCCTCCTGAAGGCCAGGTTCCGGTACCCCCATCTGACAGGTGGATCCCTGTACTACTCACCCCTTTGTTGTGCCATTGCCTCCCTCATGGTCTTGCCCATGTCAGCCATCACCCCTGCTATGGTGACCAGGATGGTGTATATTTTTGTGAGGTCATCCCTGATCCCCAGGTACTGTCCTTCCTGCGGCCACTGGGTCTCCTGTAACTTGGCCAGTACTGTGCCCATGGTGTCCTGGGAATCCTGGTATGCTCCCATGATGTTTGAGAGTGCCTCGTGGAGGGTCGGTTCCCTTGGCCTGTCCTCCCCCTGTCGCACAACAGTCCTCCCAGCTTCCCTGTTGTCCTGTGCCTCTGTCCCCTGAACCGTGCGCCCACTGCCACTGACCCCAGGTCCCTGATCGTCCTGTGTTTGTGGAGTTGCCTGGGGTCTCTGTAGTGGTGGTCACACTGCTGACTGACGTGTCCTGGGGACAGTGGCATGGGCCCGCTGGGTGGGTGCTGTGGTGGTGTTTCCTGAGGGGGAGGCTCTGTGGTGGGTTGGGACTGTGGCAGGGTAACCGACTGTCCAAAGGTCCCTGATGGGCCAGGTTGGTCATCGTGATCTAGGCGTGCAGAGCTGCTGTCATCACTGTGGGCCTCTTCTGTGGGGGGACTGGATGAGGCTGGCCCCTCCTCTCCAGTGACATTGGGTAGGGGTCCTGTTGGAATGCAAATGCATTCTTATTGTATCTGTGTGTGCCATCTTGTGCAATGGGTGTGTTTCCCTTATATAATTGTGCTTTCCCTGTCGCATTGGCCTTGTGTGATTGCTGATTGTGTGGCCTGGGTGAGTCTCTCTACTGGGCATGCTGTGGTGATGGGTGTCCATGCATTGTGGTTGCATGCAGGGCCTGGTATTGGGATGTGTGGGTTGTGATGGTGAGGTATATGTGAGGTGATGGAGTGATAGGAGTGAGGGTACGGGTGGGGGTATGTGATGACATGCAGGTGGGGGGGGGGGATAAAGTAGTAAAACATTTGATTTACCAGAGTCCAGTCCTCCTGCTACTCCTGTGAGGCCCTTAGGATGCATGATGGCCAAGACTTGCTCCTCCCATGTTGTTAGTTGTGGGGGAGGAGGTGGGGGTCCACCTCCAGTCCTCTGTACAGTGATCTGGTGTCGTGAAACCACGGAACGCACCTTTCTACGTAGGTCATTCCACCTCTTCCTGATGTCATCCCTGGTTCTTGGATGCTGTCCCTCAGTGCTGACCCTGGCGAAGATTCTCCGCCATAGCTCCATCTTCCTTGCAATGGACGTCTGCTGCACCTGTGATCCGAATAGCTGTGGCTCTACCTAGATGAATTCCTCCACTATGACCCTTAGCTCCTCCTCAGAAAACCTGGGGTGTCTTTGAGGTGCCATGGAGGTGGTGTGAGTGATGTGTTGGGATGTATACTGCGATGTGCATTGAGGATGTATGAGTGATGGTGTTCTGTGCCTCTGATTGGGTGTGTGCTCTTTGCTTGTCTCTCTGTGCTTGGTCTCTTTTTTTTGGTTGTAAGGGGTTGTGGGTAGTATGGGTGTGGGTTTTATAGAAGTGTGAGGGTGTGGGTGTGGTGTGTGTACGTGTGTCAGGTGTGTGTATTTTGAATTGTCCAATGTGGAGTGGTTTTGTAAATGTGTGTGTACCGCCAGTGGTTTACCATGGATGAAAGACCGCCACGTTGATTCGTGGGTTGTGATACTGTGGACGTATTCCTGTTGGCATAATGGTGTGGGTTTTGCTATTGCCAGTTTATCACTGACCTTTGGTGTGGCAGACTTGTGTGGGTGTCTGTATAGTGCCAGTATTCTCTGTGTGGGTCATAATACCCGTGGCGGATAATCGCCTCAGGCATGGTACCTTGGTGGCCGTCGGCACGGCGGTAAGCGGGATTTACCGCCAGGGTTGTAATGAGGGCCTTAATGTTTCTATTTTACTGTCAGTCACTTGCAGACTTTGAAGCATGGCCAGTAGCGTACTTTCAAGTGCCATATTTCCTTGAGGCTGCCTTTCATACTCTGAGTCCAATAAAACATCTTGTGGAGGCCTGCTAACACATTTGGATTCAAAAGTGAGACAGGACTGCTGTTTATCTGTTTTCCCTATGGTGGTAGGGTGGCGTGGCACCCCCGAGAACACATAGTTTATACAGCACCAGTAACAGTAGGATCTCAGGCCACTATGTGCAGCATCTGTGTGCTCTCTCCAAGGTTCGAAGCAACAAGTGTTGCAGCAAATGGTCTCCTGATTGCAACACTTGATGCCAAACAGATCTCTTACCACCTTACCTAGCCTGGAGGGTGGGGGACCCATTCGTTGACCGTCTAGCCGATAAGAATATAGGTTATCAGATCGGCATGGCCCAGAGGGTTGCTTTACCTCACAGTAGACTATTCATGCAGCTGACAGCTTGCTTTGCTGTCCCAACAAATGGGCTGACAAGACGCCTTTCAATCATCAAAGTCACCATAACCCCCACATGTGGCCCACTCAAATTAGTGCAATTTCCCATATACACTTATTTATCAGCATTTTGCTGTGGTAATACTTGGCCACAGTTTTATTACAGGCATAGACTGTTGCAATACATAATTGCCCTCATCAATCACAGTGGTCAGTGGTCATGTTCACCCATGCCTGAACAACGAGGTCAGAACAACAACCTTGTTGTTATCCCTAATGCCTTTACCACAAATGCCTTAACAATGACTTTTGGTTGTAAAGGCATTCCTGGTAAAGGCATTTGTGATCAGCATGCCTGGTTCCAGCATGCGTCCCCCCTGACCCTCCACCCCTAAAAATTACTGCGACCCCCCCACCTCCACAACCACCCCAACCCCCCCCCCTAAAACCTAAAGCACCCCAACCCCCACCCCTAAAACCTAAACCTTGACTCCCCCCTCCCCCACCCCTAAACCCTAATCACCCAGAGCCCCCCCACCACACCCCCAAAAACAAAAAAAACCCGACTCCCCACCCCTGCCCCTAAACCCTAAAGCACCCCAACCCCCCACCCCACCGCTAAAACCTAAACCCTGACCCATCCCTCCCCGCCCCTAAACCTTACTCACCCCGAGCCCTCCACCCCCATAAAAACAGCCCCAGTCCCAGCCCAACTTACCTCCTCCTTGATCACGTCGACTCCCTTCTTCTGTGCCTTAACCACGCATGTACGTGGTTCACACATGCAATGTTAAGGCCCTGAACAAGGAAGTTGTAGAAAACAAAAGTGTTGTTTCGCTTTTATTTTCCACGACTTTGTGGTTCACGACTCGTTGTTCGGGATGCTTCCCAATTCTGACACCTTTTGTTGTTGAGTCCATCCTCCATGCCGCTTTTTTGGGGTCATCCAGTTTTGTTGGTGCTTTGTTGGTTCTTTCTCTGATCGTGTGGGGGTAGCCGCTTACTGCTGTTAGGCTCAACTCACTATCTTGTCTACCCATTTGGTGCCCTGCCAACTGGCGGGTCTGGGCTGTGAGTGCCGTGCTCCGCTTACTCCCCCATCTGCCGTAAGGCATCCTAAGGTAAGTGTCCTTCCTCCAGCACACCGCCCTCCGGTGTGCCTCCTTCACCAACCAACGTGCCCTTTTTACCGCCGCTCTCATGCCCTCTCAGCCCTGCGACAATGCTGCTGTACTGGTGTGGGTCTCAAATTTCTTGCGTGCTGCCCATGTCCCACAATGTACCTTCTGCAGGGGCAGCGCCGTCCTTTTAAACCCCCAGTTCCCCATCTGAGGTTTGGTGCTGTCCTCCCATAGGTTTTTTTTAAAGGAATCCTTGTCCTTGCTGGGCCCTCATTGGCCCGATGACTTCACGCCCACCTTGGTGTGCTTTTAATTCCCCTGCTGGGGGGATGGGAGAGCGGGATGACCCCTTTGTTGTCCTGCCACTGAAGCGGCTTGAGTTAATAATTTCCGGGTCCCCGGCGGCTGTTAAGGCACTGGCCCACTATGTCCCCTTCGGGGGCGGCCTCTGGCAAAACAGTAGGTCACAGCAGCCCCAAGCTCCCCAATGGATCTGGTGTGGCAGTATGGCACCGCCTTTAATGGTCCACAGCTAGCATCCAGTAATTTGTAAAATCGGGCGTTTTTTTAGCTCTCTTTTGCAGGGGTGTGATCCTCCACGGCCCAGCTACACAGCTCTCCTTAAGTGGCCTCTAAGGCCCCCCTGCCAAGATTAAGCTGCAGATCAGTTCAGCGTTGATGGTAGTGCTAGCAGAGAGCTGCACGCACACGCCATGGGTACCTCAGATCATGCAGGTCGTTTTGTCTGGTGTCAGGATGCAGAGCAGGTCACAGGCAGCTGTTGTGCAAGCCTGTTACATGGGGATGATCAGCCGGTCGCCCGGGCCGGAACATGGAGTCGGTAAGCGCCCGCCAGAGCAGACGAGGCCTCCAAATGCACAGGAGCCCCGGCGAGCCACTCTCCCCACTACCCCCTTGGAGCCCTGGCGGAAGACGCGTGGAGGTGAGTGGCCGCGCCACTCACCTCCACGCCCGCAGTGCTCAGGTCTTCAGGTGGGTGTCATTCCCGCCCACAACTCACCTGGTGATCCCTGGGGGAGAACATAAGGGCAGTGCGTCTGTCATGCTTGGCTACGATGCTAGGAGCTCCGTCATGCTCACCCTTCAGCCGATCAGTTGCATTCCCGACGAGGCTCCTCTGTCATCTAGCATGCTATGTGGCTGTTAGGGCAGAGTTATCAAATCCACGGGGTCTTGTCGGAACAAGTTTGCAATCGCCGCACATGTTCAACATCTCCTCCAGCACAGGACAAAACATATGGGGGTTGGATATGCTCTCCGTTGCAGGATTATTAACTAATATTGTGCATTGGCCTGCAAAGCTGCACTATGGTGCTGCCATCTTGCGTCTGGCTCTCTAGCGCCCCTCCCCCCCCCATCGTTTTACAAACTTTCCTGTTTTTTAATACGCTTTCAGTTTTCCTTTGAGGAAAACAGGCTGCATTTAAACAAGCTTCTTTATTTAAAAGCAATCACAGAGATGGTGGTCTGCTGACCCCAGCAGGCCATCATCCCTGTGATGACAGCGAATCGTAGTGGGCCACATTTTGCAACCTACCTCGGTAATACAAATGAAATAGGTCAAATTGCGACCCACTGCAATTCAGTAGTTTGTGAACGGACCTATTATTACATAGGTAACTTTGCAAAATACCAAAGGATTCGGAAAAAGTTGGTGTGCAAATTGGGACCACATTTTGCTAATCCTGTTATGGTACATCTGACCATAGATTTATGAAATATGGAGAATAAAGAGATTTCAAAATATATGCCCTTATTTAGAGTTTTGTGGATGGTATACTCCCTCACAAACATGGAGAATGTCCCATCCACTGTATTACAACTGCATTATAGCTTATGACACTTGTAACGAAGGGCAGGATATCCTTCACATTTTGACTGAGTATCCCCTCTAAAAACTCTAAAGAAAGTTCACTGTATTTCAGTAAACAAGTATTCAAAAATACCTATGTATTTTACTTGAAATGTTTGTAGAGATATTTTGGCTTTCTAGCACTGTATGTAGCAGGTGTCAAACAAATTTGCCCATCTTGGTTTTACTAACTTTGGGCCTGATTTATATTTCAGAAGATGGGTTACTTAGTCACAATGGTGACAGATATCCTGCCCATAGAAATATAAATTCCAATATATTCTATGGGATTTATATTTCGGTGGACTGGATATCTGTCACTGTTATGACGGAGTAACTCATACACCAAAATATAAATCAGACCCTTTAACTTGCTGGGATTCAAACCTGTGATGCACAAGTTACACTGACATTTCAGTAGCTTGTAAATTTATCAACCACAAGTTACACAGACATTTCAGTAGCTTGTAAATTAATCAACTGAGTTTTGTTGTTAGTATAGAAAATCAAAAGCAAAGAAGGAACTCAAGAACCATTGCATGATAGACCAGTTTTGAAAAAGTCAGAGTTGTAAATTAACAAAACATCTGCTATTTGAATGCCACAATACTGATTTGCATATGGCTGGGTCCAAACTGTGGTGGCATGGTAAACAATAGAACAATGGGATCAACCAAGATCTGTGACTGGAGGTGAGTGTTTGAAAGTTTTCAGCACTCCGTCAATTGTCTTGTGCTGCAATGCATGCCCTAAGTGGCCAGGGTATGCCCAGACATGGGTCCCTTGCTCGCTATGGTACTGGATTCAAGCTAGGCTGGCTGATCAGGGGGTATACCCAGAAAACGGTCCCTGAATGCATGTTTGTGGTCCAGGTAGAACCTGGCTTGGAAGTTCAGACTGGACCATTACCATGGGAAGCAGTGTCAAGACTGTTTTTCTTATGAATGGCTCCAAACTAAGGTGACATGGTGAGCAAAACAACAATGGATTGAACCCAGATCTGTGACTGGGGGTGAGTGTTTGTAAAGCTTTAGCTATCTCTCCCTCATCTTGTTGTGCTGCTATCTTTGCCTAGGAGGCCAGGGTATGCCCAGTCGTGGATCCCTTGCTTGCTGTGCAGCCGGATTAAAACTAGCCTGGCTGATGAGGGGTGATACCCTGAACCTGGTCCTAGGAGGCTTGTTTCTGGTCAAGGGAGGGCTTGGCAAGGCAGTTCGGACTGGACTGTTCCCATGGGGAGCAGGGTCAAGACTGTTTTGCATATGGCTGGGTCCAAACTTTTGTGGCACGGTGAGCAAAAAAACAATATATTCAACACAGATCTGTGATTGAGGATGAGTGTTTGAAAAGCTTCAGCACTCCGTCCACCATCTTGTTGTGTTGCCATGTATGCCCTACGTGGCCAGGGTATGCCCAGATGTGGGTCCCTTGCTCACTGTGCCAGTGGATTCAATGTAGTCTCAATGATGAGGGGTGATACCCCAAAACCTGTTCCATGGATGCATGTTTGGGGTCCAGGTAGGATGTGACCTGGCAGTTCGGACTGGACCTTTCCCATGGGGAGCAGGGTGAAGACTGATTTGCAAATGGCTGGGTCCAAACTGGGGTGGCATGGTGAGCAAAAGAACAATAGATGCGACCCAGATCTGTGCCTGGGGGTGAGTATTTGAAAAATGTTACTCTCCGTTCATCATTTTGTGTTGCCATGTTTTCCCACAAGTGGCCAGGGTATGCCCAGTTGTGGGTTGCTTGCTCGCTATGCCACTGGATTAAAACCAGCCTGGCCGATGAGGGGGTGATATCCTGAAGCTGGTACCAGGATGCTTTTTCCAGTCCAGGGAGGACATGGCCTGGCAGTTCAGACTGTTCAGGCTGGTCTGTTTCTATGGGGAGCAGGGTCAAGTCTGATCTGCTAATGGCTGGGTCCAAACAAGGGTGATCTTGAAAGCAAAAGAACGATGAATTAAACCCAGATCTGTGACTGGGGGTGAGTGTTTGAAAAGCTTTTTCCCTCTTCCCATCATCTTGTTGTATTGCTATGTTTGTCTAAGTGGCCAGGGTAGGCCCAGATGTAGGTCTCTTGCTTGCTCTGCCACTGGATTCAAGCTAGCCTGGCTGATGAGGGAGTGATACCGCAAAACCAATCCACTGGATGATTGTTTCCGGTCAAGGGAGGACTTGGCCTGGCAGTTCGGGCTGGACTGTTCCCATGGGGAGCAGGGTCAAGAATGATTTGCATGTGGCTGGGTCCAAACTTTGGTGGCATGGTGAGCAAAAGAATAATATATTCAACACAAATCTGTGACTGGGGGTGAGTGTTTGAAAAGTTTCAGCACTCTGTCTATCACCTTGTTGTATTGCCGTGTTCCCCCAAAGTGCCCAGGGTATGCCCAGATGTAGATACTGTGCACGCTTTGCCACTGAATTCGAGCTAGCCTGGCTGAGGAGGGGTGACACTCAAACACTGCTCCTAGGATGCTTGTTACTGGTCCAGGAAGGACCTGGCCTGGCAGTTCTGGCTGGACTGTTCCTATGTGGAGCAGGGTCAAGACTGATTTGCATATGGCTGGGTCAAAACTCGAGTGATATGGTGAGCAAAACAATGATGGATTCAACCCAGATCTGTGACTAGGGGTGAGTGTTTGAAAAGTTTCAGCAGTCTGTTCACCAGCTTGTTGTTTTGCCATGTTTGCCCTATGTGGACAGGGTATACCCAGACATGGGTCGCTTGTCCGCTGTTCCACTGGATTCAAGGTAGTCTGACTGATGAGGGGTGATTACCTGGAACCTGTTCCAGGATGCATGTTTGCAGTCCATGTAGGACCTGGTCTTGCAGATGGGCTGGAGGGTTCCCATGGGGAGCAGAGTCAAGACTGATCTGCATATGACTGGCTCCAAACTGAGGTGGTATGGTGAGCAAACAAATTATGGACTCAACCCAGATCTGTGACTGGGGGTGAGTGCTTGTAAAGTTTTAGCCCTCCGTCCATCATCTTGTTGTGCTGCTATGTTTGCCTAGGAGGCCAGGGTATGCCCAGTCATGGATCCCTTGCTCGTTGGGCAGCTGGATTAAAACTAGCTGGGTTGATAAGGGGTGATACCTGAAACTGGTCCTAGGTGGCTTGTTTCCGATCAAGGGAGGACTTGGCCTGGCAGTTCGGACTGGACTGTTCCTATGGGAGCAGGGTTAAGACTGATTTGCATATGGCTGGGTCCAAACTTTGGTGGCATGGTGAGCAAAAGAACAATATATTCAACACAGATCTGTGACTGGGGGTGAGTGTTTAAAAAGTTTCAGCACTTTGTACATCACTTTGCTGTATTGCTGTGTTCATCTTAAGTGGCCAGGGTATGCCCAGATGTAGATCCCTTGGATGCTCTGCCACTGGATTCAAGCTAGCCTGGCTGAGGAGCCGTGACTACCCTGACACTGGTCCTAGGATGCTTATTACTGGTCCAGGGAAGAACTGGCCTGGCAGTTTGTGCTGGACTGTTCCTATGGGCAGCAGGCCCAGGACTGATTTGCATATGGCTGGGTCCAAACTGGAGTGACATGGTAAGGAAAAGAATGATGATTCAACCCAGATCTGTGACTGGGAATGAGTGTTTGAAACGTTTCAGCACTCTGTCCATCATCTTGATGTGTTGCTATATTTGCCCTAAGTGGCCATGGTATGCCCAGATGTGGATCCCTTGTTAACTGTGCCACTGAATTCAAGCTAGCCTTGCTGATGAGGGAGTGATAGCACGAAACCACTCCCAGGATGCTTGTTTCCAGTCCACAAAGGACCTGGCCTGGCAGTTAGGCTGGACTGTTCCCGGGGGGGCAGGGTCAAGACTGATTTACATATCGCTGGGTCCAAACTTGGGTGGCATGGTGAACAAAAGCAAAATGCATTCATCCCAGATCTGTGACTGGGGGGTGAGTGTTTGAAAACTTTCTGCACTCCGTCCGTCATTTTGTTCTGTCGCTATGTTTGCCCTAAGTGGCTGGGGTATGCCCAGACGTAGGTCCCTTGTTCGCTTTGACACTGGATTCAAGCTAACCTAACTGATGAGGGATGATTCCCTGACACTGGTTCCAGGATGCTTGTTTCTGGTCCAGGGAGGACCTGGCATGGATATTATGCTGGAATCTTCCTATGGAGAGCAGAGTCAGAGGGCCACACGGCAAGCAGGGGTTACTGGACCCAAGAGTGTTGGGTGAGGCCTTTTACTGCTGACGTTCCAGGGCCCGACCTACTATGGATTCAGAGCAACTGGGCTAAGTAACCCTTCTGTACTTGACTCTAAGTAGTAATGATGTTGGTCAGTCCAAGGCTCCCTTGGATGGAGGGGAGATGGATACAGGGTAGTGAATACAGGCTTTCAACTCAAGATGCACTCTGCAGCAGTAATAAATAACTGTCCAGCTAAGTACTCACTTTTATGAAAAAAGAGAAGTATTTTATTTCTACCATTACCAACACAAAGGACAAATATGACATTCACAATCAACTACACAATCTGCCAAAGGTAGCGGCTCTAGTGTTTTTTGGGCGGTTCCCTGTCCCTCTTCCTCCTCGCGCTAGTGATTGTGGATATTCCCCATTGTCTGTTGGTAATGCCCAGGGTATGTGTCAGCTGCTGGTCTAGATGAGTTCACTGTATGTGGCCCAGGCTGGCTGCATTCACTGATTCCCAATCTCCTTCACACGCAGTCGCACTCCTGCAGTGACCAGAGGCTCATCTCGGTTCCTCATTGCAGGTAAGGTTGGTTGGTTGGTGTCTCCCATGATGAGGGAAAGATGACAACAAGTTCCCATGCGGATCCTTCATCCCGGGGTAGATGCATGAGGGGTTCCCAAGGCAACCTCACTCCTCTGACGATTCTCTAGGACAGTATAACCTTCTGGCTGGGTCTGGTGACCACCCCTGGCGCACAGTGTAGGAGGCTGGCCTGGCTTATAGTGGGTACCTGAGGGTACCTACACCTTGTGCCAGGTCCAGTTATCCCTTATTAGTAGATTAGTAGTGTTCTAGCAACTTAGGCTGATAGAGGTAGCTATAGCAGAGCAGTTTAGGCTGAACTATGAGACATGCAAAGCTCCTACTATACCACTAATATCATATAGCACTATATCATAAGAATCACAATACTCAGAGTTACTAAAAATAAAGGTACTTTATTTTAGTGACAATGTGCCAAAAATATCTCAGAGGATATGCTCCCTTAGAAGATAAGTAAAATACACAAAATATACACACAAACCAAAATCAGGGAAGTAAACAGTTAGAAAAGTAGTGCAAACACTGTAGAATAGAATAGGATGCAGTAGGCCTAGGGGCAACACAAACCATAGAATAAGAAAGTGGAATGCGAACCACTTAGGGACCCTAGGCCTAGTGTAGTGTGTAAAGGGTCATTGGGAGTGTAAGAAAACACTAAGGGTGTCCAAGATACCCCACCCCAAGACCCTGAAAGGTAGGAGTGAAGTGACCCTACTGCCCCAGAAACACACTAAAGTCGTGATAGGAGATTCTGCAAAGACCCCAACTGACTGCAAAGCACTGAAGACTGATTCCTGGACCTGATGACCTGTAAAGGAAGGGGACCAAGTCCAAGGGTCACGAAAGTGTCCGGGAGGGGGCAGGAGCCCACTAAACCCCAGGTGAGGGTGCAAAATGGCTCACTCCGGGTGGAAGAAGCGGAAGATTCTGCAACAACGGAAGATGCCAAGAACTTCTCCTTTGCCCAGAGGATGTCCCACTGCGTGCTGGAGGATGCAGAGTTGTTTCTACCCAGAAACGCCGCAAACAAGCGTTGCTAGCTGCAAAGGTCGTGGTTAAAGAAAAAGGGTGCTGCCCGGGCCCAGGAAGGACCAGGAGGTAGCCACTTGGAAGAGGAGACAGAGGGGGCCCTCAGCAACACAGAGGGCCCACGCAGAAGAAGGCAGCACCTGCAGGAGTACTTGAACATGGGTTCAAGAAAACTGAGCACGGCGGTCGTCTCAACAGTACAAAGGAGGGTCCCACGAAGCCGGTGGTCAACTCAGCAAGTTGAGCAATGCAGGACAGAGTGCTAGGGACCTGGGCTGTGCTGTGCACGAAGGATTCCTTGCAAAAGTGCACAGAAGCCCTAGCAGCTGCAGTTCACGCAGTACACAGGATTACTGTCTGGCGTGGGGAGGCAAGGACTTACCTCCACCAAATTTGGACAGACGGACCACTGGACTGTCAGGGAAACTTGGATCCAGCTCCTGTGTTCCAGGGACCACGCTTGTCACGATGAGAGGGGACCCAGAGGACCAGGGAAGCAGAAGTTTGGTGCCTGCGTTAGCAGGGGGTAGATTCCGTCGACCCACAGGAGATTTCTTCTTGGCTTCCAGTGCAGGGAGAAGGCAGACAGCCCCCAGAGCATGCACCACCAGGAAACAGTCGAGAAATCCGGCAGGATTAGGCACTACAATGTCGCTGGTAGTCTTCTTGCTACTGTGTTGCAGTTTTGCAGGCGTCCTGGAGCAGTCAGCGGTCGATCTTTCGCAGAAGTCGAAGGGGGAGAAGCAGAGGAACTCTGGTGAGCTCTTTCATTCATTATCTGAGGAAAAGCCCACAGGAGAGACCCTAAATTGCCCTCAGAGGAGGATTGGCCACCTAGTCAGGTAAGCACCTATCAGGAGGGGTCTCTTACGTCACCTGCTGGCACTGGATACTCAGAGGCCTCGCTGTGCCTTCAGACCTCTGGATTCAAGATGGCAGAGGTCTGGGACACACTGGAGGAGCTCTGACAGGGCAGTGCGTCACTCCCCTTTGATTTGGCCAGTTTCGCACCAGAGCAGGGCTGGAGGATCCCTGAACCGGTGTAGACTGGTTTATGCAAGGAGGGTACCATCTGTGCCCTTCAAAGCATTTCCAGAGGCTACTCCTCTCAGGCCCTTAACACCTATTTCCAAAGGGAGAGGGTGTAACACCCTCTCTCAGAGGAAATCCTTTGTTCTGCCTTCCTGGGACTGGGCTGCCCAGACCCCAGAAGGGCAGAAGCCTGTCTGTGGGTTGGCAGCAGCGGTAGCTGCAGTGAAAACCCCAGAGAGCTGGTTTGGCAGTACCAGGGGTCCATGCTGGAGCCCTGGGGATGCATGGGATTGGCACCCCAATACCAGATTTGGCCCGGGGGGGACAATTCCATGATCTTAGACATGTTACATGGCCATATTCGGAGTTACCATTGTGAAGCTACATATAGATATTGACCTATACGTAGTGCACGCGTGTAATGGTGTCCCCGCACTCACAAAGTCTGGGGAAATTGCCCTGAACTATTTGGGGGCACCTTGGCTAGTGCCAGGGTGCCCTCACACTTAGTAACTTTGCACCTAACCTTCACCAAGTGAGGGTTAGACATGTAGGTGACTTATAAGTTACTTAAGTGCAGTGTAAAATGGCTGTGAAATAACGTGGATGTTATTTCACTCAGGCTGCAGTGGCAGTCTTGTGTAAAAATTGTCTGAGCTCCCTATGGGTGGCAAAAGAAATGCTGCAGCCCATAGGGATCTCCTGGAACCCCAATACCCTGGGTTCCTAGGTACCATATACTAGGGAATTATAAGGGTGTTCCAGTGTGCCAATTAGAATTGGTTAAAATGGTCACTAGCCTGCAGTGACAATTTTAAAGGCAGAGAGAGCATAAGCACTGAGGTTCTAATTAGCAGACCCTCAGTGACACAGTTAGGCACTACACAGGGAACACACATTCAGGCCACAATTATGAGCACTGGGGTCCTGGCTAGCAGGATCCCAGTGAAACAGGCAAAAACAAACTGGCACACAAGTAAAAATGGGGGTAACATGCCAGGCAAGATGGTACCTTCGTACACAACCTCCCCAAACGAGGGACAATAAGGCTTGCCTTGTCCAGATGAGTCTTCATTGTCTAAGTGGAAATATCTGGAGAGTCCATCTGCATTGGAGTGGGTACTCCCAGGTCAATGTTCCACTGTATAGTCCATTCCCTGTAGGGAGATGGACCACCTCAACAATTTAGGGTTTTCACCTTTCATTTGTTTAAGCCATAATAGAGGTTTGTGGTCTGTCTGAACAATAAAGTGAGTACCAAACAGGTATGGTCTCAACTTTCTCAGTGCCCAGACCACAGCAAAGGCCTCTCTCTCTATGGCAGACCAACGCTTTTTTCCAGGGGTCAACCTCCTACTGATAAAAGCAACAGGTTGATCCTGGCCCTCAGTGTTAAACTGTGATAGAACTGCCCCTATCCTAATTCAGAAGCATCAGTCTGGACTATAAACTTCTTGGAGTACCAAGGGATTTTTAGGACAGGTGCAGAGCACATGGCCTGTTTTAGCTCATCAAAAGCCTTTTGACAGCTAGCTGTCCACAATACCTTTTTAGGCATCTTCTTACTAGTGAGGTCATTAAGAGGAGCTGCAATGGAGCCATCATTCTTGATGAACCTCCTATAGTACCCTGTGAGGCCTAGGAAGGCTCTCACCTGGGCTTGAGTTGTAGGGGGAGCCCATTCCATAATGGTTGGATCGTCCCCTGCAGTGGTGCAATCTGTTCCCCACCTACCAGATGGCCCAGATAAACCACTTTCCCCTGCCCTATCTGGCACTTTGAAGCCTTTATAGTGAGGCTTGCCTTTTGCAGGGCCTCCAAAACGTTCCATAGGTGGACCAGGTGCTCATCCCAGGTGGAGCTAAAGACAACTATATCATCTAAATATGCTGCACAAAAAGCTTCCAAACCTTGCAGGACTGTGTTCACCAACCTCTGAAAAGTGGCAGGTGCCTTTTTCAAACCAAAGGGCATAACAGTGAACTGATAGTGCCCTCCAATGGTGGAAAATGCAGTTTTAGGTTTAGCATCTTCTGACAACTTAATCTGCCAATAGCCTGCAGTTAAGTCAAAAGTGCTTAGATACTTGGCAGGGGCCAGCGTATCTATTAGCTCATCTGCCCTGGGTATAGGGTGAGCATCAGTTTTGGTTACATGATTGAGACCTCTGTAGTGATCACAAAACCTAATTTCCATTTTTACCATCTTTACCATGAGGTGTTGGGGCAAGCACCACTGGGCTAGCCCATGGGCTCTCTGAAGGCTCAATCACTTCTAGGTCCAGCATTTTCTGTACCTCTTGTTTTATGCAATCTCTGACATGGTCAGGCTGCCTATAAATCTTACTTTTGACAGGTAAACTGTCTCCAGTGTTGATTGTGTGCTCACACCAGGTAGTGGTACCTGGTATCAGTGAGAAGAGGTCAGAGAATTGGCCTAGGAGATTTTTACAGTTGTCCTTCTGCTCAGCAGTATGGCAATCTGCAAGCACCACTCCCT
This sequence comes from Pleurodeles waltl, assembly GCF_031143425.1. NCBI lineage: Eukaryota > Metazoa > Chordata > Amphibia > Caudata > Salamandridae > Pleurodeles > Pleurodeles waltl. The sequence continues at coordinate 169,614,372 of NC_090445.1, forward strand.
CCACTAAACCATCAGCTTCAGTGGTGGAGAAGAGGTCAGGGAGAGGATCACTCTCTTCTTCCTGGCCCTCATCAGTTGCCATGAGCAGGGTTAAGTCAGCCCTGTCATAGTAGGGTTTTAGGAGATTGACATGGAACACACTAAGGGGACTCCTGGCAGTGCCAGGTCTACCAAGTAGGTGACCTCACCCTTCTTTTCAACTCCACTCCACTTTTCCACTCCATTTGTCCTGGAGTGCTCTTGGGGCCACAGGCTCCAATACCCACACTTTCTGTCCTGGGTGGTACTGAGTCAGGACAGCCTTCTAGTCATCCCATTGCTTTTGGAGCTCTTGGCTGGCCTGAAGGTTTTTACTGACTTTTTTCATGTATTCAGCCATTCTGGATCTTAGGCCAAGTACATAGTCCACAATGTCTTGCTTTGGAGTTTTTACAAGTTGTTCCCAACCCTCCTTCACAAGTGCAAGGGGTCCTCTCACAGGGTACCCAAAGAGAAGCTCAAAGGGGCGAAAGCCCACTCCTTTATGGGGTACCTCCCTATGAGCAAAAAGGAGGCATGGTAATAGGACATCCCATCTCCTTCTGAGTTTTTCATGGAGTCCCATAATCCTACCTTTGAGAGTTTTATTAAACCTCTCAACCAGACCATGTGTCTGCGGATGATAAGGAGTAGTGAACTTATAAGTTACACCACACTCCTTCCACATAGCTTTGAGGTATGCAGACATGAAGTTACTACCTCTGTCTGACACCATTTCCTTAGGGAAACCCACTCTGGAAAAGATTCCCAGGAGGGCTTTTGCCACTGCAGGAGCTGTAGTGGTCCTTAAGGGAATTGCTTTAGGATACCTAGTGGCATGGTCCACTACCACAAGGACAAACCTATTGCCTGAAGCTGTTGGAGGGTCAAGGGGGCCAACTATGTCAACCCCTACCCTTTCAAAGGACACCGCAACCACTGGGAGTGGAATTAAGGGGGCCTTAGGTGTGCCACCAGTCTTGCCACTGGCTTGGCAGGTCACACAGGGGCGACAAAACTCCTTGGTGTCCTCTGACATATGAGGCCAGTGAAACAATGGAACAAGTCTGTCCCAAGTTTTACTCTGGCCCAAATACCCAGCCAAAGGAATATCATGTGCCAAGGTCAGAAGAAACTCCCTTTACTGCAAAGGGATGACCAATCTCCTGGCAGCTCCAGGTTTAGGGTCCCTTGACTCAGTATAAAGGAGGTTATCTTCCCAATAGACCTTAGGGCTATAAGGGATATCCCCATTCTGCTGTTTGACAGCTTGCTTTCTTAAACCCTCTAGTGTGGACAGGTCCGCTGTTCCACACTCAACTCTTCCCTAGCAGGTCCCCTGCACCCACAAGCTCAGCAGTGTCTGCTGCCAGCTCATCTGGTGTATGTTCTGCACAGGGAGAGGATTCCTCTTCCTCAAAAGGAAAATCTTCTGGAGAGGGAGGGATAGTGGGCAAGGATTTACCCTTTCTACCCCTAGCTTTTGGGAGCACTTTGTCCATTGTTCCAGGATCCAAGCTTCCCTGTCCTCTTTGCTTCTGGGCCTGAGCCCTTGTGAGAGCAAAGATATGCCCTGGAATGCCCAGCATTGCTGCATGAGCCTCCAACTCCACTTCAGCCCAAGCTGATGTCCCAAATTATTGCCTAGTAAGCAGTCTACAGGTAAATCAGTGGCTACCACAACTTTCTTTGGACCAGTAACCCCCCCAGTTGAGATTCACAACAGCCATGGGGTGGCTAAGAGTGTTATTATGAGCATCAGTCACTTGGTACTACTGACCAAGTAGGTGTTGATCAGGGTGAACCAGTTTCTCAATCACCATAGTCACACTGGCTCCTGTATCCCTGTAGGCCTCAACACCATTTATTAGGGGAAGTTGTTTGTACTTACCCATATTAAGGGGACAAGCAACCAAGGTGGCAAAGTCAATACCACCATCATAGACTAAAACAGCCTCTGTGGTCTCCCTAACAAGACCAACCCCAACTACTCTACCAATGGTGAGCCCAGCAACACCCTTTGATTGGCTATTTGTAGTAGACTTCCCACCACCACTGCTATTGCTAGAGGCACTAGAGGACACAGTTGGGGTTGTGGTAGTGGGAGCCTGGGTGTTTTTCTTTGGGCAGGTGGAATCTCTTGCCCAATGGCCTTTACTTTTACATAAATAACACCATGGCTTCTTTTGATTGTTGGAGGAGGATTTGGACCCACCACCCCCAGAGGATTTTTGTGGGCCTGATGAAGACTCAGAATGCTTTTTATCTTAGTCCCCACTCTTGTCAGAAGACTTACTATCCTTCTTCTTGCCATCCTTGTCACCACCTGTATGAACTTTTCTGTTCACTCTTGTTCTGACCCATTTGTCTGCCTTCTTTCCCAATTCTTGGCAGAGGTCAGATATGAGTCTACCAAGTACTGATGCAACAAGTCAGACACCCAGTTATTCAAAATATGCTCTCTCAGGATTAGATTATACAGGCTTTCATAGTCAGTCACCTTACTGCCATGTAGCCATCTCTCCAAGGCCTTCGCTGAACAGTCAACAAAGTCTATCCAGTCTTGGGAGGTCTCTTTTCTGGTATCTCTGAACTTTATCCTGTATTGTTCAGTGGTGAAGCCAAATCCATCTAAGAGTGCATCCTTCAAAACTTTGTAGTTGTTGGCATCACTTTCTCTGACAGTAAGGAGCCTATCCCTACCCTTACCAGTGAAAGATAGCCACAAGATAGCAGCCCACTGCCTTTGAGGGACCAACTGTACCATACAGGCCCTCTCAAGTGCAGCAAACCACTTGTTAATGTCACCCCCCTCCTTGTAAGGGGGGACTATCTTATGCAGGTTCCTAGAATATTGTTCTCTTACAGGATTACTATCAAGAACACTGCTACTGCCACCATGGGGAACTAACCCCAACCTCTGCCTTTCCGGCTCTACATCTAGAGATTCCCTGTCTAAGGCCAACTGCTGCTGTTTCAGCTTCAGTCTGGCCTCTTCCAACCTCAGCTTCCTGAGTTCCCTGTCTAGGGTGTCATTCTCAGAGTGGGAGGCTTGGGAATTCTGAGACACAGAGGAAATGTGGGAATTGGCAGAAGTGGACCTGTCTCTAACTGGCTGGACTCTAGTTACCGGGCCTTTTGGATTGGAAGGTGCCCTACCGATGTGTGACCCCCTCTCACTACCAGCTTCACTAGATGGCCTGTTAGCTGACAGGTCTTTGGATGAACCCTCCCCAGAGTCCTCAGGGCCCTCTCCTGATTCTTGCTGGTTACCCTCCTCCTCTACCTCCTGATCCTGGGATGGGTCAGACTGGTTCTGGTCACTTTCTAGGAGAAGGCTAAGGATAATATCTTTGGTATGGTTCTTACCAATGCTTAAACCTCTTTCTATGCAGAGATCCCTCACACCTTTAATGTTTAAACTGCCATAGGTTTCCTGAACAACTGTGGGAGTGAGCTCTACTGTAGACATAGCTGTAAGAAAGGGTTTAGGACAGAGAGAACAAGTTTTAGAAACTTTTAAAGAAAGTTTGTAGAAAGAAAGTTAAACTGTTCAGGTTAACTGTGCTGTGTATATTTTTAAGTATTTGGAATATGTTTTTCTTATGAAAAGCACCAATGACAAAGTGGTACAGCAGTTACAAGTACTTATCCCACCGTTGCACCACCAATATACGAGGCTGGCCTGGCTTATAGTGGGTACCTGAGGGTACTTACACCTTGTGCCAGGTCCAGTTATCCCTTATTAGTAGATTAGTAGTGTTCTAGCAGCTTAGGCTGATAGAGGTAGCTATATCAGAGCAGCTGAGGCTGAACTAGGAGACATGCAAAGCTCCTAATATACCACTTATATCATATAGCACTATATCATAAGAATCACAATACTCAGAGTTACTAAAAATAAAGGTACTTTATTTTAGTGTCAATGTGCCAAAAATATCTCAGAGGATATACTCCCTTAGGAGGTAAGTAAAATACACAAAATATAGGCACAAACCAAAATCAGGTAAGTAAACAGTTAGAAAAGTAGTGCAAACACTGTAGAATATAATAGGATGCAGTAGGCCTAGGGGCAACACAAACCATAGAATAAGAAAGTGGAATGCGAACCACTTAGGGACCCAAGGCCTAGTGTAGTGTGTAGAGGGTCGTTGGGAGTGTAGGAAAACACTAAGGGTGTCCAAGATACCCCACCCCAAGACCCTGAAAAGTAGGAGTAAAGTGACCCTACTTCCCCAGAAACACACTAAAGTCGTGATAGGAGATTCTGCAAAAACCACAACTGACTGCAAAGCACTGAAGATGGATTCCTGGACCTGAGGACCTTTAGAGGAAGGGGACCAAGTCTAAAAGTCACGAAAGTGTCCAGGGTGGAGCAGGAGCCCACTAAACACTGGATGAAGGTGCAAAATGGCTGCCTCCCGGTGGAGGAAGCTGAAGATTATGCAACAATGGAAGATGCCAGGAACTTCTCCTTTGCACAGAAAATGTCCCATGGTGTGCTGGCAGATGCAGAGTTGTTTCTACACAGAAGGACTGTAAACAAGCCTTGCTAGCTGCAAAGGTCGCGGTTGAAGATAAAGGGTGCTGCCCGGGCCCAGGAAAGACCAGGAGGTTGCCACTTGGAAGAGGAGACAGAGGGAGCCCTCAGCAACACAGGGAGCCCATGCAGAAGAAGGCAGCACATGCAGGAGTACTTGAACATGGGTTCAAGAAAACTGAGCACGGCGGTCATCTCAACACTACAAAGGAGGGTCCCACGAAGCCAGTGGTCAACTCAGTGAGATGAGCAATGCAGGATGGAGTGCTGGGGATCTGGGCTGTGCTGTGCATGAAGGATTCCTTGCAAAAGTGCACAGAAGCCCTAGCAGCTGCAGTTCACGCAGTGCACAGGATTACTGTCTGTCGTGGAGAGGCAAGGACTTACCTACACCAAATTTGGACAGACGCACCACTGGACTGTCGTGGTCACATGTATCCAGCTCCTGTGTTCCAGGGACCACGCTCGTCACGATGAGAGGGGACCCAGAGGACCAGTGAAGCAGACGTTTGGTGCCTGCGTTGGCAGGGGGAAGATTCCATCGACCCACAGGAGATTTCTTCTTGGCTTCCAGTGCAGGGTGAAGGCAGACGGCCTCCAGAGCATGCACCACCAGGAAACAGTTGAGAAAGCCGGCAGGATTAGGCGCTACAATGTCACTGGTAGTCTTCTTGCTACTTTGTTGCAGTTTTGCAGGCGTCCTGGAGGAGTCAGCGGTCGATCCTTGGCAGAAGTCAAAGAGGGAGATGCAGAGGAACTCTGGTGAGCTCTTGCATTCGTTATCTGAGGAAAAGCCCACAGGAGAGACCCTAAATAGCCCTAAGAGGAGGATTGGCCACCTAGTCAGGTAAGCACCTATCAGGAGGGGTCTCTGACATCACCTGCTGGCACTAGCCACTCAGAGGCCTCCACTGTGCCCTCACACTTCTGGATTCAAGATGGCAGAGGTCTGGGACACACTGGAGGAGCTCTGCACCACCCCTGGGGTGGTGATGGACAGGGGAGTAGTCACTCCCCTTTCCTTTGTCCAGTTTCCCGCCAGAGCAGGGCTGGGGGATCTCTGAACCGGTGTAGACTGGTTTATGCAAGGAGGGCACCATTTGTGCCCTTCAAAGCATTTCCAGAAGCCAGGAGAGGCTACTCCTCTCAGGCCCTTATCACCTATTTCCAAAGGGAGAGGGTGTAACACCCTCTCTCAGAGGAAATCCTTTGTTCGGCTTTCCTGGGACTGGGCTGCCCAGACCCCAGGAGGGCAGAAGCCTGTCTGTGGGTTGGTAGCAGCGGTAGCTGCAGTGAAAACCCCGGAGAGCTGGTTTGGCAGTACCTCGGGTCCATGCTGGAGCCCTGGGATGCATGGGATTGGCACCCCAATGCCATATTTGGCCCGGGGGGACAATTCCATCATCTTAGACATGCTACATGACCACATTGAGAGTTATCATTGTGAAGCTACATATAGGTATTGACCTATATGTAGTGCACGCGTGTAATGGTGCCCGCACACTCACAAAGTCTGGGGAAATTGCCCTGAACTATGTGGGGGGCACCTTGGCTAGTGCAGGGTGCCCTCACACTTAGTAACTTTGCACCTAACCTTCACCAAGTGAGGGGTAGACATATAGGGGACTTGTAAGTTACTTAAGTGCAGTGTAAAATGGCTGTGAAATAACGTGGACGTTATTTCACTCAGGCTGCAGTGGCAGTCCTGTGTAAGAATTGTCTGAGCTCCCTATGGGTGGCAAAAGAAATGCTGCAGCCCATAGGAATCTCCTGGAACCCCAATACCCTGGGTACCTAGGTACCATATACTAGGGAATTAAAAGGGTGTTCCAGTGTGCCAATTAGAATTGGTTAAAATGGTCACTGGCCTGCAGTGACAATTTTAATGGTAGATAGAGCATAAGCACTGAGGTTCTGATTAGCAGAGCCTCAGTGACACAGTTAGGCACTACACAGGGAACACACATTCAGGCCACAACTATGAGCATTGGGGTCCTGGCTAGCAGGATCCCAGTGAGACAGGCAAAAACAAACTGACACACAAGTAAAAATGGGGGTAACATGCCAGGCAAGATGGTACTTTCCTACACACAGGAGTCACCACATCCCTAGTGTACATAGGCACTGGACTACTCAGCACAGAAGGCATCCCAACGGCATCCCCTTCTTGCAGCCTGGACAGACGATCCTCAGCTGCACATGGGCTCTGGCCCAATTGGCACAGCATTCACCATAGCTCACTTCATGGTGGTCCTCCCCTGGCATACAGGGGTTGCAGACTTTGTCCTGCACAGAGGCCACAAGCCGATTGATTCAGCAGCTGTTTCCTCACACATTCCATCAGGAATCCACTCAGCAGGATTCCCCATTGGACCTCACTCACTCCAGTGATCTCTTCTTCCTCACAGGGCACACTGGGTTTGGCAGTCACAGGCAGGAAATGGTGCTCCATGCTCCAGGACCGATGGTCATGGATTCCACGGGTAATGTCTCCTCATCCAGCAGGGGGAATAACAGGCCTTTGCCCCAGTCCTTGTCAGAGGCACAAGTCTTGCAGAGCTCCCTCTCCTCACACAGCTTGTCTGGCTGCTTGGCAGATGACAATTTTGGGGTTTCACCCTACCCTTCTTATAGTCCATTTCCAGACACCAACTGGCTGTTTTAATAGCCCCTAGCACTTCCTTGTGCCACATTAGCGGATGTTATTTTTTACGCTAATATGGCCCAAAGAGGCCAAAATCACTGCGCCAAATTTACAAAGTGGTGCAATGCATGCATTGCGCCACTTTGTAAACCATTGCGCTACATTATGCCTGCGCCAGGCATAATGTATGCAAAGTGGGCGTTTCCCTGTTAGGGGGGCTGAAAAATAGAACAAAGAAATCAAAAATATGTATTTGCGTCATTTATTTTGTCACTTTTAATGCCTGCTGAGAGCAGGTGTTAAAAGGAGGCATGCCATTGTTTTCAATGGGCCACAATGGGCTTTGTAGGATTAGCGTCAAACTTTTTGACGCTAATGATGCAAAGCTCTGATCTAGCGTCAAACATTTTGACTCTAGTTCCCCTAACTACCGCATTGGTGCACTGTATCTTAAATACAGCGTACACATAGTGGCGTTAGGTGGGGAGCTAAGGGGTGCAAAAAATGTGGCGCTGCACTGGGTGCATCGTCACTTTTCTTAAATCAGAGCGCAAATATGATTTGGGGTCTGAGTCTTTGAAGTTTATCTTGGGGGTCTGCTTCTTTTGAACTGTCCACTCCTCTGCCTTCTACTTCCTCCTGAAAGTAGTCTGTCACAGCAAGAGTAACTCCACAGCTGATGGCACCACAATACAGTCCACGTAGTGCTCAGAGGTCACACCTACATGTCAGCTACAGTGATATGTATATCAAAATGTTAGCCCAGGTCCTCAGCCCTGTTCTTTATGATTATCCTATGAACCCCATCTCCTTCCTAAGATATGCTCAGGCTCCTTCATTGTGACCTCTCACTGAATCAAAGAGCACCGGTTGAGGTGTACAGGGGTAAGCCTGGAACTTCCCTTCTCCAGTGTGTGTCCCACCCAGCTTACAGGAACGCAGAAATACACAAATCTGTCCGGGTGATTTCCCTACCTCCACTCAATGTTTCATAATGCAGGCCTGGGTCTCCCAAAATGGAACCCAGGACCTCTGTGTATTGTGCCATTCACAGACACAATACACCGAGTGCATGTGTAGATCATGCACACACTGTACAGTACTGTAGCATAGGCACATGTGTATTCAGCACAAGCATTTACAATGCTTGCACTGCACAGCACTGTGGACTGCGCCACTCATAAGCACACATACATCAAGCACATGCATTTAAAATGCATGCACTGGGCCCTTCATGTATTGCACCACTCACGGGTACACATGCACTCAGCACATGCATTTACCCTGCACACTCTCCACAGCACTGCATCCTTCATGTACTGTAGTATTGATAGGCACACATACGTCCAGCGCATACACTTAACAGACACACACTGCACAGTGCTGCCTTATCCCCATATTGTATCCTTCAGAGCTGCACATACATCCAGCGCAGATACACCAGTCATATGCTTCACAGCACTAAACACCAAACCAATGTAGGCCAAGGGTAAGCTAAGCTCATAGCAGCGGAACTTTAAAATGAGTGAGGCCACAGGCTTCAGTCCAATGCAACAGGTTAAGAAGGACCTGTTCATTCCTATCTGATCAGTACATGGTATGCTGCCACCACCATGCTTGTGCTGCTTAACTAACTCCTGGTGAAGGCAGTAGTCTTCCATCACTATGAGGGTAGCGCTTTGAGTGGCCCTCCCTGTCCAATAAGACTGCAATCTGTGAGACAGGCCTTTGTCATGGCACACACTTCTGATCCATGTTTGCCTATGTCTATATAAATCAGCATTGGGGATCCAGACATCAATATAGCTAGGGCACACATGACTGGGGTCATGTGGGGAGGAATTTTCCATCCCAAAAGGCTTTGAGCCAGCTCATTAACTACAATTTGTTGGCCACATCACTCCACTCTAAGACACTCTATGCTACTCTACGACAGGCAACTCTACCGTATGGCACAGCACTCCACTCTATGCCTATTCATTCTACACCCCTCCAGTCTACTCCACTCCATACCACTTCACTCTACAACACCTCTCCACCCTAAGACACTCTAATCTACTCTACGCCACACCACTCTATGGGGGTCATTCCGACCCCGGCGGTCAAGGACCGCCGGGGCCGGGGATGCGGGAGCACCGCCAACAGGCTGGCGGTGCCCCGCAGGGCATTCTGACCTTGGCGGTTTGGCAGCGGTCAGAACAGGAAAACCGGCGGTCTCCCGCCGGTTTTCCGATGCCCTCAGGAATCCTCCATGGCGGCGCAGCTTGCTGCGCCGCCATGGGGATTCCGACACCCCATACCGCCATCCTGTTCAGGATGGCGGTATGGGGTGTCGTGGGGCCCCTGGGGGCCCCTGCAGTGCCCATGCCAATGGCATGGGCACTGCAGGGGCCCCCGTAAGAGGGCCCCACAAAGAATTTCAGTGTCTGCTCAGCAGACACTGAAATTGGCGATGGGTGCAACTGCACCCGTCGCACCTTCCCACTCCGCCGGCTCCATTCGGAGCCGGCTTCATCGTGGGAAGGGGTTTCCCGCTGGGCTGGCGGGCGGCCTTCTGGCGGTCGCCCGCCAGCCCAGCGGGAAAGCCAGAATGGCCTCCGCGGTCTTTCGACCGCGGAGCGCCCATATGGCGGTTCCCTCCAGGCGGGCGGCTCCCGCCGCCCGCCGGGGTCTGAATGACCCCCTATGACACTTGACTCCCCTCTACGTTATTCCACTCCACTCTAGACCAATCTACGACACTCTATTCAATGCCACTCCACTCTACACCACTTTATGACGCCTTACTCCACTCTACATCCCTCCACTCTACACCTTTTCACTCTATTACACTCAACTATACTCGACTCTAAGACACTTTATGACACTCTACGACCCTTCACTCTACCACACCTACTCCACTATATGCACTCCACTTTACAGCATTCTATGCAACTCTATGCCACTTTATGGCCTCTGCTACACTTTGCTCTATTCTTGTACACCACTCCATGCCACTTTACTCCACTCTACTCTATGACACACTACTTCATTCTACTCCACTTCTCCACTCTATGCCACTCGACTCCATAAGACTTTATGCCACTCCACTCTCCGACACTCTACAACACTCTACTTCCCTCTATGCCACTCCATTCTATGACACTACTGCAATCTTTGCCGCTCTCCTCTCTGCTCCACCTTACTCAATGACACTACGCTCTACGACACTTCACTCAATAACACTCCACTCTATGACGCTCAACGCTACTCTATGACACTCCATTATGCAACACTATACACCACTCTACGCCCATTCACACTACTCCACTCTACTGCATTGTATGGCACTCTTCTTCCTCCACGACACTCTACTCCACTCTATGCCATTCCACTCTATGACACTATACTCCACTCTAGAACAATCTACTTAACTCTGTGCCACTCCACTCGATGACACTCCTCGCCTCTCTCACCACTAACTTTCAGCCATCCTGAAGAGCAGCCATGCTGGTGTACAACATGGCAAAAACACATTGTCAAAGCCAGTAGCCCTTGCATAGGCGAGACCTTGGCTTTGCCAGTGCCTTTTTTTCTTCTTTCTGCCATGCTGCACAGCAGCCATGTTGTTGTACAACCTGGCTAAAAAAACATTGACAAAGCCGCATAGCTCTATTATTTGCCTTTGTCAATGTTTTTGAGGCCATGTTGAAAGTAAAAACAAAAAAGTGGTATGATGCAGCCAGGACTGACCTTGTCATAGCACTTTTTAAAATGTATTTTCAACAGTCATGTTGCGGTTCAACATGGCTGAAAAAACATTTTTAAAGTCAATAGATCTCGCATAGGCGAGGGGGCGTGGCTGGGTGCCGATGGCAGAAGAAGTCTCTTCGTGAGGCTCCTGCCAGCGATTCCCCCACCCCATAGTATCCTGATATCCAGTGAGCCACCTGACCCCCACCCCAGACTACAGCAGAAAGTACCTGGAGGGTGACACGCGGGGCCCCGACTAGTGCTGCAGCCAATGGTCATCGCAGTTTACAGGGATACTGGGTTGGCCCCACACCTCGCCACTGGTGGAGAGCAACACCGCAATCCAACAGTAAAAGGAAGCGGGCCCCTGCATCTGGTGAGCCCAACAGCGGAGGTCCTGAGCCATGTGGGGGCGAGGGGGCAGCCAGGACCCGAGACCAATGATGAAAGAGGGCCGAGTAAAGTAGCGAGACGGGCAGGGCTCCGAATAGCGCTGCGGTAGATGGACATCGCAGCGAGCAGGGAGACGAGGTGGGCCCCACTCCTCACCACCGGTGGAGGACAGTGTGATAATCCCACGCAGAAGGGGAAGCGGACCGCTGCATCTTGTGCGCCCAACAACAGAGGTCCCAAACCAGATGGGGGAATGGGTACGGCCGGGACCTGAGACCAACGTTGGAAGAGAACCGGGTAAAGAGGCGGGACACGCGGGGCTCCGAAGAGCGCTGCAGCAGACGGCCAGCGAGGCGCTGAGGGAGAAGAAGTAGGCCCCACGCCTCGCCTTGGTGGAGGACATTGCGATGATCCAGTGGTGAAAGAGAGGGGGACTGCTGCATCCGGTGAAACCCAACAGTGGAGATCCTAAACCAGGTGAGGGAGTGAGCAATGCATGGACCCGGGGGACCTTCTGGGGAGAGCGCCATTGCGAGTCAAACTACTAGCAGCCTAGGGGCCTAAATAACAAGCACTCTAGCTGCAGTGACCCAGGGGCTACCGCCTAGCAAGGGACTTGGAAGCCTTGAGTCGAGAGGTAAAACAGACCTGGAAGCAGGGGGACACCAAGGAGCTTTGGAGGTACTGAGGACTGGCTAAGTGGAAGGGAGTCCTCTACCTCTAATGGTGAGCAGGCCCTGAAGTGAAACCACCCTCCTGCGGCCGAGGGCAGGGCCGTAACAGTAACCACCATTGCGGAGAGTGATACAGGCCAGAGGAGACCCAGGCATGTGAAAAACAGCACGTGAAAAGGACCCATAGGCGAAGGAAGAAACTACTGCAAGTGCCTCAACCGTACATCAAGGAACTAAAAGTGCCCATCCCATGGAGAACTCTGGGGACCCCCACCCTTCAAGACATCTACAAGCCATAACAGCCTCCCGTGAAGCTTTAAACGGGAAAATAGATGCCTTAGCAACAGACTTACCTATACTCCGAGGAGATCACCGTCGATTGGCAGAAAAAGTCTCTACAGTGAAGAAGCAAATTACAGAGATCCTACCAATGGTTAACAATGCGACCAAGACCATTTGTAAGGCAGAGAGGCAAATTCATGACTTGGAACTAAGAGCAGAGGATGCAGAAAATCGATCAAGAAGAAACAATATCCGCAAGACTCGCTTAGTGAGCACACAGAAAAGAAGTTAATTGTTGGACTAGTCACATGGGGAAACATGAGTCACACACTTTACTAAAGACAAACCCAAGCATGAGGTGTAAAGAGGTCCATCTGAAGGTATTGGGGTGGAAAGGATGGGTGCAGAAATGCCCATGAACTAGGTAGAAATCTTGCTTCATTAGAATCATATAAATTCATTTCATGGAACGTCCGGGGCATGCACACAATTGCTAAAAGGCATACGTTCTTCTCATACTTACAGAAGAGGGGAGCGCAGGTGGGAATGCTACAAGAAACACACTTAACTCAAGCAGAAGGGAAGGCTATACAGAAACGGTGGAGGGGTCAGGTATACTTCACCACATATTCCGCATATGCCAGAGGGACCCTGATATGGATACGAGCTGGGGTTCCGTTTTAAGCGCGAGACAGTTTCATAGACCCAGATAGGCGATACGTGGCTGTGCGAAGGAGATTAGAGGGCCCGGAGCTCATCATGGTTAATGTCTATGCACCTAACTCAGACAAAGGAACCTTTTTTGCAAAACTTTCTACCTGCCTTGCCCCACTCCTACTATAGTCAATACTGCTGGGAGGAGATTTTAATTGTGTGGCAGACCCCACTATGGACCAATCCCACCCCCCATTGCACGACTCCCAAATAACAAGAGTGGCCTGGCAATTTACATCCTGGCAATCACATTGGGGCATGGCCAATGCATGGTGAAGGCTATACCCAAATGCCCGAGACTACTCATATTTTTCCTACTTACATGAGCTGCATGTACGTCTAGACTCATTTCTTTGCAGCCCAGATGTGTTCTCATACGTACATAATGCTGAATGTTTGGCACGCAACAGCTCAGATCACAACCCTGAATTACTGTCGTTGAAGAGGGGCCTTCCCCTCCCCCGCATTACCACATGGAAATTAAAAGTCGAATCACTAGAGGACACACAATACCAGGGGGAAGTGAGGCAGCATATTGCCCAATTCTTTACGGACAATGATGCCACAACCAGTAGCCCATTGATAGAGTAGGATGCTTTTAAAATAGTACTGAGGGGGAGGTGTATAGCTGGCTTGGTGGGAGTGTGACGAACATTACTCAGGGACACAATAGAGGCAAAAAGCAAACTGAGAGAGGAAGAATAAAATAGACAAGAGCAACCAATCCGTCAGCCCAGAATTTTAGAATTAAAGGAGACAGTGGTGGAACACGTTGAGTGTCTTCGTTACTTTGATTATAAGAATTACATAGTAGGGCTCACATAGAGAGAGCTAAGGCGGACCGTATACTGGCATGGGTGGCATTGCCGACCAAGAGAGGATCGATTATCATGGAGATGAAAATAGAAACAGGGAATAGTCTCTACAAACAAGAAGAGATTAATGCTCACTTCATGTCCTTTTACGAGAGGCTATATAAAAACACCCTTCAGTACGATAAGGAGGCCACCGAAGATTACTTGGAACAGATGCCTCTCGCCGCACTTGCACCTGAAGGGGCAGAGCAGCTGGGGGGAGCCATTACTCTATAGGAGATCAAGGGGGCCATTAAGGACTTGGCTAGGGGAAAGACACCGGGGATTGACGGCTTCCCGGGGGGGTTTTATGCCATGTATGTTGACCTGTTGCCCCAAAGGTTACAAGCCCTCTATACGACCGCAAAGAAGAGGGACTCTTCACAGCAACAACAAGAGAGGCAGTGGTAATACCCCTACTAAAACCTGGCAAAGACCCAACAGAATGTGGGGCATATAGACCACTGTCAATGCTAAATCTGGAATACAAGATTCTTAGAAAGATGTTAACGACGAGACTTCTCCCTCACATGACGCATTTGATACACCCGGACCAAGTAGTCTTTGTCCCAGGACGGAATATGGGTGGTAACATATGCCGACTATCGGTCATGAGAGACCCTTCTTATGATGAAATGACGGCAGGTGTGCTAGCGGTGGACATTGAAACGGCTTTTGATAGTCTTGAATGGTGCTTTCTTTATGCAGTTATGGCAAAGATGGGATTGGGGAAAGACTATATTGCATGGGTACGGCTGCTCTACACTGACCCCCACAGCTAGAGTCCATAATGGTTAGACAATATCAGATAGATATGCAGTTGAGGGGGGCAGTAGGCAGGAATTCCCCCGTCTCTGCTGTTGTTCGTGATAACCATGGAGCCATTAGCAGCTGTGGCTTGCCGAGGAGACAGGTGCCAGAGGATACGAGCAGGCGGGCAGTGGCACCGCATAGCCCTGTACGCTGATGACCTGCTCATTTTCTTGACGAATATGCAGCGCAACCTGCCAAGGGCCCAACTCATGCTGTCCAAGTTTGGGGCCATGTCGGGACTTAGAGTAAACTGGCAAAAGACATGATTATTCCCCCTGGGACCAGCCGGAACGGCTCCCTCCGAATTGAGCACATTAATGTGGGAACCACATTGTCTTTCCTACCCAGGGGTTAAAATATATCATGATCCACAGCACATCCTTGATGGAAATGTGAGGCCGGCTGTGCGATCCACCCAGGCGAGTATGGCCTTTTGGCGGACATTGCCCCTGTCAATGGCAGGTAGGGTGGCGCTCCTTAAGATGATAGTCTTGCCAAGACTACTATACTATACTATTCTATTTTACAGTATTAATGATCTGGATTCCCAGGGCAACCTTGAAGGAATTAGATACACTAGTAACATCATTTGTCTGGGGCAACAAGCGAAAAAGGGTGCCCTTGGCTAAACCACAGAGACAGTCGACGGACGGGGGCTAGCTGTCCCTGACTTCGAAGCTTGTTACTTCGCAGCACAACTCCGATGGCTCAAACAATGGTTAGTGAGCCGACAAGACCCCAGGACGGTGGTAAAGCCATTCACCCCTTCGCTGATGAGATTGATAGAGGTCTTATTAGGAATTCAATGTAACAGGGGAGTAGACTCACCCGAACTGAAAACACTCACACAATGTTGGACAAGCTACTTGCGCAAATCTAAGACTAAGGTTCCCTATTTCCCAGACCTCCCTCTGCTGTTTTTATTAACACTGCCACATAAGGATAACTGGGAGGGCCTGCATTCCTGGTATGAAGGGGGAGTGTCAACTACTGGTAACCTTTTTAAAGACTATGATCCCGTTCGAAGACCTCAGAGCGGAGTTTGACCTGCCGGGGGGCCACTTTTTGCTATATGACTCGGTCACCGCAGGTATTCGACATCACTGGCATGCGGGATTAGTGAAGCCCCAAACACAGACAACCTGCATCTATCTAGTGACTTCAACAGGAATAGTAAAGGCAGTCACAAACATATATAATAGAATACGAACAGATACAGCCCTCCCATTGGACTTGTTGAGGCTCGAATGGGAAGAGGATTTGGGAACCAGCATTCCGATAAGTCTTGATAACATATATTAGAGGGAACTCCTAAAGTGTTTAGAAATGCCAGATTTATGCTAATAATCATTTACATATTACACCAGGCATATCTGACGCCTGGTCAGATTAACAGACATTTCAACACTGAGGGGGCGGAATGCCCAAGATGTGGGGTCCTTGGCGCAGAATTTAGGCATATGTTTTGGGACTGCCCACAAATTAGGACATTCTGGGGTGGGGTGACCCAAAAGATAGCAGATAGATAGACAAGGAAGTTCCTTGCACAATGGGTCATTTTTTACTTGGATGGTTCCCGCATACGTCTAAGATGAAGGTCACCAGCAGATTCCAAGACTTAGCTTAAATCCTAGCCAAGAGGGAAATTGCCATGAACTGGAAAAATCCGACAGGCCAGAAGGTACCCAGTTGGTACGGGGAATGTGAAAAATGAACTGTGTGTGAAGGAGATGCTCTTCTCACGGAGGCCAAAAGAGGGATGAGACCACTAGAAGAAGCAGGGCATGGGACACCATAGTGGAAACTATGAGAGAGGCGACCCAGAACGCCCTGGACCCTGAAATAGAAACTGCTCAGACCCAACCACCCCACACTTGAAAATAAAGGTCTGCCTGATCCAGAGCCTACATTAAACTGCCCACATGAAAACGAGACACAACATATCTCTTCACACCACACAACTCACACAACAGGAAACATGACTCATCGGGGAGGGGTGAGGGAAGTTCGGGTGGAAAGACGGTGGGGAGGCAGCAGACACTCCTTAAAGGACCAGCAAAGTGAAAAAAACACTGAGGCGAACTGAACATACAGAGTGTACATGCTGGAAAGTATATATATCGACTTCTTAACGTATGATTACCTACATGTTGGCTTTGCCAATACTTGTTCCGTCTAGCTGGCCCTGCCTTACTGATGTATAGAAGGGATGAATTATCAGGTATTATTTATTTCACTTTAGTTCCTTTGATATATATTATTAAAATACATACCACGTTATAAATGATCATTTACTGGGGTTGTCTACCAGTACGCTGTGTCTGTGGTATTGTCTGGAGTAGCATGTACAGCTGTCGGAATATTTATTTTGTTTGTAAGTGATATTGGTATGCATGTGCTAACGCGTCCGTCTATGTTGATTTATACACATCAGGACTCGTTTAGGACGATGAATCTTTGGACCCAGTGGTGAGACACCTTAGGACGAGATAACTGATCAATATATCAATCAGTACGTCAATAACATTGTCAATAGTTAACACCAAAATATATCTTCTTTAGTCATTAATAAACCTTTGGTGCAATCATGACCTTTCAGTCACGAATAACCACACCTTCATGGAGTTTTATGAATTTGAATCCCTATTGATTACAATCTAATAACAAAAGCATTAATCTCAAAGCCAGGAAACATATAAGCACAGTCACAAGATGATAATCATAATAAGCTTTCAATAATGCATAGATCAGTAGCATAGATAATCAGATGGATATAAGTGAATCGTAATACATCGAATGTTCTAAGGTACTAGTTCAGCATAGCATCACTTCAGTCACTTCGGTTTGTCAGTCAAATGAATACCTCGTCTAACCTCTAATTAGCATTAGCATGTTGGGCTTCATGCAAAACAATTTGAACACCAATTTGGAAAACATCTAACTAAGGTCTCTAATCAAAACATACAGCAGTTGGTACCTAGAAAGAAAAGGCAAATAAATGAATTTTCATTAGCAATTTTTATAATTACCCTCCTCTGATTAAGTCAGCATTCAGGATCAGTCTTCGTCTTCAGGACATCAATTAGATCGCCAACAGTCTATCTAAGTTAAGGGCAAAGACACTCTCCTCCTACGGAGAAAAGTGTAAGGGGCAGTCTATGGGCAAAGATAGTTTTCTCTAAGTCTCAAGTCACCAAATAGAGTGACAGAGTTTCGGGATGCAATCAATATCATTCCCTACCTAATGACCGTTTGTCTCCTGTGTCATGGGTTTTTATCCCCTTTTTCGTGATACATTTCCCAAAATTCTATTGGTCAGCCAATACAGCCCACCATTGTTAACCTATCAAATTATACATTAAGTAATGCATTTTGTCTTTTTCGATAAAACATTATGTTCTAATTGGTCATCATAATTGACGTATTTTCGTAGGTGGTTCATCCGGAATTACTTCATCGTCTTTATACATATCAGGTCACAAGTTCTCTTCTTCTCGCTCCATCGTCCTTGGAAGTGTCAAATAATGTTTCGAAGCACATACTTTTATTCTAAAAGCTGCTAGCATGCGGATGGGAAAGTGTGGTTCTGTTGCAAACTATTGAAAGGAAAAGAACAATCGCTGGGTCATGGTCTTTTACAAGTCAGCACACTGAAGAGACAGGAAAATACACTTTAATATGAGAGCTACACAGCTTTGCTTGGCTCATGCTAACTTAAGATATACGAGTTCTAATGAATGCAGTTTTATACGTTTTAATAGGCACAGTTTTAGCAATCTATGAACGATTATTTCTTATAGTTGACATTAGTTTACACACATAAAATCATTTATGTTAATGTATATATTTCAATGAATATTTTATTTAATGTAGCATTGTTAATCATAAGCATTTCACGTCTATAATATGCAAATAAAACTACGCTCTCTCAGTCCCTCCTCTGATGACGGTCGTCATCACAAATCTTTTGGTCTTAATTTTTCACCTTGCGCATAATACGCATTTCAACATCCTGCCCTTTATGTGAGCTTTCCCATATTTCATTGAACATTTTCTCTCTTTCACTTTCTTCGTTTCTTTTGGTTCTTTTAGTCAAATTTCTTTTCACTTTATCATTAATTTTGCATATTCCCCAAAATCCCAATAAACAAATCAGAACAATTAGTAGTCCCATCATGATTTTTGCAAGTACCCCATTCCAAATGTTGGTAAACCAGCTTCCTACTCGGGCAATTCCTTTTCCAAATTTCTCCCAAACACCAGGTTCTTTTAGACCCTTCAAGTCTGTACTATCTCTAGTCAGGTTAGTAAGCATGCTTCTAATTTTCTTACTGTTATCAGGTATATATGAGCCGCAATGACGTTCATTAAGCATTTTGCACACACCTCCACTCTTTGCTAAAAGAATGTCTAAAGCAAGCCGGTTTTGAAGAGTCATAGCTCTTTCTGCAGCAAGTTCAGTATCCATCAGAAGTATAGCTCCTGTAAAGTTTGTCAGCATGTTGTCCACAATAGTAGATAACTTTTGAATTTTCATAGAATTTAGGATAACCCCCACTGATGGGATTATAGCTCCAAATATGTCCCCAATGACAGCCGCCACTGATTCTCGTTTTTGTCTGGTATGTTGTAATCCAGACGTTTCAGGTATTTGTTTTAAATCATCAATCTGGTAGATCTTTGGGAATATTATTCCCAAATAACATGTCCCATACCATCCCTTAGGGAGACGGTAATATGCATTTAACCCACAGATGTAATAGATTCCAGGAATTGCTGGGTCTTGTCCATTTAACATAAAGGTCCATTTGCTCTGAAACTAAAACACATGCCTACATTCACTCGTTCCTACAAACAAATTATCCTGATCAGATTTCAGTCTATATATGCAGAGTCTACCTACGTGTAATGCATCTATAGCTAACTTGCCTTGTGTTTTAATTGCAGTATAAGCATAATCATTTGCATAAGTGCGTTTTTCTAAACCTTTTTCTAATCTTTCTTTTAATGCTTTGCGTCTATCATCTGTATGATCTAAAAAGCTTTTCTCTACAGGAGACAGTAAGCATGTTAAGTTATTGCGATGTGCATAAGCAGTTCCAAATGTTAGTGTTGGCTCAAAGAATCCTCTAACTAATTTTATATCATGCTCTTTAGCTAGCTTATTTAAGAATTCAATAACAGGCACAAAAGAAAACACAACGTCTAAATTTGAATAAAAATATTGCACATGCTCTTGATCATAAAATCTTGTTAGTAGCAAGCTACAGCTGATCCCATACGTAAGAGGGAGGCTATGATAAGTAACTCCCTCCTGCACAGATGAAGGAATTTTAGTACATACATAACAGTCTTTTGCATCCATAGTTTCCACATACTCATTTAGTAAGCGATAGAAAACATTAGTAGAAAGCTCCCCTTTTGCATTAGTTCCCTCATGCAGATGTCTTGTGTCTTGCTCAAATTTCTCCCATGGTGATAGTTTATTAGTTGTAGTAGTAGTCTCAGGTTTTAAAGTTGCATTAATAGTTTCACTCTCTCTCCATGGCATCCCCACAATCACTCCCACAATCATTATTGCGCATACAACACCTATCATAAGTCCTAACCAGCCACACTCTTTACTTCCTTTGTTACTATAAGCCATGTTTATATAGAATCAGAATAGCAGATCAACAATCGACTCTGAGCAGTAAACTCTCTCTCTGCGTATTTTACAGGTTCTTCACTCACTCCAGGACCCTTTTAGTCAATTCAGGTTAGCAGCTTGTCGTAATCAGGTTTCTATAAGTCAAATCCAGGTTTAATGTCACTTTCCGGTAGTTTTTTTTTTTAAGACTCTTTATTATTATTTTTCAGCTTTCACAATTTCGATCTTTTATCTCAGTTTTCTTGTTGTAATTCTTCAGGTACCGTAGTACTGGCCTGGTATTTCTCGATCAAAACAGAATGCTAAGAATTCTTGTTGCCATTCAGAAGTTGTAGCATATGCCCATTCAGGACCTGTATATCTTCTGTTTGCTATTCTCTTTCTTTTTAATTTTCGTTCTCCTTGTTGTTCTCCTTCACTCAGATCGTCAGTTTGTGAGGTATTGCTTTCCTCTATTATTGTCTCGTTTGCTATTTCTCTTACTCTAAGGTGTGATTTGTTTGGCCAATTGTCACCTCTGTTCGTCTTGCTTCGGCGTTTCCCTTCAGTACCTTGGACAACACCCTCCTCTTGTAATATGGTGTTTTCTCCTGATAGGCTTGGAACTTGTTCAGGAGATTCTGATTCATTCTGATTTAAATTTGCCACTTCTTCGTCTCTCACTCCTTCTTGTTCAACACTGTATTCAGACTCTGAATTGTATTCGTCTGCTTCTGGGAGAACCTCTCCTTGCCTTTGTTCTCCTGCTGCCTCCACTGAGATTGGCACTCCGTCACCTCTCTCGAACTCACTGATAGTTTGAGGGACACAGCTGTTCTCAGCGGGCTCTCCTGTAGTCTCAGATCTTTCTTGACTGATCTCTGACTCTGAGACTTCTCCTCTTTAAGTTGTTGACTTCACAGCAGTAGTGGTCGTCAATATCACTTGATATGGCCCTTTCCAACGCGGCTCAAGACACGATTTTCTTACGTGCTTCTTGACAACCACCCAATCTCCAGCTTGCAGAGAGTGTCCTGGTTCGCCGATTGGTGGTAATGTGTTAGCTTCCACCTGGTGAGAGAAAGAGCGAATCACGTCAGCCAGACTTTTGCAGTAATCCAACACCATATCATCTGTAATATTCACTAGTGCATTTGCAGGTACCGCCGGTAACCTCATTGCTCTGCCCATGAGGATTTCATGTGGGGACAATCCCGTTTTCTTATCTGGCGTGTTTCCCATAGACATCAGCACTAGAGGTAATGCATCTGGCCACTTCATGTTTGTTGCTGCACACATTTTTGCTATTCTTGATTTCAAAGTACCATTCATCTGCTCGACTAGTCCTGAGGCTTCAGGTCGATAGCTACAATGCAGCTTTTGTTCAATGTTGAGTGCGGCACACAGAAGTTTAATCACCTCATTGTCGAAGTGTCTTCCCCTATCTGATTCTATAGAAACCGGAAACCCGAACCTGGGTATTAATTCTCTGAGTAGTAGTTTTGCAACTGTAAGACTGTCATTCCTACGTGTGGGATATGCCTCAATCCAATGGCTAAAAACACATACAATCACCAACACGTACCTCAATCCTCCGCAAACAGGCATTTCAATGAAATTCATTTGTAGTTTATTAAATGGACCACCAGCTCTCCCAATGTGGCTCAAAATTACCACTGTTCCTATTCCAGCGTTCATCTGTTGACAGATGACGCACCTGTGACAAGTGATTTCTGCAGCATGTCTAAATTTTGGATTGAACCAATCAATCTTAAATGATCTGATCATGGCATCTCTTCCTAAATGTGCCTGCCCATGATACAATCGGGCAAATTGTGACAGAAGACTGTTTGGCAAAACCAGTTTCCCCTCTTCTGACACCCAAATATCATCTGCTCTTTGTACACACTGCATTTTCTGCCAGGAACGTTTTTCTTCTTTGCTAACGTGGCTTTGTAATGTCGTAATGCTAGACTTAAGGTTGTGTCATTCTCAGGTTGTGGTAACAGTTCCCACTGCTCTTTAAAAGATATACAGTTTAATGCACAAAATCTGGCAACTTGGTCTGCATAACCATTCCCCATTGACACAAAGGGGGTCATTCTGACCTCGGCAGTAAAAGGCTCTTACCGCCGGTCAGAAGTCCGCCATTCTACCGCCGCGGCCACGGTAAACCGCCACGGTCATTCTGACCCACAAAAGACAAATGCCAAACCGCCAAAAACCCGACATCCACGGAAGGCCGCCTCATCAGCGGTCAGCGATAAACTGGAGATGACCAAACCTCCACCGTCACGCCAACACAAACACGCCCATGCCATTACGACCCACGAATCCACGCGGCGGTCTTTCAACCGCGGTATTCCATTGGCGGTACACACCGCCGCGGTCAAAATACACACACCTTTACAAAACACAGCCACATTGGACAATTCGAAATACACACACCTGATACACATACACACACCACACCCACACATCCAATCAACTATAAAACACACACCCACATCACCCACAAACCCCCACTACTAGAAATTCGGAGAGAAGGCGAGAGAGAGAGAGAGAGAGCACAGCTATCGCAAACCACAACACACAGAGGAACACAACATCATCACCCACACTACATCCACGCACAAAACACCACACACCACCACACACACCACACTCATCACCACAAACACCACCCCATGGCACCCCAAAGACACCCCAGGTTCTCGGACCAAGAACTCAGGGTCATGGTGGAGGAAATAATTAGGGTAGAGCCACAGCTATTCGGCACACAGGTGCAGCACACCACAATAGCCAGGAAGGCGGAGCTATGGCAAAGGATCGTCGACAGGGTCAACGCTGTGGGACAGCATCCCAGAAACCGGGAAGACATCCGAAAGCGCTGGAACGACCTACGGGGGAAGGTGCGGTCGATGGTGTCAAGACACAACATCGCTGTGCAGAAGACTGGCGGCGGACCCCCACCCACTCCACCCGAATTCACATCATGGGAGCAAGAGGTCTTGAACATCCTGCATCCTGCGGGCCTCGCTGGAGTAGGCGGAGGAATGGACTCTGGTAAGTCTAATCCCAACTACTTCACCCCCCCCAACCACCAGCATGCCAACCCGCACCCCCACCCTCACCCCCAACCCCCCAGCACACATCCTCCCTGCCAATGTCTCACCAGCACAACCCACCCAACACAACACCAATCCCTGAATGCCAACACAAACCATGGACACCCATCACCCAAGCATGACCACTGCACATACCCATCCCCCCCCCAAATCACCCTCACAACTCCTCCCACAAGGGAATGCCAGCACTGGGGGACAAGGCACCCACAAATCGCACGCCATGGCACACACAGAAGCAATAACCATACTCTTGTACCTCTGCAGGGCCCAAACGCCAACACACCAGCCAGGAGGGTCCGGAATTGTCCATCCCGCCCCCAGAACAGGCCCCCAGTGATGACAGCAGCTCTGTCGACCTAGAACCTGATGACCAGCCCGGACCATCGGGACCTCTGGACAGTCGGTTCCCCACACACAGACACAGGCCACAGCAGACCCAACCCCCTCTGGGAATACCAGCACAGCTCCCACCCAGCGGGCCCATGCCTCTGTCTCCAGGACGCGTCAATCAGCGGTGTGTCCGCCACTACAGGGCACCCAGGCTGACCCACCACCCCAACAACAACAGGGACCTGGGGGCAGTGGTAGTGGGCACACCGTCCAGGGGACAGAGGCCCGGGGAAACAGGGGAACTGGGAAGGCTGCTGTGCGAGAGGGGGTTGACCGGCCCAGGGAACCCACTCTCCAAGAGGCCCTCACCACCATCATGGGAGCCTACCACCGCTTCCAGGAGACGATGGCGACGGTACTGGCCAGGTTCCAGGAGATCCAGGCACAGCAGGAGGAACGGTACATGGAGTTCAGAGACGAACTCAGGAACATCGGTACCGCAATGGGGACCATCGTCCTGGCCCTCAACCAGATAGTCACCACATTGCGGGACCATGTGGCACCCCAAAGGGCCCCTGTCACCAGCCTGGACGATGAACAGCCTACCACCTCCGCCGGCGCTAGTGGACAGGAGGCCCCCACACCACGACAGGCCACCAGAACCCCACCTCCTGCTGAAGATCAACCACCCCGCAATCGGAACCTGAGATCACACAAGAAGACAGAGTAGGATGCCAAGACCCCCGCCAGCCTAAGATACCCCCTGATGTCATCCCACTGTCCCACATTGTCACCCTGTCCAACCTTGAACTGCCCCTGCTCCATCCTTCCACAGGCATATGGGCAATGCACCTGTGCTACTGAGAACTGGACTCTGCCATGGACATTACTCCACCCCCACCCATCACCGTTTTACTATCATGGACCTATACGCAGCACTTAAAATAAATCACCAATTGCACTTCAAATGTCAGGAGTCTGCTTGTATTCTTTACAACTGTATTACACATAACGGTGCAATAATGTTCATTAACATTGTGATGACAACATACCAGTGTCAATAAGCATTAGTCCATGGGCAAACAAAGCAAAAGTCATGCTGTGGGTCATACAGCTCTGAAAAGGGAAGGGAAAGTCAAAAATCAGTGAAAAGGAACTGGGGGGAAACACAGAAAGTAGAGATGCAGGAGGCCAGAAGTAAATGTAAAATGGCGTGGGTGATTCGTACCTGGGTGCTACTGAAAATACTGTTGTATAACTGTGTCCCTGTTGTCCGTGTCGTCCCCGTCGTCTTCCTCCTCTTCACTCTCCACAGGCTCCACAGCTGCTACAACACCACCATCTGGACCATCCTCCTGCAGGAAAGGCACCTGGCGTCACAATGCAAGATTGTGAAGCATACAGCAGGCCACGATGATATGACACACCTTTGGTGAGTACATGAGGGATCCCCCTGTCATATGCAGGCACCTAAACCTGGCCTTCAGGACCCCGAAGGTCCGTTCTATAATCCTCCTAGTTCGCCCATGGGCCTCATTGTACCGTTCCTCTGCCCTGGTCCGGGGATTCCTCACTGGGGTCAATAGCCAAGGCAGGTTGGGGTAACCAGAGTCACCTATTAGCCACACACAGTGTCTCTGTAGCTGTTCCATCACATAAGGGATGCTGCTATTTCGCATGACATACACGTCATGCACTGACCCAGGGAACTTGGCATTTAGATGGGAGATGTACTGGTCAGCCGAACAGACCACCTGGACATTCATCGAATGGTAACTTTTTCTATTTCTGTACACCTGCTCATTGTTTTTTGGGGGTACCAAAGCCACATGGGTCCCATCAATGGCACCAATGATGTTGGGGATATGTCCAAGGGCATAGAAATCACCCTTCACAGTGGCCAAATCACCCTCCTCAGGGAAAACAATGTAGCTCCGCATGTATTTCATCAGGGCAGACAACACTCTGGACAAAACCTTAGAAAACATAGGCTGAGACATCCCTGATGACATGGCCACTGTTGTCTGAAAAGACCCACTTGCCAAAAAATGGAGTACTGACAGCACCTGCACCAGAGGGGGAATCCCTGTGGGTTGGCGGATGGGGGACATCAGGTCTGGCTCCAGCTGGGCACACAGTTCATGTATAGTGGCTCGGTCAAGTCGGTATCGAAGTATAATATGTCATTCTTCCATTGTCGACAGGTCCACCAGCGGTCGGTACACGGGAGGATTCATCCTTCTCCTCGCAAGTCCCAGCGGACGGTGCCTAGGAAGGACAACATGGAGCACAGAGTCAAGCAACCCACAGGTTCGTTCCCACAGCTTGCACAGTACACAAATCGCTATGCATTGAAAGGCTTGTATGAGTGGCAATGCAAGGCCTAGGCCTATGTGACGCAGTAGAAATCATGCCATGTGGGCCCTTGAAATGGCGGCTGCCTGACCTGTGAAGTGTGACAGTGGGATGTGAGGTCACTGCGCTGGCGTGGCACACCGTGGCGGTAGGCGGTCGAAGACCGCGGCGCAAAGCAGCATTGGTTAACATTGAACCCTATGGGTCTCAGGAGCCAATGACGATGTGCGCCGGCGGTCGCGGTACGCACCGCCGCGGTACGCACCGCCGCGGGCGTGACCGCCATTTTCTATCTGCTTAATCACTCGAGACCTGATCATCCACAGGAGAGGACCTATACTGCAAGTGCTGCTGTGACCTCGGTCTGGAAGAGACAATGGCTGCTGCGACTGGGGAAAGGGCCCCTGCCTTCACTTCAGAAGAGTTGGAATAACTTGTGGATGGGGTCCTGCCCCAGTATGCGCTACTCTACGGTCCTCCAGACCAACAGGTAAGTACACTGGGTGCACGTTGAATGGGCTATGCCTGGGTTGTGTATGGTGGATGTAAGATGGTGGGGTGGGGAGCGAATGAGGAGTGCAAGGCACGACAGATGAGAGCATGTGCCACATGGCAGGGTTGGGGAGGGGGGGGCAATCACATCTAACATGCAGAAAAATGTTGAAAATTCCTTTCCCACCCTGTACATGTCAAATAGATCAGCGCCCATCAGAAAATCGACATTTGGCGTGCCATTGCCAAGGAAGTCCGGGCCCTGGGGGTCCACACAAGACGGGGCACCCACTGCGAAAGAGGTGGGAGGACATCCGCCGCGGGACCAGGAAGACCGCCGAGTCACTGCTGGGGATGGCCTCCCAACGTAGGAGGGGTGCCAGTCGTACCTTGACCCCCCTGATGTCCCGGATCCTGGCGGTGGCCTACCCCGAATTGGATGGGCGCGTGAGGACATCACAGCAGACACAAGGGGGTGAGTACCAGCACATTCTGCTATCTTTACACGCAGTGGAGGCGTCTGGGTGGGGGAGGAGGGCTGTGGGTGACATTGGGCCAGGGCGCTTTCTGTAGTGTAGTCCCCTCCTTTAGGCATGGCCCTGTGCCCCCGCCCCCCACCTCTGTAGGGTGCCAAGTACAGCAATCCATGGTCCAGCATCACCCATGTGCGCATATGTTGTCCATAGACCTGTTGGCCTAGTCACAAGTACTGTACCCCGATTGCGCGGCGTAGTGCATGAGGCTCCTGTGTCTGTCCTCTCCGCCAACGGTGTTGACAATGCATGCACTCAACCTGTTTTTATTTCTCCCCCCACCCTTTTTCTTTGTCTTCTTGTGCATGTGTGCATTAGCATCATCAGGCGGAGGAGAATTGGCATCGGAGCACGAGGGAGCTGCAACTCACAAGGCCCCGGTGGGCCATGGTACAGACACCGAGGTCACCAGTGATACGGAGGGCGAGGGGAGCACCACAACGGGGACCCGTGGTGACACCAGCGACACCGACACATCCTCGGAGGGGAGCTCCCTAGCGGTGGCGGCAACATCCGGGCCCCTGCCTCTACAGGTACAGCCGCCACCCAGCGCACCAGCTCCGCCCTCCCAGCAGCCCCTCAGCCTTCGCTCCGTGCCCGCTCGCCCAAGAAGGCGGGCATCTCCTTCGCCCCAGGCACCTCAGGCCCTGCCCATGTTAGCCCTGCTGCCCTCAGTGAGGAGGTCATTGACCTCCTACAGACCATCATTGTTGGGCAGTCTACCCTTTTGAATGCCATCCAGGGGGTAGAGAGGGAGGTGCATTGGAGCAATGCATACCTGGAGGGCATTCATTCGGGTCAGGCTGCCCATCAACGATCGTTCAATGCTCTGGCCTCAGCACTGACGGCAGCCATTGTCCCTGTTTCCAGCCTCCCTCTTCTAACTGCCTCCACCCTGTCTCTGTCTCCTGTTCCTCAGCCTATCCCATCCACACCATCAGACCAGCCTGCACACACCTCAACACCCAAGGGCAGCTCATCCAGACATAAGCACCATAGATCATACAAGCATTCACCCAAGCAACACCCAGATGCAGACATGCCAACAGTCACTACCACCCCTGTGTCCCCCTCCTCCTCGTCTCCCTCCTCCCTCCCTGTGACGTCTCCACTCACACCTGCATGCACACCACCATCAGCCAGTACTTCCATCACCAGCACACCCTCCAGTACAGTCCGCACACGTGCAGTCACCACCCCCACTGCCATTTACACGTCCCCTGTGTCCTCTCCCACTGTGTCTGTCACCCCCTCTTCCAAGACACACAAACGCAGGCAGCCACCCAGCCAACCACCTCACGACAGCCTACGTCACAAGCACCTGCACCCAAAGACAGCACTCCTGACTCTCCTACAACCACATCCTCTTCCTCCACTCCCATACCCACTACACCTACCCTTTACATTGGTCCTAAAAAACTTTACCTCTCCAAACTTAACCTCTTTGCCCCACCTGACCCACCCCCTCCATCTGCTAAGAGTCCCAAGAGCACCTCAGCCACCACCAGCCCTGCTTCAAGTGTCACCATTGTGCACGGGTTTTGGAGTCCACCCTTTCCCAGCACTGATACATCGGCCAGCAGCAAGGGGACAGCCAGCCCCCCCCCTGGAAAGAGGACCCGTAAAATCAGGGGCCGCCGCGAGAAGACTGACACGGCTGCCCCCAAGGAGCAAAGTCCTGGGCCGTCACCTGCCACAACATCCAGGGGAGGCAAGGGCCAGAGAGCATCATCGAAAGAGGGCAAGGGCAGCAGGGCGGAGAAGTCAGCCAGCAGGGGCGCGGACCAGGAGGGCCCCACAAGCCCCATCCCGGGTGTGAGGGAGGACACCCACGGGCCCAGGACTCCGTCACAGAAGGGTCCAGCAACTGCACGGTCGGAGGGCGACTAAGCAGGGAGTCCTGGCCAGGTCTGGCTCCCTTGGATGACTGGACAAGCACCGCTGAAGAGGGCCCCGCCGTGCAGAAAGGCAGTGCTGAAGAGGGCCCCGCCGTGCAGAAAGACACCGCTGAAGAGGGCCCCGCCGTGCAGAAAGGCACCGCTGAAGAGGGCCCCGCCGTGCAGAAAGGCACCGCTGAAGAGGGCCCCGCCGTGCAGAAAGACACCGCTGAAGAGGGCACCTCCGTGCAGAAAGACACCGCTGAAGAGGGCCCCGCCGTGCAGAAAGGCACCGCTGAAGAGGGCCCCGCCGTGCAGAAAGGCACCGCTGAAGAGGGCCCCGCCGTGCAGAAAGGCACCGCTGAAGAGGGCCGCGCCGTGCAGAAAGGCACCGCTGAAGAGGGCCCCGCCGTGCAGAAAGGCACCGCTGAAGAGGGCTGCGCCGTGCAGAAAGACACCGCTGAAGAGGGCCCCGCCGTGCAGAAAGACACCGCTGAAGAGGGCCCCGCCATGCAGAAATACACCGCTGGCGAGGGCCCCGCCGTGCAGAAAGACACCGCTGAAGAGGGCCCCGCCGTGCAGAAAGACACCGCTCCGCTGGGCCCCGCAGTCTCAAGCACCGCTCCGCTGGGCCCTTCCTGTCAAGCACCGCTCCGCTGGGCCCCTTCCTGTCAAGCACCGCTCTGATGGGCCCCGCCGTCTCAAACACCGCTCCGCTGGGCCCTTCCTGTCAAGCACCGCTCCGCTGGGCCCTTCCTGTCAAGCACAGCTCCGCTGGGCCCTTCCTGTCAAGCACCGCTCCGCTGGGCCCCGCCGTCTCAAGCACCGCTCCGCTGGGCCCTTCCTGTCAAGCACCGCTCCGCTGGGCCCCTTCCTGTCAAGCACCGCTCCGCTGGACCCCGCCGTCTCAAGCACCGCTCCGCTGGGCCCCGCCGTCTCAAGCACCGCTCCGCTGGGCCCTTCCTGTCAAGCACCGCTCCGCTGAGCCCTTCCTGTCAAGCACCGCTCCGCTGGGCCCTTCCTGTCAAGCACCGCTCCGCTGGGCCCCGCCGTCTCAAGCACCGCTCCGCTGGGCCCTTCCTGTCAAGCACCGCTCCGCTGGGCCCCTTCCTGTCAAGCACCGCTCCGCTGGGCCCCGCCGTCTCAAGCACCGCTCCGCTGGGCCCTTCCTGTCAAGCACCGCTCCGCTGGGCCCCGCCGTCTCAAGCACCGATCCGCTGGGCACCTTCCTGTCAAGCACCGCTCCGCTGGGCCCCGCCGTCTCAAGCACCGCTCCGCTGGGCCCTTCCTGTCAAGCACCGCTCCGCTGGGCCCTTCCTGTCAAGCACCGCTCCGCTGGGCCCCGCCGTCTCAAGCACCGCTCTGCTGGGCCCTTCCTGTCAAGCACCGCTCCGCTGGGCCCCTTCCTGTCAAGCACCACTCCGCTGGGCCCCGCCGTCTCAAGCACCGCTCCGCTGGGCCCTTCCTGTCAAGCACGCTGGCCCATTGGCAGTCCCGGTTCTGTGTCGGGCAGGCCTTCACGACGCACTCTGCCCACCATGCCTCCTCCATGACCAGTGGTCTCTGTAATCCACCTGATGGTCTGTGGCTTTGCACTCCCCAGGATGTAACAGTGGGCAATCCACCCACTGTAGAGACTTGTGAGACTGTGGCTTTGCACTCCCCAGGATGGCACAGTGGGCAACCCACCCACTGTAGAGACTTGTGAGACTGTGGCTTTGCACTCCCCAGGATGGCACAGTGGGCAATCCACCCACTGTAGAGACTTGTGAGACTGTGGCTTTGCACTCCCCAGGATGGCACAGTGGGCAACCCACCCACTGTAGAGACTTGTGAGACTGTGGCTTTGCACTCCCCAGGATGGCACAGTGGGCAATCCACCCACTGTAGAGACTTGTGAGACTGTGGCTTTGCACTCCCCAGGATGGCACAGTGGGCATGGTGGACCCTTCGTGGATCTGGCGTCGTGGACTCGTGGCTGAGGTGCCCCCCCTTCCCTTCCCCCTGAGGTGCCTGTAGTTTTGTCATCTGATGCCCCAGCAGTGTTCTCTCCAACGGACTCAGGTCTCCTGTGTGGGCTTTGCCCATGTGTTGATACACTTTGGCCCACGGACAGTGGAAATTTAGGTGACTGTGCAGGACTTATTGCCTATGTTTATCGGTTTCGCAATGTTCTTACTTGATTTTTTACAATTCATATTGCTATTTTACCATGACTTCAAAGAACCTCTTATATACATAAATGTTGTTTCTCACTTTAATTATGTCTTTGCATTATTCCGGGGGGTTTGGGTGGTGTCACTGTGACTTGGTGCTCTGCATTGGTGTGTAGATAGTTGGGGGGGGTCGCATATGTGTGTGCCCGTAAGCTTTCCTCCTCCCCCCTCCCCTGTGTCGTAGGTGCAGTACTCACCGTTGTCGTCTGCGCCGGCGTTCGTACTCGTGGTAGATGAGCAGGTAGACAATAGCCGGTAGGATGTGTAATTCGGGCTCCATGCTGTCCTCCTTCCTCGTGGAGTGTGTATAGGTGAGCGTTTTCCCATTCGTAGTCTGTTTCCGCCGTGTTTTTATCGGCGGGGCTCCCGCCCCGGAAAAGGTGGTGGATTGGTGAGTTGTGATAGGGTGGGCGGTACATTGTCTGCCGCCTGGCTGTTGGCGGTGACCGCCGCGCTGTTTGTCTGTCCCGCCGTGGCGGTCGGAGTGTTAAAGTGGCGGGCTGTGTTGGCGGTTCCCGCCAGGGTCAGAATACCTTTTTTTTGACCGCCTGCCTGTTGGCGGGTTGCCCGCTGCTTTATCACCGACCGCCAGGGTTGGAATGACCGCCAAAGTCTTGTGATCTGGTATGAGCACTGCACTTCACCACGGCAATTTCGAGAGGCAACTGAATCGCATGTAACAAATCTCTTATTTGTTCTCCATTTTTCCCTGGTGAACCAGAGGATGTCATGAACCCTCTCTGTGACCAGAGTTGACCAAAATCATGTACAATTCCAAATCCGTATCTGCTGTCTGTATAGATTGTGACTTTCAGATTTACAGCAGCATGGCAGGCTTTTGTGAGAGCTATCAATTCTGCCACTTGTGCAGAAAACACTTTCTCGAGCCAGGAGGCCTCGACTATACCAGATATGGTACATACTGCATAACCAGCTCTCAAGGTTCCTGTTGAATCTCTTAGACAGGACCCATCAACGAACATAATGCAATCGTTTTCCTCTAACTGGGTATCTTTTATATCTGAGCGAGGTTTGGTACTGAGCTCAGTCACCTCCAGACAATCATGCTCAAACTCTTCCCCATCTTTTATTTCTGTATTTTCAATGGGAAGTAGAGTTGCCGGGTTCAGCACAGTGCACCTTTTCAATGTGACATTGGGTGACCCCAGAATAATTGTCTCATATTTGGTAAGTCGTGCATTTGTCATGTGTTGTGTCTTAGTTCGTGTCAGCAGAATTTCAACAGAATGTGGAACCATTACTGTCAAAGGGTATCCCATGACTATGCCCTCACATTGTGAAAGGCTTTGACCAACTGCTGCGACTGCTCGCAAACAACCCGGTAAGGCTGCTGCGACAGGGTCCAAAGTAGCTGAAAAATATGCTACAGGGCGATTTGCATCTCCATGGATCTGTGTTAAAACAGACAAAGAACAAGCATCACGTTCATGACAGAACAACAAAAATGGTTTCTCATAATCAGGCATTCCTAATGCTGGAGCCCTGCACATGCACTCTTTCAGCTCTAGAAATGACTCAAGCTCTTCTTTTGTCAATGTGATTGTGTATGGTCCATCCTTAACTTCCTTTCCTGTCAGTTTTGTTAATGGTTTTGAAATGATCGAGAAGTTGGGTATCCACTGGCGACAGTAGCCCACCATTCCCAAAAACATCCTGACATCTCTCTTTGTTGTTGGGGGATTCATTTGTAAAACAACTGTTATTCTCTCTTTTGATATTCTTTGGGACCCTTTTTCAATCAGATGCCCCAAATACTTCACTTCTTTTTGACAGTACTGCAGCTTTTTAGGTGACACCTTATGTCCGTTTTTTCCTAAATGGTTTAATAATGCAATGGTATCATATTTGCAGCTGTCTCTGGTTTTGGATGCAATCAACAAATCATCAATGTACTGTACAAGAGTCGAATTGTAAGATAGCACAAGAGGTTCCAAATCATTCTTCAATATCTGATTGAAGATGGATGGTGACTCAGAAAACCCCTGAGGAATTCTGCACCAACTGTACACCTTATCCAGGAATTTGAAACTGAACAAAAACTGTCTGTCTTCGTGAAGTGGTATTGAGAAAAAGGCTTGTGATAGGTCTACTACGGTAAACCATTCAGCATCACAAGGAACCTGGTACATTATTACCGCTGGGTTGGGAACCACAGGGCAGCATTTTACCACAATTTTGTTTATTTTTCTCAAATCCTGCACAATTCGAACTTTCCCACAGGGCTTTCTCAAACCCATAATTGGAGAGTTACACGGACTGCTCAGGACCTCTTTCAAAACTTCCTGTCTGAGAAAATCTGCAATTATCTGTGTCACTTCAATAAGGACATCCTGAGTCATGTGATATTGTGACACTTGTGGGAACACTGCATTCGGCTTTATCTGCACCTTGACTGGACCTACTCCCTTGATTAATCCAACCTCCTTTCCAGTCAAATCCCACACCTTCTCTGTTACAGATCCTTGCAGATCAGCAGGTGGATCGATTAAGGTAAACACTGGAAAAAGGGTAATTAGAGGGTAATCTTCATTCATCTCCCCTCCTTCTTCTATGAGTTGACCCTCATCTCCCTCATCATCACTGTTTGTCTGTACCTCTATTCCACCATTGGAACAGGTAATCGAACATTTGGTTTTGCATAATAAGTCTCTTCCTAATAAGGATACTGGGCTTGAGTCGCATACAACAAATCTATGCAGGCCCTGAAAATTTCCGATTTCAACCTGCACTGGGTCAGTGATTGGATTAGTCAGGTACTGGTTAGCCACACCAACCACTCGTATGGTGCGCCCCGAGAGAGGTAATCTTGGTACCTCTGCACTGCGAACCGTAGAGCGTGTAGCTCCTGTATCGACTAAAAATGAGACTTTGTAGCCCATTACTTTTCCCTCCACATATGGGCCTCTCTGGTCTACCTCTAAGGATGCTGTGAGTCTGCACTCTTCACTGTCTGAGCTGTCATCTGACCAATCCTCATTCATCTCATTTTCACCTCGTAATGGGAATTGTTGTACAGTGTTGTTTTGATTTGTTACCTGACCTGTGACCTGTTGAGGAAGCGTCACCTGTTGCTGTCCCATCGGAGCCAGGGGTAACTGCATTTGCTGTCTAGGCACCATAGGGATCTGCTGTTGTATTGGTTGTACTGACACTGTTTGGAAACGCGGCATTTGCATTTGCTGCATAGGTTGCACCCCTGACATTTGCACCAAATTATTCTCATAATTTTGATTCTGGTGTCTCATCCGTGGACCTCGTGAATTTTTCAGGGTACCGGCATTAATACTCTGCTGAACTGTACCATCCTGTATTATATTCGGACAATCCCGTTTCCAATGTCCCACGCCCTCGCACGCATGACATGGTGACATCTTTTTCACTCCTTGACCATCACCTTGAACAACAACATTATTCATGTCCGAACCACGGTTCACAAACCCTCGACCTCTACCTCTCGGCTGTGCCTGAAACACACCATTCAAATGCGGTTGTTGCTGTATCATTTGCTGAACACCATTTCCCTGTATTCCAGCCTGTGCAGCCCTTATCTGCATCACCATCACCTTCTCCTTCAACTTTTTCTGCTTCAACTCAATTTCGTCACTACAGTATTTCGCATACTGTAATACTTCATCAATCGGTTTAGCTTGCCAACAAATCAAATGATTTTTAATCATTTGGCTGACCTCCGGTCTCAGCCCTTCGACGAATCTGAACACAAGATGATTCATGTCCTTCGGTTCAATTGTTTCAGTACCACTGTAATGTTTGAATGCCTTTAACAACCTTTCATAATATGCATGTATTGATTCTTTAACCTCTTGAGAGGTCCGGTCGATTTTCTGCCAATCAGTTACCTTCGGCGACACCTTTTGTTTCAAAAACTCAAGTAATTTATGATAATATTTCATCACCTCTTCAGAAGGTGCTCCAGTCACTTTATCCCTTGCTGGTTCCTTTGTGGGCCAATCTACCCCTCTCTTACACTCGAGCCACAAGTCTGGCGGAACAATAATCACAAACAAGGTATTTAAGTCTTCCCAGAGACATTTCGCAAGCTTCACGAATCTATCTGTCTGTTGATACCACTCAATCGTTTTTTCTCTTAACCTAGGATAATCATTCGTAAAGGACAAAATGTCTCCCCTGGACCAAGGTACATGCACCAAAACACCACCAGCTGTTTCTCTCATAGGTAGGATTTTCACAGTCTCTAAATTTGGTGTGACTGTTGTTTCATTAGATCCTGGACTATCTCTTTTTCCCTTATCTCTTTTCTTTACCCATCGGCCTTCCCATTTCTCTAGTGCACCCCAAATTTGTGCGCTTTGCAGCAACTCTTTCAAATGAGTCTTCATGCCTGCAGATCTCATGTGTTCAAAATCTTTAGTGTCAAAATCTAATCTGTAACTCCGTTTCAAATGTTTCGTGTTTCCAATGTCGATATTGTATTTGTCTGCCAAATTCGTTAATTTCTGGTGTACTTTGCCTACCTCTTTGGTGATTTTAGGGCATAAGTACCTTAATTCTGCCTCAGTGTAAGACTCTAACCTATTTACTCCCATTGTTCCATCCACCAATTCAGCAGCTTCTGCTCCTAGTCGTACTATATTTAGGTATTCATCTTGTTTTTCTTTCTCAGGTTCGATTGTAGTCGCTGTAGTCTTTTGTGATGTGCAAGTTTTCGCTAACCACTCATTTAACTGTTGTACTGTAAAACCCTGCAGTGATATGTTCCCTGCATGTATCATTGGAGTGTATGAGGTATTTGTACTCATAGTTTGGGGAGTCAGGACTCCCAACCCTGCTTGTCGCATTGCCTCAAGAGGTGCCCCTATTGGACTGAGGTCCATTAAGGGTCTTGATTGTTCACAAACCTGTCCTCCCTGGGCCATTATTTGTGAAGTTATAATAGGCCCTCCTCTTATCGTTTCATGAGTTATGACCTCCTGTTCGCGTGTCCCTGTTTTCTCCTGTGCATATAATGGTACTGGGGGACCAACAGTAATAGGTAGTGATATAGCGGCAGGTGTCTGGCCTGATCCCAAGCTTCTTGGAGCAGTGACACCATAGGTCTGTTCTAATAACCCTGGTGCAGGTTCTTTCAAAGGACCCGCTACTGGGTTATACCCAGGTATCAGTTGTGGCGGTTGTGACACTAACTGTGGAGTTGACTCAATCTGCATTAATCTTGGCTTTGTATATATCGGGTCTAGCGGTACCACCAAGTTCGTAGTAGTCTCGAGTACTGGAACATCGGGATAAATTCTTTTTATCTGTGGTGGAGGTTGTAACTGTATCAGTGAGTCTGGTGCAGTGGGTACACTGACACCATTCTGTATCAAAGCTGTATCGCTAGTCTGCACTGTATCATTAACACCCTTCTCCTTCGTCTGGTTCCCAGGATCCAAGCTAGTACTTGGTGCACTCTCGTTCACCGCATATGGTGGCGGACGATCATGTAACAATTTATCCATAAACGCCTCATCATCTGAATCATCCTCTTCTTCCCAGGATCTTTTATTCTCTTTGTGTTTGCCTGGTTCTTTGTCAGTTTTGCAAGAAGCTTTCTTTCCCTGTGTCTCCTCTCCCTGGGTTATTGCCGGAAACAGCTTTAACCCATCCACTATTCCTCGTCTCCACATTTTGTTCTCATTATCCCACCTAGCCTCTGCATAGGATTTTTCTGCCCTTGTCAATCTTCTGTGAAATCTTTCTTGTCTATGTTTAAGAGCCATCAGGTCCCAAATTGCCAAAGCCTCATATTGTGCCGGTCGAGGAGGTGGTTTCTGCGTACTTAACATCCACCTCAAATTTTCTAACACCTTTTGATTAAACGTTCCATGTTCCAGAAACGCTAGACACCCCTCTTTCTCGGTTAATTTGCGCCATTGTTTTATCCATAAACACGGTGCAACACCCTTTTCCTCCATAACCGTGTAAGCTGGTGTACCCTCAGGTGGTGTAGGTTCCCCATCAGTTGCGACAATATACACATCTCCTTTCAAAGCGCTTTTAAACGCCTTAACAAAATTCATTTTATTTTATATTTAATCAGAAAACGGCTTAGTTCCCAGGACACTCTTCACCTACCCTTTACTCAACCTATTGCCTTTCACGGACGGTAACCAATCCGTGCGCGACCCCTCTCGACATCTGACCTATCCCAGCGCGGCACCAGTGACGTCACACTCACACACACTGCAGCTGACAAAGTCTTGCGGCTTGTCCACACC
Organism: Pleurodeles waltl; assembly: GCF_031143425.1. Lineage (NCBI taxonomy): Eukaryota > Metazoa > Chordata > Amphibia > Caudata > Salamandridae > Pleurodeles > Pleurodeles waltl. Next base: position 169,651,853 of record NC_090445.1, read on the forward strand.
TTGCTAACTCCTCATCACTCATACAAACTAATGCGAATTATTGCTAGCACTTGAATGACAACACAAATCTGCCGGTTTACTACAGGAAGGGTAACACATTCGCTTCAGAACTTTACAGAGATTTCACTTGAAGCCTCGGCCACTACTTTCTCCTTCTCAGTTCCCTCATACGCAAGCAGAATTCGACCTGCAAATCCTACTCTCGACTTGTCAATGACTCCTTCTAGTGCACTTTAGAACTTGTCAAATCTCCATCGAAGGCTTCACACATGCATCATAACTCGAAACTTGACTTGTCAACCACGCCCGATTGACCTACTAAAACCGCACAGATTACAACATAAACCATTTTAACATCATACTCCGGAGTCTTAGACCTCAATAGGCCCGTATACAACAACCAACCACGTGGATAATTTTGAGCAACAAGCGCTGCATTCACATGAAGCACGCCGACTTCCCTACTCTCATGCTGTGGAGTACGCCCACTCCTTCTAAACAACACTTAATTTGGCCTAATCGCACTCAAATATTCACAATCACCTGCAAAGTGCATAAGATTTTAATAAGAGCAAAAGACCCTAACCACACATACTATGGCGCCGAGAACATTCCCAACTCATTTAGACAGGCTCCGAGATCCCGGGAAAGCCATGGCAAATCTAGCAACTCATCATTTCTCCAATTTGTATTATCACAAGAAAACAATTAAACAATGAAAAACTCCGTCCTAGGGCCCACAAGGGCCAAACCGTACTCTGCTACCAGAACTGCTAACGCGTCCGTCTATGTTGATTTATACACATCAGGACTCGTTTAGGACGATGAATCTTTGGACCCAGTGGTGAGACACCTTAGGACGAGATAACTGATCAATATATCAATCAGTACGTCAATAACATTGTCAATAGTTAACACCAAAATATATCTTACTTTAGTCATTAATAAACCTTTGGCGCAATCATGACCTTTCAGTCACGAATAACCACACCTTAATGGAGTTTTATGAATTTTAATCCCTATTGATTACAATCTAATAACAAAAGCATTAATCTCAAAGCCAGGAAACATATAAGCACAGTCACAAGATGATAATCATAATAAGCTTTCAATAATGCATAGATCAGTAGCATAGATAATCAGATGGATATAAGTGAATCGTAATACATCGAATGTTCTAAGGCACTAGTTCAGCATAGCATCACGTCAGTCACGTCGGTTTCTCAGTCAAATGAATACCTCGTCTAACCTCTAATTAGCATTAGCATGTTGGGCTTCATGCAAAACAATTTGAACACCAATTTGGAAAACATCTAACTAAGGTCTCTAATCAAAACATACAGCAGTTGGTACCTAGAAAGAAAAGGCAAATAATTGAATTTTCATTAGCAATTTTTATAATTACCCTCCTCTGATTAAGTCAGCATTCAGGATCAGTCTTCGTCTTCAGGACATCAGTTAGATCGCCAACAGTCTATCTAAGTTAAGGGCAAAGACACTCTCCTCCTACGGAGAAAAGTGTAAGGGGCAGTCTATGGGCAAAGATAGTTTTCTCTAAGTCTCAAGTCACCAAATAGAGTGACAGAGTTTCGGGATGCAATCAATATCATTCCCTACCTAATGACCGTTTGTCTCCTGTGTCATGGGTTTTTATCCCCTTTTTCGTGATACATTTCCCAAAATTCTATTGGTCAGCCAATACACCCCACCATTGTTAACCTATCAAATTATACATTAAGTAATGCATTTAGTCATTTTCGATAAAACATTATGTTCTAATTGGTCATCATAATTGACGTATTTTCGTAGGTGGTTCATCCGGAATTACTTCATCGTCTTTATACATATCAGGTCACAAGTTCTCTTCTTCTCGCTCCATCGTCCTTGGAAGTGTCAAATAATGTTTCGAAGCACATAATTTTATACTAAAAGCTGCTAGCATGCGGATGGGAAAGTGTGGTTCTGTTGCAAACTATTGAAAGGAAAAGAACAATGTGTTATGGCTTCATGTATACTATGATGTCATATGGTTCTTTGGGGAAGCGAGATGGAGTGGAATGCGATGACGAGAGGATTCCGAGAGAGACGGTTGAAGAAGTCGGAGGAGAAGAAGGAGAGGTGAAGTGCGACGGACTTTCCCGGTGGATGTCGATATGATTATTGAAGTTGCTTTGATGTAATAAAGATATCTGAAATACATCTTGGCATTTGGCGACGAGGTGGTCGACATCCACATTTGAATCCACGCTGAGCAGAACTGAGCAGGCTGCCAGTAGAAGGAAGAATTGCTGTTGATTTTCCATCAACAGGCGGAGACACGGCGGACACCGGTGTGGGCGTCGCTATCTTTCAAAGAAGAGTGGTTATTTTTTTTCTTCCATGGCTGCATAACGCAAGAAGACGGGAACAGGCAGAAAGTCGGGGGACACTGGCGCGAACGCCGAAATTTTTTTTTGGTTTCTTTCCCCAGCAGCGCCACTCACCTCAGTCACTGGGTTTCCTTGGGGCGGCCGGCAGCAGGATTCCTGGTTCCAGGAACACTTCTTTCTCCGGGGGGCTCCTGTTCACGCTGGAGTTGACGCTGTGCTGACGCTGCACGCTGTGTGTGGAGCACTTAACTGGGAGTGTGCTCACCGGATTTTTGCTCGCAGGAAGTAGGAAATAAGGAAAAAAACCCTACTAAGATATCTAGATATCTAGAGTGCTAACTTTACGTGGATGAACTATAGCAACTAGAGTGCTGACTTTTACTAGAACTTTAGGACATTATAAGGACATGAGACAATGTATGATAACTATAGTTAATTAATATTTTCTTTATTGGTTTCATTCATTTCAGTACGCAGTTTATTATGTCTCATCATTCTCCCCTCAGTATGTCCCAACCTCCACAATTTTTATCAGAACGTGGTGAACCAATTTTGCCATGGAAGAAATGGATAAACTTATTTGACTCATATTTGATTGGTATTGGTGGTGAAAAGTTCTCACCAGCAAGGAAACAAGGAATTTTACTGCACAATTTGGGAATTGAGGGACGTAATATTTATGATAGTCTTGACCTTATAAGCATTGGCACTGCTGAAGGTGAACCGAGAGACATTTATGAGATGTCTCTCATGATGCTTAAGAAGCATTTTGACGGTCGCATCAATGTTGTTATGGAAAGGCACAAATTTTTCATGAGATCTCAGGCAAAAGATGAGAGGGTTACTAATTATATTGCAGCACTTAAAACGTTAGCTCAGACATGTGATTTTGCAGATTTAACTGAATCTCTTATACGGGACCAATTGGTACGTTGTACGAAAATCCCAGAGTTCAGGAAAAGTTATTGGCTAAAAATCCTACGTTAAAGGAAGCAATTATAATTGCAGAAAGCATTGAACATGCTATTCTTTGGGTCAAGGAGATAAAGGATGTGAACACAGGTTCTCATATGGACTCGGGATACACAGCTATGTCAGCTGCAATCTCAACTTTTGATGATGAGTGTGGGAATGAGTTAGTACATAGAGTTTCGGAGAAAATGAGGGTCAGCAATGATGTACAGAAAGACTCTAAGATCAGATGTTTTAAGTGTGGGAATGCTGGTCACTTGGCAAACAATCCTAAGTGTTTTGCAAGAAATGTTAATTGTAGGAAATGTGGGAAGAAAGGACACTTTGCGAAAGTTTGCAGAAGTTCTAAGATAAATTTGGTGGGAGAATCTTCTGCTGATCAACAAATTGTATTGTGTATTAATAATACGTGTGCTGGAGATTTGCAATCTGATGGGTGTTCAGAGGATAAACTAGTCATGCCGCAGTGTGATGTTAATATTGGGGAGAAAACTGTTGCAGTGCTTGCTGATTCGGGATCCCCGTTTACATTGATTGGTGAAAAAAATTGGGAAAGAATTTTTGGTGATGATAATATCAAATTGATTCCACCTGATATTTCTCCGGTTGGTTATGGGGGGCAAAAAATTGATTTGTTTGGCTACTCCATAATGTCAATTAAATTTAAAGGAAGAGAGACTGTGGGTAAAATATATGTAGCAAAACGTGGCAATAATCTTTTGGGGTGGCGTCATCAGAGAGATTTGGGAATAATTTTAAATCCAAACGCCCCTGACCAAGTTCTTTCTGTTACCAGTATGAGTGATGATGCAGGATTTGCCAGTGAGTTTCCTGAAGTTTTCAGTGACAAATTAGGTTTACTAAGGAATTTTAAACATAAGATTATTTTGAAAGCAGGTGCGAAACCAATTGTGTACAAAGTTAGGAAAGTTCCTCATTTGATGTTACAACCATTGCAAGAGGAACTTAATAGACTGTTGGAATTAAAGGTCATAGAGGAAATTGAAGCATCTGAATGGTTGGCCCCCATAGTTTTGGTCCCCAAGGACAATGGAAAAAAAATAAGGTTATGTGTTGACCTCAGGGGCCTTAATCAGTCTATATGGGTAGACCGTCAACCTTTACCAAATATTAGTGAGACGTTGACCATGCTGACTAATGCCAAAGTATTCAGTGTTATGGACTTATCAGCAGCATATCATCAAGTCATGCTTCATGAGGAGTCAAGACACCTTACCTCTTTTGTTACTCCTTTGGGTGCGTTCAGATTTCTCAGGATGCCGTTTGGGCTAGCCTCAGCTGCGGCTTGTTTCCAGAGGGTTATGAGAGAAGTACTTAAAGGTTTCGATTCAATCTTGTTTTTTCAAGATGATATTTTGGTGTATGGTGAAGACACAGCAAAACATGATGAGGTTCTAAGATCTGTATTAGAGAGACTAAAAAATAATGGGTTGACGTTGAAGAGGGAAAAGTGCATATTTAGAGTAAATTCTGTCTCATTTCTTGGACACACTATTTCTGGGGATGGCATAAAACCCAAATTGGAATTGGCCAGATCAATTCTGGTTGCGCCAACACCTACTGATAAGGATCAAGTAAGATCGTTCCTTGGGCTTGCTGAATACTACTCGAAGTTTGTTAGAAACTTTGCAAGTGTAATTCAACCTTTAAGAGTAATTTTAAAGAAAGGAGTGCGTTTTGAGTGGTCTTCAGAGTGTGATGAAGCATTTAAATCAGTGAAAAATGACATTGGTAAAATGCCCACTTTAGGTCACTTTGATGTCAAACGCAAGACCATTTTGTCTACGGATGCTAGTTTGAAGGGTTTGGGTGCCGTACTTTCTCAATTAGTTGATGGTGAGGAGAGAGTGGTAGCATTTGCTTCCCGTTCACTTAAAGGAGCAGAAGAACGATATTCAGTAATTGAGCGTGAAGCATTGGCTTGTACTTGGGCAATAACCCATTTCAAGTTCTATTTGTGGGGTTTACCTTTTACTCTCAGAAGTGACCATAGACCTTTGGTACAATTGTTTGCATGTAGAAATAATGAGAACACCACACCTAGGATTAAACGTTGGGTTGAAAGTTTGTGGGATTTTAATTTTTCATTGGAATATTATCCGGGGAAGAAGAATATTCCTGCGGATTTCCTTTCTAGATTGTCGGTTTTGGATCCAGGCATGATTGAGCATCCTCCTATTTTGTGGGTTAAAGAAACTGCTTTTGGTGTAGGAGAATGGAGTGAAGAATGTGATAAAGATATTGTCCGCAGTTCAGTTATGAATTTTGTGGTGCATGGGTGGCCGTGTTTGAAGGAATGTTTAATTGATGTTGGAGCGTTCTGGTGTGTTAAAGATGAACTTAGTATTATAGAAGGTAACCTGTATAGAGGAGATAGATTAGTTCCACCTGCGGGATTGTATAAAAAATTGATCAACTTGGCTCATGATGGACATTTGGGTAGAAATCTTACCAAATCTAGTATTAGGGAACGTTATTGGTGGCCGGGATTGGACAAACAAGTTGAAGCTGTGGTAAAGGAGTGTTTCCAATGTGCCAGTAATGACAAATCTAAAATAGTGCGAACTGCTCCTTTGTCTCCGATATCTGTTCCAGATGTGCCATGGGTCAAGTTAGGTTTAGACTTGGTTGGACCTTTTGAGCTATTACCTCCTGGTGAGAAATTTGTAATTGTTCTTGTTGATTACACTTCCAAATGGATTACTGCTAGTTGTGTGAGTTCCATCACCACAAGAAATGTGATTGAGTTTTTAACTGATGTATTTGCATGTGAAGGTATCCCCAAGGTGGTTATTACGGATAATGGTGTACAATTCACTTCTTTGGAAATGAGGAATTTTCTTAATAATTTGGCAATTTCCCATCATCGAACTGCGTTATATGCTCCACAAGCAAATGGTTTAGTGGAAAAGATGAATCAGTTAGTGAGAGCGAGTGCTCAGGTGGCCCTTGAACATAGGATAAGTTTGAAAGTGGTTCTGAGAGAGAAGTTATGGGCTCATAGGAATGCACCTAATGTTATCACAGGAATGTCTCCTTTTCGAATTTTGAAGGGTAGATTGGCGGGTTCCAAATTGAATCCTTCTTGGTTGCATTCTGGATTACAAAATCTGAAAGAGTCACTTATTTCTAAATCTGTTCGTGCCAGAGTAATTGAGAATCAAAATAGGTACAAGAAAAGGTTTGATGAGAGGAAGTGTGTAAAACAGAGGGATTGGTCTAAAGGGGATTTGGTGTTTATAAAAAAACCAGTATGGTGTAATAAAGGTGTTTCCAAATTTATAGGGCCAAAGAAAATTGTTGAAATAAGGAAAAATGTTGTGGTACTTGAGGATGGTGAAGTTTGGAGTATGTCTCGCTTAGCCAAGTGTTCTAATGGGAAGGAATTGAGTAACACAGTACCTGATTCAGAGATGAGTGAGAAGCTAAGAAGGAGTGTGAGGAACAGAATTTTTCCAAAGCACCTATCAGACTTTGTGAAGTAAATTTTGAAAGTCATATTTTGTTGTGTATATAATTAGAAAATTAATTGTTTTTTGTTTGGGTTATGTTTTGTTCCCTTAATTGATACAATGTTGAATTAATCGTCTTAAACATTCCGATATGTATTTAGATTGTATTATAGTTTTATGCAATATTACTTTGTTATATTTTGTGAATTGTAAGGGGGAAGATGTGTTATGGCTTCATGTATACTATGATGTCATATGGTTCTTTGGGGAAGCGAGATGGAGTGGAATGCGATGACGAGAGGATTCCGAGAGAGACGGTTGAAGAAGTCGGAGGAGAAGAAGGAGAGGTGAAGTGCGACGGACTTTCCCGGTGGATGTCGATATGATTATTGAAGTTGCTTTGATGTAATAAAGATATCTGAAATACATCTTGGCACAATCGCTGGGTCATGGTCTTTTACAAGTCAGCACACTGAAGAGACAGAAAAATACACTTTAATATGAGAGCTACACAGCTTTGCTTGGCTCATGCTAACTTAAGATATACGAGTTCTAATGAATGCAGTTTTATACGTTTTAATAGGCACAGTTTTAGCAATCTATGAACGATTATTTCTTATAGTTGACATTAGTTTACACACATAAAATCATTTATGTCAATGTATATATTTCAATGAATATTTTATTTAATGTAGCATTGTTAATCATAAGCATTTCACGTCTATAATATGCAAATAAAACTACGCTCTCTCACATGCAGTGGCATAACTTGGTCCCCGCAGCCCTAGGATGCGAGGGGGGCCCGAGTTCAGGGGGCCCTCTCAGCACTGTATGCATGTCTAATTAATATGCTCTCTGTTTCCCAGTCTGTGCCCCCTTTTACATTGCAGCCGCCATTTGGACTCCTGGCACTTACAAGCTGGACCTACAAATTCATCACACACGGACAAGCCCTCTTCAACGAAGTATGCAAGAAGCTGGGAAGCGGTTAATATTGCCTCTGAGAAGAGAAGTCAAGGGTCACATCCTGGAGCCTGTATCCAATTTCCTTGAGGGTAGGGTAATCATTTGCAGCCCGGTTCCCAACCCTACAGCTATTTCAGGATGTGCAGAATCAGGAAAGGCAGCTATCCTAACTCCTAAAGGCAACAACAAGGGCATTCCAGGAATGCGCTTGTTTAGAAGCACTGAAACCTTTTCAAGAACTGAATACTCACCATGAGTGTTAATGTTTAAGAAGAGCAGTTTTATAATAGCTAGTAAGCTAAAAGCATACAAAAAATATAAAATATGTCCAGCTGAGCAATTGACAATGGTAACGTACAGGGAAACAAAACACCAAGGCCAGAGCAGGAGATGGGCACATCTTCACGTGTTTACACACAAATACGTATATACACACACACACTCACTAGTTTATACAATAATAAAAGCAGCATATACAAAACACCACAATTTTCCAATTTTCACGGAGTGGATTATCCACTCTGAGACAGTAGGGGCTGCTGCCAGGAAGTGGCAGCACTCAGAGCGGGGGGGGAGGAGATCAGGGGTGCGTGGTGGAGCGCAAGGACCGGGGGGGAATGGGATGCACTACTTAAAAAAAAAAAAAACGTACCTACCACCTCCGTGTTCTGCTGCGCCAGCTGCGACTCGTCTTCTTTCTCCCTCCCCACTGAATCCCTACGCTTCTCTCATGCTATTACCAGCATGAGAGAAGTGCCAGGATTGGCCTGACCGGGCAGAAATGCCGCTCCGGGAGGGAGTGGGACACTGCGCTTGGGTTCCACTGGGCTGTGCAAAACAGCTGAGTGGAGAGTTCTAAGTGCACGTCAGTTTGCCCGGCCTCAGATAGCCAGCCAAACTGACATGCACACTTAGAAGCACACCATCACTCCTCCTCCACTTGTTGATGGGGAGGATGCTGGCCCCGCCCCTCCCTACGAAAGCGGAAAAATAAAGGTATACTAAAATACTTTTATTATGCCTTTATTTGTCTGCTTTCAGCAGCAGGGTGATGCTTCTTTGCCATAGGAGACGGCCCGCCCCTGCTCTGGGAAACAATCGAACAGCTCTAGCTTGCGTAACCTCCCATTTGATTCTGTCTCCAAGCATGTCTATTGGGGAGTTCCTCAATGTAATGCTGTTGTTAAGCTACTGTTCGATTAATACGCCAGACCTGCTATGATTCGCCTTCATCACTCAGCTTGCCCTGGTCTAAAACACAAGGATGCAACATTCAGCTTGAATGTCTGTTCAGTGTTATCCAGTATTGACTAGTGGATGTTGGAGAACTTCCGAAAACCTCAAACTTTAAAGTCAGCCATTCTCCTCTCTCCAGCAAACTATCTGCAATTGGACTACAGTCTCTAGTCTGGAACTGATGAGCTACTGCCCCACCAATATTGTGGTGCTTAATGTGGGCATATTGGTGGACTGTGAGCTGGCCCCTCAATCAACAGATTGATGCTGCTTTAAATTGTGTTTCTTTTTACTTGATAACTCCCCTCCTTCCCCGCTGCTTTATGGCAATTAATACCTTTGTGTCCTCTTGTTTAAACTTTTGCAGCAATGTCTTTGTGGTTCTCTCACATTTTGTCAATGCATTGCTGCTGTGCATGAAAGCTCATGCTCATAGAATATGGACATTGTTTCACTTGGTCTCCCTGCTTTGAATAGGCTTCCTCTTAAGGACCTGGCTTGGCATTTTGGGCTGGATTGTTTGGGCTGGACTCTTCCCATTGAAACATGGCCAAGACTGATTTGCATATAGCTGAGTCCAAACTGAGATCTCATATTGTGTAAAATAGCATTGGATTGGGATATGATCTGAGTAAGTTCTAGTTGCTGAAATTAATTTGAGCACCTCATCCATTACTTTTTTTGTATACTTTAGTGTGCCACCCTAACTATGACAGGTATGCACAGACTTGTGTCCTGTGCACACTGCGTGATAGAACCTGGCTGATGAGCCCTTAGTAGAGTAAATCCACTCCTGGGTTGCTTGTGTTCAGCTTCAGGGAGGACTTGGCGTGGCAGCTACTACTGAACAGTTACCATTAGAGCAGGGTCACAACCGATTTACATATAGCTGGAACCAAACAGAGGTATCATGGTGAGCAAAATAACAATGGATTGGGAAGCGGCTGCACGCCAAAGCCTGTGCTTGGTGTGGTGTTGGCAGACTGCTGGGGATTTGGCCACAGGGCCTGGCTGCAGGCCAAGCCCTGTGACTAATCCCATGCTGCACATGGCCAAAAACTGTGTGCAGTGTGCAGTTGGCTGCCAGTAGAGAAGTGGAAGCAGGGCCTGGGTGCAACACAGGCCCTGTGCTCACCACACACCAGACACAAGGAAAGGCTGTGAGCGGTGTGAGGTTGCCTGCCTTAAGAGGGTTGTCTTTCTCCTGGTGGGTTGACCACAAGCCAAGCCCTGTTGCTATCCAACTGCTGTGGACACCCGAAGGCCGTGCGCAGTGTGGAGTTGACTGCCTGTGGGGGTTTGCCACAGGGGCTGGCGCAAGGCCCTGCAGACAACCTGCTACGTACATAGCTGAAGGGAGGGTTGACCTTACCTATAGTAATAAATTATTAACTTTACGTAAAAAAAAACTAGAAATTCACTGATCAGAACAAAAGTTAAAGGAATGTTACAGTTAGGTGTGAAAAAAGGATCTGTTTTTCTTTAAAAAAAAACCTTAGATTGTCTCTGAAAAAAACAAAGGTTAAAGTGACATTATAGTTAGGTGAAAACGTCAATGACAACATTAACATTTTTAACTAAAGTTCACCAGTTATAGTCAGCAGAGTTAAGTATAACTTGCGCCCCCGCCATGCACTGCTTATGACCACACATATTACATCGCGCAAGAGATGTTCTATGACATCATTTATGACAACACTGATGACATTTCAAGTGACATAAATGATGACATCACTGATATCACTGATGACATCATTTAATGATTGTGTTAGTTTTTTTAAATAGTTTACGTAGCGGTGGATAACTGCCCTATTACTTTTCTACCTAATTTTTTACAGTCTGTGTCCACACCACTCCACTCTATGGCATGCTACTCTAATCTATGAAATGTCACTCCCCTCTTTGACATGCCACTCCACTCTACAACATGCCATTACACTCTGCACCCCGCTACTTCACAACACTCTACTCCATTTTATGGCCCTGCACCCTACTCCACTCTACTGTACTCTATGATTCGCTACTTCATTCCACTCTACCACACAAAACTCCACTCTGACACACCACTCCACTCTACAAGATACCACTCCACTCTATGCTACTCCATTCTATGCCTCTACACTCTAACACACTCTACGACATGCCATTCCACTCCACTCTACTGTACAGCATGCCACTCTACTCTACGCCACTCTGCTCTACAACCCTCTACAACACTCTATGCCCCTCCATTCTGCGCCACTCTATGAGATGCCACTCCACTTTACGACACACCACACTACTCGATGAAATGCTACTCCACTCTACTACACAACACTCCACTCTAAGACGCTCGACTCTGCTTCACTCCATGTCACTCCACTCTATGAGGTGCCACTCCACCCTACAACATGCCACTCCATTCTATGACACTCAACTCTACCACTCTATGACATGCTGCTCCACTCTATGGTACGACACGCCACTCCACACTTTTGTATAACATGCCACTCCACTGTATGGCACACCACTTCACTCTACGAGACTCCCTTCTACAGAACTCCACTCCACTCTACGACATGCCATTCCAATCTACGCCACTCCACTCTATGCCTTTTTACTCTAAGACACTCCTCGACATGCCAGTCTATGACAGGCCACTTCACTCTACTCAACAGCATGTCACTCCACTTTACGCCACTCCACTCTATTGCACTCTACTCCACAGTATGTCCGTGCACTCAGTGCCACTCTACTAAACTGTATGAAACAATACACCATGCCACTCCACTCCATGACACGCCACTACTCTCTTGATGACATGACACTCCAGTCTACAACATGGCACTCCACTTTACTAGACTTCATGCCATTCCACGGTGCTACACGACACTCTACTCTATGACATGCCAGGTTACTCTATGCCACTCTACTGTAGTTTGTTCCACTCTATGACACTTTACTGTACAACACTCGAGTTGACGATACTCCACTGTTTTCCATTATACTCTACTTTATGCCACTCAACTCTCTGCCACTCTATTTGATGACACTTCACTCAACCACACTCTACTTTACGACCCTCCAGGGTACAACACTCCGCTCCACTGTATGCCACCCGGCTCTACTCTACTGCACGCCGTTTCACTCAAATGCCACTCCAACCTGTCACACTCTACTCCTCTGTATTCCCCACCACTCCTCTCTATGACACACTATTACACTCTACTCTACGAAACGTCACTGTGCAACAATCTAATGTACCACACTAGACTCTATGACACTCTCTAGTCTACTCCACGGCACTCCATTTAGCGACATTCCACTCTACAACATTCTACTCTACTCTACTCCACTGTATGCCACTTCACTCTACAACACTGTTCTCCACTCTATGCTACTCTATGACACCCTATTCGATGAAACTCCTCTCAACAACACTCTACTCCACAACACTCCACTGTGCAAATTGAAACACATTTTTACGAACAAAATGTAAAGACTGTATTATAGTTAGGGAAACTTAATTAACTTTGCTGTGTACAAAACCAACAGGAGCTACATAAGCATTCGAAATTCTAAAGCTATAAATATAACTTACAGTTACAACTTCTGTCCCGGTAGAAATGTACTGTAAATTGTGCACCTACATACAAAATCTTGTCAACTCTGTAGCCACATTATGGGGGTCATTCCGACCCTGGCGGTTGACTACCGCCGGGCCGGGGACCGCGGATGCACCGCCAACAGGCTGGCGGTGCATCCATGGGCATTCTGACCGCGGCGGTACAGCCGCGGTCCGAAACGGGAAACCGGCGGTGTCCCGCCGGTTTCGCGCTGCCCTAGGGAATCCTCCATGGCGGCGCTGCAGGCAGCGCCGCCATGGGGATTCCGACGCCCTTACCGCCAGCCTGGTTCTGGCGGTTTTGACCGCCAGAACCTGGCTGGCGGTAACGGGTGTCGTGGGGCCCCTGGGGGCCCCTGCAGTGCCCATGCTAATGGCATGGGCACTGCAGGGGCCCCCTAACAGGGCCCCACCAAGAATTTCAGTGTCTGCCAAGCAGACACTGAAAATCGCAACGGGTGCAACTGCACCCGTCGCACCCCTTCCACTCCGCCGGCTCCATTCGGAGCCGGCATCCTCATGGAAGGGGGTTTCCCGCTGGGCTGGCGGGCGGCCTTCTGGCGGTCGCCCGCCAGCCCAGCGCGAAACTCAGAATTACCGCGGCGGTCTTTTGACCGCGCAGCGGTATTCTGACGGCGGTACTTTGGCGGGCGGCCTCCGCCGCCCGCCAAAGTCAGAATGAGGCCCTATATGTACTATAATTTGCGCTGTTTCCATGCTCTGCTTATATCCTTTCATATAACGTCATTGATAGCATGTTAAATAAAAGCATTCATAACAAGATTCATGACATCTGAAATGACATAATTTATCAGAACCCTGTGCATGGCAGCGGACCAAGTTATAATTAACGTAGTGAGGCTAAGGAGCTGACAACACTGTGTACGCAGGTACACGAGTTATAGTACGTTTCTACTAGGCCAGAAATTGTAAATGTAAATCCTAATTATAACTGTAGAATTTCTAATTTGTGTAGAATTTGTGTAGTTATGTTGGTTTTGCATGCAAAAAAAAAAAAAAAACGTTTTCCTAACTATAACTTACTCGAACCCTAAGGTAACTTTAACTCATGCCCCGGCCATGAACAGTTTTTTTCTTCAATAATTTGACTGCTAATGTTTAATTTATATTTTTTATGACGTTATAGGATTTGTCATGAGTGCTAGCGCTCCCCTCAGGGGCCTAGGACCCCCTCCCCTGGGCAGGGGTGGAAGGGAAATCGCTTCCCCTTCCACCCCTGTCCGCCCAACGTCTGATGACGTCAGCACACGATCACACACGCTGACCTCATCATAGGCTGTCCCCACCGCGCTGGAAACACAGCTTCCAGCGAGGATCGGAGGAGAAATGCAAAAGCATTTCTCCTCCAATCACGTGGATGGAGCGAGAGAGGTATGAAAGGAGAGGAAAGGCCTTTCCTCTCCTTTCATGTCTCTCTCAGCATTTCTGCTGGCCGATCGTGATGCAATCGGGCAGCAGAAATGCCCACTAGACACCAGGGAGGTTTTTTTGTGTGTTTATATCATAAGGGGAGTGGCCCTTACCTTGGATAAGGGCCACTCCCCAGGGGGGCAATTCATTTTTAGGCCATTTCTGCCCCCGGGGGCAGATCGGCCTATTAAAATTAGGCCGATTTGCCCCCCCCGGGGGGGCAGAAACCGGTAGACACCAGGGATCATTTTGTTTTGTTTTATGTATGTGGGGAATGACCCCTTAGGCAAGGATTGCTCTCTTGGGTGCCTATTTTTTATTAGGCCAATTTGCCCCCAAGGGGGGCAGAAACCACAGGACACCAGGTTTTTTTTATTTTTTTTTATACTCACGCATAAGGGGAGCGGCCCCTTGGTCAAGGGCCGCTCCCCAGGGGAGGCAATTAATTTTTAGGCCATTTCTGCCCACCGCTAGACACCAGGGATCATTACTTTTTGCTTTTTTTTGTTTTATGTATGTGGGGAGCGACCCATAGGCAAGGGTCGCTCCCTTGGGGGCAATTTTACTTTTAGGCCATTTCTGCCCCCTCACCCCCGGGGTAGATTGACCTATTATAATTAGGCCGATCTGCCCCCAGAGGGACAGAAACCGCTAGACACCAGAGATCATTTTTTTAATTTGTTTTTTTTGTTTTATGTATGTGGGTAATGACCTCTTAGGCAAGGGTCGCTCCCTTGGGGCCAAATTTACTTTTAGGCCATTTCTGGCGCCCCTTGGGGACAGATTGGCCTATTTTTGTTAGGCCAACCAGCCCCCAAGGGGGGCAGAAACCACTAGACACCAGGGAGTTTCATTTTTTTGCATCAATTTAACGCAAGTGGGCAACCCATTAGGCAAGGGTCGTTCCCCTGGGGTGCAAATTTATTTTAGGCCATTTCTTCTCCCCTTGGGGGCAGGTCGGCCTATTTCTATTAGGCCGATCTGCCCCAAAGGGGGGGCAGAGACCACTAGACAATAGGGATTTTTTTTTTATCTTTACTTTTTTTTAGATATAAGAGGAGCGACCCCTTAGGCAAGGGTTGCTCCCCTGGGGCAAATTGTCTTTAGTCCACTTCTGCCCCCCTTGGGGGTAGATTGGCCTATTTCTATTAGGCCGATCTGCGCCTGGGGGGGGCAGAAACCACTTAGGCACCAGGGATTGGTGTGTGTGAATGTGTGTGTATTATTTTAGGGGGCAGCCCCTTGGGAAGGGTCACTCACCATGGGGGGCACTTTACTGTTGGAAGGCCCATCCGCCCCCAAGGGGGGCAGAAAGCACACAAGAGAAGATTTTTTTTTCCAAAATAAGAGGGTAGGGGTATGGCCATACCCCTACGGCAAGTAAATGGGGCCAAAGTTGTTCTGCCCACCAGTGGCCAGATGGGGCAATTACCCCTGATCCACTCCCCCGGGGGTGGGGGGGGAGAAAGCAAACTAGATGCCAGGGAATTAAAACAAATATAGATAGTGGGGTGGTGGCTAACAACCAGTATGGGCCTGGTTATGGCCCCACCCCAAATGAAGGGGGTAACGGTCTTTCAGCTCTCCCTCCGCACATTAAAACATCTTATCCAAAGGCAAACAAGAGGACATTTGATTATTTTGGGTTTTGGTTTTACATTTGGGCCATGAGAGCTTGGCTAACTCTCAAAATCGTCCCACTTGGAATGGTGAGGGCTGCACTTTTTGGACTTTGGGACGCTGCCATTTAGAAAAATCCACAAGACCTAGATACATCTGAAAACTAAACATCTGGGTGATTCCAGGGTGGTGTGCTTCACATGCACCCTATACCATTTTCTTATCCACAATGCCCTGTAAACCTCCAACTTTGCTGGAAATCACACATTTTTGTGATGGAACTTTCTGGAATCTGCAGGAATCCACAAAACTCCTACCACCCAGCATTGTTTCATCTATTTGAATAAGCTGACAACAGAAAAACCAAAAGACTACCGCACATTCCTATATTTTAGAGTATTGTTGGGGTGCTCAAACATTCAGAACATGTCCGTTGTCAGGCATGTGTATTGGAACAAGAAATCTTGTACCAGCAAGTTAGTTATATTCAAAGAGAGAATGGAGCACACAGATAGTAATGTTATCTTATGAATGATGTTTTTGTGGCTCATTGAATGTGTAAAGAAAACATGGTGTACAATCACATCACGGTGGTATCAATATGATGTATATTCATTTAGAGATAGCAGAAGAGAATCATAGTTATGAAATTGGAGTGTTCATAAACATAGTATTTAATATGGACATAAAAAGTTGTCATACAAAAGTTTCTGAAGACAAGTCTAGAATAGTGTCACTCTAAATTTATAACATAAAGCCTATTTGTAAATGAAATGGATACATCAACAAATAAATATCATATCCACCATCAGGTGATTATCCCCTAAAAAGGGAATATATATAGTCCCATAAATTGATGAAATAAATGAGATTGTCCAATTAGAAGATTGAAAGATAATATCTTCATCCAATTGAAGATGGATAGTTCAGTTCATCCGAGTTCAGCCTCAGCCGACACGTGTTTCGTCCTCTAAGGGACTTTATCAAGGCTTAAGGTTTCCAATGGTTTTTCACTGTCTTAGTGGCCTTCATACTTTAAGGTAGACAATGTAGATCAAAAGTTGTTGAGAAATCACTGAGAGTCTGTGATAAATTTCTTTAAGGTTGAGAGTCATATTTTGAGGTTTCAAGGTAGTCCCGGCATCCTAGACTGTGGTGCCTGTGTAAATGGTGCGCTGTCACAGGCACTTAGCACACCTACACAAGTGAGGTATTATTTTTACCGGAAGACTAAGAGGAACGTTGGGTGGTAGGAAATTTGTCCTGGTGCAGTGATCCCACACAGAAATGTGGGAAAAATGTGTGTTTTTAGCTAAATTTGAGGTTTTATGAGGATTCTGGGTACGACAACATGGGGAATCCACACAAGTCACACCTCCCTGGACTCCCTCAGGTGTCTAGTTTTCAGAAATGTCTGGGTTTGGTAGGTTTCCCTAGATGGCTGCTGGGCCCAGGACCAAAAACGCAGGTGCCCCCCAGCAAAAACAGGTAGTTTTAACGACCGCAATCGCATGCCAGATCTTAGATACAGAGCACACATGGTGGCATTAAGAGGGTCCTAAGGGCCGCAAGAAAAGTGGGGTTGCACTGGATGCAGTGACACTTTTCTTAAATCAGGCCACAAATTTGATTCACTACACTTTGACAGCTCCCGCCAAGTCAGAGCAAACACTCTGCTTCCAGTGGACGAGAGCTGTCACAGTGCTCTCGCCAGCTGGGTCGTTTCTTTCCCTGCCCGCAGCCACGCAGCCCCTCTACCGTATAAAATCTGAAATCCTTAGAGGAGGTGAATGCACTGCTGATCTTTTGGAGCTTAATCTGTATGTGACTATTACACCTTTGTAGTCTCCTTGGGCTCTCTATAAGAGGATACATGTCACAGAATTCTGGAGAATGACTCATGAGGCACAATCACATTGCCAAACGCCCGAAAGGTCACTGGTGACATTTCCTTGTGCTTCATTACGCAGCAGTAGTGTAAAATGAGTACTGGACATTTACCCAAGTAGTCAGAAAGAACTACATTTGGGTAGATATTTTGTGCAAAGCTGTGGACTCTTTTTGGATAAAAGGGCAGGTAAGGTTCTTTGTGGCAAGGTCACCAACATAGCTACTGATACACCCACACGGACACTCACACACCCACTTACAGATGCACTGAGACCCTCACTCAGACACCCATGCACCCACTTACAGACCCACTCAAAGACTAATGTACTCACTCACAGACCCACTCAGGCACTCATGAACCCACTCACATACCCACTCAGAAACTCATGAACTCACTCAGAGGTGCACTCAGAGACTCATGTACCCACTCACAGACCTACTTAGACACTCACTCACAGACCCACTCAGAGACTCACACACCCACTCACAGACCCATTCAGAGACTCACACACCCACTCACAGACCCTCTCAGAGACTTACACACCAACTCACAAACCCACTCAGAGACTCATGCACTCACTCACAGACCCACTCAAAGGCTCACTCACAGACTAACTTAGACACTCATGTATCCACTCACAGACCCACTCAGACATTCACCAACCCACTCACAGACCCACACAGATACTTACAAAGACATTCTCACACCCACTGTTATACCCAGAGAGTGCCTCTCATACTTACTCTCACACTCAGACACTCTCACACCCACAGAGACCCTCTCACAATCACTCTCACACCCAGCCAGCCACTGTCAAACCCACTCTCACACTCAGAGACACCCTCTCAAACCTAGTCTCACACCCAGAGAGACAGGCCCTCAGCTAACTCCTGCCATGCACAGCCAATGGCAGTGCATGATGCAGGGTTGGGTGAATATGGGGATTCGCCTCCACACCCTGTGGCCAACCCCGCCGTGCACGGCCAAAGGTCATGCGCAGAGGTGGCTGGATTAATGTATAGCAATTAAAATTATGTTATCTAGAAGAAATAGAAATTCCCTGCAAAAACTAAAGGTTACAATGACATTACATTTAGGAAATATAATTTTTTTAAAACATAGAAATTCAATTAAAAAAACCAAAGGTTACAGGGACATTATAGTTACATTCTGAATTTACTCACACAAAACCATAGAAATTCAGCAGTTATAGTTAGAGTTCTTTCAAATAACTAAATCTCGCGCCCTAAGGTAACTATAAATAGCGCACTCGCCATGCACAGTTGTCTCATCAATAAGTTTATTACAAATGTTACAGTGAGAGTATGAAAGATAGCATAGAATATATCACCAATGATATAATATGTGAAGTAATTAGCTGTGCATGGCGAAGGCACGAGTTCTAGTTACCTTAGGGCCATGTCCACTCACAGACCAACTCAGATACTGATCCACTCACGCAGGGTTATTTTAATTAACTATAACTCACGCCCTCGCCATGCTCTGCTAATTACCTCAGATATTACAGTACTCTTGACAACTTCTATAACGTCATTAAAAATATAAAAAACCATTAGCAGTCAAATTATTGAAGAAAAAGCTGTGCATGGCGAAGGCGTGAGTTATTGTTGCTTGAAATAACTAAGTATAACTGCTGAATATCTATGGTTTTGTGCGAGTAAATTAAGAACCTAACAATAATGTCCCTGTACTCTTGTTTTTTGTGTGAATTATATATATATATATGTATATATATATATATATATATATATATATATACGTATATATATATATATATATATATTTGTATATATATATATATATATATATATATATAGTAAGGTATAGTTAGGAAACTATTTTTTTAAGTGAATATATGTACAGCCCGAACAGATGGACAGAATTACACCAAATTTGGCAGAAAGGTAGCTCTTGGTCCTGAAAGCTCCTTTTTTTAATTTGGTGGTAATCTGTTAAGTAGTTTTTGAGATATTTAGAGAAAACCAGATTTGTATATCTGGGCAAAGCCTAAGCACAGATCTCATGATGAGATCTGATTGGCAGCCAGCACTTCAACCAGGAAGTGTTGGCAGCCAACTTGAGACCAATATACATGATGGCACCACACTGAAATGTATTGTAGTGAATGGCAGGTTTGGAGGGTCACAAAAAGGAAAACATACAAAGGGTGATAACAGATTTTAGTTACAATATAAGTAATTTATTAATGGTACCATAATAATTCTAGGATTTGAGGTGTGTTCTAAGGTGATTTCAACCTGTGAAAAAGCCTTTTGCTAGGATTTCATGAATCATATTTAATAGAAAACTATTTTCTCATGATTTTCCTAGGTGATGGAAGGTGCTACAGAAGTTAAAAAGAGAGCGTATTTTCTGTACATTCACGCTACCTTTCAAAGCCATTTCAGAATGAAGTCTGACATTGTCTGTAAAATATGTATTCCCAACAGGAGTAGCCTGTCAGTTGATACCCTTGTGTTCAACTGCAGCCTCCCAGATAGAGCACTAACAGACTTACTTATGACAAACATGTGGCACACCTGAAGCCATCTTGATTGAATCAAACTGGTAAAACGTAAAACATTTAATTTAAAAATGAACAAAATAAAGGATATTTATTTTGTCATACAGATTATGATTAGTGCTGTAGAAATAAAAATTGGGACATGTTTTAAGTGAGCTCCCAAATATCTTTCTCTTCTATTTCATTAAAACATTCTGACATGCGGACTGAAACGTGCACTTCAACACCAGCCGCAAACTGCTGGTTAACTCCCTTGTGATCAGCAGGTTACAGTGTTTTGTTGAGCAAATAGAGTGCTAACATTCTGAATAGATGCCAAAAATATAGCACATCTCAACGCCATCTTGATGGAATTGAAGTGGAAAACTAAAAGCATTTTCTACTGAAGATACTGCAATAACTAAGGAAATTAGGGAGCTTCATAACAAATAGGTTTCTCAGGATGGCCGCCAGAGAAAAAAGAGATCATATGTAGCACACTTATCACCCAAATGTGGTTCAAGTATAGCCCAATGACAGAAGTGTGCAAAACTCCTAGGGCCTGATTTACAAGTGCCCTGCTGCGCCGATCTGCGCCACCAGGAAAGGGCAGAAATGTGCCATATGTGTAAGATACAGCACATTTCTGTCCTTTCCTCGTGTGCTGGCACACAAATTGTTGCCATGCGCCAACACAGGCACCCTTGCTCCATGGTGCATGGGTGCCTGCATTGTGGGGATGATTGTTTTTGTGCAGGAAAGGACACCTTCCTGCACAAACACATTCACAAGAGGTGTTTTCCTCTTTCTGTGTGTGCTGCATTCTGCACCACACATAGAAAGAGGAAAAATGGGGAGAAATAGAGATATTTCTCCCCATTGCATCACTCTTAAGCACCCCTGATGTGGTGTAGGAATCTGACACATTACCAGAATTTTAAATCTGAGGTTACGTCAGATTCCTTTGGGTTCCATGGGTGTTGCATGGGAATACCCAAGCAACACCTATGGAACGTCCCTTTCAAACAGAGTTATGCGTGAAAGGGGTCCATATTTGGCCATGAAAAGCCAAGCAAGGTGGCTTTGTGTGGCATACTGCGCCACATGAGCGTAAAAAAAAAATGCTCTTCAATGGCACAGTGCTTTGTCGCTATTTAAAAACTCAGAAAATATGCCCTCATTTTAGTTTTTTAGAGCACTAACCATAATTTCTATGGAAATGCTTTAGGTATTACAGTTTTGAGTACATCAAGATGACATCATGAGTGCCGCACTTTTGTAATAAAAATAGAATGTTAGCAAACTACCTTTTTGTAAGTAAAACACAAGTTTATTAGTTAATTAAAACCATAAAACTTTCCTTCCACATAAACATTTAACAGAACAATTTTAGTGCAAAAAGGCAATTACAGTTCTTTAGCTTTAGGTGAAGTGGTTAGTGAGTTTTTCTTCTATATACAGATTTTAAGAAAGGAACATACTGGTGCTATGAGTATTAATAATGAGACAACAGAACAATCTTTTTTTTTTTTTAATGTAAAATGAATACAACGCCGGATAAAATCCTATGTTTAAAATGAAAAGCTATATGAGATATCGTTCCCCCGAGATATTTAACGAAAACAGTGGCAGCCAACTGAGACATTGGTAAAAATAAGACAAAGTGGGGGGAGGCCTTCCATCAATTTTATCTACCCCCACTTACGTCTGATTGTTGAAGCCGGACTTTATTATGACACGAGCTAAGCAACTCTGTGAACTACATAGGAGCCTTCCCTTCTTTAGGATATACAAAGCAGATTATATGAATTTCGCTATCGTTTCCGCCCTCCCTCTATCTGGACATTTCGAGAGGTCATGGTTTTATTAGTGAAAATTTCCAGAAATTGAACCAGCCTAATGTTCAATATAGTATTTTGAGGGTTAAAGGCTGCAATTAGTGCTTGTCTGCAGGATCTAATTCTTAAGACGTTAAATTCTTTTTTCAGCAAGAGTCTCCTTTCGGCCGCCAGGGCTGGACAAATGCAGACCACATGCATCAGGTTTTCATCTGCTAGATGGCAGAGACGGCACTCCTGGGAGTCTGCTTGCCGCTCCTTCATCCATTTTGGCATGAGGTCTAAGGTAGGGACCTCACCCAGCCTAAGTCTGAGAAAGGATTGCTTGATTTTCCGTGAGTACGGGCCCGCCATAAGTGGTGATTCTTTAAATGTTTTGTAGGAGTTAAGGATCAACCAACTATGTCCCCTTTGGGACAATGAGGTCTTGTCTTCTAGCCAGCTCTGTAATTTACTCGCTTTATTCACTACTTTATTGAAAATGGGGATGGGTAAGGACCTGTTCCATACCTCATCTAATTTCAGAAGACTCTTACTCTCTTCTAGGAATTTGATGTAGTTGGAGTTCCCTCTTTCTAGGATAATTTCCTGCCAGACTAGATTGGCTAAAGACCCCTTTGAAGCGCGGCTCAATTTGTAGCAGCATTTAATGTATGCCGCCGGACGGGCTAACGACTGTTTGACCAGCATGAATTCCAGTCTGACCTGGGCTGGCGATGCACGCCCAGGTAGCCGAAAAACATGTTTATAGGTTTTTATCAGAAGCTTTTCCAGAAGACCTACTTCCATCCCCCTCATTA
The DNA here is from genome assembly GCF_031143425.1 of Pleurodeles waltl. Taxonomy (NCBI): domain Eukaryota; kingdom Metazoa; phylum Chordata; class Amphibia; order Caudata; family Salamandridae; genus Pleurodeles; species Pleurodeles waltl. The sequence goes on from NC_090445.1 coordinate 169,674,577, forward strand.
TTTCGGTCCCATAGGTGATAGTTGGAAGAAGCTTCGCTCTCATTACAGCTGTTAATGGGTTCAGAGCATGACCACAGATTGAATTTGCTAGCTTACAAAAGGCGTAAGTAAGGGCCTGCGTTTTGTTTTTTATTGCTTCTTTTTGTGCCGTGTAATTACCTCTAGCATCCACCACCAATCCTAGGTATCTGTATGATGTTACTTCCTCTAGGGTTTTCCCATTCATATGCCATTTACCTTGGGTGGATGGCCTGCGGTTTAAGGTAATCATTTTAGATTTTTTATGATTAATTTCTAAATCATTGGAGCCTGAGTATTCTTCTAATGCCTTTAACAATTTCTGCATTCCTATTCTGGTATTACTGATTAGTAATAGGTCATCTGCATACAGTATAGTAGGTTGGATACTTGTTGGCCGCCCAGTGAGGGAGAGTGAGATGAGTGACCATTTAACTTGGTGGGGAGGTCTGCTATGTACAGGTTAAAGAGTGTTGGGGCCAATACACAGCCTTGCTTCACCCCCACTGTTGTTTTGACTGCCCTGGATAGGTGAGAGCCATCCCCAAGTTTAACCTTCACCCAAGTATCAGAGTATATCATTATGATGGCATTAAAAATAGAATGTGGCAGCCCCCACTGAAGTAGTTTGGCCCACAATTTACCGCGGGAGACACAGTCAAAAGCAGCTTTAAAATCAACAAAACATAAATAGGTTGGAGTCCCCTTTGCTTTTGCTCTGTTTATAATCAAGCCTAGCCCCATAAGATTTGTTAATCAATCAATCAATCAATCACGATATTTATAAAGCGCGCATTGTACCCGTCAGGGTTTCGAGGCGCTGGGGGGAAAGGGAGGGGTGGAGGTGTGCTGCAGTTAGCGGTCGAAGAGCCAGGTTTTGAGGAGTCTCCTGAAGGTGAGGAGGTCCTGGGTCTGGCGTAGAGATGTGGGGAGAGAGTTCCAGGACTTGGCGGCGAGGAAGGAGAAGGATCTGCTGCCGCAGGTCTTGCGCTGGATTCGGGGGACGACGGCGAGGGCGAGGTTGGCGGATCGAAGTTGACGTGTGGGAGCATAGAAATTGAGTCTGGAGTTGAGGTAGGAGGGTCCGGCGTTGTGAGGTGCCTTGTGAGCGTGGGTGAGGAGTTTAAAGGTGATCCTCTTCTCCACCGGGAGCCAGTGGAGTTCCCTCAGGTGAGGGGAGATGTGACATCGGCGGGGTATGTCGAGGATCAGTCGGGCGGAGGCATTTTGGATACGCTGGAGTCGTTTGATGTCTTTGGTTGGGATGCCTGTGTAGAGTACGTTGCCGTAGTCAAGTCTGCTGCTGACGAGGGCTTGGGTCACCATCTTTCTGGTCTCTGTTGGAATCCACTTGAAGATTCTGCGGAGCATGCGGAGGGTGTTGAAACAGGAGGAGGAGACGGTGCTGACCTGTTTGGACATGGTGAGTGCAGAGTCCAGGATGAAGCCGAGGTTTCTTGCGTGGCTGGCAGGGGTGGGTGGGGGTCCGAGGTCGGCGGGCCACCATGAGTCGTTCCAGGCCGAAGGAGAGCGCCCGAGGATGAGGATTTCCGTCTTGTCGGAGTTGAGTTTCAGGCGACTGTTGTTCATCCATTCGGCGATGGATTTTAGTCCTTCGTGGAGGTTTGTTTTGGCGGTGAGTGGGTCTTTGGTCAGGGAGAGGACGAGCTGGGTGTCGTCGGCGTAGGAGATGATGCTGAGGTGATGCTGGCGGGCCAGTTTTGCGAGGGGGGCCATGTAGACGTTGAACAAAGTAGGGCTGAGGGAGGATCCTTGGGGGACGCCGCAGATGAGGTTGGTGGCTTTGGAGCGAAAGGGGGAGAGTCGGACTCTCTGAGTTCTGTCGGAGAGAAAGGATGAGATCCAGTGGAGGGCTTTGTCTTGGATGCCGGCTTCCTGGAGGCGGGTCAGTAGGGTGCGGTGGCAGACTGTGTCGAAAGCGGCTGATAGGTCGAGAAGGATGAGGGCCGAGGTTTCGCCGTTGTCCATTTGATGTCTGATGTCATCTGTGGCGGCGAGGAGAGCAGTCTCCGTGCTGTGGTTTCGTCTGAATCCGGATTGTGAGGGGTCCAGGATGGAGTTGTCTTCGAGGAAGTGGGTGAGTTGTGTGTTGACGATCTTCTCGATGACTTTTGCTGGAAAAGGGAGGAGAGAGATCGGGTGGAAGTTTTTGAGATCGTTGGGGTCGGCCTTGGGTTTCTTGAGGAGGGTTTGGATTTCAGCGTGTTTCCAGCTGTCCGGGAAGGTGGCGGAAGTGAAGGAGAGGTTGATGATCTTGCGGAGTTTGGGGGCGATGGTGGCGTTGGCTGTGTTGAAAACATGATGAGGGCATGGGTCCGTGGGGGAGCCTGAGTGGATGGTGTTCATGGTTGCCATGGTTTCTGCGTCGTCCACGTGGGTCCAGGCGGTGAGGCGGCAGTCGCGGTTGGAGACGTCGGGGGGGGGGATCTGGCAGTGGGCCGGTGTTGAAGCTGTTGTGGATGGTAGCGATTTTCTGGTGGAAGAAGGTGGAGAGGTCGTCGCAGAGTTTCTGGGAGGGCGGGATGTCGTTGGCGTTGGCTTTTGGATTTGAGAGTTCTTTCACGATGCCGAAGAGTTCTTTGCAGTCGTGGGCGTTGTTGTTGATGCGTTCGGTGAAGTGGGCGCGCTTGGCGACGCTGATCCGTTGGTGGTGTTCACGGTTTGCGTCTTTGAGGGAGGCGAGGTTGTCGGGTGTGCGTTCTAGGATCCATTTCTTTTTGAGCTTCTGACAACGGCTTTTGGAGGTGGTTAGTTCGTCTGTGAACCAGGCTGTTTTTTTCTTTCCTTGGTTGGCGGTGGGCTTCTTGAGTGGGGCTAAGGTGTTGGCGCAGTCGAGGATCCATTGATGGAGGTTGATGGCGGCTGTGCTCGGGTCGGTCGCGTCGGGTGGAGGGTTTTTAACGAGGGTGCTGGTCAGTTGGCCTTGGGTGACTTTGCCCCAGCGGCGGTAGGGGGGTAGATGGATGCGGTGCTGCTCGGTAATTTTCTTATAGGAGAAATGGACGCAGTGATGGTCGGTCCAGTAGAGTTCGGAGGTGTGGCTGAAAGAGATGTGGTTGCTTGAGGTGAAGAGGGGGTCGAGGGTGTGTCCAGCGATGTGGGTGGGAGTGTTGACCAGCTGGCGGAGTCCGAGGTTGAGGAGGTTGGAGGTCAGTGCTGCGGTGTTGACGTCGTTGATATTTTCCATATGGTAGTTTAGGTCTCCCAGGAGGATGTAATCCGGGGAAGCGAGGGCGTGGGTGCTTGCGAGGTCGGCGATGGTGTCGCTGAAGGGGGCTCTTGGTCCTGGAGGGCGGTATATGAGGGTTCCTCTGAGGGTCGTGTTTGGGTCTGTGTGGATCTGGAAGGTGAGGTGTTCGGCTGTCTTGAGGGTGTCGTCAGTGTGGGTGTGGATTTTGAGGGAAGCTTTGTGAGCGATGGCTATTCCGCCGCCGATTCCGTTGGTTCGGTCTCTTCTGGTGATTTTGTAACCGTCCGGTATGGCGATGGCGATGTCCGGAGCCGAGGAGTCGTTCCAGCAGGTTTCGGTCAGGAAGGCCACGTCGGGTGCAGTGGAGTCGAGCAAATCCCAGAGCTCGATGGCGTGTTTTCGTGCGGAGCGGGTGTTGATGAGGATGCAGTTCAGGTGGTTGGGGTTGAGTGATTCTATTGTTGGTTTTGTCGTTCTGATGCAGGAGAAGTTGCAGGAGCGGCAGGAAAAAGGTCCTTTAGTGTGCTTCGGGGACGCCAGGAAGCACTCCGTGGAGGAGCCGGTGTTGAAAGCGTGGAGTTCGTTGGCTGAGTAGCGGACGCGGGGGGCGCGAGGACCAGGGGGGGTGGCGCTGGGCGCGGTCCAGGCGCGGACGAGCAGCGCCAGCCATTAAGAAGGGAGGGGGGAGGGAGGAGCAGCTGGGAGGCGGGAGGCGGGAGGGAGCGGCAAATGGGGGCACGAGGGGGGCAGGGCCGCAGGGAGGCAGCAGCAGGGATCGGGGAGCGCACAAGGGGCAAAAACACAGAAAACGAGCAAAACTAAAGGCAGTCACAATAAGAAAAACCACCCAATAAGAAATACAATACTGGCACAATACACGATCGGGGAGACAGCAATCAGGGGGGCACAATGGGGGCAGAAGCGCTGGTGGCGAGGCGCAGAAAAAACGAAAAACAACTTACGGGACGGCGGAAGCGGCACACGGGTCAAGTGAGCCCACTAGCCACCAGGGATGAGGCGCAGGAGGATGCCTGCGGGTGGAGGAGGGCCTCGAACACGCAAACGGCAGCGTGGTCGTGGGACAGAGGCAGGAGGCAGCAGGTTGGTGCTGCGGTCGTGGGGGGCGAGCTCAGGACCTAAAACAGGTCAGAGTTGGCTCACTCGCGACGCGCAGCGCCAGCCATTAAGAAGGGAGGGGGGAGGGAGGAGCAGCTGGGAGGCGGGAGGCGGGAGGGAGCGGCAAATGGGGGCGCGAGGGGGGCGTGGCCGCAGGGAGGCAGCGGCAGGGATCGGGGAGCGCACAAGGGGCAAAAACACAGAAAACGAGCAAAACTAATGGCAGTCACAATAAGAAAAACCACACAATAAGAAATACAATACTGGCACAATACACGATCGGGGAGACAGCAATCAGGGGGGCACAATGGGGGCAGAAGCGCCGGCGGCGAGGCGCAGAAAAAACGAAAAACAACTTACGGGACGGCGGAAGCGGCACACGGGTCAAGTGAGCCCAATAGCCACCAGGGATGAGGCGCAGGAGGATGCCTGCGGGTGAGGAGGGCCTCGAACACGCAAACGGCAGCGTGGTCGTGGGACAGAGGCAGGAGGCAGCAGGTTGGTGCTGCGGTCGTGGGGGGCGAGCTCAGGACCTAAAACAGGTCAGAGTTTGCTCACTCGCGACGCGCAGCGCCAGCCATTAAGAAGGGAGGGGGGAGGGAGGAGCAGCTGGGAGGCGGGAGGCGGGAGGGAGCGGCAAATGGGGGCGCGAGGGGGGCGGGCCGCAGGGAGGCAGCGGCAGGGATCGGGGAGCGCACAAGGGGCAAAAACACAGAAAACGAGCAAAACTAAAGGCAGTCACAATAAGAAAAACCACACAATAAGAAATACAATACTGGCACAATACACGATCGGGGAGACAGCAATCAGGGGGGCACAATGGGGGCAGAAGCGCCGGCGGCGAGGCGCAGAATAAACGAAAAACAACTTACGGGACGGCGGAAGCGGCACACGGGTCAAGTGAGCCCACTAGCCACCAGGGATGAGGCGCAGGAGGATGCCTGCGGGTGGAGGAGGGCCTCGAACACGCAAACGGCAGCGTGGTCGTGGGACAGAGGCAGGAGGCAGCAGGTTGGTGCTACGGTCGTGGGGGGCGAGCTCAGGACCTAAAACAGGTCAGAGTTCGCTCACTCGCGACGCGCAGCGCCAGCCATTAAGAAGGGAGGGGGGAGGGAGGAGCAGCTGGGAGGCGGGAGGCGGGAGGGAGCGGCAAATGGGGGCGCGAGGGGGGCGGGGCCGCAGGGAGGCAGCGGCAGGGATCGAGGAGCGCACAAGGGGCAAAAACACAGAAAACTAGCAAAACTAAAGGCAGTCACAATAAGAAAAACCACCCAATAAGAAATACAATACTGGCACAATACACGATCGGGGAGACAGCAATCAGGGGGGCACAATGGGGGCAGAAGCGCTGGCGGCGAGGCGCAGAAAAAATGAAAAACAACTTACGGGACGGCGGAAGCGGCACACGGGTCAAGTGAGCCCACTAGCCACCAGGGATGAGGCGCAGGAGGATGCCTGCGGGTGGAGGAGGGCCTCGAACACGCAAACGGCAGCGTGGTCGTGGGACAGAGGCAGGAGGCAGCAGGTTGGTGCTGCGGTCGTGGGGGGCGAGCTCAGGACCTAAAACAGGTCAGAGTTCGCTCACTCGCGACGCGCAGCGCAGCACCAGCCATTAAGAAGGGAGGGGGGAGGGAGGAGCAGCTGGGAGGCGGGAGGGAGCGGCAAATGGGGGTGCGAGGGGGGCGGGCCGCAGGGAGGCAGCGGCAGGGATCGGGGAGCGCACAAGGGGCAAAAACACAGAAAACAAGCAAAACTAAAGGCAGTCACAATAAGAAAAACCACACAATAAGAAATACAATACTGGCACAATACACAATCGGGGAGACAGCAATCAGGGGGGCACAATGGGGGCAGAAGCGCCGGCGGCGAGGCGCAGAAAAAACGAAAAACAACTTACGGGATGGCGGAAGCGGCACACGGGTCAAGTGAGCCCACTAGCCACCAGGGATGAGGCGCAGGAGGATGCCTGCAGGTGGAGGAGGGCCTCGAACACGCAAACGGCAGCGTGGTCGTGGGACAGAGGCAGGAGGCAGCAGTTAATGTTCCTTGGTGCTTGGTGAACCCGGTTTGATTGAAGGGTAGAATATTGTTATCTGTGATCCAGGCTTCTAGATGTTTTAGCACACAGCAGGAAAAGTATTTTAGGTCAACGTCTAAAAGAGAGATTAGTCTGTAGTTGCTTGGGGAGAGCACGCACCCACCCTTATATGGGGTGGATTACTGAGCCTTTCCAGGATGCCGGGACGTTGCCTGTTGTGATCACGTCATTAAACATTGCTGCCAGGAAATTGGCCCATCTTTCTGTTTCTTGTTTAAATAGTGCTTGGGGTAGGCCATTGGGGCCGGGAGCGCAGTCCATTCGTGACTTCCCAATGATTTTTAGTAATTCTGGTGCCGTAAATTTCAAAGGTTCCGGGATGTTGGGATCCCAGCTAATCATGTGCGACTGAATTTGAGGGCCTTCTTCGATGATCCGTTCTTTTAGATGGGACTTTAAATGGGATACCCATACTTCCTCTGTTATGTTTGCGTTATTGCCTGCTTTTGCGCCATTGTCTATTATATTGATGATTTTCCAAAATCTTTTGGAATCAGATGTTTTAGTCGCAAAATGTAGTTTGGCCCACAAGACCTCCTTTTGGGCTTTTTTAAAGGTCCATAGATCCCTTTTGTACAATTTCCTTTGCTCTCTCAGGGCAGTTAGTATTGATACATTATCTGGGGATTTACGTAGAGACCTTAGTAGTTTCCCTACAGCTGCTTTCCTTTTGCGCACTGGCAGCGGTAGAAGTGAACTTTGGCGATGATTCAATTGCGCTCCCTTTCTTGTGTTACATAAGGAATCTTTTTTAGTGAGATCTAGGGCAAAGTTCTCCCAGACTGTTGTCAGCTTTGCCCCACTTGTGGTATTTGATTCTAGGTTTCGTAGGGCCTCTTCTGCCTGGGTTTTGATGGTGTCTGAGGACCATTTGAGTCGCTTTAGATTTTCGGTGCCTAGTGTCCCGTTTAGGGCTGCCACTTTCTCCGGTTTTTGCGGTGATGCACAGATCCCCAATACCTGTGGCTTATGGTCGCTTTCCGTGCGGTCTATGATGGTGAAGGTGTTTACTAACTTATATAAAGCAGGGGACACTAAAGTGTAGTCTAGATAGGAGACTGATTTCCCGGAGAATCTTGTCCATGCCGGTGGGATATCGGGGCATTTCCGTCCGTTTAGCGCGAAGAGGCCTACTAATTCACAGGTGCGTATAAAACTCTCCCCTATTTTGTCTTTCCTGAGTTTTTTGGGGAGGGTTTGGCTAGGCATTCTTGCCACTGTTTGGGTGTGATCCTCACTGGGGATGTGAAAAAAGCCGAGATTGAAATCGCCCGATATTAACCAGAATGCTGATTTTACTGTACCTTTTATCCTTAATAGTTGTGTTAAAAATGTATTTGCTTCGATTTTTTTATTTTTAGGATTGATGTATGTGTTGACCAGAATCAATGGCTCCTGTGTGTTTTTCCCCCAATCGTCTAGCTGGAGAAATTGGAAAGGTTGGTTTTCCTCCTTACGCTGAGAGATTTTTACTAAAAGGCTGGTACTAATGTAGATGGCAAGGCCTCCCTTTGGCCTACCGGGACTATTTGTTTTCGTTGCTGGGTTATGATATTCCATAAATCCGATTATCGGTATTGATTCCATTGCCCAGGATTCCTGTATGAGTAAGATGTCAAAAGTGCTGAAAAAATATATTACTGCGGGATCCTCCAGTTTTGACCGAAGGCCACCGATATTCCAGGAGCAGATGGATAAAATGCCGTGTGCGGGTTGATCCTTACCAATTCAATTGTTGCCCATCGGTCTTGGGGGTAAAACTGTCGCTACCCGTTCCCTTTCTGGGTACTTTTGTTGACCCAAAACCACTCTTTCCCTCCCTTCTTCTCTCCATACTTGGACTGTCAGCGGGTGTGTAGGTGGGTTCTCCTCACTGCACCTTTCTTCGATGGGTCTGCTGGCCTGATGTACTCCTTTCAGAACCGACCATGCGTTTTTGGGGGTTCCCAGGTATTGTGGGGCTAGTAACGGGGTTGGATAGCGGTCTCCTTTGTAGATGGTTACCTCAATGCCCCAGTCTTTCAAAAGATCCTTTTTTTTCATGATCCGCTTTGGGATATCTGGAGCCGAGAAGATGGTAAGTGTTGGATCTGTGTGTTGGTTGCCTCTTGCTTGAATACATTTTATAGCTGTGAGGTCCTTCGAGGCCACAAACTGAAGATCCGGTAAGGCTTTTATGATTCTTAAGATAGAAGATCGATTAAGAACATCTGTGGAGGACCTGGAGGTGAATTCTGGAATCCAGAGTAACTGGAGGGTATTCGTGTCTGTTATAAGTGACTGATTTTGCTCTATGTGCCGGTCTTGAACCTTATAGTCATCTTCTCTCTGACTAATTGCAGTCTTGCTGTCCACATTGACCAGTGTTAATTGGGGGGACAGGGCAGGCGCAATTGGTTTTAATTTTTTGCTCTGCTGACCCCTTGTGGGGCTAGGTCTTATGTTTGTTGTAGTGCCAATTGTTTTGTGTGGTCTCGGGGGGGACTTTGTTAAGTGGGTAGTGTCTGCTGAGGCGGGGAATGTTATCCCATCTACTATTGTGTTAGAGTTTGTACTTATGTGGGTGATAATGTCTCTATTGTAACCACCATTTGACGTCGCCTGGTCTTTAGGTGGATCCTTTGACGAGTTGAGTTGATAAAGTTGGGCGGACTTCCTACCCTTCCTTGCCCGCTTTCGTTCTCTTTTTGAGAGGGTCCGGGTTGTGGTAGACTCAGGATTCCTGGGCTTATTGATGGGCTGTAGCGGTGGATGATTCACCATAGGTTCCATTCGAGCGCTTGCTAGTTGGCGGCTGTCAGCCAAAGTTCTCTCCTCACTTAAAATTGATGGAGCGGGCGCCAGGGAGGGAAGGGGCTGCTGCTCTTTTTGTTTCGGCTCCCTCGGGGTGGGTTTCAGAATGGTGGCGAGCGGTTTAATACATGTATATTCATCCTTCCTGGTGGAGCGGATTTCTTGAAGTATTCCCTCTAAGATTTGCGGCAGTCGGGATATCTTTTCTATTACCTCTTTACAGGAGCAGATTGTAAAGTCATTGGAGTGATTGACTTGCGCCCTTGTTATAAGTGCGTTTAATTTTTCCAACTTACTGTCGATCCCGGAGACAAATACTGCCAGGGTGTTTAGCAGGTCAACTTGAATGTCCATTTTATTTGAATGAAATTGCAGCGCCATGACCGTTGCTTGCATTGAATTTAGGATTGCGGCCCACATTTCTTCTGATCTGACTGCCCCTGGGGCTCGGGATTTTGAGTCGGGCTCTTGATTATCACTTGGAAGTACTTTGTTTAATGTTGTTTTATGGGGGGCTTTCTGTGCGGCTGTCACTGTTTCTGCTTTTGCTGGTCCGTTTATGGATACCTGTTCTATATCCCAGAGGTCCTGTTCTTCTTTTTCACTGTTGTACATTGGGAATGAGTGAAGTTTTGGACTTTGACAGAATGGGCCATCTTCCTGAGATTCTTGTTCTAAATGTTCTGCGATTGCTACCAGTTCTGAGTCCAGGATGGGTAGTTTTGCTGGGCTAGATGTCCATTGGTACTTAGTGGCATCTAGGGGGTCATTACATAGAGTTTTGTCTTGCCTAGGATTGAAGACGAATGCTGGTGTAGGAGTTGGTGGTACCACATTGTCCTGGACTATACATGGTGCGTATAGTTTAGTGGGGTGATTTCTCCTGATCACTACTGTTGGCGATAGGGGGAGGCGAGGGGGTGAATTCATTCTGAGGTTTTTTTCGCTGCTTCCTTGCTGTTGCCAGTCTTGGCATGGTGAGGTTATTTCCCCAAGACTTGTTTGGGATGGACCCAGGGAGTCGATCCTTTTTCTGGTGGTGTTGGTGCCAGTAGTAGTGAAATAGTCAGTTATCTTGTGATGTTTGTGAGAGACTACGGACTCTGGAGCCCCCTCCTGCGGGGTCGCTTCCTTCCAAAAGCCGGGTTCTCTCCAGATCGTTTCTTCCATGCTGGAATTTTGTTCGCCTTCCCCGAGTGTGCCCTTTGTTAGGTTTTGCCTCCTGCATGGGAGGGGGAGATTCTGTTCGCTGCTTGCTCTCCTTTTTGGGGTTGCTTCATCCGGAGCCAGGTCTCCTTTCCTTTTTCTCTTTCCTTGTTTTGCTGGACGGTTTGTAATACTGCCTCGTGCTTTGCCTGATCTCATGGTCGGTAGGTTTTGCTGCCTTTAGAGCGGGGTGATTTTGAGCAGGCTGTTGGGGTGAGGGAAAGGGCCTTGTTGAGTTTTTTTTTGTGCCCTTTTGTTGTTTAGAGGCAGTTAAGGGTGCCGTCCTTCAAAGAAACTTTAATGGACGTTTAAATTCTGAGTGTGTGATCACCACCGGGGGGGTTAGGAGCTTTTGAGGGCCTGGGTCCTGGGGAGGTGCAGAGAGTACAGAGTTGCTGGACCGTGCCAGTCCTTGGTGGACCGTGGTGGTGGTGGTGGTGGTCCCTTCCGCTCCGCTCCTGGGCCCTGCTACCCTGTGGAAGGTGCCGGGTGCGGGGGGAGCAGGGCAAAGGGGGGATGGGGTGAGGCAACGAGCTGCCTGGTGGGAGTACCGGGGGTGTGTCAGGGTGAGGAGTGCTGCACACCCTGGCGGAGAACCGGTGCCAGACCCTGGTACGGCTACCCCCCCCGTTGCCCTGTTGCCCTCCTGTTGCACTCCTTGACCCCCCTTAGCCCCTTTCTGGCCTCTGTTGCTCACCGCACACTTGCCTCCTTCTGGGATCACGTCGTGGGCAGCACCTGGAACTGGTGGCCCGAAGCCTGGCGTCGTCCTCGGAGGGGCCCTCCTCTCTTGCCACCAGAAATTTGTGGCCCCTAGCCCCTACCCCCTAAGCCCCACCGCAAGCCGCACCCGCGATCGGGCCGCTTCCGCGGGGGTCCGCAGAGGGGGGGGGTGGAAGGGGACCCCCGTGCTAGGGGGGGCAGGAGCGCTGGGATGCTCCGCTCTGTGCTCTGTGCTCCGCTCCGGCGCTCCAGCGCGCTGATCCGCTGTTGACCCGGAACCGGAAGTCGAGAAAGTGCAGCGATACCTCCGTGAAGCAGCCTCCTCGATCACAGGGTTTGGGACAACTACCTGTTCATTACAATACTGTGGGAGGCAGAGGTCAGGGGCACAGACTCAGATGAATGAGGGCAGGGAGGAGGGTGCAGAAGCAACAAGCAGACCAAGCTGGGCAGGTGGGAAAGGCAGTGGCAGTACAAGGGACCATGGAGGGCAGGAGAAAAGGGGCAGGGAAAACAAACCAACCATGCAGGACAGAAAAGAGAGGCTGTGGCACTATAACAGACCGAAGGAAGAGGCAGTGGCAGTACAGCCATACATGTCAACAGACTTAATTCAGGCAGGAGACTCCTCATGTTTTTGATCCCAAAAGGGCTTTATTTTACCTGCCTCCTGCCTAAAATCTCCTCTTTTGTGTTGTAAGTCAATGAGGAAAATCAATTCCCTAGGTATTTTTTCAAAATCTTCCTCTTACCAAGTTCAAAATGTTGGCAAATATGGTACATTGGATCATGGACGGCATGAGGAATGGGGTAGGGACATGGACTTGTATAACAGAGGGCAGGAAGGAGATGGGCAGGGGCACCAAACTGACCTTACAGGGAAAGTGTCAGGGGTTGCGGCAGCACAATACACCACACAGGGCAAGCAAGATGACATTGCAGCACAACGGACCATAGAAAGCAAGAGGGTGGGGACAGGGCCATGTGCATGGACAGCAGAAAGCAGAGGGGAAAGAAACAAGGGCAGCAAACTGACCATACCAGACAGACAGGAGGGACATTTGCAGCATAACTGACCATGAAGGGCAGGAGGGAGGGGCAGTGGCAGCACATCGGACCATGCAGGGCAGGAGGGAGGGAGCTGGTGCATGGACTCAAACAATAGAGGGTAGGAAGGAGGTGGATAGGCAGGCGGGAAGGGCAGTGGCAGAACAATGACTGTGAGAAAGTCATCCTCTTGGCCCTGATCACCCCCAAATTGTTTGATTGATACTGGTGGTTACTGGCTCGGACTGTGCCCTGGGCACTGCTAACCAGTCCCAGGGCTGTGTTTAAAAGGTATATGCAAATCAAGCATAATTATAATTGCCTCTGAAAACCTACCTGTAAAATCCCTAGTATGTGGTAGGGCATGTAGGTTTAAGATAAGCCTGGACAGAGTTTGCGGAATTCTGTGCCGAAAAAACTCTACCGCACTAAACGGAGTTCTGCGTGCAGAGGAATTTGGGTAAGTCATGCTTTTCACTCTGATTTTCAGCAATAGGAGTTTCTCCCATGCTGTAAAATCAGTGCAAATGGCATCACACAGAGCTCCAGAGGGTGCTAACTTCTTTCTGCCGCTCAAGTAGATTTTCTTCTGAAGCAGCAGCTTTCTTAACGTGAGCGGAAGCTTTCTCAACCTGCTGTGATCGCCCATGTTCAGAAATCTCGCTCACGGTCGCCAATATAGCAATTACTCTTGCTTGCCAACTTAATGATGGCTAGCCGCACAAAAGTAAAAACTCCGCTCCATGTCACTTCATAGAGTTTATCGAAACTCTGACCGCCAGGTGGAGCACAGAGTGGGCAAAACTCTTCAAACTCTGCAGGCGGAGTGGAATTCTTTACCCATCCCTAATTCAGGGACCCCAGTGGTGTTAGGACACCCATGAGTGCACTGCTGTGGTGTCTGATGTCATTTTAAAGGTAGGCCTGTCTTGCTGCTGGCTGCTTTTAAATCTTTTAAATTAAAATTAAAACCAAATTCGACTTTGGAATTAAAAGTAGTTCCAAAGTTTTTAACTATCCTATTTTTACATATTTCACCCATAAGGTCTGCCCTAAGTGCCCCAAGGGTTTGGTGCAGTTTATGTATAAGCAGGGACATTATAAAATATGTTTTATAAGCCCTAGTGAGGGAAAAACTGCCAAATTTATTTTCCCCATTGTAGTACATTAGCTCCAAATGATATTGTGAGGCTTTATTTAAAAAAATAAATTCTCATTTCTGCTAGGAAATAGCTAAATATGTCTTGTTTGATATCAAATTACTAGTTAGATTCTGATTGCTCAGCCTCTGACATCCTGGGCCAAGCTACGTTAATGAGATACGAAGTGGCCTGGGTTTGAACAAAGGAAGCACCTGGTGGGAGGAGAACTACTGTAGCAGATGGCAGAGCAGGAAGGGGATCGTTGGGGGGGGGGGAATTGGTTTTCAAAGGAGGGAAAGCCGTGGGGGACAGAAACCAGACCTTCCCCATTTCCTGCTCCCCCAGTCAGATGGGAGCCCCAGTATTTAGATTAGGAGAGGGATTGAAGGGGCTATGTTAGGGAAACACAGCCACACCAGTGGGTGGGCTCAGCCAGGTATAACCTCCAATGAAAGATTTTCTCCATCTTGGATTTTTAAAGAATGTTGCTTTCTTGGATTGATTTTTGTCACACTTTGCACGAAGTGATCACCCCAGAGGGTGGCACCCTGTACTCCATTGGTCACAGGTGCCCCCTGCTTGCCAACCCAGGGGCAAGGATAATATGGAAGAGCTGCCCAACAACTCAGATCCCTGCTGGAAGACGACCTGCTGAACTTCTGGTCTGCACCTGCTCCATACTCTGGGCTTTTGCCACTAAAAGGACTAAAATTCTTGCTTCAAAAGATCCAGGAGTGGACTCCCAGTAGGCAACAGGTACAAAAGAGCTACCAACAGTCCCCTGCATGAAGTCCTGCAAGAAGAGCCCAGCTGACCAGCGTCCAGTGGCCTTTTGAGGATTCTGACCAGGTGCCTTCTGAGAATTTTAGTCCTAACTCCCAAGGAGCAATTTAGAGCATCTGTAACAGTGGGTCAAGTTTGTGGATGCTGCAAGACCCCTAAAAGGACTTGTGGAAGAAAATCCAGAAGTTTGTAGAAGTTCGGAGCATTGAGTGACTGACCCGTCAACAAGAGTCAAGCTGGCGACGTTGTCCGCGACCCAGTCTGAATTTCAGATTTGCCCCACTGAAGCTCTGGAGCTTTTCCCCATCGATGAGACTTCCAGGATTTGACTGGGATTTTGCACCGAGCCAAGCCAATGACGTTGCATTGTAAGCCGGCCGGAAGAGGAGCACTGATCGGTGATGAAAGGAAAAGTTCCAGAAAAAAGTCTAAGGGCCTGATTTAGAACTTGGCGGACAAGAATACTTCATCACAAAAATTATGGATATCCCGTCTGCTGTATTACGACCCCGTTATATCCTATGGGGATCATAATACGGTGGACAGGATATTTGTCATGTCTAAGTATTCCAGTCGCCAAGTTCTAAATCAGGCCCTAAGTCCGAAGATAAAATTTTGACCGAGGCCTACTGCTCAGTGTATCCAACTTGGGCTCCATCGTGGTTGGCTTCAAACTTTGACTTTGACCCAGTCAAGCGCAGCCTGCTGTTAGTGCTTTTTGCTTTTAAGCACTATAAAGCACAGTTTTACATTTAGGCCCTCATTATGACATTGGCGGTAAGTGCCGCTTACCACCATGCTGACTGCCAACATACCGCGGCGGTATACCGCTACACGTATTATGACCCACACACAGAAATCAGCCATTATACAGACACAAGTCCACCACACCAAAGGTCAGTGATAAAATGAGAGTACCAAAACCCACACGTTAGGCTAACAGAAATACGCCCACAGCATCATGACCCAATCCCGATCCCAATCCCCGTGGCGGACATTCAACCGTGGTAAACCATTGGCGGTACA
The DNA here is from genome assembly GCF_031143425.1 of Pleurodeles waltl. Taxonomy (NCBI): domain Eukaryota; kingdom Metazoa; phylum Chordata; class Amphibia; order Caudata; family Salamandridae; genus Pleurodeles; species Pleurodeles waltl. The sequence goes on from NC_090445.1 coordinate 169,689,740, forward strand.
TACCGCCACGCTCAAAATACACACACACTAACAAAACACCACGACATTGGACAATTCTAACTACACACACCTGACACACATACACACACCACATCCACACACCTACACCAATATAAAACACACACACACACTACCCACAACCCTTTACGCCAAAAAAAATTGACAACTGAGAGAGAGACAAGCCAGGAGCACCCACTGAATCAGAGCCACAAAACACCATCACCCATACACCATCCAGGCACCTCACAGCACACAACCCAACACATCACACCACACACCCTCACACACACCACTTAAACCATGGCACCACAGAGACACCCCAGGTTCTCAGAGGAGGAGCTAAGGGTCATGGTGGAGGAAATCATCTGGGTAGAGCCACAGCTATTCGGATCACAGGTGCAGCAGACGTCCATTGTTAGGAAGATGGAGCTATGGCGGAGAGTCGTGGACAGGGTCAACGCTGTGGGACAGCACCCCAGAACAAGGGATGACACCAGGAAGAGGTGGAACGACCTACAGGGGAAGGTGTGTTCCGTGGTAGCAAGATACCAGATAGCTGTACAGAGGGCTGGCGGTGGACCCCCCTCCTCCACAAGCAACTAACAACATGGGAGGAGCAAGTCTTGGCGATCATGCATCCTGAGGGCCTGGCAGGAGTAGCAGGAGGACTGGACTCTGGTAAGTCAAATCTTTACTACTTTCATCCCCACACCTGCATGCCATCACAAACTACCACCCCTACCCTCTCCCCCATCACTCCACCACCTCACATACACCCCACCATCACAAGCCACCCATGCCAATACCAAGCCCTGCATGCTACACCAATGCATGGATACCGATCACAGACCTGCATGGACACCCATCACTACAGCATACACACAAACGACAATCACTTAGCCAACCAAATCACAACTCACACAAGCCAAAGCTGCCTTGGTGATAACAACCATAGAGGGGTTATATGCTAAAACAATAACACTACATTTACATCACCACAGGACCCCCACACAACGTCACCAGAGAGGAGGTGCCAGCAATATCCAGTCCCCCCACAGAAGAGGCCCACAGTGATGACAGCAGCTCTGTACGCCTGGATCTCGATGACCAACCTGGCCCATCAGGGACCTCTAGACAGTCCGTGACCCAGCCACATTCTCAAACCACCACAGAGCCTCTCACCTCAGGAAACACCACCACAGCACCCACACAGCGGGCCCATCCCTCTGCCCCCCGGACACGTCAATCAGCAGTGTGTCCACCACTACAGGGACCCCAGGCAACCCCACAACACAGAACGATCAGGGACCTGGGGTCAGTGGCAGTGGGCACACGGTTCAGGGCTCAGAGGCACAGGACAACAGGGAAGCTGGGTGGACTGCTGTGCAACAAGGGGAGGACAGGCCCAGGGAACCGACTCTCCACGAGGCACTCACCAGCATCCTGGGAGCATACCACCATTTCCAGGAGACTATGGTCCAGATACTGGCCAAGCTGCAGGAGACCCAGTGGCTGCAGGAGGGACAGTACCTGGGGATCAGCCCCCCACCTCCGCTGACGCTAGTGGACAGGAGGCCCGGCCACTGGAACAACAGGCCACCAGCACCCCACCCCCTGCAGAAGGAGATCCACCACGGAAAAGGTCCCTGCGATCCAGGCAGAGAACATTGCCATGACCCCCGCCAAGAAATAACACTCCCCTGAATGTCACCCTTCTGTCCCACTCTGTCACCCTGTCCACCTTCAACTGCCATTGCTAACACTTCCAATGCCCCCTTGGACAATATACCTGTGATACAAGTAGACTGGAACTTTACCCTGGACATTCCTCCACCATCAACCCAGCCCACTGCAATACCCCCTACACTTAGTATCACACAAATAAACACCCTACGAACTAATACAAGTATGGAGTCTGTCAATTCATTTAAAAATGTATTTGTTTAACAAGCTGTAAACATTGCATATCAAATGTACAGTTACATATACATATGTATGACCTGTAGTGGGCAGCAGTAAACACACCAGGAGCCAGAGTGGGGCTCAGATATCTGAAAATAGAGATGCCAAAGGGTACAGTGAGTGGCCACAGAAATCGGAAATTCAGGCTGGCATGCACAATGTCCAACACAAAACTGCAATGGAAGGTGAAGTCACACTGTCTTACCTGTATGTCACTGGAAGTACTGTTGAATTATAGTAGTTCTGTTGTCCACATCCTCTTCCTCTGCCTCCTCTTTGTCACTGTCCACAGACTCCACCGCTGCCACATGACCATCTCCAGCCTCATCCTCCTGCACAAAAGGCACCTGGCGTCTCAAGGCCAGGTTGTGCAACATGCAACGATGATCTGGCACACCTTCTTGGGTGAGTAGTACAGGGATCCACCTGTCAGATGGAGGCACCGGAATCCGGCCTTCAGGAGGCCAAAGGTGCGCTCAGTGATCCTCCTTGTTCACCCATGTGCCTCATTGTAACGTTCCTCTGCCCTTGTCCTGGCATTCCTCACTGGGGTCAGTAGCCATTAAAGGTTGGGGTAACCAGAGTCACCTGAAAATATCGAGGGATACCTGTTAGCCAGACACTCACCCTTAGGGCCAAACCCACACCCATATACCTACATCAATTGGGTGGGGACCATGGGCTCACCTATTAGCCACACCCTGTGCCTCTGGCGTTGAGACATCACATATGGGATGCTGCTATTCCTCAAGATAAAGGCATCATGCACAGAGCCAGGATACTTAGCATTGACATGGGAGATGTACTGGTCCGCCAAACACAACATCCGCACATTCAGAGAGTGAAAGCTCTTTTGATTTCTAAACACCTGTTCATTTCTCCGGTGGCGGGACAAAGGCATTATGTGTACCATCAATAGCACCAATGATGTTGGGGATATGTCCCAGTGCATAGAAGTCAGCCTTCACTGTGGCAAAATCCTCCTCCTGAGGGAATACGATGTAGCTGCGCATGTGTGTCATCAGGGCAGACAACACTCTGGTCAGCACGTTTGAGAACATAGGCTGTGACATCCTTGATGCCATGGCCACTATCACTTGGAAGGAACCACTTGCCAAGAAATGGAGCACTGACAGGACCTGCACTAGAGGGGGGATACCTGTGGGGTGGCGGATAGCTGAAATCAGGTATGGCTCCAATTGGGCTCACACCTCTTAGATTGCGGCCCTATCAAGTCTGTAGGTTAGGATAATGTGCCTGTCCTCCATTGTCGCCAGGTCCACCAGGGGTCTGTACACGGGGGTATGTCTCCATCTCCTATTCATCCTCAGCGGTTGAACTCTAGGGTGAAAAACGGTGAGCAGAAGGTCATATTCAAACATATACTCAGATTAATATGCTATTTTTGTTTTACAGAAACAGTATGTGAACTTGTAAGTCTGTTGATGTGCCTATGTCTGCTGTGACGCAGTTAGGTACCATGGCCTGTGCCACTCTGAAATGGCGGACACCTAACCTGTAAGGAGGGACAAGTGGAAATGAGGTAATTCCGCTGGCATTGTGCGCCGTGCAACACCGCATTGGTTATCATTGAGGCCTACGGGTTCCAAGAGCCAATGGTGATGTACGCAGACTGTGACTGTACGCACCGAAGCGGACGTGACTGACATTTTCTATCTGTTCACTCACTTGCTACCTGACCTTCAGCAGGAGAGGACCTACACTGCAAGTGCTGCTGTGACCTGTGTCTGGGGAAAGGGCCCCTGCCTTTACTTCAGAGGAGTTGGAGAGACTGGTGAATGGGGTTCTACCCCAGTACCATTTACTTTATGGTTCTCCAGACCAACAGGTGAGTACACTGTGAGCATGATTCATGGGGCATGAATGTATGGAGTGCTGTGTGTGTAAGCCTCAGCTGTAGGGGGGGGCTTAGGGGTCCTGGGCAGAGTGCTGCATGTATGGTGGTCAATGTATGTGCGTAAGGGGATGGGAGAGATATGTTGAGCCATGAGTATGACAGTCCGGACGGTATGAATAATACCTTTTCTGCTGTATCTTTTTCTGCAGGTCAGCGCCCATAAGAAAAAGGGTAATTGGCGTGCCATCGCCAAGGAGGTGCGGACCCTGGGGGTCTTTGACAGGTGGAGCACCGACTGCCGCAAACGTGGGAGGCCCTCGCCGCTGGGCAAGGAAGACAGCGGAGGCCCAGCTGGGGCTGGCCTCCCAACGAGGACGGGGTGCCCGTCGTACTCTGACCCCCCTGATGTTCAGCATCCTGGTGGTGGCCTATCTGGAGTTGGATGGGCGCTTGAAGGCATCACAGCAGCCACAAGGGGTGAGTACAGATTCAGACTCATGACTTTGCGCGCATTAAGGTATTACCTGGGTGGGGGATGTGGGCTGTGGGTGCCCCTAGCCCAAGGTGAACATGGCAGGGTTGGTTCCATGATGGGCAAGCTCAGATGCACTCCAACCCCAATTATGTTAGTGGGCATCTACTACTGGGCAGGGTCCTGTGGGTTTCAGGTGTGCAGCTAATGGTGTCAGGCATTGTACCCCATGGCCTGGTGAATAGCATTGTAACTGGTAGTGCATGGCCTAGTGCTCAGGGCTGTTCCCTGTGAGTTGTGTATGCCAACGGTAGTGTTGCTGCTGGCATTGACCAAGTGTATCCTCTGTCTCTCCCCCCCTTTTTGTTTCGTCACCCTGTCCTTTTGTGCATCAGCATCATCTGGCGGAGGAGCAGAGGCACCGGCGATGGAGGGAGCTGCATCCTACATGGGCCTGGAGGCTGAATCCACCGACGGTCAGGGCACCAGTGGACGGAGGGCAAGGGGAGCACCACCACGGAGACAGGAGGGTACAGTACTGACAGTGACTCCTCGTCCGATGGAAGCTCCCTGGCAGTGGCGGACACCTCTATGCCCATCCCAACTACAGGTACAGCCGCCACCCCCGTACCAGCACCGCCCTCCCAGCAGCCACTCAGCATGTTTCCCGTGCTCGCTCACCCAGGATGGTGGGAATCTCCTTCGCCCCAGACACCTCAGGCCCTGCCCGAGTCAGCCCTTCTGCCCTTTGTGAGGAGGCTATGACCTCCTGAGATCCCTCTCTGTTGGGCAGTCAGCCATACTGAATGCCATCCAGGATCTAGCAGGGCATTTGCAACAAACAAATGCATACCTGGAGGGCATTCAGTCTGGCGTGGCGGCCCAACAGAGAGCATTCCAGGCTCTGGCCAACTCACTGATGGCAGCCACTGTCCCTGTTTCCAGCCTCCCCCCTCCAACTTCCTCTACCCAGTCCCAATCCCCTCAACCCCAGCCTATCCCAAGCACACCTTCAGACCTGCATTCACCCAAATCAACACACAGAAGTGGCTCAGGCAAAAACAGGCACCACACTTCATTCCACAGGCACTCACACAAGCACCATCCAGATGCAGACACACCAACATCCACTGCCTCAACTGTGTCCCCCTCCTCCTCCTCGTCCACCTCCCTCCCAGTAGCGTCTCCACTTACACCTACATGCACTACATCCTCATCCACTACCTCCATCACCAGCACACCTATCACTACACGCCCCTCACTGGAAGTCACCACCCCCACATCAATGCACACGTCCCCTGCGTCCTCTCCCACTGTGTCTGTGACACCTCCTCCCAAAGTACACAAACACAAGCACTCAGACACCCAACAGCCATCCACCTCACAACAGCATCCAGCCCATGCACCTGCACCCAAACACAGCAGACAGACACCTCCTACAACCACTCCCTCTTCCTCCACTCCCAAACCTTCACCTTCTTCCCACCCCAGTGTCCCTAAGAAGCTTTTCCTCACCACCCTTGACCTATTCCCTGCCCCACCCCCCGTCCTTCACTTCGGGCCAAGGTGGCCAGAACCAAGCCCAGCACCTCAGCCACCCAGGCCACAGCCACTTTAGTTTCTGCAGCTACTGCAGGTGTGAGAGGCTTTAAGGAGGCACCCGTCAGCACAACCAGTGTGCCTGGACCACCTGCCAAGGGCAAGAAGGGGCTGCCACCTAGCAAGGGCAAGAAGGGGACACCAGCCAGCAAGGGGAAGGAGGCACCACCAGCCAGCAAGGGCAGGAAGGGAACACCAGCTGGCAGAAGCAAGGAGGCACCACCATCTGCCAAGGGCAGGAAGGGGCAAACAACACCAGCCATGGCACTTCAGACATCTGAGGCTGCAGGGGAAAGGCTGGAGCCTCCCCCCACCACTGACAGCACCGCCACCTGCACCGCGGCCAGCACCACCACCTGCACCGCGGCCAGCACCGCCACCTGCACCGCGGGCAGCACAGCCAACAGCCACCTGCACTGCGGCCAGCACCGCCACCTGCACCGCGGCCAGTACCGCCACCTGCACCATGGCCAGCAGCGCCACCAGCACCACTGCCAGCAGCAGCAGCCCCAGTGGGCAGCCGTCCGAGGCTGCAGGGGAAGCACTGGAGCCTCCCCCCACCACTGACAGCACTGGCATCTGCACCACGGCCAACACCGCCACCTGCACCAGCACCACTGCCAGCAGCAGCAGCCCCAGTGGGCAGCCGTCCGAGGCTGCAGGGGAAGGGCTGGAGCCTCCACCCACCACTGACAGCACTGCCATCTGCACCGCAACTGCCATCCACTGAGCAGCCGTCACCGCCGGTGAGCAGTGTATAGTCGTGACTACATTGGCTGCAGTGTGTCCTGGCCCCTGCAACACCCGTAGGTGTGACACCCAGGTGAAAGACTGTGACCTTGCACCAGCCAAGATGAAGCACGCTGGGCACAAAGCCCCCTCCAGAACCAGTGGAAGAAGGCATCCACTCACCACCTCCTTGCCAGGACGATGCACACTGGGCACAAAGCCCCACCCAGAACCAGTAGAAGAAGGCATCCACTCACACCCTCCTTGCCAGGGTGAAGCACACTGGGCACAAAGCCCCTCCAGAACCAGTGGAAGACGGCATCCACTAGAGAGACTGTGGCTATGCACTACCCAGGACCAAGCAGTGGGCAAACCACCCACTTGAGAGACTAGAGAGACTGTGGCTTTGCACTCCCCAGGACCAAGCAGTGGGCAAACCACCCACTTGAGAGACTAGAGAGACTGTGGTTCTGCACTCCCCAGGACCAAGCAGTGGGCATACCACCCTCTTAAGAGACTAGAAAGACTGTGGCTTTGCACTTTCCAGGACCAAGCAGTGGGCAAACCACTCACTTGAGAGACTGTGGCTTTGCACTCCCCAGTCCAAGCAGTGGGCACAACACCCACTTGAGAGACTGTGACTTTGCACTCCCCAGGACCAAGCAGTGGGCATGTAGCCCCCTCCAGGAGCAGTGGCGTTGTACCATCTTCCAGCTGGCTGTCTGTGTGTTTTCAACCTGATGCCCCTGCAGTGTTCTCTCCGTATTGAGGTAGGAGTGAAGTATGGCCTTGGTCTATGTGTTATGGCCCCGAGGGCCACGGACATTTTGGAGTGGGCATTGTCCCTCCATTTGTAAATTTTGTACATACTGTTTATTGCTTTAAGGAGCTATTCATCTAATATTGTACTATTACACTCTATTTAATCAATTCCTTTTGTCCTTGCGTTATTCCTGGGGGTTACGGGGTGTATATGTAATGTTGTTGCATCTGCTTGTGTGTATGGTGTTGGGGGTGGGGTTGGGGGTGTTGCATGTTGCCTGTGTGTGTCACTCTCTTTTTCCTCCTCCCCTCCCTTGTGTGCTAGGTGCAGTACTCACCGTGGTCGTCTTCGCCGCCGTTTGTGTTCTTGGTGTATGAGGAGGTAGACCAGCATTGGAAAAATGTGCATGGTGTTGTGGTTCTTCCCTGAGTGCCGAGAGGTGAGTCGTTTCCCTTCTGTGTACTGTTTCTGCCGTGCTTTTGATGGCGTTGGTACCGCCCCGGAAAAGCTGGCAGATTGGCCTCTCATATTACTGTGGGCGGTACATTATCTTCCGCCTGGCTGTTGGCGGTTACAGCCGCGGTGTTTGTTGCTACCGCCATGGCGGTCAGAGTGTTCAAGTGGCTGTGTGTGTTGCCGGTTTCCACCATGGTCATAATTCCATTTTTGTTACCACTGGCCTGTTGGCGGTATTACCGCCGATTTGTCACCGACCACCAGGGTTGTAATGAGGGCCTTAATCTTTAAAAATTTATATCTACTATCTATGTTACTGTGTAAATATTTCTATTTTTATAAATTGGTGTTGAATTTTTATTGCGTCCTGCGATTTACTTATTTACTGGTTTGTTAATACTAAATACTTTACACACCTGCCTCATAACTTAAGCCTAACTGCTCGTGAGCCAAGCTACCAAGCAGGGATTAATTTACTTAGTCCTTGAATGGACCTAATGTGAGATTGTGGCCCATTACTAAGTTTAGGCACCTACCTGCCCTTACTAATAATCAATCCTCTTTTCAACATTTTTGGTTGGCAGTGGTGGGATCCAGTACTTGTGTTTCATATCATACAGTGTTTAAGTGAAGTAAATAAAAATCCTCTAAATTGTCCTAGTGTGAATTTTTTTTTGATTTTTAATTTGGACTAATTTCAAGCAATTCATTTTTAATTTTTCTAAATTCCTGACTCAATCTTTTGAAGTTTTTTTTTGTGTGACCCAAAACTTAGGCATACCTTGGAGGTTGATCTGACTAGCCTACCTACCCTTACTATAGTTCTGTTTAAAGACTTGTTTAAGGAAAGGAGCTTACCTGCACCTACCAATCTTAGGAAGACCGAGCTGGTTAAGACTCTTAGGGCCTGGGCTGAAGCCAAGCAGGAAGGCACACAGGAAGACCCAGAGAGAGAAAAGAGGGAAGATGACACTTCCAACCACCCAGGGGAGAAAGAGCCCTTAAACCTTAGTGATAGGGAGGGAGAAGAGTCATCCATCAATATAGTCACCAGGGCTCTGCCTAGGGCTGGTTGCGGGAGAGGATTCACTTGAGGAGGAGCAAACCTGTCCCTCAGGGAAAGAGAGCTTGAGGCCCAGCTAGTCTACATAGCTTTAGAGGCAGAGAAGTTGAAAAGAAGAAGTGGGTGGGAGAACAACAGATATATAGTGGCAGCGAAGCAGAGTTTGAGATGTCTAGTGGTCGTGGGTTTAACAAAGGTTAAAGGGACGTTACAGGTTCAGAATTTACACACCAAAAACCATACAAAATCAGCAGTTATAGTTAGGGTTATTGCAACGAACAATAACTCATGCCCGCCAAGCAGTTTTCTCATCAATAATTTTACTGCAAATGATGCACTTATATTATCAATGATATCATAGAATATGTCATAACTGATGTAATATGTGGGGTAATTAGCAGTGCATGGCAAGTGCACAAGGTATAGTTAGATTAGGGCACAATCCAACCACTGCAGTGCATAGCCACCGGGCCTGGCCACGGCCAACCCCTTGAATACAGATAATCCTGTGCTGTGAATAGTTCTTTGGGTGTTTGAGTGGAAGTGTGGGTCTGTGACTGGGTGTGGTAGAGGGAGTGTGGGTCTGTGAGAGGGTATATGTGTGTGTGAGTAGTTGTGTGAGTGGTTTTGTGGTTATGTGAGTGGCTGTGTGGATCTGTGAGTCGCATGTGAGTCATTTCATGGATGTGTGAGTAGGTGGGTGAGTGTGTGACTGTGTGTGTGTGTGTGAGTGGCTGTGTGGGTAAATTCATGTGTGTGTGACTGCTGGTGCCAGAGTGCAAAATGATTTTGTGAGTAGCTGATTGTGTCAGTGGGTGTATAAGTGATAGTGTCGGGGTACAAGAGAGTGTGTAAGTGGGTCTGTGAGTATGTGTGTTTTTTTTCCATTGGAGCTAGATCCATGGATCCGTTGTTGATTCACACGGGGCCGCTCTGAGTGCCACGATGGATAAGCGGCTCTGCACACATGGAAAAAAAACATTTTTGGCCAATTTCTTGCGAATTAGGGCTTCCTCAGCGACCCCTCTATGACACCCTCTTCACTGACACCTTCAATCACTGTAGACTTTCACTTTGGTGCCCCAGAACCATGTCCTAATAGATAAAATGGCAGCCGCAACTTTTCTGTCAGGTTGGGTCCAGCCAATCACATCATTGCTGTTGGCAGATGGATCCGTGGATCCACTGCAGTGGATATGCGATGGATCTGCATCCCTAGAAGGTGAAGCTGGCATACCAAAATTGGAAATCCACGAACAGACCGGTGTGTGGGGAAATTTACGATGCAACCTCTTGAGCGCGGCTGAAAAACGACACGCTGCCGGCTTCGCGGAAGAAATCGACACTCCGCCTGCAGCGCGGCTGGGAAATCGACATACGTGGCTGGAGAAACGACGTGCGGCATCGCTGACGGAGGATGCAATGACGCAACATCGCTGGGCATGGAAAAACAACCCAAGCCTGCCCGGACCCGAGTTGTTTTGTCCGGATCAACACATCTCATGCGGCGAAAGAAACAACGCACGCCGATTGGACCAGAGAAGGAGAAACGACGCACAACCTAGCTTGCGGGTGAGGAATTGACAGACCGATAACCTTCTTCGACGCATACTCACCCGTGCATGTTATTTTGATGCGACACAGGTACATTTTCATGCTAACAGCTTTAGCGTTGTGTTTAAAAGAACATGAAAACTCTTTTTGCATTTTAATCAATAACTTGACTTGTATATGTTGTATTTTTGTCATTTTGGTCTTGTTTTGTTTATTTTCTATTTTTCTAAACCCGGTGCTGTGTCATTTTGTAGTGTTTTCATTAAGTTATTGTGTGTGTTGGTACAAATACTTTACACCTAGCACTCTGAAGTTAAGCCTGCCTGCTTGTGCCAAGCTACCAAGGGGGTGAGCTGGGGTTAGCTGAGGGTGATTCTCTTTTGCCTGACTAGAGTGAGGGTCCTTGTTTGGACAGGTGGTAACCTGACTGCCAATAAAAGACCCCATTTCTAACAGCTAACATTTACATATATAGGACCTCATTATGACATTGGCGGGCGGCCCTATTATGGCTTCACCGCTGGGCGGGCAGGCGGAAACAGAGTTTCCACCCACCGGCCAAGCAGGGAACAGGGCCTTAACATTGCAGCCAGCTCCTAATGGAGACGGCGGCAATGTGGCGGTGCAGTGGACGCAGCAGCACCTGACGCGCAATCCACTGCCCGTAATTTGGGCAGTGGAATGCGAGATGGTGCTGTGCATGGGGGACCCTATACCGCCACCCTTTCCATGGTGGTGTTTACTGCCATGAACAGGCTGGCAGATGGGGACTCGTAATCCCCAGGGCAGCGCTGCTTGCAGGGCTGCGCTGGCTGATTACAACTGCCGAACCGCCAGTCTGCAGGTTGGCAGCAGCCTGGTGGTGTCGGTGGTTTGACCGTGGCAGCTCCGCCACGGTCATAATGTCACGGTCGGATCGCCACTGAGGTGGCGGTCCGACCGCAACTGTCACCCTGGTGGTCTAGTGACCGCCAGGGTCATAATGACCCACATAGCCTTTTAGTTTCATTGGGACTTTTATGCGTCTACCATACCTGCTTCTTTTGCCACTCTGTTTGCTAACATTTACTACTAGACATTATTTACATACATAGGCCCTCATTATGACTTTTGCAGTCAAAACAGTTCACTGCCGAAGTCACGCCATCCAGGAGACCGCCATATTATGTATGAATCCTTGCAGCTCTCCGCCATAAATTGGGCGGAGTGCCAACAGCAGCCACATTGGCAGTCGGCAGTCTAGTGGAGGTTGCTCCGCCCGCAACGCCACGTCATCACATCACCGCCCACCGTATTACAACTTTGTAATCGGCATGGCGGTGGTGACGGGCCAGTGCCGGTGGAGCAGGCCCCATGGACCCCGTTCCTATCCCGGACGACCACTGTGAGCAGGTAAGGTGATCGTCCGACAGGGGAGGGGGGGTGTTGAGTGTTGTGTGAGTGAATGGGGGTGTGAGTGTGTGTGAATAGAGGGGAGGGTGTTTGTGTGCGTGTGCGTGTGTGTGCATGTATCTGTGTGAATATGTGAATGCGTGTCAGCCAGGGGTGGGGGTGTCGTGGACGCATGTATGTGTGTGAATGTGAGGGGGCATGGCCAACATGGTGACCGGAGCGGTAGCATAAACTGCAGCTCCGCTCCCGGCCCTTCTAATTATCCTATTTGCAGCACCCCCAGTCCTACCCGAGGTAGGCGCCGACTTCCCCGCCACCCGGGACCGCCAAGAGAAGCGGCGGCTTCAAGCTGGGCACTGCTGCTGCCCATTGTAGTGAGTGACGATTGACGCGGTGATGAGCCGGCGCCCGCGGCTTCGAAGGGCGCCATCCCGTGCCAAAAACCAACACCGCCTCTAACAAACTGAGGCTCCGTGGGGCCGGCATAGCATTGGCGCGTACAAACAACCAGCGCAGGGATGGATCGGGGCTCGAGGCCCACAGCTGAGGTGAGCGACCGCAGAGACCGCGACCAGACTCCTCCCCCCAAGGCACAGCAACAACTGGGTGCCGGGCCCTGCTCTGAGACGCGCTCCGCCCGACGAAGAGGTGCGCCGCGGCCTGCAGCCCGCGCACAAGTGAAGTGCTGATCGAGGCCGGGCCCTAACCTCCCTCATCAAAGGGAAAGTCAACAAAAGTAAAAGCAACAACAAAGCACCAGGACGCCGGGCCTCACCCGGCTGTGGATTGCAGACGGAGAGGTTGTGAGCTGCGTCGCGTGGCCTGAGTTCAGGGAGGATGCTATCACATGTGGGACACCGCAGGTGAGGAGACGCAGGGCGGGAGGCTCCCTGCCTGGCTCCGAGCACCTGCATGGGACCGGCGCTGGCCAAGATATAGTGGCCCATTGATCTTCGGCGACATGCGCTGAATTGCAGTGCAGATACAAAGCCCTGGCCCCCGCCTCAGTAAGAATGTGCAGAGCAGATAGCTGCTCCAAAAAAGCGCTGCAGCAACCACCTCAAACTCTCTGGACACCATGAATAAACTCTTTTGGAATGTAATTGCTTCATTCCAGGTACAGTGGTGGCACAGATCCACGACCCTGTTCACTTCTTCTTCTGTGACCTACTAGTGCCCTGACTGGCTGTCGAGCCCGCTGCAGATTGAACCACCGAGCCCAGGCGACCCCAATCTCGGACACACACAGCAGTCCCCACACCCACGCCGCACCAGTACCACAGTATCGGGTTGGATGCGGCTGCCCGTGCCTCTTCATGCAGTGCAACGTGCTCGCCCCCATTCACGTCGTAGCCAGGGTGAACCACTAAGGAACTGGGTAGCAGAACAATACGCCGCCAGAGACCCAGAGACGGACTGATCTGTATACCAATACCAATATCCCCGCCTCACTTCGCTGCAGATAGGCGACCGTCCCGTCCTTTACAGGACACGCCGTTAACTCTGGTGCAGCAACTTGGACCTTCGCCTGGTACTCATCGTTACACAACAGGAGCCTAACCAGTGTAGCGCCACAGCTTTCTAGTAGCGTCGCTCAGCCTACGACGCACCTAACCGGGCACACATCACCATCAACCCCACGTTGTCGCAGACATCAAATGGGCAAACCGAAAACCCCACCTGCACCACCGGGGAACATGGAATCAAGTGCCCCCCCCCTTCTTCTGGGGACCACACCGCTACGCACCAGGCTCTGCAGAAGATGGAACTTACTTTACATGCCCACACCGCACAATTTGAAAAGATATCACAAGCTATCCTAGACACTAAGACCACCCTGGAAGCCAAAATAGGATCAGTTGCAGCAGACATCAGCATATTGTGGGCAGACCAGCAAGCACTGTCTGATAGGGTGGCTGAACTGGAAAAGGACACCGCGACTCTTCCCTCGATAGTGAAGGAACTGCAATCACAGATGAATCACCTGGCAGCAGAAGTGGACGACCTAAAACGCAGAGCTGTGGATGCAGAGGGAAGTGCAGGACACAACAACATCCGTCTAGTGGGGTTCCCAGAACGTGTCGAAGGCCCCTGCACAGAACTATTTATAGAACAATGGCTCACGGAAACAATACTAAAAGACAATATTCCGAAGTTCTTCTCAATAGAACGCGCCCACAGGGTCCCGGGCAGAACCCTCCCGCCTGGTGCGCAATCTGCCCGCTGATAGCAAGACTTCTCAACTACTGTGACAGAGACCTCATCCTGCAGCTATTCCGCAAATCAGGTCCTATACGCTTTGAAAATGCAGAGATTACGGCTTACCCAGACTTCACTACGGAAGTGCAGAAGAAACGTAGCTCTTTTTATCGGATTAAAGAATGTCTCCGTGAGGACAACATCAAGTATGCATTGATGTATCCGGCCCGACTCCGCGTGCAGGACAACTCCCGAGTACTCTTTTTCACAACACTAGAAGACGCCTGGACCTGGTTGCACGCAAAGGGCCTGGCCGACCTGAAAGACGCAAATAACCCTGTGGAAAAATGGTCCTCTCCCAAGGCAAGACGCAGGCAACGCAAAAAACAAGGCACTAAACCCACACCCGAACAATCTCATACGGAGCGCTCCCTCCTCCTGCAGACTACATCTCGATTTGTCAATGCATCACCAAAAAATCTGTCCAATCAAACTGATGGTGAACTAGACCAAGACGTGCACTCGGATTCTGCGGACTCTGTCCGGGGCCCGACTCTCACGCCGCGCACAGCAGACGATATATGCTAAATAATCGGGGTCTACCCACCCCAGTGCCCTGCGTCGTGCCCAATCCACAGCGACATGGCTTGGCTCAAATAGCCGCCCAAGAATTGACTGGGTGAAACAAAAGGCCTTTGTTACTTCACACTACAGCAGGCTATACACTAAGGGTCCTGGGTGGAGGACCCAGTGCCAGGAGCATCACGGGCCGGGTATCCCGAAGACTTGGTTCCATCTACCCTATGCACCCCCGCCCCATATGGACTGTTCTCTCAAGCTTGCAACCGGCGGAACTTCATCCGCCATGCCATAACCAAAGTTAATGTTTTATATAGTTATTGATTTTATTATTACTCAATGGGTTTCTCCCGTGTTGTTTAATAGGGCTCACACCTACAGTAATCCACGTCACATTTGTTTTACTAACAATATCATGCTCAACAGTATCAGGGGCATAAGCTGGCTAACTCCAAAGGGCAAAAGGCACATCACTAACATGAACGCGACGAGGATCACGTATCACCCTCGACTAGCCAAACCCATAACAGCACATGACCTCCCAAACTCAACAACATATCCCAAAATATAATGTGCTCACATGGAATATAAGAGGTATGGCATCATTGTACAAGAGGCAACGGGTATACACGTATCTCAGGAGACATCAGATACACCTAGCCATGCTGCAAGAGACACACCTATCTAAGACCACACTGGAAAGCACACGCGTAAAATGGAAAGGACAATTACACGGAACCACATCCTCTTCATTTGCCCGGGGGGTGGCGATCTGGATCGCCCCGGGTGTCCCATTTTTCAAGACCTGTACGCAGATTGACCCCAATAGTCGATACGAGATACTAGAGGGCGACCTTGACGGCTCCCCCCTAGCGTTGGTGGCGTTATATGCCCCTAATACAAACCAACGTGACTTTCTGAGAACACTAACAACCGGAAACCTTAACGACCCAGCAGCAGATAGCATGTGGGGAGGCGACTAACTGCGTCCTAGACACCCACATAGACCGCTCCTTTCCCCCGCTCGACACCGCTCCGTCCAATCGTGCCTCACTTGACCTAGCAAATTGGGTTTCCAAAAACGGCTTGAGGGACATCTGGAGAATTGGGCACCCCACACACTGTGAATACTCCTATTACTCCTCAGTGCACAGTCTACATACCAGAATAGACATTCTCTTTGCATCAGCGGCTGTAATCCAGAAAGTAAGCACATCCGAGTACCTAGCCCGCACCATCTCAGAACACAGTCCGTTATATGCTACTCTGGAATGGGGCCGTACACACACACGCATACCAACATGGCGACTGCAGACAGAGGCTCTTGCAGACCCCACCTTCCACGCAGAATTGGCCAAGTGCCTGTCTAACTATTTCTCCCTGAATAAGAACACAACCTCGTCTCGCGCAACCGAATGGGACGCCCACAAAGCTGTGATACGTGGTCATTGTCTCGCAGCCTCAGTGGGGGTAAGACGGACACTAACCAAAGAACTGCAAGTACTGGAGGCTAAACTGTGCAAAGCAGAGGTAGCGGTCTCCAGAAATGAGACCTCGCTAGAGGAACTGAACTCGCTAAGGGCCAGTCACAGGGAGGCAGACACCAGGCTTTGTAAGCATGATTACAGACATTTCATGGCACGACAACATGCATAGGGAGACAGGTCAGGCAGATTATTGGCATGGTTGATTCGACAACCATCACAATCCTCACCTATAGGTGCGATTCGACTGCACTCAGGAAACATCATCAACACTCAGGTGGAAATTAACGAGGCCTTCTTTACATACTACCGCTCCCTATATACGCCCTGTCCCCCACCAACTGAACAGCAAATAGCTGAACTACTGTTATTAGTCCCCCAAAACCAACAAATTACTGAAAACGCAGATGCACTGGAAGGCCCCATTACCATAGATGAAATACGTCTAGCTCTGTCACAAATGGCACGTAGTAAAACCCCTTGCTCAGATGGCCTGCCAGTAGAGTAATTCCCATGCAACCCACCTCCTGCAACCACTTCTAGAGGTGTTCAATGAAGTGCATAACAGGATGCAACTACCTGACTCCATGCGCAAAGCCCTGATGGTTGTGCTCCCGAAGCCGGGCCGCGACCCTCTCAATGTCAGATCATATAGACCACTCTCCCTACTAAATTCAGACTGCAAACTTGTAGGGAAAATCCTAGCAAATAGGCTGCTCCCCTATTTACCAAATTTAATACACACTGATCAGTCTGGATTCATCCCAGGGAGAAGCACCTTCTTAAATATCTGAAGATTAATCCGCATGATGCACAAGGTCACAGAAGTAGAAGCAGTTGCCCTATCCTTAGATATAGAAAAATTGTTTGCCTCTTGAGCTGGGACTTCCTCATGCGCACACTTGGAGCACTAGGATTTGGACACGGCTTCATCAGATGGATCAAAACACTATACTCCAAACCCACAGCTCGTGTCAAAACAGGACAAGTTATCTCCGAATCATTTCCAATAGGTAGAGGCACTAGGCAAGGGTGCCCACTATCTCCCTTAACTATTTTCAATAGCCATGGAACCACTAGAAATCAAGCTCCGCAGCTGTGCCCACATATGGGGCATCCCAATATCTGCGCAATCACACCACTTCCATACACTTCCATGCACTCGCCTCTGGCCTATGAATTAACTGGTCCAAGTAAAGTATTTTCCCCCTTACTTCCATAGCAAACGATATGCACACGGCATTACCTAAATACCAACTGCCATGGTCTCGCACAACCTTCAAATACTTAGGTATACAAATTTATCACTCCATAGTCGACCTAAAAGAGGGCAATTTCGACAGAATTCTCAGATCTACCCGCTGCTCACTGACGTTCTGGAGCTCGCTCCCCCTATCCTCTATGGACCGGATAGCCATAGCCAAAATGCTCATCCTCCCGAAGTTTTTATATTATTTCACTGCACTCCTGATACTCCTGCCACGCTCGTTCTTTCACACGCTGCACTCCTTACCAACTGACCTGCTCTGGGGCAAAGACAGGCCCAGAGTAGCTTTATCAATAACACAATACCCACAAGATGCAGGAGGATTGGGCATGCCAAATTCCGAACTATATTTCGCTGCTGCTCAGCTGCAATGGCCAACCATGTGGCTCAGTGAGCCCCCTCTATAAGAAAGCAAAGCGTTGCGTGAACATACAGCACCACTGTCGAATCTAACCTCACTATTAGTTAGCCCTCCCCGCGCACAGAAAAAGTCTATACTGTTGGATGTAGCCAGATCTTGCTGGCATAGATATGTCCAAGGCAAAGCCCCCACGCCTCCTTACTCCCCCTTGCTGCCACTGACACAACTACCGGGAGCCCAAAAACTTTCACTACACCACGATACAAGTGACATGAGACTATTAAACGCAGGAGACTGTTACTCAAGCTCCACAATACGCACTTTCGAGGAACTAGTGAACTACGGGGTCATTCATTCTGGGGCCTTTCTGACATACAGCGCAATCAAAAGACTACTCAACAAGTTATGGGGGCTTGGAAATACTGAGCCACAAGAATCCCAAGTGCTCACCGCAATCCTCACTATAGGCAACACAAAACTATATAAATTGCTCCTGGCAGAGGCTTGCTCGGACTTGACACATGCTAAATCCTGCTGAGTCACCGTCCTCCCCTCACCATTATCTCAGAAAACTTGGGCCGCAGCACTCACTATGGTCAAGAACGTATCCCGTAATGCTATATTGCGATACACCCAATTCAACTACATTAATTACTCCTATCTATCTCCGGCCCGCATCAAAAAAATATACCCGAACTCAAACCCAGTATGTCCCAGATGCGCTACCCCAGCAGCAGACTTCTATCACATGGTCTGGAGCTGCTACCCAGTAAATACGGCCTGGCAATGTATTACTGATACCACAGCGGACATCGCAGTTCATACTTTTGCACCCACGCCGGAATCATGCTTACTTGGCATACGCCACCGTGCTAAAGGGGACAAACACCTTCACAAATTCATAGATTTTGCCTTCGTAGTTTACAAGCGCCTGATTGCCACACACTGGAAGGCCCCACACACCCCACCATATACCACCAGGCTCCGCGATCTACACAGTCGCTCGCAAGCAGAGGCTCAGACATTACGCCAACTACAATACAAGGGACTGATCCAGAGCGGCGCTGAAATCTGGGATAACTTTGTGGTAAGACTAGAAGCCAGAGACGACACATCCCCCCCCTGAACATAACGGAATCCGGGGTTATACTCCTTGCCTAACCTCCACATTGCATAACCCCCTGAAATCCTCCATATACCCATCCCAGACACCATCACATCCACCAGTAGCGCAACAATATTAAGTTAAATGAGCTTCCCCCAATAGTGACCCCCTGGAGTTATCATATGGACTCGACCCCACCACTTTTAGTGCTGCACGTACCGCGACTCAGCCTTAGTCCCTGCTCCACAGTTCACATATACAACAGATGTGCCAACCCCACCCCACAGGCAAGCGCTGTCCGCACCACATCAGATGCCCGCTCAGATATTCTCGGAACTCAAATGTGACTTTAATCACAAGTTATAAAGTTATATGTTGCACTACAGTACGTCAAAATATAAACCGCATTGTAGAAGACAACATATGCATGTAAACAGATCATAAAATCTTTAATGGAGAAATGTACTGCCACTTGTTTATCATGTTTAATAAACAGATAAAAAAAAAAGTGTGTGGATGTGTGAGTGTGTGTGTGTGGGGTGTGCATGAGTGGATGGGGGTATGTACAGGGTTCGGGGTGGGGAGGGTGGTGTCTGTGGGGTTCCAGGGTGGGTGGGGGGGCCATGGCTGTTTCGGGTGAGTGGGGGAGTTGCATACTGGCAACAGGAATGTTAATTCCTGTTGCCAGTATCCTTTCCGCCCGGGATTTTTTGGTGGGGTTGCCGTCAGGCAATCGCTGATGGAAAGGAGACTCTTAATACTGTTGGCAGTATAAGGTGGACCGCTGGGCGGAAGGTGGTACACCTTTGGCCCGGTGGTCCCACCGCCCTGGCGGTACAAGCCGTAAACTGGCTGTTTTGCAGCCCATTCACTGCCGTGGTCATAATTTGGTGGTCCTGCTCCGCCACGGTGTCGGCGGTGTTACCACCACCGCCGGCATAGCGAAGCAGGACCGCCAAACTGATAATGACCACTATAGTCTTTCAGTTTCATTGGTACTTTTATGCGCCTACCATATCTGCCTCTTTTGCTACTCTTCTCACCTTCCATACGCAGCTCATCATTACCCTGTTCACTCTCCACTTCACTTGCATCTCCCCCACTTTGTTATAACTTTGATCTCCATTTGCATCATCCATCCAATCATAATTTCTTTTGCTTGCAGATACACTCGTTTGTTTGCATTTAGCCAAATGACTCAAATGCCAAACATTGCCATCACTTAACAATGCAGAATTACAAAATAATTCACATACTTTCATTTGTCCTGAAAATCTACTTTCACCCTTTCGTACTTTACAATCTTTCTTCACTTTAACCCATTCCCCAATTCCAACCGGTACAATTTCGACCTTCTGTTTCTTATCATACCACGCCTTATATGCCTGTTTAGCTGACAACAATTTATTTTTTACACTTTCAGGAGAGCATTCTACCATTATACTTGCCGGTAACCATGCAACATCTTTACTTATAGGTTCTCTACCTCTCATTGAAAAAAGGGACTTTTCCCAGTACTAACACTAGGCGTTATTCTATAAACCCAAATAATTGTGTTCACTTCTGCTTCTCACTTCAATCTACTACTTTTAGCTAATTGTATAGTTCCTTTTATAACCCGACTAAAGCGTTCCACTAAACCACTGCCTCCGGGATAATATACTGACGTTAGCTTATGAGTAATTCCATTTCTAACCAGAAATTTCTTGAAAGCCTCAGCTATGAACTGTGGACCATTGTCTGATATTACACATTTTAGTAAACCTTCCTTCATTAATATTTCATCCAAAAATCGTATAATATCTTCACAATATACCCTGTCGGCAATTCTTATTTCGGGCCATTTACTGAAATGATCCATTACCACAATAATATACTTTCTCTCAAAATCATTATTCTCAAT
The DNA here is from genome assembly GCF_031143425.1 of Pleurodeles waltl. Taxonomy (NCBI): domain Eukaryota; kingdom Metazoa; phylum Chordata; class Amphibia; order Caudata; family Salamandridae; genus Pleurodeles; species Pleurodeles waltl. The sequence continues at coordinate 169,710,486 of NC_090445.1, forward strand.
TGATCTCATGATGTCAATAACGATTTTTCCCAAAGGCATATCTGAACACGGCACAGGACATAATGGTGGCTTATACGTTTTTTGTGACTTATCTGATTTTTTGCAATTCATACATTCTCGCACAATCCTTTCAATATCACAGTCTAAACCTGGCCACCAATACATACTTTTAATCCTTGACTTTGTTTTTGAAATACCCATTTGTCCTTCATGACATAATTCCATAATTTTTCCTTGTAACACTGTCGGTGGTACAACTTTCCCACATCTCAAAGACAGTCCTTGTTCTTTGTTCAACTCATCCCGGACTTCCCAAAAACTACAACTTATTTGAATTAATTGTTTCATTTCCGGCCAACCATTATTCACAAATATAAGAATTTTCTGTAAGTCCTTATCCACTTTCATTGTTTCTTTCCATTCCTGTTCCTCAGTGCCACTCTTTCCATCATCAAATAATACAGCCACACATTCTTCGTCTTCTACAAAGTCTCCCACTTTATCTGAAGGTAACGGCATCCAACTAAAAAAATCTTTAATTCCAGGAATATATTGCACCTCATGATTAAAATCCAATAATTTTACCAACATTTTAGCCAGTCTAAGTGACGCCCTTTACAAACCTACAGTAGTAAGTACCTTAGTCAGTGGTTCATGATCTGTCCTCAAAATCACTCAATACCCCCAAACATACTGCAGAAAATGGTTCAAACCCCATGTACATGCTAATGTTTCTCTTTCAATAACGGAGTACCTTTCTGCTGACTTAGACAAAGCACGAGATGCAAAACCAACCACCTACTCATTATTTTCTTTAATCTGTTGCGCTAAAACTGCACCTAAACCTTTTGTGCTCGCATCCGTAGTAATATATATTTTGCACCTTGCAACAAAACCCTTTAAAAATGATGCATTACTTATTTCTTCTTTTAATTTCTCAAACTCATCTTGGCATTAAACACTCCACACAAATGTAACTTTATTTTTAGTAAGTTGTCGTATTAAAGACGTTTTTTCAGCAAAATATTTTACAAATTTTGAATAGAATTCTATTAAGCCCAAAAACGCTCGCACATCATCTTTGCTTTGTGGCAATTGAGCATTCTGGTCTGCTTTGACTAACTCAAGTTTACGTTTTACTCCATTCCCACTTATTTCATGGCCTACATTTTTTACCTCCCTAACAGCTATTTTACATTTTGCAGATTCTGCTGTAAGGCCTTTAATTTCAAAAATATCTAAAACTTGTTTCAACTTCTTATCATGTTCTTCTTTTGTTTTTCCCATAATAAATACATAATCCTGAAAGAACATTACATCTTTGATGCTTTCCAACAAGTTACTCATTATTCTCTGAAACATTGCAGCCGCTGAAGATAAACCAAATCGTACTCGCAAAAATTGGAAACAACCAAATGGTGTAATAAAAGTTGTTCATTTTCTACTATCAGGGTGTAACTTCACCTGATGATACACAGATTTTAGATCCAATGTAGAAAACCAACTCATTTCTCTAGTATTGGCCAACATCTCATTGATTTGTGGCATAGGATATTGATCAATTATTATATTTTTATTCAGTTCTCTTAAATCCACGTACAATCTAACTTTGGCATTTGCACGTCTTAGAACCACTAATCGGGAAACCCATTCAGCTGACTCCACCTGCTCAATTATACCATCTTGCACTAGTTTTTTAAGCTTGTTCGATACCTCATCTCTGATCGAAAATGGTATATATCGTATCTTATGAATGCATGGTTTTGTATCATTTTTTAATTCAATTTTATGGCACAAATCACTCAAACATCCAACCTTTCCCAAAAATACTTTTGGATACTTATCCACCATTCCAATACATGATTGTTCATCTTCAATAGATAATACAGACCTGGGCTATTAGGATTTAAAATAATGCCCAATTTCCCTTGGTCCTCCCATCCCAACACTGATGGTCCTCTTTCATTTACATATAATTTACAAAAGGCTTTCCTCCCTTTAAATTCAAACTCAATATCTCTGCAACCTAATAATTCAATTATTTTCACCTGTGTAACTCTTTGCCTTTACATCTGTTTTATAAATATTCCCCAAACTCTTTCACACACTTATTACTCCACACACTCTTATCAATAATGGTAAATGAGTCCGTAATCACCTTCACCCTAGTTTCTCCCATTCCAGTTTCACACACAGGTTTTTTCCTGACCCCATGTTCAATATCTAACATATCATATTCTATGGAAAATACTCCATTGTCATCTCTTACACCCTCCTGTTCATCGGAATTCGGCTGACAAAGATCTTCTTCTTGAATCTGTTTCAGTTTAACACTTGTGTTATTTCTACATACTCTTGAAAAGTGTCCAATATGATCACAACTTGAACACTTCTGATTTTTTGCTGGACATCTCTTGTTGTCGGCTAAATGCGCCACACTTCCACATCGATAACATTTCTTACGTTCACTGTGATTTCTCAGTCTACTAATGTCTCTGCTTTTCATATTATCCGTACTATTCTTTAGTTTCCCTTCTTTAATAATGTTTAATTGTGTAAACTCTTGTAACTCTCCTTCCACCACTTTAGCACACCGTCCCGTAAGTTCTCCTTTCTTTACCAATGGTATGACATCTTTTAACGGTGATTCACCATTTACTCATAAATAACTTGTATTGGATATTTGGGTTACTTGCATGCATAATTATTTGGTCATGAATCAGTTCCTTTTGTAATATTCCAAATCAGCAAGTTTTGCCAAATGCTTGAGTGCAGCCACATGCTCTTCAACACTTTCCATTTTACCTTGTTTCCTCTGAAAAAACTTATAACGGTCCACACCAACACATACAATTGGAGAGAGGTGAGAATCCAAGTCCTCTAACGCTTGGGTGAATACAAAACCTTCTTCTTCTCCCAATCTAATTTTTTTATCCAATTCATTGCAAATTTTCAAACCACCTGGACCAATACAGTGTAATAATATTTTCTTTTTTTTCTCTGCTGAAAACTCCTCCTCAAATGTCTCAATGTAATTACAAAAATATTCCTTCCATTCCTGCCACCTCATTGATGGTTCACCTTTGGCAAGAAGAAATGGCTGTGGCACTGACAATGTATAGTATTCATATTGGACAAATGTGTTTTATAATTAAAAACAGCACAAAACGCTGCAGAAATTTTAATCAGCCATTTCTTACGATAACCGCTATGTTATTACTGCGGTCACCGTGATCGTCTTGCTGCTGTTGCCAGGAAACAAAGAAATCAATAACATTAAATCCTAAAACAGCGGCATGCAAGCATGCGAGGTCACGTGCGTGACACTGCGGTCCTGTATTATCAGCTGATGCGTATACCATAGTATTCGCTTGTGTGTGGTTCCACGGCGTCCAAACTTAATCTGTGCTGAATATGCGACTCCACACGTCACGTGGTCTCCATTTCATGGTGCGCGCGATTCCAACTGCTCTCGCGCTGGTAAGCTAAACTGTTGCCGTACTCTTAAGTCTATTTTTAATTGACAAAGAAATAAATCTGATCGCTACCTGAATTCTGTAGCTTCAGCGCTATGGATAATACTCAGGATTTCTCTGTCTGGAATATCCTCTTCAACTGTTTCTTCACTGTAGTGTCCATATAATGTCCTCTGTAACGTAGTGGTGTAGGGACTTCAAACTGCTGTTTTCACTCGTCGCCAATCATGTAATGATGACTCCTCACTCAATTGTGAGCAGATGTACCTTTATTAATAGCCCCTCACACCATACAGCATCTTTTCTGTGTTAAGTTGATTTTCAAAATGCACAACTGTATCCCTACCTCATACATTCTACTACCTACTAACATTCTAATATTCCTTAAAGACCCACTACTACATTATCATTACCACACTCACAAATCTTACTTGGGTCCAGTCAGGCATGTTTGTAAAACCTCTAGGCCAACCCTGGTTAGCTGTGGCTTTGAGCAGCAAGGTTAAGCAGCAAGGCTTAAACAAAGGAACTAGTGTAAAGCATTTAAAAGCACCAAACAACAACATAAGAAAGTCACACAACACAAAAGAAATCCGACACCAATTTATAAAAATAGCTGATATTTTTATGAATTTTTAGACAACAAGTTGAGCAAAATCCATCAGAGGGCTCCAGAGAAATCGATTTTTAAAGAAAGCATAAATCTCAGCATTTTAGTCTAAAGTGCAAACAAGCACTGGTAACCATAAAGTTTGCAAACTTTTGAAAAGTGTGAAAGAGTTGTGTTTGGCTACTTCGGCCCGGGCTGAGTGACCAGTTCTGACAGGGAGAAAGTTAGGGGGGACAAATAAGGAGTGTTTGGACAGTTACCTGGTCATCTAAGCAGTCTCAAGTCTAGTTCCACATTTTACATCAAGACCACCATGAACTTCACTGGAGTGGGCCTCACACTGCGACTACACACCCACAGAAAAAAAGTTTGCCAACTGGTTTCTCCTCTCTGTTACCACTGCCAGCCTGTCTGCCTGATCAAAGGGCAGACCTACCATTTGCCCACCAAAGGCGGGCTCCCCTTTGAAGCTTGGGCCAACAGCCTGCTTGGCTTCCTGCAAAGAGGAGGTAACACATCCCTATGTGGCAGGTCTCTATTGTCTCTGAACCCAGGAGTCATTCACACTATTCCCCAGGAGGGCAGAAGGCTGCTGTTGGGTTGTGTAATATTTATGAGCAGGATAGGGAGCTCGTGCATTAAGTATTCTGATGCATGTTGGAAAGTAGGTGAGGGTGGATTCTGAAGGAAGGCGGTTACGAGGGCTGGAGAGACCAGGCAGGATGTGAGCTGTCATGGCCTGCTGTCCCCAAAACAAACTTAGAGTTACAATTTACCAATGTGTTACATCATAACAGGGGCAATGAGCGTGACAGCAGGACCTCCACACGTGTTCCAGACAACAGTTATTCTGTCACAGTTTCGATTGGCTTTTTGAGTGCTGCTTTGATGGCTCAACTGACACGCAGGTTGCATTTGGGTGACATTCATAAAACAACACCTACATCTGCACCACGGAAGGGTTATTAAGGTACTGTAAAGGGCTACATTTTCTTGCGGCCCACGCACACAGCGTACCTGAAGAATAGTACATGGTGCATGTCATCTGTGATAAGCACACCATTGAAGCAGCAAGCATCACATTATTACAGTGATATGCACACTTTGCAAGAATTGTATATCGCAATAGGTATTGGCCATTTTAGGTTGGGATAGGCTTTATAGTAATCTACAACCTTCACCAGTTCATCCGTTTTCAGTCCCTGGAACTGTCATTTTCAGGACAAATCAACAATCTATAATGCCACCTTCTGCATTTGTTCCCAATCCATCTTCACCTGATTCTGACTTGGAACAGTGGAAGGAAGCATTCAAAGCATATCTGGATACACTAGAAGGAGACCATTTCGCACATAAAAGGAAATTTGCAATACTAAGACACTGTTTGGGTAACGAAGGACGGAAAATACTAAAACATACACCCAAAGAATCGGTATTCGTAATAGAACACGCAGGAGATGAAACTGAAGATGAATATGAGACAACTATTAAATCTTGTATATATTAGATTTAAAATATTAAAAATGTCACTTTAAAAACACATACATTCTATAGAAGGGCACAAGTAGATGGTGAATCCGCATCAAGTTATGTAGGTGCACTAAGAATGTTAGCGGTAGCCTGCGAGTACAAGGATTTTGAAGAAGAAATGATAAGAGACCAATTGGTAGAGAAGACCAATAATAAGAAAGTCCAAGAAGCTGTATTATCTAAACCCAATTTAACCTTACAAAAGGCGTTAGAAGTGGCCATAAGAATTGAAAGTACCACGTCTTATATGGAACAAATGGCGATTTCGGAAAACAAAACACAAGCTCAATCGCAGGGTACACTATCTGTTAAAAGTAAAAATAAGAAGTTTATAAAGAAAGAATGCCAACAAAAGCAGAATATGAGTGGAAAATCAGAAAGAAGATATTCAAGCAGGTCGATGTAGTGTTACAGATGTGGTAGTACTTCCCATTTAGGTAATGCTGAAATAAGCCCTGCCACAGACAAAACATGTGCTAAATGTTTAAGAAAGGGACACTTTTCTAGGGTGTGTAAGTTATCTGGCAGACCAAATTCGAACAAAGTGAATAGCACAGATTTGAATGACAAACCGCCATCTAGTGAGGAAGATGAAATATGTGTCATTAGTGAAGCGGAGTCACCAATATATGAAATGACAGTACAAGATCAAAAAGACCATTCTGCCATGTAGTAATAAATGAGATGGAAGTGAGAGTCACTGTAGTTTCAGGATCTCCATTCACTCTTTTAAGTGAAACAAAATGGAAAGAGTTATTTAAAAACTAAGGACCTAGATTAAGTTATTCCAAAATACAACCAGTGGGATATGGAGGGAAGTCTATTGAGGTTTTAGGTGAATTTGATGCAGAATTGATGTTCAAAAGTAATGTGACACGAGGAACTCTATATGTAGCCAAGGATGAGGCATGTCCTCTAGGATGGCATGACCAAGGGAACCTAGGGGCATTGTTAGATCCGAACAATCCAGAACAGGTCATATTGAAACAGGAGTATGTACAAGTGTCAACCATTAAACCTAATCAATAGGAAGAGCAATATTCAGACATATTTAATGATAAATTGGGTTTGTTCAAGGGATATGCACACAAAATAAAAGTAAACTTCACATTTAGGTAATGCTGAGATAAGCCCTGCCACAGACAAAACATGTGCTAAATGTGTAAGAAAGGGACACTTTGCTAGGGTGTGTAAGTTATCTGGCAAACCAAATTCGAACAAAGTGAATAGCAGAGATTTGAACGACGAACCGCCATCTAGTGAGGAAGATGAAATATGTGTCATTAGTGAAGCGGAGTCACCAATATATGAAATGACAGTCCAAGATCAAAAAGACCATTCTGCCATGTAGTAATAAATGAGATGGAAGTGAGAGTCATGGTAGTTTCAGGATCTCCATTCACTCTTTTAAGTGAAACAAAATGGAAAGAGTTATTTAAAAACTAAGGACCTAGATTAAGTTATTCCAAAATACAACCAGTGGGATATGGAGGGAAGTCTATTGAGGTTTTAGGTTAATTTGATTCAGAATTGATGTTCAAAAGTAATGTGACACGAGGAACTCTATATGTAGCCAAGGATGTGGCATGTCTTCTAGGATGGCATGACCAAGGGAACCTAGGGGTATTGTTAGATCCGAACAATCCAGAACAGGCCATATTGAAACAGGAGTATGTACAAGTGTCAACCATTAAACATAATAAATAGGAAGAGCAATATCCAGAAATATTTAATGATAAATTGGGTTTGTTCAAGGTATTTGCACACAAAATAAAAGTAAGAGAGAATGCTCAAGTGAAGGTACATAAAGTACGTAAGGTACCATTAACTTTGAGGGAAGATCGTAAGGAATAATTGGACAAGCTGTGCAAGAATGATGTTATTGAGCCTATTGAATCAGTTGTGTTAGCTCAGAAAGCCAATGAATCCATACGGATGTGTGTGGACCAAATATGGGTAGATCAATATCCTTTACCCAACATAACTGAAATGCTATCTTCTATAAAAGGTGACAAAATATTTACTTTTTTGGATATGACATCGGCATATCATCAGATCACTCTGCACCCCAGCTTAAGGCATTACACTGCATTCATTACCCCTGAAAGGATTATTACAGTTTAAGCACATGCCTTTCGGGCTGGCATTGGCTTCAGCAGTTTCCTAAAGAATAGTTGAAAGTATGTTTAAAGGCATGCAAGGCGTGAAAGCTTTTCAGGATTATATTTTAATATATGGTAGAGATACGATTGGGCATGATGAGAGATTAGGTTGAGTACTGGACCTATGGAAGGAGAAAGGTATATCTCTTAGTCCAAAAAAATGCTGCATATATCTAAAAACTACTTAGGATTTGAGTTATCTGAAGTGGGTATTAAATCTAAAATCGGTCTAGTGAGGCAATAGAAGACGCTGCTTGTCCTGAAAATAAAGATCAGTTAAGGTCCTTTATGGGTTTAATCGAGTTGTTCTCAAGATTTGTACCTAATTGTTCAGAGAAAACTTTCAATATGAGAAGTCTATTAAAGAAAAATTCCAGATTTGTGTGGGATGAGAGTTGTGATGAGGAATTTAAAAGTATTAAGAAGGAAATAGCTCATGCCATCCCGTTGAAACCTTTTGATACCAAGGATCACACTATAATTATGACTGATGCTAGTGAGAAAGGGTTAGGTGCGGTGTTAATGCAGAAAAAAGATGGGAAAGAGGAAGTAGTGGCATTTGCTTCAAAGAGTTTGAGGGGTGCAGAGGCTACCTATTCTGTAATTGAATGGGAAGCTTTAGCCTGTTGGTGGGGTATAACACATTTTAAACAATATGTATGGGGTACACGATTTACTGTGAGGATGGATCATAAACCCTTAGTTCAATTGTTCACAATGAAAGGTGCTGAAAAAGCTACCCCTAGAATTGCTAAATGGCAATATAAGCTGTGTGAACATAGTTTGCGCTCATTAGCAGCCGTGGCGCTTTGAATCGGCTTGCTTATGTCAACTGTTTTAATTTTAATTTTCAATTTATGGGGAAAGAAAAGTTGTTAGGAATTTATAACGCTTATAGCTCTAACTCAAGAAAATGCGAGACCCATTGTAATGCAAATGCTTGTTTAAATTGAAAACAACTTTTGGAATGCCCTGCTACTTTTGGAATGCCCTGCTCTCACTCTCACTGCAAAGTATGTTGAACTCTTTGAAGCTATTTCAATTGAAATGACTATTGATATCACAGGGATCGGGTCCAATGGTTACGTACCTGAGCACCAAGGGAAGACTTGGAGGAGAGCCCACTTAGGATGTGTTACACCACTGGGCTGAACTGCCATTTTCTTTAAAAAAAAAACACAGGCCTGGTGTCTCTGGTTACACAGAAACCTTGCAGCAGGGACATACCTGTTATTCGTCTCTACAGATGCTGCCTTAATCCAAGGAGCTAGCTCATAGCACACACACAACCAATCCATGCAATCAAGAATATCTGACTGCTGTTGGGACCTGAGAATTCGTACTGATCTCTGAAGCTGGTTAACAATCCGTTTTCAAATAAGGGATAAGCACTGTTGATCGCAGGCATTTACCCGAAGTGTTCCTAGCAGTCGTATTGGTTAGTGAAAGAAGGTCCAACCAGCCAAAGACTCTCAAGGGTTTAATGAATAAGGATGAGAATATATCTTTAGCATGCCTCTACAACGTGTTGCCTGTAAGCGTAGACCTGTGAGAGGGATTGTATTACAGAATTTCCTTATGTCAAGCCTTTGGATGGACAATGTAGTGGCGTGGGTCGCAAGGACCCAATTACCAATGACACTAATGAGGAGGAGTGAATCAAAAGGAGACCGGCCTAGGCATGGCCAGTTAGTAAAGCTGCACCTTTGTGTCTATATTATTATTTTGCAGGCTGGCATCTCGCCACCCAGCAAGCATCTCTCAGAGACTTGTATTTTTAGTTTCAGAAGGCAGAGTCCTCAGAACTTATTACATCTTGCTTCACTTCTCTCCTAGCTAAATGACCTCCTCACACCGCCCTCTGTGCATACTATATGCTGGAGGTGGTTTTCCAACCAGCCTATGGAGCAATGCTCACAAAACCCGCCCACAAGCACTAGAGGAGGTGTAAGCTGAGTGATGCTGATGTAGCAATGCCAGGTTGCATTTGTGGTAACATGGGGACATTGTCAACAGCATTTGCCATGGTCTCTCATACCTCTCTGATGGCAAATCTATTTAATTAAAGTAAAAGAGCAGTTATATGACTGCTCCTTCCTAACTGGAAGAACCAGGGGCCAGATGTAGGTAGCGTTTTGCATGGCGCAAACTGCGAAAATCGCAGTTTGCGCCATGCAAAACGCGCATCGCGATGCACATTCCCATTTTGCGTGTAGGTACCGACTTGCAAAATGGGAATGCGACTCGCAAATAGGAAGGGGTGTTCCCTTCCTATTTGCGACTCGCACCGTGATGCAGAATTGCTTTGTGACCACGAACGCGGTCGCAAAGCAATTCGCAGTTACCACCAGTGTTCCACTGTTGGTAACCCATTCGCAAAAGGGAAGGGGTCCCCATGGGACCCCTTCCCCTTTGTGAATGTCGCCATAAATGTTTTTTCAGAGCCGGCAGTGGTCCAATGGACCACTGCCTACTCTGAAAAACTGAAACAACATGGTTTCGTAATTTTTTTGTATTGCAACTCGTTTTCCTTTAAGGAAAACGGGCTGCAATACAAAAAAAAAAACTGCTTTATTTAAAAAGCAGTCACAGACATGGAGGTCTGCTGTCTCCAGCAGGCCACCATCCCTGTGAGTGCAGGGAATCTCAATAGTGTCGCAAAATGCGACCCACCTCATTAATATTAATGAGGTGGGTCTTTGCGACCCCATTGCGATTCGCAGGCATTGTCTGAGACACCGTTCTGCATCCGATTTTGCGATTCGGAAATTGCGAGTCGCACCGACTCGCAATTTCCGAATCGCAAAATCGGAATTTGCTACATCTGGCCCCATGTCTCGTCCTCCCCACCACTCAGACACCTCTGCTGCTATATGTGAGGTTCCTCAGGGTTCATTTGTAACACCCACATTGTTCATCATTTCCATTAAATCCTAGATAGCTATCATCTGTTCATTCAGTAAGGACATTACCTCCTATGCAGTCATCACCCAAATTTACTTCTCGGTCTCTGACGATCCAGCAGATACTACCTTTAATGCATTCAGGCAGGTGCTTGCTAGAGGACTATACATTCTCTCAATCTTAATGGGAGCAAAACTGAAAAGCTTTTCTTTGGTAAAAGATTTGCAGGGTGTTCCACTCACTAGTGTACTCAAAAACTTGTCCCCACTCCCGTTCCTGTTGAATTGGCTAAGAGTCTTGGCTATGTGGCAGATCATCAGAACCTCTTCACTAATCACACAGGCCAGTTGACTGCTGCTTGTTTCACCATGCTCAAAATGTTGAGAACAATTCTTCGTCTTTTGCCAAAAACTTCTCGAAATCTAGTCATACGCAAGTTTATCACTTCAAGTGTGGGTTAAGGTAATTCTCCAGATTTGGGCACCCCTGAGTACCTGATCCGCCGGCTCCGACTGGTGCAAACTTCCTGCTCAACCTTTCTCCTACTGCCTGTCACAAGTAAGCTAAAAGATCTCCATTGGTTAGTTCTCAAAAAAAGAATCATTTTTTTAAATCGTTGTGCCTAGTCCACAATGCTCTCCACAATGAGGAATGCTTCACTTGGAACTCAGGTTTCAGATTGACATACTCTTCCATCTGCTTCACAAACTCGGCTTCCCACTCCAGTAATCAAATGAAGTCATCTCTATGATCGCTTCTTCTTGCTTCTGGTCAGTATAAACTGGAACTCCTTCACTACCAAAATCTTGACCTTATTGAACCCTTCAATACTCAGAAAACATCTTAAAACTTGGCTATTTTAACCCCTTTGATAGCCCACTTCAACTTTTGTTTGATCTCTAGCACCAGGGTGCTCTTTTTTGGGGCACATTCTTTCCTGCTCATAGACATACCAGCTTAACATCTGACAGCATCGTCAACATTAACTTGGGGGACAGAGTGCATGAGTCAGCCTGATTAGGTAGGGAGGACGTCAACAAGCTTCGTACAACAGGCATTGAGGCACGCTGAGAGGAGGGCATCGCTTCTAGTGGAAAGAGTCAGTCGGCTTTGTGCAGTGCAGACAGCACTCTTATGGAATTGCTGGTACTCCTACAGCTCACCAAGGGTCAGTTTTTTGCTGCAAAAACTGTGGTTCAAACAAGGCAAGGTCTGCAAAAGGACAGCCATAGCTCATCTTCTCTAAGACAGTAGGTTTGCAATTGTTATAAGGCGTGCCAGCATGAGTGCTCTCAGAGCACCCCAGAAACATTCACAAATGGCTATTTCCATTCACCACTGAAAAGTGTAAAAGCAAGACCTGGAGCACCATGCCCAGAGTGTAACAACCATATGTATCCAGTACCGAGAATATCCAGTCATGCAACCCTGTCTCCTGGATGATCAGACTGTAGGATTAGCGAGCAGAGGCTTGTATCCTGAGAGACGGGTGCAGAACATTGCAGGATTGGATGGTCCATATAGGCAAACTAAGTGGACGAAAACCACCACAAAAAAAAGAAAAATGGCAAGGGAGCTGATCGCATAGTTCACCTAAGGTGTGAGCTGATGTCAGCTTGTCCAGGGCTACCCCTGATACTATGGACGTCAAGTAATAGACAGAGAAAGTCAGGCTTATGTTTTTTAGTGGGGAGAGGGTTGAAGAGACTTTTGAAGTGGCACAGTGGTTCCGTTGCCGTGATTTGTGTACATTACCCTGTGCTGGGTCTAATACTTATGTACCTGAACACCAAGAAGGTATGCTCTCGGGTATGTAGTAAAGGGTGGGCTTCTGTTTCACTATGGGGTCAGTGTGAGCTGTAAGTGTGAATGGATGCATGTGTGTGGTTGTGGGCTGTTTGAGAATCATATAATTGGTTACACAAGGGTCTTTTGAGGGTTAAGAGCAGTGAGTGGTGCTTAAGGGGTGGGGCGGAAAATGGGGGGAGGGAGGGAATAAACATTTATTTAATTTAATTAAAAAAATAAAACACTTACCTTTCCTCGCCGTCACGTCGCTCCTCTCTGTCGCCGGATGCTGCAGGTACAGGCTCCCAGCTATGTTGGCGGGCTTGAGAGAACCTACTGCGCATGTGTGTTAGGCCGGCCTGAGACAGCCGGCCAAACATACATGAGCAGTAAGGGGCCTCACTGCTCTTCTACCACATGGCCCCGCCCCCTTTACCAGAAAATGATCATTAACAAAGTTTATGATCTTTTTTTGGTAAATTTTTTGCAGCTGCCATTGCTCGCAGGGAGGCGACACTCCTCCGCCCAAACGGAGGAGTCGCCACTGGTTAAGATCCTGATCTAGACTTTCAGGTTGGTGTTTGTCAGAACTGCAGAGGACTTTACTCCTGCCAACCCAACGGTATTCTCTCCTCAGAATTTAGAGATGATCAGTGGCCTTGCGGTCATCTCAGTACATTGAAATGAACCACGGTCACAGTTTTTTTTTTTATGTACTAAAAGTTTGGTGTAAACTGCCATTGGATTTGACAACCATCCACCAAAGTTTAGACTTTTTCTGTTTTTCAAAAACACCTTCCCAAAGTTGGAATTTGTTTTTGAAAAACGTAAAAACTAATGACCCCTACACCAGTGGCGGGAAAACGTTTTTCCCGGTATATACAAAGCATCATTTCCAACTCTCGCATTATGGGGGTGGGGCGCTTAACGTCAGCACTCATTACATTTACACGTGCTCATGTTAAGCGCTCCCATTTTGCAAGAGATGGAGTTTAGGCTATGTTAAAACCGGGGGGAAAAAACAATAGACATGTATCATCCGCATGATGCTTCTAATGGCCTTATGACAAAAAATTCACGTTTTTCATGTCACAAGGCCATTAGAAGCATGCGGGTGCTACACATTTCTATTGTTATTCCACCAGTTTTTATGTAGTGCCTCTCACAGTATGGGAGCACTTAACACGAGCACATTTGTAAATGTAAATAGTGCTCATGTTAAGAGCTCTCATACTGTGAGAGATCGAGTTAGCGCTTTGTAATATTGTTTTTCACTTGTTATTTACATAGCGTGAACTCGATCTCTCTCAGTATGGAGGCACTTAACATGAGCATTAGTTACATTTGCAATACGCAGGCCTCAAACAATAAAAAATAAACATAACTTTTTTCCACGGTGTTGGCCATCTCTTAAATCCACAGCGCTATCTTCTGCTGTCCTGATGTTGTGCGTGGAGAAACTAGCACCACACGCACCTCAGTCAATAGAAGCAGTGCTCTTATGCTGTTTATATTAGTTAACAGCATAATAGCACTGCAAGGATTGGCTGGGACAGAGGAACACAGCACTCCATCGGAGACCAATGGGGCTGTGTGTCTGGTTCCCCATCTCCCAAACGCGGATGACTGGGAAAGCCTGAACTATGCATGTCAGGCTCGCTGCAAGCAAAATACCAGCCAATCTCACATGCTCAGTTCAGATAAACAGCCCCAGCTGGTCACAGCTTGTAAACCATGCCTCCAGCATTACACCTCCTGTCTGCCAGCATAATGTATGCAGTATTATTGCTGGCAGGCAGGGGTTCAATGGCCCCTTGTAGTTACAGAGGAACCGCTCCTGCCCTACACCCTGTGACTTTTCTCCCAGGGTGTGGAGGGATTATTTCATATCAGGTTTTTCCTGGGGGTGGCAGAGTAAAAAAAAAAAAGGCATTGCACCAACCACCGTAAATAGGGCGGACGATATTATGTCCTTCTTCCAACGGCCTCTACTCCATCAGACCCTCAGAAGAAATATTCTGTCAACAAAGCCAATAGGGGCTCTGTCAACAGAATAGTTAAGTCCGATTGTCTTTATCTGAAGGGGAGGGTAGATGAAGGGTTTGGCGGGTAGGGTAGGGTACTCTTATGCATACCCTGTGTGCCAAACTCTAGATCAGGACCAAAGTCAGCAGTTGTATGTGGGATTTTGTTGGGGTACTTGACAGTGGTCACTTGGGTGACGTGTAATAGTCTGCCGAGGTCTTTGTGAGCCAAGCCAGGGCTACATTAGTACCATTGTAGACAGTTGCCTTATGACGCCACCATCAATTGCTACAGATGGTGATATATTGTAACAGATTGCTTAGTACCTGACCTTGTTGCTATAGCTAAATGAGAACCCCAAAAAACAAAATATCATTTTAACTTGGGCTCAGAAACGTCTCACACTGGAGCTTCAGCACAGTTGGATTCTATGTCAGGACAGGAGGCTCCGATTATGCTTCTCTTTCCATGTTTTAATTTTTTAGCAGCCAATAGAAAAACAAAACAAAGACATCACTTCCTGTGACAGAGACCACATGACCACCATAGAGTCCAGCCCTACATAAACCCCTTCAGTCAAACACACCTCCTCCTTCTTTGCTGCTTCACTGCCAGTTAAGTGCCATTGTTTATTCAAACTTGTTAATGATCGCGGAGCGCGTGCGGCAGTACAAGCGTATTTAAATATATGACCTGTGTGCACTGTGCACTCCTCTGCTTGTATTGCTAATTGCTTGATTGTGCACTTCAGTTTGGAAGCGTTTATCCTCCTGGCGAGGGTTTTTTCTAAACCCTCGCATTTCTATAAGTGGAGCTGGAGTTTGGAGAGCGAGGACAGCGCATTATGCTTGACGCGCTGTCCTCTTTCTATTTTTGGTGTTTCCTATGTTGCGCACATGAGCGACTCGTCTGACGCCGTTCAGCCTTGTTCCCTGAGGGCTCAGAACACGTGTGAGACGTGTGTTTCCCATCTCTAAAAGGATTTCACCAGCTCTCCATTTTAAGCCCACTCGTTTATGCTCTTGGGCTGTAATAAATTATAACTAGGCTCTGCCTTTTTTAATTACTACTTTGGTGGTGGATATTTCCTGTGTTTGTCATCTAATTTTAAGCAGGCCTCTCTCCACACTTTACTTTTGGCTTGGGGTTTTCCGCGAGCACTGAGCCTGCTTTAAAGACTGCCAGCATTCCTCCCCACTTTCATTGGAAGTAATTATTGGCAGATTGTCTGCCCTTTAAATTCTCACTTGTGTGACCTGGTATTGTTAATTATGGTGGGCTATAAAGGAGACTCTGGGGAAGGTATCTTTTATGATGATCCTGATGGGTCCTTTGAGCAAGACCTTGTCTATTCCCTCGATGCTGGTGTTAGACACACTGTTAATGTGGCCTTGGACCAGGCTGTACAGCAAATTAAGCATCACTTATTGGGTTTTGCGGAGCAGCAGGACTGGATGCCCCCTTCTCACAGCCAGGAAGAGCTGCCCTTTTCACAAGATCCCGATGCAAGCTCTCATCAAGCTGACTTTGACCAACTTTTGCAAGTTTTATCTTCGGTTCACGATTATTCTTTGTCACAATCTCTGCATCCAAGAGATGTGAGTAAGGAGGATTCTGATTCCTCGGCTTCTTCACAGGCCCTGGAAAAGAACTCTGATTCTCCTCCATGTAAATGTAAGGCCGAATCCCGGCAGGCAGAAGTGCCTTCTCAGCCCCTGAAAGTTCTAACTTTGGAACCGAAAGATATCATCCATCATAGATCTTCCTCCTGGACTCCGCCTTCGGAGGTGGCTGAATACGTTCAGGCACACATTTGCCATAGTTTCGACAAGGACGTCCGCTCTCACCTGAGGTCAGAATGTCCCAGACCAGATTTCCCCTCTAAGGTCACTGAGACACCAGAGATTGACCCCACCTTGGTAACGTAGCTTAAAAAATTCTCTAAGGATACGAAAAAGGGCACTGATCGAGGTTGTCAGGATAAGCTCCTGGATGTCTCGGGTCCTCTTACCAAAATCCAGGAATTGGGTTTTCAGGCTAAGGAATCAGGGGTCCCGGTTAATATGGAAGTTTTGGTTGGTTGGGCCCAGAGGGCCTTATGTTTTTTGTGAACGCAAACTGCGCCATCTCCAGTGAGAGGCAGTGCTCTATTCTACTCAAGATGGATCCCAAGCTGACGGATCTGGCCTCGTCTGAATCGGGCCCATTGGCTCAGGGTCTGCTTTGTGAGTCCCTTTCCTCAAGGAACTTTCAAAGTTCGCCTCCACCTATGCCAACCTGGACAAGGCGCAGGGATCCATAAAAAAGGTTCTTCGCCCCCTTTTTAACAGGGTCGGACACTACAGAGGGCGATACTTTGGCCACGATTACTATCAAGGCCCTTCACGTGGTTCCTACCAACATCCCAGATGAGGCTACCAGGACTCTGCCTCCACTTTCTACACCACAAGGTCCTGTGGAGGTTGCAAATGATTCAGGAAAGGGAAATCTAAGGGAACCATTACCTCCTATCAGGAGTGCAACCCTTCAGGTGAGACTTATTTCGATTTCAGAAGTGATTCTGGTGGGGGGGGGGGGCAGGACAGCTTTATTTGTACATAATTGGCAAAAGATCACCCAGTACCCCTGGGTCATGGATGCTATCCAGGGCTTCAAACTAGAATTTTACGATTACCCAGTTCAGTGGCCTACTCCTCTGGAAATGTATTTTTCTCTAGAAGAACGGGAGTTCATCACCTTGGAAGTCACAGCTCTCCTAACCAAAGGGGCCATAGTAGAATCCTCCCCCCCACCCTCACAGTTTCCTCAGCCCCATTTTTTGGTAGAAAAGAACATTTGCGGTTCACGGTTGGTTCTAAATCTAAAGGATCATTTACGTCCATTTCAAGATGAAGGGTATTCATTTGCTAAGGGACATCTTAAGAGAAAACAATTGGATGGTCCGCATAGATTTAAAGGTTGCTTATCTGACCATTCCTATTTTTCCTCCTCACTGGAGATTTCTTCAGTTTCAATGGCAGGGCCGTTGTTTCGAATACAAGGTCCTTCCTTTCGGCCTGTCCTCGGTGCCTTGAGGCTTCACGAAGATGATGCGCCCCATTGCGAAGCACCTTCGCACCAAAAGGGTACGTCTGATCAGATATCTTGATGACCTTATCATGTCTCAGTGCACTGTTCTCGTACTAACCCATCTGGAATGGGCAATAAATCTCTTTCAGGACTTGGGTTTCATCATCAACAGTCAGAAGTCCATCCTGGTTCCTTCCCAGAGGTTGAAGTTTCTGGGCTTTCACATGGACTCTGTCCTAGCCTAACTGATCCTTCTTCCCTCCAAGGTCCGCAACATAAAGAAGGAGTTAAGGGCGATGTTGTCTAAACAGATGGTATCTTTGAGATGCCTAGCGCGAATGGTCGGTCTCCTTTCATCGTCCATTCAGGCGATATTTCCGTGCCCTCTCCATTACCGGGCCCTTCAGCGTCTGAAGATCTCTCATCTCCAAAAGGGTCTCAGTTAATCTGTCCTCGTACCCCTCTCATCCGAGGCCAGGACCGAGATCCAGTGGTGGCTTAATCATATGGATTGCTTGGAATGGGAGAGTGATCTTTGGCTCGTCTCCAAAGATTGTGATCAAATCTGATGCCAGCCGCTGGGGTTGGGGAGCCCGTTGTGGCTCGATAGTCACAGGGGGTCATTGGTCAAGGGCGGCACTAGATCTTCATATCAATTGCTTGGAACTCTTGGCGGGTTCTTTTGCGATTCGCAGTCTCTCTCCGGAGAGGTCGAATTGTTGCATCCTTCGCCGGATGGACAACATTTCAGCAGTCCGTTATGGCAACAGGTAGGGTGGGACGAGATCTCGCCTCTTGGTGGAGATTGCCATGGACTTTTGGCACTTTTGCCTTCAACATCAGATTTTGGTGGTGGCAAAGTATCTCCCGGGTCAGAACAATACGGTAGCCGATTGGCAATCTCGTTATCTTCATGACTTCAGCAATTGGAGACTTCATTCGAGAATATTTAACTCTCTCCAGCACCTGTGGGGCCCTTTCTCAATAAACCTCTTTATGTCTGTCCTCAACTGGCTGCTGAATCGGTTTTTAGTTGGCGCCCGGATCCAGAAACCCAGGCGATCAATGCATTCTTGCAGGACTGGTCTCAGTTCCTGGGATATGCTTTTCCTATCTTCCTGATGATTCCCAGAGTTCTGACTCAAGCCCGTTGTCAGAGGGCGGAGCTGGTGCTTGTGACCCCCCTCTGGAGGGCTCAAGCCTGTAATCCTGTAGTACTAGAGATGTCTTGCTCTCTGCCAGTCATTCTTCTGCATCGTTGGAACCTGTTACTAGACCCAATGGGCCTTCCTCATCCTCTAGTGCAATCGCATTCCTTAACCCTGGTTGCATGGAGAATTTCCATGAACAATAGTCTCTCCAAGGACTTTCGCGCAAATCTCAGGATTTCATCTGAAAATCCTGGGTGCCTAACACCCACAAGCATTACGCTTCTGCTTGGAAACGTTGGACCTCTTGGTGCGGTGAACCATTCTCAACTGATTATTGCATGATTCTTAATTTCTTGTCTCATTTGGCAGCTTCAGGTATGGCCTACAGATCTGTTAATAATTACAGGTCGGCCATCTCAGCAGGTCATGTTCCCATCGAGGGTAAACCTATTGGCGAACTTCCGATTGCGTTTAAACTTCTTTGAGGAATTCCGTTTTCGAGCCCGCCTCAACCACGTTATTCTATCCTTTGGGATGTAAATATTGTCCTACGTTTTCTAGATTCCTGGCCGGCTAGTAGGTACCTTGCCAGAAAGCAGCTATCTGCTAAACTTACTATGCTTTTGTGTTTGGTATCTTCTGAACGGGTTTGTGGTGTAAAGGCATTAGATCTCTCGGGTAGAGTTTTTTCTCCTGAAGGATTATCTTACTATTTCTCGCCGTACCAAGTGTAATACTAAATCGGTGTTTTATCCTAGTTTCCCAGCTAATTCTAAGTTGGGTGTTGTACAATGTTTGAAAGATTATGAGGTAACTACAGCCGAATTTCGCCCTGACATGGGTGGTCAATTGTTATTTTCCTTAATGAAGCATGTCCGCCCAGTATCTTCAGCTACTTTGGCTAGATGGATGCAGTGGCTTATGAGTGAGGCAGGCATTGATACCACTCAGTTTGGGGCTCACTCTGTGCGAGGCGCCATGGCGTCTAAAGCTTTTTGTTTAGGTTCTTGCCTAGAGGACATTTGGAGAGTGGCTGACTGGTCGTCTGAGTCTTCCTTTAAGGCTTTTTACTACAAACCCATTTTAGATGTTGCAACTATTGCTTTCACATCAAGAATTTTTCAGTTCTATTAAGGACACAGAGGCCAGGATTATCCCTCCCTCAGAAAAATGTTTTGTATAAAATTACACGCATTATTGATATGTCTTGACTTTCATGTTATGTTCCTTTTCTTACCCTCCCCCTTTTGAAATGATGTTGAAATATCAAGGGGTATGGCTCAGTGTTTATGGCTCGATTTTTTGTTTATTCTTAGGCAATGAAGACAAGTGACTCCTGTTCTTCTGAGTGAACGTCGTTCCTGTTATCTGGAATCTTTTTCTCAGATACGGCCAGTTGGCCCCTTCGCTGGTTGGATTTCAGCTGTTCCGTTGAAGCTCCTGCATGGTTCGGTTTTTTCCTCCGTTGGGGATTTGTTCTTGAGACTTTTACTGTTATTTGGACTTGCGCAAAGAAAGAGGAGGCGTGATTGACTGAAGGTATTTATGTAGGGCTGGACCCTGGTGGTCATGAGGTCTCCATCACAGGAAGATGTCTTTGTTTTGTTTTTCTATTGTCTGCTAAAAAATTAAAGCAAGGAAAGTGGAGCATAATTCTCATCTCCGTGTCTTTAACAGACCTGAAAAATTCTTGATGTGAAATCTAGAATTTTTTTAATCCTTTGCAGATGTTTTACGGACTCTACGAGCGTGCTTTGACATGTTTTGCTTGCAAATTCATTATGCCACAAAAGGCTGCTCCGAAATGCAGCATGCAAGGGAACGTGTTAAAAGGAAAGTGGTTTAAGGGGGAAGGAAGAAGGGAAATGTTAAGTTGTATCATGTTTCTTGCTCACGTAGGATACATGCTGCCTTTTCCTGCTTCAAAATGATGCGGACGGGTGTGGGAACAAGGGAACAAGCACACAAAGCTTGCTGTAGCAGCCAACAACAGTCATCTTGAATAATTTTTAACAGTACCCCAGTGCTTAATTTGTAAATAAAAACGTGCCGGTGCCCAAAGCTCTTCTCTGAAACACCTGGCTGCTGCAATTAAATGTTCAAGCACAGAATACTGAGACTGCGTAATCCTGAAGCCATCTCGGGCCTCTTTAATTCATCTACAGCCACTCCCTGCCCCTTCAACTCACTCTTGCAGCTTTCTGTTTTCTCCCTTTGTAACACTTTTTGGTTTCTCTCTTCCGCTGTCTTTCCTATATGTGTCTTTTACTCGCAGGAAATGCTTGAGGCAGAAGAATAAGTGCTGGCCCTCAAAAATAAGTGCCGATGTCGCGCACCGGAAATCACTGGCTCAAATTCAGAACTTCAGTAGCCACACGTCGCATTAGAGCCATTCCACAGAACTTTGAGAAGATACCATACGATAACCTGACTGACAAAGGCCCCTTAGCCCAGTCAACAGTTTGGCTAAGACCTTGCAGAATGCTGTGTAACATTAGGGATAGGTGTGCTGTCATAAACATAACTAAGAGCGGTTCAGCCTGAGCGAGAACTGAGAGCTGTGTAGCCTCAGAGGTGTCTCTGCTGGTTGAAGGGATAGCACTGCTGCCAGGGGGTTCTCGAGCAGTGCCTGAACAGGGAGGACAAAGTAAATGGCCTAGTGTTGTTGAGCATGTTGGTGGTCTGAGTGCAAGTTAGGCACAACCAGGAGGAGACAGATCAAATGTACTATAAATCGGTGAAAACTTGGTATAATACTGAAGGATGTGCATACTTAACCACGTAAAACTAACAGAGTCCAAATACCACTTAACACGAAGGCTTGAGCTCTATTAAAGCATTTTATGAAAAGGCAGATGCAAATTGGAGCAAGCTACAAAGCGAGTTCTTGTTCTCTTGAAAATAATAGAGGTCTCTCACATGGGTTGTTCTTAATGAATCCTTTTAGGACAATCCTTTAGGGTACCGGTAATCAGTTAAATAAATACAAAAGAATAAGCACTTGTCATAGCCCAATAAACAGCACAGGGTCAGAACATACAGGAAATCTATGTTAATCGTAACAACCTGAACAGGGTTCTCTGACAAACTATTCAAACCCTAACTGTCCTGACACAAAAATATCGTTATCCTATTCCCATAATGAAAATGACAAAAACATCGAAAAAAATATCGTTTTACATCAGAAAATACGCAAAAATATTGTGATTTAAAATATATATAGTTAAAAACAGTAATCATTAAATACATTAACAGCTAACAGTAATTTAATGTAAATCAAATAATCAAAAAATGCATATAAATAGATATTTAATTAAACAAACACACATACGTATGTTTATTTACACATTTATAATTTTAAACTACTATTAAAATAATCTTTTGAATTATTTTAGATTTTACAATTTAAAAATATATACTGTTGGACTTTTTTGCCTATGCAGGGTCATTCCCAATCTTTTTGCCTCCTGCCTCCTATTTTTTCTGACCTGTTGCTGTTGGTTTTTGAACTCTGAGCACTTTACCACTGCTAACCAGTGCTAAAGTGCATAGGCTTTCTGTGTAAATAGTATTGTTGATTGGTTTATCCATGATTGGCATATTTGATGTACTAGTAATCTAGTAAGTCCCTAGTAAAGTGCACTAGAGGTGCCAGGGCCTGTAAATCAAATGCTACTAGTGGGCCTGCAGCACTGGTTGTGCCACCCACATAAGTAGCTCTGTAATCATGTCTCAGACCTGCCATTGCAGTGTCTGTGTGTGCAGTTTTAACTGTAAATTCGACTTGGCAAGTGTACCCACTTGCCAGGCCTAAACCTTCCCTTTTCTTACATGTAAGGCACCCCTAAGGTAAGCCATAGGTAGCCCCAAGGGCAGGGTGCAGTGTATGGTTAAGGTAGGACATATAGTAAAGTGTTTTTTATATGTCCTGACAGTGAAATATTGCTAAATTCGTTTTTCACTGTTGCAAGGTCTGTCCCTCTCATAGGTTAACATTGGGGCTAGCTTTAAATCTGATTAAAGTGTAGATTCCCTTTGGGAGCGGATGGACATGTGGAGTTTGGGGTCTCTCAGCTCACAATTTAAAAATACATCTTTTAGTAAAGTTGATTTTAAGATTGTGCATTTGAAAATGCCACAGAAAGTGAGCATTTTCTTGCTTATACCATTTCTACGACTCTGCCTGTTTGTGGATTCCCTCTCTGGGTCAGTTTGACAGTTGGGCTGGTTGCACCTCACACTAGACAATGACACAAGCTGGGGTGTAGTCTGCATATCCTGATGAGCCATCTATACTAGGAAGGAAGGGAGGAGTGGTCACTCACACCTGAAAGGGCTGTGCCTGCCCTCACACAATGCAGTCTCCAACCCCCTGGAGAGTGTCTGGGGCCTGGCCTGGGCAAGGCAGGATTTCACATTCAAAAGAGACTTTACTTTGAAGCAGGCCTACTTCAAAGGAGTAATTGGGTATAAGAAGGGCACCCAAAACCACAGACTTTAGAAACACTCCTGGAACCAAGAGGAACCTCTGCCTGGAGAAGAGCTGAATAGCTGAGGAAGAAGAGCTGCCCTGCCTGTGACTGTGCTTTGTGGAGCTATCCTGCAGTTGCTGCTTCTGCCAGAGTAAGAGGGCAAAGACTGGACTTTGTGTGCCTTCCATCTTGAGAAGAATTCTCCAAGGGCTTGATCTAGAGCATGCCTCCTGTTGTTTGAAGTCTCAGGGACAGCAAAGACTTCTCACTGCCAGCACCTGGAATCTCTGGAGAGACTCCTACTCTGCCCTGTGGTGCCCATCCAGATCCTGGGACCCTGAACGGAGAAGCTGGCAGCCTTAAGACAAGAAAATCCACGCACAGAGCGCCGTGCTGGGAAAAGATTGACGCGACTCCGATCTGCGGCTGAAAAAATGACGCGCCGCTGGCTCCACAGCTGAGAAAACGATGCTCGCAGGAAACGCGACTGGAGAATCGACGCACGGAGCAGGAGAAACGACGCACAGCTTCGCTGACGGAGGCTGGGAGATCACAACCTGCGCTGCGTGGATTTCAGATCATCGTGCGTCTGGATTTCTGACTCACGTACCGCCGTACGGTGTTATTTCTGACGCACACCCGCCCGTGTGCGGTTATTTTTGACGCACACCAGGTACATTATCACGCTAGCAGCGCTAGTGTGTGTTTAAAACTACTTAAAGATTCTTTTTGATTTTTTATTGATAACTTGACTTGTGTATTGTGGATTTTTGTCGTTTTGGTCTTGTTTTGTTTAGATAAATATTTCCTATTTTTCTAAACCTGTGTTGTGTCATTTCGTAGTGTTTTCCTTAAGTTACTGTGTGTGTTGGTACAAATACTTTACACCTAGCACTCTGAAGTTAAGCCTACTGCTCTGCCAAGCTACCAAGGAGGTAAGCAGGGGTTAGCTGAGGGTGATTCTCTTTTACCCTGACTAGAGTGAGGGTCCTTGCTTGAACAGGGGTTAACCTGACTGTCAACCAAAGACCCCATTTCTAACATTGGTGATCAGCGGTTGGGATTTGGACTTGTATTTGTACTTGACATACAGTGATTAAGTGTACACTATTATTTTGAGTGCAGACCACTACGTGACCACATACTACTTGTTTGGTGATCTTTTGCTTTTTCTCTTAAGGACTCCTTTTTGTTCTACTTCCATGATTTTGCTGATCCCTGGACTGATTCTTTTTTACTTCTTTTACTTATTTTCTGCCTTTGGAACTTTGCACTTGTGACCATCATGTCTCAATCTGGAGATGCAACAGCTGGAGCTGTGTTTGAAATAGAGAAACTGAAGGAATACTCAGTTGCACAATTGAAACAGTTCCTTAAATATCTTGACTCTCTCACTGGGAGCTCCTTCAGGGAGCAGGAGCTGCAAAAGGCACAGAGGGCCTGGGTGACAGTCAAGGAGGCTGGTCGGCACACAGAGGAGGAGAATGTGGGTGGGGAAGTGCAGAGGATACACAGTGGTGTAGTGGAGGTACCTGTTATGCCTGGGGGGAGGGTCCCCAGGAGGGGTAGCAGGGTGTCATCCAAGGGTCTGGCTCCTGAAGAGTTACAGGACAGACAGGCAGAGAGGGCTCGCCAGTTGAAGTTCAAGGAGTTGAGGATGCAAAGGGAGAAGGAGTTGGAAGAAAGGAGGAGGAACTTAGAGATCAAAAAGAGGATTTGGGCCTATGAGCTCAAATTGAAGGAGCTGGAAGTCATAAGGGCTGAGTCCAGCTGGAATGGTGGCAGCAACAATTTTATATCCAGTGCTGCTGAAGAAGTGCACACGCCCAGAGATCTGGTACCCTACTTGAAGGAGGGAGTTAACACACGCCAGGAGGTTCAGGAGTATGAGATAGCTCCAGTGATGCACACGGTCCCTGAGGTGGATTGGGGAACTGGCATGGGGAGTCATATTCCTACTGGTGGGAGGGACACTCTACTGACTCTAGGTGAGAGTGACAGGGAGAGGGGTTCCCCCCAGGTATAAGTCCTGGTTATGGAGTGTGAAGACATCCCAGAAGAGTGTGGATTGAGTGTCAGGTACTGTCTCACCAGTCTCAAGAGGGTGACGTGGGGTGCTTTTTCAAAGCAGAGTCACTGGATGGTTGGGTGAAGGGTACTTTGGTTAATTCATGTGTGGGGCTGAGTGATGTAATTGCTGGAGAGCCTATGTCTAGTCTTTATTTTCCAGAGCTACGCCAACACTAGGTGGAGTGTGAGTTCTCTGACCCCAGGGAGTTTAAAATGGAGGCAGACTTCTGGGTGAGTACCAGAGAGTCTGAAGAGGCATTTGGGGGTGCTCCTGAAGGGAGAGGTCTAGGTATTTCCCAACCAGATGAGGTAGGGAATGATTGTAGTGTCCCAGGTAGGTCCCAGTGTAGTGGGATGGGTGAGGGACCCCATGTCCAGTCTCAGAGGAGAGGGAATGGGGATGGGTTGAGGCCCAAGGTGCCCGAGATCCGGTCCCAGGTCCTGGAGGGTTCCATGAGGGAACACCAGGAAGGGAGCCTAGCCTGTACCGTAGGGCCATCTGTTGAGAGAGACCCCACAGTATCAGGAGAACTTGGGGGGGCGGCTGTAGCCAGCGTCCAACCCGTTCTGGTGTCTGGCAGTACCACTCCTAGTGAGGGGATGCAGAAGTCCAGACAGAGGGTTGAGAGGGGGTTGCGGACCCCAGTGGAGAACCTGGAGGGTCAGGGGTCAGCTCTGAGAGCCTAGTCCCCCAGGAATGACCTTGGTGAGACCATTTCTGGGTTGGGGGGAATCCAGACTCTGTCAGATGGGCAGAGGTCAGGAGACCTGTGTCAGCCAGACTCTTGGGTGGCCCTTGGGGACGGTGTGTCCCTTGAGGGGGGTAAGTGTGCCCCCCTGGAAGTCCTGGTGTGCCAGGCAATGGTTCAACCGCAGGGTGGTGACTCTGGGTTGACTGATCAGGTTCAGGGGGTAAACTCTGACCTGATGGGGGGTAGGAGTGCTCCCAAGAAAGTCCTGGTGCACCAGGCAGTGGTTCAACCACAGGGTGGTGACTCTGGGTTGGATGACCAGGTTCAGAGGGAAACTCTGACCTGGTGGGGGGTAGGTATGCCCCCCAGAAAGTCCTGGGTTGCCAGGCGGTGGTCCAGTCTGTGGGTACAGACCCTGGATTGGAAGGCCAGGTTCAGGGAGTCCCCCCTGACCTGGAGGAAGGGGCTACTGCTAACAGTGCCCCTACCATGTTGTCTTCTGGGGGGGGCCCTCCTAGCTGGAGGGTGCAGGACCCCAGAAGGGAGGGCAGGGGGAGAGAAGCCTCACCCCTGGCCCAACCTGAAGATACAGACCCCAGGTTGGAGGACCAGTTGCAGATTACCAGCCCTGCACTGGTGGAAGAATTGTTCAGGACTGCTTCAACAAGCACCCTGACAGTTTTTGACTCTGGGGGTGCCGCTCCTGGAGGGAGGGTACAGAGCCCCAGAGGGGAGGACCAGGGTCAGGTTGTCATCCCTGACCTGGTGGAAGAGAGAGTGGTCAAAGGGTGCCTGGCACCTGGGGCTACCACCCCCCACTCTCTACAGTCACAGTGGTTGGAGAGGCCTGAGGTCGGGCTCTCATCCCTGACAGTTTTCAGGGGTCACTGTGGCTTGCTGTCCTGGTGGACAAAGTTGCCCCTGGGAGGTGGGGGACGAGAGTCACACCCCAGGGGTGGAGTGGGCAACACCACTGTGTTGGCCCTGGTGGTACTATCTGCCCATTGGGATATATCTGTGAGCAAAGTAAAGTTAGGTGCTGCACAGATGGTATCTGTAGATGAGGAGAAGGGTTCCCCATGGGTTAGCTTAGTGGGCCCTGAGAGTATGGACAGAGGGATCCAACTAGAGTCAGGAAGGCATAGAACTAGAACATGCCCCTGCTGTTGTGGGCCTGGGTCTTTGTTCTATCGCCCCAATCAGGGAAGTACATCAAGGTATTGATTGTTCTCCCCTGGCTTTATGCTGGTAGCGGGTCGTGTTGGACTTTTTTGCCTATGCAGGGTCATCCACAATCATTTTGCCTCCTGCCTCCTATTTTTTCTGACCTGTTGCTGTTGGTTTTTGAACTCTGAGCACTTTACCACTGCTAACCAGTGCTAAAGTGCATATGCTCTCTGTGTAAATTGTATTGTTGATTGGTTTATCCATGATTGGAATATTTGATTTACTAGTAAGTCCCTAGTAAAGTGCACTAGAGGTGCCAGGGCCTGTAAATCAAATGCTACTAGTGGGCCTGCAGCACTGGTTGTGCCACCCACATAAGTAGCTCTGTAATTATGTCTCAGACCTGCCACTGCAGTGTCTGTGTGTGCAGTTTTAACTGTAAATTCGACTTGGCAAGTGTACCCACTTGCCAGGCCTAAACCTTCCCTGTTCTTACATGTAAGGCACCCCTAAGGTAGTCCCTAGGTAGCCCCAAGGGCAGGGTGCAGTGTATGGTTATGGTAGGACATATAGTAATGTGTTTTATATGTCCTGACAGTGAAATATTGCTAAATTCATTTTTCACTGTTGCAAGGCCTGTCCCTCTCATAGGTTAACATGGGGGCTACCTTTAAATCTGATTAAAGTGTAGATTCCCTTTGGGAGCGGATGGACATGTGGATTTTGGGGTCTCTGAGCTCACAATTTAAAAATACATCTTTTAGTAAAGCTGATTTTTAGATTGTGCGTTTGAAAATGCCACTTTTAGAAAGTGAGCATTTTCTTTCTTATACCATTTCTGTGACTCTGCCTGTTTGTGGATTCCCTGTCTGGGTCAGTTTGACAGTTGGGCTGGTTGCACCTCACACTAGACAGTGACACAAAAGGAGCTGGGGTGTAGCCTGCATATCCTGATGAGCCACCTGTGCTAGGAGGAAGGGGAGGAGTGGTCACTCACACCTGAAAGAGCTGTGCCTGCCCTCACACAATGCAGTCTCCAACCCCCTGGAGAGTGTCTGGGGCCTGGCCTGGGCAAGGCAGGATTTCACAAGAGACTTTACTTTGAAGTAGGTCTACTTCAAAGGAGAAATTGTGTATAAGAAGGGCACCCAAAACCAGACTTTAGAAACACTTCTGGAACCAAGAGGAACCTCTGCCTGGGGAAGAGCTGAATAGCTGAGGAAGAAGAGCTGTCCTGCCTGTGACTGTGCTTTGTGGTGCTATCCTGCAGTTGTTGCTTCTGCCAGAGTAAGAGGGCAAAGACTGGACTTTGTGTGCCTTCCATCTTGAGAAGAAATCTCCAAGGGCTTGATCTAGAGCTTGCCTCCTGTTGTTTGAAGTCTCAGGGACAGCAAAGACTTCTCTCTGCCAGGACCTGGAATCTCTGGAGAGACTCCTATTGTGCCCTGTGGTGCCCATCCAGTTCCTGGGACCCTGAAAGGAGAAGCTGGCGGCCTTAAGACAAGAAAATCCACGCACGGTGCGGGGAAAAGATTGACACAACTCCGATCTGCGGCTGAAAAAACGACGCGCGCCGGCACTGTAGCTGAGAAAATGACGCCCGCAGGAAACGCGACCGAAGAATCGACACACGGAGCAGGAGAAACGAAGTGCAGCTTCGCTTACGGAGGCTGGGAGATCACAACCTGCGCTGCGGGGTTTCGGATCACCGTGCGTTGGATTTCTGACTCACGTACAGCCGTGCAGACTTATTTTTGAAGCACATCCGCCCATGCGGGGTCATTTTTGATGCACACCACGTACATTTTTACGCTAGCAGAGCAAGTGTGTGTTTAAAACTACTTAAAGACTCTTTTTGATTTTTTATTGATAACTTGACTTGTGTATTGTGGATTTTTGTCGTTTTGGTCTTGTTTTGTTAAGATAAATATTTCCTATTTTTCCACACCTGTGTTGTGTCATTTCGTAGTGTTTTCATTAAGTTACTGTGTGTGTTGGTACAAATACTTTACACCTAGCACTCTGAAGTTAAGCCTACTGCTCTGCCAAGCTACCAAGGGGGTAAGCAGGGGTTAGCTGAGGGTGATTCTCTTTTACCCTGACTAGAGTGAGGGTCCTTGCTTGAACGGGGGGTAACCTGACTGTCAACCAAAGACCCCATTTCTAACATATACACTTTAACAACTGTAACAAATAAACTAGAAAGCATTTAAAACTCATATCAATTCCTTTACACATTAAAAATAAACACTATAAAAATACATTACAAAAGTAATTTATATATTACAAACATTACTAATTGAAACAAATATAATTTAAAATATCCCAAAATATAATAACAATATATTTTTAAACAATATAAACAAAAACTTTAAATTCTCAAAATAATCTATATACAATTGCCACTCCAGTCTGTGCAAGAGTAAGTGAAGCATTACACTCAGGAGGTGTAAGATTTACTATTACAACTCTTGAAGTTTATGCTTTATTGCGTAATTACTTAAAATCATTGCAACCGTACAAAAGAAAAAGTTAAAAACACCATAAAACAATTAATACATTCTTGCTTTCTTTGTGGTTGTTAGGCCAGATAAGTCCTATTCACATGTTGATCATCTTGAGATGTATAGTCATGCATACTGGATCAACACTGAGTTACTGACTGGTAAACTAGACCTACTCAAAGGGGCTCTAGGTGAAAAACATCAGAAAGCATTTATTTTTATTTTTTTACTAATAAAATATAATTAGTCCAGTCCACAGGTGGGGTATGCAGAGTGCAGTTGGTGGAAATGCTGCGCCTATTGCTTGTAAGCCCAGAGCTGACAGTGTTCATTTCATATGCCAGCTGAGGGCTTGTTTTATCATCTTGTTTTTTTGTGGCATGTTTTAAGGAGTGTTCTGTTTCTTAAATACATTTTGCAAAACAGGCCATGTGTTGCAGAGTCAATCCTTTCAGACTAAATAGGATAGGCTTCCGGCATTGAAGATGTTTTTCAGATACAGCTTTCTCCAGGGTAGTAGAGCGGGCAAATACAAAGGATGTGTATGAAGTCTTCCCGGTGATGTGCGCAAAGTCTGCATCTTCTGCTGTTTGTGTGTCTAAACCATTTTGGTGCGGCCTCCAATGAAGGTAGTAGTCTGAGTCTGGCGTGTAGTACCTTTATTTTTAGTGATGTTTTTAATATTTGTGCCATGTAAGGCTGTGCTGTTGGAGCCTTATATGAATTGACATCCAAGAGTGTGATCGATTTCTGAACTTATCTTTGTCCTTGCTCCAGGAGAGCATCTTGATTTGTTTGTTTAGTAATTGCTTGAAATATTTATGGGGTAAAGACTTTTGCCATAGCTCCTCTGCATGCAGATGCTTTGTGGCTGAAGCAATTCTCTTTAGCCATGGATTTGAGACTTCCGCCTGGTTTGTGTTGGTTTCCTCCCATATCAGTGTGTTTGGTTGGGCCTGTCTTAGCATGGAGGCATATTTGAGCAATGCCCCGTCTTGTGCTAATGCTTGGTCTTGTAATCCGAATTCCAACCTAATCTGCGCTGGCGAGGAGCTGTGTGGAAGGCGGAAGAGAAGGCGAAGGACTTTGCTTTGTGCAATGTTCATGAAGTCGTTAAGTTTACCTGACCGTACATCAGGGCTGGCAGGAATTTTGCTTTGATCAGTGTAAGGAGTGGACACCAGATTGGGCTTTGTAGTTTTGAAGCCAAGGATACGACTGATGCAAGCAGAGACATCAACCTAGCTTTCAGGGTGTTTAGGTGCAGGTGATGCGACTAGCGCTCCTGTACCCAGACGCCAAGGTATTTGTAGCTTCTGCTTCTTTCCACATATTGATTCCGACAAAACCATTTATTTTTCTTAATTATCTGTTTGCCAAAGATGACTACCTTGGTTTTCTCCGTGTTTACCCCCAGCTCATTAGTCATGCAATTTTGATTTAAGGTGTTTAGCACTTTTTGGAGTCCTGTACCTGAGTGATTCAGAAGGACGATGTTATCTGCATATAGTAATGCTGTTAGAGGGTGGTTGCTTGATTTGCGGAGATGGGAGCTAGTGGTGTTTAGTTGTGTGCACAGATCTGCCAAATAAAGGTTGAGGAGCATTGGAGCCAGAGCACAGCCCTGCTTAACCCCTCTGTTTAAGGAAAGCATTACTCTCAGGAGGTGTAACATTTACTATTACAACTCTGTTACAATTCCAGTCAGTGCAACAGTAGGGAAAACGTTGTACTCAAGAGGGGTACAATTTACTATTCCCACTCCAGTTGGTGCAACAGAAGGGAAAGCGTTGGACTCAGCCATGGTAACATTTAGTATTCCCACTCAAGTCTGTTCAACAGTAAGGAAAGCATTACAGGAAAGCATTATACTCAGGAGGGGTAACATTTACTATTCCAATTCCAGTTGGTGCAACAGCAGGGAATGCGTTGGACTATGGAGGGGTAACATTTACTATTCCCACTCCAGTCAGTGCAAAAGCAGGGAAAGCATTCGACTTAGGAGGAGTAAAATCTACTATTCCCACTCCAGTTAATGCAACAGTAGGGAACGCGTTGGACTCAGGAGGAGTAAACCTTGCTATTCCTACTCCAGTCAGTGCGACAGTAGGGAAAGCACTGGACTCAGGAGGGTAAAATCTACTATTTCCACTCCAGTCAATTCAACAGTAGGGAATGCGTTGGACTTGGGAGGAGTAAACTTTGCTATTCCCACTACAATCAGTGCAACAGTAGGGAAAGGATTGGACTCAGAAGGAGTAACATTTATTATTCTCACTCCAGTCAATGCATCAGTAATGAAAGCATTGGACTTTGGAGAAGTAAAATTTACTACTCCCACTCCAGTTGTGCAACAGAAAGGAGAACATTAGACTCAGGAAGGGTAAACTTTACTATTCCCACTCCAGACATTGCAACAGTAGGGAAAGTGTTGGGCTCAGGAAGGTTAACATTTACGGATTCCACTCCAGTTAGTGCAACAGTAGGGAAAGCATTGGACTCAGGAAAAGTAAAATTTACTATTCCCACTCCAGTCTATGCAACAGTAGGGCAAGCATTACATTCAGGAGGGGTAACATTTACTATTCCAACTCCAGCTGGTGCAACAGAAGGAAACGTGTTGGGTTGAAAAGGGGTAAAATGTACTATTCCAACTCCAGTCAATGCAAACATAGGGAAAGCGTTGGACTCAGGAGGGGTAAAATTTACTATTTTCACTCCAGTCTGTGCAACTGTAGGGAAAGCGTTGGACTCAGGAGGAGTAAAATTTACTATCCCACTCCAGTCTGTGCAACTCTAGGGAAAGCGTTGGACTTGGTAGGAGTAAAATTTACACTTCCCACTCCAGTTGATGCAACAGTAGGGAAATCGTTAGACTCAGGAGGGGTCAAATTTACTATTCCCACTCCAGCCTGTGCAACAGTAGGTAAGGCATTGGGCTCAGGAGGAGTAAAATTTACTATTCCCTC
This sequence comes from Pleurodeles waltl, assembly GCF_031143425.1. Classification (NCBI taxonomy): domain Eukaryota; kingdom Metazoa; phylum Chordata; class Amphibia; order Caudata; family Salamandridae; genus Pleurodeles; species Pleurodeles waltl. The sequence goes on from NC_090445.1 coordinate 169,743,075, forward strand.
TTCAGTCTATGATACGTCTGATTCAATATTTTGTCTGACTACCGGGCAGAACGAGACACCAAGATCAACCCTGGCAGAAAATGTTCAAATCAGCCCCACACTTTGAAAGCAATAGTAGAGCCCATGTGTTCATCATGGATGGGTCATAGAAGTATATCCTGCCCCAAAAGTGCCACCTTAGCCTTCAGCCTACCAGGAAATGCAAGAGTGGCAGAATGGCCAGCCCAGGCCTTCTTAGGAGGACAACCTACTTGGAAATGTTAGCACGTAACAGCCATATTAAATTAAGCAAAGAGAAGACATGTAATCAGATTATAAAAATCTGAGGTAAAGGGATGTATTGGAAATCACACACAAAAAATATAATTGGGACACATAACTAATCCACAAGTGCACTCACTATCGTAACACTGAAATATTCCTCTACCAAAATGAAATGGTGTAAGATATCATTAGTAAACAAATTTAGGAAATTGGGTACAAGACAAAGGGACTTATGTATCAATTATCTAGATAGCGATTATCTAATTGCGATTTTCTGTGAATAGCAATTAGGTAATCACTATTTGAATGTATGAAACTCCAGGAGTTTTATTTAGCAATTCCCAATGGCTCGCAAATCAAACTACCTCATTAATATTCCTTGAGGTAGGTCGCAATTTGCGACCCATTGTGAATGGCTACAATCACAGGGATGATGGCCTGCTGGGCTCAGCAGACCACCATGTCTGTGATTGCTTTTAACCAAAGCAGTCTTTTTTTTTTTTTTAAATGCAGCCCGTTTTCCTTAAAGGAAAATGGGATGAGTTTAAAAAAGAAAAATGAAAAGTTTTCATTTTTTAAGAGTAGGGAGTGGTCCTTGGGAGCACTGCCTGCTCTTAAAAAATGTTTTCGTATGCATTCACAAAGGGGAATGGGTCCCTTGGTGACCCCTTCCCGTTTGCGAATGGGTTACCACCTACCTGAAGTAGGTGGTAAAATGCTAATGTTTTGCGACCACATTTCGGTCACAAAACATTCCTACATACCTCTGCGATTCAGTATTAGGAAGGGATGCCCTTGACACACCCTCTCCTAATACCGAATCGATATGTAGTCGCAATTCTAATTCGCGATTCAGTAACAAGTTACCGAATTGCAAATTGGGATTCATACATACCAAAATGCATTTTTGCGACCGCAAATGGCCTGTTGGGCCGTTTGCGATCGCAAAAAATGCATGATACACCTGGCCCAAAATTCATAAACAAACCTCAGATGAGTAGCTGTCAGTGCTTAATTTGAGCTGGTGGTTTCCTGTGCTCGGCACCGGCACTTAACAGCTGTCACATGGTGGCGCTGTTTTTTGTAGTTTGAAGATGAGCACAGTTAGTACAACAATTGTGTACTAATTCAATATACACTGTAAACAACTTATACCTGCCACCAAAGCCATTCCTATAGCTTTGGGGCCTTGAACAGTATGAATTGTTACACTTGTAGTGGTGTGATGGTTAGGAGTTGTGTAGTTACTGCTATTGGCAGCACTTACAGTGACAATATGCGGTGCAAGCTGAGCTGGCCTCTTGACGAGGGCCTGGCACTTATGTTTTTTTTTTTTTACAAATTAAGCACTGGTAGCTGTGACAGGAAGCCAGTGTGGAAAAGGCTTTAACTGAGCCCCACTCAGAAATACATTTTATGGCACTTAACTTCTCAGCACAGAGAAGTTTGCTTTTTGTAACTTTCCTGCACTTCTGAGACTGAAATTAATCTCAGTCCTATAGAAACTAGCATTGCAAATCTAGTTGGTTTAACAGTGGCTCTCCAGTACTGGCATAATTGTCAGGGGCGTAGCTTTGGGAGAAGGGTGTGGGGTGTTACACCCCCCCCAATAAATCTATATTCTACTAAATAGTTGGATACAGGTGCTTTCAGTCGGCTATAGTATGGTGTCTGTCGGATTTCACCAGGAATTTCTGCATACTCACAGACAAAAAGGCACACACACTTTCTCCCTCTCTATTTTGAAAGTCTTCAACAATGTTGGTTATTTTACAAAACACTGTGATTTCTCTCTTACTACCACCAACCAATCCCCACTCCTCTCCCTTTTCACTGCCTCTGTAGCTCCTCTCATGCGGCCTGCTTGTCATATAATCATTTTTAACATTACATGCCAGTGTGATTGTTTGGAAAATCTGAACCTCACATCCCTCCCCCTGATCTTACTGATCAAGCAACGCCTCTAATAATTGTGATTTGCTTTGTGTATACAATGGAGGAGCTAAGTAAATAAACAAATAAATGTGTGATGGCTGTTTTCTTTCTTATGTAAAAAGCCAACAGAAAGAAACTTAATATATAATACTCTAGTGGACTGATCTAAGACGTGATTGACAATGTCTCAAGACAATGACAGGCAGTTCCTGTGGTAAAGAAGGCAATGGCTGAATGGAGCAGAACCAAAGCCTCATAGAGTATCTATAGAATAACAGTGTTCACCATTACATGTCAAACCTCTAAACAGTTCATTGGCCCTCTTATGTAATGGCTTTGCAATCTTACCACGTTTCCTAGATGCCTGCATTATTAGATGCTACAGATCAGGTTCTTGTTTATGCAGTCTGGGATTTGTAGTCTTATTTATTCCATTATAAAACTAGAACTACAGAACATTTGGCAGAAGCTACTTTTACCTACTTCAGTTTGCCTTGGGTGGTGTTATGCATATTAAAAGCTATAATACTGAGCCTGGAATGGTAAAGTGCTTTTGTCATAATTCAATTTGATAACAATATATATTTGCATGCTTTAAAACCTTAGTGCAAAGATGGCAAAAGGGTTTGGCACTTTTCTAGCATGGCATGGATAGCATTGCGCTAACCCAATGCTTACATTTCTGCTACAAAAACTAGTATTTGAGGCGGGCACGTTGAGAGTGTCTTTGGTGGTTTAGGAATGCTACATAAATAGAAGCCATTCTCCATCTAAACACTAAACTACCAAGGGTTCTTAGTTTGTAATTTGTATACATATACATTTGTTGAATGTTATTAAGAAAATAAATGTCTTATTTATAGAAACTTTGACCTACCCATAGCTAAAGTCACTATCGTCTGACTCTGTCTATATAATACAAAGGCGGTTGACATCTTTCACAAAGTACTCTGGCTTTTGTACATCAGGAAACTATTAAACAATTTAGGGCTGATAGATCTTTGGGAACATCCTGCTTCCTCCCTTTTTCTGACCAAGTACATACTGAATTCCCTTTTTTGGAAAATAGAAGCAATGTATTAGACTAGGAAGGTGTCTTCTGTTAGGCTTTCTGATGATTTTCTTGACTTGTCGCCTGTCAGTAGGTATGGACTGTATTGGGACTTGGTGACTGTTCCTCTTGACCAGAATTTATACTTCCAATTCCGCGTCAGTACTTTTCAGCTGAGGTCTTTGTCAGCCAGGTGGACCTCTTGTCTGTCCATTTTGTACCTGCTCGCCTGAGAGTGTTGCACACATCTTTTTTGTTTGTCCGGCCTACGCTCATCCGCATAGTGCATGGCTGGTCTCCATCTGCAGACGTTTGGACGTGCGCAAGCATTGCACGGCACTACACATCTTGAGGTCTGATTCTAGTCCCCTGCTTGTTGTCCCCGTGGCCACATTTTTAGGAGCTAAGTGGAGAATTTGCAGAATGAATGTGTTATTCTTTTAACTTCTTGGTATATCCTGATTATTATATGTTCAGAAGGTATGTGGAGAATTCACAGAATGAATGTGTTATTCTTTGAAATTCTTGGTATATCCTGATTATTATATGTTTTTATCACAATATGACATTTAAAGTCTACATTTTATGCAATGGTTTTATCTACTTATATTGTCTTAGAAAAGCTTATGTGTGCTTTTATGGCCTATATGGCTGACATGAAGCTATTTTTGATTGATAATATTGAGGCTGATCTATCTATCTATCTATCTATCTATCTATCTATCTAGCTAGCTATCTGTCTATCTCTCTAGATAGGTTTGCAAATAGCCGCACTGGAGGAGAGATGGTGTGCACTCAGATAATTTGCCACCCATGAGTGGCCTTCAGAGTATCGATTTGCTTATGTAGCAGGGATTTGCACCCTATGATGAAACACCAGTGCAGGTGGGGAAAGTAACCATTTTACAGCTAGATTTGTCATGAATATTTATATTTAAAGTATATAATGATATATGTAAAGTAAGTCAGAAGTACCATGTTCCCAATAAGAAAACGAACTTAGGAACATTTCAAAAGCTGTTAAAAATGGTGATCAATCTTATCCTATTGTGAGACACTGGCATGCTATTCATAACAGACACTGATCTTTAGAATTTCTTTCACATTGGCAGGATTGAATACAAGGGGAGGTGGTTGTGAAAAGCTAAATATATAATCAAATTGAGCATAGCACACCCTCATGGACTGGAAAGTGACAAAGAACTGTCTGTATAAGTTGGATGAAGTGTGGTTACATTATCATGCTTATGTAATTCTGTGCTTGTCTTTGCACCATGTCCATATGCAGATGCGGAACCCGCTCTAACCCTCTGTGTGTTCATGAATTGTTGTGTATTTTGTCTGAAATAGGGCGAGGGGATGTTAGAATGCAGTTTTAGGGCCTAATTTACAAGGAAGTGGTGCAGCACGGCGCTGTGCCAAAATTGGCAGCGCCACGCTGAGTCACCTTAGATATGCAGGGATTCGCCTTATTTACAAAAATACGGCATACCCCTGTGTTTCCCCTAGCGCTGGAGCTAAATTTAGCTGCCTAGCGCCAACGCAAGCACCCTTGCACAATATTGCAAGGGTGTCTGCGTTGCAGGGAATGATTGTTCTTGTGCAGGAAGGTGTCCCTTCCTGCACATAAACAATCAATAATGGTGATTAGCAAGTTCTAGAACTAGCAAATCATCATTATTTAATGATTGTTTATGTGCAGGAAGGCACACCTTCCCACACATAAACAATCATTCATGGTCTTTTGCTCTTTCCATTTGTCCTGCAGAATGTAGCACACATAGAAAAAGCATAAAAAAAGAGAAATACAAGTATTTCTCCTTGTTGCGTCGTGCTAATGCCACCCCTGGGGTGGCATTAGTTTTTTACCCTGCCTCAGGTTTATGATTCCTTATAAATCTGGGGCAGTGTCAAATCGCAATGGGTGTTACATTTCATGCCACTTCCTCGCTAAGTGATGCTTGTGAAGGGGCTGTATTTACAAGATGGCGTTAAGTCACAAAAAGTGGCTTAATGCTGCCTTGTAAAATGGCGCAAGGTATTGCATCACTGTAGCATTGCAAAAAGTAATGCTCCATTGGCGCAAAAGCCTCGTGAATGAGTCCCTTCGAGTAGAATTGATGACATTGGAGATTTCCTGCAGGAACATGTCTATTGGTAACTTCAACCTTTGGAATTCTGATAAAAACTTTTAAATTGTCCTTTTAATTTAGACTGCCTTTTGACCTGATTTGCTTGTCAATGTCAACATTTTTATCTCTTGCATATTTTAGTATGCTTTTAGTGATTTAGGTCTAAGTGTAGTTTATTTTGGGTCTTGGGCCCTGCACTCCTGTTGCGAAAATGAGCAGGGTTTTGTGGGTTAATTTTAGCACTTTGCTTGGGCACCTTATTTTTGCTCAGGCCTGTCGCCTGTTTTGCCTTGTTACTTGAGTCATTTTCATTTATTAATATAATTTCATTTTAGCATGCCATGCTTTTAGCAGGGATGTTTTCTTTTTCTAATCAGTTGCTGTTCTGCAAAAGTGTTATTATTACTTTCCTTGCATGACATTTCACCATGTACCGCTGTCCAAGGATGCACATGATAATCTATCTAGTATTGCCACCACAAGAATGTGCAGCCAACCTCACCACTTAGACACATTAACATGTCAGGCCTGCTTCTCAGAACACAACATGTTCTGTTATAAAAAAACATCACACAGGCCAAAGAAGGTTAGAGAGGTAATTCCAGCCAAAGAAGCCATCCTATGCTATGTGACACTTCATTGCCATGTTGCTGACCTCAGTCCAGTCTCTATAACCAGCTAAGGAGACAGTGGGACAAACCACTGTTCTTCAGGTATGGGGGTACCCTTAGTACGGGGAGAGAAGGGTTATCACTGCTATGCTTAATGTATTTCCTAGTAGAATGGAGGTACACGGATTTCCTTGTCACGAAGTAAGTTTATTCTTAGCGACCCCGCCCGTCTGCCATCCACGACTCTCCTCGCTCAACCGCCTTCCTTCTCCACTCCGAACCCTCACCCTGAGTTGCCGGGAGACAGCCGGGTTCCATTACGTATACACAATACAATACAACATATCCCCAATCCTTCAAAATACAATAAATAGAAACAATTACAACTAAATATACATTACTAATTGCAAATAAAATCCTTCAATAACATAGATGGTTGTTTCCTTCTTGCACTGACTCTTTTCGTTAAATTCTCACACTCACCCTTCTTTGCCCAACCACTCTTCTCCACATCTTTCCTTTTCATCCACTCATCTATTTCTATCTCTGAACACTTTACTGTCCTCCTTACATTCCACCAATTTCCATCTGACAACTTTACGCAGTTTGCCTTCGCCATCAACACACACTTCGGCTCCGATAGTTTGGACACCCCTTTTCTTTTTTTGTTTTTTTTGTTTTGTCCTCATAATTATCACCCATGCTTTGGTAGAAAAAGAATAGTACCGGTCGGAGGAAACGAAAACCTTAGGTCGTCCCGTCTGGTCTACCTGCTATTATTCTCCTAATCGTATGCCATCGACCAGGATTTACTATTTTCTTTGAAACCTAGTCATAACCAAAGCAACGCCCAGTAATGGGTAAGGGGAGTACTAATCATTGGACTTAAGTTGCAGGAGGAGGAGACCAGACAGCAAAACAATAATATTAAAAAAAATAAAAAATAAAAAAAATAAAAATTATATACTATTGATAGACATTTTCCCAATTCATCCAAAAGTTATCCCTTCTAGAAAGGGGACCTCGTTGTTCCATTATACACATTCGATTTACAGATATTTGCCAATCCTTAGAACGGGGGGGAAAGGGGTCAACCCATTTACGACAAATTTCTCGTCTAGCCAAAAGCATTAATACAAACAACAAGTGTTCCTGATGTGCTGACAATTTTTGATGATTTATACCCTGTTCACAGACCTCAAACACCACCATAGAAAGATCCAATTTTACGTTCACATTAAATATTATCTTTAGAGTGTTTCTTATCTCCTCCCAATATTCCCACAACTTTGAACATTGCCAAAACATGTGTATATCATTTGCATTATCGTCACCACACCTCGGACAGTTTTTCTGAATTTTCCCGATAGCTGTTAATCTGGCTGGTGTCCAGTAAACCCTATGAAGTGTGAACAAATGGTTTTTCTTCAACTCTGCCGGGCTGGTCGTGAACCACAATTCTGAACAGGACCTATACCATAATGTTTTCACATCTAAAGTTGGAAAAATCCCCCCCCACTTCAACAAGGGAAGGGATACCCCATCCTTTGTCGCTTCCAACAGAGCATGGTACCACAGAGCAACTTCTTTATTAATGATTTTCTGGTTTAATTTCCCTTCCCATATATTCCTTCCTATTTCTCCTGTTTGTTGCGATTTAACCCAACTAGCTATCTGAAGATACTTGAATTTAGAAACTGTCCCTCCAGTCCCTTCATAAAGTGTCGACCAGCTTAACAATTCTGGTCCTTCCATTATCTGGCCCCATCTTACAATCCCACTCATTCTCAAAGGAATTGATAATTTATCAGTAAGGCATTCAGGAGTACCAGGTGAATCCCAAATGGGGGCAGAGCTGCAAAAATACGGTATCTCTAGCACCTTCCGAAAATACATCCAAATGTTGCATGCATGTCTGAGTATCTTCAAACGTACCTTCTTGAAGTACTTAGGATGGCCGAATTTATATAGAAAGTGATCTGCTCTTTCCTCGAGGTGTGCCGTTAAGGCTTTCCAAGCCGGATCATATTCTGACTTCTTATTCAATAGGTTTCTAATGTTTTTTAATTGAAATGCCAGATAATACTTAAAAAAATCCGGAGACGCAATACCCCCCCACTCTTTTTTTCTACTCATCTTTTTCCACGAGATCCTTACTCCTTTAGAGGCAAATACAAACGAGGATAAATCCCCCTGTAGTTTTTTAAACCAGCAGTTCTTAAACTCTAATGGAATAGTGTTGAATAAAAAGGTACATTTTGGGAGAATGCACATCTTCAAAATGTTGGATCTTCCAATTATGGAAAGAGGGAGAGCGGCCCACGTCTTTAGCAATTTTTTGGTTTCTCTGTATGTTATGTTAAAATTTAGTTTAGGTACCTCATTTAGATCAGTTGTTAATCGAATACCCAAATATCTGATCTCTTGTTTGACTAAGGGAGAAGCATAAGTCAAATTCCAACACATTATTTCTGTCTTTTCTGTGTTTACGCTATAACCAGAAAATTTACCAAATTGTTCCATCAAAGTATTGAACGTAAGTAGGGTAGAACTAACATCCCTGGTGTACAGCATAAGATCATCCGCATATAATGCTACTTTTTTTTCCCAGTCCCCACTTTGAAATGGAATAATTTCCTTACTTAACCGAAGAGAAATTGCCAGAGGCTCAATATATAAGTTAAAAAGCAAGGGAGACAATGGACATCCCTGTCGCGTACCCCGCCAAATCCTGAATTCTTGCGATAACTGGCCATTGACCAGAATTCTCGCTGAGGGGCGTCTATACAATTCCCTGACTGCCCTAACAAAAGGAAATCCCAAGCCCCCTTTTTCCAGCACTAACCTCAAAAAAGACCAATTAACCCGATCGAAGGCCTTTGCTGCATCAAAAGTCAGGATCGCCAAAGGAGCCTTTTCTTGTTCCGCCAGGTCTATTGCAGCGAATAACTCATGTGTTACATCCTGGAGATACCTCCCCTTCATAAAACCCTTTTGATCCATATGAATCAGATTGCCTATGGCACTCCCTAATCTCCTGGCTAAAATCCCTGTATAAAGTTTGTAATCGGCATTCAACAGGGAGATGGGTCTATAAGATGCACAAGACATTGGATCCTTACCTGGCTTTAATACTAAACAAATTATCGCCTCTCTCCAGGATTTAGGCGTCTGAGCCCCCTCTACCAGCATAGAGTTAAATAATTCTAATAAAAAAGGACTAATAACTTCCCCCAAAACCTTGTACAATTCATTAGGTAGGTTGTCTGGACCAGCGGCCTTTCCTTTTTTTAACGCTTTTATGCCTTCAATAAGCTCAGCCTCATTTATTTTACAATTTAATAAGGTCTTTTCAGAATCTTCTAGAGCTGGAAGGTGTACTTTTTCTAAGAAATCACTAATCGACTCGTCTGAATTGACCAGGGTTTCTGAGTATACGTCTTGAAAAAAAGATACAAATACCCCCTCAATCTCTTCTTGCTCCACACAAATCTGATTCGTATAATCCGATTTGACTGATGAAATATATCTTTTAGAGAGGTCCGACTTAACCTTCCATGCTAGTAGCTTACTGCAACCTTCTCCATATTCATGGTGAGCATATCGACTAGATTCCCACTTTAACTTACTGCGATTTTCCAAAAAAGCCTCTAGCTTAATCCGAACATTAACCTCTTGACATATCAAGTCCTCTAATAAATTGACCTTCTCTTCTGCTCGTGCTTTATGGATTGCAGCTTGCAAGGTTTTTAGAGATGATTCCAAATCTCCCAATTTCTCTTTTTCTTCACGATGCTTGTATATTGACAGGCTCATAAGCCTCCCTCTAATATAGGCCTTAAAGGCGTCCCAAACACACCATAAACTTGCCGTACCTTGGATCAAAAGAAAGAAATCTCTTGTGTCTTTTTTTAACGCTTCTACTATAGAGTCGTCTAGTAGTATAGCGCGATTAATTATACATCTAATACCCTTATTTACGACCCTGATATCCAAGTGTAATTTTACAGCTGAATGATCTGAGAGGTGAGCTGGATTGTGGGCTACCTTTCTGACCTCTGGGCATAAACTTTTGTGTATTAAAAAAAAATCTATTCTAGATCTATGCCCATATTTTTTATTGTAGAATGTATATCTGTCTCCTTCGCCTCCTCTGCAGTTCCATATGTCTACCAATCCTAGATCTTGCATGGCTTGTTTCACCTGTGCCCTCATTTTAGGAGAGTTATCCGTACCTCGAGGGGTTGACTTATCGTATACAGGGTCTAACAATATGTTGAAATCTCCACCTAGTACCACTGGATATCTAGCTAGAAGTAAAATATTGAATAACTCCTGAAATGGTGTGGGATCATCTAGGTTAGGCCCATAATAGCCTGCCACCGTGACCCAGTAACCACATACGCACAGTTCTACCACTACCCATCTCCCTCTAGGGTCAACTTGCACCGATCCTATCCTAAGCTTTATGGATTTTTTGATCAGAACTGCCACGCCTTTTATCACACTAGTTTGGGAGGAGCATACGCTAAGAGAAACCCAATTCAACCGTTTAACCCAGGTCTCCCACTATTTGTTGGAGATTAGTTTCTTGCAATATAATAATCTCCTCTTCCGCCAATCGTAAATATTCAAAAATCTTCCTCCTCCTGCCTACCACCCTTAAACCATTCACATTCCAAGAAAGGAATTGCAATCTTAAATTCCCATACTTAGACATATCTGTCAGGAGAAAAGGAAAACGTCATGAGCACAGCGCACCCCCCTCCTAGATAAACAACATATGAGGACTTTCCTATTTTTATCATTTCAACCCACCTAACCCCCCTAACCCAACTCAAACCCCCACACCCAGTGCCTCCCACCCCCTCCCCCAACACCAACACCAACTCCCACCCAAACCCAACCCCCCTACCCTGGGAACCCTCCCTGATTCTACTAGGATAACCATCCTGTTATCCTAAATTCGAACTCCCCATCGGACGAGATGCTTCCACTAGATCTTATTGTGACGCCTTAATCTGGTCTATAAATGCGCTAACCTCCCCCGGATCTCTCATGTTATACATTTTGTTCTTCCACATGATCCGGAGTGCTGCCGGAAACCTTAGCTGTACGGTAGCCCCAAGAGAGCGAAGCTCGCGCATAAAGTTTCCCAATTCCCACTGTCTATCTAACGTTGCTTTAGACAAGTCCGATCTTATCCTGAGGGCCCAATCCCCCTTGGAAAAAACACCAACTTTAAGGGCTTCAGACAGAATTTTTTCCTTGATAGAGTACGTATTGAAGTTTATCAGAATCCTCCTGGGATTCTTCCTTCCGGGATTTTTCTTAAACGGGTCGCAATGGACTCTTTGAATATCCTCTTCCAGGTTAAACAATGCTGTATTTGGGATAACCTCTTTTATCAAAGCAATCACATAGCCCTTGATGTCTTCACCTACCAATCCCTCAGGAACACCCAAAAGCCTGATATTATTTCTCCGCATGTTGTTTTCCAAAGTCTCTAGTTTGTCCTGTATCAACTTTTCCCCACGTTTTAATTGTGAAATATCCTCAGATTGAGCTGCCACCCGCTCCTCATGGGCCGCCACCACAGTCTCGAGTTTACCCATCCGATCTGTTAACAAAGAGATTTTATTTTCCAAAGCCTCACATACTTCCCGAATCCTTGTTTGGTTATTTTCTGATATCTCAAATTTTTCCCTAATCTCTTTAGTAAGAGAGATTAGCAGGGCCTGTACGTCCATACCATAAGACATTGTACCTCTGAGAGGATTACTCTCCACTTCTAACAAAGCCGATAATTTAGAGGAATCCTCTCCCTGTCCATCTAGATCCTTGTCTATTGGATTTGGGGGCGAACGCATAGCCGAACGCATAGCTAGATTTGACATTTCTAAATCATCTGAGGTTAGTTGACCATTTGCCATATCCTGCGATGGAAAGGTAGTGGTCCGAAAATATCTTGTAATCAATGATTCACTCCTTCCCAGAGGTTCAGGTTGACCTTCCCCCAAGAGAGGGATAGGAGGGCCCACGGATGACAGAGTTTGATCAGTCCCCTTTAAAGAGACTTCACCGTGAGTCTTAGATCCAGGATTTATAACTGCTACAGTCTCTAATGAGTAAGTGTGGGGCTTATCACTCACACCCAGGGGGCCGGGCTTACAAGCCCTTGCACCAACCAGGTTTTTAACCTCTGTCCGTACAGCCCTGGGGCGATGTTTGATTGGAGACATGCACTGAGAGGCTCTGCTGGTATCACGATCTCCTCCCACCCTATTCCTGTTCAGATTACTCCTAGTGGAAAGCCCCGGAGTCTCCGGTAAGCTCCCACGAAGAGAACAGCGAGAGGTATAAGATCTCCCTCGTCGTACACCCCTCACTGCTTCAGCCCAAATACTGGAATTTAAAGCTTGATTCCAGGGGGCCCCCTGACCACCTCTCGCCGAAGCAATTTCACCCCCCTTCTTGTTCGCCGTGTTTTTACTTGAATCTCCCGACCTGGGCCGGGAAGGTCAATACAAACAAGTACACTCCAGTAATAACGTATCCCGAAACTGGAGAAAAGTTCTTGGGATCCTTCAGAGTCCTTCAAATAGCTACTCCAAGCCCGATAGGCAATGGTGCCCAGTAATGCCCAGCTCAGTCTAATTCAAGGAATATATAAATAATAAAAATAAATAAAAAAACAAAAAGGCAAAGAAGCAACGTTGAAATAGCTCTCAAAGCAAAGAGACAGTGCTCAAAGTTGATGATAACAGAGTGTCTGCAAACCTCTGTGGGTGGCAGTAGAGGGCTCAAAAAAAAAAAAAATCTTATGTAGATTCAACATGCGATGTTTTAAAGATCCAGTGTTCCGGTTAATTAACTTTTATGATATTCCTACCAATCTGAATTTATCGGTGTGTGCTTCTCTCGCAGGAAAAAACAGACAACTCTGTCACCCCCAGCACAGAGAAAAAAAACGGCCACCAACAGCTCCTCCCGGCAAGAGGAACGACTCACCCGGGCGCCGGTCTAGGAGCCCTGCATATAACATGATCCCAGTCTCTCCCCCGGCGTCTCTCCTCCAAACCTCCAAAAGGTCCAAACCTCTTCCTCGTCACAAAAAGAGGGCTCCTCCACGACCGCGGTGATCCTCCCGCGCGTCAATCCAACTCCGGCTCTAGCTCCGGCTCTCAGCGCATCATTTCCAGGTCAGGGGTCGCAGGTCGCGTCTCTCGTCCGACGGGAGTTCGCGGTCAGCGCTTCAACTGGCCGCCATGTTCCGACACCCCTTTTCTTACTAAATTTCCTACCATCACTCTTACCCAATCACCTTTTTTGTACTCCATTTGCTCTTTCTTGACTTTGTCATTGTGTCTTGACTCATACTGTTGTTGATACGACTTCACCCTATCCCTGATTTGTTCACCATTAATTATTTTTTTTCCATTTCGACACATCCACGCAGGTATAGCCACAGTGCACGGTACCCTTCCCTTCATCAGCACAAACGGAGTCTCACCCATCACACTATGTGGTGTAGTTCTATAATTCCACAACATGTCCCTGACTTGAGACTTCCACGACAAATTATTATACAGAGCTAACTGAATGCTTTCCCCTAGCACACGGTTAAATCGTTCCACCATACCATTTCCTCTGGGGTGATACACAGGTGTCCTACAATGTTTAATTCCCCATTTTTTGAGAAAACACGTGAACTCACTCGAAGTAAATTGTGGTCCGTTTTCACTAACCATTTCCCCAGGACAACCCTCCCTTCTAAATATTTCCTCTCAAAATGCAATGACATTGCCGGACTTCGCCTCTCTCACAAATGCTACTTCAGGCCACTTTGAATAATAATCCATCATCACTATGGCATATCTATCAGAACTACCTAAACATTCAAACGGACCACAAACATCAATGGCAACTTTGTACCATGCTTTTTACGGCAACTCTTTTGCTTTAATCGTTGTTTCTAACAACACATGCGATTTGTCACTTGACATACACGCTACACAATTCCTCACGTACCTTTCAATTTGCTTATCCATGCCTGGCCACCAAAAATCCTCCCGCACCTTCTTCTTCATGGCAGACATGCCTCCATGCCCTTCATGCATCAACTTTAACACCCTTTCCCTCAGACCCTCCGGCACCACCAATTTGTTTCCTCTTCTCAAAACTCCATCTACAACCGACAGTTCTTCCCAAACGTGTTTAAACTCACCCATGTCAACATCCAAACGTTTTTTTTTAACCAAAGGTAACTCCTTCATTACCTTGTCCAACGACACATCTTCTCGCATAGCCTTCTCCCATTCCACTCGACTTATGGCACCCTCTGCTTCTGATATGTCCGCCACCACCCATTCATCTTCCTCCCACACTTCATTGTCAACCAGCGGTAATCTAGACATACAATCTGCATTTATATTTTTTAACCCTGGTACATATTTCATTCTAAATGTGTATTCTTGCAGTCTAAACATCCACTTTGCAATCCTTGGTGTAGCTCTACTCGCCCCCTTGGTGGTAAAAATGTCAATCAATGGTTTGTGATCAGTTCTTAGCTCAAACTCTGTGCCCCAAACATATATACGGAAATGCTGCACACTCCACCAGCATGCCAAAGCTTCTTTCTCGATGGTTGAGTATGTCGGCTCTGCTCCCTTCAGCGTGCGTGATGCAAACGCCACTACTCTTTCTCTCCCCTCATGTCTTTGTAACAATGCTGCACCCAACCCATAATTACTAGCATCTGCGACGATTATAGTCTCATCTTCTGGGTTATATGGTTTCAAGGTGATGGCTTTCACAATAGCTTCCTTAACCACCTCGAATGCTTCCTGGCACTCATTAGACCACTTAAATTGGCACCCTTTTTTCATCAACACTCTTAGCACATGTAATTTCTCGGCAAAATGATCCACAAATTTTGTGTAATATTCCACCAGGCCCAGGAACGATCTTAGTTGGTCTTTGTTTTGCGGTGCAGGAGCCTTTGCTATGGCATCAATTAATTTTTTGGGGGGTTTCACTCCCTGTTGATTCAGTGTGTGTCCCAAATACTCTACTTCTTCCATTCCAAACCTGCACTTGTTCCTACTGATGGTAAGACCAGCTCTCTCCAACTTCTTTAAAACTGTAGCCAGTACTTCATCATGTGCTTGTTCGCCATCCCCCCAAACTAGCACATCGTCCTGGAACACTAATGTGTTATTAACATTCTGCAGAATCTTTTGCATCATTCTTTGAAACACAGCAGAGGCGGATGCCAAACCAAATGGCATCCTAACGAATTGGAATGCCCCTTCTGAAGTAATGAAAGACGTCAAATGTCGAGATTCTTCCGACAAGCATACCTGGTGGTACGCATTCGACAAGTCCAATGTTGTAAAATATTTCCCACCTCGAACATTGGCCAACATTTCATGTATTCTTGGCAATGGGTACCGATCTATCAATATGTTGTTATTCAGGTCCCTCAAGTCTACACACATGCAAATTCTGCCATCGGGTTTCCTTGCTATAACAATAGGACTTAACCACTCGGATACTTCTATTGGTTCTATTACTCCTTCCTCACACAACCTGTGGAGTTCCTCTTT
This sequence comes from Pleurodeles waltl, assembly GCF_031143425.1. NCBI lineage: Eukaryota > Metazoa > Chordata > Amphibia > Caudata > Salamandridae > Pleurodeles > Pleurodeles waltl. The sequence continues at coordinate 169,758,676 of NC_090445.1, forward strand.
TAATTTATCTCTCAGTGCAATCGGCACTATCCGTGCCTTGTGTACCCTTGGCACAGCATCATTCCTCAAAATTATCTTGTGTTGAAAGTTCTTGAGGCAACCCAACTTTTCCTTAAACAGCTCAGGAAATGCATTTACCCACTTCCCTTCTTTGCTTTCCCTTGTTAACAACACTTGTTCAGGATGGTTAGGATCCTGTACAATGTTCAACGCGCGTTGTTCCTTCCAACCTAGTAACGATGGTCCTTGCTTCACTACATACATCCTAGCAAGTGTTTTCCTTTCTTTAAACATTAGCTCCGCCTCAAAATAACCTAACATTGGTAATTTGCCACCACTATATCCTTCCGGTAGCACATCAGTGGGTTCAAGTTCGTTGTCTATCAAATCGCCCCACACCTGCTCGTCAACTAAAGTGAACGGTGAGCATGAGTCCGCCCACATGTGTGTCCGTTTTTCATTTATTTCAACAACACACTTAGGTGGATTATACTCCTTAGTTTTATATCCAAATTGACTGCACACTGTTGTCGTTCCTTCCTCCACAGCTAAGACTTCTAATTCATCCTCACTCATGCTATTATCCTCATGTTCATTTTTTGTTACTGTATTTACAGACTTCCTAAAATTTTTTTCATCAACCTTTCTGCATACCCTTGCAAAATGTCCAATCCTCTTGCACTTGAAACACCTTGTGCTTATAGCTGGACAATTATTTGCCTCTGCTAAGTGTTTGCCACTTCCACACCTGAAACATTCCTTTCTTTTCCCTAGGTTACCTTCAAATTTATTTGTATATTTCTTGGCATATCGTACTTCTCCAACTGTGTTCTGTTCTTTAGTGTCATTAGTATTGAGTTCCTTAACATATCGAGATGTACTTTCCATATGTCTCGCAACTTCCACCGTCTTATCCAACGTCGGATTCTTTAAACTCAACAACTTCTCCTGTATTTTAACTTCCTTCACCCTGTTAATAAACTGGTCCCGAATGATTTCATCATGCATATCTTTAAATTTGCACGAAATAGCTAAGCTTCGTAAACTGTTAACAAACTGATCAATTGTTTCATCTAGTTTCTGGTTGTATGAGAAAAATCTATGCCGCTCTACCACTATGTTAATTTTCTTTCCGTAGTTTTCCTCCAATGCTTTCATAGCATTTTCATATACATCTTCCTCTTGATCAGAATCTCCTGCTTGTGCGTCCTGTAGTGGTAAAGTTTTCAAAACTTTCCTTCCTTCCACCCCTAGACAATGCTTCAAAATAGCCAACTTCCTTTTTTCTACAAACATTTCCCCTCCAATGGCTTCTAAGTAAGTCGTAAAAGCATCCTGCCAATCTTCCCAGGCCATGCTGGGCTCACCAGGAAGTTGTAAAAATGCAGGTGGAGGAACTATGGACTGTGTTGCCATGTTTATTTTCTGTCCTTGCGGGGCTCGCATTTGCTCGAGTTAGAGCTATTAGCATTGTAAACTCCTAATCGGACTTTTCTTGCCACACAAATTGAAAGGAAAAAAACGATGCGCCATCATGCTATGTAACCCCAGTGCGATCCCGCTGCGTGGAAAATAAAAAGATAAAGTAGTCTGGATACCATGCCGAAAACATCGAGCCTCCTATGTTTTCAGTAGTTTATGGGTGCTGTTGATGAAGCAGAAAAAGAAAGACTAACAAACATTTATATATCATGTGACAAAATCGTATAAGACAATGTGATTTTAGCAAAGAAAAATAATGAATGTAGAAAAATGTGCCCACGAAGTAGGTCGCCATTAGTATAAAAAAGCTTAATTAATCATGAAAACCGACAAATGTACCAATATGTCATCATTGAAGCTATATTCTATGATTTTCTCGTTAAAACTATTAGAAGCTTAGCTTAAATTTAGCAGAGGCTTTGGCCTAGTTGCCTGGTCTCAATTTTAACTGCGTAGTTGATTCACTTGTATTAACAAAGACGTGTTTTGAATCTTTAAAAGCTGTATTTTTCCAGTAGAATGACTAATACACTTATCTCAAAGTTGCGTGTTAGGCAACTTTCATCCAGTTTCTGCAGGTGCAGACAATGAAGACACTGATGCAAAATTAATTGGCAACATTGCTGCTACTTATGTTCCAAAACTCCAAGGACACCTTATGCGTAGATGAGTATTAAGAGAAAAGACACTATTCATTGGTCAAAGAGAAATCACCCCATGGACCCTCCAATGGAAGAACCTGAAGAATTTGGAACTTTTCTTACTTAATCCCACTGGACGAAGAGAAGACAGCCATTTTCTTTGATGCCATTTTGAAGCCAGATTTGAGAAGCCATTTTGATGACACTTTGATGCTTTTTCTCTATCCCAGAGAGAGAGACTTTAAAGAATTCTCACCCTAGAGACTTTAACTTGAACTTTACCCCGTCTTGCCCATACAATAACTTTTGCCCCATTTTCCTTGCTGCTGCAAGGAAAACTTGACTTTAACTTTGCCCCTCCTTTGGAGAAGCCCCATGCTGATCGAACTGGTACCTGAAGGACGAAGACTTACCTTGAATGCTGATTGTATTTGATAATTATGAAAGGATAAATGTATTATGCATTGTGTTTTCCTTCTTAGGTACCAACTGCTTATTTTGACAGAGCCTAAGCTAGAAGTTTTCTAAATTTATGTTGACTAAATTTGTTTTGCATGAAGCCCCACATGCCAATGCTAATCAGAGGTTAGTTGAGGTATTCATTTAATGCACCGTGCTGAATTGAAATCTTGTTATGCTGATCGATGTATGCAATTAGTAAATTTCAGTTACTTTTATTAGTGATTTGCATAGCTATATCAGAGTGTGTTATTATTCTAGTTTTACATAGGTTGCGTTTCTTTCGTCGCTATGGACAGCCAGTAATGTTCGTATATGTATATCATTTGATTTTGAGACTTACTTACATTCTGTTAGCTTTGTTAATATAGGGAAATAAACACATTAACTTTTAATAAACAGGTGTGGTTATTCATGACTGAAAGGTCATGGTGTGTCTGATTACTGATTTCTGTTTAACTAATTTGTTGATCGATTACTAGTTGAATATTGGTTATTGATTATAATTGATTATTGATCATTGATTTGAGAGATCTGACGACTTCTTTGGATGAGAACTCAACCCGGTCAAAAGGTTCACCGACCTCCGGCGTGTCCAAGTATAAGTAATTTACAAAGACTGGACGCGCTATCAGTAGATGGTAGCAGAGCTTGATGGTTTTACCCTTTGGGACCCCATCCGAACAATAGACGGATTCAAGTTAGAATTTTCTTTAATAAAACAAGTTGGAGAGATGATGATGCCCTAAATCCCCAATGACGTTCCTGGAATCTCGGAGCTTGCGAATGGAGGAAATGGAGGTGTGAGAATATTTTCGGCATTTCTAGTGACAGTATGAGTGAAGTTAGGGTTTTGCGCTTGCATAGCTTGTGCCACTGATGAATTGTGAAGTTTGCGAGGATTTTTAGGAGGTTACGAACTCCAATTAAAATTTTAGAGGAGTGGTACTCCAAAGTGTGAAAGCAGGGAAGTCATCGAACTTCATATGTATGTAGCGCTTTGTGCAGGAAAAATTGTCCACGTGGCTGTTGATGTTGAGACGGGCCCTGCGAGGTCAAGAGACTCCGGAGTATGTTGAAAAGTGTATGAGACACTTGATTGATGTTGTAATTTGTTCGGTTTAATAGGTTGATCGGGCGTGGTCAACAAGTCAGTATGAATATTGAGGAATAAATGAAAATTTTCGACTTTGAGATTTGACAAATTCTAAGGTGCACTAGAATAGTTCATTGATCAGTTGAGAGTAAAGTTTGCAGGTCAAATTTTGCTTGCGAAAGTGGGAAACCGAGAAAGATGGAATAACTGCAGAGGATAGTGAAAAATCCCTAAGGTTTCTGATGTGATTGTATTACCTTTCCTGTAGTAAACCGACAGATTTGTTTTCTTCTTTTTGATTAGTGCTCGCGATATATTGCAGAAATTCGTTTTGAGTGACGCTGAATGAAGGAGGACAAGCCGCAAGACTTTGTCAGCCGCAGTGTGTGAGTGTGATGTCACTAGGAGCCGCGCTGGGATAGGTTGGTTGGTGAGAAGGGTCGCGTACGGATTGGACGCAGTCCGTGAAGCGCAATTGGTGGGGAAAGGCAAGCAAAGAGTATTCTGGGAATTAAAGTCACTTATTGATTACATTTTGAGAAAATAAAAGACGGAAAGATGACATTTTTCAAAGCATTTAAAAGTGCCTTGAGGGGAGATGTATATATTAAAGCAAATGTAAGAGAAGAAACACCGCCTGAGGGTACACCAGCTTACATCGTAATTGAAGAAAAGGGTGTCGCACCATGTCTTTGGTTAAAACAATGGTGTAAATTAACAGAAAAGCATGGAAGTGTAGCGTTTTCTATTCATGGGACGTTTAATCTAAGAGTCTTGGAGAATTTAAGATTTGCGCTATATGACATGAAAATACCTCCAAGACCAGCACAGTTTGAAGCATTACCAATTTGGGAACAAATAGCTAGAAGGCAACTACAAAAGAAATTTGAGACAAGAGTGAGAAAAGTAGAAAAGACACTAGTGGATGCTAGATGGGATAGTGCTCAAAAGGTTTGGAGATCAGATATATTGCAGGGAGTTAAATTGTTTCCAGCAATTACTGATGAAGCAGAGATGGAAGGAAAGAAAGTTACCCATAAAACAAACAGGAGTCAGTCCAAAGATAGAGAAAAGAAGAGAACCTCGAAAAGTTCAGACGAATCAGACGATGAGGAATTCATTCTGCAATTGCTAAATGACCGTCCACCACCATATGTGGAAAACGAAAATGGCCCAAGCACTAGTACTGCTCCTCCAGAACCAATACAGGGTACTGTAACACCGAATTTGAGAAAATTGCAGATGCAAAGTAGTCCTAATATGCCTTTTACACAAGAAATACCGCAAGTTCAGAGAATATATCCTGACATGACTAAACTGGAACCTGTTAATGATTATCAGCCACAGGTCCACAAATGCTAATATGATGAGCATAATTTGGAAATAACTTCTAATTTAATGGTGCAGAGAGGACAGAATTACCAAAGACCGACATTGATTCAAACAGAACCAACACAAATTTTGATGCCTCAAAAACAGATGCAAGAAATACCAAAGTACATTCAAACAGCAGAAACACAGTTAGATATGTCAGCAATGATGAACCATAATATGGGAATTAGCATGCCACAGAATTTGGGTAACAGACAGAATCCGGATGCAATATCTTTGCCTATCACTGTAGGTCCGCCAGTACCACTATATATACAAGCAAAGCCAAGTGTATGCAATCAAGGTGTAGTGACACAGAATGAGACAGGAAGAAAATATATAGAAAATACCCAAGAAATGACTCCCGTAGGAACACTGTCAAATAGATGTGGGTCTTTGTTGGAATTTAGTCCAATTCCAATTTGTGTTCCGTCAACTGTGGTAAGGTCAAATCCACCACTAATAATACCGCAAACTTCAAAAACAGAAATATTACAGAAACCATCAGTAGCAGTAGACGTAGATGATACATTAATGGGATTAAACGCACAGCAGTTAACACAATCGTTGAACAGTCTGAATACCCCACAGAGTACACCCAAAGGGAAAGGAGAAGAATATTTGAATCAAATAAGATTGGGCATGGAAGCAGGTGAACTTGTAGATGGAATGATGGGTCTGAACAGGTTAGAATCATACACAGAAGAAGAGCTGAGATACATATGCCCTAGAATTACAAGAGAAGTAAGCAGCATACATAAGAGGTTACAAGAAATTGCAGACATACACAAAATAGACATAAATAAAACCAAGCACTTGAGCAGAAGTTACAGGTTAGACTTTGAGACAAAAGATTTTGAACACATGAGGTCTGCAGGAATGAAAACACACCTTAAAGAAATACTGCAAAGCACGCAGGTTTGGAGATGTTTAGACAAGAGGGAGAATAGGTGGATTATGAAAAAGGATAAGAAGAAAGAAAGTACCCCAGATCAGGATGATAAAATAGAACAGAATGGTGATCTTATAACCATGTTACCAATGAGAGAAACAGCAGGAGGAAAACTTATCCATGTACCTTGGCACAGGTGTGATATTCAGTCTTTTACGGATGATTACCCTAAGTTAAGAGAGAAACCGATCGAATGGTATCAGCAAACAGATAGGTTCGTGAAACTCGCAAAATGTCTTTGGGAAGACCTGAATACTTTATTCGAAATTGTAGTTCCGGCAGATTTGTGGGAAGATTGTAAAAGGGCTGTAGATTGGCCAACAAGTGAACCAGAAAGAGATAAGGACACAGGTGCACCTTCACCTAGGCTAATGAGCATATACCTTAAAGTGATTGAGTATCTGAAAACAAAAGTTGCGTCGAAAAATGTAGATTGGCAGAAAATTGACAGAACAGCACAGGAAGTTAAAGAGTCGATACATGCATACTATGAGAGATTGTTGAAAGCATTTAAACATTATAGTGGCACAAAAAGGATTGAGGCAAAGGACATGCTACATTTTGTATTCAGATTTGTGGAAGGATTGAGACCCGAAATTAGCCAGATGATTAAAATGCATTTGATTTGTTGGCAGTCAAAATCGGTCGATGAAGTGTTGAACTATGCAAAATACTGCAGTGATGAAATTGAGACAAAGCAGAAAAGGTTGAAAGAGAAAGTGATGGTGATGCAGATTAGAGCAGCTCAGACAGGTTTGCAAGGTTTCCAACAACAGTTGCCACAGCAGCAACAGCAGGGAAATGCTATGTTTCAGCCACAGATGAGAGGCAGAGGCCGAGGAGGTTTTGTGAATAATGGTCCTGATCTAAATACTGTCGTAATTCCAAATGGTATACAGGCAATGAAGAAAGTGATGCCATGTCACACGTGCGGAATCGTCGGACATTGGAAATGGGAGTGCCCAATGTTGGTGCAGGAAGGTGTAGGTCAGCAAAACAATGATGTCAATACATTTCAGAATATGAGAGGACCACAATTGAGAGGTCCAAACCCAAATTTCCCAAACAATGTAAATCAGATGCAAGGTCTACAACCTATACAACAACAGCAGGTGCAAATGCCCCATGTACAAATGGTACAATCACAGCCAATGCAACAGCAGTTTCCTATGGTACCTAATCAGCAAATGCAAGTACCCTTAGCACCAATGAATCAGCAACAAGTAATGCTTCCTCAATAGGTCACAGGTCAAGGAATGAATCAAAGTAACACAGTACACCAATTCCCGTTACACAGTGAGAATGGAATAAACAATGAATGGGAGAGTGAAAGTTCAGATGAGGAGGGAAATTGTATGCTTGCAGCATCTTTGGAAGTTGATCAAAAGGGACCATATGTGGAAGGAAGAGTTATGGGTCACAGTGTTTCATTTTTGGTTGACACAGGAGCTACACACTCTACAGTCAGAAGTATTGAAGTACCAAATTTGCCACTTTCAGGGAGAACAGTTCAAGTAGTGGGAGTAGCAAATCGGTATCTGACAAACCCAATTACAGATCCAGTGCAAGTCAAAATTGGTAACTTTCAAGGGTTACATAAATTTGTGGTGCGTGACTCAAGTCCGATATCCCTATTAGGAAGAGATTTATTATGTAAACTAGGATGCTCGATTATGTGCTCACATAACGGAATTAAAATTCAGACAAACAGTGATGAGGAAGAAGAGGACAGTTTAGAAGAAGAAGAAATGGAAACTGTTGATGAAGAGTATCCCCTGATTACTCTTTACCCTATGTTCACTGAAGCAGATGTTCCAGCTGATTTACAAGAAACGGTTGAAAAGGAAGTGTGGGATATGACAGGGAAAGAAGTAGGATTGATCAAAGGAGCAGAACCAGTGAAAGTGACTGTAAAACCTAATGTCAAATTTCCTCAGACTCCACAATACCATGTGCCTCAAGATACGCTCATGAAAGTCGCCCAACTTATCGACGAATTTGTGAAACAGGGAGTACTGAAAGAAGTACTAAGTAGTCCATGTAATTCACCAATCATGGTACTAATAAAACCAAGTGGAAAAGTCCGAATTGTTCAAGATTTGAAAAAAATAAATGACATAATAGTCAAATGTTGTCCCGTATTACCAAATTCAAGTGTAATAATGTTAAAAAAATCCCTGTGATGCAGAGTGGTTTACAGTTGTCGATTTGTCACAAGCATTCTTTTCTGTACCTCTTCATGAGGACAGCCAATTTCTCTTTGGCTTCAAATTCTTGGATAGAGTCTACAGTTGGTGTCAAATTCCTCAAGGGTTTTCGGAATCACCATCAATTTTCAATCAGATTCTAAAGAAAAATCTGGAATCATTGGAATTACCTTTTGAATCAACCTTAGTACAGTATATTGACGATTTACTGATTGCATCCAAAACAGAAAATGACTGTACAGTTGACACTATTGCCCTACTGAACCATTTGGGAAGGAATGGACACAAAGGGGGTCATTCCAACCCTGGCGGTCGGTGTTAAAGCGGCAGCCAACCCGCCAACAGGCAGGAGGTCCAAAAAATGGAATTCTTACCCTGGCGGAAACCGCCAACACAGACCGCCACTTTAACACTCCGACCGCCACGGCGGGACAAACAAACAGCGCGGCGGTCACCGCCAACAGACAGGCGGGAGACAATGTACCGCCCACCCTATCACAACTCACCAATCCGCCACCTTTTCCGGGGCGGGAGCCCCGCCGATAAAAACACTGCGGAAACAGACTACGAACGGGAAAATTCTCACCTCTACACACTCCACGAGGAATCTGGACAGCATGGAACCAGAACTACACATCCTACCAGCTATTGTCTACCTGCTCCTCTACCAGGAGCACGAACGCCGGCGCAGAAGACAACGGTGAGTACTGCACCTACGACACAGGGGAGGGGGGAGGAGAAAAGATTACGGGCACACACATACGCGACACACCCACCCTCACCCACAACTACCTACACATCAATGCAGAGCAACAACTCAGAGTGACACCCCCAAACCCCCCGGAAGAATGCAAAGACAAAATAAAATGATCATGAAATTCAAATATATTGTAAGGCTACGTAAAAAAAAATTTCAAACATCTATAACTATATACACATATGTAAATTGTCCTGTCCAAATTGGGTTTCAGTCATTGTACGTGGGCCGATGGGCCTCAACACATGGGCAAAGCCCACACAAGAGACCAAAAGCCATTGGAGAGAACACTGCAGGGGCATCAGATAGAAAAACTACAGGCACCTCAGGGGGAAGGGAAGGGAAGGGGAGGCACCTCAGCCACATGAGTCCACGACGCCAGATCCACGAGGGGCCTCCATGCCCACTGTCCCATCCTGGGGAGTGCAAAGCCACAGTCTCACAAGTCTCTACAGTGGGTGGCTTGTGCAAAGCCACAGTCTCACAAGTCTCTACAGTGGTTGGCTTGCCCACTGTGCCATCCTGGGGAGTGCAAAGCCACAGTCTCACAAGTCTCTACAGTGGGTGGCTTGCCCACTGGGCCATCCTGGGGAGTGCAAAGCCACAGTCTCTCAAGTGGATTACAGACTCCACTGGTACTGGAGGAGGCATGGTGCCCAGAGTGCATCGTGCAGCCCTGCCCGACACAGATCCGGGCCTGCCCCTTCTGCCAATGGGCCAGCGGTGCTTGAGATGAAGGGCCCAGCAGAGTGGTGCTTGAGATGAAGGGCCCAGCGGAGCGGTGCTTGAGATGAAGGGCCCAGCGGAGCAGTGCTTGAGATGAAGGGCCCAGTGGAGCCGTGCTTGTCTTGAAGGCCCAGCGGAGCGGTGCTTGAGATGAAGGGCCCAGCGGAGCGGTGCTTGAGATGAAGGGCCCAGCGGAGCGGTGCGTGTCTTGAAGGGCCCAGCAGAGCGGTGCTTGTCTTGAAGGGCCCAGCGGAGCGGTGCTTGAGATGAAGGGCCCAGCGGAGCGGTGCTTGTCTTGAAGGGCCCAGCGGAGCGGTGCTTGAGATGAAGGGCCCAGCGGAGCGGTGCTTGAGATGAAGGGCCCAGTGGAGCGATGCTTGAGATGAAGGGCCCAGCGGAGCAGTGCTTGAGATGAAGGGCCCAGCGGAGCGGTGCTTGTCTTGAAGGGCCCAGCAGAGCGGTGCTTGAGATGAAGGGCCCAGCGGAGCGGTGCTTGAGATGAAGGGCCCAGCGGAGCGGTGCTTGAGATGAAGGGCCCAGCGGAGCGGTGCTTGTCTTGAAGGGCCCAGCGGAGCGGTGCAGAGATGAAGGGCCCAGCGGAGCGGTGCTTGAGATGAAGGGCCCAGCGGAGCGGTGCTTGAGATGAAGGGCCCAGCGGAGTGGTGCTTGAGATGAAGGGCCCAGCGGAGCGGTGCGTGTCTTGAAGGGCCCAGCGGAGTGGTGCTTGTCTTGAAGGGCCCAGCGGAGCGGTGCTTGAGATGAAGGGCCCAGCAGAGCGGTGCTTGTCTTGAAGGGCCCAGCGGAGCGGTGCTTGAGATGAAGGGCCCAGCGGAGCGGTGCTTGAGATGAAGGGCCCAGCGGAGCGGTGCTTGAGATGAAGGGCCCAGCGGAGCGGTGCAGAGATGAAGGGCCCAGCGGAGCGGTGCTTGTCTTGAAGGGCCCAGCGGTGCGGTGCTTGATATGAAGGGCCAAGCGGAGCGGTGCTTGAGATGAAGGGCCCAGCGGAGCGGTGCTTGAGATGAAGGGCCCAGCGGAGTGGTGCTTGTCTTGAAGGGCCCTGTTCAGCGGTGCTTGTCTTGAAGTGCCCTGTTCAGCGGTGCTTGTCTTGAAGGGCCCTGTTCAGCGGTTCTTGAGACGGCGGTGCCCTGTTCAGCGGTGCTTGTCTTGAAGGGCCCAGCGGAGCGGTGCTTGTCTTGAAGGGCCCAGAGGAGCGGTGCTTGAGATGAAGGGCCCAGCGGAGGGGTGCTTGAGATGAAGGGCCCAGCGGAGCGGTGCTTGAGATGAAGGGCCCAGCGGAGCGGTGCTTGAGATGAAGGGCCCAGCGGAGCGGTGCAGAGATGAAGGGCCCAGCGGAGCGGTGCTTGTCTTGAAGGGCCCAGCGGAGCGGTGCTTGAGATGAAGGGCCCAGCGGAGCGGTGCTTGTCTTGAAGGGCCCAGCGGAGCGGTGCTTGAGATGAAGGGCCCAGCGGAGCGGTGCTTGAGATGAAGGGCCCAGTGGAGCGATGCTTGAGATGAAGGGCCCAGCGGAGCAGTGCTTGAGATGAAGGGCCCAGCGGAGCGGTGCTTGTCTTGAAGGGCCCAGCAGAGCGGTGCTTGAGATGAAGGGCCCAGCGGAGCGGTGCTTGAGATGAAGGGCCCAGCGGAGCGGTGCTTGAGATGAAGGGCCCAGCGGAGCGGTGCTTGTCTTGAAGGGCCCAGCGGAGCGGTGCAGAGATGAAGGGCCCAGCGGAGCGGTGCTTGAGATGAAGGGCCCAGCGGAGCGGTGCTTGAGATGAAGGGCCCAGCGGAGTGGTGCTTGAGATGAAGGGCCCAGCGGAGCGGTGCGTGTCTTGAAGGGCCCAGCGGAGTGGTGCTTGTCTTGAAGGGCCCAGCGGAGCGGTGCTTGAGATGAAGGGCCCAGCAGAGCGGTGCTTGTCTTGAAGGGCCCAGCGGAGCGGTGCTTGAGATGAAGGGCCCAGAGGAGCGGTGCTTGAGATGAAGGGCCCAGCGGAGCGGTGCTTGAGATGAAGGGCCCAGCGGAGCGGTGCTTGAGATGAAGGGCCCAGCGGAGCGGTGCAGAGATGAAGGGCCCAGCGGAGCGGTGCTTGTCTTGAAGGGCCCAGCGGTGCGGTGCTTGATATGAAGGGCCAAGCGGAGCGGTGCTTGAGATGAAGGGCCCAGCGGAGCGGTGCTTGAGATGAAGGGCCCAGCGGAGTGGTGCTTGTCTTGAAGGGCCCTGTTCAGCGGTGCTTGTCTTGAAGTGCCCTGTTCAGCGGTGCTTGTCTTGAAGGGCCCTGTTCAGCGGTTCTTGAGACGGCGGTGCCCTGTTCAGCGGTGCTTGTCTTGAAGGGCCCAGCGGAGCGGTGCTTGTCTTGAAGGGCCCAGAGGAGCGGTGCTTGAGATGAAGGGCCCAGCGGAGGGGTGCTTGAGATGAAGGGCCCAGCGGAGCGGTGCTTGAGATGAAGGGCCCAGCGGAGCGGTGCTTGAGATGAAGGGCCCAGCGGAGCGGTGCAGAGATGAAGGGCCCAGCGGAGCGGTGCTTGTCTTGAAGGGCCCAGCGGAGCGGTGCTTGAGATGAAGGGCCCAGCGGAGTGGTGCTTGAGATGAAGGGCGGAGCGGTGCTTGAGATGAAAGGCCCAGCGGAGCGGTGCTTGAGATGAAGGGCCCAGCGGAGCGGTGCAGAGATGAAGGGCCCAGCGGAGCAGTGCTTGTCTTGAAGGGCCCAGCGGAGCGGTGCTTGAGATGAAGGGCCCAGCAGAGCGGTGCTTGAGATGAAAGGCCCAGCGGAGCGGTGCTTGTCTTGAAGGGCCCTGTTCAGCGGTGCTTGTCTTGAAGTGCCCTGTTCAGCGGTTCTTGAGACGGCGGTGGCCTGTTCAGCGGTGCTTGTCCTGAAGGGCCCTGTTCAGTGGTTCTTGAGACGGCGGTGGCCTGTTCAGCGGTGCTTGTCTTGAAGGGCCCTGTTCAGCGGTTCTTGACATGTGTCTCCAGGGCACCATATCCGGCCAATATATGGAGTTCACTCGCCATCCGACTTCTCGCTTCCGGGGCCCTCCTGTGCTGGAGTCCCGGGCCCGTGGGTGTCCTCCTTCACACCCGGAATGGGGCTGGTGGGGCCCTCCTGGGCAGCTCGCCTGCTGCCAGACTTGTCAGCCGTGCTGCCCTTGCCATCCTTCCGTGATTCTCTGTGGCCCTTGCCTCCCTTTGTAGATGTGCCAGGTGGCACCCCACTTCCTGACGGTGCCAGGGTAGTGCCTTTGGAGGCTGCCGTCTCTGGCCTCTCGCGCCGGGCCTTGCCTTTCTTGGTTTTCTTCCCAGGGGGTGGGCTGGCTGTCCCTTTACTGCTGGCCGATGTTGCTGCCCTTGAAGGTGGTGGACTCCAATATCCCTGTACTATGGACCTTGTAGGTCCAGGGGTTGTGGTGGCTGAGGTGCTGATTGGACTCTTACGAGATGGAGGGGGTGGGTCAGGTGATGGAAAGAGGTACATTTTGGACAGGAAAAACTTTTTAGGAGCAGTGGGAAGGGTAGGTGCAGTGGGTATGGGAGTGGAGGAAGAGGATGTGGTTGTAGGAGAGTCAAGTGTGGTGTCTTTGGGTGCAGGTGCTTGTGACGGAGGCTGTCGTGAGGTGGATGGCTGTTGGGTGGGTGGCTGCCTGCGTTTGTGTGGTTTGGAAGAGGGGGTGACAGACAGTGGGGGTGGTGACTGCACGTGTGCGGAGTGTTCTGGTGGGTGTGCTGGTGATGGACGTAGTGGCTGATGATGTTGTGCATGCAAGTGTGAGTGGAGACGTCACAGGGAGGGAGGAGGGAGACGAGGAGGAGGGGGACACAGAGGAGGCAGTGGCTGTTGGTATGTCTGCATGTGGCTGTTGCTTGTGTGAATGCTTGTGTGATGTGTGGTGCTTATGTCTGGATGAGCTGCCCTTGGGTGTTGAGGTGTGTGCAGGCTGGTCTGTAGGTGTGTCTGGGATAGGCAGAGGAACAGGGGAGTGGGACTGGGTGGAGGAAGTTGGAGGAGGGAGGCAGGAGACAGGGACAATGGCTGCCGTCAGTGCTGAGGCCAGAGCGTTGAACGATCGCTGATGGGCAGCCTGACCCGAATGAATGCCCTCCAGGTATGCATTGCTCCGGTGCACCTCCCTTTCTACCCCCTGGATGGCATTCAAAAGGGTAGACTGCCCAACAATGAGCGTCCTGAGGAGGTCAATGACCTCCTCACTGAGGGCAGCAGGGGTAACTGGGGCAGGGCCTGAGGTGCCTGGGGCGAAGGAGATGCCCGCCTTCGTGTGCAAGCGGGCACGGGGCGATCGCAGAGGGGCTGCTGGGAGGGCAGAGCTGGTGCGCTGGGTGGGGGCTGTACCTGTTGTTGCGGGGGGCACGGATGTTGCTGCCACCACAAGGGAGCTCCCTTCCGAGGACGTGTCTGTGTCGCTGATGTCTCCACGTGTCCCCGTTGTGGAGCTCCCCTCGCCCTCCGTCTCACTGGTGAACTCCGAGTCGGTTGCATGGCCCTCCAGGGCCATGTGAGATGCAGCTCCCTCGTGCTCCGATGCCACTTCTCCTCCGCCTGATGATGCTAATGCACACATGAACAGGAAGAGCAGCAAAAAAGGGGAGGGGGAATGAAGAGATGTTGAGTGCATCCATTGGCAACACAGTTGGCGGAGAGGACAGACACAGAAGCCCCCTGCACTACGCCGCGCACTTGGGGTACACTACTCAATCATTGGGACTTGGCCTACAAGCCTATGGATGACAACTGCACACATAGGTGACACAGGGCCATGGATAGCTGTACTTGGCACCCTACAGAGATGGGGGGCGGGGGCACAGGGCCATGCCTTACCGAGGGGCCTAGCATACAGAAATCGCCCTGACCTAGGCATACCCACAGCCCTCCTCCCTCACCCAGACACCTCCACTGCGCGCTAAGATAGCAGAATGTGCTGGTACTCACCCCCTTGTGTCTGCTGTGATGTCCTCACGCACCCATCCAAATCTGGGTAGGCCACCGCCAGGATCCGAGACATCAGGGGGGTCAATTGACGACTGGCACCCCTCCTACGTTGGGAGGCCATCCCTAGCAGAGCCTCCGCGGTCTTCCTGCTCCCGCGGCGGATGTCCTCCCACCTCTTGCGGCAGTGGGTGCCCCGTCTGTTGTGGACCCCCAGGGTCCGGACGTCCTTGGCGATGGCACGCCAAATGTCGATTTTCTGATGGGCGCTGACCTATGTGATATGTACAGGGGGAGAAATAACATTATTATGATTTTCTGCATGCTCGATGTGAGTGGCCCCCCACCCCCACCCTAGCCATGTGGCACATGCTCTCATCCGTCGTTTGATGCATGCCTCAATCGCTCCCCTCCCCACCATCTTTAATCCACCCGACTCAACACAGACATTGCCCCCAAAGCATGCTCCCAGTGTACTTACCTGTTGGTCTGGAGGACCGTAGAGTAGCGCATACTGGGGGAGGACCCCATCCACGAGTTTCTCCAATTCTTCAGAAGTGAAGGCAGGGGCCCTTTCCACAGTCGCAGCAGCCATTGTATCTTCCAGACCGAGGTCACAGCAGCATTTGCAGTATAGGTCCTCTCCTGTGGATGATCAGGTCTAGAGTGATTAAGCAGATAGAAAATGGCAGTCACGTCCGCGGCGGTGCGTCCCGTGACCGCCGGCGCACTTCGTCATTGGCTCCTGAAACGCATAGGGTTCAATGGTAACCAATGCGGCTTTGCGCCGCAGTCTTCGACCGCCTACCGCCACGGTGTGCCACGCCAGCACATTGACCTCACATCCCATTGTCGCACTTCACAGGTCAGGCAGCCGCCATTTCAAGGGCCCACATGGCTTAATTTCTACGGCGTCACACATGCCTAGGCCTTGCATCGACACTCATACAAGCCATTCAATGCATAGAGAATCGTGTACTGTGCAACCTGTGGGAACTTACCTGTGGGTTGATTGACTCTGTGCTCGCTGTTGTCCTTCCTAGGCACCGTCCGCTGGGACTTGCGAGGAGATGGAGGAATGTTCCCGTGTACAGACCCCTGGTGGACCTGTCGACAATGGAGGAACGACATGTCATTCTGACATACAGGCTTGACCAAGCCACTATACATGAACTGTGTGCCCAGCTGGAGGCAGACCTGATGTCACCCATCCGCCAACCCACAGGGATCCCCCTCTAGTGCAGGTGCAGTCAGTACTCCATTTCTTAGCAAGTGGGTCATTTCAAACAACAGTGACCATTTCATCAGGGATGTCTCAGCCTATGTTTTCCAAGGTGTTGTCCAGAGTGTTGTCTGCCCTGCTCAAACACATGCGGAGATACATCGTTTTCCCTGAGGTGGGGGATTTGCCTACAGTGAAGGGTGATTTCTATGCCCTTGGACATATTCCCAACATCATTGGTGCCATTGATGGGACACATGTGTTGCGATGCTCGCGCACAGTGCTTCGCGCACAGTGTGTTTACACTGGGCACGAGCATCGCTAGGCAACGGGAGTTGGACGGAGGTTGAGGAAAGACAGTTGCGAAGACGACGCGCTTCGCATTTCCTGTATCGGGGTCGCATTTAACATTACAATAAAAGCTTGTAAATCACATGAATTTCGTAACGTTATTCATCTCAACAAAATTGGCGACGAGTTATTAGCGACCCCGAGGAAGAACCCACACGTCCAGCTAGCAAATGTCTTCACAGCTTGAGGCAGGATTGAAAGGAAGTTAGGACTTGATATTTTCATGCTGTTTTCAACAGGACTTGGTGATTGATGTAGCGGTAGGATTAAGACTTTGTTTATCAGTTGTTTTGTGCCAAGTAAACCAGACTGAAAATGTCTACACGCCGCCGTTTTCAGATTGTCTGACAGTGTCAAGCAAACAAGTCTCTTGTGCTCTTGCGCAGGGCCTGCGCACGTTTGATTATTTTTTTTTTTTCGTAAGTCCATCATTTTTTCAAACTTAGCGAACTTGCTGGATTAATATTTTCTCCTTTCCAAGGAAATATTTGTTGTAAAGTTGTTTCATCATAATTTTTGGTCATGGCTTCTGGAAATGCATGGAATCTTAGCGCTCCTGAGCCATTCTTGCCAAAAGATGGAGAAGCTACTCTAAGATGGGAGGAATGGCGAGAATATTTTGTAAACTACATTTCAACTTTTGAAGATGAAGAAGAACTTACTCCAGAAAAGAAGAAGAAAATTATTTTACACTGTTTAGGTGCAAAGGGTTTGAAAATTTACAACAGTATTAACAAAAAGATTAGAGCACCTGAGCAAGGAGATGTTTTTAGCCATGCTCTTGAAGATCTCACAGAGTATTTTAGACCTGCCGTGTGCGTAGCTGTTGACCGATTTAAATTTTATCATAGGAAGCAACAATTTGAGGAATCTGTAGATGATTACGTTGCTGCACTCAAGAATTTGGCTTTGTCATGCAAGTTTGGTAATCTTCATGACGAACTCATTAGAGACCAAATTATAATGCACACTGCCAATCCACATATCCAAGAGAAACTTTGGTCTAGAAAGCGCTGAACTCACTGGAAGATGCGCAAAGGCTGTTCTGCGCAGTGAGGAAAAATCATTTTCAAAGTTGGAAGACAATGCTACTATTGCCATAGTCAAGAAAAACAATGAATTATCGTCTAAGAGAGTCCATTTGTATCAAGGGGAGAAAGATAATTCATTCCTGAAAGACAAAAAATTTTGTTTTAGATGTGGCAGCAAATCTCATCTGGCAAATGATAGGAAATGTCCGGCTCGGAATCAGAAGTGCTCAAACTGTGGTGTTTTGGGACATTTTGCCAAAGTGTGTCGCAGAAGGAAATTTGGTGGGGGTGACGCAAGTGTTAAATGTGTGAGGGAATGTGACAGCGGTTCATCGGAGGAGTCTGATTCTAATTTATGCATTCTTAATGTTGATGATAAGGTACAGAATGTTAAAAACAACATGAGTAGACCCTTATGCCATGTTACGATTGCTGGCATTGATATTTCGGTTGTTGCGGATTCTGGTTCTCCCTACACTATTCTGAATGAGGAGATTTGGCAACAATATTTTGAACCTTTTTTAGGTAATTGCTTTGAAAAAACTGACATTTCTCCAAAAACATTCACGGGTGAACCTATTAGAATGGTGGGTTACAGAAATTTGCTAATTGAATTTAAACGCAAACAAGCGTACTGCAAGGTGTATGTAGCGGTTTCTGGGCCGTCCGTACTGGGTTGGAAGGACCAAGGAATGTTGGGTATTATTTTGAACCCCAGTAGTAGTACACCTGTGTCTATTGTACAACATACCGAAGATTTATCAGGAAATATTGCAAAAAAATTCCCCAATGTCTTTTCTGGCCAAATTGGAAAACTAAAGGGTTTCCAACATAAAATACAAATGAAAGCTAATTCCACACCTTGTATTCACAAAGTCAGAAACATACCGGTTTCTGTGAGGGACCAAGTAGAAGAAGAACTTAAAAAACTTCAGTCAGACGGCATTATCGAACCCGTGGAATCCGCAGAATGGGTCGCACCTTTAGTTGTAGTTAAAAAAAAAAATGGAAATTTGAGACTCTGTGTGGATCTCAGAGATCTTAACAAGAATATTTTAATTGATCAATTTCCTTTGCCAAAAATAAACGAAATGTTAACTCGCACTAAAGGTATTAGATGGTTTTCTAGTATTGATCTTAAAGCTGCTTACCATCAGGTGCCTTTACATGCTGATAGTAGAAGTTTAACAACTTTTGTGACACCTGTTGGTTGTTACAGATTTAAAAGAGTACCTTTTGGGTTGGCTTCTGCAGCAGCTATGTTTCAGAGGTTAATGCACAAGGTATTATCGGACATAAAGGATGTACTGATTTTTCAGGACGACATTTTGATAATGGGGAAGGACAGAAATGAACATGATCGTAATTTAGATATTGTTTTGCATAGACTGAGCACACACGGTTTGACAGCAGAAATTGAAAAATGTAGATTTGCATTTAACAAAATTGATTATTTAGGTCATGAAATTTCAGATGCTGGTATTAAACCCAAATTGGAATTAGTTAATGCTGTCAAAAATGCCCCAAGACCTCAATCTAAAGATGATTTGCGAGCTTTCTTAGGATTGGCTGAATTTTACGCCAAATTCGTCCACAATTTCTCAGAAAAAACATATATTCTGCGTCAACTTCTTAAAACTAATGTTAAGTTTGTGTGGAGTGAGGCATGTGATGAAGCATGTGAGGTAATAAAGAATGATGTGGTTTATGCTCCACCACTTCATGGTTTTGACCCCATGTTGCAAAGTGTGGTCACAACGGATGCCAGTTCTAAAGGGATAGGTGCAACGTTATCCCAGATCGATGAAAAGGGAGTTGAATGGACCATAGCTTTTGCCTCGCGTTCGATTACACCGACTGAGGAAAGGTATTCTGTGATCGAGCGTGAGACACTTGCATGTGTTTGGGGTTTGGAACATTTCAGACAGTTCATTTGGGGTTTTCATGTGTTGTTAAGATGTGACCACAAACCGCTCACTAAAGTGTTGACAACAAAAGGGTTAATTTCAGCGTCACCACGTATAGCTCGTTTGTCGGTTAGACTTTTAGATTTCAATTACAGTGTACAATATGTTCCGGGAGTCAAAAATGTGGTGGCAGATTTTTTAAGCAGGATGCCTTTACCTGTTGTGTGTGATGAAGATACGGATATTGAACAGTTTACAGTAGCCAATGTGTTAACTGATTGTCCAGGTATTACCAAAGAGGATTGGGAACAAGCTCAAGCTCAAGATAACATCTTTGGTGTGGTTAGCAGATATATCAAGAATGGATGGCCTAATAAACATTTGTTAGATCATAGTATGCGTGTGTTTTGGGAACTGAGACATGAACTTTCTCTGGAAGGTGGTCTAATTTTTAGGAATGGCAGGGTTATTCCCCCAACATCTATAAGAAATAGGATTATTGATATATGTCACGAAGGTCATCTTGGAATTGGTAAAACCAAATACAAAATTAAGTGTACTTATTGGTGGCCAGGTTTGGACTCAGACATTGAAAGGAAAGTTAGAGACTGCTATGCATGTAATTCATCTGACAAGACTCAGGTAACATTAAAACCACCTCTCCATCCTATTCCGTGTCCAGATGGACCTTGGGAAAGGATAGGCATAGATATTGCAGGGCCAATAATGTACAATGATAAACAAAAGTATTTTTTAGTTTTGGTTGATCATTTTTCTAAATGGCCAGAGATTGAGATTGTTAATAGGGCTGATGTGGATTCAGTTGTACACTTCCTGGACAAGGTGTTTCTGAAAGAGGGTTTACCTAAGTGTATAGTAAGCGACAATGGACCTCAATTTATGTCTCGCATTTTCAAAGATTTTGTACAGGGGAAAGGTATTGTACATAATACTACGGCTTTATATCATCCGGCAGGAAACGGTGCTGTGGAGAGATTCAATCGGGTGATTAAGGGCGTCATCCAAATGGCAAATTACAACAATTTGGATTGGAGATGTGAATTAATGCGGAATTTATGGTCATACAGAACGACACCTTGTGTTTCTACAGGGTATTCTCCCTTTGTGTTGATGAGAGGGAGAATTCCCACAGGGAAAGATAATGTGGGTTGGAGTTTTGGGGATAAAAAGGCTGATTGGACACTTAAACAAGTTAAACACAACATTAAAAGTTCCCAAGTGCATAGTAAGATGTATTATGACGCGAAACACAAATGCAAAGAACAAGCCATAAAAGTTGGTGATGTGGTTAGAGTTAAGAAACCAGGTTTCATAAAAAAAGGTAATAATCGATTTTCAGATCCCCTTAAAGTAAATAGAATTTTTTGTAATTCTGCATTATTAAGTGATGGTAAGGTTTGGCACATGTCTTCATTGTCCATGTGTAGGAATGTTAATTCTAGGTTGGTTGGGAAGGAAGGAAAAGTTATCAGCCCAGAACGCAAGGTATGCAAATTTGACTGGTTAGATGATTGGAAGTATACGCCTTCCTATGATTCTGATTATAACTCTAATGTACAGTCTAACGTACCTACTGTCAACAATCATTTTGATGTGCCTGCAAGGAAAACAAGCAGGTGTGGTCGTTTAGTCAGGACACCAAGCAAATTTCAGGATTATGTTTGTTTTGCATAATGCTACGAATGTGAATGTATTATTCTTTGAGGGTAAAATTGTTTTCGTTTTCGGAATTGTTTTTTATTTTTTCCTCGTTGTATTTTCTGTTTGTTAGGGGGAAGATGTGTTGCGATGCTCGTTTACACTGGGCACGAGCATCGCTAGGCAACGGGAGTTGGACGGAGGTTGAGGAAAGACAGTTGCGAAGACGACGCGCTTCGCATTTCCTGTATCGGGGTCGCATTTAACGTTACAATAAAAGCTTGTAAATCACATGAATTTCGTAACGTTATTCATCTCAACAACATGTGGCTTTGGTACCCCCCAGTGCAAGTGAACAGGTGTACAGGAACAGAAAAAGTTATCATTCCATGAATGTCCAGGTGGTCTGTTTGGCTGACCAGTACATCTCCCATGTAAATGCCAAGTTCCCTGGGTCAGTGCATGACGCGTACATCATGCGAAATAGCAGCATCCCTTATGTGATGGAACAACTACCGAGACACCGTGTGTGGCTAATTGGTGACTCAGGTTACCCCAACCTGTTGTGGTTACTGACCCCAGTGAGGAATCCCAGGACAAGGGCAGAGGAACGCTACAATGAGGCCCATGGGCGAACTAGGAGGATTATAGAAAGAACCTTCGGCCTCCTGAAGGCCAGGTTTAGGTGCCTGCATGACAGGTGGATCCCTAATGTACTCACCAAAGAAGGTGTGCCAGATCATCGTGGCCTGCTGTATGCTTCACAACCTGGCATTGCGATGCCAGGTGCCTTTTCTGCAGGAGGATGGTCCAGATGGTGGTGTTGTAGCAGCTGGGGAGCCTGCGGAGAGTGAAGAGGAGGAAGACGAAGAGGACGACACAGACAACAGGGACACAGTGATACAGCAGTATTTTCAATAACACACAGGTAAGAATCAACACCGGCATTTTACATTTACTTACAGTCTCCTGCCTCTCTACTGTCTGTCCTTTTCACCCAGTGGATGCTAACAGAGTTGTGACTTTCCCTTCCAATTTCAGAGATGTGGGCCCCACTGCGTGACCTCTGCTTTGTTTGCCCATGGACTACAGCTGCGTGACAGTGGTATGTTGTCATCACAATGTAACTGGTCATTTTTGCACGTTTATGTCTAATACATATTTTCAAAAAAACAGGCAGACTCCAGATTATTTGTGTGCAATAGGTGTGTTTATTAAAGTGCTCAATTTTGGGACATGGTTGAAAATCAGTGATGGGTGATGGTGGAGGAATGTCCATGGCAGAGTCCAGATTCTCAGTCTCACAGGTGCATTGTCCATATGCCTGTGGAAGGTGGAGCAGGGGCAGTTTAAGGTTGGACAGGGTGACAATGTGGGACAGTGGGATGACATCAGGGGATATCCTTTCCTGGCGGGGGTCTTGGCATCCTACTCTGTCTTCTTCCTAGATCTCAGGCCCCGCTTGCGGGGTGGTTCTTCTTCTGCAGGAGGTGGGGTTCTGGTGGCAGGTTGTTGCTGTGTCGGGGCCTCCTGTCCACTAGCGCCGGCGGAGGTGGAAGGCTGTTCCTGGTCCATGCTAGTGACAGGAGCCCTTTGTGGTGCCACATGGTCCCGCAATGTGGTGACAATCTGGTTGAGAGCCACAACGATGGTGCCCATTGCGGAACTAATGTTTCTCAGTTCTTCCCTGAACCCCATAAACTGTTCCTCCTGCAGTACCTGGATCTCCTGGAACCTGGCCAGGACCGTCACCATTGTCTCCTGGGAGTGGTGGTATGCTCCCATGATGGAGGTGAGGGCCTCGTGGAGAGTGGGTTCCCTGGGCCTGTCCCCCCCCTGTCGCACAGCAGCCCTCCCAGTTCCCCTGTTTCCCTGGGCCTCTGTCCCCTGGACCGTGTGCCCACTACCACTGCCCCCAGGTCCCTGTTGTTGTTGGGGTGGTGGGTTAACCTAGGTGCCCTGTAGTGGTGGACACACCGCTGATTGACGTGTCCTGGAGACAGAGGCATGGGCCCGCTGGGTGGGTGCTGTGCTGGTGTTCCCAGAGGGGGGTAGGTCTGCTGTAGCCTGTGGCTGTCTGAGGGGAACCGACTGTCCCGAGGTCCCCGATGGGCCGGGCTGGTCATCTCGGTCCAGGGAGACAGAGCTGCTGTCATCACTGGGGGCCTCTTTTGGGGGTGGGATGGACATTTCTGGACCCTCCTGGGCGGTGTGGTGGCGTTCGGGTCCTGCAGGGGTATGAGAGTATGGTTATTGCTTCTGTGTGTGCCATAGCGTGCAATGGGTGGGTGCCCGTGTACCCCAGTGCTGGCATTCCTTTGTGGGGGCTGTTGTGACGGCGGTTTGTGGGGGAGATGGGTATGTGCAGTGGGCATGCTTAGGTGATGGCTGTCGATGGTTTGTGGTAGCATGCAGGGTTTGGTGTTGGGATGGGTGGGTTGTGATGGTGAGACATTAGCAATGAGGATGTGTGATGGTGGTGGGGGGGAGGGTGGGGGTATGAGTTTGGCATGCTGGTGGGGTGGGGGGGATGAAGTAGTGGAGATGAGACTTACCAGAGTCCATTCCTCCGCCTACTCCTGCGAGGCCCTCAGGATGCAGGATGTTCAAGACCTGTTCCTCCCATGTTGTAAATTCTGGGGGTTGAGGTGGGGGTCCGCCGCCAGTCCGCTGCACCGCGATGTTGTGCCTGGATACCATGGAACGCACCTTCCCCCGTAGGTCATTCCACCGCTTCCTGATGTCGTCCCGATTTCGTGGATGCTGTCCCACAGCGTTGACCCTGTCCACTATTCTTTGCCATAGCTCCATCTTCCTGGCAATGGTGGTGTGCTGCACCTGTGTCCCGAAAAGCTGGGGCTCTACCCGAACTATTTCCTCCACCATGACCCTGAGTTCTGCGTCTGAGAACCTGGGGTGTCTTTGGGGTGCCATGGGGTGGTGTGGATGAGGTGTGGAGTGGTGTTTGCGGTGATGAGTGTGGTGAGTGTAGTGGTGTGTGGTGTTTTGTGCGTGGTTGTTGTGTGGGTGATGGTGTAGTGTGCCTCTGTGTGATGGTGTTCTCTATTCTGTGCTGTCTCTCTCTGGGCTTCTTCTCTGATTTGTGGTCGTAGGGGTTTGTGGGTGATGTGGGTGTGTGTTTTATAGTTAATTGGGTGTGTGGGAGTGTTGTGTGTATGTGTCTCAGGTGTGTGTATTTCAAATTGTCCAATGTGGCTGTGTTTTGGAGCTGTATGTGTATTTTGAGCGCGGCGGTGTGTACCGCCAATGGAATACCGCGGTTGAAAGACCGCCGCGTGGATTCGTGGGTCGTAATGGCATGGGCGTTTTTCTGTTGGCGTGACGGTGGAGGTTTGGTCTTCGCTAGTTTAACGCTGGCCGTTGGTGTGGCGGACTTTTGTTGATGTCGGGTTTTTGGCGGTTTGCCTCTTGAGGGTCAGAATGACCGTGGCGGTTTACCACGACCGCGGCGGTGTTGTGGCAGCCTTCTGACCGGCGGTAAGCGCCTTTTACCGCCGAGGTCAGAATGACCCCCAAAGTGTCTCCTTCAAAATTGCAATACTGCCAAAAGAAAGTGAAATATTTGGGACACCAACTAGAAAAAGGGTCGAGAAAAATCATTAAAGAAAGAATAACGACGTACTTCAAATGAGTCCACCCAAAACAAGAAAAGAGGTGAGAAAGTTTTTGGGAATGGTGGTCTACTGTCGCCAATGGATTCCCAATTTGTCAACTCTAGCCATACCTTTACTGAAACTGACCCAGAAAGATGTGCAAGATGAAATAATGTTCAAAAGAGATGAAATGGATGCCTTTATTGAATTAAAGGAATGCATGTGCAGAGCTCCAGCTTTAGGTGTGCCTGATTACACAAAGCCTTTCACATTGTTTTGTCATGAACGCGATGCATGTTCCTTGTCTGTCTTGAATCAAGCCCATGGTGGCATAAACAGACCAGTAGCATATTTTTCAGCTACTTTGGATCAAGTCGCAGCAGCCTTACCAGGATGCTTGGGTGCTGTAGCAGCAGTTGGTATGAGCCTGAATCAAAGTGAAGGAATAGTGATGGGACATCCTTTAACAGTTATGGTCCCTCACTCAGTCGAAATACTTTTGACACGTTCCCAAACACAGCACATGACTGGTGCTAGGCTTACAAGGTAGGAGACAATAATTTTGGGATCACCAAATGTGCAGTTAAAAAGATGCACTACATTAATTCCAGCAACTTTGTTTCCTAGTGAAAATGTTGAAATTGAAAATGCAGAAGACATAGAACATGACTGTCTTCAAGTGACTGAATTTTGTACTAAACCAAGACCTGATATCAAAGATACTCGACTGGAATAAAATGATCAGATTATTTTTGTTGATGGTTCATTTTTAAGAGATGCACTAGGAATATTGAAAGCAGGATATGCTGTATGTACAATAACTGGTGTTCTAGAAGCATCTTGGCTTCAAGGAATTTACTCTGCACAAGTAGCGGAACTAGTAGTCCTTACTAGAGCTTGCCAACTTTCCGCATTAATGAAAATCACCATTTACACTGACAGTCAGTACGGATTCGGAATAGTGCATGACTTTGGACAATTGTGGTCACCAAGAGGGTTTATGACCTCTTCTGGATCACCAATGAAAAATGGTGAAAGAATACGAGAGTTGTTACATGCTATCCAGTTGCCAGGAGAAGTAGCAGTGGTAAAATGCAGTGCACACTCAAAATCACAAGACTTTGTTTCTTTGGGAAATGGATATGCAGATCAAGTCGCAAGGTTTTGTGCATTGAACTGCATTTTGCTTAGAGACTAATGTAATTTGATAAGTGAGCCAGAACTTGAACCAAATGAAGCCTTTGCTCTAAAAGTTGTAGACACACTAGAAGAATTGAAATTTCTACAAAACAATGTTAGTAAAGATGAAAAACTCTCATGGAATAAATTACAATGCATAAAAAAACAGATGATTTGTGGGTTTCAAGTGAAGGGAGATTGGTTTTGCCAGACAGTCTTTTGACGCAAATAGCTAGGCTATATCACGGACAAGCACACATTGGAAGAGATGCCATGATTAGATTATTCCAAATTGATTGGTTTAATCCCAAATTTCGCCAAGTTGCTGAAGCAGTTTGCCATCGTTGCGTCATTTGCCAACAAATGAACGCAGGGAAGGGAACCGTAGTAAATTTGAGCCACATTGGAA
Source organism: Pleurodeles waltl (assembly GCF_031143425.1). Taxonomy (NCBI): domain Eukaryota; kingdom Metazoa; phylum Chordata; class Amphibia; order Caudata; family Salamandridae; genus Pleurodeles; species Pleurodeles waltl. Next base: position 169,784,672 of record NC_090445.1, read on the forward strand.
GAGCAGGTGGGCCGTTCAGCAGGATGCAACTGGATTTAATTGAGATGCCTATGCATGCAGGCTTGAAATGCATCTTGGTGATTATGTGTATTTTTAGTCACTGGATTGAAGCATACCCTACGCGCAGAAATGACAGTCTCACAGTTGCAAAACTACTCTTGAGAGAACTAATACCACGTTTCAGATTCCCGATCTCTTTAGAATCAGATAGGGGAAGTCACTTCAATAACGAAGTAATCAAATTACTATGTGCAGCACTGAACATTGAACAAAAGTTGCATTGTAGCTACCGCCCTGATGCATCAGGACTAGTGGAGCAAATGAATGGCACGCTGAAGTCAAGAATGGCAAAAATATGCGCATCCACAAACTTGAAATGGCCTGATGCGTTGCCTTTGGTGTTAATGTCAATGAGAAATATACCTGAGAGAAAAACTGGACTATCACCACATGAAATTCTCATGGGCAGAGCCACGAGACTTCCAGCAGTTCCTGTGAATGCCCTTGTAAATATTACAGATGATATGGTATTGGACTACTGAAAAGGTCTGGCTGATGTGGTCCGCTCTTTTTCTCACCAGGTAGAAGCAACCACCTTGCCACAGATCCAAGGTCCAGGACACGCCCTGAAAGCAGGTGACTGGGTTGTGATAAAGAAGCACGTGAGGAAGTCGTGCTTGGAACCCCGTTGGAAAGGACCTTTTCAAGTGATTCGGACAACTACCACCGTTGTGAAGTGTGCGGGAGTTCCCAACTGGATTCACACCAGTCACACGAAAAAGCACTGAAATTACCAACAACTAACAGAAAAGTACCAGGCACTGAGACAGAACGAAGAGAGCCTGAAAGCGAACAAGAAGAAATTGAGACAGAAGAAATATTCTCTGAGGAAGACGCAGTCAATCCTTTTGAGGACAACAGAGAAGAAGCCTCAGGAGGTGACAAAGATCCTATCTCAGGTGAAGAAGAAGGAGAGCCTAATAAGAGGAGGGCTTTTCCAGAAGCAGAAAATACATGAAAACAAGGAGAAAAACTGACCGACCTCCCGGGTGAAGGAAACAAGACGGAGCAAAGTCAAATTGTTCCAATTCGTCCAGAAACGGTTGCAGGTCCATCAGGTGAAAACAACGCGAAACGAAGGCAAAGCATATCACCAGTGAAATCAAAGACTAAAGAAACATTAAACGAAAACAAATGGCCAGAATTGAAAGAGAAAAGAAAAGAAGTGTCTATCATAACCACATTGAATGAAGAAAAAGACACAGCCAAAGAACAAGACATAAGCGAAGGGGAATCGAAAGGAGATGCAAAATTAAAAAGGAAAAGAGTAGCGAACAGAAGATATTCTGGTCCAGAATGGGCATACACAGCCACTAACGATTGGCCAGACGAATTTCTATCTCTTAGTCTTGAAAATGAAGAAGCAGAATGACACTTTGGTACTTGAAAAGTGAAATTTCATGAACATTACCGGATAAGACATTGATAACCTGATTGACTTTGAAACCAATTTTGAGACAAAGCTGCTAAACCAATAAAAGACTAAACTGCTAAAGAAAACCGTGTGAACTTTGACCTCGTTGATCCATTATATATATACCTGCGAATTTGATTTGATAAACTATCTTCAACTTTCTGATTCTCTATAGATCATGACAGACAATACTACACAAGGACATAAGATGAAATATTGTAAATACATGTGTATAGGTCTAATAATTGCATGTGTACTGATAATTATGGCAATAATTCTTGGAATGCGTGGAGGGAATGAAAGAGACGCGAATGATGCTTCTACTTTTAAAACTACTATTGAATTAACTCCTTAGAAGAAACTCGAACAAGACGAAAAATATTTACATGACTATACTAACGACAAGAAAGAACTCTCATCTAATGTTTTCTATCGCTTGCTGAATGAGTATGTTGAGACAATGGATGCGAAAGATTGTTATATATGTACACAAATCCCTACAACAGTAATAGAAGGGGTGACATATCATAGCATGCCCCTTAAGTATGGAATAACATGTAGTTTGTTACTAACCAGATTTTATGGCCAGGAGTATATTCAATACTTCTATTCCAATCATGATGTCGTATTTTCATATATTCCCATAACTGAGTACTTGAGTAAAACAGCAAGAGATTATTATATAAAATTAGTTGGAGGTTTTTTTAAACCATTATCACCTTTTTCCACAGTTCACGCTCATAGAGACAACCTTACATGCTTACTTTCACCCGTAGAGAAACGTTTTTTAGATCACACTGAAGATAGAAGGAAAATGGTAAAGGAAAAATTAGAAAAAGAATTACATAAAAGGACATCTGTAGATAACTATGCTTTTTCCGCAATAAAAACACAATGGAAACTAGCTTTAGACGCATTACATATAGGGAAACTTTGTATATATAGACCTAAATCATATTATGACACAATCTTTGTAGGAACTAGTGAATGTAAACATGTGTTCTTATTCCAGAGTAAATGGACGTTCATGTTAAATGGACTAGATCCAGCTACTCCAGGGGTATATTATATTTGTGGACTTAATGTCTATTATCGTCTTCCAAAAGGATGGTATGGGAGATGTTATTTGGGAATAGTATTTCCAAAGATTTATCAACTAGAAGACTTAAAGAAATTTCCAAAGCTGTCTGAATTACATCGTATTCAGAAACGGGAGACAGCTTCTGGTGTGGTAGGAGATATATTTGGAGCAATAATTCCTTCAGTAGGAGTTATATTGAATTCAATCAAAATACGAAAGTTGTCTACTATAGTGGTTAACATGCTGACAAATTTCTCAGGAGCAATGATCCTGATGGATACTGAAGTTGCTGCAGAAAGAGCTATGACTCTTCAAAATCGGCTTGCTTTAGACATTCTTTTTGCAAAGAATGGTGGCGTTTGCAAAATGCTTAGTACACGTCACTGTTGCTCATATATACCAGACAACAGTAAACAAATTAGAATTATGCTTACAAATTTAACTAATGATAGTACAGATTTGAAAGAATTGAAAGAACCAGGAGTATGGGAAAAAGTTGGCAAAAGGATTTGCTTCCGTGGGAAATTGGCTCAGCAACATTTGGAACGGAATATTACTGAAAATAGTGAAAGGGATATTATTAATACTAATTTGCTTAATAGGTATTTGGGGAATATTGAAAGCTATTAAAATATTGAAATCAAGAAACAAGAGAAGAATTGAAAAGAAAGAACAAAAGGAAATGGTAAAATTATACAGGGAAAAATCAAAGGGAGTAAAACGGAAAAGGGAAATGATTGAAATGCAAAACTATTAAACAGAATTTTAAATGAAATAAAATTTGTGAAGGAAGATTTAATATGATGACATAATTAGTCATCAGAGGAGGGATTGATGAAGCAGAAAAAGAAAGACTAACAAACATTTATATATCATGTAACAAAATCGTATAAGACAATGTGATTTTAGCAAAGAAAAATAATGAATGTAGAAAAATGTGCCCACGAAGTAGGTCGCCATTAGTATAAACAAGCTTAATTAATCATGAAAACCGACAAATGTACCAATATGTCATAATTGAAGCTATATTCTATGATTTTCTCGTTAAAACTGTTACATGCTTAGCTTAAATTTAGCTTTTGGCCTAGTTGCCTGGTCTCAATTTTAACTGCGTAGTTTTCACTTGTATTAACAAAGACGTGTTTTGAATCTTTAAAAGCTGTATTTTTCCAGTAGAATGACTAATACACTTATCTCAAAGTTGCGTGCTAGGCAACTTTCATCCCCTTTGAAGCTCAAGGTCAGTTTCTTCATGTGCAGACAATGAAGACACTGATGCAGAATTAATTGGCAACTTTGTTGCTACTTATGTTCCAAAACTCCAAGGACACCTTATGCGTAGATGAGTATTAAGAGAAAAGACACTATTCATTGGTCAAAGAGAAATCACCCCATGGACCCTCCAATGGAAGAACCTGAAGAATTTGGAACTTTTCTTACTTAATTCCACCGGACGAAGAGAAGACAGCCATTTTCTTTGATGCCATTTTGAAGCCAGATTTGAGAAGCCATTTTGATGACACTTTGATGCTTTTTCTCTGTCCCAGAGAGAGAGAGAGACTTTAAAGAATTCTCACCCCATAGACTTTAACTTGAACTTTACCCCGTCTTGCCCATACAATAACTTTTGCCCCATTTTCCTTGCTGCTGCAAGGAAAACTTGACTTTAACTTTGCCCCTCCTTTGGAGAAGCCCCATGCTGATCGAACTGGTACCTGAAGGACGAAGACTTACCTTGAATGCTGATTGTATTTGGTAATTATGAAAGGATAAATGTATTATGCATTGTGTTTTCCTTCTTAGGTACCAACTGCTTATTTTGACAGAGCCCAAGCTAGAAGTTTTCTAAATTTATGTTGACTAAATTCGTTTTGCATGAAGCACCACATGCCAATGCTAATCAGAGGTTAGTTGAGGTATTCATTTAATGCACTGTGCTGAATTGAAATCTTGTTATGCTGATCGATGTATGTAATTAGAAAATTTCAGTTACTTTTATTAGTGATTTGCATAGCTATATCAGAGTGTGTGATTATTCTAGTTTTACGTAGGTTGCGTTTCTTTCCTCGCTATGGACAGCCAGTAATGTTCGTATATGTATATTATTTGATTTTGAGACTTACTTAAATTCTGTTAGCTTTGTTAATATAGGGAAATAAACACATTCACTTTTAATAAACAGGTGTGGTTATTCATGACTGAAAGGTCATGGTGTGTCTAATTACTGATTTCTGTTTAACTAATTTGTTGATCGATTACTAATTGAATATTGGTTATTGATTATAATTGATTATTAATCATTGATTTGAGGGATCCGACGACTTCTTTGGATGAGGAGAACTCAACCAGGTCAAAAGGTTCACCGACCGCCGGCGTGTCCAAGTATAAGTAATTTACAAAGACTGGACGCGCTATCACTGTGTAGGTGGGCTAAAGCAAGCAGACTTTAAAAGGCAAGCCCACAAACCAATGAAAGTGATTGACGTGACATGGGCGTGGTTAGAAGCCCAAGAGAGGTTATACAGTGGACAGAGTGCTTTGCGCTCTCCCTTAAAAATGACAATCAACATTGACCATTGTAAGATTACAATCAATGTTCATTCTAATTTTTTCCACTGTGTGCGGCAGTGTAAGGTCTCTGTGTGTTGCAGCAAAGGGTATGTGTGGAAAATGACCATTTATGCAAATGTAGCGCATAACTACTAAGATCAGTGGCATTTGCCACTTCATACTTTTGTTTTACAATTAAAGCAAAAAAGGAATATCTTTACAAACACTGGTCCATGTAATAGGGCATTAAGGCAGATTTGTGATTTAGTGGCACACCCCAAGGACATAACCTGCCACAAGGACGTAACCTGTTAAGTAACACCTACATCCCAGTTAAAGAAAGAAGAGATCAGGAGGTTAAACCATTATGACACTTTACTGAATACTCTCAGAGTGCTGCAGATGGCCTTGTACATCAAACAGAGGAAGTAGTACAATTACATAACATTTACAATTTCATGCACATACTACTGATGAATGCCAAGATGGCCCTGCAAAGAGGCAGTGTTGGACTTTTTTGCTTATGAAGGGTCACCCCCAATCTTTTGCCTCCTGCCTCCTATTTTTTCTGACCTGTTGCTGTTGGCTTTTGAACTCTGAGCACTTTACGACTGCAAACCAGTGCTAAAGTGCATATGCTCTCTGTGCAAATTGTATGTAATTGGTTTATCCATGATTGGCATATTTGATTTACTAGTAAGTCCCTAGTAAAGCGCACTAGAGGTGCCAGGGCTTGTAAATCAAATGCTACTAGTGGGCCTGCAGCACTAGTTGTGCCACCCACATAAGTAGATCTGTAATCATGTCTCAGGGCTGCCACTGCAGTGTCTGTGTGTGCAGTTTTAACTGTAAATTCGACTTGGCAAGTGTACCCACTTGCCAGGTCTAAACCTTCCATTTTCTTACATGTAAGGCACCCCTAAGGTAGGCCCTAGGTAGCCCCAAGGGCAGGGTGCAGTGTATGGTTAAGGTAGGACATATAGGGGGTCATTCTGACCCTGGCGGCCGGTGACCGCCAGGGTCACCGACCACGGGAGCACCGCCAACAGGCTGGCGGTGCTCCCGAGGGCATTCTGACCGCGGCGGTTCAGCCGCGGCCAGAAAGGGTAAACCGGCGGTCTCCCGCCGGTTTACCACTGCCCTTGTGAATCCTCCATGGCTGCGGAGCGCGCTCCGCAGCCATGGGGATTCTGACACCCCCTACCGCCATCCTGTTCCTGGCGGGTCTCCCGCCAGGAACAGGATGGCGGTAGGGGGTGCCGCGGGGCCCCTGGGGGCCCCTGCAGTGCCCATGCCATGCCCCGTAAGAGGGCCCCGCAAAGTATTTCAGTGTCTGCTAAGCAGACACTGAAATACGCGACGGGTGCAACTGCACCCGTCGCACCCCTGCAACTACGCCGGCTCAATTCTGAGCCGCCGTCCTCGTTGCAGGGGCATTTCCTCTGGGCCGGCGGGCGCTCTTTTGTAGAGCGCCCGCCGGCCCAGAGGAAATGTCTGAATGGCCGCCGCGGTCTTTTGACCGCGGTGCGGTCATTCAGCGGCGGTACCTTGGCGGACGGCCTCTGCCGTCCGCCAAGGTCAAAATGACCCCCATAGTAATGTAAGTAATGTGTTTTATATGTCCTGACAGTGAAATATTGCTAAATTTGTTTTTCACTGGTGCAAGCCTGTCCCTCTCATAGATTAACATGGGGGCTACCTTTAAATTCCATGAAAGTGTAGATTCCTTTTGGGAGCGGATGGACATGTGGATTTTGGGGTCTCTGAGCTCACAATTTAAAAATGCATCTTTTAGTAAAGTTGATTTCAAGATTGTGGGGGTCATTATGACCCTGGCGGAAGGCGGAGAAGCGGCGGAAAGACCGCCAACAGGCTGGCGGTCTTTTTTTTTGTATTATGACCATGGCGGTTACCGCCATGGTCATTCGCCGGTTCTCCGTTCCGCCCGCCAGGCTGGAGACCTGGGTCTCCAGCCCGGCGGCCGTCACTATACCGCCGGCGGTATTTTGACCCGGCTTACCGCCGTGGATTTCCTGCGGTTGGAACTGCCATGAAATCCATGGCGGTAAGCACTATCAGTGCCAGGGAATTCCTTCCCTGGCACTGATAGGGGTCTCCCCCAACCCCCACCCCCACCCCGACTCCCTCCCCAACACCCCCTACCATCCCCCAAAGGTGGCAGGGCCCCCCTCCCCACCCGACCCCCAACATCACAGAACTCACACACACACACACCACACACACGCAGGCACCACCAACGCACACACCGTCATACATGCCTACATCCACACACACAGTCAGACACGCACACCCATATACAAACATACACACACACATCCATACAGACATACCCACAGACATACACGCACTCATTCCCAAAACACGCAACACCCCCGCAAGCATACACGCACTCACACACCCCCTCTACATACACACACGCACACCCCCACGCATGCACACAACACACAACACCCCCCACCCCTCTCCCCTCACGGACGATCGACTTACCTCATCCGACGATCCTCCAGGAGGGGACAGGAACAATGGGGGCTGCTCCGCCGACACCACACCGCCAACAGAACACCGCCACGCCGAATCACAGGACGTGATTCGCTGGGCGGGGTTCTGTCGGCGTGGCGGTGGAGGTGGAGCAACCTCCACTTCCCCGCCGCCCGCCAGTTGGCTGTTGGCGGCTCTCCGTCCGTAAAAGGTTGGAGAGCTGCCAACGGTCATAATAGGCCGAGCGGCAAACCGCCACCACTGGCGGTCTTCCGTACAGCGGTCCCTCGGCGGTCTTGGAAAATGACCTCCGAGGTCAAAATGACCCCCTTTGTGTTTGAAAATGCCACTTTTAGAAAGTGAGCATTTTCTTGCTTATACAATTTCTGTGACTCTGCCTGTTTGTGGAGTCCATTTCTGGGTCAGTTTGACAGTTGGGCTGGTTGCACCTCACACTAGACAGTGACACAAAGGGAGCTGGGGAGTAGTCTGCATTTCCTGATGAGCCATCTGTGCTAGGAGGGAGGGGAGGAGTGGTCACTTACACCTGAAAGGGCTATGCCTGTCCTCACACAATGCAGTCTCCGACCTCCTGGTGAGTGTCCGGGACCTGGCCTGGGCAAGGCAGGATTTCACATTCACGAGAGACTTTACTTTGAAGTAGGCCTACTTCAGAGGAGAAATTGGGTATAAGAAGGGCACCCAAAACCACAGACTTTAGATCACTTCTGGACATCAAGAGGTACCTCTGCCTAGAGAAGAGCTGAAGAGCTGAGGAGAAGTGGTGCCCTGCCTGTGACTGTGCTTTATGGAGCTATCCTGCAGTTGCTGCTTCTGCCAGAGTAAGAGGGCAAAGACTGGACTTTGTGAGCCTTCCATCTTGTGAAGAAATCTCCAGGGGCTTGATTTAGAGCTTGCCTCCTGTTGTTTGAAGTCTCAGGGACAGCAAAGACTTCTCTCTTCCAGCACCTGGAGTCTCTGGAGAGACTCCTGCTCTGACAAGTGGTGCCCTATCCAGTCCCTGGGCCCTTGAAAGGAAAGCTGATGGAAATCCAAGGAAATCGACTTCGGACGACTTCGGACCGATGCCGCTGCTGGATCCGGTGATGCCGCCTGCACCCGACTCCGTGATTTTCGCTGGAACGCGACGACCTTCGCAGGCCCGACATCGCTGCAGCCCCACCGAAGTCCACGACTCCATGGAAGTCGCCGCACCACCTCGTGACCGGCACCGCACGAAGTGCGCGGATTCAACGTGTCGCACAGATGCCACGACCCCCGACTTCGCGCATCGGCTCGTTTTCATTTCTTCACCAAGGTACTGTACCTGGGGGTCTACGCGACTCTGTGTCCGGCGCTGCTAGTGTCAGATTGTTGGGAACTATGCCATTACGATGCTGTGTTAACACCTCATCGAAGCATTTTGTGTATCTAAACGCTATTTTTTTTGTTTAATCTTTAAAAATTCATAACTTGACTTGTGTATGTTGGATTTTTGTCGTTTTGGTCTTGTTTTGTTTAGATAAATATTTCCTATTTTATAATCCTGTGTGGTGTCATTTTGTAGTGTTTTCATTTAGTTACTGTGTGTTGGTACAAATACTTTACACCTAGCACTCTTAAGTTAAGCCTACTGCTTTGCCAAGCTACCAAGGGGGTAAGCATGGGTTAGCTGCGGGTGATTCTCTCGCTGGTCTTTGCCATTCTTCCAGAGCTGGTAAATTCAATCTAAGTAAACTTTCCCATTTGGGAGGTAGGCCTTTGTCCTCATCAGCATATCTAGGTGACTCTCTTCTAGTCTGTTTCTTAATTTAGACTTGATTGAGTTCATGAGGCTGAATCCTCGTTCGCAGTCTGCACTTGAAGCCTGAAACGTTGCACAGACATCAACAAGCTGAGATACAACACCATACTGTGCAGCATTCTGCAGAGTGAAATTCACCATGTCTTGAAAGGTCCTAAACAATCCACATTTTACATGTTCTGCTACCACAAATTTATAATCTCTGTATTGCTGAACAACATCAGTAGGTGTGTCACAATAACCCAGGAGCAAGACCTTCTTTATACATTCTCAGTCCCAAAATCAAACTGTGATTGTGTTGCTACTGCATGGAAATCAAAATCTGTCTATTCCTTTAGTTCATCTTCTGGGAACCTTCTGTCCATGTGCTCACAAAGAAGTTTAATGAAAGATAATATTGGCTCATTATCATACTCTCTGTCTTCTCTGTACAAAGCCTTCAGATCTCTTACTGTGTTGCTCCTAAAGACAGTGCCACCCAAGTACTGTTCCTTTATTTGGCCAATTTTGGCTCTTGCATACTGTACAGCTTCAACGGTGGTCAAAGAGCTTTTCTGAAACAACTTGCACAAAGATGCAAGTTCACCCAGAATGTCTTTCAGTGCTGCAAAGGAAATATGGTAGTTTGAGTCAGATAGTTTTTTGTAGCTATATTTAGCAATTGGGTCAGTTTCCTCAACTCTTTCACGATCAAAGTATTTGAGTGCAACCTCATAATTATGCAAGAGTGCAACAACAGCAAAATGCCTTAAAAGCCACTGCACTTCATTGAGTGGTTGAAAGGAGACCGTTTCATATTCAGTGACCAATTTCGTCCAGCTTGGACTTCCTTACAGGTGAGCAGGAGAACACAGTGTAGACAGTCCTCAGTAATGTTTCCATTTCCCTGATCATTGGCTCTTTTTTCCAGGCATCATCAACTCCCAAATCTTCTCTGTGCGCAACACAGTGCTGCTCAACTAAATGGGGAATGGATTGTTTGAGGCGGGTAGTAACACCATTGTTTTTTCCCAGCATCACTGATGCACCATCTGATGTAAACTTGACCATTTTCATAAGGTCCAGTTTATTGGCAGTGTGGAAGTCTTTTAGCCTCCGCATTGCATGTACTCAGAGTTACAATTCCCCCAAACACTGTTTTGTACTCTGTTTATGTTACAGGTTGGAACTTGAAGTAAAGGATGAGCATTTTTGTAACTGAAATATCTGTGCTCTCATCAATTATCAAAGTGTGGTACCAAGCACAGCGAAGTTCTGCCATGAACTCAGAGCGTATCACGCTGTTGATGGCCTCCAAAAACTCAAAGGTATAGTTCTTGCTCTTCCAGCTGTCTGGTATCTTCACATACAATGCGACGTGGTCATAGTTTTTCTTGAACAGATAACATTGAAGTGTTCATTTTGACTGCTAGCAATACATTGTTGATGAGAGTCTTTATCTCCTCAGGCAGGGATATTTGCCGTTCAACCACCTTGAGTCTGTTTGCTGTCACTGATAGGTTTCCATCAGCATGGTGTGCACTCCAATACGCACACCAAAGTGTCACCAAAGCAGATTCATGATCTTTGCTACATAGATGGCGTTTCAAGTAGCCCAGATTCCAGCCATCACTCCATTTCTTCCCAGTAGAAAAGTCCCCTGAGATCTTTGCTTTTGCACATATTTTGCAAATCAGGCCTACTTCCGGATTGTATAGAAATAGCTTTTCTAGTTGTACGCGAACCTTGCTCCGTGACTTCTGTGTCTCAGTCTCTACAATTTCTTTCAGCCATTCTTCTTTGAACACAAGACATAATTCCTTCCTTTGTGGTGAAGCACTGCTCTCTGCAGAAGTCACAGTTTTGCGCTTGAACATTTTGGTGGCAATCAGTCAGAGTCTACTATGCCGCAAAGCCTGCAAGAAAAAGAAGAACATTATTTAAAGTGAGGAACAATATTTAAAGTTGGTTCTTATGCTATTGAATGCAATCTACCAGACAAGTCTGAACTATCTCTTGGAAACTGTAGCAAGTAATTACCTGGGCCTTTCTGTTTGTTCTCACACCTGCCTGTAGATGTAACACTGTCTAAGATGTCTGCAATAGAAGAAAAAATGGTTACAACACATGCTTATGTGCCAATGTTTCAGATGTACTACAAGGAAAAACTAGTAAATAATTACCTGGTCTTTCTGGTTGTAGTCACGTCTGCCTTTTCTAACCTGTGATTAGCACTGTCTAAGAAGCCTGCAAAATAACAAAAAAAAGGTTGAAGAATGTGGTTATATTATAATGTACTAGGTGCATCACAAGTGAAATCTACCAAATAATTACCTTGTCTTTCTGCTTCTACTCACATGTGCCTTTTGTAATCTATGGGTAGTGTTGTCAGAGATACCTGCAACAGAAGAATAAGGGATTCAAGTAGGTTTTCATATTCCACTGTACTAGGTGCACCACAATGAAAATCTGCTAAATTATTACCGCTTCTTTCTGCTTCTACTCATGTGTGCCTGTTCAAATTTATGTGAAGCAAGGTCTAAAATGCCTGTAAAAGAGGAAAAATGATTAAAGCACCTGATCGTTTCACTGTCTCAGATGCACCATAAGGAAAGAATAGCCAATAATAACTTGCTCTTTCTGCTGCTACTCCGGTCTGGACGTCCTCATCTATGACCAGTACTGTCTGAGATGCCTGCAACAAAAGAAAAGATGGTTAGCAGTTGGTTACAGCATGTTGTTATATTATAATGTGTCAGGTGACCCAGTTGGGCGACCTACCAAATAATTCCCTGGTCCTTATGCTTCTAAGCATGTCAGTCCATTCAAATCTATAACTTGCTAGGTCCGACAAACCTGTAATAGAAGCAAAGGTGTAGATCATGAACGTGATTTATCTAGAGACCCTTAATCCCACCTGGAACATCTACAGAATAACTTGGTCTTCCTTGGTACTCATGCCTGCCCATTCAAATCTAAATGTTGACCGTCTGTAAGTGGAAAAAAGATATTTAGCATAGGTTTTAGGAGTTACAAAAACATTATGCATGACAGTTCCAGAGCAATTGAATAGTTACCTGGGGTTTCAGTTTAGACAATCTCTGGTTCCATTCTATCATCCGTTTAGAAACCTACATCATGCGTTAGACCTTCGATCATGCAGCCTTTACATGCCTCAAGTTATCTGCTCGCCCACTCGCTATGACTAATCGGATTTTATAAGGGTGAGCCATTTTTAGGCCTACAGACCCGTTCTGGCAAGCTGACAAAAAAAAGTGTTCAGTTCATTCATACAATGAATGAGCAATGAAGGTGCCTTTAAGTCTTATTTTTGTCTTGTCACATTTGCTGTGGGTTCAAAGACAGAAGTCCAGTGCCAGTTTATGTCTTCTTACAATTTGCTGCTTATTTTATTCTGGAGATTAATGGTTACTTTTCTGCTCTGACTGCAAATTTAGAGGATTTAGTAAAGTGTACTCTGGAGTTAAGTTTGCTACGAATTAGCATAAGCAAAAATGATGCAAATTCGGCACAGAGTCCTGCCTTTTACCTACACAGCACCCTAGCCTTACATTAGGGGGTCATTTATGTGTAGATAAAAGAGGGGTTTAAGGCTTGGAATGTACTTTTAATTGCCAAGTCGAAGTGGCAGTGAAACTGCACGCACAGGCCTTGCAGTGGGAGGCCTGAGACATGGTTAAGGAGCTACTTATATGGGTGGCACAATCAGTGCTGAAGGTCCACTAGTGGCATTTAATTTTACAGGCCCTAGGCACATGTTTTGCTCTTTACTAGGGACTTATAGGTAAATCAAATATGCCAATTGGGAATGAACCAAATATACCATGTTTAAGGGAGAGAGCATATGGACTTTAGCACTGGTTAGCAGTGGTAATGTGTGCAGAGTCCTAAAAGCAGCAAAATCAGTGTCAGAAAAGTGGAGGGAATGACCACCCTAAGGCTGTCAGGTCCAACATGTGTCCCCCTCAGCTGAAAGTGGGGAGAGCTACCCAGCCTCCTGGGAGCTCTCATCACTTAGGTGGAAGAATCTGGTGAGACCATGAGCATTCACTTGAGTAGTCAACTTCACCACTCTTATGGCTTTGCAGTGTGTTAAAATTATAGAAAAAAACATTCTAAACTGGCCGCCATGCATGAGCGTGGGACATCTTTGAATGGTTTGTGTTTCATTTTGAGAAAAATTCTAACAAGAAGGCCTCTGCGCCATGTAAGCACATGCACATCCACCTAGATTGAAAAACAATTACAAATCCAATACATTTCATAGGTAAGACATATTGCTTTTTTTCAATTTTTACTTATTTAGGCTCTGCCAACTATGTACAGCAAATGCTAATAACAATTTGATGCTGAGTTAGTTCTGAATCAGCTGATGTGTGTTCAGTTCCTCTTCTACCTCCGTAAAGCTCTGACGTGAGACTGCCTTCAGTTACATACCAGCAATAACACACCACCTTCTATTTTTTGCATTGATGAGGCACACAACAATGTGATATTTCGCTATACATTTCTTCCAGATTCAATGTGCGTGGGCGGTAGAAGGTTAAAAACAAAAATCTTGTTTCATTCTGAACAAATTGTCCCCAATGAAACCAGAGTAAAAAAGGTTAAATTCACATTACTCTACTTCTGCAGTCTATCCCGCACATAACAATTACATGAAGTGGTGTAGGTTAACCACTGTGTATAAAATAACATGCTCTCAATAACTCCTAACCCTTTTAACCCAAACTTTAAAATGAAGCTAGACTGCACAAATGTGTTTTATTGTAAGATATTGTTTTCTGAAGCCTCAGTAATGAAAAGAACCAAGGTATGAACTTCATTTGATGTTCTTAATATGGAAACTGAGCAACCTCACTGACCTAGTCAGTTAACTGCTCTGCCAACGCGTAGCTCCACCTACAAGTGAAGCCCGTCAGACTCAAACTCTGACCTCAGTCAGAAGTTCGAGGACCTCCTCCACCATCAGGCTTCTGCCTGCACCTCATCCCTGGTGCCTAGTGGGAGAACTCTGCTCTTCTGCTAGGCTGCCCTCTGCCTCTTTTTTCCAAATTTTTTCCTTTGTGTACTGTCTTTGTGCCGTTTTTCCTTTTGTGTTTTTCCTTTGTGTACTATTTACCCAGGACGCAACAACAACTGCAAGCAAGCATCACCAGCCAACACCCATGGACCCTTCAGCTGCCTCCGCTGAGGCTAAACCTACACCACCACCAAGACCTTGGACCCAGCACAACCCACCCGCAACAAGACACCGACCCCGAAATCTCTCAAGTGCATTCTCCTCAACATCTGCTCCCTCTATGAACACTGAAATCTGGGACTTCCTTGACAGCATCACCCCTGACATCGCATTCCTCACCGAGACCTGGACCTCAGGCCCGGACATCGCCATCACCATCCCCAGGGATACAAGATCATCCGGAAAGACCCCCCCAGCTGCCCTGGGGGGGTGAATCGCCATCGTCCACAGGTCCAACCTCTGCCTGAACACAACCTCCGAAGACTCTGAATAATCCACAAGTCTGATGGAACACCTCCACTTCAAACTACATATCAGCCCGACCTCCACCATCAGGGGAACCCTCATCTACCACCCTCCCGGATCACATGCTCCCTTCACTGACTCCATCAAGGACTACATCTCTTCACAAGCCATCACAGCCACCAAGTACACCCTGCTGGGAGACCTCAACTTCCACCTCAACATCCTACAAGATCCCAACACCGCATCCCTCCTAGACAACCTCCACAACATAGGGCCCCGACAGATCATGATGGAGCCAGCACACACTTATCAGGACACACCCTTGATCCCATCTTCACTACAGGAACCTCCGCTACCTTCAGTCACATCTCAGAACTCCCTTGGACAGACCACCGATGCATCCATTTCACCTTCAACACACCCACCGTCATCAGATCCCAACACCAACCATCACATAGAAACTGGACAAGAATCACCGACGATCAACTCACCACAGCCCTGACCATCGCCGCCCCCACCATCTCACACAACGACGACCCAAACACCGCAGGACGCACCTTCCACAAATGGATCGCCGATTGCACCAACACCATAGCCCCCCTCAAAAAGAACAAGAGCACCCACGCAAAGAAAGCCAGCTGGTTCACCCCAGAACTCTGAGAATCTAGACGCACTTGTCGCCACCTCAAGAAAATCGTGAGAAACACCAAATCCACAGAAGCCCATAGCAACTTCAGAACCGCCATCGCCGCACACCACCAACTCATCAGAAACACCAGAAAGAAAGCTATACAAGACAGAATGTCCTCACAGACACACAACAGCAAGGAACTCTTCAGCATCATCAAGGAGTTCTCCCAACCCAACAGAGAAATAACGGACACCCCACCCTTACAGGACCTCAGTGACAGACTCAACACCTACTTCTACCACAAAATCAAGACCATCTACGACAGTTTCAACAAGGACAACCTACGCGCAGAACCCCCTCTATCAATACCTGACACCAACAAACCAACATACCAACAATCACCACCTGGACCCCCCTCACCACCGAAGATACTCTGAAAACTATGAGATCCATACACTCCGGGGCCCCCATGGACCCATGCCCCCACCACGTTTTCAACGGAGCCGCAGACACCATCGCCCCCAAGCTCCGCCTCACCATCAACTGCTCACTAGCTGCCGCCACCTTCCCCGATGACTGGAAACATGCTGAGATCAAACCCCTCCTAAGGAAACCCTCAGCAGACCCACCGACCTCAAAAAATTCAGGCCCATCCGCCTAACCCCCTTTCCTGCGAAAGTCATCGAGAAAGTGTTCAGCAGCCAACTCGCTACGTTTTTAGAAGACCACAATATCCTCGACATCTCCCAACCCAATTCAGGAAAAACCATAGCACCAAACAGCCCTCCTGGCCGCAACAGACGACATCCGGTCCCTGCTGGGCAAGGGAGAAATGGCGGCACTCATCCTGCTAGACCTCTTGGGGGTCTTCGACACAGTCTCCCAACACACCCTGATACGAAGACTCCACAAATCCAGCATCAGAGACGAGGCCCTCGACTGGATCCAATAATTCCTGCCTGGCAGAACTCAGTGAGTGAGACTCGCCCCCTTCCTCCCAGACCCCACACCCATCACCTGTGGAGTTTTCCAGGGATCCTCCCTCAGCCCCACGTTAATTAACATCTACATGGCCCGCTAGCCACCATCGTCAGAAGTTACAGAATCAACATTATCTCCTACGCCAAGGACACCCAACTCATCTTCTCCCTCTCCATTGAACCCAACAAAGCCAGACACAACTTCCACAAAGGCATGGAAGCAGTCGCCAACTGGATGAGAAACAGCTGCCTTCAACTCAACGCAAATAAGACAGAAGTACTCATCATGGGCCCTCAACCCAACGTGTGGAAAGACTCCTGGTGGCCACACACCCTCAGAAACCTGCCCACCCCACCAGCCAAGCCCGCAACCTTGAGATTATCCTGGACTCCAATCTCAGCATGAACCATCGAATCAACTCAGTCACCTCCACCTGCTTCCGCACCCTCTGCATCCTACGCAAGTCCTTCAAATGGAACCTCCTCGAACATAGAAAGACCGTTACGCACGCCCTTATCACCAGCAGACTGGACTATGGCAACACACTCTACACCGGAATCAACAAGAAACTCATCCGCAAACTACAAAATATCCAGAATGCTGCCGCCAGGTTGGTCCTCGACCTACCGCAACACTGCCACATCTCGCAACACCTGCGTACACTGCACTGGCTTCCCTTAGAGAAAAGAATCACCTTTAAGATCCTCACCACACACCCAAAGCCCTCCACAACACAAGACCAGGCTACCTGAACCTTCAACTCAACCTCCACCTACCCCACAGGACCCTACGCTCAGCCCAGCTCACTCTCGCAGAAGTACCCTGCATCAGGAAGACCAGAACTGGAGGACGCTCCTTTTCCTACCCTCAGCCACTGCCTGGAATGCCCTTCCTCTCCACGTCAGACGAACCACCTCCCTGCTCAGCTTCACAAAGGTGCTGAAGACATGGCTTTTTTACGAACCACCAGTGAACACTACACTTCCCTTCCCCCAGCGCCTTGAGACCCTAACGGGTAAGTAGTCATGCTTTACAAGCATTGATTGATTGATTGATTGAAACCACACAATAGAACTACAAATCAATATTATTTTGAAATGCTTTTCCATACATTGAAAGTAAGGAGCTGCATGTGAATATAGCAGGCTGCTCACAAAGGACCAGGCTTTGCAGTTCATTTAAAAAAATGTCAGTTCAGCACTGCAGCTAATTACCTGCAATAGATATGGCCTTAAAACTGTCTAGTTCTATAAATCAAGGCTAGAATTTGAATAACCACCAGTGGCATGCAATTTTCAAACAGCTAAACACATTCTTTAACCTCAGACACACTGTACACAGTCTGCAGCCTTTTGACAGACATTAACAAAGAAATGAGCTGGGACTAAGACAAGTGTGTTTGTTTATGTATACACAATTACAAAGCTCCTGGTTGTGTTGCTGGCTGCATAATGGGACATTCATGGTGGGAAATAACTCCCCTTGTTTAGGGTACAAATCTCACACATCTAACTGATCAAAAGAAAAATCAAATACAGGTTTAGACAAAACCTGGTTGATATCTTCTAAAATGTCAAGATTTCCCTTGCTGATTAAGTATTTTAAGTGATTTTAGAACTATTGAAATGAAACATGAAAGAGACCCAGTGTGTTTCTGCAATCATGATTTCAAAGACACTCCTACTAACATTTAATTGCAGCAGCTGCGTGATTAAGTGGAGGGCTTTGGGCACCAGCACATTTTTATTTACAGATTGAGCAGATTGAGGAGATGTCTGCTGCGACACCGAGGCCCTCTAAACACACTTTAATTTGGTGCTCCCCTTGTGCAGTGATTTGTCCTTGGGTGGCTGCACTGCCGTTTCTCGTCCCGCTCTGCCACTAAGAGAGTGACGTGTTTTCGCACTGTTTATATTTTTTAAACGCAACGCTGACATACGGTTTTACTCTCTTGCATGATGCAGGCACTGATGTGACTTTTCATAAATGTGTGCGCTTGGCAAAGGGGTTTGCACGATGGGGGAAGGAAGGGTGCTCACGCACCTTACAGGGAACATTGATTACAATCCCTGTATATTTTACCTGTATGTAAACATGGACTCCAAATACAGATTGGACACATTTTACCATAAAGTCAGTCCTGGCCTTGGTTGGATTTTCAGGAACAGTTCGCAACTGACCCAGACTTTATATCAGGAAGTTCTTCAAAGGAGTAGAAGGTTGTGGATTGTCTCTCAGGTGGTACCTCTGGTGTTCACTTCTGCCTGATGAAATTGGGGTGTCCTGGATCGGTGTAGAGTCACCTTCTTCAGGACTTTTTCAGGCTGGAGAGCCTTGCCTGGCAGTGTCAGGGCTGCTAGAGTCCATAGCTGGGGTTGTCCCATTATCCGTTGTGGCCAACTCCAAGGAACACATGGGAACTTGGACTCCTTCCCCAACAGTACACCAGTTTTGTTTTTGAAAAATGAGATGTTGTGGGTGATTTCCTCATCCTGCTGGTGAGCAGCCACCATGATGCTGCTTCTCTTGGTCACGACCCAGGGTTGACTCTCAAAAGGTAGTCTGAACTTGCTTCCTGGATAGCTGTCCTTTATAAACACTAGATCACCAGGGTAGATGGTGGAGGATTTGGCTCACCTATTAGCGTTGGCTCGCTTACTTGTGTTTCTTCATCTGTGCAGAACTTTGTGTTTTTTGATGGGGTCCAGCATCCAAGTGGGTGGTGAGTGATGGTGTCTGTCCCCACTTGCCCCCATACTTGCATGTCCGTGGCTTGACTGGTGTTAGAATGAGGGAGCTGTCGGTATTCATGAATGAAACTGTATATGTCTCTCTCCATTGGCTGTTGGTCTCCATGGGTAATGTGGATCACCTTGTTCAATGTGCACATGAACCTTTCGATATCTCCATTGACTTGTGGCCTGTGTGGTGTTATCTTGTGGCGATGAATGCCCCATGACCGGAGGTAGTCTGAAAATTGCTGGCTCTGGAAAGGTGGCCTGTTGTCTGTTCTTATTTCCTTTATCAGTTGTGGATGACTATCATTTTTTTTTCAGTTGAGGGATGACTTCAGGGGTGGTTTGGGAACTGATGAGCTTCTCCTCAGGGTATTTAGTATAATCATCAATCTGCACCAGAATGCACAGTCTGTCCAGTAGATGGCCAAAGTCTTAGCTGGCACACTGCCAGGACTGCAGGGGGTCTGGTTCTGTGATTGTTGAGAATGGTGTCTCTGGGGTTCCCATTATGTGACATCACCTGACCTAACAGCAGTTTCTACCATCTCACCCAGTCAAGGAAACCAGACTTTCATCCTGAGTTAATTTTATCATTTTAACTATGCCCTGTTGGCCATGATGGGCTAGTTGTACTATTTGATCTTCCAGGCTGTGTGGTATCACTAGGCGGGGTCTCCTCAGGAGGCGTACCCTGGGGTCTGTGGCTTCCAGGATTCTCTTTGCTTCTGGGGTCCTTTGGGATATGTTGGTCTTTAACTTGTGCCACTGGCCTGATTGGGTTGCATCAGTGGCCAGTTGTAAGCACTCATCAGCCAGTGTGGCAGCAACTGTGGTGTCTAAGAATAGTGGGAGTGGCCTGGATCATTCAGTGACATATCAGATATACTCTTCCATTGTCATCCTCTTTGTCAGCCTTTGTTTGAGTTGCAACCCCGGGGTGACCAGAGAGACTGTCCGCTGGGTTAGTTCACCAGGACGATATTCTACTTTGAAGTCGTACTCTTACAACTGATCCTTGGAACACGGGCACCAAAGGTCTGCGGTCGGTGGTGATTACAACTGAGTGTCCGTATTCATATATGTGGAAGTGCCTTAAGGCCCAGTGTATTGCTATGGCCCCTTTCTCAATCTGGGAGCATCTCTGCTTCATGGTGGTGAGTGATCTGCTTGCATAGGCCACTGGGGTTCAGTCTCTGTGCTGCTGTTGTTAGGTGAGGACTGCTCCCAACACTTTTGAGCTAGACTCCACCACAATGGTGGTTGGCTTCTGAGGATCAAAGTAGGATAGGGTTGTATCTGCTGACAGCTTGCTTGGTTTTTTGGAATGCTTCTTCTTGTGCATTTTCCCACGTCCAGGGGACGATGACTTTGGTGAGTTCCCAGAGTGGTTGGGTGAGATTCGTGAGAACAGGAATGGAGCGTCCACAATAGTTCACCTTTCCAAGAAATGGAAGGGGTAGCTTCCAGTACGGTGTGCACCTTCTTGTGATCAGGTGCCACTCCCTCAGCCAAGAAGGTATAACTGAAAAAACTGATGGTTTGTTTCATGAATTCACACTTTTCGTGGTGGAAGGTTAAACTGGACTCTGTCTGTCTGTCTATCTATGAGATACAGTGTAATGGAACCATATCTAGTCTAATAATATGTTACTCTAAAGCCAATGTATATATTAAATGTCCATCTATTGTAGTAGTTTCAAAGCATATGAAAAACAAGCATTTGCAATGCAATAGGTCTCGCATTTTCTTGAGTTAGAGCTATTAGCATTGTAAATTCTGAATTGGACTTTTCTTGCCACATAAATCAGTCAACTCTGTCTCCTAATTTTGTCTTTTCCTGCCATGTTTTGGTGGTCACTGGCGGCTATTGACATCAGAAATCACAAGCCCTTGAGGAGAGACAAGATGAGGCTGGAAAAGTATTTTCTTTTTATTTGAACAGAATGAAAAGTCTTGAAAGCATTCTTGCTTTGCATTTCAAGGCATAGAGCAGCCCGAGAAGATTTATGACCCCAATAAAGGAGATAAGCTGCCCTGTGTACAGATGTAGTCAGTGCTGGCAAGGAGGGGCCCTGGAGAGAGAGACTGAGAGCACATTGTGGCTTTCGTGAGCAGTGAGCTAAATGACTGGGTATTTCTTTTGTAAAATAAGCTTATTTTAGGAGCCAGAGGTAAACAAGGACTGCAGTGGAATAAAGCCAAAACAAATGTCAGGGACATGGGAGGTGACGGGAGGAACGTAATGCTGAAATAAAACTCAGGCAGCTACCTGCCTAAAATACCCACAGTGAAAAGGCAGCAACAAAGAAATAACAAAAATAGTCCGTCACAGCAACAGATAAAGAAACAAAAGTGTTATAATACAGTAGTAATTTTAACAGACCTACTGTGCTGATTAATTAATTCCTGCTCCTCACTTTCAGTGCTTCCGGTTCACGTCGCGGCGCCGGGTGGTTCACGTCGCAGAGTGCAGCGGAGGAGGACAGAGCACGAACGCTGCCGAACGCTGCCGCTACTGCCCCCACCGTCATTGCTGCTTTTGGGGGGCCTGAGGAGACCTTTGCCGGTGGTTCACGCCTGGAGCACAGAGCACGGAGTTTGGAGCCCGAGAGCTCGGAACTCACTGCGGTGTGCGGTGCAGTGTGCGGCTTTTGGGGTCGGAGGATTCTGTGCGCCTCGGCTGGGTTGGCATTCCGGCAGGGGCGCCCCCCCTCCCTGCACCTTTTCACCGCTGTGTGGTTCCTGTGCGGCGCGGCGCGGCACGGCACGGCGGGACCAGGCGTGACCTGGGCGCCGGAGGAGCCAGAAGCCGGAGCCGGAAGGAGAAGGAGTCAGAGGGAGTCAGAAGGAGAAGGAGTCCTGCCATCCCCCTGTGGACCTCCTGTGACCTCCTGCGGCCCCTCCTGAAAAAGACGCTGAGCGGGAGCGCAGACCGGGGTGAGATCAGGACCGACCGGGAGAGACCGGGTAAGCAGCCTTCCAGGGGGGGGGAGGTCCCTGTTCATACACTGTATACCTGTTATACGGGACCCTTCCTGGCCATTGAACCCCTCTCCTGCTCCTGTTCCTACCCTCGGCCTGGCCCCGGTTCCAGCTCAACCGCGCCACGTCCGCGCCACGTCGTCTCACCCTGCCTCACTCAGCCTCACCCAGCCACAGCAACAGCTCTAGCCACAGCCACCCCTAGTCGGCCCTACTTGGCCCTTTGGCCTTGGCCTTGGACTTGGACCTGTCGTCGTTGTTGGTGGTCTCTTCTAAAGATTGAGCCAGTAAGGAACCAAGGAGTCGAGGGGAGCGGTGAGCAGTGAACGGTGTGCAGTGAACGGTAACCGGAGGATGGTTGGGACAAGAGGAAAAACAAAGAAGGCTAAGGAGGCCAATAAGGCGCTCACTCACCTAGCGGAATTCCAAAGATCAGAGCAGGAGCTCAAGAGTTCACAAGGTCTAGGGTTAGACCAGAACCAGGATCAGGATCAGGATCAGGACCAGGACCAGGACCCCAGAACCATCCAGCAATCCCAGGGGGGATCCGCAAACCTAGGTGAGGACACAGCAGAGGGTGTCCAAGTCGGGTCTCCCACCAACAAAACCGATTCCGACCCAGGAGAAGTGTCAGGTGGGACATTAGAAGTGGTGACACCGCTTTGCTTGCCAGCCCATACTGACTCTGATGATACAGGGGGTGCCCTACTGAACGCAGGAGAAACTGTAGGCAAAACTGTGGGGGACCTTCTAAGTCCTCCGCGCAGGAGACTTAAGTATACACCGACGCACCCGGGCCCGGGTGGATCCACGGGAGGAAGGAAAACTAGACCAAAAATAAACACTATTACTAATTATTACAACCAAGTGAACTTGAACTCTGAACAGCCGCAAACGCAAAGTCCCAAAGCCAGTGGCCTCCGATCACAGCCACCGGGGGGAGTGGGTGGCTACAACATGGGGGGGGGCGAACTGGAGCTACCAGTGACCGGGCTCCAGGACACTCGCCTACTTCAGCAGCAACAGCAACCGGTTGGTTTATCGCAATTATTCTGCCCAATGAGTAATCCTCTAGGGGACGGTGAAGTGGAGTTAAATAACCCCCCAAAGTGGAGCAACTTTCGGGAGAGCAAAGAAAAAGCAACGATTTGCCTTATCCTGACCCCCAAAGGGGACTATTGAACTCTGGGAATTTTTCACTAACATTCTCTCCACAACGTGCCCAAGCAGAATTCATAGTACTCCAAAATGTAATGGGTCCAGTAAAAGATTACTTGCCATCTAAACAGACCCATAAAACTCCAGCGCCACAGTTTCACTGCGGAAGTCAAATTGTTAAAACTAATTTAATGCTGGGCAGATCCAACAGTAGTTCCTTCAGTCTGGAGCTGTCCTCGCTCGACAACTCCGTTATTGGCAATATAGACCCTCAACTAAACAGCATAACATCAGAAGATCTAAACTTCCTGGAATGTAGTATAATAAAAGGCCACAGAGGAAAGGAAGGTAAGAATCCAGAAGGTCAGATAACCAACGAGCAAAGTGGAAATAGAGATGACCTCTCATTAGATCAACCAATTCTTAGTATCATGAAAGTTATATGTACAACACTGGGCTCAATTGCAACAACGATTATGGCCCAGTCTAAAAAATTTGACGATCAACTTGAACTGACCAAACAACTTACATCCTCAATACAGTCTATAGATTACAGGATGGCTCTAGTAGAGGGCGTAATTAGGGAAAACCTGTTGCATCAAGCAGTGGCCGATAAAATGGACAAGTTGGACGGACAAGTCTGTGGACCACTGCTGGAAAAATTATTGGAAGTCCCAAAAGTAATCAAAGACATAATCGAAGACTGCAAACATAGCCTTAAAAGCACACATGGGTGCAATCACGAGCTAGGAAAAACAGAATCTAGTTTAATTGAATGGCCAACAGACAGAGAAAATATAGAAAGGCACTCCGGCCCAGGACGAGAGAACTATCCAGATGCAAAAAATCAGACACCTAAGAGGGAGAGAACAAACGGAAGTCCTGAATTTGGAATCAAAGTCCCAAACACAGTAGAAAAAAGGCCACCGGGTAAAAGGCCTCAACGAACAGGCAGATGGAAAAACACATGGAAGAAAGCTAGAGGAAAAAAAAAAGCACCAGCAGGAAAGGTCTTAAACATGTTACAACAGATAGGCCCAATAGGTGAAATCAGGAATACAGGTGATGAGATCGCCCAACATCAGTATAAAGATAAAAGCATTAAGTCGGAGTTTTTTGAGGAACCCACTGATAAAGTTTTTAAATTTATAAATAAAAATCCCGGATTACTGTGCCACAAAAGTTGCACTCACCACTCCCATATAAACCGCATACCCACTGGCCCCAGGGGACACCAAGCATCTGGGCATGACTTAGACAAAGAAAGGTGGTCTGGAAAAGATCCTGGAACAAATCATGGGACAAATGAGGCAAACGAGGTAAAAGATCCTCCAGCCAACGAACAACCCAAATGGAGCCCAGGAACATCCAAACCTAGCATTGGTATCGATAAGCACCTCCCAGTTACAAAAACTGAACATTTAGTTCAGGTACACTACTTAAACACAGTAGAAGACCACTACGGAAAATGCCAGCAGCCTCCGAACTTCATTAGTGAGGGGGCAGAACAAGATAATAGCAAAGGCGGAAATAGAAGGGTAGAGACCCCAGAGTTTATACGAAGCGAACAAAGTATAAGAACAAACATGTGCGTGGACAATACAACAGCCCCAATTCCCGCACCCCGGACAAAGGAAAAATATTGTTCTCAGGGCAGCCCTGGAAATTATAACCTTAGTAACCAGCCTGGGTGGATCATTGATTCGCCTGCACCATCGCGCCCAGCACTGGACCTGGAAACCAATAAAATCAAAGGAAAAAGGGACAATTGGCCTCCAAAAAAGCAACCCGACGAAGAACAAAGGAACAAAGAACTGCAACTGGGGAGGGAAAAAGGCCAGGAAAATCGAACATCTATTAGTCGGGCAGTTACCACTCAAGACAGACAAAATGAGAACACCCAATTCCAAGGAAGACTGTCGCAGGAAGGTGGCGGGCACACTGAGATCCGGTCTGAAACAACTAAAAAGCCTGAAGCCACGATCTTGTTTATGCCTGAGTACTCCTCAAGAGGAAGTCACGACATCCTGAACAGGTCTAACATCTTATTTCTTGTCAACTCCCTGCCAGCCTTACAGAATGTAACAACTAAAGATCTCCTCTCAGTAAGATTCATACCAAAAAAAGAATTAGAGAACGGGGAATTAACAGAAACAGTCTGGGCCTCACCTTGGATAGCGGAACAGATCTTAAAATGTTCAAACACGATGAAGACCTGGGGAATATCCATCTCTACTCCGCAAAAAGAACTATATCCAACAATACTTTTTGAGAAAGCTTCAAACCGAAACATGATGCGTAGGAAAGAGGCAAAAGGCAATTTTGGCTCGATACTTCAGGGAGCAATCAGCTCCAAACAACAACTCCCTGAACGAATAAACTTGAGTAATATGAGGTTTTGCCTGTTGGCTAATTCCCCTAGAAACAGTAGGGGTAATCCCCCACAGTTACAGAATTGCAAAGAGCAATCTTTTAGAAGCTTGTAGCAAAAAATGGATAGCTTGAACATAAAAAATAAAATCAGTCCCATATTAAAAATTCTAAGCTGGAACATAGCAGGTTTAAAAAACAAAATGGAAGATAAAGACTGGGTTGAATTTATTAAAAAACAAGACATCAGCTGCTTTCAAGAAACTTGGTCTACTCATGCTATTGACCTAGATGGGTTCTCCACCTTCCACTTACCTGCTATTAAGCAAAAAAAAGGAAGACCCTCGGGAGGTCTGAGTATTTGGATCAAAACTTCATTACTGAGGAACTCCGTAGTAACTCACACCGTACAAAGCAAGGGAATCCAGATGCTTGCAGTCAAATACGAGGAATGGTCACTCGAAATAGTAAATTTGTATTTCCCACCTATCAGCCGGGCTCAAGTTATGCCAGGGGTGCGGCTCCTTAAAGAACATATCCTAAATAAAAGAACCATGGATCGGAGGATCCCAGTACCAGGTCACACGAATAATCGCTCTCTCCAACTTTGTAAAACCTTTTTTTTTTATATGTGGCGACTTCAACACTAAACCTCATTCTATCCTCTGGGATGAACAAGTAGCAGAGGAAGATTATGCTTGGAATATCCCAACGCCTCTTATCCAATGTTGTAATGACTCCAAGAAAGGAGAATTAGGCCCTCATTCTGACCTTGGCGGGCGGCGGAGGCCGCCCGCCAAAGTCCCGCCGTCAGGTTACCGTTCCGCGGTCGAAAGACCGCGGCGGTAATTCTGACTTTCCCGCTGGGCTGGCGGGCGGTCGCCTTCAGACCGCCAGCCAGCCCAGCGGGAAAGAGGCTTCCACGATGAAGCCGGCTCGGAATCGAGCCGGCGGAGTGGAAGCTGTGCGACGGGTGCAGTTGCACCCGTCGCGTATTTCACTGTCTGCGCAGCAGACAGTGAAATACATGTAGGGGCCCTCTTACGGGGGCCCCTGCAATGCCCATGCCAGTGGCATGGGCACTGCAGGGGCCCCCAGGGGCCCCGCGACCCCCCCTACCGCCATCCGGATCTCGGCGGTCCGACCGCCGGGATCTGGATGGCGGTAGGGGGGGTCGGAATCCCCGCGGCGGTGCAGCAAGCTGCGCCGCCGCGGAGGATTCAATGGGGCCGCGGTACACTGGCGGGACCCCGCCAGTGGTGCCGGTCCGACCGCGGCTTTACCGCCGCAGTCGGAATCCCCATTGGAGCACCGCCGGCCTGTCGGCGGTGCTCCCGCGGTCCTCCGCCCTGGCGGTCAAAGACCGCCAGGGTCAGAATGACCACCTTAATCTTTGAAGCATTAATAGAAGGAGGATTTCGCACATTAAATGGGAGAACAAAGTCAGATAAAATCTTTAAATCTACCTTTCGAACTGGAAAAAGGCAAAGCATAATTGACTATATGGCAATAAACATCGAAGCCTGGCACTATGTCATCGATATGGAAATAAGGGACAGAATCGAGAGTGATCACGACCCACTGCTAATGGAGATAGTCCATCCGGACACGAGCCCAGGGAAGGCGGAGTCTCCATTCAACGGAAATAGCCTAACAATAACTATGAGACCAAACAGGAAAAACATATTAAGGTCAAATGAGGATGAACCTTATATGAGTGTTCCCAGCCAAACCTGGGTGTCATTACTTAGCACGTTCTTAAACCCATTAGTTAATGACGCTATACCCCTCCTGTACAACTTTAATAATTTGCTATTGCAAACAAAAAAGGAAAAGATCAAGCATCCTCAAATCAATCCTAAAATGATGGAGGGCTGGTTCGACGAAGAGTGTTTAAAGCTAAAAAAGACCTTATCACAAGCACTGAAGAACCGGCACTTGAACGATTCCAATGAGCAACATTTTCATGGATGTAGGCAACAGTACAAAAAACTATTAAGATACAAAAGGAAGATATTTCCACATAAACTTTGGAAAACTTTACTGCAAGCAATAACGGCAGGGAACTCCAAAAAGTTTTGGGAGATTGTCAGGTGGGGATGCGAAGGTCCTCCGAAAAACCTAGAACTGAATATCAACCCTCAACTTTGGGTAAAGCATTTTACTGCCTTGTATCAGGAAGTGGCCAAAACAGCACCAGGGATGACCAATAACCCAAACATCCTCACTCAAGGGCTGGCAGGCAGAAATCAAAGATTAAGTAAAGTACTTCCTCTTCAAAAGACCCACGCAGCATCTTCAAATCGTCTTGTTAGATCGGTAAACGGAACCCAGAATGTACTAGTCTCCAACGAATTTCCCTGCACAAATTCCACGCAAGTAGCCCATGTCATTCCACGTGCAACGAAGTTAATATCGGAATTCAGCGAAAAAGAGATCAAACAAGTTATCCTTCTCCAAAAGCCGCATAAGGCTGCAGGCCCAGATGGCATCCCTTCAGATGCTTACCGTAACCAGCTAACGTTATGGTTACCTGCTCTAGCCCGTCTATTCAACAGTGTTTGGCATTATGAGGTAATCCCTCCTTCTTGGAAGGAATCAATAATCGTTCCAATTCACAAAAAAGGGCCTCGGGACATGGTGAGCAATTATAGACCTATCTCGCTGCTTGATAGTGTTGGAAAGATTTTTGCCAAATTGATCCAGTCGCGTCTAGACCAATGGCTAGAGGATGGAGATTTAATATCAACACACCAAGCTGGTTTTAGGCGAGGCCAAAGTACAACAGACCAACTTTTTAAGCTAAACATGATCTGTGCTAAATACGCCACCCTTAAAAACTGTCCATTATACCTGGTCTTTGTGGATCTCCAAACAGCCTTCGACAGCGTAAATCGCCAAACATTATGGCAGTTATTGTCAGACATGGGCATACAGGGAAAAATCTTAAGGCTGCTAATTCTATTGCATACAGGAAACACTGCCAGGGTCAGATATTCTACGAGAAATGATTATACGGCCGAAATTCCAATTGAGCGAGGTGTAAAACAAGGCTGCGTTTTGGCCCCAACCTTGTTCAACTGTTATATAAATAAAGTAAGTCAGGTTTTGAAGGAATTAAATCTGGACGTGCCAAAACTAGCCAATGAAAGTATACCTATCTTGCTCTTTGCTGATGACGCCGTACTACTGGCAAGAACAGAGATAGCAATGCATGGACTACTTAGGGGCTTCGAATCTTTCTGTACCTCAAGGAGCATGGTAATCAATGAGGGGAAAACAAAGTTTATGATTCTCAACCAAAAACAGACGTTGCAATCGACTTTTAGGGCAAATAATAAGCCTTTGGCCCGAGTGGCCACTTATGATTACCTGGGCTGCAGATTAGATGAAAAACAGACATGGAAACCACAAATCTACAAAAGCAGAATTTCCTTGGCCCAACAAGCCGGAGCAGTTCTCAGATTTGCAAAAGCTACAGGCAATCACTCCGTGAGCTCCGCACTGCTTGCATATAAAACAAAAGCAAGAGCCGCAGCACTTTACAGCGCAGAGATCTGGGGATTCAGAAAGATTCCATCAATACAAGTAACCGAGAACAAATTTTTACGCCGATTACTTTGTCTAGGCAATGCTACACCAATGAATGCAATAAGAATTGATCTACAGATGAGAAAGGTTGAGGACTACATCGCTCTGGCTCCAGTAAGATACTGGATCTGTATTTGGACAAAAGAGGCTCTTAAACCATTTAGAGACGTACTTAAGGATATCATGAAGTTGCAAAACCATCGGAAACTGCCCTGGTTCAAACATATTTCAACTATCCTGGCTGCTATTGGCCATGATGACTTTTGGCTCCATCCAGAAAAAATCGGAAGGTCTAGTCTAGCTGTTATAAAAAAGGCATATTGGGAGCGAAAGACAGAAACTATGTGCGAGTCTCTTAGCCCTTTATTCAAGCGGTATATTTTGTTTAACCAAGAGCTTAAACCAGCAATATTCATAGACAGTATTTATCCGGAGGAAAAAAGGGCTCTCTACTTTAAATTCCGTATGGGCACACTACCAGTGACAGCGGTGGTTAACAGATGGCAATCCGCTCCTCCGGGTAGATTAGAATGCTGTCCATGCCTTCATGGCGGTCCGGAAACACTTTCCCACTTCCTTTTATTATGCCACTTTACGCTCAGACTCCGTAAACTGTACCTTCGTCCACTTTTCAGATCTTACGGAGTTAGGAAGTGCAAGGAGGCGGAAGCGCTATGTATGCGTTCAGATGAGAAATACAATGTGATAAAGGTCTCAACTTATATCTTGGAAGCATGGAAACTTCGTCTATCAATGCACCCACAGTTGGTACAGGCATAATAGCCTATGTTATCCCGTAGCTATTTAGCCTGGGAAATCGGTGCAGGGTAGTGAAAAACTGGGTTAGGCCTCGGGCTTTTATTAAATGGTTGGAAGGCAATGCAAGGCCCCAAATGATTTGTCCCATAATAAGACATTTTAAATATCAGACTTATAATGTTTTTCTAGAATAAGTTAAGTTTTTATGTAAATTATGGTCAAATTAGGTTTTACGATAATACATGGTAAATTGGATACATTTTTGGCACATGTTAAATCAAAAATTCAAGCATATTTTTCTTTTATTGATATGTTTTATTCGATGTGATTTTTATTGAGTTTGATGGATTGATATCTATTGTGTGATTATTGTTAAGGCCGGATAGGCCAATAACAATTAAATAAATGGTTAAATAATACAGTAGTTGGTCACTGCTCTGAAACAGAAAAAGGAGGGAGAAAAAGGCAGAGCTGACCACTAGCAAGCAAGGACACTGCTACCAACAAATTAAATTGCTTTAAGTCCACACTATTAGTATACATGAGTATACACCAAGTCGAAAATTTACGCTCGACCTAAAAACGTGAATCTGTAACAAAAAAAGGTGAATCTGTAAAGTACAAAGATGTAAGGACATAACTGTCAACATGTATATGCTGACCATGATGGCAAAATGCAAGTGGACTGGGGTGCACCCAGACCACTGTATTACTGCAATTTTGTAGTTGGGCATTTCCAGCATGATTATGAACTAATTGCATTTCTAACATAATCTTAACATCTGCTGCATAATCTGCAGATTTCAACTAAAATTTGCTTGAATCTGAAATGGATCAAAAGTTACTAACAATGCATCAATTTGTGTTGCTCTGCAGTGGAAGCCCTTTGCAAAGGTTGACCTTTCTGTTGATAGTTTTATTTGGGTATTAAACTGGTATTAATGATGTGAAACCTTTGCCCATACAGTGTTAACACATGAAAAAAATTACAAAATAATGAATACAATAAATAAAAAATAGCAGCATTTTTCTGCATAGTTCGACTTTTGTTGCTTCATAATTCAGTCATACCTGCCACATAATTTGGTCCATTCCTGCCACATAATTCCAGCATCCCCAGTTATACCACCTGTCCCACATATGCAGCCTTTTACAAGCTGTTGCATTTCCCCAACTCTATATTTAAAGCTTTGCTGATTGGGTGTAAGCGGAAGTCATTTGCAAAATCATAGGAGACAATTTGTTAGAGAGTGCACGATGGGGTTTTGCTGGGCAGCCGACCGTTTTTAGGGGCTTGGGCTCCATTGGAGCTTAATGTAGCCCAATCAGGCTATATATCTTGCAGTTTTGGGCTCCCAGCTACCAACATAATTTAAGGAGATCTGGTGGCCGGAGTTTTGGCTTGTGGCCCTCTCATTTTTTCCTGGGTGATGGCGTTGTTTCGAGAAAAGGTTGAGGAGGCCATGCCGCTGCTGCGAGAAGCAGGCCGCATGGACCTTGTGGTGCAGAGTTCGGGGGAGCCAGTGTGGCTGGCTCAGAGAGCCTTGCAGCGAGTGGTGGCAGCGAACCTGGCCTGCTCGCCGCCACACAAACCCAGGGTGACTTCGCCACAGGTGAGGCAGCCAGGTCATGCGATGCTGCAATGAGCGACCTTGCCAGATGTTGGTGCAGGATCTGGTGGTGGGGATGGGGAACTTGAGGCTGAGGCAGACAAGGTCCACACACACCCCAAGGCTTACCTCTGGGTCATGAGGGAGGAAAGGAACAGAAAGGAATGCAGTCAATGTGAGGGAGATGGCTGCAAACCAACCAGCAATGGCTCCTTTGCCTGAATACAATTTGGCCTCATGTAAGGGCCTGGAAAACAGAAGGAGAGTGGTGGGGCATTTATTTGCCTGTTCAGACGATGGCCAGGGGCCCTGTTGGGCCTCTAGCTGGCTCAGGTCATAGAACTCATTTGGGGGGCGGGCTGAGGTGGGCATGTACAGGAAGGGATGCGCTGTGAGGGTGGAGGGGGGCATGGGGAAAGAGGCTGTCTTGAGACAGTGTTTTCGGGGCCCCTGTAGTGAAAGGGTCCCCATAAATAGGCCTTGTTTGGGAGAGGCAGGTGGGGAGGAGGACCCTTGGGCAGGGAGGTAGAACTGACCCCAGAGGGCCCCATAGGCCCCACAAGTCAAGTGAGGAGATGGTGGCTCCTGGGGGCCTTCAATGGCAGTAAGCATGCAATTGCCATACGAGGGTGGAGCTGGGGACACAGGTCACTGAGGTGCACCAGGTACAGTCTACAACGATTGAGGCAGCTGGGTAGGAGTGGAGTTGAGGCAAAGAGGACAGGGGACCAGTACTCAGGGGGAGCAGTACCCATTTTGTAGTGGTGGATCGGGTGAGGTTGCCTATCCCATATGGGGGAGCTAACCCCGGGCAAGCATAGGAGCAGAGCAAGCAGAGTAGCTGAGCGCAAGATCTCGGATTCAGACATAGAGAGGCATTTGGGAGCAGGGTGCCAGCACACCAGTCCTGTCTTCTATGCTTTAGGTCAGCGATCCTTGGTCCTTTCCAGAATCAACTAAGGTAGGGGTAGCTCTGAAGTGCTGAGATGAAGAGATGGCTTGGCCCAGCATGGCTTACCTGAAAACGGCAAAGGATCCAGGCGCAGTCGACAGAAGTAGGGCCAGGATGAAGTTGTTGGCTTCTATAATGGGTGGTTTCAGGGTCACTCCCAGTCACGGAAGTGCTAAGGATGGTCTGGTGGTGTCCGCAGACTGGTATGGTGTGGTCCAAGTGGCCCTTCTGGGCACCAGGTGCAGGCCCACATTTGGGGAATATTCCTCATTCCTGGCACAGTATGGGGGAGGGGACCCGAGATGCGTCTGGGGAGAGTACACATGGGATGTGTCTTTTGAGGATTATGGAGAAGACAGCTTTGAAGAAGGCAAAGTGTGGTACAGGGAGAGGCTGGGGACTAGGAGGGGGCCTCAGATAATGTGTTGTCTAGTATTTTGCAGACAAGGCAATAGCGGCATCGGAGCTGAGGAGGCCACTGGCGAGGTGGCAAGCAGCTATACGGGCACCGTCCTTGGAGCCAGCTAAGGGCCTTGCAAGGGATGTGGGCCCTGAGTTGGTATTCACAAGTGTGGATGCGGTTTGTGGCATGGGAGGAGGAGGGTAGGCTGAGTAAAGGAAGGTATGTCACGGATGTAGGAGTGGGCACAGAGGAGGGAACCCACTCCTGAAAGGTCAGAGGGAATTCATCATGGGGAAACAGGAGGGCTGAGTGAAGGGGGCTCGGGCGCTAGCTGTGTACAGCAGACAGAAGAGTGAGATAATAAGGAAGGGCCTGAGAGCAAGGAGTTGAAGGTGAAGCGTCTACACTACATGGGGACAACTAAGCCTTTGGGAGCACATTTCATGTTGGTGACAAAAGAGAAATTTTGGAAGGGGGAATATGTAGAAATGCTTAGCTTAAGTTGTTACATAGGGAGGTGAGCTAAAATAGGGGCCAAAGGATGAGGAGTATGAACTAGCGAAAAGGCTGAAGGTCCCCCTCACAATAGAAAACTGGATTGCAGATTTTCTAATTTATGCCAGGGTCTATTGCAAAACATTTCCCGAATGATGTGTTAACTAGATGGACGTTATTCGCAAAGTCCAGTTGACATTTGAGGGTATGCAAGGGCTCAATAAGATGAGGAATTCCAGGTGAGAATGTCATGAGGCCCTGAGGCGAAGTGAGGTGGAGCTAGATAATGACCTCTGGCAACATTCAATGGGCCCCGCAAAATTTGATAAGACAAGCTTCACAGCTAGAAGCTTTCACAGAGTATATAAGCCCTTTCAAGGGCATCCCACCCAAGGAGGGGTGGGAAAATTCAGAAGAAACAAGAGGGATCAAAAGGGGCATAATGGTATTTTACCAAGGGATTATGTACTGCAAATTCAAGCATGAGTGCTCTCATAGGGCAGGAAACGACATGCTCATACATTGTTTTGGCAGATAAACCAGTTATCAAGGGGTGAGCAACGGAAAATGGCAACATCAGGGTAACAGTCAGACCACACAGCATCAGCAGGAGCATTTCAGCAACGCTGTAAAGGTGAATGCCAAGACATAACGCTAAAGGCTCATGCGCCAATTAAGTTGGAGAAGTTGGAATACTGGTTGGGCTTTTATGACAGGACTCACAAGGCATGGATTTTGAGGGATGGCATTAGACAGAGTTTTCGCTTGGGATATGATGGCCCCAAAGAGAGAAGATGGGCAGACAACCTACGCTCGGCTAAGGAGCAAAGACAGGCAGTACAAGACAAATTGGACAAGGATATTTTGGAAGGGAGGATGGCAAGCCTCTTTGTGGATTGGCCTTTGGACAATCTGATTGTTTCATCTATTGGAGAGCTACCCAAAAAAGAGTAAGGTCAATTTCGATTGATCCAGCACTTGTGTGGCCCGAAAGCGGTTCAGTGAATGACTTCATTCCAGAAGACATGGTGTCAGTTTCCTACTCATCAGTGGACATGGCCAAATCTTTAGTGGTAGCAGCAGGAAAGGGGACACAGTTGGCAAAATGTGATAGAAAGTCAGCATTTTGGTCGCTCCCAGCACATCTAGATGATTTCCAGTTGTTGGGCATGCGATTCAAAGGTAGGTGATATGTGGACAAAGCTTTGCCAATGGGTTTCTCCATATCCTGTGCACTTTTTGAGTGCACAGGACTTTTTTCCTACAGTGGCTATTCACATGGCAAACAGGTCATGTCATAATGACCTATTAGCTTGATGACTTCTTGTTTGTGGAGGCGCTCAGCTCGGCAGACTGCCAACAGGCATTGGCAAGATTCTAGGAGCTCATGGGTGTTTCGTTGCCACCTGAAAAAAAATGGGTCCGAGCACAGTACTCTCTTCCATAGGGATAGAGTTGGACCCTTACAGGATAGAGGCGAGGCTGACTAGAGACAAAAAGGAGACAATGCAGGAGTTGTTGGGGGCCATGGTGGCAAAAGAAAATGTGTTGGTGAGGGACATACAACTCCTGCTGAGTCACCTCAATTTTGCTTGCAGGGTGGTCAGAACTGGAAGGACTTTCTGTAGGAGGTTAACCCTTGCAGCAAGGAAGCTGCCACATTATCATGTGCACCTGTCAGTGAGGGTCAAGGAGAACCTCAGGACATGGTCTTTCTTTTTATACTCTTTCAATGGTATCCCAATGGCTAGACAGGAGGACCTTGAGTGGGACATTCAAATCTTTTCCAATGCAGCTGGGTTTCGGGTTTGGGTTTTGACCAGTACAGGCAAGAAAAGTGGTTTGCAGAGGAGTGGCCAATTCATTGGAAAGCTGGTGGAAAGCTGGTGACAGAAGCATTGCGTTTCTGCTATTTTTACCTTTGGTGATGGCCATTTCGCTATGGGGGGAACAGATGGCACATCAGAATGTTCTCTTCAGAGTTGACCACATGGCTGTTGTGCAGATAGTGAGCAGAAAGTCAACCACGGATGCGCAGGTCCTAAAGCTGTTGTGAGTCTTTGTACTGGGTTGCTTGTGATAGGACATCTCTTTCAAGGTGCAGCATATCACCGGGGTAGAGAATTATATCACGGATGCTCTGTCTCATATTCAGTGGGAGGTATTCCGTGGGCTAGTCATGGATGCAAAGAGATGCAGTATGCCAATTCCTTGGGAATTGTGGTCAGTAGGCAACAAAGGCTGGTGTAGTTGGTGTTAGGCTCTCTAGCAGAATCCACTACAAGAGCATAAAGCAAGGCTTGATCAAAATTCTTGAGTACGGGGCCAATGTACAGGCCACTGGGGTGGCGCAGGACAGAGTATGTAGTACAATTTATACTGGTCCTGGCAGAGAAAGGGCTCTCCCATGTGACCATAGTGGGGAAATTGGCAGGAATTGGCTTTATG
This sequence comes from Pleurodeles waltl, assembly GCF_031143425.1. Classification (NCBI taxonomy): domain Eukaryota; kingdom Metazoa; phylum Chordata; class Amphibia; order Caudata; family Salamandridae; genus Pleurodeles; species Pleurodeles waltl. The sequence continues at coordinate 169,820,686 of NC_090445.1, forward strand.
GGGAAATTGCTGTGGGGCTTTGCCCTGTCGGCTGGTGAGTTGGGACACAGGATGCTTGATGGATGGGTCAAGGAGTAGGGGAACTGAAAATTGTCCAGATGGCCACTTAGCTGCGACCGTCTCATCGGGTCATCCATCAACTGCTACAGGTATGCCAGGGGAGTGAAGAGGTACTCATTTTCTCAACATTAATATCCTGGATGTTTTTGGTGCCTTTTGATAGTCCGAATTGCTGGATGGTAAGGGCAAAGATGGCTACTGTGGGAGGAGGTCTCTAGGAGGGAGGACAGATTTATGGTGCAACTGCGAAGTTTGAAAACTGACCAGCAGTACGTGGGGAGGAACATATGTTTACAGGCAATCCCGGGGTCAGATTTGTACCCAGTAACCTGGGGGGGGACACATGGGCAGATCAGTGCCAGGTTTCCAGGGGGTCCATGTTCCAATTCCTTTCTGGGGCAAAAGTGTTGACTTTTAAACTGACCTCGGTATTGCACAAATCGCTGAAGGTGCTGGGGGCCCCACACATGGAATTCGGAACACATTTGTTCCAGATCAGAGCTGCTGTAGAAACAGGATCCAGAGGTTAGGCTAAGGAAGATATCATGTTGTTGGAAAGATGCTTTCAGAGATTTGTGCACATGCCACAGGAGGACCTCTGCGCGGAGGAGAATTTGTCTCTTTGTATACTTACAGTTTTTTCTGTTTTAGGTTCAGTTGCAGGTCTGTCAGTGGTGGAGGTATCCATTTGAGTCACAGGACATTAATTTGTGAAGTGGGCAGAATGGCAAGCAGCCCAGAGTGGAGCTTGGAGTAATTTGGGTTTCGATAACCAACTGTTATTCATCCTTTGGAAAGGGAAGGGTGGCATAAGATGGAGAGAGCTTATCCCATGTCTTAATATGATGATGCTTGTGGGCAGGTGCCCAGACGTTCTGATTATACATTTGGGGGAGAATGACCTGGTTGTGGAAAAGGGAGTGGTTCTAATGAGAGCAATGAAACACAATATAAGGAAGTTGGAGACCTGTTAGTTAGGTTGTTATGTCCTTTGGACAGAGTTTGCACTCCACAGACTGTGGAGCGGTGCCGTGAAACCAGCGTTGGTGGACAGGGCCCATAGGAAAGCCAATAGGGAGATGAGCTGTTCCTGTAGGGAGCTGGGTTTTTGTCGCATTTGCCACTCAGATTTTCAGTGTGATTGTGGTGAATTTTTCAGGAGCATTGGCGTGCATCTGTTGAGAGTAGGCATGGAGTTGTACCTGTTAGAGGTGAAAGAAGGGGTAGCAGGGGGTTTAACATCAGGGGATGACCAGAGATTGGTCAGGACCTGGAGGAAGGGGCAGTAAAATCATGGGCACTCCTTTTTCTGTGTGGTGGTGACCTAGAAAATCTTTCAGGTGGTTCACAGAACTTGGTGTGGCATTGCCTCTGGGAGTCACAGGAAAAGGAAAGGTAGACAAAAAGTTTAAGGTTAAGAAGTTGGTTGTTTAAAGTTAATACTTGCATTTTTAGGTTGGAGAGGTAGACTAAAGTTGTTAAAGTAGAAAGGAGTTGCATTTCCATTTTATTCAGGTAGGGTGGGCTATGGTGGGTGGGACAGTAGGAGTGGGGGTAGAGTTTTGGTTAGTATACTGATTGTTTACTAAGGTATTAATTTTGTGAGGCAAGGTTAGGTTAAGTTTTGAGCATCTAAAAAAGCACAAACAGGTGGTTATGCATTAGGTTCTCACTTCCTCTATGTACGCATAGTATGTCAAGAAAGATCAATATCAAATTTCAATGAAGTTGCTGGTGTTGGTGCCAAGCTGGCAGGCACCCAACCACATAGGGTGCAGTTGTGTTGGTTAGGGAGAAAAACCAACACATGAAAGTCAAAAATTCATATGCCAAGGCACTCAACAGTAGTGATAGAAAGTCCATTCCTCATAGTATTGAAGCAATCAAAGTCCGACTGCAGGGGAGTAAATATCCAAAAGGTTTTTATTCATCCGATGCAAATCCAAAAGATGCAACAGCCAACACATGTTTCGTCAACAAGACTTCCTCAAGGCAAAGGCATACGTAAATTAGAAAGTCCAAAAGATGTTACGAAAAAACTAATATGGTGAATCAGCATGAATCTTAGGTTGGCATCCCAGATCATAGAAGAGAAAAACACTCCGTCAGTGTCCACGACCTTAATAAGTCGTGTAGTCTTTGTTTCCCATACGAGGTAAGTTGGTCGAAGTTTTGACCATCTGTTTCAATAAAGCAGCCTTTTCCACTTACAAAATAGTGGTTTTTGCCTGTGCCCCTATCTACCGATAGGGTTTTGGGGGACAGCTGACTGAAGGAAAAGTCTGCCACACAGCCACTTTTTGGAGTGGGTGACTCCACATCGTTTTTAGGGGCTTGGTCTCCATTGGAGCCCAATGTAGCCCAACCAGACGGTTTTGGGGTCCCAGCCGCCATCATAATTTTAGGAGGCATGGTGGTTGCGGTTTTGGCATGTGGCCCTCTCATTTTTTCCCGTACTCTCTCGCGCCCTGTTTTTAGGCTTCATGGCAGTCAGCTCCTCTATTGTTTTTAATAGCCCAGGCCATGTTTTTCTCGCAGGTGTTCAAAGGGAAGTATAGGTGTAGTTATGTTTCTTTCAGTGTCGCTTGAAGCAGGTGCTTTGCAGTGGACTGGCAAGTTTTCCAGGAGGTTCACAGAGCTTGGTGTGACATTGTCATTGGCAACAGGGGAAAAAGAAAGATAGGCAAGAAGTTTAAGATTAAGAAGTTGGTTGTTTAACGTTAATACTTACAGTTATAAATTGGAAGGGTAGATTAAAGTTGTTAAGGTACAAAGGAGTTGCATTTCAATTATATTCAGGTGGGGTGGGCTATGGTGGGTGAGAAAGTTGACGGGGGTAGGTTTTTGGTTAGTTCACCGATTGCTTAGTGAGGTAGAGGGTCATTAGGGGACCGCGGATGCACCGCCAACAGGCTGGCGGTGCATCCGTGGGCATTCTGACCGCGGCGGTACAGCCGCGGTCAGAAACGGAAAACCGGCGGTGTCCCGCCGGTTTTCCGCTGCCCTAGGGAATCCTCCATGGCGGCGCTGCAGGCAGCGCCTCCATGGGGATTCCGACCCCCTTACCGCCAGCCTGGTTCTGGCGGTTTTGACCGCCAGAACCTGGCTGGCGGTAACGGGTGTCTTGGGGCCCCTGGGGGCTCCTGCAGTGCCCATGCCAATGGCATGGGCACTGCAGGGGCCCCCTAACAGGCCCCCACAAAGATTTTCAGTGTCTGCTATGCAGACACTGAAAATCGCGACGGGTGCAACTGCACCCGTCGCACCCTTTCCACTCCGCCGGCTCCATTCGGAGCCGGCATCCTCGTGGAAGGGGGTTTCGGTACGGTCTTCTGGCGGTTCCCGCTTGGCGGGCGGCGAGGAATGACCCCCGTAGTATTTTTGTAAACCAAATCTGCCTAGGATTATGTTAACTTTTCAGCACCTGTTTCAATGAAGTGGACTTTTCCACACTTACAAAATAGTCAGTGTTTTTTGCCTGTGCCCTTATCTCCTATAACAGTGTTGGGCGCTCTGTTGCAGACAAAAAGTTTACGTCCTGCAGTATTATACATTCAGCCACTGTGTGCATCTATGTGAGAGGGCGCGCAACACAATGGACAGAAAAGCATTTTTGCTGTCCAAGTTGAAATCACATCTTTACGTTTTTCCCTTACAAAGCCATAAGGACACATTTTTTGTTACTGAAGGATGCAGGAATCATCTGCTTGAGGCACGTTATGCAACTGCACTGCCCAGAAGTCCTTTACCACAGAATCCGTCGGTATAGCGCTGCTTGACAGAATGGTGAGGTTATCTGGGGCCCTGTATTTGCTGCTGGCTCACACAACATTGTAGGGTTAGTCAGAAGGTCACCACGCCGTGTGTCCTTTTTTAATCAAATGATAATAGCATCTTCTCAAAAACGTGGAATGGATTTTCGAGACTGACCGTTTAAAATACCTAGAAACGTTTGGATTGGAACGACCCTGAAGCTTGCACTTGAGTGGCTACAGAGGAGCTGATGGGCGTGGCTTGGTCTGAAAAAGGTGAAAGTCAGTTCTCTCGCTCCAAAAAAATGAATCTTTCTATGCTGCAAAATATCACATTTATCAATTTAGTTGTTATGGGAAACAGAAAGCTAGGTTAAATACAAAGCAGGAAAAAAACGAAGGGAAAAATAGAGGATTATGCTATTCGATTATTCTAAACGAGGAAGGCCTTAAGAAAATATATCCTCTGTCTTTGGACAATTAGAATGGAGCAAAATCCCAGAAGCTTATTATAATAACCTAGGCTTTCCACGTCAGCTGTCTAGCTGAGTGCAATTGCATTTGTAACCTCTAATTTACTCAGGACCGCCGGAATTATGTGGCAAAGGACGACTAAATAATGTGGCAAGAAAACACAATTTATGCGTCGTAATGTGCCACATTCTGTGTCAATATTATTTCACCATTTTGTTATTTTAACACACATTAATCCTGTCTGGAGGACAGACATTCACAATCGTACATTTCCTAAAATGTACCTTTTTGTCCACAGGTATTTTGTGAATGACTTGAATTACATTGTTCCGATTGAAACATTCCTGTTTACCACCTGAACACAACAATTAGCAACTAAGAGGTGACAAGTTAACATTTGTAAATGGTCTGCTGCTGTGCAGCACTGTGCGTGGCACTTTTTTGATTTGATCCTTTTAAGCTGATAATATTTTTTGTTGAAATCTGAAAATTATGCAGCAGATGGTGGCAAGTGAGGGTAATCCAGTTTGTTTTCGGAAAAACATTGCAGGATCTTATAAATAAATCCACCGGCCATGAGTACAGTTGAGCAAGGGAGTGAAATTATAAAACTCAAACGAGGCTCAGCTCATGACGTCATGCATCCACTTACAAGGGTTTTCACGAGCGGTGATCGAAATGTTAATTTCGCGTGCGCATTTTTGCGATAATAGCAAGTTTCGACAAAACTAAATAAAGTTGCAGTCTGTCACTTTTACTAATCCTTACTTGGAATTGAAAGTTCCTGCAAATAGATTGGGGTCGAGAACTTTTTTTCTCCAGAAATATCTACTCTATGTTGAATTTTCAAATAGGACTTGTTTTAAACCTGCCAACTCCAAATAAGCATTGACAAAGCCAATAGGTTTCGCCTATGTGAACTCTATTAGCTTTGTCAATGCTTTTTTTTACATTTTCATGACAGTTGAGCTGCTGTGAAAACATGGCTTAACCTAAAAACATTCTATGGAAAGGCTACCTTTGACCATGTCATAAAGTTTGTATTTACTGTAAGCCATGTTACACAGCAGCTCAACTGCTGTGCAACATATAAAAAAAAACAATGACAAAGCTAATAGATTCCACATAGGCCAAACCTATTGACTTTGCCAATGCTTGCTGGAACCTGCTGCGTGCCTCCGGAGCAAACTAGCTTCCGGTAATATCCCTGGTGGAAGAAGGATTTGATTTCTGCGTAGATTAAATGGGCGTGGCTCCAGCATGACTACCAATCATCGCATGAGATTGCCACTTTAGACCAGCCCATACCAAAACCTCTCTATGGCTTGTTTTCATTAGCGTGTTTGAGAGCAACACGTGGTCGTGGGCATCTGTGACATCTCTAAGGGAAACTCATCTTGTGGTGCAGAGTGCTGGCTCACTCTGTAACCTTCTTGGTGAACATTGTGGGTGCAACGATTGACCACTTGTCTTCTTGAGCTAACGCCCAGTCATTCTAGACCATGTTTACTCCAGCTGAACCTGCATGGAGCTACATTTACAGCTGGCTAAAGCAGAATTCACGAAACAACTAAACTGGTGCTCTCAAGTCCGCCCTTCTGTTGTACTCATGAACCCTTCTGTGCATTCACTGAATCACTGAGCCAAACACATGTTCGGGTGAACTTTTGAGCTCATGAATCGATGCATCAAAAAAATATAAAATGTAACCGTAAATTAGTAGAAGAGTGAAGTAATGTAAACCACAAATTTGCACGGACCGAATAAAATTCCCCGTGTTTTAATCCTTTCAGTGTGATTTCTTTTTTTACGAATAATGAATAATATCACCTGTTAATCTTTACTGGGTGATTTTTTTAATATTGAAAGGCTCAAAAACGCAACCATTCCTAGGGAGTGCGTAAAATATAAAATGAGGCACAAGTATTTTTGCTCCTACTATTGCACTAGCACGGATTCGGTGAAAGCTGCAAACACTGCATGATGTTGTTTTGCTAGGGACCTTGGGCCAGATGTAGGAAACGATTTGCGACTCGCAAACGGCAAAAATTGCAGTTTGCGAGTCGCAAATGTGAGTTTCCTATGCAGAAATGCATTTTGCGAGTCGGGACCGACTCGCAAAATGCATTTCCGACTCGCAAATAGGAAGGGGTGTTCCCTTCCTATTTGCGACTCGCAGTGGGATGCAATTCCATTTGCGACCGCGTACGCGGTCGCAAATGGAGTCGCAGTTACCATCCACTTGAAGTGGATGGTAACCCACTCGCAAATTGGAAGGGGTCCCCATGGGACCCCTTCCACTTTGTGAATGGACCCAAAAATATTTTTTCAGGGCAGGGAGTGGTCCAAGGGACCACTCCCTGCCCTGAAAAAATACCGAAACTAAAGGTTTCGTTTTTTTTTTTAAGTGCAGCTCGTTTTCCTTTAAGGAAAACGGGCTACACTTAAAAAAAAAAAACTGCTTTATTTAAAGCAGTCACGAACACAGAGGTCTGCTGACTACAGCAGGCCTCCATGTATGCGAGTGCCTTGACTCGCTATGGGGCCGCAATTTGCGACCCACCTCATGAACATTAATGAGGTGGGTCATTGCGACCCCATAGCGAGTCGCAGTCGGTGTCTGAGACACCGTACTGCATAACATTTTGCGAGTTGCAAATAGCGAGTCGCTATGACTCGCTATTTGCAAGTCGCAAAATGTTCCTTTTCTATATCTGGGGCCAGATGTAGCAAATAAAATATTTGCGAGTTGCAAAGTGCGAGTCCATGCGACTCGCTATTTGCAACTCGCAAAATGTTATGCAGTACGGTGTCTCAGACACTGACTGCGACTCGCTAAGGAAAACGAGCTGCACTTAAAAAAAAAAACGAAACCTTTAGTTTCGGTTTTTTTCAGGGCAGGGAGTGGTCCCTGGGACCACTCCCTGCCCTGAAAAAATATTTTTGGGTCCATTCACAAAGTGGAAGGGGTCCCATAGGGACCCCTTCCAATTTGCGAGTGGGTTACCATCCACTTGAAGTGGATGGTAACTGCGATACGATTTGTGACCGCGTACGCGGTCGCAAATGGTATTGCATACCACTCAGACTCGCAAATAGGAAGGGAACACCCCTTCCTATTTGCGAGTCGGAAATGCATTTTGCGAGTCGGTTCCGACTCGCAAAATGCATTTCTGCATAGCAAAGAGGCATTTGCGCCTCGCAAACGGCGATTTTCGCCGTTTGCGAGGCGCAAATCCTTTGCTACATCTGGCCCCTGGCCCCTTATCTCAACGTCCTATCTGAAGACAATTATCAGTGAAAACCAAAATAACGCGAGCTGCAGTTAGCTACTTTCTTTTTTCTCACTTTTAGCGCTCAGGTAACAAAACAGTAGACACCCAATGTTGATACATAGCCGTTAATTGTGAGAATGTTTTTAAATCTGTTATTACCACACAGCTTGGACTGAGCTTGAATATGTTGGATTGTCCTGCTTGCGTTAACCTTTGACGAAGATGTATGATGCTATGTGTTTTACACCTCTCTGAATTATGTACTGGCAGCAGTAGAAGCATGGCCCAAGGTAACAATGCTGTTAATGATGGATGTAGCGGAGCTATTGTAGTGCGCTAGGTTCACAAATAAACAGCCGGTATCAGCCCAATGTGGACAGCGTGCATCATTATTACGGAGTTATTAAATAATGTAGTTAGACTACTTTAATGTAAGGCACCTTTTCACAGCTTATGGTGCATTTTACAACAATCTTCCGTTATAAAACCTTGACAGAGAACTTCCATGATGTACTTAACGCAGCCACGAACACTGTGGAAGTACCGGTCCTCCATCACAATGGTGAAGGATATCCTGTCCGTCTAAATATACTGTAAATCCCATTATTTCCAATGGATTTATATTTCGGCAGACAGGCTATCTGTTACCTTTGTGATGGAGTGACCCCTCCACCGAAAGTTAAATCGGGCCTAACGTCAGTTATCTTCCAGCCTTACTTTCTTATCCTCTTACATGAATTCTGTCACTTAGACTAACTAGATAGAATGAGAGGCAATATCATTCTGCAAGAACCACTAAAACTCTTAGGTATGATGTGTGAATGTGGTATGTGAGGGCTGTATGTTGGTCCCTTCATGCTGGCTTACAAACAGAAGGTAACTTCTGTACTGCTGCACTGTGTCAAACGCTTTAAGCAATATGCAAAAGAGAAGCTGGTAACTTAAGGTGGAAGGGAGCACACTGCAGCACCCAGTTCACTCAGGTGCATTATGGTAAATGCAGTGCATGGTAACACTTACTTCAGTTAAAAGTATTTCCTTTTCACCAAGGTTGGAACAGCCAGTGCTGTGTATCTCTAGACAAGTGTTTCAGGATAATTGTTCTTTCAAAGTAAAGAGTAACAAATTCACTTTAAGGGTTCTTGAAATGCTGCTCACAGTCTTCTCAGGTCTCTGTACCACTCACTGTGCTCAGGTGCACCACATAGAGCTCACCAGCTCAAGGGAGACACATAAAATAAAGGGGGAAGGTAGCAATATCCCAGTACCCAGTTCGCTCAGATGCATTATGGTTAATGCCGTGCATGGTAACACTTACATCAGTTAAAAGTCTTTTCTTTTTATCATGGGTGGTGCAGCTGGTGTTGTGTATCTCTAGAGGCTTGTTTCCATAAGGAAATTTGCCCTTCATGGAAATATATAAATTGGATGGAGAAAGTTGGAAGGTGATCTAAGGATTTCAAAAATCATCCCCACATAGTCTTTCAATCAATCAATCAATCAAATACATTTCTTAAGTGCACTACTCACCCGGGAGTGGTGGGCCACCAAGAGTCATTCCATGCTGTCTTGTTGGAACCGAAGATGATGATCTCTGTTTTGTCTGAGTTCAATTTGAGGTGGCTTGCTGTCATCCAGTTGGCGATGTCGAGAAGTCCGGCGTGCAGGTTATTCTTGGCGGTAGCTGGGTTCCTAGTGAGGGAGATGATGAGCTGGGTGTCGTCAGCGTATGAAGTGATGGTGATGCCGTGGGGGCGGAGGATGTTGGCAAGAGGAGCCATGTAGATGTTGAAGAGGGTGGGACTGAGGGAGGATCCTTGGGGGACCCCACAGATGATATTGGTGGCTGTAGACCGGAAAGGAGGGAGGCAAACTCTTTGGGTTCTTTCGGAGAGGAAGGAGGTGGGCCAGTCCAGGGCTTTGTGGCTTTGAATCCTAACCTCATGAATCCCTTGATTGTAGGCTAGATAGAAATTGTGAAGTTCTGGGCAAGATAAATTATCCAAGAAGATAACCTACTAGTTGGGAGAACCCGGTGAGCCGCTGCACAGTGGTCAGTTTGCAGTAGCCTTGGGATGGGGGTGATTTTTCAGTACCATGCTCCAAAGCAGACACACTGTATAACAGTCCTCCTGTTTTTATAAGTGTAGTACCAGATGGGGAATGGTAATTGTCAATGACGAATAGTTTGGAATCTAAGGGAATGTCCTTTAGATCCCGTTCGCATAAGGGATATTGAACGTACTGCGTCCAGATATCTTGCTTTGTTTTCCAGTCTTTAGCCAGCAGTCTGTTCGAAACTTTGTACTGTCTCTTATGTTGAAAGCTCATTATAAGGCTCTTCTTTGGAAAATGTCTTCCTGAATGTTGGTGAATAATGTGAGGTACTAATGGGCACAGCTCTGTGGCTGCAGTGTAGCGAGGAAGCAGTTTCTACAGCTATCCAGGGCTTTGCCGCAGTGGGCATAAGGGACCCTGATTTTGGACGGCATGTAACTCCACTATCAGATCTAAATTCAACCAACTTCAGTTCAGGAAACTCCTGAAGACCCAGCTCTTCGCACTTGCTTAAAACATGTTCTACCCTCAGAGCTCAGGCTCCTATTAAAACATTAGACTTGCGCTGTGACTTTCCAATTGGACTCTAACCACCTTTGCTGTGACAGTGCTGCACAATACTTACTCTGTTAGTAATCAAAAGATAGCATGCAGTAATTAAAAAAAATGCCTAGATAAATAGAATAGATAAATTCGCACCCAAAGGGGCATTTGAGTTTGAACCCTCGCCCCCCAATCCCTGCACTCCCAGAAAAAAGTGTAATGGAGCAGTGTACAGGCCTTGTCTGGGCAGGTGAGGAGGTCACATTCAAGTGAGGCACTGGTGAGGGTAAGCAGGCATGAAGCAAAAGTGTCAGTTTTTCTGGGGCTTAGAACAAGAAGGAACTCGCCTTGAGCCCTGATGGGAACTGAGCCTAACTCCCTGCTCAAACTAGGAGGGACTAGAGAAGGCCAGTCACCGAGGTGGGTAGAGAGGGCATGGGAGAGAGAGCTCGAAGCAACCATTTCTTCCAGGACTTATTCTCGCCATTATTGCTGCTTTGCTTGTCTCCTCCCATTTCCAGAAGAGCTTAGCCTGTCCTGTGAGCCACTGGTCTTTCTGCTTCTGGCATTTCCCCTGAATCCTCCAGGATATCAGTCTGGGTACTACGCATCACCATGGTTCAAGTGGTACAGAGGTAAAGCCCTTAAATCCCCACCCCCTGAGCCATAAGTGAGCAAATGACCATGTGACTTTGTGACCGTGTCATTACGTGCAGCGGGAGGCAATGCATCATGAAGCCATGGAACCACCAAACCTTAATCCAATGATCTATGTCTGATAAGTGAGGAGGGGGCAAGGAAAAGGCAGAGTATATATATATATATATGTGTGTGTGCCCACGCAATGGTGGCATTGGTATGTTGTGGCCTTGGCATATTGTGGGCATTAGATAATCTGTGGCATGCAAGTGTCTTTTCCAGAATATATTGGAAGCATTCTTAACAACATTTTGAATGTCAGTGCCCTATATCTGAAATATAGTTGGTGATCTTGGCAGCGTAATTACAACCCCTGGCATAAAAGTGGCACATGCCTGACAGTGTGGCAGTCTTAGAACCATTTGATCCATACTTGGTATAACAGTGACCCATCTTTGACACCCAATGGACATACCTGGCAACATTCCAGCCACTGTATGCATCACAGATGCCTATTATTGGTATAGTGTGATCATTATCGACAGTACCATGGAGATGCCTGGGCTAATGGTGGTCCATCCACAACGTATTATGGAAATTCTTGACAAAGTTGTGGACATCTGATGAAGCGGAAAAAGAAAGACTAACAAACGTTCATATATCATGCAACAAAATCGTATAAGACAATGTGATTTTAGCAAAGAAAAAATAATGTATGCAGAATAATGTGCCCACAAAGTAGGTCGCCATTAGTATAAACAAGCTTAAATTAATCATGAAAACCGACCAAATGTACTAATATGTCATAATTACAGCTATATTCTATGATTTTCTCGTTAAAACTGTTATATGCTTAGCTTAAATTTAGCAGAGGCTTTGGCCTAGTTGCCTGATCTTAATTTTAACTGCGTAGTTTCACTTGTATTAACAAAGACGTGTTTTGAATCTTTAAAAGCTGTATTTTTCCAGTAGAATGACTAATACACTTATCTCAAAGTTGCATGCTAGGCAACTTTCATCCTCTTTGAAGCTCAAGGTCAGTTTTTGCAGGTGCAGACAATGAAGACACTGATGCAGAATTAATTGGCAACTTTGCTGCTACTTATGTTCCAAAACTCCAAGGACACCTTATGCGTAGATGAGTATTAACAGAAAAGACACTATTCATTGGTCAAAGAGAAATCACCCCATGGACCCTCCAATGGAAGAACCTGAAGAATTTGGAACTTTTCTTACTTAATCCCACCGGACGAAGAGAAGACAGCCATTTTCTTTGATGCCATTTTGAAGCAATATTTGAGAAGCCATTCTGATGACACTTTGATGCTTTTTCTCTATCCCAGAGAGAGAGACTTTAAAGAATTCTCACCCTAGAGACTTTAACTTTAACTTTACTTTGCCTTGCCCATACAATAACTTTTGCCCCCCCCATTTTCCTTGCTGTTGCAAGGAAAACTTGCCTTAAACTTTGCTCCCCCTTGAAGTCTGCCCATGCTAATCGAACTGGTACCTGAAGGACGAAGACTTACCTTGAATGCTGATTGTATTTGGTAGTTATAAAAGTATAAATGTACTATTCATTATGTTTTCCTTCTTAGGTACCAACTGCTTTTATTGCCGGAGCCTAAGCTAGAAGTTTTCTAAATTTATGTTGATTAAATTCATTTTGCATGAAGCCCCACATGCCAATGCTAATCAGAAGTTAGTAGAGGTATTCATTTGATGCACCATGCTGAATTAAATCTTGTTATGCTGACGATGTATGCAATTAGTCAATTTAAGTTACTTTTATTAGTGATTTGCATAGCTATATCAGAGTGTGTGATTATTCTAGTTTTACAAAGGTTGCGTTTCTTCCGTCGCTATGGGCAGCCAGTAATGTTCGTATATGTGTATCATTTGATTTTGAGACTTACTTACATTGTGTTAGCTTTGTTAAAATAGGGAAATAAACTTATTAACTTTTAATAAACAGGTGTGGTTATTCATGACTGAAAGGTCATGGTGTTTCTAATTGCTGATTTCTATTGATTCCTAATTTGTTGATTGATTAACTAATTGAGTATTGGTTATTGATAAAAAATGATTATTGATCACTGATTTGAGGGATCCGACAATTTCTTTGGATGAGGAGAACTCAACCCGGTCAAAAGGTTCACCGACCTCCGGCGTGTCCAAGTATAAGTAATTTACAAGGACTGGACGCGCTATCACATCCGTGGCATAATCTTAACAAAGATCCCTGTGACATGATGTATGTCCCTGGTAATTGATTTTGATTATAAATGAGCATAAAAGATAGAATCTGACAATGGGCGAAAGTAGCACAGAAGAGTGTTAGGTGACAATGATAAATTGATGTTTAGAGACCGTGCATTTACAAAAAAACTCCAGGATCTTGGGTTCATCCTCTGCTGCGGATGAATTCTATGAGTGTTCCTGACCACAGGTGCCAATAGAGAGCATGCAGCCGGTCCCCTTCTTTGTCCATGCAAAGATCCAGGTGACGTCTAGGAATCCCTTGCTACTCCTGAAGCTGAAGCCTTTCTGAGAACTGCTACCCGTCTGCAGATAGAATCACTCCGGTCTCTGGATTAAGATTAGGCATAGGAGCAATTTTAATTACAGTGGAGTAATCAGAGTAATTTCAGTAATTCTGTGTCACTCTTTGATGCCAAATGACCAATAATAAAGCAATTACACTGTTGCATAATTAGAGGAATTTGGGGGGAAACATTCTACTGCAAGAGCACATTTAGGGAGCACAAGCAGCTGCTCCTGCTGCTGTTTACATTCTGTTGCATTTAGCGCTGTTTTCTTAGCACACAATGCATCCTCGCATCTATTTTGGATGGAAAAGGTGCATTTTGCACTAAGAACCTAGGGCTAATTACCAGGAGTAGGTTTGGGGAAAGTCATACCCCAAGTGCATAGTTACCGAGCATGAGCATCTGCTGGCACTTGCTATTCATGTTCTGTTGCATTTTACACTATTTTTTAGCACAAAATGCATCCTTGCATTCATTTTGGAGATGAAGGGGTGTTTTTGCTCTAAGAAAATAGTGCTATGAGCAAAATTACTCTTGTATAATTTCACAGACTTTTCAGTTATTCTGCGTGATGACACTACACAAAATGACGTGAGTTATGCCTACTCCTAATTAAGACCAGAGCAATACTAGAAGAACATGGATCCTTATTCAGTACAGTGAACAGGCTTCTCCTCACCACTCAGGCCTGTCTAAACTGAGGACAGAAATCCTGAATACATAGCCTGAGAGCATCTATAGCCACAGACTTGTTTTTTCTTTTGCCCCTCTGCAGAACTGACTGATTGGCAGCAGGAAGCAAGGACACAAGGAGGCAGAACGAGGATTAAGAAGCAGGTTGGGGTGAGCAGAGCAGAATGGACCAAAGACCAGGAGCAGGCACAGTGGGAGGTCCGACTGCTTCTACCAAACTACCGGGCCTTGAGATGTCTACTGTTCGTTCCTTTGCAAAATTGCCCTGCTTCTGCCTGCTCTGCTGAGTTTTATGTGACACACCAGGGTGCAATGGACCCTGATGTCACTGTAGGGATGAGCTACAGGTACAGAGGTGGCTGGCATAGGTGCAGAGTTACACGGCACTCCCTCTTATTCACTTTGAGGCCCATATTTATACTCCCTTTGTGCCGGTTTAGCATAATTTTTTTTTACGCTAATCCGGCGCAAACTTAACACCATGTTTATATTTTGATGCTAGACCCGTCTAGCGTCAAAATATCAGAGTGTGCGTCATTTTCTGGATGCATGAAACTGCCTTGCGTCAATGAGATGCAAGGTAGGCATTCCCGTCCCAAAAATTACTTGCGCCATATTTATTCAACCAGGCAAAAATGACGCACGGATGGGAGACGGAGACGTAAAATGACGCAAATCCGATTTGAGTCAAATTTTAACGCCTGGGTCAGGACAGGCGTTAAAATGGGGCAAACACACCACTACTTAAGGAAAACTCACACAAGCAACATCATTGCTCAAGAAGAACGACATGGAGGTGCTACTCATGCAGCATGCCAGAAGACGCAGAACACAGGACCAACAGCAGCAGCTACCACCACACCAACATGGACCCCAAAAGCAACGCAGAAGGCAGGAGAGGCTATTCAGGACCAGGACAACCCTTCTGGGCCTCAGGGAACATGATATCATTCAGAGGTACAGACTCAACTGGCACGCCATACAGCAGCTGCTGCGCCAAACTGAGCCACAGTTAGCAGCCAGCTTGCAGACACCCCACATTATTCCACCTGAGACAAAAGCTGCTAGCTGTCCTGCACATGTTGGCAAGTGGCTCATTTCAAACTACTGGTGCCCTGGTTGCTGGGGTCTCACAGCCCTCATCATTCTCCGCCTTCCTTCGCAAGGTACCTGATGCCATCATCTCCCTCACACCCTGCCACATCAGCTTCCCCAAAACACAGCAGAAGCAGCAGGAGACCAAACAGGGGTTTTATCAAATTAATGGCTTTCCACACGTGCTTGGTGCCATTGACTGCACACGTGTCTGGATTGTGCCACCTGCTGCAACCGAGCACATATACCGCAACAGAAAGCACACCTACTCCATCAATGTGCAGGCCATTATTGAACACCAGGGATTGTTCACCAACATCATGGCAAAGTATCCTGGGAGTATACATGATTCATTCATCTTCCGCCACAGCATCATCAATTGGCACTTCCGGGATGGACGATATGGCAATGGCCTTCTTGTCGGTAAGGCCAGAAACCTAGTAATTTACACACAGCACAGCAACCCTGTCGGACACACAAGACATACACCACTACTTTGACACATGGCCTGGAAGACACTGAGGTGTGACACTGGTAGTCATGTTTGATTTCCTGACCCAATGGGATACACACCTATGGACAAATGACGGCTGCAAATAACATTAGATGCCACTCTAGAGCCACCAGGGACCAATTTAAAACCACACAGTGACAATGACATGGCCTTAACTGGCAGTACAACTTGGAAGATGAACCATTTAATATCACATAAGGGCACAGTCAATCCCACACCCTTCGAAGCAATACCTCCTGTGTAAGGGGTGTGAAATGTGTGTTGCTTCTGGTCAAACACCATGAGACACATGGCATGATGACGCTGACTCAAATGAAGGTGACATGGAATTATTGAGGCAGTATCAACTTCTCACATCACTCCTGGGGTGACATTGCCAGCTAGCAATAAGGAAGTGGACTGTGAAAACATGTTGATGTGACACTAATGCAAAGTGCACACTGCTAAACATACTGAATGAGACAATTCCCCATAGACACAACAGATGTACAGGGAGATGGACCTTCCTACACTAAAACCGTCACCGCCACAACCAAGTTAGCCAGCTCACCTGGAGCAAGTTCAGTAGTGTAGGTGCACGGTTACACATGAGCCAACTGGGTGAGGGAACAAAAACAGGTTTGCATAGAACTTGTCACACATGGGATAATTGTGCATTGTCAATACTGAACACTTCAGTGCTGCCAAATTATGGAGATGTGTTGTGCATTGTCACCTAGGCAAATCAAAGGGCCTCACTGTTGCATTTCACCTGCAATTACATGTGTCTAACTGGATGGGATGTCCAGGCCATGTAGTGCAACCATGTTACCACCACAGTGGAATCTATTGTGTGTGTGGAAGTATCATGTCACCTCCAGTGAATGCACACAGACACATCTTTCTCACTACATAATGCATGGGAGATACACACTGAACGTCAAGTTTCTAAATATACCAGAGATATCAGGTCAATTAGCCAAACACCTATTCAAACAACCCAATGCAGAAAGAACCTCACAGAAGCCTAGGATCCCACACAATACCACAAACACATATGAGTCACAGACAACACAAGATAACAACTGCCATGCAAAGTGACATTCCCGGTGAACCAACAACAAAATACTTACCGCTATTTTTCTTTCAGCTGATCAGGGTTACGGGATCCAGCCATGGATCATGACCCCATTTGCCAACCCGAGCACAGCAGCAGAGCGTATGAGGCACATTGTAGGACATGCACCATAGTTGAATGGACTTTTGGCATCCTAAAGTCCAGATTCAGGTGCCTGGACATCACCAGAGGCAGCCTCCTATATTTCCCAGAAATGGTCTACAAGACCATTTTGACCTGTGCCATCCTGCACAACATTTGTGTTAGGAGGAACATTCCCCTTTATGAAACTGAACAACAACTGCCTGAACAGGAGGAGGAGGATGCTGTCTGGAAAAATGAGGGGGAACATCCTAACACAGCTGCAGGAATGTGTCGCAGACAACAGATCGTCCAAAATGTTTTCCAACTATAGTCACTATCACCACTTTGTTATGATATGGAATTAAACACTTCACTTCATCACTCAATCATTCTCTGGGTAATTATTTATGCATCACATGATCTCTAGGAATCCTAATTAGAGTATTGCCTCATGGAGCATTGCAGAAAGACAAATTTGCATACTTCAGATGCCACATCACATTTGATGGGTATGAATGTACAGCAAACATCACACACAGTTTTTATGAAATACACCCTGTCTATTTCACATTTGAAGGGCAATTTCATAGGACCACAGCGATGAGACACATCCATGTTGCCAACATGGTCCATTGCAGCATATGACACCCAACTAAGACACCATCAATCATACGGTAAAAAAGTGCATCATACATGAGGCAGTGGATGTGCAATTGCATTGGTAACAGGAATGTATGACCAGGCCCTTGGCAGCAGTAAGTGTGACATCAGCTATCTCTGCAAGGAGCATTTGTGACAAGAAGTGCATCAAACCTGAAAATGGATAGCACAAGTGCCCCGGGTATGACAAGCATTGCTCACAAGACATGCCCTGAGCCATCCATCCCAGGTAATAAGTCCTGCCACTGCCATGTTTTAAGTCTCTGCCCACCCTTCTCTAGGGGGAGCTGTAAATGGACTATCTGTACCCTGAGAATCATCATCTACACTCACCCAGACTCCCATTCTGACTCCTGTGTGCTTTCCTCTTCAGTATGGCATGCCATAGTTCTAGTTCATCAGTCTGCATGGACTTCAGGCCCCATAATGCACTGCCTGGTAGTCGGTAAGACCTGTAATCTGCTGTCTATTGCTTCCCATGTGAAAGGTCCGGTTGGCCCCTTATACTGGATTCTCAACTTCAGGACTTGTGAGAGACTGAAGGTGCACACACCTGTGAGCACTCTCATGCAGCCCAGCCATTTGACTCTGCCCTGTCCTTGCTGCTGCCTGACCCGGCTTAGAAGGCTTAGAAGCTGCCATGTCCTGATCTCCTTGTTGTGTATTGGAGTACAATTCATTTGTGTACCAGAGCCCTTGTGGGATTGTGTAACAGTGCAGAGTACACCAGAAACTGCTCTTTGTTTCCACAGTGTTGTTCCTGCTTGTCCCAGTCAGACTCTGCTCACTGTGTATTTGCCTTGTTCATGTTTGTTCCTGACAGAGCCTGCATCCTGTTAGCCAGATTGGTTTCAGTCTTTGTGTTAACCAGAGACGTTCCCTGTGGCTACATTTGCCTCATAGTTGGTTTCCATGCCCTCCGTTTCCTCTTGGGGTATTGTGTCTGGTAGTCTATGATCAGTCCTCAAATGTATAGAATAGTTTAATTTGTTTTCTTATCTTATTTTGTTCTGGGACATGTTTTCAAAGGGGCAACTCCAGCCCCCATCCCTTGTCTGGTTTTGCATGTATTCATTAGTACCAAACAGTGACAGTGTGCTAAGGCTGTATGCCTGGATTTGGTACTGTGCCTCCAGCCAAACAAACAAGTGCTGATAATGTGTATGTAAGGACAATACATGTTTGTGCCCTGACGGTCCAGACACAGATTCACTTCTGCTACCACCTTTTGATGGGGCTTGTGTAGTGACTAGCTGTGAGATTAAACAGCACAGAGGCACTGATGTTTCCTGTTGCTGTGCAAATTTTAGAGTCCTACCCTGTGTACAAATGTAGTGATGAAGCCTACCTGTTTTTCTATTAATGATCCATAATGTATTTGAGCACACCAAGGTTGCTCTGTCGTCAGACTTTTGAAATTTCTGCTGTACCATAGCTGCCCTATCCCCTTGTATGCCGTTACCTGATCTTTGGCTTTAGGTCAAATCTGCTTTGAAGGATACTCGGTTAATTCAAGGGTTGGCTCCACAGGCTCCTGACTAGACCTGCACGTAACTGTTACACCATGGAAGCCAATACTGACACAGGGTACAAATGGCCACACACTTGAACTGGACACTTTTGTGCAATGAACCATTGGAAATATGTGAACACATGCAGCATGGTGTGCTGGTCCACCACAACCACAGGGGAAACATAGGTCATTTACATTAGTCAAACTGTGGTGTACATAACAATGTTATGATTGGATTTGAGACTCTGTGTCACAAACACTGTACCTACCTAGCATGTTCAAATGCCTGACTCATGGGTAGTATACACACAAGTGACCATGAAGTGGTAGCCAACATTTCATGACATGTGAGGGGTAACACATCTGACTTAGCCCTCATCAGCCGTCCTCGATCTTTCCTGTGTATAGTTAGCCATGGAAAATATATTGTCCCCAATGTCAAGCAAGTATACACAGCATAACAGACAACAGATATTACAAACACATATCATGACTGATGTACCTCATTGATTGGCATCTGATGGTTATACCCATTTGTAACACATTCATACATGAACATTACGCCAAATGTTTTGCATGCCGTTAGCACAGAGGCACACAAATAATTTTGCAAAAACAACAAGTGATGGACGGAATGCTGAACATTGTCAAACACTCACCCCCAGTCATAGATCTGGGTTTAATCCATCGTTCTTTTGCTCAGCATGCCACCCCAGTTTGGACCCAGCCATATGCAAATCAGTCTTCACCCTGTTCCTCATGGGAATAGTCCAGACCGAACTGCCAAGCCAGGTCCTCACTGGACCGGAAACAAGCATCCTGGGACCGGTTTCGGGGTTTCACCCCTCATCAGCCAGGCTAGCTTGAATCCAGTGGCATGGGAAGCACGGGACCCACGTCTGGGCATACCCTTCCCACTTAGGGCGACAAAGCAAAAACAACAAGTGATGGACGGAATGCTGAACATTGTCAAACACTCACCCCCAGTCATAGATCTGGGTTTAATCCATCGTTCTTTTGCTCACCATGCCACCCCAGTTTGGACCCAGCCATATGCAAATCAGTCTTCACCCTGTTCCTCATGGGAACAGTCCAGACCGAACTGCCAAGCCAGGTCCTCACTGGACCGGAAACAAGCATCCTGGGACCGGTTTCGGGGTTGCACCCCTCATCAGCCAGGCTAGCTTGAATCCAGTGGCATGGGAAGCACGGGACCCACGTCTGGGCATACCCTTCCCACTTAGGGCGACAAAGCAAAAACAACAAGTGATGGACGGAATGCTGAACATTGTCAAACACTCACCCCCAGTCATAGATCTGGGTTTAATCCATCGTTCTTTTGCTCACCATGCCACCCCAGTTTGGACCCAGCCATATGCAAATCAGTCTTCACCCTGTTCCTCATGGGAACAGTCCAGACCGAACTGCCAAGCCAGGTCCTCACTGGACCGGAAACAAGCATCCTGGGACCGGTTTCGGGGTTTCACCCCTCATCAGCCAGGCTAGCTTGAATCCAGTGGCATGGGAAGCACGGGACCCACGTCTGGGCATACCCTTCCCACTTAGGGCGACAAAGCAAAAACAACAAGTGATGGACGGAATGCTGAACATTGTCAAACACTCACCCCCAGTCTTGATCTGGGTTTAATCCATCGTTCTTTTGCTCACCATGCCACCCCAGTTTGGATCCAGCCATATGCAAATCAGTCTTCACCCTGTTCCTCATGGGAACAGTCCAGACCGAACTGCCAAGCCAGGTCCTCACTGGACCGGAAACAAGCATCCTGGGACCGGTTTCGGGGTTTCACCCCTCATCAGCCAGGCTAGCTTGAATCCAGTGGCATGGGAAGCACGGGACCCACGTCTGGGCATACCCTTCCCACTTAGGGCGACAAAGCAAAAACAACAAGTGATGGACGGAATGCTGAACATTGTCAAACACTCACCCCCAGTCATAGATCTGGGGACCCACGTCTGGGCATACCCTTCACACTTAGGGCGACAAAGCAAAAACAACAAGTGATGGACGGAATGCTGAACATTGTCAAACACTCACCCCCAGTCATAGATCTGGGTTTAATCCATCGTTCTTTTGCTCACCATGCCACCCCAGTTTGGACCCAGCCATATGCAAATCAGTCTTCACCCTGTTCCTCATGGGAACAGTCCAGACCGAACTGCCAAGCCAGGTCCTCACTGGACCGGAAACAAGCATCCTGGGACCGGTTTCGGGGTTTCACCCCTCATCAGCCAGGCTAGCTTGAATCCAGTGGCATGGGAAGCACGGGACCCACGTCTGGGCATACCCTTCCCACTTAGGGTGACAAAGCAAAAACAACAAGTGATGGACGGAATGCTGAACATTGTCAAACACTCACCCCCAGTCATAGATCTGGGTTTAATCCATCGTTCTTTTGCTCACCATGCCACCCCAGTTTGGACCCAGCCATATGCAAATCAGTCTTCACCCTGTTCCTCATGGGAACAGTCCAGACCGAACTGCCAAGCCAGGTCCTCACTGGACCGGAAACAAGCATCCTGGGACCGGTTTCGGGGTTTCACCCCTCACCAGCCAGGCTAGCTTGAACACAGTGGCATGGGAAGCACGGGACCCACGTCTGGGCATACCCTTCCCACTTAGGGCGACAAAGCAAAAACAACAAGTGATGGACGAAATGCTGAACATTGTCAAACACTCACCCCCAATCATAGATCTGGGTTTAATCCATCGTTCTTTTGCTCACCATGCCACCCCAGTTTGGACCCAGCCATATGCAAATCAGTCTTCACCCTGTTCCTCATGGGAACAGTCCAGACCGAACTGCCAAGCCAAGTCCTCACTGGACCGGAAACAAGCATCCTGGGACCGGTTTCGGGGTTTCACTCCTCATCAGCCAGGCTAGCTTGAATCCAGTGGCATGGGAAGCACGGGACCCACGTCTGGGCATACCCTTCCCACTTAGGGCGACAAAGCAAAAACAACAAGTGATGGACGGAATGCTGAACATTGTCAAACACTCACCCCCAGTCATAGATCTGGGTTTAATCCATCGTTCTATTGCTCACCATGCCACCCCAGTTTGGACCCAGCCATATGCAAATCAGTCTTCACCCTGTTCCTCATGGGAACAGTCCAGACCGAACTGCCAAGCCACGTCCTCACTGAACCGGAAACAAGCATCCTGGGACCGGTTTCGGGGTTTCACCCCTCATCAGCCAGGCTAGCTTGAATCCAGTGGCATGGGAAGCACAGGACCCACGTCTGGGCATACCCTTCCCACTTAGGGCGACAAAGCAAAAACAACAAGTGATGGACGGAATGCTGAACATTGTCAAACACTCACCCCCAGTCATAGATCTGGGTTTAATCCATCGTTCTTTTGCTCACCATGCCACCCCAGTTTGGACCCAGCCATATGCAAATCAGTCTTCACCCTGTTCCTCATGGGAACAGTCCAGACCGAACTGCCAAGCCAGGTCCTCACTGGACCGGAAACAAGCATCCTGGGACCGGTTTAGGGGTTACACCCCTCATCAGCCAGGCTAGCTTGAATCCAGTGGCATGGGAAGCACGGGACCCACGTCTGGGCATACCCTTCCCACTTAGGGCGACAAAGCAAAAACAACAAGTGATGGACGGAATGCTGAACATTGTCAAACACTCACCCCCAGTCATAGATCTGGGTTTAATCCATTGTTCTTTTGCTCACCATGCCACCCCAGTTTGGACCCAGCCATATGCAAATCAGTCTTCACCCTGTTCCTCATGGGAACAGTCCAGACCGAACTGCCAAGCCAGGTCCTCACTGGACCGGAAACAAGCATCCTGGGACCGGTTTCGGGGTTTCACCCCTCATCAGCCAGGCTAGCTTGAATCCAGTGGCATGGGAAGCACGGGACCCACGTCTGGGCATACCCTTCCCACTTAGGGCGACAAAGCAAAAACATCAAGTGATGGACGGAATGCTGAACATTGTCAAACACTCACCCCCAGTCATAGATCTGGGTTTAATCCATCGTTCTTTTGCTCACCATGCCACCCCAGTTTGGACCCAGCCATATGCAAATCAGTCTTCACCCTGTTCCTCATGGGAACAGTCCAGACCGAACTGCCAAGCCAGGTCCTCACTGGACCGGAAACAAGCATCCTGGGACCGGTTTCGGGGTTACACCCCTCATCAGCCAGGCTAGCTTGAATCCAGTGGCATGGGAAGCACGGGACCCACGTCTGGGCATACCCTTCCCACTTAGGGCGACAAAGCAAAAACAACAAGTGATGGACGGAATGCTGAACATTGTCAAACACTCATCCCCAGTCATAGATCTGGGTTTAATCCATCGTTCTTTTGCTCACCATGCCACCCCAGTTTGGACCCAGCCATATGCAAATCAGTCTTCACCCTGTTCCTCATGGGAACAGTCCAGACCGAACTGCCAAGCCAGGTCCTCACTGGACCGGAAACAAGCATCCTGGGACCAGTTTCAGGGTTTCACCCCTCATCAGCCAGGCTAGCTTGAATCCAGTGGCATGGGAAGCACGGGACCCACGTCTGGGCATACCCTTCCCACTTAGGGCGACAAAGCAAAAACAACAAGTGATGGACGGAATGCTGAACATTGTCAAACACTCACCCCCAGTCATAGATCTGGGTTTAATCCATCGTTCTTTTGCTCACCATGCCACCCCAGTTTGGACCCAGCCATATGCAAATCAGTCTTCACCCTGTTCCTGATGGGAACAGTCCAGACCGAACTGCCAAGCCAAGTCCTCACTGTACCGGAAACAAGCATCCTGGGACCGGTTTCGGGGTTTCACTCCTCATCAGCCAGGCTAGCTTGAATCCAGTGGCATGGGAAGCACGGGACCCACGTCTGGGCATACCCTTCCCACTTAGGGCGACAAAGCAAAAACAACAAGTGATGGACGGAATGCTGAACATTGTCAAACACTCACCCCCAGTCATAGATCTGGGTTTAATCCATCGTTCTTCTGCTCACCATGCCACCCCAGTTTGGACCCAGCCATATGCAAATCAGTCTTCACCCTGTTCCTCATGGGAATAGTCCAGACCGAACTGCCAAGCCAGGTCCTCACTGGACCGGAAACAAGCATCCTGGGACCGGTTTCGGTGTTTCACCCCTCATCAGCCAGGCTAGCTTGAATCCAGTGGCATGGGAAGCACGGGACCCACGTCTGGGCATACCCTTCCCACTTAGGGCGACAAAGCAAAAACAACAAGTGATGGACGGAATGCTGAACATTGTCAAACACTCACCCCCAGTCATAGATCTGGGTTTAATCCATCGTTCAGCCAGGTCCTCACTGGACCGGAAACAAGCATCCTGGGACCGGGGTTTCACCCCTCATCAGCCAGGCTAGCTTGAATCCAGTGGCATGGGAAGCACAGGACCCACGTCTGGGCATACCCTTCCCACTTAGGGCGACAAAGCAAAAACAACAAGTGATGGGCGGAATGCTGAACATTGTCAAACACTCACCCCCAGTCATAGATCTGGGTTTAATCCATCGTTCTTTTGCTCACCATGCCACCCCAGTTTGGACCCAGCCATATGCAAATCAGTCTTCACCCTGTTCCTCATGGGAACAGTCCAGACCGAACTGCCAAGCCAGGTCCTCACTGGACCGGAAACAAGCATCCTGGGACCGGTTTCGGGGTTACACCCCTCATCAGCCAGGCTAGCTTGAATCCAGTGGCATGGGAAGCACGGGACCCACGTCTGGGCATACCCTTCCCACTTAGGGCGACAAAGCAAAAACAACAAGTGATGGACGGAATGCTGAACATTGTCAAAACACTCACCCCCAGTCATAGATCTGGGTTTAATCCATCGTTCTTTTGCTCACCATGCCACCCCAGTTTGGACCCAGCCATATGCAAATCAGTCTTCACCCTGTTCCTCATGGGAACAGTCCAGACCGAACTGCCAACTGTAATTTTAACAGACAATTCACACACAAAACACACAGGCCATGATTCATTTTTTTGTATCATAGCCTTGCTGTCCTCTAATGATGGAACACCTGTACAAACTTGAAAAATCCTATTTAATTTCCAAAGTTTGTGCTGCTGTTGCGTCAGGTAAAAGAGCTAATCCTGCACAACAACATGAGTATTATGGGCCGCAGTAGTATGGTCTGCCACATGTGCCCAAACACTAGAACACACACTGCAACTCATACCATCCTATCGTTGTCCAGTTATAGGCTGCATGCATGTTAAAATTAGAAAAATTACTCAAACACAATTTAAGGCAGAATTTTTGATGCATATGCATAAAAAATGATGCATATGCGTTAAAAATGACGCTCATGCACATTATACATCAATTGGTCCCTAGCGTTAATTCCACCAGCTAACCCAAGACACACGGATTTCCATGAAAAGTGTATTGATCCATGAATGTGTGAGATTTTAACGTCAATGAATCAAAAAATATTAACGCAAACCCCGTAAATGTAAAAAATGTACACGCAAGACAAAAAACGGGCCGCAAATGAGACAGGAAGTGATGTAATAGGATATCCTGTTTGCAGAAATGGTACAGGGGGTGTACTTTCACTTTCACTTTGCAGTCTGTGATTATTCTAGACTGTGTGCCTGTGTTTTGGATTGTCTCTCTGTGAATATTGTGATTTTTGTCTCCTGTGTGATCTTTATATTTTCTTTTGGTGTTTGGTAAGTGTCTTTTGTATCCTGTGTAAGTGTACTTGTGTCATTAATTGTACTTAGATTTGTCTTTGTACTGTTGGGAGTCTTTGTGGGTAGTATTAGTTGGGGTAGTTTTGGGTTGT
Organism: Pleurodeles waltl; assembly: GCF_031143425.1. Classification (NCBI taxonomy): domain Eukaryota; kingdom Metazoa; phylum Chordata; class Amphibia; order Caudata; family Salamandridae; genus Pleurodeles; species Pleurodeles waltl. The sequence goes on from NC_090445.1 coordinate 169,846,505, forward strand.
CTTTGGGTTAGATAAGTTTACTTTTTCTACCTCCTGTCCCTGTTTTTCCCTCTTTACTTTTGGTTTATTGTTTTGGTGTGATGTTGGGAAGGCCATGGCTGGGGCGCATGGGTAAGGAGGAGTTAGGGGCATTTGTGTGGCTGGTGTGCCACTTCCTTCCCAAGATGTTGGAGGCTGCAGGCTGTGTGATACAGGAGTATCACACGGAAGCAAGGCGGCTGAGGTGGGCAAAGGTTCTGTTCTACCTGAGGCGCATTTTCAACACCCAACACAACAATCACCAGCTGAAGCATTGTTGGGCTGACCTGGTGACCCGAGAGCAGGACCTGCTGGACCACCTGGGTGTGGTGATTGGTGGCCCTGTTGGTGAGTACCAAATTGACTAATGTGTACAGTACAATGCTCTGGAGTGACAGTAGCAAATGTTGTGACATGCTGCATGCAATGTTTGTGGACATGTGGAATGCAAGTTGAACAAACAAGTTAGGATAGGTTAGGTTAGTTTAGGTGTTTGACATAGTTTACGTTTCCTTTCATACATATATAATAAAGTTTGTTGTACTCCTTTACAGTATGTGTCATATGCTTGGGGATCAGTGCCTTTGCATGAGTGTACAGTGTCAAATTTGTGTTTGCCTGTGTGTTCCATCCTGCATCCACATCCCATTCTTGACATGGTTATTCCCACTTCCAAATGAGCTGTCACATTGGCAGCTACAACAAACCCAATTCTCTATGCATCTGCCATCCATTGAACCCACCAATCAAGGTAACTATGGTTCCCAATGTATTGTAAAGGTTGGTGTGATTTTAAATCTGTCATCGTTTGGGTCCTGTGTTGGAATCTTGGGCACTGTGGGACGTCTGCCTGCAGCCTGATGTTCATGTGAACTCTGGTAAACTGAGTGTTGTCATAATCTTATGAAGTTCAGTATAAATAAATCAAACCTATGATTTATTACATTGTATTCCCAGGTGACGTTATTGTCCATTCACTCATACACATCCATTCCTGCTGTGTGGTGTAGGTGTGGGATTAAAGTTTAGAGTCATATGTCAAATACATAATGATTGTCTTGTAGGGAATGTGGGCCACATTGAGTTTCATCTTGTAGATACTTTGGGCCTGACATATACATTTCTGCACAGCATTATACTGTTTGTGATGCTTTAACTTCAGAAATGAGCCAAAGCCAGCACAGATGATGATAAAATCCAGATCCTTGTGCATAGATATCAGCCCACATTCTTTCTACACTATTGTATTAACATTCTGTGGCCATTGACATGTTACGTGCATCTCAAATCTCCTACACAGTTGATGTGTCACATTACACAGAGACAAAGTGGTTGTGTAGGTTCTGTTTATTTTAAAGTGCTGTAGTGCAATATTTACATAGTCCAGGATTGTAAGTCCATTTGTGTGACGCCTTCTATTGTGATGCAACACAAGTGCAATTATGAGGGACATGTCATTGGACATGCTGTGATGGAGTGTCATTCAGTGAAGAGGAACAGGAATTGCCAGTTAGGTAGTGAGACACAATTGCAGTCCATAGAGGTAAGGGAAACAGTGTGTTGGAGAACAGTGCATGTTACCAACTGTAGCAAGACTGGCATGTTATAAAGCACAGGACACAGGAAAATCACTGCCCGTGTGGCATGGACTGGTGCTACCGGGTACTCCTACGGCTGAAGGTGATTTGTTCCACGTCTTCATCTTCTGATGTGTGTGTCGTCTCCTCTGTCTTTGGTGGTGGTGGGTTTGAGGGGGCAACACACACTTCAGTGTTTGAAGAAGTGGACTCTGAATTCCCGGTAGCTGCCAACTATGGGGCTGTTAAGGGCATAACTGCAGCAAGGAGGAGCTGCTGGTTATTGAGTATAGCAGCTACATTGCTGTGGTAGGCAGCCAGGTCGGCCCTGAGGGGGTCATGATTGAGGTATTGTGGCAACTCCCTAACTGCTGTGGTGAAGTCCCTCACACACTGTTGTAGTCCTTGCAGTAGGGATTGTTGGACTTGCATGGCTGCTGAGGGTTCTGCGGATGTCATCATGCACATGGGCATCCCCTCAAGGCTGGCTGCTATAATTTGCATCCCCACCTGCACCTCCTTTGCCGCTAGTGGCTGGTAGAGGGTATGTGGGTGGAGAGCCCTGTTCCTAGTAAAGGTGGCCCCATTGTGGCTTGTAGGCCTGCTGCCCTATTTTTGCATGTCTGACGTCATTATGGCTACTCAGCAGAAAACAAGAATGTTACTTAAATTAAAAACAGCAACCATCCACATATAACGTCTGTCGAACAAAACCCAAAACAAGACTCAAATCTAATAGATTATTTTGATGTCCATATTAAACCTCGGGATCACATTTATAACCATGATTGCAATCATGGCCATGTATAGTCCATCCTATCTACGTGAACGGAATGATGAACGGAATGAGAAAGGTGCCAAGGCCTGGAGTGTCAGTAATGAAATCGATCCTGCTAATTCGCTAACAACAACTTCTGCAAAAAATCATGAGCCAGGCCCAAAATTCACGGAAGATGAAGTCTGACTAGTCATTCTTAGCCAAAAGCAAATTAAAGCCCCTGGCCTGGACAGAATATCAATAAATATATTTCTCAATAATCTGACAGTTTTGGTGGCTATATTGATCGCAGCATACAATACAATTTGGGAATTTGGTGATGTCTCGTCATGCAGGAGATCTGCAGTTGTTGTGCTGCTGCACAAAAAGGTCCTTGTAATGATCCGGTGAACTGCTGCCCAGTTTCGTGTGTTGATGACTATAAAATGGTGCTGCAATTTCAAGCTGGTTTCCAAAGATCACAAGGTGCAGTTGTTCATGCTATGAGACTCTACGGTGCTTGTTTGAAGTTTACCCATGTAATGCACTCTTTCTGACCTTCATTGATCCTAAGATAGTGTTTGAGTCTGTGGATAGATCAGTCCTCTGGAAGAGCTTGCAAGATCTAGGACTTTATGCGAAGCTCATCAATGTAGTGCAAACACTTCAACTAGGTAACATGGCTACAGTGAGATTTGGCCACTAGGATTTGATCTAAAAGCCAGTGTCAGACAAGGATGCTTTTTAGCCCCCTTGCTATTTAACCTTTTCATCAGTGATGTCGAGAAGCATCTCTTCGCACGAAATCTGAATGTCCCAATTATGGGGGGTGGAAACACCACTGTTTGCTGACAACGCTGCATGACCGACCTATACAGAGCTCTCAATGCACAAGTTACTCAATGGCTTTGAAAATTACTGCACTCAGAAGAACCTCATGATTGGCACTAGTAAAACAAAATTCATAATGATCAACTCAAGGCACGGTCCGAAGAATGTATTTAAAGTATACCACCACCTGTTGGATTGCATTGGCTTTTATGAATACCTGGGAAGAAGGTTTGATACAAATTTAACCTTCATAGAGCAGAAGTCTAAAAGTGAAGCTATCTTGTCTCAACATACGAGTGCTGTTTTGCAATTTAGAAGCAAATGTGGTCCAAGATTAATTAAATCAACTCTACAGGCTTATTGAGTTAAAACACTAGTCCCTGCCTCTACGTGGCTCAGCTTTGGGGATGCAGTAAGGCACCTGGACTCTTGAAAACTGGCAATCATTTTTTGCGCTGCCTACTGCAGCTCGGTCTGGGGACTCCAATGGCTGCCTTAGTGCATGAGTTGGGTATGAGAAATATCAAAACTGTTTCCGCACTTAAACCTATTTTGTATTGGTGTTGAATATGGACAAAACCAAATCTTGCAATTTATCTTAAGCCTGTTTTGGCATTTGGCAAAGCAGCATTTCACATGATAAACCTTGCTTTGATCATATTGTAAGGACTCCAACTAGTATAAGATGTTACAATTTATGGTCCAACCCAGACAAAATGACCCCTTGGTGTCACGGTTTGCACACTTCTTACCGCTGTAGTCTGAGATTCTCGGGGTACCACCTGGTTTTTTGCTTGTTCTGGATTGGCCAAGGTAAGGGTGGCCCCTTCCAGTAGCCACAGTGCTGCTGACAATACGTCTAATGCAAAAAGAACAGTTGATGGACGGAACGTAGACCAAATCAAACATTTTACCCCAGTCTCAGATTTGGGTTTAATCCATCAGTTCTTTTGCTTGCCATGCCATTTCAGTTTGGACCCAGCAATACGCAAATCAGTCTTGACCCTGTTCCCCTTGGGAAGAGTCCAGCTGGAACCGCAAGGCCAGGTCCTCCCTGGACCAAAAAAAAAGCATCCTGGGACCGGTTTTGGGGTATCACCCCTCTTCAGCCAGGCTTGCTTGAATCTGGTGGTATGGTGAGCACTGGACCCACATCTGAGCATACCCTTCTCACTTGGGGCGCCAAATGCAAAAAGAACAGTTGATGGACAGAATGTAGATCAAATCAAAATTCTCCCCCAGTCACAGATCTGGGTTTAATCCATCAGTTTTGTTGCACACCATGCCATTCCAGTTTGGATCCAGCCATATGCAAATCAATCTTGACCCTGTTCCCCATGGGAACAGTCCAGCCTGAACTGCCAGGCCTGGTCCTCCCTGGACCAGAAACAAGCATCCTGAGATTGGTTTCTGGGTATCACCCCTCTTCAGCCAGGCAGGCTTGAATCTGGTGGCATAGTGCACATGAGATGAACGTCTGGGCATACCCTTCCCACTTGGGGCGACAAATGAAAAAAGAACAGTTGATGGCCGGAATGTATACCAAATCAAACATTCTCCCCCACTCACAGATCTGGGTTTAATCCTTCAGTTTTTTTGCTCACCATACCATTCCAGTTTGGATCCAGCCATATGCAAATCAGTCTTGACTCTGTTCCCCATGGGAACAGTCCAGCCCGAACTGCCAGGCCAGGTCCTCCCTGGAACAGAAACAAGCATCCCGAGACCGGTTTCGGGGTATCACTCCTCTTCAGCCAGGCTAGCTTGAATCTGGTGAAATAGTGAGCATGGGACCCACGACTGGGCATACTCTTCCCACTTGGGGTGACAAATGCAAAAATAACAGTTGATGGACGGAATGTAGACCAAATCAAACATTCTCCCCCAGTCACAGATCTGGGTTTAATCCATCATTTTTTTTGCTCACCATGCCAAGTTTGGACCCAACCATATGCAAATCAGTCTTGACCCTGTTCCCCATGGGAACAGTCCAGCCCGAACTGCCAGGCCAGGCCCTCCTTGGACCAGAAACAAGCATCCTGAGACCAGTTTCGGGGTATCACCCCTCTTCCGCCAGGCTATCTTGAAACTGGTAACATAGTGAGCATGGGACCCACATCTAGGCATACCCTTCCCACTTGGGGCGACAAATGCAAAAAGAACAGTTGATGGACGGAATGTAGACCAAATCAAATACTCTCCCCTAGTCACAGATCTGGGTTTAATCCATCAGTTGTTTGCTCACCATGGCATTCCAGTCTGGACCCAGCCATACGCAAATCAGTCTTGACCCTGTTCCCCATGGGAAAAGTCCAGCCCGAACTGCCAGGCCAGGTCCTCCCTGGACCAGAAACAAGCATCCTGAGATTGGTTTTGGGGTATCACCCCTCTTCAGCCAGGCTAGCTGGAATCTGGTGGCATAGTGAGCATGGGACCCACGTCTGGGTATACCCTTCCCACTTGGGGCAACAAATGCAAAAAGAACAGTTGATGGACGGAATGTAGACCAAATCAAACATTCTCCCCCACTCACAGATCTGGGTTTAATCCATCCGTTTTTTCATCACCATGCCATTCCAGTTTGGACCCAGCCATATGCAAATCTGTCTTGACTCTGTTCCCATGGGAACAGTCCAGCCCGAACTGCCAGGCCAGGTCCTCCCTGGACCAGAAGCAGGCATCCCGAGACTGTTTTCGGGGTATCACCCCTCTTCAGCCAGGCTAGCTTCAATCTGGTGACATGGTGAGCATGGGACCCACGCCTGGGCATATTCTTCCCACTTGGGGCGACAAATGCAAAAAGAACAGTTGATGGACGGAATGTAGACCAAATCAAACATTCTCCCCCAGTCACAGATCTGGGTTTAATCCATCAGTTTTTTGCTCACCATGCCATTCCAGTTTGGACCCAGCCATATGCAAATCAGTCTTGACTCTGTTCCCTATGGGAGCAGTCCAGCCCAAACTGCCAGGCCAGGTCCTCCTTGGACCAGAAACAAGCATCCTGAGACCGGTTTCAGGGTATCACCCCTCTTCAGCCAGGCTAGCTTAAATCTGGTGGCATAGTAAGCATGGGACCCACGTCTGGGTATACCCTTCCCACTTGGGGCAACAAATGCAAAAAGAACAGTTGATGGACGGATGTAGACCAAATCAAACATTCCCCGCCAGTCACAGATCTGGGTTTAATCCATCAGGTGTTTTGCTCACCATGCCATTCCAGTTTGGGGTATCACCCCTCTTCAGCCAGGCTAGCTTGAATTTGGCGGCATTGTGAGCATGGGACTCACATCTGGGCATACCCTTCCCACTTGGGGCAACAAATGCAAAAAAATAGTTGATGGACGGAATGTAGACCAAATCAAACATTATTCCCCAGTCACAGATCTGGGTTTAAGCCATCAGTTTTTTTGCTCACCATGCCATTCCAGTTTGGACCCAGTCATATGCAAATCAGTCTTGACCCTGTTCCCCATGGGAACAGTCCAGCCCGAACTGCCAGGCCAGCTCCTCCCAGGACCAGAAACAAGCATCTTGGGACAGGTTTCAGGGTATCACCCCTCTTCAGCCAGGCTAGCTTGAATCTGGTGGAATAGTGAGCATGGGACCCACGTCTAGGCGAAGGAGTCCCAGATGAAAAACCCAATATTGGGAAAAAACCTCAGATCACAGGAACTCCTGAAAAGAGGCAAAAAGTAGAGCTGAGAAGAATAAAGAATCAGGAACAACGAAGCTGCAGGCAAAAAACAGGATAGGTCCAAAAACACGGGAAGCAGGAGGGAGGAGCACCACCAGGACGGAAGTGTTTGCAACACAAGGAAAATGAGACCTTCTGTGCTTTTATACTGACAAACAGGAAGTGGCATGCAAGAAGAACTAAATATGCCATCTTGGATTGGGAAAGCCACATGCAAGTGAATGGAAAAATAGCCATTGTAGAAAAGGTAGTAAGCAATGAATGCAGAGAAGGAAACACTGACACCTGGGAGGAAGACAATATGGCCACAAGAAGAAAAAGGAAAAAGAGGAAAGAAAAAGAAAAAGAAGTCCAGCAAGCAGGTAAGAAAAACTACGGTGGCCGCAAGCAAGCGCGTGACCCAGAGCCCAAGAGCGGACTCCCGAGCCAGGCCGCGGTTGAGAAAACACATTGCGGCCCAAAAAGCAGCCCGCGACAGGACTGGCCACCCAAAACACGGCCCACTGATCTGCCTGTGGCCCGCAAGGGGGATGCTGCGGGTCCCCGTGGCGTCACACTTGGAGTCTGCATAAAATCAAAGATATGTTACGTTCACGAATGTTTAATATCCAGAGGTGCAAGCTCTTTATACTTTTTCAGGAAATTAAACCTGCCCATTGCTACGAGAAATATCTAGATCTGGTCTTCCATGAAATAAAGAGAGCATTATACATAATAGGCCAAATTTACAAGGCCCTACCGCCTCTTAGCGCCACACTAACATATTTTTTTACGCTAATTTGGCATTAAGGAGGCCATTCTCCTTTGCCATATCTACAAAGTGGCGCAGTGCTTGCATTGTGCCACTTTGTGCCTCCTTGCTACACATTATGCTTACGCCAGGTATAATGTATGCAAGTGAGGCCCGTAAAAATGGTACAGTGAAATTTACAACATTTTACTGCACCATTTTTAGTGTCATTTTTAACACCTACTCAGAGCAGAGTTTAAAATGACATGCCCATTTCTTTCAATGGGCTTCCATTCACTTTGCAGGATAAGTGCCACAATTTATGGCGCGAATCCTGCAAAGTACCACAATAGCAGTGTAAATTTTGATACTATTGTCCTCACATGCGCCATGGTGAGCCCTATTGGAAATACGGTGTCAGGGGGGGCACAAAGGGGCGCAAGAAAAGTGGCGCATCACAGCTGATGGGCCACTTTCTTGTGAATCTGGCCCAAAGTTTGGTTAGGACCCTCTCAGTTCTGATCTACACAAAGAACTGGACAAATAACCAGGGGCCATATGTACGAACCCATTTTCCCATAGATACAAAATGGGCAAAACTGTTTGATACATCTGGCCCCAGTTTACTTCTTGCAAAGGTTCTCAAGGAGGTGAAGAATCTGTCTTGCACTGTATGCTGCTGTACACTTTCTCCTGCAGGTAAGGTGGTTATACCTCGGTCCGCTGTTCAAGAAGCATAATATGAGACATTGTAAAGCTGCCATGAATCTGTGCCTTCAGTCTGACCATGAATCCATATTTAACCCGGTGGCTTCTTATGTTCATGCTGCTTAGAAAGCCATGCGTTCGTGCAACTCATAAATAAACTGGTACTGATTATATCCACCTCACTGTGATTTCCGAAGTTAATTCTGGTATTCAGTTTTAAACTACTATATGTGGCTACGAGGTAATGTTGGTGGACAGTATTCCCACTTTGAAGGTTTTACTTTAGTTTAAAGTTTCCTGAATTGAATGGGAACCTGCATTGCATATGCATAGGTAGGGTGGGATGTGAATTAATGGGCACCAAGGGGCACTCGTGGTTTCCTAAAACTAGAATACCTGTGTTTGGGTGGCCAACAAGCAATCAGTAAATATGTTTTAAAGACAAATAGCTTGCAATATAACAGGGCCCCTTGATTATATCACCGGGTACCAAAAGTGCATCATAGATCAGTGTTGTCGTACATGGGAAGTTATTTTGCCTAGATGTGCTATTATTGCTGGATGAAAGTGGTTGATGTGGTTACTGAGGGTGAGAATCCATCAAGTTTCTGGCATGTAGTAGGAGTACTAGTAGAGCAGAGTTACGGGAGGAAGAAACTGAAATAGTGTGCTCAAGTAAATGTATTATTTTCATGAAGCACATTGAAGGAATTCATTATCAGAATTTAAAATGCATTGTATTTTATTTGTAAAATGCAATGTAACACATACAAAGTACAAAATACAAATTTGTAACTTTTGTTGAAATATAAAACAAAATGTATTTTTGAATTTCGTAAATTGTAACCTTCTTATGGGCCAGGCAACATTTTAGTGCCTGACATAATTATTACATATTTTTAGCTGTACGCACCTGCACTTTAGGAGAAGAGTAAGACAACTTTTATTGCTAAATGGACCCAAATAACTCTTTCATTAATGAGTGTGACTATAAAATCTCACGATTTCAAACCTACCAAGGCCACAATTTGTGTGCCCATATATTGGAGGAGGTTTGACCGAGTTATATTTACAGTTTAGGGTCAACGGGCCTTGATGTCAAGAGGGGTTGGCACATAACACTTTGCCATCTGGGATGGTCTGGATTTTACTGTGCCTGTTTTCTATGGGAGGATAGAAAACTCGTGAGGCTGCAGGTTGATTGTGCATTGAGCCTGAGAACGAGACGGCTGTGCAGGCATGCCCATTGAGTCTTTTCTTTGTATATATCTTAAAAAGATGAGATTTATTGCAAACGTGTTATGCAATAGAATTTGCCAAGCATCGATTTTACTTTTGTATCATTATGGATTTGATATTGTATGACCTATATTTATAAGCAGAAACAATAAAAAAGTGCCATTACTGTCCGCCGCCTTGTCTGAAGCCAAGTTCATGAGGACTGTTAAGTACTTGGGTCGAGAAACAGGCCTTAGATGCCAAAGGCATGTGGTTGCCATTATGTGCCTCGAAGACTCCTTGATAAAGGACCACAGAGCTTTCACGTTTCCCAGGCCCATGCGTGAATGGCTCATTCAGTCCAGAAATTGTTCTTGCACTCTGGGGCTTGTAGCAGTGTTCATCCCATTACAAAACATGGCCTGAATGAGCTTCTCGTGTCTGCGTCCGGAAATCATGAGCTCGTTGGGTCCTCTTACACTAAGAAAGTTGAAAGTCCATTCCAATTCTGTGCAGTAATTATGATGCACAAAATTGGCCAAAGCGCTGCCCTGGCTGTTTAAACTTTACCAAGGTTTTCTCGCACCAAGCCTGGCTCGCAACATTCATGCCTTCTTTGTTACATTTGTATGGAATTGTTTTGATCCGCGTTCCCTTCCAAATAGGAGGTAGACAACTTGGTTAAAAAACAACAACATCAAAATAATGACGTGCAGTCCGATGGGTACACCACAGTCAGTGCCTCAGGCTGGTTCAAGTGTGAAAACGCGCCCTCTCGTCCTCATAAGAACTTACCGCCCCTCTGCGCAAATGCTACTCTGGACACACCCTGCGGCCTGTGTGCAGGTTCACAAGAAAGCTGTCCTGTTTTTGATTCCACAAACAGTAACCCGCCCTTTTTGGCTAACCTCGTGCTTTCCTGTCCCGCACCTGTCTCTTCTGACACCCATTGCTGTGCCTATTTATTGTGAGCAGCACATGATGTGGAAATTCACTCTGGCTGCGTAGGGCAGGAGGCCGGAGCAACAATTTTCACTTCTCCTCCCTGGGCATGAACATGAATCTGAGGACAGTTCTCGTGCTGTTGGCCTTGGCATGGGTCACAATGTTGGCCAATTTTGGCACGCTTGTGTCTGGTGTGAAGGCCAAATCTCAAGATGGCGGGGCACAAAAACACAGTGGCCAGCAGGAAAAGCAGGCAGACCAACAGGAAAAGCTAGATGGTCAGGGTGTGATCTTTTCTGACCTCAACCCTACAGAATTATCAGAAGTGGTGTATTACCTTCAGCAGAACCTCGGTGTTGGCTTTGTAGATGCTGCAGAAGCAAACCCCTCCGACAACTGTATTTACTACGTCGATGTCCTGCTCCCTAAAAAGCAAGATGCACTAAATTTCCTCGACAACAGAGGGCCACAGCCAAAAAGAGAAGCGCTGGCGGTGGTTTTCTTTGGCAACCAGCAAGTACCTAATATTACAGAGTATGTGATAGGCCCTCTGCCTCACCCAACTTACCACTCAGACATCACTCTGCAGAAGTACAAAGACCAGCTCCCCTACTACCGCAGACCTGTGATTGGTAAGGAGTACACGGAAATTTACACTTTGATCTACCAGAAAGAGTTTGCCAAGGCGCCAATCTTCCTGAAAGATGCCTTTGACTATGATGGGACAAACTTTGCAGCGCTCACCACAGCCCCGCGGGGGTTCCAATCTGGAGACCGCAGAACTTGGTTTATCTTGTTCCATAATGTTAGTGGTAGTGGCTTCTTCCTCCACCCGGTGGGCTTGGAAATCCTGGTTGACCATCAAAGTCTAGATGTCTCCCAGTGGAAAGCGGTCAAAGTTTTTTACAAGGGCAAGTATTTCAACGATATGGTTCACCTGGAGGAGGAGCATAAAGCAGGCAAAATGATGGTTGAAAAAATGGGTAAAGTGCCACCCGAGATGGACATTGCTTCCATGATTCCACTAGGGGACCCAACTGCAAATACTCCTTTTCAATATGAGCCCACTGGCCCACGCTACAGTGTCAAAGACAACCAAGTGTTCTTTCAGTCCTGGAGCTTCGCCTTTGGAAAACATGTGAACTCTGGGTTGCTTCTCTTTGATGTACGATTTCAGGGGGAGAGGGTTGTCTACGAGCTGAGTGTGCAGGAGGCCATTGCAATCTATGGTTCGAATGCTCCAGGTTTACTTGTAACCAGGTACATAGACAGCAGTTTTAGCATTGGAAGATTTGCGCATGAGCTGGTCAGGGGAGTGGACTGCCCCTATCAAGCTACCTACGTGGATACCCACCATATGATTGAATCCCAGAGTCCCAAAACTGTCAAAAACTCCATATGCATATTTGAACAGAATGCAGGTATACCTCTGAGGCGGCACTATTCCAACTTGCATCCTAAATATTACGGTGGGCTACCTAGTACCGTCCTGGTGATCAGGGCTGTTTCAACACTGACAAACTACGACTACGTGTGGGACTTTATGTTCTATCAGAATGGCGTGATTGAAGCCAAAGTGTCTGCCACAGGCTACATCTGTTCGTCCTTCCTCTATGCCGACGGTCTCGATTTCGGGTCTAGAGTTGGCGAACACACCTTGGGAACTCTCCACACCCACTTCATAAATTATAAAGTTGACCTAGACATTGGAGGTAAGTTCATCCCATTTACTGTATTTTACCATACTTTCAACTCAGCAGACCTTTGCCTGGATGATAAATGCATAAGGCATCTATTTTGCTTTTGAGGTTGTTGATGTTTCTGTTTGTGGTCAATCAAACGAAGAAGAGGTCAAGAACGTTCTGCCCAATTCTAGGCTCACTATTCAAACTCCATTCCATGGAGTATGTGGCAAATACAAGACCCTGGATTCCCACAACAGTCTAGAAGAAAATCAAAGGGGTACCTGGATTTCATTGCACACAGCTGGCAAAGCTCCTAGGAATTTTCAGGTAATGAACATAGTATATCAGTGATGGTGCTCCGGTTATTATGCTACAACGTATGAGGTTACTGCTCTTCGGAATTCATACAGAATTCACTTCTTAGCTTTATGGCTAAGATCAAATGTAATTTTTTATTACACGTTCACCTTGCATTTTTCTTGTCAATAACTCGTCCTCTTGGTGTCAATGCAGGCAGGTGAACTGAAAAAGTGTCTAGTCGCACTATTATTACGAGGTGGCTAATGCTAACTTTATAAGGAGACCGGTGATCCCTAGCCGTTATTTTAGCTGTTGTTCTTTTAAATGTGCTCCCACCTGCCACATAGTGTTAAAAGTTACCCATAGGAAGTTTGACTGTGAACAGTAGCTGAGTCAAGATGTCGTGTTGCTGCTGAAATGGCAGGTGGAAGCCAGGTGAGTAGTTTTGCTCCCATCGCAGACTCACTGAGGGCACGGAGAAACTATAATAATAGGATTAAAAAAAACACTAAGACATAACAATATAAAAGAAGGTCGGTCTTCCCTACGAGTCACAAAAAATTCTGTGCATCACTAGGGGCCATATTTATACTTTTTGACGCAAAACTGCGCTAACGCAGTTTTGCGCCAAAAAAATTAGCGCCGGCTAACGCCATTCTGAAGCGCCATGCGGGCGCCGTATTTATTGAATGACGTTAGCCGGCGTTAGCCGCCGGCGCTGTCTGGTGTGCGTTAAAAAAAAACGACGTACACCAGGCAGCGCTGACGCAGGGGGAAAATGGCGCATGGGCGTCCACAAATGGTGCAAGTCAGGCTGAGGCAAAAAAATCACCACAACACGATTTGCGCCATTTTTTTACGACGCCCATCCCCCATTGAAATGACTCCTGTCTTAGCAAAGACAGGAGTCATGCCCCCTTGCCCAATGGCCATGCCCAGGGGACTTCTGTCCCCTGGGCATGGTCATTGGGCATAGTGGCATGTAGGGGGGCACAAATCAGGCACCCCTATGCCACAAAAAAAAAAAAAAAAAATACTTACCTGGACTTACCTTAATGTCCCTGGGGTGGGTCCCTCCATCCTTGGGTGTCCTCCTGGGGTGGGCAAAGGTGGCAGGGGGTGTCCCTGGGGACAGGGGAGGGCACCTCTGGGCTCATTCTGAGCCCACAGGTCCCTTAACACCTGCCCTGACCCAGGCGCTAAAATCCGGCGCTAATGCGGGTTTTTTAGACCCGCCCACTCCCGGGCGTCATTTTTGCCCGGGAGTATAAATACGACGCATATGCATCGGAGTCATTTTTTAAGACGGGAACGCCTACCTTGCATATCATTAACGCAAGGAAGGTGTTCACGCAAAAAAATGACGCTAACTCCATGAACTTTGGCGCTAGACGCGTCTAACGCCAAAGTATAAATATGGAGTTAGTTTTGTGTCGAATTTGCGGCGAAAAAAACGACTCAAATTCGGCGCAAACGGAGTATAAATATGCCCCTAGATATCTTGCTTCATGACAAGATATAAATCTTTTATTGGCATTTCTTAATCAAAGCATATTGTGTATTGCAGTATGCACTTATTTTTTAAACCTCAACTTTCAATGACTAAAGTAAACTTTCCTGGATAAATTCCCTGCTGAGATCTTAATCTGACTAATCTGCTTTAAAGGATTAAATAAAAACATGCGTGGTTAAAGCCTGTAGGCCTGGCCATGGGAAGGCGTCGCAATAGTTATTATTGTTTTATTTATGAACATATAGTACACTCATACCACATGCTTGCAAAAACAATACATTTAAAAAAATGACCATCAAAATAATTTAGTAGAAGAGTACCAGTGCAGGCTCACAAGCAACTGTATTTAAAATGGGTGCATACACAGAGACCCTTTTTATGGTCGAGCCTGTGATAGTATGCACTGGTGCATGCATATTGCTTGCGAGATGCTGTTGCATACAGAAAAGAGCTTGGAGCCCCCTGTTGTTTCTCATTTGTTGGGTTGGGTGGCACTCTTCTTTAAAGCCTCGCAGTTGGTCATGGATGGCATATTATTCATTCCTGTCGGTGGGACAGCGATTAAGCAGTGATATATTCAATTTAATCAGCGCCCGTCCATTGCTCCTGACATGAGTGAGGTACTATTTTAACATCTAGTGCCCTGCAAACAGAAGGCTTGTGATAGGCAGAAACGTGCTCAGGAGGACAAACAAAATAGCAAAGTTGTATTTTCTGTAGTTAACTTTTTGTTTTATTTTGCCAAATCTTCTTTTCTCACTTTGCATTCATATTTTGTTTTGTTTTTGCTTTTGGGTGCTGTTCTCAAAAGATGACTGTTATCTTGTTCTAAACATTGCAAAACAACTTTTTTTTTTCTTATGTGTAATGTTCGAAATTGTGCTCTAACACATAATCGTGCAGTATGCCCCAATCCACCCCACTCCAATCAAATCCGCCCCACTCCAATCCAAACCACTCACCCAAATCCACTCCCATTCACCTCACTTCGTTACTCCCAACCCACCCCACTCCAATTAAAAACAGTCTCCCCTACTCCAATCCGTCTGGCCCACCCAACTCCAGTCCACCTCACCCCAGTCCAATTCCATCCAGTCCAATCCACCTCACTCCAGTTCAGTCACCCCACTCCAATCCACCTCACCCGATTTTAGTCCACCCCACTCCAATCCACCCAACTACATTCAATCCACCCCACTCTACTCCAAACCAATCTACCTCACTCTACCCCAATCCACCCAAATACCTCAATCCACTCCAACCCAATCCACCCTATTTCACCCCATGGCACTCCATGCTATGACACTCTTTGCCACTGGGCCGTTGAACTCTACTCTCCTCCACTCAACTCTACTACACTCTACCCCCTCTACTCCACTCTTTAACACACTACTCCCCCACTCAACTCTAAGACATCCCACACCAATAACTTTCAGCCATACTGAACAGCAGCCACACTGTGGTACAACATGGCAAAAACACATTGCCAATAGCTCTTGTACAGGCAAGGCCTATTGGCTTTGCCAATGCTTAATAGTTTTGATCCCTATCCCGAGAAAATTAACTTTGATTCTTACTGTATCAAGGGCATGGCACTATTGGCTTTGACTCAAAAACAATGAAAAGAGGCTAAAGAATGGAAATAAATATTGGCAAAGTAAAGCATTGGCCCACCAGTACTAGCACTGAAGTACATTTCTTGTTAGGAGGATGCACACAAGTGATTAGGCTGCGTGGCGTCATTCACAGTGCAAGAGAGTCAATGTCTGAAGTGGGCTGACCCATTGCCCATGCTGGCTGTATGCTCTGGTAGATTGACACAAAATGTGAAAGACAGTTAACTAGATCAATGGACGAAGAGGAGCGACACAAACCACTCTGTGTAAATATAAATGTATTTTTTATTCATGATTTTTTATTGCTTATAGGAGGCTGGCGACACAGCAACAGTTGTCTCTAAACCAGATCTAAAAATGGTGGTAAGAGTTTAAGATGCATAATTAAATGGAAAGAAGAAGAAGGGATGTAAGAGGGTGAAAAAGGGATAAGAGAGAGAGATACACCATACATAGGCAAGGGAGTGTGAGGAGGGATAAAGAGAAGTTGCAAGTAAAATAGAGAGAGGATGGAATGAACCGAAAGCAGACAAAGCTTGGTAAAAATAATGAAAAACAGGACTATCAGAGTCAACAAGCCTGTACAAATGAAATAGGTTGACCTTCTATTGAATGACCCAGTTTTGGGTGTAGTTCTGTAGTAATAGTTGGGTACAACTGAAGTTGCTACAAAAGGTCTTTCCTATGCCATATCTTCCCTGGTGTGGATTCTCAACCTGGCTCCCTCATGCCTCTGCATACCATTGTTTCCCTAGTATCGTGCCATCAACCTGTCCTGTTCTCTCAGTTAGGTGCAAGACTGGTCCAACCTTCTTCCAGATTGCACTGTCTTCCCGGACTCACCATTCTACTTTCCTTTTAGGACTGTTCCTCCTCCTTTGTCTGGTCTCTGTAGCCTACCAAGGGTATGGCCATGCCCTTAACTTGAGAAGGGATGCTTGCAGTGGATGGATTAAGAAAAGAGTCCCCCTTACATTACAGGTCCCGTGCCTATGCTGGTGGAAGGATTTTATTCTGTTCATGTAAGTTAATGAAACCATATTTTCCCTAGCAAGATCCTGCATCAATTGTTCTTCTTTCCAGTATTCGCTCTGGACACGTCTAACATTTTACCATTAGGCCAAGCCTAAAAATTAGAGCCAGGAAGAATTCAGGACGAGGGAGGTTAGGGTAAATTACATAGAGAATATACAATAAAACATGGATCACATGGTTGACCCCTTCTCAAATAGTTGCACATAAACTGTTGCATGAGGGAGAAAGAACAAAGTAAGACGTGTCATGTTGTAACCACCAACATTTGTGTCATTACTCAACTAAAGAATATGTTTATCAGGCACAAATAGGAAAACCACTGTGACGTGGAAGTAATGCCAGTATAGGTGGCGACTATACCCAGCTCTGATGAGGTATATGAAACTAAGGCTGGTAATTGATAAAATGCAAAGTGGTTATGGGGGCCACATCACACAAATTTATCCATGTCCATGAGGAGGTAAATATACCATCTTCATATTGTGGCTGCTCGCTTGGCTTTGTCAATCTCTCTAAAAAGAGAAATATGTCTCTCCTGCCAGCCGTGCCTGTGGTTTCCGAGCCCCGCCGCCTGCAACAAGAGCCACACATACACTTCCACCTGGAGCCTGGGGGCCTGCAACCTCTCCTGGAATCCCATCTCTTTGAGATGAGTTTCTACAACCTTGAGCATGTATCTGATCATTCTTCCGGCAATGCTTTGCCTCCCTCTCCTTGACTGCATCTATCATTCTCTCACTTCATCTCAATGTTCCAGCCACTTCGGCCTCACTTTTAGTTTCTCCTTCTTTCATGGTCACACTCCGCCAATAGGTCTCGCCTTTTGGATGTGATTGCATGTTTTTTTTTGTCATTGTTGTGTATTAGTATGATATATTCAATTCTAACGATATTTATGCATGCATATGTTTAAGCTTTGTTGGTGTGTGGCGGAGCGTGTATAGTGTATTATTAAATAAAGAAGTCTTGTTTTTTGTTAAATGTTTTATTTTTCTAGTTTTGCTCTTAATTAACTTATTTGGTATTTGTAAGCAATGTTTTTACATTATTATGTACTATTATTTAATATTTACAATAAACACATTTTTACATGTATTTCATATTCAACACATTTTCAATTAACAGTTTTTGCATACATTCTATTTTATAAACAAAGTTAATTTGTTTTACAATGTCCTTTTTGCACCCATTGCAAAAAACTAATTTCCACAGTTGTTGGTAGGTGTTGTATTAATTCATCTTCAAAGTTTTCTATTTGTGGATTGATAAAGAACCAATCTACCACAGAACACACCACGTCAGCCAGTCCTTTACAGGAATAAGAACCGTGCCATTTGAAATGTTCACAACCACATTTGCAGGCACAGCTGTCAATCTCATGGCTCTACCCATGATGATTTCATGAGGAGACAATCCTGTCCTCCGATCTGGAGTATTGCGAAGACTCATTAACACAAGGGGCAAAGCTTCAGGCCTTTTAAAAGAAGTGGAAGCACACACCTTAGCCAGTCTGGATTTCAGTGACCTATTGACTTGCTCCACAAGTCCTGAAGCCTCAGGTCGATAACTGCAATGTAGCCTCTGCTCCCCTTGCAATGCTGCACACAATAACCTTAGGACCTCAGTGTTGAAGTGGGTCCTTAGTTCTGACTCCAGAGAAGTTGGGAACCCGTATCTGTGGATAAATACCCTTACCAAGAGCTTAGGTACTGTGAGACTGTCATTTCTTCTGGTCAGGAAAGCTTTGACCAAACGTGAGAAGATACAATGAATCACTAGGACATAGCTCAGCCCGTTGCACACAGGCAGTTTGATGAAGTCCAACTGCATTCTGTTAAAGGGACCACCTGATCTTCCTGTGTGCCTGAGTGTTACTGCAATTCTTTTGCCGACATTCATCTGTTGACATGTAACATGCCTGTGACATAATGCTTCAGCCATCAATCTGAACCTAGGATTAAACCACGTCTGCCGAAACAGTCGCACATGGGATCCCTTCCTACAAGAGCAGGTCGATGATAATGTCTCACCATTGGAGGTAGCAAACTATCTGGCAATCCAGGTTCTCTATCTGCCAAAACCCAACCGTTATCTTCTTTCCTTTTTACACAACCAGCTCCAATCCACCCTTGCTGTTTTGCTTCTGACACTTCTTTCTGTAACCTCTTAACTTCCTCCCACATATCTGCTGCGGTTAGCAAAAGGTTGTGATTGGTCTCAGCTGTTCCCTCATTTTGATATTCACCATTGAAAATACAAGCATTTAAGACACAATATTTGGCAACCTCGTCAGCATACCTGTTTCACACTGTTACATAATCATCCTCCTTGCGGTGTCAAAGCATTTAACTACTGCAACTTGAGCAGGTAGCTGTAATGCTTTTAACAAGTTATGTACACTCTCTCCATTGCATATGGGGAGAGTGTACATAACTCAGGGGAGCCTGAAGAGATAATAAAACCTTGTTGTGACCATAAGTGTCCAAAGTCATGGACGAAACCAAAGCCATACTGACTATTAATAAAAATGGTCACTTTCAGCTGGTCTGAAACACAGCATGCTCTAGTAAGAGCAATCAACTCAGCTGCTTGTGCACAAAGTCCCTGATTTATACTTTTTGGTGCAAAACTGCACCAATGCAGTTTTGCACCAAAAAGTTTAGCACCGGCTTGCAAAGGGTAGGCTAGCGTAAAAAACAAATGATGTTAGCCGGGTGGGGCTGGCGGCATTGTTCCCTGTAAGGTGCGCGCGCGCGCACCTTCCCTTTCCCCATCGCGCAGGCCCCTTTGGCAAGCGCGCACAAATGTTCCATCATTCCTATACTTTGTGGTAGTTTATATGCGTTATCACTTTCTAAGCCTAAATAAGCCTTTTAGAGCGATATACTGTACGTGCTCCCCTAAGGCAGATAATGCTCATATTTGAATCTGGATTGAAGTCAATGAAAACAGCGTTTAAATGCCGCGGGGAGTCTTTTAAACATCATTTGGCGTACTTTAGCATACAAGCGAGCAAGTGATATTTGTCTTGGAAATTAATGGTTAATGAGCTAGGAAATACTTCAGAACAGTAGAAAATGTGCTGTTATCAAATGTTCCACCATTCCTATACTTTGTGGTAGTTTATATGTGTTATCACTTTCTAAGCCTAAATAAGCCTTTTAGAGCGATATACGTGCTCCCCTAAGGCAAATAATGCTCATATTTGAATCTGGATTGAAGTCAATGAAAAGAGCGTTTAAATGCCGCGGGGAGTGTTTTAAACATCATTTGGCATACTTTAGCATACAAGCGAGCAAGTTATATTTGTCTTGGAAATTAATGGTTAATGAGCTAGGAAATGCTTCAGAACAGTAGAAAATGTGCCGTTATCAAATGTTCCACCATTCCTATACTTTGTGGTAGTTTATAAGCGTTATCACTTTCTAAGCCTAAATAAGCCTTTTAGAGCGATATACGTGCTCCCCTAAGGCAGACAATGCTCATATTTGAATCTGGATTGAAGTCAATGAAAACAGCGTTTAAATGCCACGGGGAGTGTTTTAAACATCATTTGGCGTACTTTAGCATACAAGCGAGCAAGTGATATTTGTCTTGGAAATTAATGGTTAATGAGCTAGGAAATGCTTCAGAACAGTAGAAAATGTGCTGTTATCAAATGTTCCACCATTCGTATACTTTGTGGTAGTTTATATGCGTTATCACTTTCTAAGCCTAAATAAGCCTTTTAGAGCAATATACGTGCTCCCCTAACAGGTCATGTCCTTGGGGTGTGCAACCAGGTCACAAAACTGCCTTGATGCCCTATTGCATGGAGCAATGATATCCTTTTTTGCTTTACTGGTATGGAGAGGCTAATGCCAAAGATCTTGGCTAGTTATGCGCTGCGCGCGCGTGAATGGTCAATTTCTTGGCGCACGTATCCTTGGCTGCAGCGCACAGAGACCGCACACTGCTGCACACAGCGGAAAAAAATTAGAGGGAACATTGGCTGGCGGTATGGAAGAAGGGGGTTTTGCACCAAAAAATGATGTTAGGCATGTTACGTAAAAACCTTGCACTTGTATAGCGCACTACTCACCCGTTAGGATCTCAAGGCACTGTATGCATACTGCTGTGGAACCCCTCCTGGCTTTTCCCTGTGAGGTGCCCACTCCTGGGAAACCCCAGGCATGCAAGTACTGTCAGGGGTGTTGTGGAGATTAAGCAAGTTATTGCCCACAGATACAGAGTGGGACCCATTAATTAGATTAGGCACTGAGGCGAGATTTATCTGGTCCAAGGGAATTGAGCCCAAGCCCCACCAAGGCAGGAATTGAACCGTGGTCAGATCTCTGCATCAGGGTCTGCCGCTCTAACTATTGTGCCACACTTCTCCACAGGCATGTTAGAGTGAAAGAATGACTCTAACCAGCCTAGCATCATTTTCTGATGCAAAACCATCCATACCACATGACTCCTGTCTTAGAAAAGACAGGAGTCATGGCCACCATCCCATTGGCCAGCACAGGGGACCAGGGTCCCCTGGGCATGGCCACTGCACCCCGTGCCATGTAGGGGGCCCACTGGCACTTAAAAAAATCCTTTACCTGTACTTACCTATACTTACCTGGGATGGGGTCCCCCATCCTCTGCTTTCCCTCTGCTGTGGATGGGGTTGTCCCTGGGGCCTGGGGAGGGCACCTGTGGGCTTATTCCATAGTGTCCCACCATAGAAATAGGCTGACAGGTCCCCTAACGCCTGCCCTGACCCAGGCGTTAAATAATGGTGCAAAGAAAGCTTTACACCATTATTTGAAACCCTCATCCCCCCATGCATGATTTTAGCACGGGGATAAATATGGCGCTAATGCCATAGACTCATTTTTTGCACGGGAATGCCTACTTTGCATCTCATTGTCACTAAGTAGGTTTCCACATCCAAAAAATGACTTTAACTCCATAAATATGGCGCTAGACTGGTCTAGTGCCAAAGTATAATTATGGAGTTAGTTTTGCACCAAATTTGCGTAAAGAAAATGACGCAAATTCAGTGCAAAACAAGTATAAATATGCCCCAAAATACTTCTTGAAGCCAGAAGGATTTGACCATAGCTGAGGCAGTACAGACTGCATACGCTTCCTTCATTGTCTCTGTTAGACTTTTCATCCTTGGCGTGGTCTCCCTTAACTTTTTGCCTCTGTTCCCCATATTGTTGATGTGTGCTGGACTCTGATTTTACTGTTTTTGTTACTCTGGGCACTTTACCAATGCGAACCAGTGCTAAAGTGCAAGTGCTCCTTCACAAAATGTGTATGTAATTGGCTTATCCATGGTTTACTAGTAAGTCCCTAGTAAAGTGCACTAGAGCTGCCAGGGCCTGTAAATCAAATGCTACTAGTGGGCCTGCAGCACTGGTTGTGCCACCCACATGAGTAGCTCTGTAATCATGTCTCAGACCTGCCACTGCAGTGTCTGTGTGTGCAGTTTTGACTGTAAATTCAACTTGGCAAGTTTACCCACTTGCCAGGCCTAAACCTTCCCTTTTCTTACATGCCAGACACCCCTAAGGTAGGCCCTAGGTAGCCCCAAGGGCAGGGTGCAGTGTATGGTTAAGGTAGGATATATAGTGATGTGTTTTATATGTCCTCACAGTGAAATATTGCTAAATTCATGTTTCACTGTTGCAAGGCCTGTCCCTCGCATAGGTGAACATGGGGGCTACCTTTAAATCTGATTAAAGGGTAGATTCCCTTTGGGAGCGGATGGACATGTGGAGTTTGGGGTCTCTGAGCTCACAATTTAAAAATAATTTTTTTAGTAAAGTTGATTTTAAGACTGTGTGTTTGAAAATGCCACTTTTAGAAAGTGAGCATAATCTTGCTTATACCATTTCTGTGACTCTGCCTGTTTGTGGATTCCCTGTCTGGGTCAGTTTGACAGTTGGGCTGGTTGCACCTCACACTAGACAGTGACACAAAAGGAGCTGGGGTGTAGTCTGCATTTCCTGATGAGCCATCTGTGCTAGGAGGGAGGGGAGGAGTGGTCACTTACACCTGAAAGGGCTGTGCCTGTCCTCACACAATGCAGTCTCCGACCCCCTGGTGAGTGTCTGGGGCCTGGCCTGGGCAAGGCAGGATTTCACATTCAAAAGAGACTTTACTTTGAAGTAGGCCTACTTCAAAGGAGAAATTGGGTATAAGAAGGACACCCAAAACCACAGACTTTAGAACACTTCTGGAAACAAGAGGAACCTCTGCCTGGAGAAGAGCTGGAGAGCTGAGGAAGAAGAGCTGCCCTGTTTGTGACTGTGCTTTGTGGAGCTATCCTGCAGTTGCTGCTTCTGCCAGAGTAAGAGGGCAAAGACTGGACTTTGTGTGCCTTCCATCTTGTGAAGAAATCTCTGGAGAAACTCCTGCTCTGACAAGTGATGCCTTATCCAGTCCCTGGGCCCTTGAAAGGAAAGCTGGTGGAAATATAAGGAAATCGACTTCTGACCGACGCCGCTGCCGAATCCAGTGACGCCACCTGCAACCGACTCCATGATCTTCACTGGAACGCGACGACCTTCGCAGGCCTAACGCTGCTGCAGCCCCGCTGAAGTCCGTGACTCCATGGAAGTCGCCGCACCACGTTGTGACCGACGCCGCTCGAAGTGCATGGATTCAACGTTTCGCATAGACGCCGCGATCCCCGACTTCGCGCGTTGACTTGTTTTCACTCTTCACCAAAGGTACTGTACTTGGGGGTCTATGCGACTCTGTGTTCGGTGCCGCTGGTGTCGGCTTGTTGGGAATTACTCTGTTACAACGCCGTGTTAACACCTGATCGAAGCATTTTGTGTTTCTAAGCGCTATTTTTTAGTTTAATCTTTACAAATTCATAACTTGACTTGTGTATGTCGGATTTTTGTCATTTTTATCTTGTTTTGTTTAGATAAATATTTCCTATTTTTCTAAACTGGTGTTGTGTCATTTTGTAGTGTTTTCATTAAGTTACTGTGTCTGTTGGTAGAAACACTTTACACCTAGCACTCTGAAGTTAAGCCTACTGCTCTGCCAAGCTACCAAGAGGGTAAGCATGGGTTAGCTGAGGGTGATTCTCTTTTACCCTGACTAGAGTGAGGGTCCTTGCTTGAACAGGGGCTAACCTGACTGTCAACCAAAGACCCCATTTCTAACAGTCTTGTAAACAGGAGCCATCAACAAACATCACATAAGCTACTTCAGGTAGTGATGCATCTTGTATGTCAGGTCTTGGCTTGGTGCAAAATTTAGTAATGTCTAGACAGTCATGCTCAACTTAATTTTCAACATCAGCATCATTCACAGGTGTGGGCTACAAGCTTGCAAGGTGCTATGTCATACATCTTTTAAGAGTTATGTTGCTTGCAGCAATTATGATCTGCTCGTAGCACGTCAACCTTCTATTAGTAATATGTAGGGTTCTGGTGTGATTCAACAAGAATGGGGAACAAAACATTCAGAAGATGACCCATAACAATGCTTTCTTAGTGTTCGATGCTGACACCTGTGCAACGCAGCAGCTACTGGGTTAAGTGTTACTGTAAAATAGGTGTTCCCTATGAGCATTCGCGTGCATCTGAGTAAGCACTGAGAGAGCGCATCCCTGCTTTTCACTGCAAAACAAAGTAAAGCATTTTTTGTAATCAGGCATTCCCAGAGCAAGTGCACGAAAGAGACTCACTCTCAGCTCTGGAAGGCATGCATGCAAATCTCATCCCAAGGTACCAGATCTGACAGAACTTCTTGAGATTGGCAGTATTCTTGAGATTGGCAGGTTACGGTTTGCATTGTGGATCTGATTCGAGTTAGATGTGGGAGCATTTGCATTCTGTCGTGGCACTGGGACTTGTGGGACCTGCATTCCCTGAGATTTGGAAACAATTTTGCGATCTTTATCTCTGTACAAGCAGTGTCTGAACTGGATAATTAACCTGTGGTTGTACATGTCCTGTGTTTTTACATATCCACCATTCTGAACCTGGTTCTCATTCTCCTGCCGAAAACATGACAAGGGTTTGTTTTCTTCAAAGTAGCCACATCAATCGCCTGTTGTCAGCTCAATTGGGACACCACAACCTCTACCCTTTTGTTGAAATCCATTACCACCTTGCATGATCGGGACTCCCTGCTGATACACTCCCTGCATAGAACCATTATTCCCTACAACCTGTGGATTCTAGCTTTGTTGTGCAGGTTTAATTTGTGCCACCATTAGAGCCTCTTTCAATTTCTTTTGCTTCATCTCCAATTTATGACTACAATATTTTGCATATCTCAAGATCTCATCAATCGACTCACTTTGCAAAAAATGTAATGTTGCTGAATCATAGTGCTAATCTCAGTTTTAAATCCATGCACAAATCTGAACACAAAATGTCCCATATCTTTGGTCTCAATGGTATCTGTCCCACTATACTATTTTTAAGGCCTGCAACAGCCTCCCCTACAAGAGTGTATTGACTCTTTGGACTCTTGGATCCTTCTGTCAATATTAACCCAATTGTTGTCTTTAGGAGATACCTTTGATTTGAAAAACACATTCACCTGATGAAACTTTCTCATCACCATTGGAGATGGACCCTGTGTCTCATAGGTTTCTTCTCAGGCCAGTCTATAGCTATCTTGCATTCAACCCACAAATCACTCGGGACCACAATCTCAAACAAGGTATTCAAATCTATCCACAAAACCTTTCACATATGCACAAACCTGCCAACCTGTCTGTGCCATTTCACTAGTTTTTCCCGCAGTTTTGTAAAATCATTTGTGAATGATGCAAGATCACTCCTACTCCAGGGCACATGGACATAGCCTCCTCCAGGAACTTCTCTCATTAGGAGTATTTGTATATCCTCTTTCTCCTCCTCTGAGGCTGTTCTAGCCTTACTTTCTTTGGTTCTTTCCCCTTTAGCCATCTCCCTTCCCATCAATCTAATTCAGTCAATCTTTGGATATAGACAATTAATTCCATTCCTGATGGTCTCATATTAAATCACAGTCACTGAAGCTCAAACGATAACCTTTCTGTAACGCTTTGGATTTATTCAAATCAATGTCGTATTTCTGAACTTAGTCTGCCAACCTTTCATAAGCTTGTTCTGCATGTCTGGTGAGGTCCCTATAGGTGAATAAGAGCTCATTTTCTTCATAGATGTCTATTTGAGATATATCAAGATTTCCAAGTATAATTTTGTATAACTCTAAGTTTAATTTAGCCATATCTATTGTCTTTTCTCTCATGGGGGTTTGAAATGTCTTTGCACCCGTTCCTGAACCTTCACCTTCACCTTCATCTGTAATGTCTATGCTTTTAAGCAATCATCAAATTCATGGGCACTAAGACCGAGTTGTTCTGTTGAGGTATTAATTATCATTTCTCACCGCAAAGTACTCGGATTGGCATGATCTGGTGAATTCCAAATGGACATGTCAGAATTTGGCAAACCTAACAGTATTTGTGTCTTAGGAGTACTGCAATTTGTATTTGGGGGTACCTTCATATTGGGCAAGTGGTAGTGATCTTTGGGGAAATCTTTCATGCAGAGAAAATCCTGTCTGACTCAATGTTGGATCTGCACTTGCAGCATTTGGAGTATTCCTATGCATAGGAACTGAAGCGTTTCTTCTCACTGTTGAACCCACAAGGTTGTTACCTGAAGTACCCATTTCTGTAGGAACAGCCAAAGTTTGTGTAGTACTTCCTGTCACTCCAGGTTTATAAAAGGAACTACAGGACCAATTGTGATGGAAACTGTCAATGCATCTGGGGTATTTGAGGCAGATACATTTTGAGGGACTGTCATTCCTGAACGCTCTCCCATCCAGTTTGAGCTTGCATCTACTGGTGTGATAGGCACATCAGAATTCCCACTGATATTTGCATTGCTTACTCCTCCTACTTGGGTTACATATATGGGGGCAGATAATAACTCATTTATGAAATCTTCATCTGAATCACTATCACTGTCTTCCCTTCCATTCTCTGGGTCATATACCTCTTCCTTCTTTTTTTGGCTTTCGTTTATTTTTTCCCTCTCCCTCACTTGTCAATGCAGGATACAATCTAGTTTCCCCAATAACATCAGTTCTCCATGTCTTTTGTTCTGCATCCCATCTATCATCTGCACAAGTGTGTATTGCTTTCTTTACCCTTTCTTGATATGTCTCTTTTTGTCTCTGATGAGCTATGTGTTCCCAAGCATTAAGTGCTTCGTATTGCACAGGTAACGGGGAGGTTTTATGTCATACAACATTCTCCTTAGATGTTCAAAGTTATCAAATTAGTGTGCCATAGCGTGGAAATGTCAGTGCACCCTCTTTCTCAGTATCTTATGCCATTGTTCTAGCCAAATATATGTGTTAAGCCCCACATTTAGCGGCATACAATGGCCTGGTGTACCTTCAGAAGGCGCATCTTCAATCATTCTAACAGACAGTCACATTTCCCTTTATCAGACTTCGAAGTGATAACGTTTTGTTCAAACCAGAAATGCTTTTTTTCCCCCACTATTCTTTGTTTGATATCCACAACTAATACCAGAATGACTCTCAAGGATGCATTAAACCAATACCCTGTGCAGCTTTACACCAACCGACCAATACCAGCGCTGCACACTGTGATGTCAACCTCACTCCTTGCAGCAGCTCACCCTCCTTAACAATTTTTAGCAAATATTCTCCTCCAACAATCGCAGTGCAAAAAACAAATTCAAGCAACTTCAGCAACTAACTTTGTTTGCACCTCTAAAGAAATTAAAAGTATTCAAACACTTCAAGAAACAGTCCGAAGTAACACTTCACAAACTACCCTGATACCCATTGAGTTAAACCTCTAGCAGCGGTGTCTCACTCGGACTGATACAGTTCCTCCCTGTGCATTGAGATTCACCATACCAACCACCTCACAATCATGCAAAGATAAGGTCCTTATCCAATAGTGCTGTCGACAACATCTCATGACTAGCACCACAACACAGCAGGCAGGTATAACTTACTGCATTTCTAAACTTTTCATCATATCTCAGAATCTTAGGCCACAATGGACCGATAACCACTTCAGCTTCTTTGCAGGAAATGCCACATCCTAAGACCAACTCAAAGTATCTACGCAGAGCACCACACAATCACTACACAACACCACCAGCTAAGCATAAGCAACCACAATGTGCAACCCCATCAATCCTCCGTATGAACCATAGACTTTGGGCATTTGGCTAAGCTTGAGTGATTTCTGAAAGGGATGCCCGAAGTCCCTCACTATGGTCATAAAACCGTCTTCTGCTACCAGTTTGATGGAACACTGGGCCAAATCTTCTCCAATCGGATGGACCTTTGTAAGTTGACTCGAGAGTTGTAGGGAGTTAGCATTGATCATAGAATTTCCATTTAACGGTGTAACATATTTGGCTACTCAAAAAGGTCCAGGAATCAGGACTAAAGTTAATAAGTTTTATTACAAGTTAACAGTCAGGTTAATGTAAATCAATTTCAAAAACATTCTGTACAGATACAGGATTACAACAGGATAACTAAACCTTTTGAAGAAGTTTCGGTGCATCAACATAAGGCATACAAGAATTCTGGTTACATTAACACAGAAAATGTGCAATAGAATTTGGTGCTCAGGGAAGAGTCTCCGATCTTCTCCCCTAAACATGAGTAAAGGCTAAGGTCATCTAACGGAGGACCTAAATTAATCAAAAGTTCTAAGTCTAGGGAGAAATCTCAAAGAGGTTGAGAAAAATGCTACAAAAGGTAAAACAATATGCTCATGCATATGAAAAAAAAGGTGTCAGCATTTTAGAAGCTCGATCCAGAGTCTTCTTAGAGTCATAAAAATAGGTGCTCGTCTAAGCTATACTTAGCAAAGAGACAAAATGGAGGGGAAAAGATAGAGGTCTGTACCTCTCAATGTCCTAGGGGAATCTACCTAACTACTTATATGAGCACTATTTAATATCACAAAAATCCTTCCAAGCAACACCCCTCGTTCACACCATCAGGGGTTCAATTGCCCTTTCCATTCTCATGTTGTAAGCTGCAACATCCGTGGATTCTCCCAGAGCAGTTTTGGGAACAACACTATCTTTGAGCACCTGCAACAAAACTGAATAGGGACGGTCAGCTCACACTGTTTCGCCATGTTCTTCCATCATCAAGGTCCCTTTCTCAAACTGTCTATTGCTTAGACAATGTTACATCTATTTCCAAACTAACATTTAATGTGAATGTACCTGTAAAAAAAAGACATGCAAGCAGAAATGGAAAAACAGAAATAAATTTAGTCTTAGTCATGTCAAGTTAAACGTATAATTCAAAAGTGCACACTTAAGCGTGTGTCGTTTGTTCACATGTAACTTTAAATGCATAAGAATGTCAGTTCATCATGCTAAAGTATATGTAATTGCAATTCAATTATGCATACATGAGTATAAATGCAACTGTGATCTACATTATGAATTCACATGTGAAGACTTTAGTGACTGTGACCGGGTGTTCCCGGCAACCGCGGCTCGACATGACGTATCGGACCAGGCCGATACGTCATGTCCGCGTCTCCCCGTTGCCGGGGCGACGCGATACGAGCGAGGCAGGAGGAGGGCCGTTGCCGGGGAAACCGGGTGGGTTTCCCGGCGCGGCGTGGCCAAAAGAGAGGACGGACCCGGAACAGGGGAGGAGGAGATCGAGGAGAGGAGAGCCCAGGAGAGACAACCGGAGGAGCAGGAGAGGAGAGCCTAGGAGGAAGGAGACCGAGGAGAGAGAGCAGCAAAGGGAGCCCAGGGAGAGGCGAGCCCAGGAGAGGAGACCGGAGGAGCAGGAGAGGAGAGCCCAGGAGAAGGAGACCGGGGAGAGGCGAGCCCAGGAGAGGAGACCGGAGGAGCAGGAGAGGAGAGCCCAGGAGAAGGAGACCAGGGAGAGGCGAGCCCAGGAGAGGAGACCGGAGGAGAACGAGGAGAGGAGAGCCCAAGAGAGGAGACCGCAGCAGAGGAACACCACAACGCCAGCCACGACCCTGGAGGGTCGTGGCTCACCAAGGTACGGTCCTTGTGGACTAAAACAAAGGCCATATCAGACTAGGGACTGGGAGGGGATATAGAGGAGAAAAAGGGAGGAAAGGGAGGGAAAAGAAAGGGGCACAATAACGAGCACGTATGAGCACCCCACAAATCTATGACTAGAGATTGAGAGCACCTATCCCCCAACTCCACACAGACACCCACCCCTCCTTATCGTTCCTACCCATGCCCAGACAAGACTACAGAGAAAGAGTGAGATAATCTTGGTTAAACCCCATACTTACCCGGGTGTTGTTTTCCTTTGTTTTCCGGTATCCTGGAATCCACCTGAGGAGACCCGCCAGAAGTCACCCTGGAAAAGAAACAAGAGACCTTGAGACCCAATCAACACTACAGAAAACTGAATAATAACACCGCAAACCCTAAGGAAACCCTGCCCGCTTGGTTATAAACTTCATGTTTTTTTTTCCTTTATTCCACCTTAAACTTAGAATAAAAATCCCACCATAAACTAAACGCATACCTCGTCGTCGTTTGTATACTGTTCGATCTGTCACAGTGGTGTCAGAAGTGGGATTTGATTCTAGATCCTCGACAATCGAACAGTATACACAATGAGCGACGCCCCCTCGCTGGAGGACATGATAAAACAGTTGGCCGAAGGCCAACGACACCTACAACTGGTGTGGGAGGCCCACCAGAGGGAGGCTAAGGAGGACCGTGAAGCCTTACAGTCGGCTTTGAAAAGTCAGGCAACCATACTGGCCAATAATCAACTGGTCCACGAGACGGCCATGAAGAAACTAACGGAGACTATTGCTACCACTAAGGTACACCCCAATGTCCCAAGTTCCGTCTTGCAAAAATATCAAGAAGGGGAAGATCCCGAATCCTTTTTTACTAATTTTGAAAGGGTGGCCTCAACCGCACAATGGCCGGAAGATAGATGGGGCCAGTATGTCGCCCCCCTACTTACGGGAATCCTACAAGCCGCGTATCAAGCAGCGAACCCCGGGGGAACAACCCCATACTACGACATAAAGACCAGTATATTAGAGCGGGTGGGGCATGACACTGAATATTATAGAGTCAAATTCAGGAAAATCAAATGGGGACCGAACGAGGATCCCCGAACCTTCTACTATCGGGTAAACGATTTGGCTTTAAAATGGTTGGGTCCGTCAGGGAATAGCCGGGAAGAAGTAATCCAAACAATTGTACTCGAACAATATTTAGATGCCTTGCCTACGGCTACAACACACTGGATCCGTCAACATCCCAAGGTGAATACGGAGATGGCAATTGACTTAGCATGTGCATATCATCGTTCGGTGGATGTGCGAAATATGCCAACCCGCCCCAGCATAAAACCGGGGCTCCCCAACCCGAAAAGCACTCCCAGAGTCCTTTCCGAAGAACCCATACCTCGCAGAACCTACGAGCATCCACCAGTACCGGGTCCTCAGTGTTATAACTGTGGGGAATGGGGGCACATTGCCCGTATGTGTCCAAGAAAACAAGACAATAGTGAACCCATGGAGGTTGGAGTTGCCCGACGACGGGTGCTGAGTACAGGCCGGGGCAACCCCAAATTTAAACAGTCCTTGAACGTTAATGGTCGAGTGGTTTGGGCTCTTATAGATTCCGGGTGCAGTCAATCCGTGATAAGGAAGGATCTCCTAGCCCTAGCAGACCAGGAAGTCGAACATTGGGTGACTATTTGCTGCATTCATGGGGATAAGGAGAGATACCCCTTACAGGCCATGACAGTAGAGTGGAGGAATTACAGGGACATCCTTCCTATGGGTATAATGTCAGACCTGATAGAGGAATGTATTATTGGGACTGATTACGAACATTTCCAGGAGATCCTGGACCACGTTCGACAACCAACCCTGACCCAGGATTGGTGGAGGGGTGCTCCTTTTTCTGACAGCGACCTAGAGCCCCCCTCTACCCGTAGGAAACTGTCACGTAGGGAGAAGCGTGTCGAAAAAGCAAACCACCGGGAGACAGAGGCACATGGCACACCCTCAGGTCTGATTGCCGAGACACATGAGGTGGCTGTCGGGTTTCCCCAAAGACAGAGAGAAGATCCTTCTCTCGCCCAAGCTTGGAAGTCAGCCAAATCAGAAGAAACCGAAGAGGTGGGTCCCTACTTCTTAATTAGAAAAAACCTCTTATATCGAATAACCACTAATCGCTCCGGGGACCGTAAGCAACAGTTGTTAGTGCCCGAGCACTATAGAGAACATGTTCTAACCTTAGCCCACTGTCAACCCGGAGGAGGTCATTTCGGAAGGGAAAAAACAGAGGAGTACCTCCTCCGGCGGTTTTATTGGCCAGGGGTTTTCGCCCACATACGAAAATTTTGCTCCCAATGTTCCAGGTGCAAACTTACCGAACCTGGTAGACCTAGGAAAGCGCCTCTCATGCCATTACCCATCATAGACGTTCCATTTAGTAGGATGGGAATGGACTTGATAGGTCCCCTAGTACCCTCCACGAAAGGGCACACATATATCCTAGTCATGGTAGATTATGCCACCCGATACCCAGAGGCCATTCCTTTAAAAAGTATGACAACCAAAACAGTAGCCCAAGCAATGATTAATGTATTTTCTCGAGTAGGATTTCCACATGAAATACTCACTGACCAGGGAACTCCTTTTATGTCTACACTCATGAAGCAGGTGTGTAAAACGTTAGGTATTTCCCAAATTCGTACCTCGGTGTACCATCCACAGACCGATGGACTGGTGGAACGGTACAACCGTACCATAAAAACCCTGCTAAGGAAAGTAGTAGAGGAGTCAGGGAGAGACTGGGATCAAAGGTTGCCACTGGTATTGTATGCTATACGTACACATGAACAGGCGTCCAACGGACACAGTCCTTTTGAACTCGTGTTCGGAAGACAGCCCCGATCCCTGCTGGACATGGCCATAGAAGCGTGGGAAGAGGAGGCGGAGGAAGGGGGGAAACCCTTATTAGAATATGCCCACGACTTACGGTCTCAGTTACAAGGGTTATGGGATACAGTCCGAGTAAATATGGAACAAGCCCAACAGAACCAAAAACAGTATTACGATCGAGGGAGTAAATTAAGGGTTCTACTACCAGGGGATCGGGTACTTATAATGCGCCCCACGTCCGAACACAAATTGGTTGCAAAATGGCACGGTCCACATAAAGTGCTACGAGCCGTTTCCCCGGTCACTTACCTAATTGAAATCTCGACCACGCCGCAGAAAACCCAGATCTATCATATAAATCTCTTAAAGAAATGGGAAGAACCAGAGAGCTCTAACTCGACCGAAGCCATGGGCCGGTTTCTATGTCCTAATGGGAGGGTACAAATTGAATTTTGCCCGACCGAGACCACTATTGAGGAGAGTCTGCCCTCAGTGAACGCCTCCTTGACAAAATTAGAGAGGGAACAGGTATTCAGTTTACTGGAACATTTCAGGACATTTTTTTCCATAGTGCCAGGCAAAACCTCTATGATTGCCCATAAAATACGGACTGCACCAGGTACAATTGTCCGGTTACGACCGTATCGTATCCCAGAAGCCAGGAAACAGATTATGGAGGACGAGATCCAAAAGATGCTAGAATTAGGAGTAATAGAGCCTTCTACTAGTCCCTGGTGCTCCCCAGTTGTCCTGGTACCAAAACCTGATGGTACTATTAGGTTCTGCATCGACTTCAGGAAACTCAACGAACATTCCATGTTCGATACTTATCCAATACCCAGGGTGGATGATGTATTAGAAAAACTAGGAAAAGCAAAATACATGTCCACCCTAGATTTAACTAAAGGATATTGGCAGATTCCACTAGCCACAGAAGATAAAGAGAAAACGGCCTTTGCCACGCAGTCCGGTCTGTACCACTTCACGGTGTTGCCGTTCGGACTGCATGGAGCCCCAGCGACATTTCAACGGTTAATGGACAGCCTCCTAAACCCCTTTCGACATTTTTCAGCTGCTTACTTAGATGACGTAGTTATATTCAGTGAAACATGGAATGATCATCTACTGCATTTGCAACAGATATTCCATACTCTGAGACAGGCAGGGTTAACTGCCAATCCAAAAAAATGCGTTATCGGACAACCTGACATATCATACTTAGGATACAAAATCAGTCAAGGGAACCTCCAACCACAATCTAAGAAGGTCGAAGCTATTATCAATGCACCTAGCCCTGCAACGAAGAAAGATTTGCGTTCCTTCCTAGGGTTGGTCGGCTACTATCGAAGATTCATTCCCAATTATTCCACCCTGGCCGCCCCCCTTACGGATCTTCTGGCTAAATCTCGTCCTAATCACTTAGCCCCTTTTTCGGATCAACAGGAGACTAGTTTTGACCAACTAAAAACCTTTCTGACTAGGGAGCCCATCCTACGGTGCCCAGATTTCTCAAAACCATTCCACCTCTATACAGATGCCTCTGATGTCGGGCTAGGAGGGGTACTGACCCAGCCCGATGGGGACGGTAGGGATCACCCGATAGTGTATATTAGCAGGAAACTGTTTCCTCGGGAGCGCCACTATCCCACGATCGAAAAGGAATGTTTGGCCATCAAATGGGCTGTAGACACCTTGCAGTATTACCTTTTGGGTCGCCCTTTTATTCTCTATACAGATCATGCTCCCCTCACTTGGTTGTCGACTCATAAAGATACGAATTCACGGATCTTGAGGTGGTTCCTTGAACTCCAACCGTTTTCATTTCAGGTCCGTCACATCCCTGGTCCCCAGCAGGCCCCGGCTGATTATCTCTCCCGATACCCAGACTCTACCTCGGTCCTCGATCAGGACCGTTCTTGGGAAGGGGTGTGTGACCGGGTGTTCCCGGCAACCGCGGCTCGACATGATGTATCGGACCAGGCCGATACGCCATGTCCGCGTCTCCCCGTTGCCGGGGCGACGCGATACGAGCGAGGCAGGAGGAGGGCCGTTGCCGGGGAAACCGGGTGGGTTTCCCGGCGCGGCGTGGCCAAAAGAGAGCACGGACCCGGAACAGGGGAGGAGGAGATCGAGGAGAGGAGAGCCCAGGAGAGACGACCGGAGGAGCAGGAGAGGAGAGCCCAGGAGGAAGGAGACCGAGGAGAGAGAGCAGGAAAGGGAGCCCGGGGAGAGGCGAGCCCAGGAGAGGAGACCGGAGGAGCAGGAGAGGAGAGCCCAGGAGAAGGAGACCGGGGAGAGGCGAGCCCAGGAGAGGAGACCGGAGGAGCAAGAGAGGAGAGCCCAGGAGAAGGAGACCAGGGAGAGGCGAGCCCAGGAGAGGAGACCGGAGGAGATCGAGGAGAGGAGAGCCCAAGAGAGGAGACCGCAGCAGAGGAACGCCACAACGTCAGCCACCACCCTGGAGGGTCGTGGCTCACCAAGGTACGGTCCTTGTGGACTAAAACAAAGGCCATATCAGACTAGGGACTGGGAGGGGATATAGAGGAGAAAAAGGGAGGAAAGGGAGGGAAAAGAAAGGGGCACAATAACGAGCACGTATGAGCACCCCACAAATCTATGACTAGAGATTGAGAGCACCTATCCCCCAACTCCACACAGACACCCACCCCTCCTTATCGTTCCTACCCATGCCCAGACAAGACTACAGAGAAAGAGTGAGATAATCTTGGTTAAACCCCATACTTACCCGGGTGTTGTTTTCCTTTGTTTTCCGGTATCCTGGAATCCACCTGAGGAGACCCGCCAGAAGTCACCCTGGAAAAGAAACAAGAGACCTTGAGACCCAATCAACACTACAGAAAACTGAATAATAACACCGCAAACCCTAAGGAAACCCCGCCCGCTTGGTTATAAACGTCATGTTTTTTTTTCCTTTATTCCACCTTAAACTTAGAATAAAAATCCCACCATAAACTAAACGCATACCTCGTTGTCGTTTGTATACTGTTCGATCTGTCACAGTGACATTAGTGAGAAGATGAATTTTCTAGTTTCTAAAGTTAATACATTTTAATAATGTGAGGATGGTTTTATTCAATCCCTTAAGAATATACTTTGTTTAATTAAGCTAAGGCACATAGGTTTATTCACTGTAGAACTGAATCGCTAGTTCTACAGTGAATATACTTCAGTATTGTGCTCACTTTAAGTGCAACACTTTACATTAATAATGTTAAATCACACAGAGGACGTAGTGTCAAATGCACATATATATTGTGCATTTGCAAGGTGTAGAGGTGGAGTCAAATTTATTCTCCTCCAATTCTTAACTCCACATCTATGTATCTTGAAGATATATGTATTGTCAAGGCACATGCATCCAGGGTTATATATAATAAATGTTTGTTTACCTATAGAAGCTTACTTTCATATTATTTTTGTCATGACTATTCTTGACACAATATTTTGTGGCACAATATTTTTGCTTTTGAAATTCTGTCCAACCACTGTTTGTCTTATGTCTTTCAAAAGGGTTTATATGAGGGTTGAATGTTGTTAGGGTCACGTTGGTTCCGATGGTTATGTTATTTTCTAAGTATGCCGTTAGACAATCCTGTAGTTTGGTTTACAGACTGATACAAGTAATTCAGGGCCCAGTTGGCCTGCCCCTCCCAGGATCATGTCATACAGATATAGCTGGTTCTCGTTCTCCCTGTTAAAAGTTGGTAGCCCACCCTACTTTTAACATGGACAAATAGAAAGTTTTAAAGAGGGCTATTTGGGGGGGTAGCACCCCTGAGTATTTTCCTAGTTGGGTCATGGCCTGGCAGTGCCAGTCGGGTCCTGCTGGCTGTGATCACACATGTTAGATGAAGTCAGCATTGACTTGGACGGCTATGTTACAATTGACATGGTGCAGAGGGAAACGTCCTGTCACTCCACTTCTGTGTACTGTTTGGAATGATGATCTGATCCCCAACAGTGTCAGAGATTCGAGCCCTTGTCAGGTCTTGTATGTGGTGCTCATGGCACAATGCTCCAGCAGCGAAAGCTGGTTCTTCACTCTGCACTATCCTGCACTACGGTGAAAATCGCAAGGCAAACATATACAGGTACTCACAGTTCCTTGGCATACGAAATATTAGTTTTTATTGCTCTTTGTACTATGTCAGCCCTAAGCAATGTAAATAAAAAGACTTCTGATGACTGGCCAGTTGGTTAGCACACTTGTTGGAGTCACAGCTGTATGTATGTATCTTAGAATTGAAACATGTCTGGTTACCACCAAATGTTATAACTCATTATGTGATGGCTCTCTTATAAGAATATGCATGTCACTCCTTTATGTTTGGTACTACTGCATGTTGTATCTCATTTTAGTGTTGTAGAACCATTTTAGTGATGCCTCT
The DNA here is from genome assembly GCF_031143425.1 of Pleurodeles waltl. NCBI lineage: Eukaryota > Metazoa > Chordata > Amphibia > Caudata > Salamandridae > Pleurodeles > Pleurodeles waltl. Next base: position 169,883,481 of record NC_090445.1, read on the forward strand.
GGACACGTTATGTTAGTAACTAGGCCTTATGATTGTGCTCTTAGGCCTAGTGGCATTTTATTTCTGTTTCATTTTATTATTTTAGAATCGGCCACATCTGTGGTGGTGTTTTATTTTCTTTATCTAGTTATTTTTTCACCTAGCAAAGCATTGCATTTCCTAGCACTACATTTTTTCACTCTGTGCTTTCCTCAAGGCTGCAACAAGATAGGGTTGTCGGCACAAGCGGTACACTGAATCTCTAACATTCACAGAAACACACATATTTTTACATGGGGACATTTCCTGAGAACATCAGTTGTTTTATTATAAAAACATTTCCCTGTACCATGCACGTTAGAGGGAGGTTCCAGCCAGATGACCACAACTGCATGCTGTCTTACTTTGTTACAGCGACTTGCTGAGACCAACGGTTCCCGGGCCCACCTGGGGCTGGTGACCCTACAGATAACAGGCATCTTCACTACTGTCATACTCAGGTATGGGGGATGATGTCTTCCAGGGGGAATCCTGAAGATGCGGATTAGGGCTTCTCCTGCTGTGCTCTAACATAGCTTACGTAGGAATTGCATATAGTGTGCATAGTGACAGTATGGTGGGACTTTTCCTGTGTTTCACTTTCCTTGTCACCATTTTGCTTATAGTATGTTTCATCATTCTAATTATTGCATTTTATGTCATTTTATCTAAGATGCAGCTGATTCTTATTGAACCATTTTTCTGCCTCTGCTTGTCTTTGCACGTGGGAGACTAATGTAACTGGGAGAAAAGGATGAGAAGTGATCCACCATGATTTCCCTGAGAAGTCACAATGTCATGCGCCTGGTTGCCACAAATTGTCACTGCTCTTGGGCATTGATGAGGTGCTGCTAGCTGGCCGGAAATTAATTAGGCCGACAGTTGTCAGATGGTGTGGGATTGGACTCAGTGCCGCACAATTCAGGTGATGCTGTTGCCCAAATCCAGCAGCCTCAGATGGCTCACTTCTTGAAATGTGCATGTCACCCTTTTTATTGTCAATACTACCTCATGTTATACCTCATTCTGACCTGGCCAACATTTTTAACTATGCATGTCACCTCTTTGTTTTCAGTACTACTGCATGTTATACCTCATTCTGGGATGGCTCACTTCATGAAATGTGCATGTCATTTCTTTTGTTATCAGTACTACTTCATAGTATATCTCTTTTTTGAACGTGCACGTCAATCCTCTATTTCAATGCAACCACGTTAGACCTTCTTCTGAGGTGACTCACTTTTTGGAATGTGAATTTCATACATTTATTTTTAGTACTACTGCATATTGTATCTCGTTCTACGCTGTGCAAGTGATGCCTTTATTTTCAGTACTATTGCATGTTATACCTCGTTCTGGAATTGGCTCACATTTTGGACTGTGTATGGCAATCCTTTATTTCAGTGCTACCACGTGTTATAACTCATTATAAACTGGCTCATGTACTGTAATGTAATGTCTCCTGCTTTGTTATCAGTGCTACTGTTTGATATACCTCATTCTGAAGTGGCACACTTTTTGGAATATGTATGTGAATCCTTTAAGTGCTATCACATGTTATTCCTCGTTCCTTCTATTCTTTAAGTTATGAGCTTTTCTGTAATGTACCTATCTAACAACCAGCAGCGTCAGAGGCAGAGCTTCATGTGAAAGACATCATGTTTGAAAGCATGCTTTCAGAAACTTCCAATACTAGAGTATGACACATACATGCACAAAATCCAGAATCCCAGTCATAGTATCAGTATTCCCAATGGTATTAGGTGGTGGTGCTCTCCATCAGAGTCATATGCAGTACTTTGTTGCCCAGAATGCAGTTGGTAGTGCCCTACAAGATAGCTACTCACGATGTGCCAAGGAGAGCAGCTCCACAAGCAGCAGCATCAAGGTGTGTGGATCCATCAACAGCTACACACACGCACATGATCTGTCTGCACATACATCTCTCCATGTACCCTAGATATACACATATACCTCATACACAAAGTGACAGTTAATCTACCCATAAGCACACAATCTGATCAATACTCACCTTTGCACAAATACCCATCAATCCACAGACATCATCTTTCCACATACATTCTCTATTCACAGAGCTCTACTTATCCATCTAGCCATCCACACAAATTCAGCAACCATTCAAACATAAATTCATGGGCCATCAAGCCTCCCACTCACCCACCAACTCACCCAACCATTCTACCACAACCTCTTCCTTCCACTCACACAATGATACAGCCATTCATCTCCCACTTACCCATCCGTCAGTGGGCCTTAGACAAGAGAGGAAGTGGAGATCTACCTTTGGCCTGTATGAATAAGGAATGTTGCATTATAACCTCACCATCAAATCTGCTAAGTGCACTGTTCACCCAAAACATTAGGGCTGCAAATAATTCTTTACTTTTTAAAGCAGTTAATCCTCTGTCGAACCCCTGCCCCCACCCCAACCCCTACTCCCTGTTTCAGGGTCTAGTGACCTCTTCTCAAGGTTTCTGTAACAGAATGGCACTATATTTTCAGGACAAAATTCTAAATATCTATTCCATCTTCAGTCTGTCACTGGACAGTGGACTCTTGCCCAAAGGTGCCTGTCCAGGCATTCAGCACAAACAGCTCACAGAATTACCTCATCTCTTTGCAGCAAACCAAGATCTTTTGTTGAGTGTTAAATCTGGGTCCCCAGTGGATTCCTGCTCCACTAAAGTACTTCATCTGGCTTTGGAACCCATTGCCAATTTCCTGCAGAACATGTTTACTCTCATTCTGCAATCGGGAGTTTTTCCCGCCTCTTGGAAGGAAGCGATTGTTACTCCGCTATTAAAAAAACGTAATGTGGATGATGGGGATTTCAAAAATATCTGCCCCATTTCCCAGCTTCCTTTGCAGGCTACAATCTTTGAAAAAATTGTTAACCAGGAATTTGTTACATTCATCCAGGCTCACAACATTCTTAATCCCTATTAAAATGGCTTCTGGTCTAGTCATAACACAGAATCTGCCCTTATTGTGGTAGCTGACAGTATTCATTGCTAGGTTCACTGGAAGTGGCCATCCTGCTGCCACTTGATTTGTTTGCAGCATTCAACATTGTTAGGTCGGCACAGATGATTCAATGGCAGGATATTTGGGTCGGTGGGTCTGCTCTTAAGCTTCTTTCCTCTTTTTTTACTAACAGAGTTCAAACTCAGTTGTGGATGTTCTAAGGCGGAAGCTTTTAGTCTTCATTGTGGAGTCCCTCTGGGCTCGTCCCTGAGTACAACACTTTTTAACATGTATGTTGCTCCGTTGGCTGAATTGGTGCTTCTTCGGGTTTATATTACTGTCGTACACTGATGAAATCAAACTAGTGTGCCCATTCCTAAAGAGCTTACGTCTGTAGCTGAGAAGTTCAATTACTGCATGTCCAGCATCAGTAGGTGGAGGAAAGACAACACCCTTAAACTCAATCCTGACAAAACTGAGGTTTTGGTCTTTGGCACTCAGGAATCTGTCTGGTGGCTGGTGGAATGTGGACCTCTTCTCACCCTTGTCAAATCAGCCAAAAACCTGGCTATTGTATTTGATAACACCTAGATCTTTTGTTATATCCCAGAGAATATGCATCAAGCAGTCATTATAGCACTCATTACCTCACGACTGGATTACTTCAACTCTCTTTACCTTAACATGAATGCATCCTGTGTTAACAAACTTCAGGTTGTCCAGTCTTTTCCTTAATATTCCAAGGCATGTGTCGGTCAGAGAAGATATTCGCTTCCTCCATTGACGTCCGGTCAAAAAAAGAATTATCTTCAAGGCTTTTTGCATTGTTTTTCTGGCCTTGCATCAACAAAGGCTCTAGTCAACTCAATTCCTTATTCCACTGGCAGTTCTGCTCGAGTAGGCTACTCAGGTCCTCCTTTCGTAAGCAGGTGCAGGTTCCCAGATTCCGTAAGCCCAGGTGGGGAGGTCAGGCCATTTTGGTGGCTGTTGCTAAGCTCTGGAATACTCTGCCTACACATATTTCAGAACCTGACTCCTTAGCACCATTTAAAAAACAGCTGAAAACCTGGCTTTTTACTCTTCACCTCCCTTAGTGTTGGGACCCCTTTCGCTCTCCGCTTGGTATTGGGTTCTTTCCATTAGCATTTTGACACCTTAGGGTATTTTGTGCTCTGCCAGTCCCAATATCATATCATCCATATTTAACCGTTCACCCCGCTCAGCCCTCCATACACTTACCAATATACACAATCATACTGACACATACCCATCAAATAGATGAGGGTATTTACACTGTTGAGAAAGATGGTGCTGTCCTATTTAGGAAGGTTGTTTTGCTGATGTAGAGCTAAAACTTTTCTGTCTTTGAGGAACGCTTGTACCTTTACTGTGCTGTACCTGCTGCATGAGGGAGGGAAGCTAGCACTGCTAATGTCCAGCTTCACCCGTTATATGAGGGATGCTTACACCTCTGATGGTGTGCTGTATCTATTATGTGAGGTAGGAAAACTTGCAGCTGGCATTCTGATTGTCTCAAAGCCATTAGCCACACATGCTATTGTGCATCCACCTGTTGATGCCCAAAGGGTTCATCTGGGTATGGGCTCTAAGCAATTGACCTTGCCTGTGGGAATCCAATTTGCATCCCTATCATTTTTGAAGATCCGCAGGACTGGATGTATGCCCCTTCTCTCAGATCAAAATGCAAGAGAATTGCACATGTTTTGGAGTTCTGAAAGGGCCACAAGATGGTATTAAAATACAAATTTTTGTATAAATCTTGTTAGTAGTTTTTAATATAACAGTGTGTCTTTATTCACTTAAAACTCATTGAAAAATCATCAGCTCTAAAATAGTTTTTACATGTTTTGTAGTTTCTGCTTTATGTATATATTTCAATGTGTATTCTAGCCAGCTCCATCTACTGTATGGTTACAGTTTCAGTCCTCGTGATTAATGTGCCTGCACCAGAGCACATGTCATTTTGGATGTTAGGTTTGTATTGGAAATAAGAAAGCCCCGGGTACATTGTTACAGAGATCCTTGATTAACATGTGGGTCACAAGTTACAATAATAGTAAAATGGCTAGTGAGTTATGCATCTTTCAGTAAAAAAAAACATGCGGAAAGCGCCCTGAATATTTGGTGAGAAGATCTGTTTAACACTTAACATGTCAAATAATTTTCACATAGTCCCTGCACTGTACGCTTGAGGAAGGGCAACTTAGGGCATTTATGAAGTCTTTGTGCTTCAAGCCTACCCATGGAGGAGTGGTGAATGCACTAACTTTATATGGCAACTCTGGTTCTTTGGTGTTCTTGTATGTGGAAGTTAACAGCCAGCTCGAAGGCGCAACCCCTGGGTTTGTAAGCACTCCTGCCTCCAAGGTCTCCTAGAAAGGACTATTGGGCATATAGTGATCAAAAAGGTCTCAGAACTCGACCATAGAAAGATAAAGATTAGATGTAGGAGTGTTTAAACATGCGTCTGCGCTTCTTTCTTTCATCCATTTTGTGAACACTGCAGTAGTCAACCGGCCTGAAGCTCAGAAGGGTCTAGAATATGCAGGACTGGCCTTCCATACATACTATAATTACAGAAAAACTATTGCTCATGGAAGGCAAGTTCAGTAACTGCTGTGTGAGTTTCAGAGCAGCAATGGAGAGAAGTGGTTCTTTGGTTATATCGGAGACCAAAATGACCAGAAGTGTTGTCTTGTGTTCAACACTGCACTGGGAGGCCCTTTCTCTAGATCCAGTTGGTTGACAGGAGCACAAAGCGATACTTATAGCAGTAATAGCGAATTGATGGGAAGCAAGGTACAGTAATAAATAATCGTGCTGGCCAAAATAGGAGATTATAGGTACCTGAAATGACTGGTGGACTGACTGACCAAGTGATGGGGGTTATTTGAGTGGTTGTGGGAATAACGAGTGAATGGTTGGGGGGTGGAGACGTGGAGTGAAACAGAGTTAAGTGGTTATTGGAATGATAGATGGCTATCTAGAAAAACTGATTAGGTAACAGGTGAGTGGCTGAAGGTGCTAGCTGGGCTAAGTGGTTTAGGAGAATAATAGTAGTGACTTCTTGATTGGTCATTATATGACGTGCTGATGAGTGTTAATGGAGTGACTGGTTAAGCGGGATACCAGCCAAGGGTGGTACTTGAGAGTTATGGCTGCCAAAAGAAGATCAACTGTGAAATTCAAGGTAACAACAGGTTCAGGGTGATCCTCGTTGAAGTGGTTTCAGAAACAATTTGAGACAGGAAATGTCATGGTTTGTTGACTCACTTGATGCTACAAGTTAAACGAAGTTAAGGGATGGACTGCTCTAGCAGCCGTGTCAAGTGTTACCTGGTTCGGGCTCCTTTAAAGATACTTCCCAGTTCCTCTTTTCCCAAGGTAAGTTGGGACAGTACTATGCCATTGAAATGGGTCTCTTTGCCTTCACCTTCGAGATGTATTCATTAACCGTTGCCGCTATCCTGTCACAACACAGACTGGGCTGAGGAGGCAGTAGCCACTCCCACTCGGATGGCGCAGTCACCGGGTCACCAAAGCATTCTTCGATGACAAACAGCAAATTAAAAGATGAAGATCATCCAGTGGATTTTCATGATAGTTTAGTTCATTGAAGGAAAACCCTGGACTATTGAGACAACGCAGGAATGCAGAGCTTTTTCATGCCATGCAACAAACTTTCATCCCAACGCCTCTACTTTTAAAATGAACCAGTCCGTTGGGAGGGAAGGACAGAAGAAGAAATGGCAGGATGCTACGGATATGGGCGTTGGGTAGGGTCATGGGCAGAAGAACAACCAAATCTTATTTTTGGGAGGGATTAGCCCATCCGAAGAAGAACAAGACACAAAATTATCTTGTTCACGCTGCAATATCCTGGGGTGTTCCATACAGAGAACAGGCCCTTCTTCACCATTAAAATCTGTCAGGAAAGAAATCCAGAGTCCATAGTGTGAGAGCAACTATAGCCCCACCAGCCTGTCTGAAACCAGGGTTATGAGGACTGTTAAGTACTTGGTTCGGGAAACAGGCCATAAATTGAATGTCATTACCATTATGTGCTTTGAAGGCCGCTTCATGAAGAACCACTGACTTTTAATTTTCCAAGAGCCACGAGTGAATATTTCATTCAGTTCAGAAATTGTCTTTATAATCTGGGACTTGTAGTACCATTCATCCCATTAAAAAACTTGGCCTGGATGAACTACGCATGTCTGGATTTGGTAATCTTGCGTGCTCTGTGTCCTATTATACTAAGGAAATTGAAAGTCTGATACAGAGTGGTGTTAAGCTTTTATATCATCTGCAGCAATGTTAGAAATTAGGTTGTTGGTTGAACTAAGTTAAACAACAGCCACAATCCTAGTCAGGGTAAGTGTCAGACACACCCTAAATTAACCTTTGGTCACCCTCTGGTACCTTGGCACAGAGCAGTCATGTTTAACTTAGAGGCAGTGTGTAAAATATTTTTGCAACTCACAAAAGGTTCCACACCATGTTGGAAAAATAGAGCAAACTTTATTATATAAAACAAGACCAAAATGACAAAAATCCAATAAGTAGAACTGGAGTTATGAATTTTCAAAGAATAAACTGCAAAATAGCGCCTAAAAGCACAAGGGGCCAACCACGGCAATCTGGTTGCATTGGAACAGATCAAAATCAAAAGCTCAAGCTGACCTTGATGGAGCATGGGTTGGAAACAGTCCTAGATTAGTCCGACTGAAATTTTACCTTCTCTAGAATTGTGCCAAGTGTCCCCTTCATGGGGAAGAAGTTTTCCGGAAGCAAGCTGGACATTGCTGGTGATGGTCGTGAAGAGCCAGCCGTGCATCGCGTATGGATGGGCTGAAGCCTCACGGTTATGAGCGGCGATGCTTGCTGTGTGAAGAGACGAACTTGAGGCTGCTCGCGCTGGATTTCTGGGACAGCAACGAGGTTCCAGAGAGAATAGGCTGTTCGCGAAGAGCCCAAATGCTTGACATAAAGACCAAAAAGACAACTTCCAAGGGCCCAAGACCTGAGAGGAGCCTCCTAGGCATCAGGAACTCGTTGAGGATGGGTCCAGGAGCTGTGGGGAGCCTGTTATGTCCCTGAGGCTCAGATCAGGAGGCAAGCAGACTATCCCTTTGAGTCGCTCTGGAGCCCTGGGTTCAAGGTGGACTCTAGGTCCAGTTCTTCCTCTCCAGGCAAGAGGGTAGCAGGTTATCCTAGCAAGGCAGCAGCTCTTTTGGAGTGGCAGTACTTTCAACAGCGTAGCAGTCCTTCCTGGCAGAGTAACCACAGGTCTAGAGTTGCACTGAAGTGGTGGTGTCTGAGGTCCAGTTCTCATTCCCAGTGGTGTCTTTGATGTGGGGAAGACTTCAAAGACATGCCTTTGAAGTGCACGGATGTCCTGCCCTCCCTGCCATGGCTCCAGACTAACTACAGGGGGTATGCAGCCCTTTGTGTGGGGACAGGACACAGCCTATTCTGGTGTAAGTGAGGATGTAACAAGCTCCTCCCTTACATCCTGCCCATGATGCCCCATCAAGTCACAGATGGCCCATCAAGTCACACCTAAGCTCCCATTGTGTGTGGCTGTCTAGGTGGAATACACAAAGCCCAACGACCAACTACACCCAGTTATGTGACCAGAGACCGGCTGCAGGCACCAAATGGCTAAAGCAAGGCTTTCTAAAAGTGGCATTTACTGAATTGCAATTTAAAATCCGACTTCAGCATAAGTAGGGTTCTTAAATTGTGATTCCAGAGACTCCAGACTTGAAGTCTTTATCTCTTCCCATCTGGTAATTGTGCTTATAAAGTGTAATAAGGCACCTCGAATGTTATAATATGGGAGTGATAGGCCTTCCAGTAGTGAAAAATGAATTTAGGAGGTTTTCACTACCAGGACATGTAAAACTAAGAAAATACATGCCCTACTTTTAAAATACATTGCCCCCTGCCCTCTGTGCTGTCCAGGACATACCTAGGTGAGATCTATATGTATTAAAAGGGAAGGTTTGGGCCTGACAAAAAGTTTACATTCTTAGGTCAAAATTGCAGGTTAAAACTGTCCACATAGGCTCTGCAATGGCAGGCCTGAGAGGTGTGTAGTGGGCTACTTAAGTGGCCCACTACTGGCATTTAATTTATAGGCCTTGGGCACATGTAGTTCACTTTAGGAGGGATTTATCAGTAAATAAAATATTCCCAATTGGTATATACCAGTGTTACCACGCTTTAGGGAGAGAGCACAATTATTTTATTTTAGCACTGATTAGCAGTGTTAAAGTACACAGAGTCCTAGGGCCAGCAAACCGAATTAATCAAAAATAGGAAGAGTGAAGGCAAAACGTGTGGGGAAGACCTGCCCAAAGGGCCATTTCCAAAATGCAGCAATAATATTATGAACTGATTTACAACGTGCTGCGGCGACTGTTTGACCTTTACAAACATTTTCTTGTATAGAGTCAGGCTCCACACATTCATGCCATCTTCTGCATTACATCTTTGTGAAATTATTTTGTTTTGTGTTCTCTTCCAAAAAGGATGTGGACAACTTGATTAAAAAAAAGTAAGTATGATGGTATGCAGATCCAGGCCGAGAGTTCGATGGGTACAATATTTGGTTACTTTCCTTCTGCGTCACCGTCAGTGTTTCAGACTGGTTCCAATGCGAAAACAACACTACGCGCCCTCACACGAACCTTCCGGGGCTCCTCTGCTCAAGGCAGCCGGCCTTGAAGCCACTCTGCTGTCTTTGTGCAGGATGAGAAGAAAGCAATCCTTTTTTGGATGCCACAACGAGTAGCCCGCCCTTTTTGGCTTGCCACATTCATTCCTCCCTCGCCTGTCTCTTATCCTCTTATGAAACTCAGTCGCTCTGCATATTTAATATGCGCAGCATATGATGTGGAAACCCACTGTTGCAGCGTAGGGCAGGACGCGGGAACATCAATTTTCACTTCGCCTCCCAGGGCCTACTGCACCGGCATGAATATGAAGGCAGTTCTCGTGCTTTTGGCCCTGGCATTGATCACGATTTTAGCCCTGGTCTGTGTACTCTTGTCTGGTGCGGGGGCCAAATCTCAAGACTGCGGGGGGCAAAAACACAGTGGCCAGCAGGAAAAGCAGACGGTCCAACAGGAAAAGCTAGATGGTCAGGGCGTGATCTTTTCTGACCTCAACCCTACAGAATTATTAGAAGTGGTGTATTACCTTCAGCAGAACCTTGGTGCTGGCTTTGTAGATGCTGCAGAAGCAAACCCCTCCGACAACTGTATTTACTACGTCGATGTCCTGCTCCCCAGAAAGCAAGATGCCCTGAATTTCCTAGACGACAGAGGACCACAGCCAAAAAGAGAAGCGCTGGCGGTGGTTTTCCTTGGCAACCAGCAAGTACCTAATATTACAGAGTATGTGATAGGCCCTCTGCCTCGCCCAACTTACCACTCAGACATCACTCTGCAGAAGTACAAAGACCAGCTCCCCTACTACCGCAGACCTGTGATTGGTAAGGAGTACATGGAAATGTACTCTTTGATCTACCAGAAAGAGTTTGCCAAGGCGCCAATCTTCCTGAAAGATGCCTTTGACTATGATGGAACAAACTTTGCTGCTCTCACCACAGTCCCCCGGGGGTTCCAATCTGGAGACCGCAGAACTTGGTTTGTCCTCTTTCATAACGTTAGTGGTAGCGGCTTCTTCCTTCACCCGGTGGGTTTGGAAATCCTTGTTGACCATCAAAGTCTAGATGTCTCCCTGTGGAGAGTGGTCAAAGTGTTTTACAAGGGCAAGTATTTCAACAACATGGTTCACCTAGAGGAGGATTATAAAGCAGGCAAAGTGATAGTTGAAAAAATGGGTAAAGTGCCATCTGAAATGGACATTGCTTCCATGAATCCACTAGGGGACCCGACTGCAAATACTCCTTTCCAATATGAGCCCACCGGCCCACGCTACAGTGTCAAAGACAACCAAGTGTTCTTTCAGTCCTGGAGCTTTGTCTTTGGAAAGCATGTCAACTCTGGGTTGCGTCTCTTTGATGTACGATTTCAGGGGGAGAGGGTTGTCTACGAGCTGAGTGTGCAGGAGGCCATTGCAATCTATGGTTCGAATGCTCCAGGCTTACTTGTAACCAGGTACATAGACAGCAGTTTTGGCATTGGAAGATTTTCACATGAGCTGGTCAGGGGAGTGGACTGCCCCTATCAAGCTACCTACGTGGAGACCCACCATATGATTGAATCCCAGACTCCCGAAACTGTCAAAAACTCCATATGCATATTTGAACAGAATGCAGGTATACCTCTGAGGCGGCACTATTCCAACTTGCATTCTATGTATTACGGTGGGCTACCTAGTACCGTCCTGGTGATCAGGGCTGTTTCAACACTCATCAACTACGACTATGTGTGGGACTTTCTTTTCTATCAAAATGGAGTGATTGAAGCCAAAGTGTCTGCCACAGGATACATTAGTTCGTCCTTCCTCTATGCCGACGGTCTCGATTTCGGGTCTAGAGTTGGTGAACACACCTTGGGAACTCTCCACACCCACTTCATAAATTATAAAGTTGACCTAGACATTGGAGGTAAGTTCAACCCATTTATTGTATTTTACCATACTTTAGACTTAGCAGACCTTTGCCTGGTCGATAATGTCATCTATTTTGCTTTTGAGGTTGTTGATGTTTCTGTTTGTGGTCAGTCAAAAGGAGAAGAGGTCAAGAATGTTTGGTCAATACTAGGCTCACTGTAAATGCTATTACTGCTCTTCCGAATTTAAATGCAATTAATTTCTCAGCTTGTTTGCTAAGGTATAATGTAAATTTTTGATTACATTTTTTATTTTGCATTTCTCTAATCAACAACATGTCCTCTTTATGTAAATGCAAGCATGTGGACTGAAAATGTGTTTTGTATATGCTGAGTATGTCAGTGTCCCCGTGTTTAGGTGCGCTAGTCTCGAGCAGAAAGCAAATTTACTTGTACGAGCATGGAGTTATCCTTACCAAGTTAATATTGTCCCCAGCTTTTTGCTCACAGCTGATGCCAGTGCTCGCTTTTTAAGGGAACTGGTGCTCCCTAGCCATAGTTTTGGGGCTTTGTTTTTTTAGGTGTGCCCCATCATGACATAGTGTAAAAGTTTCCCTTAAAAGTTAAGCAGTGAACGGTGGGGGAGAGTCGAGGTACCTTGTTGCTGAAATGGGCAGATGTGATGCAAGGTAAGTATTTTTGTTCCCATCACAGGCTCACTGAGGTCACTGAGAATTGTAGTGATTGAAAAGATAAAAAGACTAAAGCTAAAAAATATAAAAAGACAGTCTACTGTACGACTTATAAAAAATCCTGTAGCTCACTAGAGTGCTTCATGGCAGCTAGGCACTGTATTTGTCAGGATCTGTTTTTCTGCGAAAATCTTTTGTGGGCATTTCTTAAACAAAAAATGGGAATTACTATATGCATTATCTGACTTCCAATGACTAGAGTAATCCTGTCTAGGTAAATTGTCTGCCTAGAACTTAATCTGACTCACCTGATTTAAAGTAAGAAAGAACAACAAAAATGTGCAAAGCATGTAGGTTTGGCCACGGGACGGTGTTGCACTTGTTATTGAATTTTTATTACTATGCCACAAAAATAAAAGGACGCTAAAAAGAAAGATGCCACCTAACTGGGGCGACCATACGCTTGCAAACAATGGCATTTAAAAACAAACATTTGCAATTCAACGGGTCTTGCGTTTGCTCATGTTAGAGCTGATCGCGTTGTAAACTCCTAACCCGACTTTTCATCTATCGGCAAAAGTGCTTTTAAGTATGTAACCCGAAAAAGTGAAATTAACTGTGTAAAGTGCTCGACTTCTGCCAAGCGAAATCGCGCTAGGAAAATATAGAAAAAGTAGTCCACGATCTGACAGAAAACAGCGAGCCTCGCATGTTTTCTGTACTTGGTCGCTGCGCTCGAGGAGGGCTAACCACCGGAAAAGGCATGACGTATGCATGCCTTCCACTAATGAAAGCAAGCAGATTTTACTAGGCAAGCCGATGAACCAATGAAACACACTGACGTGACGTCGACAGGGCTCCGAGCCCTTTTCTAATAACTAAAGCGTCTCGCTGCGATACGCATGCGCGAGCGCATGCAACGCAGGCTCGACCCTAAAAAATAACAATCATAGATAATTTTTGTAGAAGAGTTTGGGGGTTTGCTACCAAGCATGTGTATTTGAAATGGGTATGAAAACCCTTTTCAGTTGTAATGCCTATCACAGAAAAAAATCCTGTTGGCTCAAGTAAATAGCATGCATGTACCTAAAATACAATTAAAAGGGCTGAAAATGAAAATAAAAATTAGCAAAGGAAAGTGTTGGCCTACCAGCCCTGACAATTCTAATTAAGAGGATCCATGCATGTAATTAGGCTGAATGCTGTCACTCACAGTTCAAGAGAGCCAATGCCTAAAGTGAGCTGACCCATTGCCCATGCTGTATGCTTTGGTAGGACGCAAAATGTGAATGACAGTTAAATTGATCAATGGAAGAAGAGGAGTGACCCAAAACTCCCGGTTGCATATACAGATGTAATTTTTATTTATGCTTTTTTGTTTATACGAGGATGGCGGCACAGCAACAGCAGCCTCTAACTTAGATCTAATACAAATGGTGGTAAGAGATGAAGTTGCATATGTACCCAAGGGCATGCATCACAGCAAATAGGAAGGAACGTACCATGAAATTAACATGGACGTGGAATGGTTTGAATGATTTTTGGGTACGGTGGCTTCCAGTAAATGCAGAGGGGGTAGCTGTGTGGAACGAAGTTCTATTGACCTTAGGGACGGATGATTGACTGGGAATAGGGTTTTCTGGAAGCTGCTTTGGGTGGGTTGGTAGATAGAAAGTAGTCTTACTAGCAAAGAGCACTTATAATTGGGTGGAAGCTAGTGTTACAGACAGTACAAGCAGAGTAGGGAGATGGGTGGAATGAAGTATTACTGGCCCTATGTATAGAACTGTGGAAAGGGTAGGAGGGTATGTTCTGTTGTAAGTGCATATAGGTCACACATTCTGTCACTGGTGTGGACGTTGCAGTGCCAATCAGGTTCGGTACCTACTTGCCCAAGTTTCAAGAGTTCCATCTCAGGCTGCATCCTGATGTATGTGAGTTGTGGTAAGTAGGAGGCAGATTGAGTGTAGTTGATGTGCTGCTGTTAATAATTGGACTTGTTACAAGTTTGTGGAGGTCTAGCCAAGATACTTGCATGCTGACTGGATTACTTGGCTTCCAAATTGCCCTGTTAATTTACATGTGTTTAAAGTAGCTGAAAGTATTAGATGAGTCCTGATATCCATTTGCTCGCTTATCTTGACTGAGTTTGGTTGCTGTTACAAGTCGTCTTTAGCTCTGTACCATTGCCTGGTTTTAAGTGCCGGTGGTGACATTGAATGTTTTTTTCAACCTAGTGAACTGATTAAATGCCCAGTACGAACCATGGATGCAAACTGCACACCCTTTAAATACCGCAATTGTGTAGTGCTGTATTTACTCTGTGCTAAATTTGCACCTGATTTCGCTCTGCAACTTTTAAAATGGGGAATTAAGAACAATTTGCGCATGATTTCAGATAGTCGGCCATGCACTCAACCAATTGCGTGCAGTTAACCTGCCACAAATTAAGCAGGAAAAACCCTGGGTTAGGTACATTTTGCATTTTCGGTGCAAAGGTGACTTTGTTCATTAAATGAAATGACTGGGCCAACTGTGATCAGGGCCTAACTGTTAAATATGTCTGATGTTGTATGTGTATGAGATGTTCTGTCTAATACATTGTTTGGAAGGTAACATATGTCGTTTCTTAGGAGGAAGTGCTGTTGGAAGCATGTTGATGCCCAATATGGCACGTGTTCTGTTTTGCAGGAGGTTGTTAGTGTTGAACGATGTTGGGTGTTTGTGTTGTGTTCTGCTCTAAGTATACTGTTTGACAAATCTGTGGTCCTTTTACCATATTGATACAAGGAATCCAAGAAGCCAGCCATCCTGGTGCTCCCAGGAATGGGACCATAGGTATGGTATATCATATCATACAGACACAGCCTACTCTCAGTGTTAATGGTAAAGGTCACGATCCATCCTACTTTTAACACAGACACAGAGAAAGACATGCTTTTAGAATTTGGATGGTTGGTTGACTGGGGTATGAGCCCTGGTCAGGCAACAGCCACAATCCTTTGCAGGGTGAACCACAAAAAGTCACTAATTTAACCTGTGCTTAACCCTGGGTAGCTTGGCACAAAAAGCAGTCAGGCTAAACTTAGCGGCAATGTGTTAAGTATTTATGCAGTACACAAACAGCAATACAGTGAAAACACAACACAATAAAATCCCCAAATAATTTAGAAAAATATCAACATTTTAAATTAATTATTTAACACCAAAACCATCAAAATCCAATAAGTAGAACCGGAGTTGTGCATTTTTAAAGTTTAAGGTTCAAAATAGCAAGTTCTCAGTTTTGGAAAATGGTGACCTGGGCACCTCTAGCACCACAACCAAGGGTTCAGGAGTGGATGTAGACCTCTTGGGGTTTCAAGACTCACTCAGGCTGAGTCCAGTTGTGGGTTCAAGATGGTCAGAACCTGTAATTTCCCTGTGACTCTGAACAGGAGGCCAGTTAAACTAGCCCTTGGAGTCATTTCTGAAGTCCTGGGTGCAGGTGAAGATGCAGGGCTCCACAGCAGGGCTGGCCTCTGAAGGTTCAAGGCAGGCTCCAGGCAGTAAAGCAGTCCTTCCAGGTACAGCAACCGTCTGGTAGAATGCACCGCAGGTCACAGCAGCAGGCAGTCTTCTGAGAGTCCTTCCTCACTCTAGTCAGGATCAGGGAGATACCGCTCAGATAACCCCTGGTCACCCCCTTGGTAGCTTGGCATGAGCAGTCAGACTTATCTCAGAAGCAATGTGTAAAGCATTTGCACATAACACACAGTAACACAGTGAAAACACTCCAAAAGGACACCACACCAGTTTTAGAAAAATAGCCAATATTTATCTATTTAAAACAAGACCAAATGCGATAGAAATCAAACATACAGTAATAAAAATATGAGTTCTGCAAAATTTACTCAAAAATACAGTTCCTTGAAATCAATAGCTCCACCTGGGGCTATCACGGCGTCGTGATCAACAAAACCAACAGTTTAGGCTGGCCGCGGCATCGCGGGCCAGCTACGGTGTCGGGAAGACCCACAAACAGTACCTTGGATTTGTAAGGCATCGTGATCCTCGCAGTGAGCTCCGGAGAGTGGCGCCGCTGAAGTCGCAGTGTCGGTTCCAGAGTCGGAGCAGGAGTCGTTGGGCCCTTGAAGTCACACGTGTTGCAGATCGAACTCCGGGCTGATGAAGTCAGGAGCGATGGCGGGGATGGCATCGGGCTGTGGTGCAAAGCGAGACGATGCGACGTGCGGTGCCCACAGGTCACAGTGCAGGCAGCAGCTCAGTGACGGTGTCCAGTGGCGTCGGTGAGACCAGGGCTGCGGTGTGAAGCGGAGTGGTGCAATGTGCGGTGTCCACAGGTCACGGTGCAACAGCAGCGCCGTCATTGCAGAAGTGCTGTTGTCGGTAGGCCCAAGCCAGCGGTGCGGGACCGGACAGTGCTTCGTGACCCTCACGAGTGGGGTCCACAAGCCATGGTGCAGGCAGGGATACCTGGTGACGACAGTGGAGTCGATGGTGCTGGCGTAGGTGGACCGGGGCTGCGGTGCAGGACGGGACAGTGCTTCGTGTACCTTACGGGCGGTGTACACAGGCCACGGTGCAGGCAGCGGCGCCGGTGTCAGCAGAAGCATTGTCGTCGGGGATACCCAGGCTGCGGTGTAAGCAGGCGATGCCGGAGTGCGGGGCCAACAGGTCGTGGCGTGAGCAGTGGCTCGGTGAAGTCGTCCGATGATGGCGTCGGTGAGACCAGGGTCGCGGTGCGAAGCGGGACAATACGACTCCGTGCGGCGTCGGCAGATCACGGTGCAGGCCAGCGGTGTCGTTAGTGGCGTCGCAGTGGTTTCCCCTCTTGAACAGAACAAAACACACAGTTCTCAGTGCTGCAGGTCGAGGAAACTGAAGTCTTTGGTGTCCCTGAGACTTCCAACAGGAGGCAAGCTCTACTCCAAGCCCTTGGAGAACTTTCTCAAGCAGGACACACAGCAAAGTTCACCCTTTGCACTCTTTTCAGGCAGAAGCAGCAACTGCAGGCCAGTCCAGCAAAGCAGCACAGCAAAAGGACAGTACTCCACCTCCAGGTCTTCTCATTGGCAGAGGTTCCTCTTGATTCCAGAAAGATTCTAAAAGTCTGGGGTTTAGGGTCTTCTTCTTATGCCTGGTTCTGCATTTGAAGTTGGCAAACTTCAAAGCAAAGTCTCAAGTGTTTGCAAGCTCCTTCCTTGGCCAGGCCAGGCCCCAGACACACACCAGGGGGTCGGAGACTGCATTGTGTGAGGGTAGGCACAGTCCTTTCAGGTGTCAATGACCACTCCTCCCTCCCCTCAAGCTCAGATGGCTCATCAGGATATTCAGGCTACACCCCCACCCCCACCCCTTTTTGTGTCACTGTCTAGAGAAGAAGTGTGAACAGCCAAACTGTCAAACTGACCCAGGCGGGGAATCCACAAACAGGCAGAGTCACAGAATGGTTTAAGCAAGAAAATGCCTCCTTTCTAAAAGTGGCATTTTCAAACAGACAATTTAAAAACCAATTTCAATAAAAGATGTATTTTTACATTGTGAGTTCAGAGATCCTAAACTCCAAATTTGTATCTGCTCTCAAGGGGAATCTGCGCTTTAAGGATATTTAAAGGCAGCCCCCATGTCAACCTATGAGAGAGATAGGCCTTGCACAGTGAAAACCGAATTTGGCAGTATTTCACTGTTAGGACATATAACACACACTAGTAAATGTCCTACCTTAAATATACACTGCACCCTGCCACTGGGGCTACCTAGGGCCTACCTTAGGGGCGCCTGACAGGGAGTAAAAGGGAAGGTTTAGGCCTGGCAAGTGGGAACACTTGCCAAGTCGAATTGGCAGTTTAAAACTGCACAAACAGACACTGAAGTGGCAGGTCTGAGCCATGGGTACAGGGCTACTAATGTGGGTGGCACAACCAGTGCTGCAGGCCCACTAGTAGCATTTGATTCACAGGCCCTGGGCACCTCTAGTGCAGTTTACTAGGGAATTACCAGTAAATCAAATATGCCAATCATGGATAAACCTATCAACAGTACAATTTTTATAGGGAGCACTTGCACTTTAGCACTGATTAGCAGTGGTAAAGTGTGCAGAGACAATAAACCAGCAAAAACAGACCTGAAAAAATAGGAGAAAGAAGGCAAAAGGTTTGGGGATAACCCTGAAAAAGGGCCATTTCCAACAAGTTCTTTGAAGTTCCAGGGGTTTTCTGCCTCCCCTGCCCTGGCTTCTAGCTGGCTGCACTGACCATACAGGGTTGTTAAGCCTATTGTGTGGTGGCAGAGCCCAGCCTATTCAGGTGCAAGTGGGGCCGTGCTTAACTCTGTCCGCCCATCAAGTCAGATACTGGTCCATTCAGGCTCTGCTAATACCACTATTTTGTGACTGTCTGGGGTGAATTCACAAAGCCTCAACTGTCAGCTACACCCAGTCATGTGACCTAAGGCAGGATGCAGGCATAGAGGGCTAAGGGTACGAATATGGCAACATTCTAAAAGTGGCATTTTTAAACTTGTAATGATAAATTTGACTTTACCATTAAAGAAGGTCTATCATTACAAGAAAAACACATTTGGGAGTCTTTCACTACTATGACATGTAAAACTTAAAATTACATGTCCTACCTTTTAATTACACAGCACCCTGCCCTATGGGCTACTTAGGGCCTACCTTAGGGGTGACTTATATGTAATAAAAGGGAAGTTTAAGGCTTGGCAAGGGGTTTTAAATGCCAAATCGACATGGCAGTGGACACTGTCTTCAGGCTGCAGTGGCAGGCCTGGGACAGGTTTTAAGGTGATACTAAAGTAGGTGGCACAATAAGTGCTGCGGGCCCAATGGTAGTACTTAATTTACAGGCCCTGGGTATATGGTCTACCACTCTACAAAGGATTTATATGTAAATTAAATATGCCAATCAGGTATATGGTAATCAAACCATGTTTTAGGGAGAGTGCATAAGCACTTTAGCACTTTAGCACTGGTTAGCAGTGGTAAAGTGAACCAAGTCCTAAGGCCAACAAGCAAAAATCCAGCAGAAAGCAGGAGGAGGAAGGCAAAAAGTTTGGGGGTGACCCTGTAGAGAGGGCCATTTACACCACATGCGTTACCACCAAAAAGCAGAAATGTAACTAAACCTTCCAACCCTCCCGCCCTCCTCTATCCCTTGGGCCAACTCCCACTATGCAGTTTGCTATGAAAAATCACATGAGGCCATCAAACAAATACAGTTGTAATCAGAGTCACACAGATGCCTGTCCAGGAGCCCTAGGGACTGTAATCTTATTGGGCTCGTTAG
This sequence comes from Pleurodeles waltl, assembly GCF_031143425.1. NCBI lineage: Eukaryota > Metazoa > Chordata > Amphibia > Caudata > Salamandridae > Pleurodeles > Pleurodeles waltl. Next base: position 169,903,029 of record NC_090445.1, read on the forward strand.
TCCTGTATGGTTTTTATTGAAATGCCTAAGGACTGGGTCCAGTGTTTCACAAATTTATTCGATCTGTCCTTCAAATCATTTGCAGTTTTCATATTGGCTATCAGCTGCCATGTCCTCTGTACCCAGAGATCTCTTGTGAGAACATCAGCCGTGCCCCATAGCCCCTAGATTGTTTCTTTAGTTGTCAATATGTTATATTGTGTTATGTCTATTTGTCTATTTGTGGAGCTCACTAATCATCCATGGTAAATTTTCTTACCCTCGCTAGAACTAAATGCCCACTATTGTGGCTCCTAGTAAAACAGAGGCTGCACTATCGATCATTTCTAGATCCTCAATTTTGCTTCTGGCAGAGAAGATCAGTGACCAAAAACTTGCGATCTTGGAGCATGACCCTAGGATGTGTAGAATGTTGAGTCCACATTATCTCCAGCATAGCCCACAGTATTTACACAATGTTTCTCTACCTTGTTTGTGGTGTGCAAAATTGATGGTACAAGTGAAAATAATTTCACAATGTTTCTGGTCTAATTGGAGTTCCAAGTCCTTTACCCAGCTAGTTGGATATGAGCATTTAAAATCAGGGGGCTTCTGTTTAAGAACGGTATAAAGCGTTGAGACTAAGTTTAGTGTCATTTGGAGTGTTTGAAGGAACTTCTGAAAGGGAGTTAGCGGGTAGATAGCTGTGTCCCAGATGGGTGTAAGACTCAGTATCAAAGTTGTAGATAGCAATATCTTTCCTTTTACAGAACTCAGCAGTTGTTTTTAAAGCAAGAGAGATATAGTCATAGAATCAATGTATGGAATATTAACTAGGAGCGAGAAAGTGTTATTGACTGTAGATGCAGGGGGTAGGTGAGAAGCACTGTCTCCCCTACATCATGTAAGTAGTCTTCAAGTAGCCATGATGATTTTGCTGCAGTTGCAATGGTTCCCTGCTTCTCTGTCTGAAGTAGGGCTGGGAGGATAATACCATCAATATTAGCAAAGTTAGCAGAAAGACCAAGCAGTCCTGATGAAGGCATTGACTGAACCTTTCTCTATAACCACAGTAGCTACTCTCTGACATCAAAAAGTGCAGAACATCTACCTGGCACGACTGACTATCCGCCAGAAGATTTTCAGTAAGCCAGTGGGTTGAAGGATGCTCTTTAGTGGGTAATTCATGCTTGCTTTAGGCAATCAGAGGAGAGTTTCACCGCAAAAGTGATGCTAATGAATTTGCTATCACAGAAGAGTAGATTCACAGTCCATTACAACAGGAATGAAGGGTCACAAGCGGATTGGATAATATTCATATCCCAAATGCTAGTCTTTCTATCCACTGGAGACATAGATTTTATTACAAAGGTCAGCACAGAATCAGCACATAGCCTAATCAGCCTGATCAATAGCAGTAGCTGACTAATAGCAGCAGGATTTTGGCCTGTTCCTGTTATGGCAAGGGCAGTCGCCACCCAAAGGTGAACGGGTATTCCGATCAATAGGAAAATTACAAGTTTGTGTAGTAAAGAGCTGACTCAAAGTCCAAGTTCAAGAGCTCCATTGAAAAGGCTATCAGGCTTTGGTGGTCCGTGACAAAGGACATCCTGGACACAATTAAATAAAAGACCACTTACTTCTCCAAACTAGTCTCCAAAATCACAATAAGGAGAACTATTTGTGCTGACATTGGTTTTACACTCAAAGTACATCCTCCAGGAGTATCAAACTTTAGAAGATCACATCTTGTGAACATCTGGTCACAACTGGAGCAACTACAGGACCTGCAGAAAATATCACCAGTTCATAGTAATAAATGGCTAACAGTATTTAGGGTATGGTATAGCTGAGCCTTTCACCCGTGGTATCTCTGGAATTGTAAGAGCTAGAATAGACAGTACATGACTATAAATTGGAATGGAAAATACTTATAATCTTCTCACTTGGAAATGGGCTGAGATAAGCTCTTACAAAGTCACAGAATTGTAGGTGGGGGTGAGTGTGCAGGCTCACCACACTCACAGCCCTGGGATGTCTCATGCCGGCCCTCAACTGTCTCTCAAAGCTGATGCATACAGGTCAACTGGCTAGTGGCTCCTGATTGACATTCTCACAGTAACCTCCAAGCTGACTTTGTTCAGCAGGGCCTTGTTCCTTGTCCTTCGAGGCAAGTCTTATTTTTGATCGTAGCTTTGAGGAAAACAGCAACTCACAGAGTTATGTCCCTGATCGTATGCCCTCTGTGCCATTGCAGCAAAGTCTAGATGGTTATGAACTGCTGGATCAAGGGGGTTAAAACTGGGCGCGCTGGTGAGAAGTCAGAGTCATTCAAGTCAATAAGTCACCTATTAGCCTTGGAAAAGTGGATCCCTAGGATGACAATCCAGTGTTCCTGAATCAGGTCCATGCAATTTCTAGGCAGCTCTTGGCTGAGCACAAAAGGCTGTCCAGCTTTGCCCTTTTGAAGAAACACCTGAAAATGTGGCTAGTCCAGCAGAACTAATTGAGTTTTCTCTTATTTTGGGTAGTGTCTATCAGCTCAAGGACACTATATTAAGGATGTGCTTTAAGTAAACAAATAAATGAATAAATAAATAGATACACTTTACTTTTGTGTGTTAAGGCAAGGCTCTGAACTGAATGTATAACGTAGCTAGAATCCCAATCAGAGTGAAACTGCAATGGAGACCTCGAGGCGCAGCTCCGGGCGCTGCTTCCAGCACAGAGAAGCTGAAATTGTCTTATTCTGCGCAGGAGGCACCATGGTATGTTGTACGTGACATGTCCTTGCAGAGGACATCACTGACCCAAAATTGGGCTTTTACTTATATAAGATAGCACAACCCTCATGGGGATGATAACTACACCAGTCACGAGAGACTGGACAGAATTTAACCAGAGGATCAGTAGCCTGGGCCGCTCACATTCTCGGCACTGAACCAACCACCAGCCATCTTATACCCTGGCAGGCGAGCAGTAGCCACTCTCTGGTATGGCTGAAAGGTACACATTGAGTGCCATCTCCATTCAGCTCTGTTGCAGAGCAATATGAAAGTGCATGGAGCACCTCCAGTAGCATCACAGATCTTGAATCGACTGGGATAAAAAAATGTCATCCAGAAAGCCTAACGAAATAACCCGTCACAGCAGTTCACACAATGTGACACTTTTCCTCAGCTACAGCAGGTATTCCAAATACAGCATATTTAATGTATCCGTTCTTGGGCTTTCTTGACACATCTTTACTTTTTGGGTGTTGTGGTCTTTGAATCCTTGAATTGAACCAGTTGGACTACGACACCTGATAACAATGATTTGAAAAAGAAAAACCGAACACATGGGCTAATCTGCAGGAAGAAACTGCATGCAACTGGAAGGATATTGTAAAATGCACAAAACGTGTTGATGGAGCACGGAAACAAATGAATACACGAAAGTAGAAGGTGAATAATTTTCAAAATTAACCAGAACAAATGAAAGGATGCAGTTTGAGGTACTTGAAAATATGGAAAAGAAGATGTCAATCCAAGTAGTAAATGTGTGTAATGTGGTTAAATGGGGTTTCAAGTATTGTTAACTAATAGTTCACAGTTTTAAACAAAAGTGTTTATACAGGATGTACATGGATCAAGATAGGAAGCAGGGCATGTTAGGCGGTGGCATAAGCAGGAGGAAGAGGAAGCTGGACAACAATACTGTCAGGAGGGCAGGAATATTGTTGACTTCGGGGTGGTGATGGGCGTGATTAAGTGAATGGGATGCTGTTGAAAGATTCAAGTCGAGAAAGCTGATGTGCATGAAGAATATCTGAGAAAGGTAAGACAATGTGATTATAGTGTTTGGTAATGATAATGGTCCTGGGAGTGTGGTGCTGACAATAGTTTCTATATGAACCTTGATAAGAATGTTGTGATTATGCGACTGTCCCTATGAAGTGATAGGATTCTGGATTGTGAGTGCCATATTATGGTTGAATGGCTGTCTATGGAATGGTGACAGGTGAGTTTGGGAAAATGATTGGTTTGTAGATGGTTTAATCAATGAAAATGTAATTAATGATGAATAAATAAAAAGTATAAAGTTCAACTTTTACTGCTCATTGTAGTTACTCAGTTCTCCATCTCTACACGATTGTCATAAGAAGTGTTGTTCTTGGTTGCTACGATGCCATGTGTTGCCAGACACCCAATGCACCGATCCAGATCTCTCAAAATGAGGAATGACGTGCTGTATCAGTTGACAGTCACCTTTCCCTAGTCTCTCCTTGCAAATGCCGCTGTGAGCATTCCGTCTGTATGCCGTAAATAAGAATGCCACCCAGACTTCTCCCAAACACATAGTTCTGGATCTCCCTGTACTTCTGGTTGATAGATATGCTGTAACTAAAGTAATCCTATTAGAATACAGCATCTATTTTGTGGTCAGCATGCTGTCTCATTAGCCTTTCTGTAGCAAAACCGACCACATTGTGGCTGGAATGATCATCCATCTGCTACCATTGCCAATGACATTAAAGATGCTTGTGTTTGATACAGCATGTTCCATTGCTTTCCGATTATAACATGGAATTACCAGGCAACTTGTAATGACTGTCGCACAAACCTACAGGTACTACTTCGTGGATTGATCATCAGAAACTGTTTGTGTTCCACGGAGCAAGCAGGAGAGAAGTCCAAAGCTTCACAAAGGAGAAGCCAAAGCATACCATCAGATCCACGAACAAGTGGTAAAACACTCTGGCAGGACGTAAGTGCAAGCCGGATTCTCAAGAGGGCAAAATCCACTACAAAGGGCATAGGAAAAGCTACCAGGATCTGTCCAACCCTAATGTAATAAAGAAAACTCGTGTATCTCAAAAATTATTTGAGGACCTACTGGAGTGCCTGGAGTATAAAATAACCGAAATAGGCAACTTTACCTCACACTGCTTTGCCCACGCCCCTGTCTGTATTTACCACCTTCTGATGGGTGGCCTCTGAGAAGCTTCTGAGGCTGGCCTTTACAACTAAAGCTTCCCACTTGCCTCTCCAGAATTTACCTTAAAACAAATGCTTTCGTCACTCACTTAAAACATGAACAGTGCTTCGGAACAATGCTGCATCTTTCAATAACTGCTCTGGAACCCCTATAAGGCTGGAAAAGAGTGGACCCGAACCATGTGTAAAGAGGGAATGAATTACCTCCTCTAAGATCACCACTCACGTTCAGGTGCACAATGGGTACTGAATGCTCACTTTAGAGAAGAGCTCCTAGTCTGAAAAAACAAAAAGTCCATAATACTTTGCAACCATTCCACTGCAATAATGCTGGCAATACGACACATAATTGTCTTAGTTCATAGGCGGTTAGCCAATCCCTCCTCATGTTCAAATGTAAAAAGATTTAAAAGAAACATACAAGCTTAAGAAAAATAGAGTATGTATTATTGTTGAAACAATGTCATAATATATCATGAACAAGACAGTGTAAGCAAGGTGCTCTGTGTGCTAGTGAGACCAAAAAAGTACTCGTGCTGAGTGAAAAGCGTGCATGATAACGTTTAAGAAAAGTATTAATGTAATTTCTTTCTTTTGTACAATGACCCAGTAGGCCTTGCTGTAAAATCTCTCAATATTAATCAGAATGTCAAGATTAACAAATCCTTCCTCTTAAGTCCACACTCAGTCCTACAGGCATATCTCGTCACGTATTCGACCCCTTGCCAGTGTGTTTAGCTTAAGCATCTATTACCCGTCATCCCCAGGTGCTCTATCTAGATGCATTGTGCATATTCGCAAGTGCTCACAGTTTGTAGCGCATAATGAATCAGAGATACATACAGATGTACCCTACCAGCATGCTTAATTGTCAAGTGAACAGGGATCCAGGTCTCCTGGATCTAAAGTTGGCACATGGCCCACCATTCCCTTTATAACCCGTGAAGCAGGCATAAATAGGCAGGCGCAGAAGCCAGGGCTTCATGTTTAACCTCCACGGAGAAAGCATGTTTGTTCCTTTCAGCTATAAACAATAATTCCTGCCAAAAGCGTAAGGCATCTGGTTCCTTGGCATTTCCTTTTGTAGAAGCGAGTGGTGTGCCTTAACTGTAAGCATTTCCGGATGTTTGAAAATACAAGCAGGCTCCTCGAATGCTCATCATGTATTCATTTCAGGCAACCAGTGGCCCTGGGATGCAGGACATACTACTGTGGAAGGAGAACGGCCCTGTCACCTTCTTGAATTCCTTCTAATTTATGTGGATGTCGTTTAAAATAATGAGATCACTGAGCCTCCATTTAGTAATGAGCCACCACAGGACTAAGCTAAGGTTAAAATGGCTGCAACCAATCTTCTTTATTCTTTTCTCACAATTTAAAAGCATTAGGCTGACATTTATATCAGGTTAATGTATTTAGTGGTTTGGGCAACCCTAACAATGATTAGATCATTGGAGGATTGGCAGCTCTATTAATAACAGTGAAGTGGCTCAGAGCCAATAATGGCTGTTGAAGACCTTCTTCTCCAACACTTCAATGCTTGCCTTTCTGTTTCTCCCTTTTTAATTTAGAACTCGCTACCCATTATGTTAGTAGAACAGTAGAAGATAATTATGAAGCCATAGTGGATAAAATTAGCAAAACCCAAGATAGAGAATTACCCCTGAAAAACTTGAAAGCGTGGCTTAGACCCTGAGCCCTGTGGTTTAATACTGCACTAAAATCTTTTAAAGAAACCAGCAAGAAATTGGAAAAAACTGTGGCATAGGCCCTAATCAGAGGAGGAGAAAATTGTGCAAAAAAAGCCCTTAATGGCTCTAAGAAGGAGGTCTGCAAGGAAAAAGTCAATCACTATGCGAATGCAACTTTTGAAGCTCCCAACAGTGCTAAAAAGGTTTTTGAGATTATGTGTGAAATGACTAACCCAGAGTGTGGGAAGCAAGTAATCGAACCCTCGCCGGTTCTATGCAATAACCTTGCAGATTCTTTTGATAGCAAGTTCAAAAAATTATCAAAGATATTGGGACCATTCCTACAATAACAAACTCTGATCCCATAGATATCCACGCCAGCCATTTTAGTAAGCTATAATTTCTTGAACCATTGACTAATGAGAGTTTCAGAGCTTTAGCACTCTGTGTTACATCTGGATCTCCTCTAGACCCGCTACCGCATAGAATCTGGAAGGAAATGGCAGAGAAATTGTTCCCCCAATAATAAAAATATGTAATCAATCTCTGGAAGCTTATATTGTTCCTCAAGCCTGCAGAAAGGTTATTGTGACCCCCTTGTTGAAGAAACCATCAGCACTCCCCTTGGTCCTTAGTAACTATAGACCTATATCCCTTCTGCCTTTTCTGGCAAAAATCTTGGAACGTTTTGTAAGCAAAAAACTTTCCCATCATTTGGAATAAGAAAATCTCCTATGGGAGGAGCAATTCAGATTCAGATCAGGTCATGGCATGGAATCTGCTCTGCTTCTGGCCATGAATGAGTTCCAGATGAGGATGGACAGCGGTCAGTTAGCAATATTGATATTATTCAACCTATCAGCTACTTATGACACAATGGCCAGGACTGGGGTTAGCGGGATACTACTTAACTGGATGAGTTCTTATTTAGCAGATCATTTGCTAGCGATCTCAATACCTCCTTACTGCTCTGATTTTAAAATCATTAAGAATGGAGTTCCAGAGGGATTGACACTCAGTCTGTTCCTTTTCAACATCTATATGAGGCCTTTGATAACTTTCATCAAGTCACATAATATCAGTCTGGCTAACTATGCTGATGATAACCAACTGATCCTGTCTATTGAAAGCAATGAACCAGATGCTTTGGTCTCTTTTCACAACTGCATAAGTGATATTTTAGACTCACTAAAACTCAATGGGGATAAAACTGAGTTTCTATGTTGTCCAGCCACCAAAATCTCCACAAATCTCCCCTCGAATTTATTGCCATCGACCAAAGAAACTGAAGTAAAACAATCAGAAATGGTGATCTAGGAGTCACCTTTGATATCAGGCTAACCTTAGTGAGCCACATAAACAAAAGTGGAAGGCACCTGTTTCACCATTCTCCAAGGTTTAAGGACAATTCTGCCATTGCATGCAAAAACTCTCATTGTGAGAAATGGAAATCTTAGTAAGCTCAATTATTGTAAGGCATTGTTACTTGGAGTACTGACATATCTACTAAAGAGACTGCATTGAGTTCAGGTCTGAGCCGCAAAGTTGGCTTTGAATAGACCAAGACGATCATCTGCCTCGAGTACTATGAAAGAACTGCACTGGCTCCCAATAATGCAAAGGATAGCCTTCAAATCTCTGTGCAGAGCCTTTAAAGAACTTCAGAGAAAGGGCCCCTTACTGCTACAAAGATGACTAAAAAGGTATGTTCCAGGAAAGTGCCTCCATTCTGCTATGGCAAATCTCACTTGTGTTGCAAAATTTTGTTTAAAAAAGATAGGGTGGTCGAACATTTATGGTCAGAGAGTGTACCCATACAGACTTGGGCTTCTCCTAGTCATGTGCAGATATTAAGGAACTGTCAGAGGAATCTTCATCAAGTTCTTTCAGACATTACACCACATTGTCCCAAGCCCTGGCCTTGTCTATCGAGCTGCAACCCCTTCTAACTCCCTGAAATAAGACTGCACTTTCATATCCACCCACAGGATGAGGGTCTGTCTCCACCTGTTCACCTGGGGGCTTCTGGCAGCTTTTCGTTGCATCATGATTGCTCACCTTACAAGAATCAGGGCCAGATCCAGGAATTTAGTAGTTACTTTGCATTTGGCTGGTCGTGGGAATTCCCCCAGTAGGCATGCCAGTGGGATGCAGGGGATTGCTTTCTTGGTATCCTCATTTATACATTCTACTATTCTATCCCAGAATTCAAGTAGAGCTGGGCAGACCCACATCATGTGAATCGTTTCGACTCCATGCTCTCCACATCTAGGGCGAAGCTGCAGCAGGGCCTTCAAATATTCACATGATTTTCCATGTGCCTTATGCAAATAATAAAAATCAATTAACTTAAATCTGGTTTTATGTGAAACTGTATGCTTGTTAGTTAATATTGTGGTCCAGTCAACATCTGTAATTGGGAGTGCCTTATCATCTTCCCATTTCTGGTGCAACTCTTATTAATCGGGTAATAATATCTGTCCGCAGTGCTTGATATCGGATAGTTATTGCTCAGACCCTGCTATTTGTTGTGCGGAGGACCTGATTACATTGATGAGCTGGGGCTCCACTATCTCTGTATTCCAGTGGTTCTGCAGTGATACTTTCATCATCCAGAGTAACAAGAATGGTCCCCAGGATAGCTCAAATGCTTCAAAAGGTCATCAAATGACAGCAGCTCCACGTCTCTTTAAAGGTCTCCAATTTAGGCTTTGCCAAATCCTGTTCACTCTGTTAATCCCTGCAGTGCTCCGCTCCTGCCTACCACCTCTAGGCCCCGTAAAGAAATGTCCATGGAGTAAGCAGGCAGGCTCAGGTCCACTGCAAGCAGAGCTGCCAGCAGTGATGGGCAACCAGCATAGGGGTGTCTGGAAATCAAGAGGATCTGAAGATGTGTGTGGAGACTCGGGATCTCACCAGGGGCACTTCCTCCAGGGTGTAATTGTGAGTAGAGCCACTGGTAAAACCACTGGAGTTGGGCAGCTAGGTAATAGACTCCAAGGACTGGTGACGTCATTCCCCCTTCGGTCGTTGGCCGGCACAACTTGCCCATCGCCACTCGGCGTCTACCTGTCCCCCCCCTAGTAAGTTTGATCAGCAACGCGTCCATCTCTGTGAACATTCTATAGGGAGTAATAGTGGGTAATGTAGAAAAAAGTAGAGCAGATGGGAGAGGGCCACTATTTACGCAAGCGCACTGTGCCCTGCAACAGAGGGAGGTTTTTCCAAAAATCCACATTGGCACAGAGGGCCCCTTATGGGTGCTCCAATATTGCCGTCTAGGATGTCGCATGGGGCATTGGAAGATTGTGATTCCCAGATATTTCAGACAGGTCCCTTCCCATGAAAGCTCTTGCAGGTCCTGAGGTTGGGGCATGCCACTGGAATCAAGCTAGCCTGGCTGATGAAGGGTGATACCCTGAAACCCGTTCTAGGGTGCTTGTTTCCAGTCCAGGGAGAACCTGGCTTGGCAGTTCGGGCTGGACTGTTCCCATGGGGAACAGGGTCAAGACTGATTTGCATATAGCTGGGTCCAAACTGGAACGGCATGGGTGGCAAAACAGCAATGGATTTAGGCCCAGATCTCTGTACTAGGGGTGAATGTTTGACATTGTTCAGCGTTCTGTCCATCACTTGTTCCTTTTTTCATTTGTTGCCCCAAGTGGGAAGGGTATGCCCAGACGTGGGTCCCGTGCACCCCATGCCACTGAAATCAAGCTAGCCTGGCAGATGAAGGGTGATATCCTGAAACCGGTCCTAGGATACTTGTTTCCAGTCCAGGGAGGACCTGGCTTGGCAGTTCAGGCTGGACTGTTCCCATGGGGAACAGGGTCAATACTGATTTGGATATAGCTGGGTCCAAAATGGAACGGCATGGGTGGCAAAAAAACAATGGATTTAGGCCCAGATCTCTGTACTGGGGGTGAATGTTTGACATTATTCAGTGTTCCGTCCATCACTTGTTCTTTTTGCATTTGTTGCCCCAAGTTGGAAGGGTATGCCCAGACGTGGGTCCCGTGCTCCCTATGCCACTGGAATCAAGCTAGCCTGGCTGATGAAGGGTGATACCCTGAAACCAGTCCTAGGATGCTTGTTTCCAGTCCAGGGAGGACTTGGCTTGCAGTTCGGGCTGGACTGTTCCCATGGGGAACAGGGCCAAGACTGATTTGCATATGGGGGGGGGTCCAAACTGGAACGGCATGGGTGGCAAAAAAAGGAGGGATTTAGGCCTAGATCTCTGTACTGGGGGTGAATGTTTGACATTGTTCAGTGTTCCGTCCACCACTTGTTCTTTTTGCACTTGGGGCATTTGGCAACACAGGGGGAAAATATTCAATTTCTGACAGCTAATGCAGTGGCCGGAGTTACTGCCAAATTGCTCCACTAGTGATATTGCTCCTGACAGATCTTTCTCTGCGGAAGAACAGGAGCAAGTCACCTGTGTGTAGCGCAATTCTAGTCCCTAGTGAAATGGCCAGAATGTGCCTTGCTGGCCAGTGGCTCAACTGTGATGGCAAACAGAAGCGGGGAGAGGGGGCAGCCCTGTCTTATTCCCTGTCGCCCTATGTAGAAGTTAGATATTACTCTGCTGGGCAAACTCAAACATGGGCCCTGAGTAGAGGAGTTTGGTCCACTGGAGGAAGCCCAGTGCCGGTCCCATCTTATCCATAAAAGAAGTCCCATCAGAGGCTATCAATGGTTTTTTCAATGTTGAAGGAGATTATGACTGCTCCATTCTCCCCCGAAGACGCAGGTTCCATGGTCGAGAGGAAAGCAAAATGCAGATGATGGATGGAATGCGGAACCAATCAAACATTCACTCCCAGTCACAGATCTGGGATTAATCGATCGTTCTTTTGCTCACCATGCCAGTTTAGACCCAGCCATATGCAAATCAGTCTTGACCCTGTTCCTCATGGGAACAGTCCAGCCCAAACTGCCAGGCCAGGCCCTCCCTGGGCTGGAAACAAGCATCCTGGGACCGGTTTCAGGGTTTCAATGGGCATACCATGGTCGAGAGGAGCCTGCGAATATTCAGTACTTGTATTTCACCCCGGGATAAACCCATTGTGGTTGACGTGTATGAGTGTATGCATAAGTGGTAAGAGGCAAGTGGCAAGTATTCGACTTAGGATCTTAAAGTCCATGTTGAACATCGATAGTGGTCGATATACTCTAACATCATGGGGGACTGACTGGACTTCAAAACGGAGATTACTAACGCTTCGCTGGTGGTAGTCGGTAAACTACCTACCTCTCAGGTGGCAGCATAGAGATCCACCAGTTTTGGTATCAAGTCCTCCATGTAAGTAGCATAAAACTCATTTGCAGCATGTATTTCTTGTATAGTAATGGGACCTCCCAGGGGCAGTGAGGTAGGCTATCGTATCAGGGCAATATGGGCATGCTGTTTTTTCAAGTATGTGTGAATTCTTTCGCACTTATCTATACTATGCAGGCCCCTAAAGATCCAGCTAATAAGATTATAGGTCAAGGGGGTTACCATAGTAAAGCATCACAACAGCCCCCTATGTTGTTCATCACAAAGTTCCATTTCCTGCGTGGGTCAGCAGCTTCAAGCCACTGTGCAGAGAGTGAAACAAAGGCAGCAGGGAAAAAACAACATATAGGGGGTGATTCTGACCGCGGCGGTCGCCGCCCGCCAAACGGTTCCCGCCGAAAGACCGCTCTGCGGTCAAAAGGCCACAGCGGTCATTCTGGCTTTCCCGCGGGGCCGGCGGGCGACCGCCAGAAGACCGCCGGCCGGCCCAGCGGGAAAGCCCCGTCAACAAGGAAGCCGGCTCAGAATTGAGCCGGCGGAGTTGAAGGGGTGCGACGGGTGCAGTGGCACCCGTCGCGATTTTCACTGTCTGCACAGCAGACAGTGAAAATCTTTGTGGGGCCCTCTTACGGGGGCCCCTGCAACACCCCATACCGCCATCCTGTTCCTGGCGGGCGAACCCAGGATCCCAGCAAGCTGCGCCGCCATGGCGGATTCCCATGGGCAGCGTAAAGTCGGCGGTACACCGCCGGCTTTCCGCTTCTGGCCGCGGCTGTACCGCCGCGGTCAGAATGCCCGGCGGAGCTCCGCCAGCCTGTTGGCGGTGCTACCGCCAACCTCCGCCCTGGCGGTATTTACCGCCAGGGTCAGAATGACCCCCATAGTCCCTTTAGAACAAACAACAATGCCCAGTCGTCCCAACCCCAGGATTAGAAGTGAAATCCTCCCCAGTCAAACCATTCAACAGTCATTAACATATGCACAACTTCTAAGTGGAGGGGAGGATGTCTCCTGGCCTCACTGCACACAATCTGGAAAATAATAATAATTATTGGTGTCCAGTCCCCCAGTCCTAATCCTAAACTCAGTGCCCAGTAACATCACGCAGAATATTCCCTTCTTCATTTGTGTCATCAATACTGGATTACCACATCCCACCCAATGCAACAATGTTAGATAATTTTGTCTGCAGTGCCAGGTGGGACCTGTGGGAGAGAGAAATCCGAGCTTCGGGAGGAGACAGAGGCATGGTCAGAGTCTGAGTCACCTAAGCCCACATCTCCTAGCTCTGATAGAGGATTAGATCCTGTCCTGCTTATGGCCACCACCACCTCAACTCCTCTCTGACATTCTTGCAGTGCTTGAGAGCAGGGCAGGATTGTGTTCATACCAGTTTTTGCCCTGTTTTTCGGGGGTTTTCGGGTACTGCGCCGATTGTCAGTGGGGGGGCTTTCTTCTTGTTGGGGGTGTTGCTTTATACAATCCTGTAGAAGGGGTTGGGGGTGATAAAGAGCACTTTGTCTGCATACATAACTCGGAGCTGGGCAGGGAACAACATGGTATATGTGATCCCTAGTTTCTTAAGTCAGTTTTTAGCCTTTGCAAAGGAGATTCTTTGCTGTTGCACTTCTCGTCTGCACCGTGTGGCAGCTCCCGGGCAGCACCACTCCCCCACAGAGCTGTAGTGGCAGCGTTAGCAGCAGATGTGATTTTGGGGGTTGCGCCGGGTTGCTTATAGGTCGGCCTGGCCTGCTCAAGGCGGTTGTTGTGAGAAAATGCAGTGCTCCTTCCAATGGGCACAAGATGCCCCCGAGTCAGCCCCCATTAACAAGAGCCTCTGCTGTCCCCACGGCCTCTATGTGCCTCACCAGTATCCGTGAGAAAGGAAAGGCAGTCTTAAATTGTGCGGTATCCACAAGAGTATGCACTATTGCAGCTAGTCTCCACCCCTTCAGGGGTCAGTGATCACTAGTCTCTCCCAATAAGTTTGGGCAGAATTGGGGTCTGTCCCTAGCACCAGCATGGTTGTGGCCTCCATAGTCACCCTTCGGACAGGCCCGCTGACCCAAATATGCCCTGGGCCCTAGGCACTGCTCTAGTATTTGCTGCTGCAGGTGGGCCTCCCCAATTCCCGGGTGCACACTGGGCCAGGTCTCGCCAGCACTGTATGCAGCTCCAACTCATCTGCTGTGGCTCCTTGGTAGGTCATGTTCAAATACAGTGGTACTTTCCCAGTTTCAATGTAGGTTAAGAGCCTCACCTGCCTTTTACCTGGTATGTGTTCTCCTGCTGCAAATTTCAGTTGGGGTTCACCAGTCCTCTACAGATCTGAGGGCCCCAGTGCTCCTCTAGGCCCCAATTGCACCAAAAGCACACCACAAAGCCAGCCACCAGAGCCAGGCAGCTGTAATGTGAGAGTAGAGCCAGTCCACAGCTGAGTCAGAGATGCTGTGTTAAGGGAGAACCGTCTAGTCAGCCATCAGCTGGGTCGACTCTTCATAGGGAGGCCTTCTGGCTGTAGGATACAGCTTCAGACAAGCGGTGGGCAGTCAGGATAGTTGCTGGTGGCAGCGGTGAGTCTCTGCCTCGCATGCCTCTCAATTGGCTGCTCCTCCTGCAGTTGCCACGGCCGGTCTACAGTTCCAGACGGCAGCACATCACCGCTGCTCCCAGAGGGTGAGCCACAGGAGTCGCAACGCATCATGCTCCGCGCAGGTCACTTACAGTCGAGTGCTCCTCTCACGCCAGCAGTCTGATGACCTACACCTGCCACCATTAACAAATGTCACCCTACCTTACAAAGCAGGCAGGAGGGATTGGATGAGGCGTCACTCTGCAGTTGTTTCAGTGTTTAAATAAAATAAATAAATAAACTCAGTGAGTGGTACATTCAAGTTGACATGATAAGTTAAAATATACAAACCACATTTTGTAGTAGGTGAGTGCAGTCGCGAGTCTGACCATCACTAAAGGAATTTAGGGAGAAATTTATATTTGGGTCAACAGGGCTGTTGTATTCTTAATACTGTGTATGTTGCTATGGGGATTAGAATTCTGTGGTTGTTATGGGGATTGGGAAAGTCAGTTTATGGAATGCGGCTGGGATAGTGGTTGCTGCCCGCTTTGTGTGCCGGCCGTGGGTCTCCTCTGCTGAATAAATCACAGCTCCAGAGTACCTCTGCAGTTCTGGTCATCATTTCGATATCTACTACCACATTTTGGCGACGAGGGTGTTCTCTGGAGACCCACCGACCCTGCACTCTGCTTCGTATCGGCTTGCTGGCCCTGCAGGCCCTACAGGATTTACTTACTCATTGGCTCTTCCTGGAAGGTGAAGTCAGTTTTCTTCTTGCTTCTTTCTGCGGTTCCTGATTTGGACTGAGGCATTTTCTTCTGCTCCTCGCGCGCCTCAGTGGAAGGAGGCGTTTTCTTCTGTCTGCTCCTTGTGCGCCTCAGTCACCTGACTGCTGTTCCTCGCGTGCAAGCTACACCGCCTTTAGAAACATTTCCTTTTGCTTTGGCGGCCATCTCAAGACTTTGGGATGGTTTCCATTCTCTTCATCTTGTTCTGTGTGCGTATCTTCGGTGACACACACACCTGTGACAGTTAATTCGCTGAGGTCTATTTTCTTAAAAGAAACTAAGAAATTAATTTTGGGAATTTAGTGATATTTATTAAAAAATATATATATATATAAATATATATATATCTATATTTTGTTTTTTGTTTTTTTTCTTCTTCTTTCTACAATGGCAACAGCTCAGGTGGGTGTTCAACCTCCTCCTTTTCTACAAAAACCTGGTAGACCGCCAATTCCTTGGAGAAAGTGGTTACGTATTTTTGAAAATTATTTGGTTGCTGTTGACGCTTCCAGGTACAATGCTGCGCGCAGAGCTGCACTCCTTTTCAACCACTTAGGCGAAACTGGTCAAGAAGTTTTCGATAACTTACCAGCCATACTTGCACCACTGGGGGATGAATCCTGGGATGCATATATTGAAGCTACAGCACGTATGGCTAAACAGTATTCTGATGAACCTTCAGTAATGTTGGAACGTCATCATTTTTTTAAAAGGAAACAGCTTGTGGATGAAACCATTGAAGATTTCTTGGCAGTCTTAAGAATTCTTGCTGCGAAATGTGAATTTGGTTCAAATATAGACATTTACTTGCGTGATCAATTCGTTTTCAATTGTTATAACAAAAAAATACAAGAGCGTATTTTAACTTGTAAGAATCCGTCTTTGGGTGAAGTCTTGGTCATAGCTAAGAGCATTGAACGCTCTCTCATCTCTTCCAAAATTTTAACAGAAGATGTTAAAGCTTCTGCTCAAGTTTCTGCTGTCCTGCAAGCTGATTGTTTGGAAGTTAATGCTGTATCCAGTAGGAGCAAAGCGAACAAAAGTGTTGATAAAAAGAACTATTCTGGTTATTGTTTTAGATGTGGTTCAAAGACTCACATGGGAAATAGTCCATCTTGTTTAGCTGAAGGAAAAAAGTGTAATTTTTGCAAAAAAGTAGGCCATTTCCAAAGTGTTTGTCGTCTAGCTAAGGCCAAAGCTAAGATATCTCAAATTGATATAGTTGAAGAAGAACTGTCTGATTCTTTTAACAATGTGTTGTTAACTATTGATACTGTTGGAACTTCTCAAAACAAATGTAAAAGTCCCATTTGCTCTGTAACTATATGCTCTGTTAATTTGAACGTTATGGCTGATTCCGGTTCACCAATTACTATCCTGTCTGATGTGACATTTGACAGGTTGTGGTCCGGGAAGCAGCTTCACAGATCTGATGTCAATCCAAAAGCTTTTGGCGAGTTTGACATTGCTATGAAGGGTTTTTTCATGGATATTCTTGATTTCAAGAGCAGATGCATTAATAATAAAATTTATGTTGCTGAACGTGGCAGAGATATTTTGGGCTGGCAAGATCAGGCTAAGTTGGGTATTATTTTAAGACCAGGTCACTCTGTGCCTGTAATTCTTGGTGATGTGCCTGTGCTAAGTGTGACTGAAGGGAAATTACCCCTGGATCTTGATTCAGTTGAAAAAATGTATGAAAACTTTCCTAGGGTCTTTAAGAAAGATATTGGTATTATCAAGGGATTTGAATATCAAATAAAGTTTAAAAAAAGATGCAGTGCCTGTCAAGCAGAAGCTTAGACCGGTTCCATTTTCGGTTAGACAGGATCTTAAAACTTTACTTCATGAAATGTGTGAACAGGGTATTATCACTCCAGTTGATTCCTCTGAGTGGATTTCGGCAATTGTTCTTGCTAAAAAAAAGGGTGGAAGTATTCGTCTATGTGTTGATTTGCGCGCACTTAATCGCAACATTCTCGTAGATGCTCATCCTTTGCCCAGAATCAATGATTTATTGGCAAATTTGGGTAAGAGTAGGTACTTTTCCACCATTGATTTAAGGTCAGCTTATCACCAAATTCCCTTATCCAAAGATTCTCAGCCTTTAACTTCATTTGTGACGCCCTTTGGAACTTTCATGTATTTGCGTTTGCCTTTTGGTTTGGCTTCTGCCGCTAGTGTTTTTCAGAGATTGATGGATGATTTGTTTTCGGAGGAACAATGTGTTCAGGTCTTTCAGGACGACATTCTCATTCATACTGCAACTAAAGAAAAACATTTTGAGATGTTATTTCGAGTATTTAGGAAGTTGGAAACACATAATATCACTGTCAACAAAGATAAATGCAAGCTCTTTTCAGATAGTGTTGATTTTTTAGGGCATAACATTTCTGCTAGAGGTATTGCGCCCAAGTCATCTTTAATCAAAGCCATAGTTGAGGCCCCTGTTCCTAAAGACAAGGATTCTCTCAGATCTTTTTTAGGTTTGAGTGAGTACTACTCCAGATTTGTGTCTGGGTTTGCTATGGTGGTACAACCTCTACGGGCGTTGCTGAAGAAGCATGTCAAGTGTGCTTGGACTGACGAGGCCCACAGGGCTTTTGATCATTTGAAACAACTCATTGTGGAGGCCCCTGTTATTAAACCTTTTTCTCATGGTGTTAGGTGTATTATCACAGTGAATGCAAGCTCTGTGGGCTTAGGCGCTGTTTTGAGCCAATTTGTAGATGGTGTTGAAAGTACTGTGGCCTTTGCGTCACGCATGTTGAGTGATGCAGAACAAAAATATAGTACTATTGAAAGAGAAGCGCTTGCTTGCTCCTGGGCAACTGAGAAGTTTAAAATGTATATTTGGGGTACCAAATTTGATTTGTATACTGATCACGAGCCTTTAATATACATGCTTGGAGACAGTTGCTCTAACAAGGCGTCCTCCAGGTTGGTTAGACTTATGTCCAGATTACTTGAGTTTAATTTTGATATAAAATATATTCCTGGAGGAAAAAATGTAAGGGCAGATTGTCTTTCTCGTTTGCCAGTTGTGGAGGATGTCACTGAATTGCCTGTTGAAGAAGAATGTGTGATGACAGTTTCTGATGCAGCTTCTGCGTTCAAAATTTCAGAGGAAGTTTGGAATAAGAGTTCTGACAATGATATTTCTCTAGCCAAAGGTAAAGACTTCCTTGTTTCTGGTTGGCCTCCTGAAAAGAGCTTAGACAAAGAATTAAAGTCGTTTGCTCAGGTTGCATCTGAATTATCGGTGGTTAATGGTATTGTCATGAGGCAGAATATGTTTGTGCCACCTTTATCCCTGAGGGATGGCATTATTTCAGTAGGACATCTAGGACATATGGGCATCTCTGCTACCATCAAGAATATTAAGCAGCATTACTGGTGGCCTGGTTTGGACTCTCAAGTAAGATGTTATGTGGATAAATGCCCTGGGTGTTTGTGTTCCGACAAGCACTGGAAAACCAAAACTAATTCTTTGTGTTGGTACGGAATGGCCCAAGAATGCTTGGGCGAAAATAGGATTGGATTTTGCTGGTCCATTTAATATGCTGAAGAATGAGAATAAGTACATGATTGTAGCTATTGACTATTTCTCCAAGTGGTTGTATTTTGCCTTTTCTAGCACTGCTGATTCCAATGTGGTCATTAAATTTTTGAAACGTTTGTTTCAAGTTGAAGGTCCTGCTAGAGAGGTGGTTACTGACAATGGAACACATTTTGTCTCCAAAGAAGTGACAATTTTTTTTCTTAATCACTCAGTGAAACACATCAAGGTTCCTCTTTACAGTCCTTCTTCTAATGGATTGGTCGAAAGAGCGAATCGTATTTTGAAGGAGGGAATACAAACTGCCATTTCTAATAACCTCAATGTTGCTGAGTATGTGCAACAGAAAGCTTGGTCCTATAACACCACACCTCATAGTACTACTGGGGTTTCTCCTTTTATTCTTTTAAGGGGAAGAGATCCTGTTACAGATTTAAGACCTACCTGGTTGGATGATGTTACTGGCCTTTCTGCTGATTCTGTTGATCTGCGTCAAGTTCGTATGCGGGTGAGAGGCAAACAAGAGAAGTCTAAGGACTATTTTGACAGAGTGAAGAGTGTGAAAGATTTGGAGGTGGAACCCGGGGATTGGGTATTAGTTAAAAAACCTATGAAGATCAACAAAGGTGATTCGAAATTTTCTCAACCGGTCAAGGTTGAGAAAATCTCTAGAAGAGCGGTCTGCTTACAGGGTAAGGGTTGGTGGAACAAGAATGCTGTTGTGAAGATAACTAGTGAGCAAGCTGATATCATTAAGAAAAAGTTAGGGGATGTACCTCTCCATGACAACTTCGAATGTGATTTCTGGGATGTTGTGTATGACAAGGAGACTCATAACAGGGATTTTGGGTCCCCACTTACTGATTGTTCCATTGTTCAACGTAATGTTGTTGACTCCTCTGTTAACAAGAATGTGAACAGGACCTGTAGAGTTAGGAATGCTCCTGTTAGATTCAAAGATTTTGTCAGATATTAGTATTCTCTGTAGAGTTAGGAATGCTTCTGTTGAATTTATTGTTTTGTCAGTATTAGTTTTTCCTTGTGTATATTTTTCGTGTTTTCTTTAATTATGATTTTTTTTACTTTTGTTTTGTTAAAAGGGAGATGGTGTTGTATTCTTAATACTGTGTATGTTTCTATGGGGATTAGAATTCTGTGGTTGTTATGGGGATTGGGAAAGTCAGTCTATGGAATGCGGCTGGGAGAGTGGTTGCTGCCTGCTTTGTGTGCCGGCCGCGGGTCTCCTCTGCTGAATAAATCACAGCTCCAGAGTACCTCTGCAGTTCTGGTCATCATTTCGATATCTACTACCACAAGGGCTGATAGCCAGACTGCATATCTAATGACCCCTTGTTCCTTCCACCCCATGATATAGCTTCATGGTCCTCAGTCTACTAGGGGTTCTCCCGGTGCCCAGAATGGGCAGTCCAAGCCCTGATTACAACACATTACTTATTATTTATCAAAATAGGTAATTGTGAGTAGTGTAGCCATAATCACACAGCACCTTGTTCCTCTTCTTTCTAGGATCTGACCTCTGGGCCTATACTTACGGACTAGTGAGAACATTGCCATCCTCACTATCATTGTTAGTGTTACCAGTTGAAAACTGGTACCCACACAGCTTCAATCCACTTGAAGTGACTGATTGACCAGATGGCCCAAAACAAGGAATGCTATTCTTCCAGCTGTTTGAGAGCCAGACCTTCAATGCAGACCCCCTCCTAAAATCCCCAAGATTGTACATCTAGCCTGCCATACCACAAACTTCTCTAGCTACGTGAAATAACATGTTTTATGATTCTGGATAGTTCAAGAGCTGGTACTTAAACAAGAAAGTGTCTTAATTTTTTGGTCTGACATTAGCTGAAACCTCTTGATTTTACTAAAAACATACATCATATATTTCTTATAGGGACTTTTGGCCAACTCTCTTCAGCCATTGGTATGTTAATGCGTCCTTCACTTTTTCTTCCACCCACTACAATGCACTGCATGGTTCAATTGGCCAGTCCACTTCAGCCTCCTGCTACTTAACTGTGCGTGACGGCTTTCTGCCCTCTCACACGGAGCACATTCACACACAACTAGTCCCTTATGTGTCAGGAACTATAATGGCCAAAAATAGTTTTGCTTTTAGACAATGTTTTGTCCTTTTTCGGTCTGGCGTCAATCTAGACTTTTTAATTTACTAAAATTATATGTATAATCTACCTCTGGGGGTTTCTGTTAACCCTCTTCATCAATTGGCCTCCTATTGTGTCACTCACAGTTTTCTTCCGCCCAGTATCACATATGGCATGGGACAGTGGATCAGCCCACTTGAGCCACTGGCAAACACCATTGTTAGTGACTGCTTTCTAACCTTTCACAAGGACCACATCAACACACAAAGAAGCGCTCTTAAGTGCCAAGTACCTGGATGCTTCATGGACAGTAATATTAGAGGGGACACCTTAAAATGCTGGAAAGTTGTATCTTCCACTCTCCCTAAAATGATTTTCAAAACTGTGTACATTTATACCCAAGAATGTTACCAGGCTGACTTGAAACGGTTGGTTTAAAACAACCACACAGCAGTGCTTAATTTGAGCCAGTGGTTGCCAGTGGGGGTCACCTACACTTATTTTTTGGGGCAGGCACTTATTTCTCCACATTAGACATTTCCCGAGACCAACGTAGGGAAAAACAAACAAAATGAATAAGCAGACGAAGAGAAATACAGAAAATGCCTCGCCAAGGGAGAAAGCAGGCTCCTGTAAGAGTGAGAAAAAGGAACAGGAAGTGATTCAATTTGAATTTAAGAGGCGTGAAGTGGATTTGGGAATGTGCATCCTTGCTATTTGTGCTCTGACATTTTATATGCCAGCTCTCGGTGTCTAAGCAATACTTTGAGCGCCGGCTCTTATAACTTTACAAATAAAGCACACCCCCACAGCACAGAATTTTTAAATTACATTTTACTAGCCCTTAAATTGATTACCCTATACATTTATAGATACAAGCATATTGAGATCAAATAAACCATACGTAAAACACGAACAAACAAACACTTAAAACAATACATACATGAGTTTTGACAGCAGTTTATTTGTAGTCTTACCTGCAAATGCCAATTCATAGGACCAATGTGAGGGTTTCTGTAAAACACATACCTTCTGTTTGGCTTTCAGACATTGAAGGTTGCTGTAGCATAGGGTCCGTAGAAATCCCTTGAATTGAGGCAGCAAAGGACTTACTTACCCTAAAGGATTTTTTTTCAGGATCAGCCTGAGCTCTGTGTATACCAGGAACTCAACAAATTCGATTTTGCATAATAATTCTGGTGCTGACTGCGACTTACCACATCACGTAACAACCCAATCCATTGTCAGCCACAGATGAAAGATTCATTTCTCTATGACATAGTTCCAAAAATAAAGTGTTAGGAACATTACATTAGATTTCAAAAGCACTGCTGCTTAATCTAAAATCACTAAGGCATGGAGGTCAACCGACATGGGAGACATAATCTTGGAAAGCCAAGATATTTTCTGTCCACTGGATGTAGCTGAACCATTATGTAAGCTTTAGGTGAACCACTGTTTCCTGAAGTCTTAGGATATGTCTAAACAGATGGATTCCTTTTACTTTGAAGTGGTGATAAATCACTCGCTTGTTTATGCCCCTTACATTTAACACCGGATATTGCACACTGTTTTTTCGTACCAGAATAATGCTGCTTAAAAACAGCTTGCTTGAAAGGAACTTGTTCTATGAATGTCTTGCGCAACATTTTCTAAAGTTCAATTTGAACTCGTTCCCAAGGTTCTGAAGTCAGGGTTTTCCATTCTTTGTAAAACAATCTCTGACATCCATATCTTAGCTAGATAGAACAAAATATAATGTTATGCTTACTAGTGACTCCCATGATGTTTGATTGAGGAAGTCCTCATCCTCCTTGTCTCCTGCTAAAATAGCCTGGCTTGTGGGGTGAAAATCCGGAGTCCCCTTTAAAATCAGTTAATACGTCTCTTCCAGGTCCAGAATGGTACAGATCTTGAGGCCTGTGGGAGACGTTTGATCTTCAAGCCCTGGCAAAATGCCTCTGCTAAAAGTCCTTCATAATGAGGATTACATAGTTGCGAATTAGTGAAGATAGCAACATGCTTGCACATTTCCTTAACGAAACAGTCAGCAAACAAGAAAGCTTTTGCTTTTTGACCTTTCCCTATCAATATTACTTTTAATATGCTGTGCACAGTCCCTCCACACTGATTAGAAAATACATTTGCAATGTAGCCATAATGAGCGTATTTGAAATCTCAATGCAAGCTGGTTCCAACCCAGAGGGTTCCTAAGGGAAATACCATTAGCTGTAGCTACTGTAGCTATTGCCCCTCCAATCAATAAACCCAAAATTCTAGTGAATGGACCACAATGTCCAGTTTTTTATTTGAGCACAAACTAAAGTGCTTTTCCAGTGTCTTTTTGTTAGGTTTCACCATTTTAAGAAGCTATCGCACCATTTTTGTGTCTACACCAGGCTTTGGGAATTCCTCATGTTTAACAAGAGAATAAGAACCCTCTGCCCCCTTAGTGTTTTTCTGCTCTGG
The DNA here is from genome assembly GCF_031143425.1 of Pleurodeles waltl. Taxonomy (NCBI): domain Eukaryota; kingdom Metazoa; phylum Chordata; class Amphibia; order Caudata; family Salamandridae; genus Pleurodeles; species Pleurodeles waltl. Next base: position 169,926,476 of record NC_090445.1, read on the forward strand.
ATCTTCACATTTCTTTAACTTAGCCCGAGTGTACTTCAACACAGGCTCTAAAGGCCACCAAAAGCTTGGATCTGGTGTGATGAATGATCTGTATTTGAACTTAGGCAACACCTGTACATCTTTTATCTCCCAACCATCCTCTACTCTAGAGCATTCACTATCTTGAAGTTTGCCATCCGAAAAGGCTTCACGAAATTCATTCACAGCTGCCTATAATGCATCACAACTGATCTTCCTCATTAGTATCATGATAGGTTACATTCTCATAACTTCATTTCGCAATGATTGCTTTAGCTCTTCTCTTGAATGTTTTCTTGATTCGTGGGGCAATTCCTTCTTCAGGGTCAGTAACTCTTTAACCACTGCCTCTTAGATTGATTTAGCTTTAGTGTCTTTACTACAGTTTGGAAGGTAATACCCAAAGGACAATTTTTACTTTTTTTGGAGCATCCTCCTTCTCCTAGACTTCTACAGTGACCAAAACATATTACCTCCAAAAATCACATACCTTTTCCCTATTTTAATCTTTTCTAGGCTGGATTCTCAGATAATCCCTAAGCCCACATTATAGGAATTCATTTGTATGCAATGGAGCCCTTGAAGCATGACCGGACACACGTCCTTTTCATACCTGGTACGGCACTTCACTGTCAATAATAATCCTACCTTAACATTGTCATGCATTGTTAACACACAATCTGCTGCTTGTGACTTTGTAACGATGAGTGGCCATTGAACTGATATCTACACCTGGTTCAGTAATGAGAAAATCCCAATCAGAAAACGAAATTGCCAAGAAAAAAGTGAAAAATCCAGCTTTGACACACAGTTCTAAACATTTCATCCAAACATAACAATATGCTGCAAGTGATTCTAAGACATTAATGGGAAGACATTCCCTTCACCTCACATTATACTCTACTCCCATGAAGTAGTATCTTCAAAGCATATAACACACATACAACTTTATTCATAGCAAACCTCCTTCGGTTATATAAAAAGAGAATACAAATAAAGTAGAACATGTTTGGGAACACAGAGGACTTTACAAAGGAAGTTATAATTCTTAGTTTTTATTTACAAGATTTTGCAGTTGATAGAGTTGAATTAAAATGGATACTGCATCTAGTATAGTCCTCCTGTTTTGGCATACAATTCAGCTTCCCTTTTAACTTCGAAACCCCTCAAATCCTTCTCTGGTTCCATCACCAGTACCAAGGGCTGCATCTCTTTCGCCTCAAGCTTCTAGTTGTATCCTGTCATTTCATTTTGTAATCTCTTGTCATGTGCTTTGTATCATTGAGCTTTCCCCTTTTTCCTAGGACCCTGGTTGTGCTTCCAAGCACTGACTACTAAAAATCCTAAATCATATTTCCAAAACAACCCTTCCTTCTTGGTGACCTCCTTCCTTCTCTCGTTTTTCAGCTTTCTAATTTGATCATCATACTGGTACTGCTCATAACCAATCTTATTATTATGTCCAAACACGTTGTTCACTTTATCCTATGATTGCTCAAACGTTACGCTAATTAAAGCATATCTACATATAGAACATAGCATATTATTCTGTGTTGGAAAAGTTGCAAAGGAAGACTCACAACTTTCCCTTTACTCATTAACAGGGTTCTGGTAGAATCCCATCCCGCATCTAGGTTGAGTGATGTAGGGAGAAGAACTTGGGTACCATCTGAGCGATCAACAAATCTAATCGCAGAGGCATACAACAACTTAGATATAAAACATGTTCATCCAAAGACTACTCTGATAAAAATTTACTCATACCTCCTGCTCACTTTCCTTCAGGTATTTCAAGCACAGTTGTGGAATAAAGATGTGTGCCCATAGCTATGTTTTCAGCTCACAATCCACTGAAGCCGTAAACTGCTAAATTGAAATCCTTTTTCTGATGAATCATCATGAAAAACAATGCAGCCTCATTTCACAGTTCTTCTGCCTCTTGGTTCATTCCAGCCACAACATGCTTCATGGCTGAAGTCTAGTTAGAAGACATCTGGATTTCAGTATGATACTTATCCATACAAAAAGGCCCCTGCCATCAATCAGTTTCACAGACAATGCAAAACAAAACATCACTAAGTAACACTCTATACTTTAAGGCTTTTAAATCAGTATGCCATTTATTTCCTCCTGGAGACAAATATTCTTGAATTGGACAGGATTCAAAGCAGTTGTATTTATGTGCTCTCTTTTCCCCACAAATGGAGCAAACTAAAGACTTAGGGCCTCTTCAGAGTTTGGCAGGTGGCCTGACATCCACTAGGGTGGCAGAGATCATTACGTCCTCAGCCCTTGCAGATTATCACTCACAACATTTAGATATCTCACCTGGCCTGGCATAGTTCTCTGTGCTTCAAAAGATGCTTCCCTGAAGGCACTGAAAGTTTGATAAGTGGCTACCATGTCTCATGCGGCCATTCAGCAAACATTTTTTTCTTCTGTTTGGGAATGCTGGGCTTTCCATGCCAGTCTCGAAAAGAAAAATTTACATGGATTATCTGCTGGAAATAGGGTGGATAGTCTGATGTACTTACATCGAGATTTTCAGGTCTGTTGGGCATCATGCTAAGTTTCTGTGGGCAAAGCCAGGGGGGTTTACTACCAGCAGAAACATGGCGGTCTGCCCAGCTCTAAATAGAGCAGACAGATTGTCAATATGGCTGACATGGTCTGCTCTAAGTCCACACAACTCCTCAATGATGGTAAATAGTCTCTCTGGGCCTCATTACGAGTATTACGGGTGGCAGAGTACACCTGCCAAACTCATTGGGTTGGAAGACCGTCAGTTCGGTTTTCCACCCGCTGGCCTTATTATGAGTTTCCCGCTGGGCCAGCGGGCGGAAACAGCATTTCCACCCACTGGCCCAGCGGGAAATTGAGCTGGCGGCAAGCGGCAGCACCCATCGTGGTTTTCACTGCCTGTAGTTCAGGCAGTGAAAAGCGCAACGGGGCTGCCTATGGTGGATCCTGCACTGCCTATGCCATGTGCATGGGCCCCCATGGAGCACCCGGTACCACGTCTCCCCCAGCCTTTTCCTGGCGGTGGAACCACCATTCAAAAGCTGGCGGACACGGGACTTCTAATCCCCTTGCTTGCAGGGCTGCCCTGGCGAATTAAAACCGTCGGCACTGCCAGGCAGTCGGCCGGAAAAAAAGTGGCGGTGCCGGCGGTCGCACAGTGGTGCTTTGCCACAGTCATGATGTGGCTGTCAAACTGCCGCATTAGACTGCCAGACTCATAATTAGGGCCGCAGTGTATTCATCACAATGTTTGATACTACAAAAGTGAACTATTTCCAAAGCCTGTTCTCCCAATGTCTAGCCAAGAAAAACACCTCTATCTTCTACCCTCCCTGGCGGACAGATGTACCAGCCAATTGAGATGCCTGCTGGCCCAGCTGACATTTCTTTCGAAGTGCTGTGACAGCAGTTCCTGTATATACATAAAAGTTTGACAGATGGCTCCATCAAAGTGACAAAGTTGGATATCAACTTTCAATGTTTTTTAATTTAATTTTTTTTTTCTCCAAAAGAAGGATTTTCAGTTTGAAAGTTAAAACAAAATGACCCCCTCACTGTGGTAGATTTCCCCCAGCGGGCTCATTTTAAATTTTTGACTGACCAGCCAATGAAAACTGGCCATTTGTTAGCCCATTCTAAATAGGGTAGGTAATACATGGCCAAACCTTACTCCTTTGGGCTGTCGGAAGTCTATGTAGGCAGCTGAGACAGAGTAGTCTCCACCGTCTGCATACTCAAGTTCCTCCCGACCCTAAATGAGTTGGGGAGAACTATATTATGGTGGAGAGGGTACTCTGTCACCATTGTGATGGAGCATCTTCTCTGCCAAAGTCTAAATCAAGCACTAAGGGGCATATTTATAATAAAGTGGTGCAGCACTGCACAAAATTGGCGGCGCCGCTTTGCATCACTTTAGAAAGGCAGGGATGCTCCGTATTAACAAGAATATGGCGCACCTTTGTGTTTCCCCCTGCACCGGAGTTAAATTTGCTGCCGAGCGCCAATGCAGCCACCCTTGCGCCATGGATGCTCGGTTGGCTGCGTTGCGGGGGAGATTGCTTTTGTGCAAGAAGGGATACCTTCCTGCACAAAAACAATCTTCAAAGACGATTTGCTCTTACTATACGTGCTGCAGAATGCAGCACACATAGAAGGAGCAAAAAACAAGGAGAACTAAAAGCATTTCTCCTGTTGCGCCATGCTAATGCCACCCCTGGGGTGGCGTTAGATTTTTGCACTGCCTCAAATTTACAAAATCTCGTAAATCTGGGGCAGTGTCAAAAGACAATGGGTCTTGCTGTGGAACGCCCACAGCAACACCCATTGGACGCCCCTTCCACGCAAAATGCGTTGAATGAAGGTTCTGTTTTAACAAGGTAGCATTAAGCCTTGTAACCATGGCACAGTGCCACTCGAGCATCCCGAAAAGTGATGCTTCAGTGGTGCTAGGGGCTTGTAAATATGCTCCTAAGTCTTAATTTCTTCATTCCATGAGGCCTTTTTCTGGGCTCCTGTGGCAGATGTAGCGACTGGCAATATCTTGCATGCATACAGTGTTTTACCATCAGTGTCATAGAGCCACTAATACTGCTGCAATACAATTTTATAATCAATTGCTTCCCTTTCCATGTATGACTTTTTTGAGGTAGCAAAGTCGAGCAATAAAGGCTTATTCTAGGAAGTGATAGGGGTTGGAAAATCAACTACAGCAAGGCAGTCTTCCTTCATCTCTCCTTTTTCCCTGGTCCCACACATCTCCCCCTAAAACCTTCACTCCCTCTACATAAGAACGGCCACACCTCCATTGCTGCAAGTGGCACCCACCTACACATACACACACACACACTTTAGATTCCCAGCGCACAGAGAAACTGGGACCAAATAGCACCCCATCTTCACACTTGTTTCTCTTCAATGACTCTGTGCCCATCCAACCGCCTATTGTCACCTATTCTCCAGATTATCCTCCTCACCTCTCTAATTTCACTCTACTCACTGCTGTCCATTCCTGTTTCTATCCTTCACCCCACCCTGTCACTACTGGCACAGCAAAACTGTCTCCTCCTTTCCACAACCTCCCAAACCCTACTGAGTCTACAAAGCCTTTTGAGGGCTGACTACCAACATCTCCATCTCCTTGCATCGTGTCCCTACAGACCCCAGCCTTTCCCTGCTTCTCACCCAAAGCACTTCTTGCCCTGCATTCTCACCAGTGTAACATGAACAAGAATCATTTGAACATCTTGGACCTAAGAATGTCTCTGATTCATACTACTACTTTTTAAACAAAATATAACTAAGAAAATATGCCATAGCTACTCTCACGATGCAACATGAAGGTAACTATGCACAGGTAAGTATATATATATATATATATATATATATATATATATATATATATATATATATATATATATATATGTGTGTGTGTGTGTGTATATATATATATATATATATATATATATATATATATATATACACGTAAAAAAATCAAAGGCTACAGGGAGGTCATAGTTAGGTTATGAATTTACTCGTACAAAACCTTAGAAATCCTTTAGTTATAGTTAGAGTTATTTCAAATAACTATAACTCGTGCCCCCACCATGCACAGTTTTTTTAATGAATAATTTTACAACAAATGTTACAATTATAATATCAATGATGTTATAAAAGTTGTCGTGAGTGCTGTAATATCTGGGGTAATTAGCAGTGCATGGCGAGGGAACGAGTTATAGTTACCTAAGGGCACGAGTTATAGTTACTTGAATTTCTATGTTTTTAAAAATTCTATTTCCTAACTATAACATCCCCGTAACCTTTGTTTTTTCTGTGAATTTCTATATTATTAAAATATAAAGTAATTTAAATTACTATACATTAATCCAACGAATGCTGCGCACATACAACCCCTGATTACCACCCAACTCTGCGCCATGCACGGCCGAAGTGTCTGTCTCTTTGGGTGTGAGAATAAGTGTGAGAGGGTGTCTCTGGGTGTGAGAGTGGGTGGGTGAGGTTCTGAGCGGTTCTGTGAGAGGATGTGTGATGGTCTGAGGTGGATGAAACACCGTTTTCTGCAAGGAGGAGCTGTTTGACCACTCCCACTTGCAGAAATCGGAGTTTGTTTGCTTCTGCTTAGTTGGAACTGCCAGATCCCAGCAAGCAAAAGTAAACAGATATATCCCGGGGGTGGGCACCCCAGGACATAACAGAAGTTGGCCACAGGGAGGTGGTGGTCCCAGGGCCGGGGGTCCCTGATGGAAAATCTTCCTATTTTAAATTCAGCCCCCGAGAGGTGGCGGACCCTCGGGGTGCATGGGGGGGCACGTGGCCTCCCTCATTTATGTTTAAAGCCTCAGGGATGTGGCAGCTGGAGCCAAGTCCCAAAATGGCTGCCAACATTTTCTGCTTGAAGTGTTGGCAGCCAATCAGCCGGGACATTTGGATCCACGGAGGAGCCACATCCCTATATATCTATATTTTTTAAACTCTAATTCCTCCAAACCAAATTACAAAAAGTGTGTTTTCTGAACAAAGAGCTAGCTTTCTGCCAAGTTTGGTGTAATTCCATTCAGCAGTTCGGTCTCTTGTTGTGTTCAAAACTATGAAAAATCCTGTTGATGTAAAATGGGGAAAAAATGTCCTGGGACCCGCCCCCGCTTTGTAGATCACCCCAAAACTTTCAACACAGCAGCGGAACCAAAAGAAGTATATGTTTTGAAAATGTTGTGAACATTCGTCAATCGGCGCCAAAGTTATTGGCAAAACAAAAAGCACTCTGTCTATGGAAAAAATGGTCCCAACTATAACTATCTACTGGCGACTGCCAGGTACTATATAAATATTATATGAATGTATATATATATATATATATATATACACAAAACAGAAGAGAGAAATCTGGGTAGTTCCCAAGTTTAGGTGAAGAGTAGCTGCAGTAAGGAGCATCCTGCAACACCAGGGACACTCTAAGGCCATATTTATACTTTTTGACGCAAACCAGCGGCGGTGCTGGTTTGCGTGAAATTTTTTACCGCCGGCTAACGCCATTCCTAGGCACCATGCGGGCGCCTTATTTAAGGAATGACGTTAGCCGGCGCTGCGGACTGGTCAGAGTAAAAAAAAATGACTCAAACCAGGCAGCGCCGGCTTAGGGGAAAATGGGGGTTGTGCGTCAAAAAATGGTGCAAGTCAGGTTTGAGGCAAAAATCATGCCTCAAACTGGACTTGCGCCATTTTTGACGCACACCCCCCATTGAAATGACTCCTGTCTTAGCAAAGACAGGAGTCATGCCCCCTTGCCCAATGGCCATGCCCAGGGGACTTCTGTCCCCTGAGGTATGGTCATTGGGCATAGTGGCATGTAGGGGGGCCCATATTAGGCCGCCCATGCCACTTTAAAAAAATAAATAAAAATACTTACCTCAACTTACCTGTACTTACCTGGGATGGGTCCCCCATCCATGGGTGTCCTCCAGGGGTGGGCGAGGGTGGCAGGGGGTGTCCCTGGGGTCAGGGAAGGGCACCTCTGGACTCCTTCCATGGTCAGAGACGATGGAAGTGAGCCCACAGGTCCCTTAACGTCTGCCCTCACCCAGGCGTTAAAAAACGGCGCACAATAGGCTGTGCACCGTTTTTTAAGGCCCGCCCCCTCCTGTGCGTCAAAATGACGCAGGAATATAAATAAGGTGCACAGGCCTTAAAGTCATTTTTTGGGCGGGAACGCCTACCTTGCATGTCATTAACGCAAGGCAGGTTCCCGCATCCAAAAAATGACGCACACGGAGGAATTTTGACGTCCGTGGGCGTCAAAGTTTAAATATGGTGCACAGTTTGTGCCGAATGTGCGTCAACATTTTTGACACACATTCAGTGCAAACAGAGTATAAATATGTCCCTAAATTTCCTCACCTCAAATGTCTGTTTTTCTAGCAATGTTTTTAAGCATAGGATTGACACAGTGCCATCCATGCCAAGCTCTAAAGCCACGAAGTCTTTTGCCATTTGTACAGCAAAATCTTTAAGCACAGGATTGGCCCAGTGCCATCCTTGCTGAGCTGTAAAATGACAAAAGCCTTTCACCACTCCAGGCACAGTATGATAGCTTTTGACTAGTAAAATATCATCCAAGCCAACCTGGAATGAGCAAAAGCAACCCCTGACACATGTTTCGATGTCATTAGATCGCTTCAGAGAGGTTTAGCTTTGTCCAGACACAAGGGAACACCCAATATAAGTCAAAACAAAACCCTTTCAGGGTTAGAGTGACACATAAATTATGGAAAACAGAAGAGAGAACTTTGGGTAGTTCCCAAGTTTAGGTGGAGACATCTCCAGTAAGGAGCACCCTGCAACACCAGCAACACTCTAAATTTGCTCACCTCAAATGTCTGTTTCTCTAGCAAAGTTTTTTAGTATAGGATTGGCACAGTGCAATCCACGCTGAGCTAGAAAATTACCAAATCTTTTGCCATTTGTACAGCAAGATCTTTAAGTATAGAATTGTCCCAGTGCCATCCTTGCCGAGCTGTAAAAATGACCAAAGCCTTTCACCACACCGGGCGAGTATTACAGCTTTGGACTGGTAGAAAACCATCCAAGCCAACCTGGAATGAGTAAAGGAAATGTGTTTAGATGTCATTACATCTCTTCAGAGAGGTTTCGCTTCGTCCAAACACAAGGGAGTACCCAGTATAAGTCAAAACAAACCCCTTTCAGGGTTAGAGTGATGCATAAATTATGCAAAACAGAAGAGAGAACTCTGGGTAGTTCCCAATTTTATGTGGAGAGCAGCTCCAGGAAGGAGAACCCTGCAACACCAGTGACACTCTAAGGCCCAAATGGATATTTTTTTAGCGCCACATTTGCGCCACTTTTTGACCCAAAAGCGGCGCAAACTTACAAAATAAAAAAAATTGCTCACCTCAAATGTCTGTTTTTCTAGCAATGTTTTAAGAGTAGGATTGGCCCAGTGCCATCCTTGCCGAGCTGTAAAATGGCAAAGCCATCACCACTCTAGGCACAATGAGCAAAAGAAACCCCTGACACGTGTTTGATATCATTATATCATATTATATATATATTTGTGGATTTAAATGTAGTAAACTTCAGGGGCCGTGGTGAGCACTGCAGTGGATCTCACCAGTTTAATATGAACAGCATATAAAATCAGTTGAACATCTTGGACCTAAGCATGTCTATAGTCCATACTGCTCCTTTTTAAACTAAATATAACTAAGAAAAGATGCCATAGCTACTCTCACGATGCAATGTGACGGTAACTATGTATAAGTAAGTAAGTATAGATTATACATATTTATATATATGCATTTGGTGAATATAATATATATATGCATATATATATATATATATATATATATATATATATATATATAGAATTATTTTTTTGGGTGGATCTAAGTGTAGTAAACTTCAGGGGCTGGGTGAGCACTGTGGTGGATCCACAGATCCAGTAAACACCCAAAAAAAGAACCCTTTAACTCAGTGGTTCCCAAACTGTGCGCCGCGGCTCCTTGGTGCGCCGTCAAAATTAGCCAGGGGCGCCGCACACAGTCTGGAAACCACTCGGAGGTGCTTTTAATCGGTAGCTTTTCACCGTGGTTTTGGAAACAAAACCCCCTGCATTAATTATTGTGACCAGCGGAGGGCGCCAGAGTACCATTAATAATATCCCTATGACAAAAGAAAAGAAATAATTTAAAATAAATGGTTTTCAGGAACCTGAACGAGAGAATTAAGAAGTCAAACTGTAAATAGTGTAGGTACAGGTACAGGCTGGGATTACGTTCCCCCACCCGCCAAAAAAAAGTAACATAATGGGGAGCCGTGGCCAACACGGCCAATAGGTCAAAGGAGCCGGGGATCGAAAAAGTTTGGGAACCACTGCTTTAACTAATAATTTCAATCACAGAGGTTGTCCCTTTATGATGTCCCCAAACCATCCAATGGGTCCAAGTACCTCCCCCTGAACGCTTGCATCATTATTATCTTATATTTTGAGGATATGGGGACTATGTCCCCAAGTCCTAAGATGGCAGCCGCAATTTGAACTTCAAGTTGCGTCCAGCCAATCAGAGTACATGGTTTGGCTTGAGGATTTTCGGATCCACCACATAAAATATCTATATTTTTTTAACATAGATTGCTGAGAAACTACTGAACGGATTTACTTCAGACCACAAAAAGCACTGTTTCTGGGCCAAGATCTAGCTTTCTACCAAATTTGGTGTAAATCTATTCAGAGTTTTTGGTTGTAGTTGTGTAAAATTTTCCCATGGAAAACAAATGGGGGAAATGTGTTTTTTCTGGGACCCTTCCTTTTTCTCAGCCCCCGCTTCATGATCCATCGCAAAACTTTCCAGTTTGGAGCTAAGGTTTTTGGAAAGTTTTGTGAAGATTCGTCAAATGCCACCAAAGTTATTAGGAAAACAAAAAATGCTATTGCTATGGATACATGACCTTAACTAACAATATCATGCATGGTAGGCGAAATCCTGACACCACTACATATAAACTTAGTATTTTGAGGGATGGATAAGATTAGCAGAAGCCCCATTAATTGTTTAAATTAAGAGCCATAATGATAAGTCAGGCAACCTGTGATCACGCGTTTGTGCTCTTCAAAGTTGGCTGGTGCATCATCTTCCTAGTTTATAAACATGTTTCTGGTGATAACCTGGACAGGTTCCAGAAATCTACGAGTGTTTGGGAAAACAAACTTGAACTGGAAAGACGTCAATTGGTTGTGTCACTGGAGGACGATTTCAAAGGTTAGCCTGAATCTTGGCTCCTTACACTTAAAGAAAATATTTTTATGCAGGAATATTGGACACATCTCAAGAGGGCAAAAGATGTATGGAAAGAAGACTCAAGTTGTTGAGAACTCGCATGCGTGCGGGTTTCAAAGTGGCTGCCAAACCTCGGAAGGCTGTGTCAGAGACTCATTGGTCTTAAGGACCAACCTTGTCGTGGATCCCTCTTTAAATGCATTTCAGAAACATTACCTTATCGTTGCCTTTAAAGGTGCAGCAATCATTAATACTCCAAAACTGGAAATCCTATAGCAGCATTTCAGTTAACAGCTGATTGATCCAGGTGACTTCCTTGCCTTGTTATATTGAGAACATAAATCTTCTCTGATGAACTGGAATTGTAAAGCAGCATTTGGATATTTTTTTTAAATATGTGTCTGGCTCTTGCTCATTTTAATACACTGCATCCAGGTGGTTGTTTGTTTGTAGGGATTTTCAAGCCTGTTTTGTTACCTTTCCATTGCTATAGTAATGCTGAATGTGCTGGTTTTGTTTTTCTTTAGTTACTCCTCTTTGTTTTATGCCCAGTTTCGGCTTCTACTGTAATTGCTATATCTCAGTAACAACACATATCTTATGATTCATATCAATCAAATTTGGTGATTTCAGAACTAGAAACATTTGGCTTTCTAGGGCTGTTTATACAGGGAACTATTCACTTTTTTGGCTTTAGTTCAGTGTTACTCTTTGCATTTTGCTTAATAAACATGGTAATACAAATCAAAAACTGTGCCTGCTTTCCTCTTGCTTGACTTCTAAATCGCTTTTGGTATTGTACTCAGTCTTACCTTACTATAGTGGCCGAGGGGTGATCTTTTAATACAAGTGTCTACGACTGGACTGAACCTCATCATAACTTCTGAAGAGATAGCAAACAATCTCTCTCACCCCATCCATTCTTCACTTCCATACTGAGTAGGGTATCCTCAAGACTCTGCTGTCTCTACTCATGTCTTCAACACCTACCATATCCCTCTCAAACATCATCAAATATTTCAACTCTCTTGCTACAATTATGCACACAAAGCCCATATCTAGACTCCTGGCCATGGACCATTGCTTGCTATCGGTGGAGTGATGGATGTCTCACAGTGAGCATTCCAGTGAATGCAAACAAAGGGATGTGCAAGTAGCAGCACGGTCTGAGGCTAAAACACTGCACCATTTTTAGGCCAGCGCTAGAACGTCTACAATATTAGGCCTCCAGCTGTAGCTGCTGTAGGAAAGTACCATCTTGCCTGGCATGTTACCCCCATATTTCACTGTATATATGTTGTTTTAGTTGTATGTGTCACTGGGACCCAGCCAGCCAGGGCCCCAGTGCTCATAAGTGTGCCCTGTATGTGTTCCCTGTGTGATGACTAACTGTCTCACTGAGGCTCTGCTCATCATAACCTCAGTGGTTATGCTCTCTCATTTCTTTCCAAATTGTCACTAACAGGCTAGTGACCAATTTCACCAATTTACATTGGCATACTGGAACACCCTTATAATTCCCTAGTATATGGTTCTGAGGAACCCAGGGTATTGGGGTTCCAGGAGATCCCTATGGGCTGCAGCATTTCTTTTGCCACCCATAGGGAGTTCTGACAATTCTTACACAGGCCTGCCACTGCAGCCTGAGTGAAATAACGTCCACGTTATTTCACAGCCATTTACCACTGCACTTAAGTAACTTATAAGTCACCGATATGTCTAACCTTTACCTGGTAAAGGTTGGGTGCTAAGTTACTTAGTGTGTGGGCACCCTGGCACTAGCCAAAGTGCCCCCACATTGTTCAGGGCAAATTCCCCGGACTTTGTGAGTGCGGGGACACCATTACACGTGTGCACTATACATATGTCACTACATAAGTATAGCGTCACAATGGTAACTCCGAACATGGCCATGTAACATGTCGAAGATCATGGAATTGTCACCCCAATGCCATTCTGGCATTGGGGAGACAATTCCATGATCTCCCAAGTCTCTAGCACAGACCCGGGTACTGCCAAACTACCTTTCCTGGGGTTTCACTGCAGCTGCTGCTGCTGCCAACCCCTCAGACAGGTTTCTGCCCTCCTAGGGTCCAGCCAGGCTTGGCCCAGGAAGGCAGAACAAAGGACTTCCTCAGAGAGAGGGTGTTACACCCTCTCCCTTTGGAAAAAGGTGTCAGGGCTGGGGAGGAGTAGCCTCCCCCAGCCTCTGAAAATGTTTTGATGGGCACAGATGGTGCCCATCTCTGCATAAGCCTGTCTACACCGGTTCAGGGATCCCCCAGCCCTGCTCTGGCGCGAAACTGGACAAAGGAAAGGGGAGTGACCACTCCCCTGACCTGCACCTCCCCTGGGAGGTGCCCAGAGCTCCTCCAGTGTGCTCCAGACCTCTGCCATCTTGGAAACAGAGGTGCTGCTGGCACACTGGACTGCTCTGAGTGGCCAGGGCCAGCATGTGACATCAGAGACTCCTTCTGATAGGCTCTTACCTGTGTTGCTAGCCTATCCTCCTTCCTAAGTAGCCAAACCTCCTTTTCTGGCTGGAACAATTTGGCCACAGCACACAGAATGTATTGTCTAATAATATGACAAGGATGAATATCCCTGATGGTGTGTTGTAGGTTGGAGGAAGTATGAGGTTGAAGAAGAGTCTCAAGTCTTGTTAGTAGATGATGCCTTTATTCGTGGGTATTAGAGATCAATGTGCCATCATAGATGTACAGCCAACACGTGTTTCGTCACACAGGTGACTTCATCAAGGCTGGGCCGTCCTGTCAGAGTGGTAGGTAATAATCAGCTAAGTGGGTTCGATGAAAATGATCTTATTAGATTAGTAGACCTGAGAGTAGTATGGCTGCCCAAGCAGCAGCAGGTGAACAAGGTATTGAGCACGTAGGTTAAGACAGGCATAGAAAGCCCTGATAAGCTTTGAGTCAAAACCTGAAAAAGCCGAGTAGAGAAGCGCGGCACGCAGTCTAGGAGCGTCTGATACTACCCTTGTGCTCCTTTTCTGGCTATTTAGGGTCTCTGCTTTGGGGAATTCTTTAGATAACAAATGCAAGAGCTCATCAGAGTTCCTCTGCATCTCTCTCTTCACCTTCTGCCAAGGAATCGACTGCTGACTGCTCTGGACGCCTGCAAAACCGCAACAAAGTAGCAAAGACGACTACTGCAATCTTGTATCGCTGATCCAGCCGCCTTCTTGACTGCTTTCCTGGTGGTGCATGCTGTGGGGGTAGTCTGCCTCCTCTCTGCACTAGAAGCTCCGAAGAAATCTCCTGTGGGTCGACGGAATCTTCCCCCTGCAACCGCAGGCACCAAAAGACTGCATCACCGGTCCTCTGGGTCCCCTCTCAGCACAACGAGCGTGGTCCCTGGAACTCAGCAACTCTGTCCAAGTGACTCCCACAGTCCAGTGACTCTTCAGTCCAAGTTTGGTGGAGGTAAGTCCTTGCCTCCCCACGCTAGACTGCATTGCTGTGTACCGCGTGATTTGCAGCTGCTCCGGCTCCTGTGCACTCTTCCAGGATTTCCTTTGTGCACAGCCAAGCCTGGGTCCCCGACACTCTCACCTGCAGTGCACGACCTCCTGAGTTGTCCTCCGGCGTCGTGGGACCTTACTTTGGGACTTCGGGTGAGCTCCGGTTCACTCTTCTTCGTAGTGCCTGTTCTGGCACTTCTGCGGGTGCTGCTTGCTTCTGAGTGGGCTCCTTTTCTTGCTGGGCGCCCCCTCTGTCTCCTCACGCAATTGGCGACATCCTGGTCCCTCCTGGGCCACAGCAGCATCCAAAAACCCTAACCATGACCCTTGCAGCTAGCAAGGCTTGTTTGCGGTCTTTCTGCACAGAAACACCTCTGCAAGCTTCTTCACGACGTGGGACATCTATCCTCCAAAGGGAAAGTTCCTAGTCCTCTTCGTTCTTGCAAAATCCACAGCTTCTACCATCCAGTGGCAGCTTCTTTGCACCCTCAGCTGGCATTTCTTGGGCATCTGCCCACTCACGACTTGAGTGTGACTCTTGGACTTGGTCCCCTTGTTCCACAGGTTCTCTCGTCTGGAAATCCATCGTTGTTGCATTGCTGGTATTGGTCTTCCTTGCAGAATTCCCCTTTCACGACTTCTGTGCTCTCTGGGGAACTTAGGTGCACTTTGCACCCACTTTTCAGGGTCTTGGGGTGGGCTATTTTTGTAACCCTCACTGTTTTCTTACAGTCCCAGCGACCCTCTACAAGCTCACATAGGTTTGGGGTCCATACGTTATTCGCATTCCACTTTTGGAGTATATGGTTTGTGTTGCCCCTATACCTATGTGCTCTCATTGCAACTTTTGTGACTGTACATTGCTTGAATTGCTTTCTATTGCTATTACTGCATAATTTTGGTATTGTGTACATATATCTTGTGTATATTTGCTATCCTCATACTGAGGGTACTCACTGAGATACTTTTGGCATATTGTCATAAAAATAAAGTACCTTTATTTTTAGTATATCTGTGTATTGTGTTTTCTTATGATATTGTGCATATGACACCAGTGGTATAGTAGGAGCTTCACACGTCTCCTAGTTCAGCCTAAGCTGCTCTGCTAAGCTACCCTTTTCTATCAGCCTGAGCTGCTAGACACCTCTTCTACACTAATAAGGGATAACTGGACCTGGTGCAGAGTGTAAGTACCCCTTGGTACCACTACAAACCAGGCCAGCCTCCTACAGCTGCATCCTATGGAGCTGCACTCAGGTCTTCTTGGGGGACTTCACGCAGTGTTTACTAAGAAAATATCTATTAGTTGTGGGTAGAAACAGTGCAGCAACCTGGCTATTATATGTTGTTCAGCTGTTTCAGTGGTGTTTGCCTATGGCTTCAACACTGGGCAACTTAGGGCAATATGTACGAAAGCTTTTTCCCATAGACACAGAATGGGTAAAATCCTTTGGTACATCTGGCCCTTAGTGAGCTGAGTCACAGATGCTGACTTTCCACTTCAAAAGCTGTAAAGATTTCTGGTCCCAAAACAAACCCCATCCAAATTATAAGGGCTCAACAAAGCAACATAGGAGGTAGATTTCAGGGTGCCAAAGCAGGAGTCTGGTAATTGGGCCTCATCAGTGAGGTGTATCTCGAGTCCTATCGCACATGGAACTCATGGCTGTGTATACTTCTACCAGACATCACAGTGGTTTGAATTATAAGGCACTGCAAGCCTGGACTCGTTTGCATATGATAGGTGTCTCTAATGGCACAGTCGAGCTAAAAAACAATGTGTAGCAGTGCAGCCCAGAGACATTACTGGTGGCTGAGATTAGTTGAAGCATTTCACCCATCATTTTGTGCTGAGACTTCCCCAGTAGGAGCGCTATGTCCAGCTGTCTGCCCCAAAGCATTCCACCTGTTACCTTTTGTAGTGTCTATGAGAGTTTGCTCCCAGCTCAGAGGTATATTTCAGAGCTTTTTCTGAACCACCAGGGTTAACTTGGTTGTTCTCCAGAAAAAGGAATCCTGTGGAAATGGCATTAGAAGGGCTTTGCTAAACTGACCGGCCTCTTCTACGTGGTTTCCACTGGTGTATGATCCACCGAGTGGAGGGTTCCGAGGGTGGAATGAGCAGCATCTCCATCATCAAGAACTATGCATCACCTAGCTCTAGAGGAGGTGGGGCTATGAAGAGGAAGACTGAGCCCTCCTTAAATGAAGGCTTCTAGTCCACCAAGTTACATCTGCCTGAATGTGTGAGTCAGTGCTTAACTTGAACCAGGGGTTTCAGGTGGGGGCCACCGGCACTCATTTCTGGGAACCAGTGCTTATTTTTCCTCAACAGACTTTCATATAGAAAAAGACTGAGAAAAACACAAAAAGGGGAACGAGAGAGGAAGAGAAAGACTAAAATTGGTGACAAAGGGAGACTGCACCGATTAAAAAGAACCAGCAAGAGTTAGAGAAGGAGCTAGGAAGTTTTTTTGTGGTGGACTAAAGATGCATGACTTGGGAACAAGAGTACCAGCCCTGTTATTCGGCACGCTGGCATTCGATAGTGCTGGCTGTGGGTTTCTTTGCAAAACTTTGGGACTTGGCACTTATTCTTTTACAAATTAAGCACTGTTTTGGTGTATACCAAAGTGAATATCAATGTATATTTATGCGTTTGTTCATGTATGTCTATGGCAGTTCACGCAAACGTGTTTATAAGTGTGAGGCTGCAAGTAAGTGCCTTTTCTAGTCAACGTGATTGATTTGGGCTGATTCGATGAGATGTTGGCACTGTCCACGAGGCAGGCTAAACAAAATCTACATAATGGGCTGTTATAAAAATCTGGAATGTACACATGAAATCCGATTGTGAATCGAGATTTGTAACTTTGTATCACAAGACAGAACATCTTGTCTTCTCTAAGGTTGGCTAGTAAGAGCGAAGCCTCAAATTGCAACTTTTGTTTTTGTTTTCTAGGAACTGCTAACTCTTTTTTGACACAAGACATGAAGTTCGATACTTTCAACATCCCTTGGCAACCAGAAGTACAGATACAAAGGCCAAAGATCGTCCGACAAGTGGTAGAAAAGGAAAACCAAGCTGCTTATCGTCTGGATGACAAAATGCCCCGATATGTGCACTTCGCCAGCAACCAGACCAACAAGTGGGGCCACCCTCGATCATACAGGATCCAGATTGTCAGCTTTGCTGGGGAGTATTTGCCTGAAACAAGTCCAGTAGAGAATTCAATGAACTGGGCAAGGTAGGAGTATGCAATAATCTATGTGCTGTCTGATGCTATATTAATGTCGTAAATATCCTGCAAAAATACCGCATTCTCCACATCGCCCACCAATACTTCGTCAAAATAGATATATATTTATCATTCTCAACTCCACATCTACTTACCTTGTAATGTAGTGGCTAGGGTCAGTGTAATGATACAATACTTATGTCATGCAATGTAACACATGATATAATGGGAGACTACCCATTTATGTAGTCATTCATTCACTCATTCATGAATAGCTCTCTTGCCGATTTACAGTCATCACAGACTGCTTTTATGTGAAAGAAGAGATGAAAGGTCGTGGCCAGGTACCTTCCCTCTGTGCCTTTTTGATCCACTGCATACAATACAAAAACTGTGGATGCTATATATAAAATTGATGGGCAGAATTATGAAAAGTGGCGTTGCACCTAGTGCAGCACCACTTTTCTTGCACCCCTAATGGCAGCCTGGTAGCACCGTATTTAAAATACTGCGCCCCATGGGGATAGTGAGGGTGATTAGCGTCATATTTTTTTATGCTAGTCCTGCACTTTGAAGGATTAGTGTCAACATTTATGGCGCTAATCCTGCAAAGCACCCAGAGGCCCATTGTAATCAATGGGAGTCTCTTTTTAATGCCTTCACTTAGCAGGTGTTAAAAAATGCCGATAAAAATGGCGCAATGTGCCGTTTTTACAGCCCCCTAGCGCCAGAATGCCCCCCTTGCATACATTATTCCTGGTGCAGGCATAATGTGGCGCAAGGGGCTACAAAGTGGCACATAGCAAGCATGCCGACACTTTGTAAATATGGCATGGCGTTTTTCCCCTTCCAACGCCATATTAGCATAAAAAAATGATGCTTATGTGGCGTTGGAACGGCGCAAGGGCTCCATAAATCTGGCCCTGAATGTTTTGGGCCCTACCACTGCCCTGAGAAAGACTGCATCTGCTGCTCTCAGCTTCTGATTTGCACCTACTGAACTCTCGACTGATTGACCTTGTTCAATCACCCTTTTGGGCGATCAGGAGTTAGGTCACCTTCTGCTACCTACACCTACTTCTACCTACACCTAACTCTACCTACATCTACACCTACACCTACCTCTACCTACACTCTACCTACACCTACCTCTACCTACACCCACCTCTATGTACCTCTACCTCTGCCTACACCTACACCTATCTCTACCTGCACCTACCTCTATGTACCTCTTCCTACACATACCTCTACCTACACCTACCTCTATCTATACCTACCTCTACCTACCTTCTCCTCTACCTGCAGCTACCTCTTCCTACATATACCTCTACCTACACCGGCCTCTACCTGTACCTACAACTATCTCTACCTAGACCTTCCTCTACCTACACCTACCTACATCTACACCTACACCTACCTCTACCTACACTCTACCTACACCTACACCTACCTCTACCTACACCCACCTCTATGTACCTCTACCTCTGCCTACACCTACACCTATCTCTACCTGCACCTACCTCTATGTACCTCTACCTACACATACCTCTACCTACACCTACCTCTACCTACACCTAGCTCTTCCTATTCCTACCTCTACCTACCTCCTCCTCTACCTGCAGCTACCTCTTCCTACATCTACCTCTACCTACACCAGCCTCTACCTTTACCAACAACTATCTCTACCTAGACCTTCCTCTACCTACACATACCTACACCTACACCTACCTCTACCTCTCTCGACCTCTACCTGCACCTACCTCTAACTCTACCTACCTCTACCTCTACTTCTATCTACATCTAGCCCTACCTATACCTACCTCTACCTCCACCTACCTCTACTGCTACCTACACCTATACCTGCCTCTACCTACATCTACCTCTACCTCTACCTACACCTAACTCTACCTACACCTGCACCTACCTCTACCTACACCTACCTGTATCTGTACCTATGCCTACACCTACCTCTACCTACACCTACCTCTATCTACCTACCTCTAGATTTACCTGCACCCACCTCTACCTACACATTCCTTTACCTACAGCTGCTTCTACCTACACCTACCTCTACCTACACCTGCACTTACCTTTACTTACACCTATCTCTACATGTACCTAAACCTACCTCTACCTACCTCTACCTATACCTACACCTACCTCTACCTCTACCTACCTCTACTTACATCTACCTACAACTACCTTTATCTACCTCTACCTAAACATACCTCTACCTACCTCTAACTCAACCTTCCTCTACCTACACCTACTTCTACCAACACCTACCTCTACCTACACCTACTTCTACTGACACCTTCCTCTACCTACACCGACCTCTACCTCTATCTACATCTACCTCAACCTACCCCTACCCCTTCCTCTACCTCTAAATACATCTACACCTACCTCCACCTACCTCTATCTACACCTACTTCTACCTACACCTACCTCTACCTAGACCCACCTCTACCTGTACCTACACCTCTCTCTCTCTCTGTCTCTCTCTCTCACTTTCTTTCTCGCGCTCTCGTGTCCGGGCTCATACTGAGGGCACTTAAAGAGTATCGGTAGTACAAGGTACTACAGTACAAGGAGCTGTGTATTGAGGGCATAAACCCTATCGGTTCGATAATACAGGGAGCCGCGTATTGAGGGCACTTAAAGCATATTGGTAATACAATACAGGGAGCTGGTTCTCTGTCCTCTTTGCGTCATGCCAATAGGTTTCACCTTTGTTTCTTCATTCTATCTAACTGGAATACAAATATTACAAAACACGTGGTACCATCTGACACCATTCAGTATCACCTGACACCACCTCGTACCATCTGTTGGAGTTACCATGTTACCTTCCCCATTATTAATAAGCCCGGCGGACTTGTTCCAAGATTTATACATTTTACAGCATAACTGCCGGGCCCTGAAAAAGAGCAGGGCTAGGGAGTAATACCACCGCTGTCCTCACCCGCTGATGCCCCCTGTTCGCCTTTGCCCCAGCTCTTCTGACTGCCCTCTTCAGATTAGCTGTGAAATTAGGGTCAAACAGTGTATTGTGAAAGAAAATGGAACAGACCTTCCAAGGAATTGTAAGGCATCTTTGTATAGGGTTTGTGGGTCTCTCGATCAAGGAGTTCTTAGGACAATAGTTGGCAAGTAATGTATCTTAGGCATGTTTATCCAGTGTCGTTGGTGAAAACTGAATAGATTTTAGGTGTTGTGATATTCTCAGGGAGGATTTGAAATAAATTAGTGACAAAGATGGGTAGAAAGCACCTAGTGCCAGGATCATCAAACATAATAGAATATGAATACAACTTTGCAGGAAGTTTAGGGACAGTCCCTCTAGAAAGGAACAATGAGAATGGACGGGCTTTAAAGGCAGTTCTAACCACAACCACACATGCATGGGTGCACCAACAAAGACATCATGCTAGCAATCAGGAAAAAGCGCAAAGACTTCAGAAGCAAAAGCAACTGCTTTGTGTTCAGTGCTCCAATCTGAGATTACTAGGTTAATATTCTCATAGTGTGAGTTCTAGTGCATTTAACACATTCTGTATTTTAAGGATTGTGTTTTGTGTACTTCCCATTTTACTAAGGGTGTTTACAATGTACAGGTTGGACAGCCAAGGAAGGCTCGAGTCTGACTCGAACTAAATGCCTGGCTCTTGCTTGGCTCTTGACCATTACGACTAGCTTGTGAAAAAAGGAGACAATCTTGATCTTTTCCCTTCCTAATGCCGTTTTTTTAAATACAAAAACTGCTAAACACAGGACAGATGAGCCCACACATAAAATCCAGAAGGATGCATTTCAGTTTAAACTTTTTTCTGAAATTCAAAACACTCCAAGAGTAATACTATTTTCCATGTAGAGGATAAAAAAGGTTTTAAATGCATCTTTGGAAAATATATCCGAGTGTATAAATGTACACCTCGTGCATTTACGCATGCATAAGAAGTAATGCATGAGAGTACTCCTGAAAAGTTGCAACTATGACCGTTTCCAACTTTCCTGTGAGTACTCCCAGAATCCACTGTTAATTCGAAAACAGAAATCTAATCAGAAGCAGGCAGGATAATTCAGAATATCTTTCTGAGAATGTCCCTTTAATCTTTTATTTGCCAAAGCTCTTCTAGCACTGTGAATTTAACTCTTTTAAACAAATAATTCACCGGAAAGGGGGAAAAGCCAACCCAGCGCAAATGTGTTTCAAAACAATGTGCTCTCCCTGCTTTACTTTTGTGCGCAGCACTAAACTGTAAAAACGAACTCTCTCATAACTGCTCCGTTTAAGTGTGTGGTTAACGTATTTATTTTTTCATTAAGAGAGGCTTTAAGTTAAGTGGAAATATATCTCCTCATCTGTTTTGCCATCCGGCCTTCCCTCTACTGTGGGTTGTCAGCAGCTCTTGTGAGAAAACAGGAAATACGTGCCAGGCGGTTCACTCTGACCAGACTGATGACGGAGGCCTATGCGGGAAAAACTAGTGCACAGGCCCAGTGCCTCGCCCTCCATTTCAACGCCTCCCTGTAGATGAAGTGTTGACAAGCAGTTAAAACCCAATCAAATCAGATTAGCTGCCTGAAGGGAAGAGGTCTTCAAACTGGGGGAGGAGAAGGGGGGGCTAGGGGGCCCTCAAGCGATTGGGGGGCGCCAGACTCTGGTTAAACGGAGCATTAAGCAGAAGCATGTTATTGCATTTCTGTAAAGGTAACAGTACTTAACTGCATTGTTTAAATGGGTCTATACATATTTAAACATTCCAATGTTTATAAAATTGTGAAAGATTCTGAGGGGGGCCCAATGATTTCTATTTTTCAACTGGGGGGGCATGGCATTAAAAAGTTTGAAGACCACTGCTTAGGGGGATCAGATGGTCCTTATGTCACGCACCACGATGTTTTTTTCGATCTCTAGCTTTACTCATTGCTTCCCGGAACGTCCGCCTTTAAAACAATTGACTAAATCCCAGCGTTGGAAGTTAGGTCTACCAAGAATATGGTATTTTTCTGGCACTATAGTCGCTAGTGAGCCTGCCACGAGTTTTAGTCTCACATGACTGCTGCAAAGAGCAAGTGTTACTTCTGTATTGTGGAAGAGATCGGTACACAACAGTTGAACTTCATTTTAAGTGTGATGCACATTGCACACATATCCCCCTTAGCTATATCATGTATTTATAAACAAAATACGGTGCTGCTGACAGAATAATTTAAATCACATCCCTAAGGACATTTGTATAACCTCACTCACACAGTAAGGAGATGGGGTGACATCATCCACATAAGCTCCTAATTAAATAAGAGGGCACAACATATAAGGCGTTTTTTTTTTACCGTAGTGTCTACTTTGTATATGATTATAGACGGGTAGCTGTCACTAACGGGGTTGTTTCTCCACCAACAGCCCCAAGAGACATGAAATAGACAACAAAAGCACAGCTGAAATTTTCCAAAATGACTTTTGGTAGTCACCTGAACTGAAGACATAGCTTTTTTAAAACACCTCACTTGTATATGGTACACTCGCCCCCCCTAGCGCCTTGAGACCCTAAAGGGTGAGTAGCTGCACTTTACAAGCACTGATTGATTGATTGATTGACCTCCCCTTAAAATTCCAATACTTGACATCCTGCCACTCTCTCCACCTCCCTGTAAGACCTTCCTCCACCCCTCACCCTGGTTGCCTCGCTCATTGCTCTCAGTGGAGAGCAGAGAGCTGGCGCCATGCTGACAGCCGCTCTCAGTGAACCACACCAGCGCGGATACTGAAAGCCACGGAGCTACACAGACCTGTGGCAGATAGGAGAATCAGTGGTTGATGGCCATAAGAACTCTCCACCCATTCCCTCAGCTCTCTCAGTGCCACTATCTTCCATGCCACCTACTTCATTCAGAGCTCTGGAGACCCAGGTGAAGCAGAAGACCAGAGGAAGTAACCCTTTGGTGACAGAGCAGTCACCACCTCATGTTTTTTTTTTTAACCGTGGTGATATAATAGCCAAGAACGCTTGGCCACTCTTCAGACTGGTCACCAGCTGTTTAGACAGAGCCAGGGTCGGAATAGCCATAAGCTTGAATTTGGCTCACAGCCACAGGCTAGCAAATATTACTTGTTTTCAGTCATCCCTAATGGGATAGTGAAGGAGTGAGGTTTGTGTGCTGCCTATTAGGACCCAGGTATTGGAGTACAATGTTTACTTTCTCCTAAATTGCCCTTTGCACCGGAAGTGACGTCAGACAGACGCACGTATAGATACACTGCTGCTGGAATCTTCCATTTTACCACCTCTGGAAGCGATGTTTGAGTGAGTGCTCCCTACTCATTTCCTAGAACACCAAGATTAAGTCTATAGATGTATCTCACATTATCATATTTGCTGAAGCATGGTCAGGGTGTTGGCGGTGCAGGATTTTCTTCTCGTGATTTTCAGATCTCATCTGGCAAATAATTATGTATAGCAGCCTTGCAAAGTTTCCCTAGTTTGTGCGTGAATAGCTACTCCAGTCCAAGTTCTTTCACATCTGGGACTTTATCCCATTATAAATAGGACTCCTGGTATGATGGTATTTATTTTTTGACATTTCTGTCTGTGTTTATCCATATTTATATTTGGCACATTTTATCTGTCTTTATCCATATTTGGTTTAGGTTTTCTGCAAAAAAATGAATCTTAAATGTGTATATTCCTATATTTATTTAACTAGTAAATGTGGACTAATGCCAAACGCCTGACAGGCTTCAGTGATCTACAAACACTCAGATGATGAAATATGTACTTATAGGAAAACATGCACATTTTAGCATCAGGATTGTGCAGATCTACATTTAGAATCACTCAGAAACAACACAGTTTCCGTTTTACCCATATTTAAAAATAAACGTGTCTGTAAAACTCTTTATAGACAGAAAGCAAGGAGCCTTCATTATAAGAGGACTTCAAGTCTCGGTTTACAAAGCAAAACCCAAGGACCATGGAAACTTGTCAGGGCTGGCATGCCTCTTTACGTTGGTGAAGAATGCTGCCAGGAATCCCAGGGCTTAATTTGTAACATAAAAAAGTAAATTGAATAAATGCAGGAACCCAACGTTTTTCCAGATACCAAGGCTGCCTGTTCTTAATTTCACCTCTTTCTCCCTTTTCTGCCTTTCTCTTTTGGTCGTGGTAAAAATGTGAGAAGGAAAAATAATTCCGGGTCCCCTGGAAATATTATGCACTGAGGAAACTGTTCATCTGGGAGTTACCACATCTGTTGTCAGGATGGAGTTACCACATTTGTAGTCAGGACGGGCCCTGAACGGGATAGTGGATTATTTAAGGGAGAATATGCAGTTTATTGCACAGAGGTCTCTGGTGTTTCTCACACACTTGGAAATCTCAGAGTTTATATTGTAGTAGGTTTTCAGCACGAAGCGGGATGCAGGGGGAGACGCCATTACAGTTCATGTGCAATAGACACACTGATATCTGTGGTTTTGGTGTGTTGCTGTAAATATGCATGAAACTGGTCTTGTTTAGATGGGTTTTTAGACATGCACAAAACATTGGTGTTAAAATGGTTTTCAGACATGCATGGGGTTTGGAGGTGTCAAGGTTTGTTTGTGGTTATTTTCGTTTTTGGATTGTGCACCTGGCTGTTTGGTTTTGTGCATCTGTTACAGGTTATTTTCGGTAAGTTTTTTAACAGTTTGGGGTGTGTATAGGGGAGCAATACTTTGCTTTCATTGCTGGAACTGAGTGTCGTTTTCAGGTAATGGACTAATATTACGTACTCACGTTGTATTTGCAAGCACTCTGTTGCTATGCGGGTTCTGTAATTCTATGATCTTTGAAATGTGCACCGTGTTCTTTAAAGTGTATACATTTGTTTACAGTGATGCGAGCCTGAAATATGTCTGTTTCATTTTCTTTTTTTTTTTTGGGGGGGGGCAATGTGCCTACTTGTGACAAATGCACAGTTTGCTAAATCCCTCAGTGGGTTAATGCACTTGCTTCTTCAGTCTGAATTCACAGACAGACTCCTGTTTCATGTTTCTGACGTTTATACAACCACTACTATTTCAAAACTGGAACTCTGCAATGTATATCCAGCATGCTTCTGTACAATCGAACCCTTCTGTTAAATCTATAAAACCAACCATAATCAACGACAGTAGAACCCCTAACTAGTGACTTTTCTAATTTTCCAGCTCAGCAATGGTCATATCTTCTCTTCTGACTCTTAGGTACAAGCTGGCGGTCACCAAGCGGAAAGAGGAAGAGCTCCAGAGCACATCGATATTCAATCAAAACGACCCCTGGACACCGACCGTGAAATTCACTGACTTTATAAATGAGGAGAACATAACAAACGAGGTCAGTAGACGCCGGTCAGAGGAATAAGAGTGAAAGAGAATCATAACCATATTCCACATTACAGCATAATAACCTTACTGGGAAGAGAAAGGATGGAGGCAGAGACTAAAGATTTGAGTACTCAAGGGTTTGTTGTGGCATGCACCTTCATTATAAGGATTTTCTGAGCCCCAGGCAAAATTTAATTTTGCCATGTTGGCGCTCCCTCTCCCATATCAATAGGTCTGTATATGATGCTTCTGATAGCTGTCTGGGTCTGCCCATGGTAGCACTCAACAGCGGCTTCCCACAAGATAGCATAACATGTATTCGTAAAGCACACGTTTACTGTTGTGACATCTTGGTGATAAATATTAGACGTTTATTGTTACCCAAGTCAATGGGACTTATTTTATTGACGTCATAAGGATCAAAGGCTGAGAGGACTTCAGACTTGTGACCATGGAGTCAAATACACATTTCAAAAGTTCACTGAGCCACCAGGCTGATCAAAAAATCAGCAGTCCTTCTGCATAGCTGCCAAGTTTCCGAGATCCTTGTGTGATGTGCTGCTCCAGGCCAGGATGTTTCCTTTGAATTCTGGGACTTGGAGTCCTGTTTTATAATGGAATAAAAAGCTGCACGTCCAGAATTCAAAGAAAAATCCTGGATTGCAGCTGCAAATCAAGCACGGATCGGGGAAACTTGGCAGGGCTGCTGGTGCCTTAGCAATTTATAGGAAGAAATACTGCACTTTGCGCCATCCACCAGGAAAACCCCAGAAGAAACAAGCAACCAGTCAAAATGTATTTAATCTGCACTAGTTTCCTAAGGGCCAGATGTAACATTCTTCACAATAGCGATTACCTAATTGCGATTTTTAGCGAATTGCGATTAAGTAATCGCTATTGGAATGTATGAAACTCCAGGAGTTTCATTCTGCGATTCGCAAGGGCTCGCACATGGACCTACCTCATTAATATTCATGAGGTAGCTCGCAATTTGCGAGCCATTGTGAATTGCTACAGTCACGGGGGTGGTGGCCTGCTGGGCTCAGCAGAACACCATGTCTGTGACTGCTTTTCAGTAAAGCAATCTTTTTATTTTAAATGCAGCCCATTTTCCTTAAAGGAAAACGGGATGTGATTAAAAATGAAAAATGAAAAGTCTTCTTTTCATTTTTAAGAGTAGGCAGTGATCCGTGGGACCAATGCCTGCTCTTAAAAAGGTTTACACATGCATTCACAAAGGGGAAGGGCTCCCTTTGTGACCCCTTCCTCTTTGCGAATGGGTCACCACCAATTTGAAATTGGTGGTAACTGCAATTGTTTTGCGACCGCATTCACGGTCACAAAACAATCATACATACATCTGCGATTCGGTATTAGGAAGGGACGCCCTTGACATGCCCCTTCCTAATACCGAATCGGTATGTAGTCGCAAATCCGATTTGCGATTCGGTAACAAGTTACTGAATCGCAAGTTGGACTTGTTACATACCAAAATGCATTTTTGCGATCGCAAACGGCCATTTGGACTGTTTGCGATCGCAAAAATATTTGATACCTCTAGCCCCTCGTTCCTACTGGAGGTACTTAGCTGATAATAAAAAATAAGTGATGTTGGACTTCTCTACCGAAAAAAGAAGGTGAGTTTTTTTTGTTTTAATTTGTTTAGGCAGATATGTTCAAAATGACTTTGGAATAAAGTACGTTTGAGTAGTTTAAATATATGACTATTTAATTCATGAAAATCGAAAACTATTCAAGTGTTTTCTCTTAATCTTTCACTCTGTATAGGTTAGAAAATCAAAGTTCATGGGGGAGTGCTTTCACCTGGAATCCTTTTGGTTTCCAGTAAAAAAAAAGTTAAAAGGTTAGAACAAAAAAGAAAACACAATAAAGTAGAAAAGTAAAAAAATAGACTTAAAAAATACAATATACATAAACGTTTAGAAAAATACAGAAAAACATGCATGGGTTAGGATAAAGAATGAGGCTAAGGAGAAGTTTAGGGTTAGGCCTAGGTTATGTTAAGGGTTAGCACTAAAATATGGTGTTAGGGATGATGCAAGGGGACTTGTATGGGGGCCACGGTTATAGTTAGGATTGGGGAAGTGCTAAGGACAACGTCAGGAATTGAGTCAGGCTTAAGTAAACTTCAGGTGTTGAATTGACTTATGGTAAGAGCAAAATATGGTTTAAAAGAATGCGTTATGGTTAGATTTGGAGTCATGGTTAATGTTAGGATTGGGGTATTGGTTATGGGATACCGTATTATGAGATTTTAGTTTAGGTTGGGTTTATGGTATAGATTAGATATTGCAGAAAGACAGTGGCACAGTATGTGTGCGTGGGCGGAATTTCCCAATTAAATAGAAACAAGTTAAGAGTTAAGTTTGAGCAGGAAGTAACAGGGCTTAAGGTAGGGGTCAATGTATCTCTAGTTACAATTCATAAATAGCATAGTAAAAATTCAAGTTCTACCTGTACATTTTTTATCACATAAAAAAGGTGCTGTGAAGTTTCTACCTCTGTTATTTTTTTACATTAAGTGTTTTGAAATGTACCTTTCCCATTTGTGACTGTACAAACAGGGGCGGCTCCTTTACAATAGCAAAGGAGCTTTGCGCCCCTGGCTAAGCCAGGAGATGAAAGATAAAATGATATTTAATTATTGTTTTATCTTTCATCTGCTGGCTCAGCCAGCAGTGTGTATAGGGTGGGGTGGGGCTGGGCTGTGGGAGTTGGGAGGAGGGGAGAGTGCACTAAGTGCGCAAGTATGTTTGGCCGGCTGTCTCAGGACAGCCAAACACACATGCGCAGTTAGGTCTCTCCAACGCGGCTGTATACACAGCCGGGCGGGAGAATCAGTGCAGACCCCAGGTTTGTGTCTGAGCAGCACTCCGAGCCGCTCAGACCAATCCTGACACTGCTTACATGCTATGTTTAGCATGTAAACAGTGCCAGGATTGCTGGGGAGCCTGTGCTACCACATGCTGCCGTACAATATCTACTGTTTTTCTTGAACAGAAAGTTTCAACTGTGAAATTGTGCTAATGTTTCTGAACAAGAAACATCCGTCCTACAAGCAGGCAAGAACGAAACATAAATGTAGTATTGCTTTTGAGGAAAGGGTGCATTTTTCAGCCTTTGAAGTTGTGGGTAAGTTGTATTTTCCCTCAGATGGATATAGTTAAAAAATGATGTGGATCCTCACTAGCTTAAAGCAAAATAATGCCCCCTCTTTGTACAATTAGCTGTGCCCTCTTGAGATTTCTGATACTCAAGACATAAGCATTTAAGAGGAAAATAAAATCACTTAAGTCCTTCTACCATTGTATGGGGCTCTCATTTTTTAGGTTGCAGCCTACTGGTTTACTAAAATCATTTTGGGGACTTTCAGAAAGTTGACCTAGGAATGCATTCCGATCACTGATTACCATTGGCTTAGTGGTTTGTAACTCACAATTTCTGGCTTTCAATTTGTTGCCTTTATTTGCTTTAGGCTCTCCAGGTTCAGTTTGTCCCTCCCATTGTCTAAACTGTGTTTTCTGTATTCTTCCACAAACTCACTTTCTGTTAACATGCCTTTAAATCACATCATGTGATATTATTGCTGCATACTGGGGGTCAGAAAGAGTTTTTTCTAGCACACACAATATTTATATGAACTGTGCAAGTTTTTCAAAATATATCAGAATTATGAACGCACAAATGAAGCACATTTTTGTTATTTCTGAAGTCTGCTGGAAACAGATACTTTAATATGATCAAAACATGTCATTAAACTAGGTGATGCAATTTCTGCACACTTTCGCCTGTGCACTGTATAGTTTTATTGGTAAAACTGTATGTCTGTGCAAATGTAATGGTCATTTCAATTGAAAATGTGTTATCTGTAGTGACAGTGTGCTACCACACCATGCATACTCCACTTTACGCCACTCCACTTTACTCTGCACCTGTCCACACTACTGCACTGTACTCTACACCACTCCCTTTACACTACACCATGCCACTACACTCTACATCACTCCACTCTAGGACATTGCACTCTATGCCAATTCATACTATGTTGCTCTTTTCTACCCTGTACCACTCTACTGTATGCCAATGCACTGTCCACTACTCTACTCTACAGCACTGCACTTCTTGCCACAGCACTCTACACCACTCCAGTCCGGGCCATGCTAATCTACTCTACATAACTTCACTCTACACTGCTGTACTCTATGCCACTCTGCAACACTGCACTTTACACCACTGCCTCCATGCCAATACACTCTACACCAATGCACTTTACTCTGTAACACTCAACTTCATGCCTCTGCACTCTATGGTAATCCACAGTACGCCACCATAATCTACTCCGCACCACTGCACTCTACACCACTTTACTCTGTGTCATTACACTCTATGCAACTGCACTCTAACCTGCACCACGCCACTCTCTTCCCCTTCACTCTTTTCTGAAACAATCTACTTTATGTCACTGCACTCTATGCCACCCTACTCTGAACCACTGCACTCTACGCCAATGCACTCTATTTACCTGCACACTGTCAGTGAACTCTACACCACTGCACTCTACTCCGCATCACTGTATTGTATGCCACTGCTCTCTATGCCACTGTACTCCACTTTACACTTCTGCACTCTGACACTTACTCTGCAACACTGCAGTCTCTGCCACGGAACTCTAAGCCACTCTACTCTGCACTACTCCACTGTATGCCACTGCAGTCTAGGCCACTGCCCCCTATTGCACTATACTGACACCACTGTATGCTACTCTACTCTGCACCACTCTACGCCACTGCACTCTATGCCACTCCACTCTACTCTGCACTCTGCGTTACTGCACTCTTTGCCATTTGTCTCAACTCTGCTCCACTGCCCTCTGCATTACTCATCTTTATCCCACTCCACTCTGCACCTCCCTACTCTACACCACTGCACTTCATGCCCCTACACTCTACACCACTCTACTCTATGCCACTGTAGTCTGTGCCACACTACTCTGTGCCACTCCACTCTGCACCTCTGTACTCTACTATGCACCAATGTCATCTGTGCCACTACATTCTACAATGCTGCATTGTACGCCACTGAGTTCAATACCACTGCACTCAAAGCCACTGCACTCTATGCCACTCCAGTGCATGCCACTCTGTGTAATTCCACACTATAGCACTTCAATACACAACACTCTCTGCCACTTCACTCTACAGCACTCTTCTCCACCCTTCACCATTTCTCTCTGCCACACTCCACGCCACTCTCCTCCATGCCACTAACTTTTAGCCATGCTGGACAGCAGCCACGCCAGTGAACAACATGGCTAAAATACATTGGCAAAGCCAATAGCTCTTGCAGAGACGAGGCCTTTGGCTTTGCCAATGCTTGTGTAGTCGAATTTCATGACATAAAGAAGTGACACAACTCTGATGGCAAAATAGTATATGTTTAAATCAAATAAAAATACGGCCAGGAGTACAGCTCAGTTCTGTAATTGAAACCACACTCAAGTCAGCTCTTACAAACAGCATCTTTTATACTCTTGGTCCACAAAGGAAACTTCTCATCTCTTATCATATTCCCAATTAGCACAGTAGCTCGATATTTTGTTATCTTATTTGCCCTTGGGACAAGCAATAATTCTCTAAAAGACATCTGACTACTTGTCACTAAAATGCAGCTGTGGCATATATAATATACGCATTCATCCTCTAACGGACACAGTGTCTTTTGATCTCACCCTTGGAACTCAATCAGTGTATCCTCCCTACGCTACTTCCATGCTCTGAAGGTTTTACGGCCTGTCCTCCTCCCTATACCAACCTTGACGCACACAAACGTCTTGTGCCTCCCTTTCAGGTCTGCCATGATTTACACTTCTTCCTAACACTGGTATCAGAAAGTGACTCAGGCTCTCATGTGTGTGACCTTCTAAATTATCTGGGGTATGCAAGGCCTGGCCGTAACTGCTTTGCCCTGCACGCGGCCTTCCCTTCCATTCGCCTGTCTGTCTCTGTACTCCATTCTAATATGATACCCAGGTTTAGGCCTGTACTTGTCTTGCACAGGGTCTTGCACAGGGTACACTACAGGGTTTCCCTCTTAAACCATGTGTTGACCAGAGTGGGCCTTATTTTTTTTTCTTGAGGCATGTTACACTTGTAATAACATTGGGGTTCTGGCTTGCTTCTAGTGCCTGGGGCTTTTAGCTGTAATGGTAGCTGGTTGTGAGCTGCTGTGATTGTAAGGGGTCCTCAAGTTTAATTTTAATAAAGGTGGAGTTTTACCCGCTATCAGTGTCTGGGGCCATTGTTTTTTTAGGGCTGAGCGCAAATCGCTTGGTCCCTGCTGTAATCTCTCTGTGGGCTTTTCACCACGCCCACTGCACATCCATCAGTTTGGTTTGTTCATGGGCTTGCCTTTTAAAATTCGCTTGATTTCATTAATGATAAGCATACATCCGTCATGCCTTTTCCGATGTTTAGCCCTCCTCGAGCGCACAGGTAAAGTACTGAAAACATACGAGGCTCCCTATTTCCGTATGGTTTCTGGACTACTTTTTCTTTTTATTCATAGGCAGCGCGATCTCGCTGGGCATTAATTGTGTGCTTTGCATGACATCGACCTTGTTACATGGATAATTGCATTTTTGTCAGTTACATGGATAATTGCACTTTTGCCAATATGTTTGACTGCGAGCGAACTTCTGTTTCCTTTTGTATGTCTTGCTTATGTGAAACTGTTTTACTTTTCATTTTCAGTTTGTGTGGCAAGAAAAGTCCGGTTAGCAGTTTACAACGCTTATAGCTCTAACTTGAGCAAACGCGAAACCCATTGCATTGCAAATGCTTGTTATTAGAATGAGGCCTGATTTGCTGCATGCCTCTGTGGGCATCAGTGTGATTGACAGCGGGGTTATGACCTGCTGACATTGTAATGGGTTCAGGAGCTGGGCTCTAGTCTGTTGCTGGTATCTGGGGATGTCATTCTTATCATAAAGGGGGTTTGGTCTGCTGTTTGTGGCTAGGGCCCTTAGATTTTATGAAAATGGTGCTACGACCTTCAAAAGGCATCGACAAGTGCTGTCCTGACTAACGAAGGGACCCTTGCAACAAAGGCTGAAGGGGTGCGGTTTATATCTCTGATTTGATGAAGGGCAGACCTGGATGCTTCGGCAAAGTTGTCCTTATAACTTGCATGTGGAGAGGACAATGCTTGTGAACTCGACAGTAACATTATCCATTGTTTGTAATAACATTGTTAAATTTGCATAAGCCAGATGGATGGATGTGCTGCGGTTCCACGACAAAGCTTTAACCATGTTTCAGGAGATGTGTGGAAATAAATGGGAGAAGAGAGGCTAAATCACAGCTTTTCACTTCCACAAAGGTATCAATTTAATTGTAGAGCTAGTTATAACTATGTGTATTAAGTATTAAAATAATGGAAGGAGAGGAAGGTGCGGGCATGAAAGCTGAATGAAGGGGGTGGTTGGTTCTGTTTGGAATGACACTGAATCATTGCAGTAAAAGACACAGATGTACCATTACTCATAACATGTGCATAAGTCATACTTCTTCCAACAACTGAGGTTGCACAGAGATGTGGAAAGTATTTGTGTGGTGCTGCTTAAAGTATTACGCAAACAATATGCATTCTCTCTAGTTTCCCCAAACACGAAAGGTAGAAGAGAGGCTTGTCCTAAAACAAAAGGGAGCAGATTTAAGACCACCTTGCGCCACTTTAGTGCTGCCTTAGTGTCATTTTTTTACGCTAAGGTGGCCTTTTCCCAGTGCCATATTTACAGAGTGGCGCAATGCATGCATTGCACAACTTTGTAACCCACTGCGTCACATTATGCATGCCATGCATAATGTATGCAAAGGGTGTGTTCCAGCGCAAGGGGGCCCGCAAAAATGGCCCAATGAAATCTACAAGATTTCATTGCGCCATTTTGGCGTAATGTTTAAAAGGATTGCCTCCATTGTAATCAATGGGCCTCCTTGCACTTTGCTCCACTGGTGTCAAACTTTTTGACACTAGTGGAGCAAAGTGCCACAACAGCGTAAAGGATTTTGAGGCTGTTCCTAATACCACCATGGTGTGCCGTATCATAAATATGGCACACACATTGTGACGTTAGAGGGGGTGCAGGGGGTGCAAGAAAAGTGGCGCTGCATTGGATGCAGCTCAACTTTTCTTAAATTCGGCCCAAGCAATGACATATGCATCTATGATGAATCTGTTGTACAAAACATGGAGGCCCATTGATTAAAATGGGTGCGTCCTTTTAACGCCTGCTTTCAGCAGGAGTTAAAAATGACGCCAAAAATGGAGCAATGAAATCTTATAGATTTCATTGCACCATCTTTGCGGGCCTCCTTGCGCCGGAACACCCCCTTTGTATACATTATGCATGGCGCATGCATAATGTGGCGCAAAGGGTTCCAAAGTGGTGCAATGCATGCACTGCACCACTTTGTAAATATAGCGTGTGGAAAAGGCCACCTTAGCACCGCCTTAGCATAAAAAAATGATGCTAAGGCGGCACTAAAGTGGCACAAGGGGCTCTTAAATCTGCCCCTTAGTGACAATTCTTAAATGAGGACATAGTTTGAGGGGCTGAAGTGCTACAATGCATCGACAAAATTTTAACCATATTTCAACATTTTGGTGACAGGTAACCTGAGACTAACAAGAGTAGGTATCACTGCCGATTTAAGAGGGGCTTATCTGGTTAAGTCTACTTACGGTATGTCTGGCAGGTAAGAATAGTAGAAACTGTTGACAATTGCTGTCAGTCACACCAGTCTAACAAAAAGCTTCTGCACAGACCAAAATGTCTCCCCCACCATCCCGCCAAGAAATCACATATTGCTTTCATCTCAATTTATGAGAACACATATTTCAATGTGAGAGTCTAACCTCTTTATCCAAGCCGTATAAACTCCTCCATGAGCTCCGGTTGCCCCTTCTGTGGTGCACATTCTGATCTCATCTAGATAGTTGGAAAAGACAATTATGTTCATGGTCTCCATTATCCTCTCCGGATTGTACATATTTGGGATCTAAACTCTTCTCTCTTTGGCATGGTGTAGGCTCAACTGCATCCGAATCCCTTTTTATAAGGTTTCTCTCACTTGATCTTTGGATGATGTGATCTCTAAGAACTAAATATGACGTTCAGTAAGACATCGGAACCCACCAGCATTGTCCTGACTGACTCCATGAACATTTCATACAGCCA
This sequence comes from Pleurodeles waltl, assembly GCF_031143425.1. Classification (NCBI taxonomy): domain Eukaryota; kingdom Metazoa; phylum Chordata; class Amphibia; order Caudata; family Salamandridae; genus Pleurodeles; species Pleurodeles waltl. Next base: position 169,961,649 of record NC_090445.1, read on the forward strand.
CTCTGAAATCTTTCCACTGGACTCTGACGTGGCAGAGAATTACATTCAAATCCCCCTGATTCCATATCTCTATATCAGGTCTGTATTCCTCCAGGAGTAGCCCCATTCGACGTGACCTGTCCTGGTCGCTGTCCTGGTCGCTTAAATCAATTGCTCCAGCTCAGTTTATTGAGAAAAATTAAAACAAATTTAACAAACAGTGAAATCTACCGAGGCACAGGGTTGTATGCCAAGAAGAAGACCATCAACGAAGAGCCTCAACCAACCCATCCGTGTTCATAATTCTTATTTAGTGAAATTTTCCACAATTGACAAATCTATAATAAATAAAATAATGTCATGTGGCTCAAAAAAACGAAATCCTTTCTTGCACAGTTAATAAACAAACCAATATTTCTGGTCTCTCATTTCTTCTAGGACCTGGTCGCCTGGATCACTGCCGGCTTCCTTCACATTCCGCACTCTGAGGATGTTCCCAACACTGCGACGGCAGGAAATGCAGCTGGTTTTTTCCTCAGACCATTCAACTATTTTAATGAAGACCCTTCCCTCTACTCTCCGGATGGGGTCTACTTCCGAAGTGACCAGAAGTACACCACATGCAAGGTCAACCAGCTTGCGTGCCAATTAAAGGAGTCATCATGTCCCCTAAAACGCCCACCATTCACATACGATGGGTTCCAGAACATTGTAACTATATGAGCGTGATCAACTAAGCCACCTGCAGAGGTGGCTGAAAAAGTCTAGACTAGTGACCGCTGGCATTACCAATGCTCAGCCTCTGAAGCATCCCTATCTAGAGAACCACGGCCCAATGTTAACAAATCTGCCGTAAGGTCACCTCCAACAAAAATGTTATTTTTCCGATTCTTTTGCTGATTTGCTTGGCTTGCATAAAAGTACACATTACTTTTTTGGTTTATTGAGCAGATGTGAATGCTATGCTTGTGGTCTTGCTGTAGCTCAGAAACCGCCATCAAAAAATAACATCCTCAATTGAAAACTGTGGGCCTATTACGTCTGCCCATTCCAGCCCCCTTCTGTAAAACTACATAGTCATATCATCCCTATTAAACTATAGAGGTGTATTATTGTTTAGTCAGTACTGATACTAACATAAAACTTGAAAGTATTTACATTTTGTCACACTTTAATCTATTCCACTGGAATTTACTGTCACTCCACATCCTCAAGGCAGTTCACAAATGTTCCATTACTTTCTAGAATAGAAAGCTGATGCAGCAAAATATAGGGAGGTTTTAGTCAATATTATTGCCTACAACTAAAACAATTATAAGTGTACATTCCAACTGACTGAGCCACAGCAAGTCACATTGGCTTAAACAACAAGCTGCTCACATTGTCTCAGTACTTTTAGGTCAAAGCCTACCAGACAGTACAGCTGTCTGGTTTGCTAAAGACATATTAGGACATTCTGAAAGCTTCCCTGGGTATGCATTCCACTTGCTGCTTACCATCAGCTTTGTGGTTTGTAACTCACATTTTCTGGGTTTCTATTTGCTGGCTTTATTTGTTTTAGGCTGTCCAGGGTGAGTTTGTCCCTCCAAAGAAGCAACGCCTTTTTACACCAACTCCCTTAGGTTCTTCCAGAAGTAAACAGGTCTGTAAACAGGTCTGTAAATCTTTTTCTTGTCACATTTGCTGTGCATTCAAAGACAGAGCCAAATGTAAGACTCTGTCTTCTAAGGGATCTTGGTGTTTACTTTTCTTTCTCTGACTTCAAAGTTAAAGGATTTATGTGACAATCTTGCTGGATACGGGGTAGGAATGAACGGGCTTTTTCTAGCACACAACAGCATTTTAACAAACTGTGCATTAAAAATATATCACTATTAGAAATGCACAAATAAAGCACATTTTTTGTTAACTCTGAAGTGTGTTGGAAACAAATATTTTAATATGATCAGAACAAACAAATACATCAGTGTGCTAGGTGATGCCATTTCCATTCATTATCATTTGTGCCCTGTACAGTTCTTATTAGTAAACGATATGTCTGTGCAAATGTAGTGGTAATTTCAATTGAAAATGTCTTGTCTGTAATGGCAGTGTGCTACCACACTGTGCATACTCCACTCTATGCCACTCCACTCTACATCATTCAACTCCACATCACTACAGTATACTCTGCACCACTCCACTTTAACCACCCCATGCCACTGCACACTCCTCCACTCTGCATCATGCCACTCTATGCCACTGCACTCTACACCACTTCATTCTACACCTCTCTATTCTTCTGTGCACTCTACTCTGCACTCTGTGCCAATGCACTCTATGCCACTCTACTCTACACCACTGCACTCTACAAAGCTCCAGTCTAGGCCACTTGAATATACTCTGAAGAACTCCACTCTACGCCACTCTGTAACACTGCACTCTATGCCGCGGCACTCTATGCCCCAATACACTTTACGCCAATGCACTTTATTCTGTAACATTCAACTGTATGCCACTGTGCTCTATGCCAATCCACTGTATACTACTCTAATCTATTCTGCACCACTGCACTTTGTGCCACTGCACTCTACACCACTTAACTGTACATCATTACACTCTATGCTGCTGCACTCTATTCTGAAACAATCTCTCCATGCCACTCCACTCTCTGAAACTTCATGCTACGTCAGTCTACTCTAAACCACTGCACTGTATGCCAGTGCAGTCTACACAACAGCATTCTACTCCACGGCACTATACTCTGCACCACTGTACTCCATGCTACTGCTCTCTATGGCACTCTACTCTACGCCTCTTTGCTCTATGCCAATACAGTCGATGTCACTCTACACAACTGCGCTCAATGACACTCTATTTTGCAACAGTGAACTCTACTCCACTCAACTCTACACTACTGCACTCTATGCCAATGCACTCTATGCCACTCTACTCTGCATTACTGCACTCTGCATCACCCCACTCTACGCCACTCCACTCTGCACCACTCCATCCACTGCACTCTCTGCCACTCTACATACACTATGCCACTCTGCTCCACGGCACACTGTGCTACTGTACTCTATTCCCTTCTACTCTGAACCACTCCACTCTACTATGTATCACTCTTATCGATGCCACTACATTGTACGCCTCTGCACTCTACATCACTATTTCAACACTCTAAGCCAATGCACTCTACACCCGTCCACTCTACTCTAAACCAGTCCATACCACTCTACACTACTCTGTAGCACTATACTGTACACCACTGCACTCTGCTCTGCATCACTGTACTCAACACCACTCTGTTCAACACCACTCTACTCCACACCAGTGCACTACATGCCAATGCACGCTATGCAAATGCCCTCTACGACACTCTACTTTGCAACATTGCATTCTATGCCACTGAACTCTATGCCACTCTACTCTGCACTACTGCAGTCTATGCCAATGCACTCTACGCAACTCCACTCCACTCTACTCTGCTCCTCTCCACTCTATGCCGCTGCACACTGCAGCATTCCACTCTATACCTCTCCACTCTGCAACACTCTATGTCACTGGACTCTGTGCCACTCTACTGTGCACCACTGCACTCTATGCCACTCTAGTCCACTCTGCACCACTCCATTCCGCACTCGTGCACTCTACACCACCGCACTCTACTATGAAGCACTGTAATTTACACCAATGCATTCTACGACAATACATTGTACACCTCTGCATTCTATGCTGCTGTACTCTACCCCACCATACTCTGCAACCCTCTACAACAATGCACTCTACACCAGTCTACTCTACTCTGCACCACTTCACTGTACGCCACTCTATGTGAGTCCACTCTATGCTACTCTAATACACGACACTCTATGCTACGACACTCTACTCCACTCTTTGCCATTTTACTCTATGGCATTCCACGTCACTCTCCTCTATGCCGCTACTTTTAGCCATGATGAACAGCAGCCAAGCTGGTGTACAACATGGCTAAAACACATTGGCAAGACCTATTCGATTTGGCAATGCTTGTTACTGACTGCTGTTCGACCAATCACAGTTTGGTCTCGCTTTGAGTTAATCAGAATGGCACCCCGTGCATTCCTGGATAAAATGTGCCTTTGAAAAAGGTACCCTTTTGGGTCCACAATTTTTCCTGTTGCTTGCGCAGATTTTGGAAATGGTACATTTCTCTAGGAATTATCATGTGCTAACAGCAGGATATTGCCCATACATTGTAGTGACTTCAGCGTCCTGTTGAGAATATATGAATCAATTTTGTGACGCAGAGAAGCAAGTATTTTTCTCCTTTTAGAATGCCCTTAATCGAAAAGTGCTACGATCATCAAAGTGGGAAGGATTATTTTTCCCATATTTACACCGGCGTTATTTGTGTTTTAGGGATAACTCACAATTGTAGGATCGCGACTCACATTACACTAATGCCCAGCACCAGTGAACACAGCAATTGTGTTGCTGATCACATCTATTCTTGAATCACTTCATATTTTACTCCACCCATCAAGGTAAGACCACTGACACTATTTCATTTTTGTTAATTTCAGTTTACCATTGGGAACTGAATATGTTTGTCACTCTCATTTTTAAGATTTCCGTTTCCATAATCTGGAATTGTGTCACGAACTTCATAAAAAATTCCCATCTTTTTCAGAGAGCCTTTCAACTAACTAGTCAATAGATCCATTTTGGAGCAATCAAATGATGTCCCATCTAGATTCTTTCTAGGCATCTGGCTTGACCCTATCTCTTAAGAGTTGCTAAACGCATCGTATTCTTTCTGTATGTTGCAGCGTTCTAACGTGACATAGCTTAGAAACAGATATTTACAAAACTCCAAGATACACAAATAACTAAATAAATAAGTAAATAAACAATGTCAGCTGGATTCTGCCAAAGGAGACCATTTTAGAGGTTGTCCAGCGTGGTAATAATCTTGAATGGGATTGGTTGGAAGCAGGTGAGTCTGTGATAGCTTTTGGCGGGTAAATGGAGGAACCGATTTTGTTTTACCTATTTTCCCACTACTATTGTGTAGGATGCCTTGTGACACTGCATTTATGTATGCAGGGCTACATTAATAACTAGGAAGCAATGGAGAGCGGACTATGAGAGTGACCGCCTAAGGTATGTTATAAGAATGCTGAAGGAGATGCAGCCAGAAGGAAGGTACCTAACAGATGAGGTGATAATGCTGGGTGAAGAGGTTTGTGTAGGAGCAGTTCTGTTGTCTATGAGAATATTGTTCCAGTTTCTGGGTGTGAGATTAAGGAGGCCTGCCTTCTGTTCTTCTATTACAAACACTTCCTTGCTTCCAGTCTGGTGATGTTTTGGCTTTAAATGTGATATAGTTCTCCCGAGACAGCAAGTTTCCCAGCTCAGTAGGTTTTGTTTTTGAGCCCCTTGTAGTTAATGCAGCAAGTCATGAAAATGATGCAGGCCGTAAAGTGAGCTAGTGGATATTTTTCAGCATTGTCGTGTTGTGGTTGAATTTCTTCCAACCATTCAGGAGACAAGCCTTTAAGGCATGTAAGATGCCTTTCAAGAGGGACTGCTGAGACCCTTGAACCCAGAACTGCCCTCATCTATGCAGGAAAGGACTATTGCTTGCATTGTTAATCTTAAGTAGGAGTTGGGTAAGGAGGGTTTCACTTTTTCACGAGTTACGGTTGGTACTAAGTGGTCTTGGTTTGCTTATTGATCTTTTCCTTGAAGGTGAGTTCAGTGTTGAAAGTGAACCTTAGTGGTTTTGTATTTGCTGCCAGCTAGGCAGTGAAACAATATAGGTTAATGTTTTCTAGCCAAGCTTGAGTTAGTGGTTGTTTGGCACTGTCAGAGTGCAGCTCAAACATTACAATGCAGAATGCCATCGACTAAGATTTTTTTTTAACAACTTCATTTAGCATTTTAGTATAAAGAACAAGGAACACTCTACAGCATGATCAAATATATATCATTTGAGACAAGAGGACTGGGTAGGTGAAACCGCCCCCAACACTGCTAGGGGTGAAAAAGCGTGACTTCAAAGGAAATTTCAGCAGAGGTCCAAGAATATCCCTCAGGCCCCTTCTTTCCACTTACCTCCCACAAGAAACATATGTGTTCCCTTGTGGCGACAACAACAATCATATGCACCATGGATGTCTCCTTACCCCAGGGATAATGTGACAGCAAAAGAAATTGACCTAAGAAGTGGACAGGTCAAGGAGAGTCATATGAGGAGTCCGAAGAGGAGAAGACCCAAATGTCTGAAGCTTTTAACGTCTTAGACATAGTAAAATATATGGCCCCTACCCCGTTTTGACGCCGTATATGTGTAACAAAGGGGCGCCATACGGCCTCTAACTTAGCCACTCTCTCCCTCACAATAGTGATAAGCTTTTCCATGGAATAAAAGTTCCCCAATTTACTCCACCACATATTTAAAGTGGGTGCATGAGGCTGTTTCCACATTTGTGCTATGCATAGTCACGCTGCTAAGAGGAGGTGAAACAGAAATAACCTCGTTGGAATCTTTGTAGGGAGAGCCCTCTCTGCTCCTGGGCCACCCAGGAGGACCAGCAAGGGATCTCAGGGAATTGTGACATTGGTTATACTACCTAAGATTTTGAGGTAAAGTCGTGTGTCATCACCATTTTGGGATAGCTTGATGAGGTTAGCACACTGGCCAGTAGAGCAGGGGTAAAGTCAGTCACATCAGACAAATCTCACATAATACTGAGGCATACTTTGTGCATGAGTTCCTCCTTCAAAATAAAATATTGGAGGAAAGCTCCTGTCAAACAGCTTATGTAGGTGTTTTCCCTCTTCTCGTTTAAAAAGAAAACAAAGACCAGAGTAGCAGTTTGCCTAAAGCTAAGAACTCATATAATTTTGCTAGCCTCATTTTACAAACCATTGTATTAGTAATGAATTTATTAAGGCACTTCCCAAGTTTCATAAATGAAAAGAATAACATGAGCTTTTATTTCAAATTCAGCAACACATGTGCAATTCTAAACCTAATTACAGCAGTAGAATAAAAATGATCACAGAAACAAGAAAATGCAATAATTCAACATGAATATAATATATATATATATATATATATATATATATATATATATATATAGAGAGAGAGAGAGAGAGAGAGAGATGTATATCTGTATCTATATAGTGACTACATATTCATGCCTGCACACCGCAAAACTAAAAATAAGAATTAAAAATGCAGCACCAACTCCATCCCCATGTCTGCCAACTTCAGGTCGTGGAACCCTGGACAACCGAAACAGGGGGGAGACCACCCACAAGGGGATTTATTTATTTTCTGGGCAAGGCACCCCTTCCCATAGGAGTTCCTTCTTCTTCCAGTTGTTGAGGTGCCTCACCTTATATACTTTAAACAAACTTAAGAGGAAGGTTCTAGAAACCCCACTCCCTTTGAGTGAGTTGTGAAATTCATGTGTTGGCTATGTCAAGTCAGTGTTGAGAAAACACGCATCAGACTTGCCAAATCTCATGGTGTTTTTCCAAGACCGAGCTGTACCCTGCTGTATCATAAAGATCCTCAGACTGGTACCTGCTTATCTTCATTGCTCCCCCATGTTGTGTTCCTTTCCCTAGTGAGAAGAGCAAAAACAGGTTAACAAGCTGTGCACTGAAAAATACATGCGCCCCCCAATGTGATGGGGTTTGAAGCTAAGCTAAGCACAAAAGGGAGTCAGTGGTTAAGATGGAGCCGGTGGTTAAATACAGATAGCATTACAGTAATGTAGTCTGGTTGTGGAAGTCCCTGTAGTCTCCTGAGGAATCTAGGCAAAATCCACATAGACGTAAATCTGTAAAAAAGCTGCTTTATTGTGAAAGAAGGATAGAACTTGCAATTTGCTTCTAGCTTTGCAATACAGACTACAGGCCTGTTTGGTGGGCAGGTTACTCCGTCACAACCTGACAGATATCCGGTCCACTTTATAACAAGTGCCCTAGGATATAACACACTTTTAAGGATGCAGAAAGGATATCTGAAATTATGCAAGGTAGTAACCTGTTCACCAAACTCCAAATCAGGCCCCATGTCCTTACTGTCAAAGCAATACATAACAAGAGTAAAAAAAAGCCAACAGGTCAGTAACATTACTCAACTATTATGCTTTGCCAATGCTTTTTGCCAATGCTGTTTGACATGTGCAAAAAGAAAAAAAAGGTTTGTTTGTCAAGGTGGAATAGAATCAACAAGCAAAACAAATTGCCGCCAACCCATAATGACTTACATCTATGCATGCACCACTATACATGCACACACATGGATCATGAGGTAACTGCCTTTTTTCTACTTTTAGTTTACCATTTCAAGATGGAGGACCTCGGTGCTGGAGCAGGCAATTAAAAATATGCATTCAAGTACATGAAAGAGAAAGGAGCAGTCTGTTTGCAAGCTGAACTCTTTTTTTAAAATAAAAGAACATGACAGGGAGAGGCGTGGAGCATTTTAGGGGCCGATGAGGGGAGGTAGAGAGGAACAAGTCAATGCAGCTAAGGAGGCAACAGCGAGTAGAAAGGCAGGGGATCTAAGAAGGAGGCGAGGTTGAACCAAAAAAAAAGCAAAAAAAGCAAGATAGAGAGGGGCAGAGGAGCAACAGATGAGCTGGTAGATGGAGAAAAGCAGGGGGCAGAGATTTAAGGGGGGAAGCAGCACACAAGGGAAAAAACATGGAATGCTAAAAGAAAAAGATAGTTCAGTGGAAGTAGGCAGTGGAAGGGGACAAGTGATTCTATCAAAGGAATGGTAAGGAAGCCATGCAGAGGGACAAACAGAATAAGAAGAAGAGGGAAAAAAACATTAAATAAGAAGCAAGCAAATGAGACTGACAAAAAAGCTAATCATTGGTAAACAACAGGCTGACTCAAAGCCCACTGTGAATACTATAATAGTAGACAGGGTTGGCTTTAGGGCGATGCGACCGGTACAGCTGCACTGGGTGCAGATCTGGGTGGGGGGCGCTGACCTCAGGGGGTCGCTGTGTTTAACAATAAAGTAAAAAACTTGAGCTTTAAAAGCACCTGCTGAAAAGTTCCTTCTGCATCCAGCCTTCAGGAATCAATTAAAATGTCAAGATAACTCTTGTGAATAATGTTCTTACTAGAGCGCGAGATTGGCGTTTTGTCCAATGGCAGTTTTGACTCCCCATAAAGTAGCGCAAAGGGTTAATATGCCTGCTGCAAAGAAGAGAACTATATTTTATGTGGTTAGCCAAATGGATTAGTAAAGTCAGCCTTCACACAAGCACTACAAAACAAATCTCATGTCTGAGAGGGGCAATGGAGAGATGAGGCTGGGTGATAGTGAGGGAATCTGAGAAGGTGGTCATGGGATGGGGGGGTGGTGCCAAAAAAGATTGCTGCACTGGGCACCATCAGTGCTGAAGACACCCCTGATAGTAGATAATAGGTCTTTCACAACAGACAGGTAAAAGTAGGGAATACCTAAAACCTATACCTTCCAAACAAATCAACTAATACCTGTTTGTGTCAGAGTGGCCCATCCGCCAAACTCTAAATCAGTCCCTTAATTTCTACACCATTATATCAAATTACTAGAAGCTACAACTTCATCCCACTTTTGTCCTCCTGTGAATGTTTTAGTATCATGCATATGTCCCACGGCGAACACTTCTTGCATTTGTGAGTGTTTTGCCTATCTCAGCTACACGAACACTTCTTAAATGAACACCTTTCAGTGGAGTGGAAGAACACATCACTTCGTCAAACAAGGGAATGATCTTTCTGGTGGTGTATTCAGGTACTGAGATGCAGAGTTGATAAGGCAGCCAGGTCATAGGCCTACACATCCAGTGTGCATGCACTGCTGTCCTGTCCCCAACATCCACGAGCGAATAAAGATGTCTTCAGTGCTAAGTCTGTGCCTGAAGTTCCAGGTGTGTGGCACCAATTATTTTTTGGGACTTGGACTTATTTTTCATCATCAAACATTGCGCTAGAGAGAGAAAGGAGGAAAAGGGGAAAGACTAGAGGAAGCTACAGATAGGCTAACATTGACAAAGGGAGAATGCAGGTCAGAAGAAGACCCTGCAACTGCGAGGTAAAGAGAAAGGAAGTGCTGGGTGGCAGAAGAAAAGGCATGAGGTGGAGTCAAAATGAAAGAGCTTTAGTATCCCGCGAACCAGCGTACAGCAGCACCAGTCACAGGCTCTTATGAAAAGCTTTGGGCCCCTACACTTATTATCATTATTATTATTAGTTTTTTTTTTTTTTTTACAAATTAAGAACTCTTTTCCACTCTAGGCTATACTTAAGGAAGTAAAGCTTCCATTATTAGAGCATCATTACACGCTACCTTCACATACATTTGCCTTGCATTACGCTGCCTCACTTTCTTCACAAAAATAATTATGCAAGTTGCATAATTCTTTGTGTGCAGAAAATGGAGAAACACAGTGGGCCAGATTTACAAGGCCCTAGCACCACCGGAGCGTCACTTTTTGTGACGCTCCGAAGGCGCTGTGCACTGCGCCATATTTAAAAGGTGGTGTTAAACCTTTTTTTGTGGCTTAACACCACCTTGTAAATATGGCCCCTTCACACTCAACACTTTGCGTGGAAGGATCATGCAATGGGTGTTGCTGTGAGTATTCCACAGCAACACCCATTGCATTTTGACGCTGCCCCAGATTTATGAGGAATCCTACATCTGTGGCAGTGCCAAAATCTAACACCACCCCAGGAGTAGCGTTAGCATGGTGCAACGAGGAGAAATGCTTTCATTTCTCCTTGTTTTTTGCTCTTTCTATGTGTGTTGCATTCTGCAGCACATATAGAAAGAGAAAATCACCATTAAATATTGTTTTTGTGCAGCCAGGTGTCACTCCCTGCACAAAACAATCTCCCCTTCAAAGCAGTCATCCTTGCACCATGGCGTAAGGGTGGCTGTGTTGGCGCTTGGCAGCCAATTTAGCACCGGAGCAGGGGAAAACACAGGGGTGTGCCGGTTTGTTGGTAATACAGCGCAACGCTGCGTTTTAAAAATGTCGAAGCGCGGCGATGCCGAATTTGGTGCAGCATCACGCTCCCTCATTTTCTTGTAAATCTGGGCCAGGATTACTACAGAGCTTAAAACAGCAGAAATCCCACCTTGGGTGAAAAGACTTGTACTGTTGCTGGCTCTCCAGAGGGACACTTTGAAAGATACCACAAGGACGAAGAAGCAGAAGAGTTGGGAAGGGCATGTTTTTTGGTTGAAGCACCTCTAATCTGGGAATGTAGGTTTGCCAATAGAGAATTGCTAATAGGGCGGAGCCAGGCGGAGATTTTAGAAAGAAAGCAGATGAAGAAATTAGCATTTGCTATCATTCAGAAAAATCAGCAGTGGAGGAACCCACCCCACAAATTTCCTACCCGATGGCGGATTTGAAGACAAGGGGCATCCAGGTAATTCTTAGTAATGAAGTTATAGGTGACACCCTTGCCTCACTAACGCCATTGGCACAAATTAAAATAGAGTGTGATCCATATACAAACTGGTATAAGATGTTTTCTAAAGCCATAGCTCAGGAGGACTCACAGGTGTGATAAAATCTTCAGAGATTTCTACTGTGCACTGCATGGGAAGGAGGGGGACAGAAATTAGGACACATTCTTAATATGTTGCAATAATTGTTACAAATAATACATTCTACCAGAAAATATTCACAATATAAGTCCTGTGTGATTTGTTTGGAAAATGCATGCAACTAAGAAGTGGCTGGAACTAGTCCAGGTAGGTCTCTCGGAAGGTAAACAACAAACTTCTGCACCAGTTAGTGGGAGGTGATGTGTGCACCGGTGTTTTAGGGCGACCGATCTCCTGGGGCTTGAGGGTCCAAGAAAAGGCAAAGAAGCTGCAAGTAGTCTGAAGTCGATCCTCCTCCCAGTGAGTAAACTTAAATCCCTTGCTACTCCCCAGAGTAATGTATATTTAGGGGAAAATTTCAGAGCCCCTAGTGCAGTTTGAAAGCCAAATTAGCATCATTTTTTTACGCTAATGTGAGGTAATGCATGTATTGCGCAACTTTGTAACCCTTTGCGCTACATCATGCCAGCGTCAGGGATAATGTATGCATAGGGGCGTTCCCCCATTAAGGGGCCCATAAAATGATGCAAGGAAATCTAAGAGATTTCTTTGCGCTGTTTTGTTTGGCACTTTTAATGCCTGCTCAGAGCAGGCGTTAAAAGGAGGCTTCTATTGCTTACCATGTGCCTCTGGGTCTTTGCAGGATTAGCATCTGAATTTTTTATGCTAATCCTGCAAAGCACCGGACTAACATAAAAAATTCTGACCCTAGTCCCATAACTACCGCCGTGATGCACCGTATTTTAATTACGGCGCACACCTGGTGACGTTAGGGCGGGCGCTAAGGGGCACAAGAAAAGTGGCGCTGCACTATGTGCAGCACCATTTTTCTTAAATATGCCCCTTAGATTTTCAGCCACTGGGGCAGATAAAGAACCAGGGGCCTGATTTAGAGTTTGGTGGAGGGGGTTACTCTGTCACAAAGGTGACGGATATCCCATCCGCCGTATTACGATTCCGTTATGGCCTATGGAGATCGTAACAAGGGGGACGGGATATGCGCCACATTTGTGACAGAGTAACCCCTCCGCCAAACTCTAAATTGGGCCCTGAGGGTCATATTTTGTGTTTGGCGGACCACGAGGAGCACCGTTTATGTTGCAATAATTTCAAGGGCCAAGGCCATTCTGTTTTAAATTATAATGCACCCCAAAATGCCTTAGATACAGCTGCAGGTTGGATTCTTCACAAAGAGTGCAAGATATTGATCTGTGAGAAGAATACTTGTATAGAAATGTGAGTCTACACTCAACCTTTGCACATGCTTTGTCCCTTCTAACATGAGTCAATGTTAGTTACTGCCCAATCTTGTTTTCAGCTTCCTGCCTGTAATGAGGAAGCTGACTCCAGTAAATTATAAAGCATTTGATTCTTAAAATATAACCCGAGAACAACAGCATAACTGACTCCATCAAAGCTCCATCAAAGGGCTCCATCAAAGGGTCCAAACTTCGCCACCAGCCTTTACATTCCAACATTCTTTAGGTAATACTCTGCGTCCATAAGTTAAGTTAAGGAGTAACTATCTTGAGGAGGAGGGGGCTTAACAACTATACATACCTATTATAATGTCATTAGGTTCCTAATATAAGTAAGTGGAGCTGTACTTTGGCATTGTGCATCTCAAGGCATTACTGCATCGAGTTGACATGGAATAGACTGGTTGTGGTGGCTGGGTAAAATTTGATGTTACATCATAGCATTGCATGGAGAACTGTGGCTCAATGGTTAGAGCGGCAGACCCTGATGCAGAAATCTGGCCTGGGACCAGGGTTCAATTCCCACCTCGGCAGGTCTTGAGCTCAATTTCTTCGGACCTGATAATTCTTGCATCGGTGTCTAATCTAATTCATGGGTCCCACTCTGTAACTCTGGGCAATAGCTTGCTTAATTTCCACAACGGCCCCAACAGTGCTTGGATGCCTGGCTTCACCTTGGAGGTTGTCCAGGAGTGGGCACCGCACAGGGAAAAGCCAGGCGGGGTTTCACAGCTATATGCGTACAGTGCCTTGAGACCCTAACGGGTGAGTAGTGCACTATACAAGTACGAAGTTTATAAGACATTCATTTTTATCTACGCAGTCCTGAATCCCAATCCCAGGTGGTGGTGTTTTCAAATACTATGTGAATTGAATTTGGCCGATGTGGATGGAAGGAGAATTTAGACTTCAGCATGCGTAAAAGCAATACTGCTGAAACAGCAAATCACAAGAAGTACCCAGCATTTACTCAGCAAATGTATTCTTGGTTTCCCAAATACTATAAAGTTCATCAGGCCAAATGTTAGCTTTGCCTGGTCAAAAACCCATTAAAGTTGTAAATACACACATCCTCCTCAATTTAGCCCATAATCTGACAAGAACACACAGTCAAATGGAACACATGCACCTTGGGGCCAGCAACATCTCACGGACAAGAAAAGAGCCTAAAAAGAACAGACTCTTTGAATCAACTTTTGCAGCTTTTGCATATTTGTTGCATTTAACGCTTGCATTCCGTGGCAGTGAAGCTGTCATTAAACCTCATCTAGGGTTCTACTTTGAACCCTTAGAGTATTGTCTTTATTCAGAAAGCTGTGTCTTCTGCACTTCACATTATAACAAGGTGCTGACCTATAGTCCAGTGAGATCAAGATCATCTTTTGAGCGATCTCACACGGGTCATCTAGACAAAGGGGCATATTTACAAGAAAGTGCTGTCATTAGCGCAATAGCATCAAAAATGTTTACGCTATTGTGGCGCTTTCCTACACTAAACAAAATTGATGCTAGTGCAACAAAGCACAGGTAGGCTCATTGAATATAATGGGTGCATAATTTTTACGCCTGCTCTGAGCAGGTGTTAAAAAGGACAGAAAGAATGATGCAGTGAAATGTAAATTTCACTGCACCATTTGATCGGGCCTCCCTGTGCTGGAACGCCCCCTTGCATACATTATGCCTGACGAAGGCATAATGTGGCGCAAGGGGTCGCAAAGTGGTGCAATGCAAGCATTGAGCCAGTTTGTAAATATGGCATGGCAGAAAAGCCACCTTAGCTCCACATTAACAACAAAAAAATTACAGTATGGTGGCTCTAAGGTAGCTCTAAGGTAGCGCAAATCAAAGTGTCTCAAGAGGCTACAATTGATAGTCACCTCAGTCTGGATTGTAAAGAGGGGTTCTAGCTGTAATTTTGGTATTTGTGTATGCCCCATACACTATACCTGCTCCCAAAACTGCACTCACTCACTTTACCATCTAAAAATATCCTGATATTTCATGTGGATCGAAACGTTGTTTACTTAAAAGCACTAAGGGGTGGCTCCTCCATTAGGGTGGAGGAGTGTCACCCCACCCTCCAGCAGCAGAAGCTGCAAACCTTTCACTACGAAGGGATAATAAACTAGGGTTATTATCCTTTTGTGGTGAAAGAGGTAGGGCCATGGGGTGACGAGCACCGAGGGGGGTGCACTGTGCACTCCCCTCATAGTGCATGTGTGTTTGGCCTGCTGTCTCGGGCAAGCCAAACACACATGCGCTGTAGGGTGTCTCCAGCCCAGCAACAAAGTTGCTGGGCTGGAAATAGCCTGCACAGCCTCCCAGTCTGGCTAGGAGCGCCCAGCCAGGGTGCTCCCAGCCAATCCTGACGCTGCTTTGAGCAGCCTTAGGATTGGCTGCAGGACAGGCTGGGAGCCTGTTCCTGCCTGCAGCGAGACAGAAGAGGGAGCGGCGCCGCGCGGCAAGGAGCGAGATAAGTTTTTATTTTATGATGTCTTTTAATTAATTTTTAGAGCTGCTCCCCCTCACCCACATCCCCCCACGCACCGCATCTGCCCCCTCCTTATTAGCGAAGCAAGCCACTGACCCCTTCTTTATATGTAATTGAATTTTGGGTGCAGTAGTGTTATGCGCTATAAGAGATTTGTGACTACATTGTGTTGACTCATCACTTTTCTTTTGCCTGTATGTTATGTACCTCTACAAAAAAAAGTGCCCTTGTAAGAGCATCAATAATACTGTTAATCATTTGTATCAATAATTTGATGGTTTATCTTCATATATAATTGATTGAATGTTTCATGGGTTGAAATTGGTTCCACATTGCATTGATTGATACTTACCTTTTGCTTAGGGACCCTTGTTCCTTAGAGAATAGATAAGGAGAGCGGCACAGACGCTGAGGTCAAGGCAAGAATCAGAAAAACAAGGGCTCACTTCATTCAGCTAATGAAGATCTGGAGCTTCAAGGACCTACCACTAACAAAGATCAGGCTTTTTAACACCATAGTAAAATCAGTCCTCCTGTATGGAGAAGAAACTTGGAGGACAACAGTGACCACCTATACACCCTCCTTCCTCATTTCCTTTCATCTCCCATAAAACAGCCTTAAGTTGGAGCCCACTCACTTTCCTTCAACATACAGATGACAGACAGCCTGCATTCTCTTTCCCATCCCTGAATGTCAAGGACACCAGATCACTTCATCCCATCAGGGAGACTATGGGCCTGATTTAGAACTCCGTGGTCGGGTTACTCCATCACAACAGTGACAGATATCCAGTCCACCGAAGTTGAAATCCCATAGAAGATAATGGGATTTAGATTTAAGCAGATGGGATATCCATCACCGTTGTGACGGAGTAACCCGTCCACGGAGTTCTAAATCAGGCCCAATGTCCAGTTCCAGGCTTCCATTTAACAGGCAAATATAGTCAGGCAATTACAGTCCTGGTTTCTTTGAAACAACATATTTCCCAAAACAAATACTAGATTAGTCTGGTTTGTAGAAAAAAAAGCTGTATTGCATGTGGTGTCTCAAATAGAATCATGCAGTCATTTAGTAACCTTAAATGGTGAGGTTAATGAATGAATGTGTCTGCAATAATAGCAGAGAGCCTTTCGGTGGTGTCAGCCCTGGTCATGGCTGCTGTAATTTTCTGACCCTGGCCTTGGGACTGTAGCATTTACTGTATAAATAATACTAATTTGCAATGATCGGTGTGCAGCACTAGGCACTGTGGAAAAGTTAGCTGGCCACTCTTTACCTGCTATACTTTAGGAACTAGGAGATACGAATACTGCCAAGATGGTGTTAATACTGCTCCAGTTGATGGACTGAGGGAAGTGTTTTGCCTAGAGTACAACACAAAAACCCTGCATATTTAATATACAACAAACAGGATAGAAAGAATGATTCAGGCTTTGCAATGAAAATATTTTATTTTAATATTCTTGCAAATCAATGTTTGAAACTCTTCTTAAATCAGCAGTTGCTTCAAGAGGGCACTAGGGTTTCTTTAATAAGTAACATACAACAATTTGTGCAAGGATCCTATATTATAAACACAAAGTAAACCCAAAAGAGAAGACAACTTTTGAACCATAACTAGGATACAAAGAATCAAATAGGTGGTTATTACTAGTAGTCAGTACATGTAGGCGTGTTTGCTGCTGAGTGCAACATTATGGGGGTCATTTCAACCCTGGCGGTACAGGACCACCAGGGCTGAAATGACAGAAGCACCGCCAACAGGCTGGCAGTGCTCCGCTGGTCATTACGACCGCGGCGGAAGCGCCGCGGTTGTACCACCGGGGCCGTCGGTTTCCCGCCCAATGGCCCCAGCGGTAGTAATCCGCCAGGGCAGCGCTGCTAGCAGCGCTGCCCAGGGGATTACGAGTCCCCCTATGGCCAGCCTTTTCCTGGCGGTTTGAACCGCCAGGAAAAGGCTGGCGGTACGGGGAGTCACGGGGCCCCTGGGGGCCCCATGCAGCTTTTCACTGTCTGCTCTGCAGACAGTGAAAAGCGCGACGGGTGCAACTGCACCCGTTGCACAGCCGCAACACCGCCGGCTCCATTTGGAGCCGGCTCCCATGTTGCAGCCAACATCCCCGCTGGGCCTGCGGGAGGAAACTCTGTTTCCGCCCGCCGGCTCAGCGGGGATGTCATAATGGTCACCGCGGGAGTGCGGCCTCATTGGCGGCCGCACGGCGGTTACAACTTGGCATGGGGTTCCTGTGCTCACATGCAAAATTAAATCTTGAATTGTTGGTCAATAATATCTGTAGGAAAGTACCCTCTTTCTTGGCATGGTTACCCCCATTTTCTGCCTGTTGTCAGTGTGTTTGACTGTTTCTCCTGGGATCCTGCTAACCAGGACCCCAGTAGTTTTGCTCTCTCCTGTAAATTATACCTTTTTCTTCCCACAATTGTCATACTGCTCCCCACATGTAAGTCCCTAGTATATGGTACCTAGGTACCCAGGGCAGTGGGGCTACAAGGGATCCTTATGGGCTGCAGCAGTTATTCTGCTACCCGTAGGGATCCCATGCAAAGGGTTCTGAAGGCCTGCCATTGCAGCCTGCGTGAAACGGGTTCATGCACCTATTTTCACTACAGGCCACTGAACCAGGTCACTGTAAGTCACCCCTATAGTAGGCCCTCTCAGCCCAGAGGGCAGGGTGCAGGTACCTGTGTGTGAGGGCACCCCTGCACTAGCAGGGGTGGCCCGACAAACTCCAGATCAATTTTCCTGGTCGTTGTGAGTGTGGGATGCCATTTTATGCATGTACTGGACATAGGTCACTACCTATGTCCACCTACATAAAGGTGACTCCGAACCTGGGTATGTTTGGTATCAAACATGTCCGAATCATACCCCAATACTGTTGCAAGTATTGGAATTATGATTCCATGCACTCTGGGGGCTCCTTAGAGGACCCCCAGAATTGCTACCACCAGTCTGACAGGGTTTTGCGGGCAGCCCAGCTTCTGCCACCCCTCAGACAGGTTTCTGCCCTCCTGCTGCTTGATCTGATCAAGCCCAGGAAGGCAGAACAAATGATTTCCTTTGGGAAAGGGAGGTAACACCCTCTCCCTTTGGAAATAGATGTGACTGGCCTGGGAGGGGTAGCCTTCCAAGCCACTGGTTTGCTTTCAAGGGCACATTTGGTGCACTCTGTGCATAAGCCAGTTCAGGGACCTCCAGTCCCTGTTCTGGCACGAAACTGGACAATATAAAGGGGAGTGATCACTCCAATGTCCATCACCACCCAGGGGTGGTGCTCAGAGTTCCACCAGAGGGTCCCTGGATTCTGCCATCTTGTTTCCAAGGTTGGCAGGGAGCTCTGGGAACATCTGAGTGGCTAGGCCAGACAGGTGACGTCAGAGCCCCCTGCCGATAGGTGATTACCTGGTTTGGTGACCCATTCCCCTTTTCAGGGCCATTTGGGGCCCTTTCTTGGGTGGGTCCTCAGATTCGGCTTGCAAGATTCCAGCAGGACTCCTCGGCAACCTTCACTTAAACTTCAGGCCTCCGGAACTGGGACTGGAACCTCCATGACCCGAAAAGCTGCCTCCAAGAAGAAAGAACTCTTCTGCAACATTATTTCCAGGGCTTCTGCCAGCTTTGCAACATTTCCCTCACTGTGCATCCTCAGAAAATTGGAACTCTTTAGCCTGTACAAGAAGAAGAAGGAATCTGCCTTGGAGTGAAGGAGTCACTCCCCTGCAACCGCAGGCACCTACAGCAAGCGAATACTGACTGCGTGGATCTGCCCTCATCTTCAGCTGCGTGGCTCCTGCATCACAGGTGGTAGTCCTCTTGGTCCTCTCTGTCAACTGTCCAACTTTGGTGGAGGTAAGCTTTTGCCTTCCCACGCAGGACAGTACCCTCATGTATTACGTCTCTTGCAGCTGCCAAAGCTTGGTTTGCATCTCCTCCACAGGATCTTCAGGCGACATGTAGCTCCAGCCCCCAGCACTCCATCCTGCAAAGCCCAGCCTCCTGCGTGGTTCTCCAGTGGCGTGGGATGCTCTTTTGTAGTGCTGCATGGGCTTCTTTTGCGACTCCTGTATCCCCGTCCTGTGGGACTCCTGTGGGTGCTGCCTCTGCTCCTGTAGACTCTCTGCAATGCTGAGTGTCCCCTGTGACTCCCCCTCTTCGGATGAGTCCTCCTGGGCCTTGCTGGTCCCCGGCAGCACCACTTTTCCACTAACTGCGAGTTTGCATTTGCCAAGGCTTGTTGGTTGAATTCTTGCACCAGTACCCATCTGCAATCTTCCTTCCAGCGTAGGGCATCATCTGCATCCACCAAGAACTCTTCTTCGGCTACAGGGCTTCAGTGCTGACCTGTTCTTCATCACCGTCGACCAGCTCCTGCAACTATAGCTGGGTGGGTAGTAGCTCCTACTCCTCCTGGACTCCACTGTGGCTCTTGGACTTGGTCCCTCTCTCCACAGGTCTTCTTTCTTCAGGAATCCACTGCTGGCTTCCTTGCAGTCTTGTTCGGGTGTCTTCTTTTTCTTGTTTTCCTCCTTTTGGGTGGTTTGGGGAAAATCTAGTGATTTACTCCTGCATTCCTGGTCGCTGGGGGGTACTTACTTTTGTGGTTTTCCGGTACTCCCAGCTCCCCTCTACACATTTTACTTACCTAGGTTGGGCTCCTGTGTTCGCATTCCAATTTGTTTAGTATATGGTTTGTGCTCCCCCAGGTTCACTATTGGTTATTGCTATTTACACTGTTTTCTAACCTTTTCTATGCTTGTTCCTGATTACTAGTGTATATATTTAGTGTATTACTTACCTCGTATTGGTGGGTTGCCCTTCTAGTATTTTGTAGTGATTTGTTCCAAAAATAAAGTACCTTTACTTTTGCACAACTGAGTGTTTTCTTTCATGTGTGTAAGTGATGTGTAACCACACTGGTATTGCATGAGCTTTGCATGTCTCCTAGATAAGCCTTGGATACTCATCCACAGCTCCCTCTAGAGAGCCCTTGCTTCCTAGACACTGCCTACACTTCACTAAGAGAGGATACCTGGACCTGGTGTAATGTATAAGTACATTAGGTACCCACAACCACCTTCCTACAATATTTTATTGTGGAATATTGGGATCTCCTTAGATTCAATTGCACTAAATTATCTTGTGATAAGACCATAGATTGTGATGCATAATTTGCCTTTACATATTATGTTGCCCAATTTGCTCCTCTTTGCAGAATAAATTGAATTTCCTTTGCCACCTGAGTTTATCATATCTCAATGATAATTTGGTCCTTTACTGCCACACAATTTCAGTGGCCTTGGTCTGGACCGTTTTCATATCTGCACGTGTTGTGAGGCGGGGTAAACCTGAACTTAGGGAGAGGCAACATAGATGGCCAAATATAGAGTCAGTATGCAAAATGACCTCACCACACTGTTTGTGAATGAAATCATCCATGAAAAAAGCACGCCTTGGAATTTACCGGAGGACAACTTTACCGCACCATCGAGATGCTGACTTAAGAATGAGAGCTCAATTGTTGATGTTGGAAAAAAAGTAAATTTGCACATAAACGAGATGGGGTCATTCCGTCAAGGACGCTGCAGCCGAACGACGCATCAGTGAATGAAAGTAATCAAATGTGGACAGGTGTTTCCAGTCAATTTCACGAGGAGATCTCACAAGGAATGACAGAAACAGATGTGTGAGTAATTCTGAATCTGGCACAAGAGGCTGCTGAGAAACGGACTCGAGGGCTTGGAACAGGAAGCTAATTTCCGTTTCCTGATTGCTTTTAATGCAGTACGAGAGAGGTTCACCTTTCTGGAAGAGCTGTGAACTCTGCAATGAAAACAAGAAACAAGCGCTAAGGCGAGTATAACAGATCGGTTAATGGAGAACAGCTGCACCCTGCACAGGAGGTACCTAAATCGCTGCCAAGTCTCCCAAGTCCATACGTAATGAGCTCTTTAGTCCAGGTTTTCACCTTTGGAATCTGGGACGAGGAGTCCCAGTTTTATAATGGAACAAATAAGTCCCAGAATTCAAAGAAAAACCTGTGCTCCAACAGCTAGACATGCATGGACCTGGGACACCTGGCACGGCTGCACTCAGTGAGGTCCTTGCTATTTAGGCAGAGGTCATGTTTGGGTCTAATCTTGACATTGTATCTTCAGAGAAGGCATGTTTACATCCTGATAGGCACTTTTGGGCTTAGGAAAGAGGATCAGTGCAACAAGATGTGACTAGTGCCTATGGCAGGCGTTGCTCTCCCCTGGGCCCACTATACTCATGGCCATGGAGCTTACTGGGAACCCAGCTATTTCTAGGTTGCAACAATCTTTTGTCTATTATGTTTGTATATGTGGTCTTCTGAGGGAGTTAAGACCTGATTTTCTTTTTATGACTGGTACATAGATCAATGACTCAGCTGCTCTGGATATAGAAACAGCCATTCCCGAAGGACACTTGGTTGGTGCACCTGGACAGGGTTAATTGGAAAGGTAGATTACTTTGTACCTTGCTTTCCAGCATGTGTCTCACTGCACCACATTTAACTGTCTGAATTATTTGGAGCTGGGGGTCTAGGGTTTAGTTTGGTATCTGACCAGCTTTCTTTAGCTAGCTGCTTGATCTACCATCACCAGGGCTACAGGGGTGAATTAATTATTTTGCTGGACTAAACACTGACCCTTTAAAATACTGATTTGATACTGCTAGGGGACTTCAATCTACAGACTGATAACTTTACACATAGACACACCTGTACCCTGGTAGACATGTTGGCTTCCCTTAATTTGACCCAAGTAGTGACCACCTCAACAGGAAGGGCATGCTATTGATATGATATTCTCTAACGTTCCTATTTTGCTCAAAGAACCATAGGTGGTTGCGTGGTCAGACAATTTTCTTACACCATTTTGGTGTATCCCTGGAGACAATCCTCACAGGCCAGGGACTCTGCTAGACATGCCTTTGTGGCTGGGAATAACATTACATTTAAAGAGCTTATTGAGCACCTTTCCAACATAGTTCCTTCTCTCTCATGTGCCATTGCTCATGATGCAGATGCAGAAAGCGTTGGCTACAGACAGCCTCTGATGCATTGGATCCACTTCAGCTTAGGAAGGAGAGAAAACACAGCCTATCTGTCCCTTGGTTCTTACTATTATCAGTCTTGGAAAAAAGGGCCTGTAAGACACTGGAAAGAGAGTGGCACAAAAACGATTCTTCTGTGATCAAAGCCAATTATAAAGCGTCCCTGAGAACATAGCATGCCTCTGTTAAAACAGCTCAGGTTCCTTACTTAGAATTTAAAATGAATTTTTCCATTAATGGTCCTCGAGAATTGTTCTAGGTCACTGAAATTTTCCTTGCACCTGACGTTTGTAGCAGGTGACCACTTCTCAGGGACTCTGCAATGAGCTTGCGGACTTCTTTTAGGATAAGATCCTTAAAATTCAGATGAATTTGCACAAGTCTACCCGTGTCCAGACGAAAAGTTGGTGATCGGGCACGTGCTTGTAAGCAATTGTGATCTTTCTCAATTCAGTCCTATATCTCTTGTGAAGTCTGAAATGGTAATACTTAACAGTAAATCAAGATCCCTTTGCATTCCATGTTCACCCTCATTCTTGGAACTTGTGGCTGAGGGGGTCAATCGGATCCTAAATAAGATTTTCAATGCCTCATTATCTATGGCTACAATGCCACTAGCATGGAAGTAAGATAAGGTCATCCCATTATTAAAAAACTTTGAGCTAACCCCAACCTATTGGCTAACTTCCAACCCATCTCCTTCCTCCCTGTGGTATTCAAAATGCTGGAAAAGTTGGTTAATACTCAGCTCTTAGATGTTCTAGAGAAATACAAGCTTCTGCATCCCAATCAGTCTGGCTTTTGACATAGTATGGAGATGGCCCTGTCAGATTCCATCATTGACAATTGATCAAGGGAAGAATACCGCTCTAATTTTACTTAATCCCTCAGAGGCATTCAATGCTGGCTCCTATTCCATCCTTTTGCAATGGCTTGCACATTTGGTGCTTGGAGATTAGCCACTGGGCTGTATTGAGTCCTATTTGGACTCATGGGGGCAGGCTGCCTGTTTGGCTCCATTCTCATCAGCTATTAAACCTGTAAACCAAGGCGTGCCTAATCTATATATGGCTCCACTGGCCCCCATGGATAAGTCATTTGGATTTAAAATAAGTTTCTATGACAGTGAAACCCAACTGCTTCTCTCTTTTCAGAGTAGGTCGGCAACTGCTACGATGTCTTTCAAAACTTCTTTACATGCAGTACGTAACTGGATGCACATAAGTCCTCTGATGTGCAAAACAGATAAGCGTGAATTTTTTTTGTTTATGTCCTACTACACTAATTGGTTGGAGTCTGGTTGGCAGGAAGCTTTACCACTCCCTCCTCCACCCACCAAAATTGCAAAGAATCTTGGAGTTAAGCTCCACAACCAACTCTCCCTCCTACTACAGGTGTCTGCAGTGGTAGGCTGTCCTTTTGCACTGCTCCATGTCCTCAAGAAGTTCCTTTTTCTGCTTCCACTGCACACCAGGAAGACAGTGGTTCATGCATTGATAAGCTCATGATTGGATCACACTAGTGCTCTCTATCTTGGTCTCCTTTAAGGACTTATGAGGCAGCTGTAAGTGATTCAGAATGCAGCGGTTTGCTTAATTTTGAAATCTCCTTGGCACGCATAAATATCTACTCATTTTAGGTCTCTCCATTGGCTGCCAATTAAGAAGAGGTCCTTTTTGGTCCTGGTACATAGAGCCTCTTCTCTTTGGGCTCCCAGGATCACTCTGAAGTTTTCAGTTCTATTTCCTGACAATAGCTCTTTGCTGCCTTGATGGTGGTGCCAAGGCCCACCTCTCCCATGGGATAACATTGGTGTTATTGTATTACATTTAATAAGGATATGTTTCAAATGGGAACCGCTAAAAAGTTAATGTTTGGTGTCTTTGGAATTGTAATGAAAGATCCTCTTTCATGGTGAAGTCAGATTTTGAATTACAATTTTATAAATGCCACTTGTAGAAAGTTGGCATTTTCCTGCCTTAGCCATTTTGTGCATGCAGCCTGTTTCTGGGTCAGATGACTGGGCATAATTGGCAGTTGGTCTTTGTGTAGTCGTCCTAGACAGCAACACACAATAGAGAGCTTAGGTGTACCTGGATGGGCCTTCACTAGCTGAACGGGAAGGAAGGTGGTTACAATCTTAATAACATCTGCATAGCCTGTGGCCTACCTTCACACAAAAGGCTGCATACTAACCTGTAATTAGTCTGGAGCAAGGGCAGGTGAGGCATATAACCTGAACACTACAAAGGGAATCCTCTAGAAGTTTCTCCTACTTCAAAGAAGGCACCAGGTATAAATATTGGACCTTAGACCCCCAGCTCTTCAGTACACCTTTGGACCTGTGGACGGTTTACCAGGAAGAAGGACTGTTGTGCTGCTGCAAGAACTGCCACTATGCTGGACTGCTACCATGAAGGAGTGCTGGCTCATGTTGACCTGCTGCCCTGCTGCCGTCCTACCTGGGTGAGAAGAACAGGACATGAAAGGGTTGTGCAATCTGTACCCAGGGCCACCAAAGTTACTCCAAGGCCTTAGTCTCTTGTAACCAACACCTAGAACATACAAATGTGAGTCCTACCCTGCCAAGTGGTGCCAGCCCAGAACCTTTGGAAGTAGGCTTGAGGGTGCTCTGAAAGCCCACCTGTAGAACCAAAAGAACCAATGCATCTTCTCTGCTGCGCACCGCAACCCTGAGCAGAACCAAGGCATCGCCTCTGCTGCATGGTGTTTCCCGGTGGCAGGACTTCTCATCACAAGCTCATCAGAGCCACTGCTGCACAACATATTCTTGACACAGCCCCTCACATTGGAAGCCCCTCCTCGACAGCAGTCTTGAAAAAGACACAGGACTTTGCATCACCAGCCCCACAGTGCCTACGGAACCAGCTGGTGTGCGATGCATCTTCAATGCAGAACTTGACATTGCAAGCCCCCTTGTCGACAGCATCCTCAACAACGAACCAGGCCCTCACAGCACAGCCTTACACCTTCCTGGAACTGACGGTGATGATACATCTCTGACCTGGACCTCGCATCACCTTGGCTGTGTGATGCATCCTCAACGCTACCAGAATTGAAGGTACTCTTGTTCTGTGGGTGTTACAGGATCTCTATTGCTGGCTCCATTGCAGTCAGCCTGAATCTGTGAGTTTTGGCCTCATTATGAGCTTGTCGGATGGGATTACTTTGTCACAGGTGTGACGGATATCCTGTATGTCATATTACAATTCTATTATATGCTATGGAAATTGTCATATGGCAGACAGACAGAATATTCCATCTGCCAAGATCGTAATTAGGCCCTTTATTGCAGCCCGGCACAGCCAGAAAACCACAGTTGCCACTTTGTGCTTTTTGGCTCTATTGTTCACTTAAATGTTTAAAATAGAAAATTGCATTTCACCGCTTCTACTGATTGGATTTTTACTGTTTTGGTCTTGTTTTATTTATTTAAATCTACTCTATTATTCTAATCTGAAGTGGTATTCCTTTTGTGTGTTTTTCACTTTTTCACTGTTTGAAGCACTGCATAAATACTTTACTCAGTACCTCTAGGTTAAACCTGACTGCTCTGTGCCAAGCTACCAGAGGGTTGACCACAGATTAATTTACGGTTGCTTGTGACTTCACCCTAAAGAGAGCTGTGGTTTTTGCTTGAGTAGGGCTTAATGCCCCTTCAACCAGTAACCCAATTCCATATGAAGATCCTGGGTGCATAGATAGATTGTTTTCTATTTTACACTTCTTATTCTCCAGTCTGATGCTGGCCTGACTGCAGGTGTGCTGAGAGGGTCAGCTAGTTGGCAAGAAAAGTAAGGGTGGTGTTCATGATGGCTTTGTAAATAATGCTTCTAGTTTGAAAGATAGTGTAGGCTGGTAAAGGGAGCTAGTGCAGTTCCATCAGGATGGGGGGATGTGATCATGTTCCTTTCAGCCTTGAAATGAGATGTGCTGTAGTGTGTAGGATGACATTAAGGACTGCCATGTGGAGTCTGGGAGGCGATGGAGCAGGATGTTACTATCAAGCAGAAGCGAGAGTATGAGGGCTTGAAAGCAGTTCTGAAGTCACTTTCTGTAAGAAATTGTTTGACTTTCTTTAAAAGAGAGAAGTGGTACCAGACTGTCTTTGTTTTTTAGAAAATGTGTTCCCTGTGGTTGAGGATGGTGCTCAAGGTAAATCCAAGTGACCTGGCATTTGGTGAACATTGGCATTCTCAGCATGTATTTCATTGAGCTAGGTTTGTCTAATCTCTTGCTTGTTGTTCTTCAAACATAACAGACATTATGCCTTGGGTGGTTGAGCTTCATGGAGGTGCTGGATATCCAGGTTTGGATGAGATGTAGGTAGAGTTTGTGGCACTGGTTCTCTGAGCAAAGAATCGTCACATATTGGTGAATTCTTATGCTGTTATCAGTAAGTAGAAGCTCAGAGACTCCATGAAGCGGTTAAGATGACAGGAGAAGTTATGGAACCATGGAGGACTTCACAAATGACAGAGAACTTTTGAAACCTGGAGATGCCCATGTGAACAAACTGTTGTCAGCTGGAAAGCTACGAGGTGAGCCGGTAAAAGACATTGCTGGTGAATCCAATTCTAGATTCAAGGGTGTGGATAATGGTAGGACAATTGGCTGTGTCGAATGCAGGTGAGGGGTACAGCCATAACACTGACCTCAGAAACTGGCCCAGTGTAAGCCATTTATAGCAAGGCTTCCTTGTAAATGTATGTTCATTTTGACATTGACATTTTAGTTGAATGCTCATTAATTCTCAAACCCTGCTGACAAGGAGGCGTGGAAGCTGTTTTTGACCTCACCTGGCATGGCAGAGGGGTGAAACAGCATGTCTTTCCTAGCATTATAGTCCCCAGGTAAATTCTAACTATGCGGATTGAATGCTTTTGATGTTAAAAAGTCCCATGATGAATACTTCTTCCATATGAGGTTGAAAGAGTTTGTCAGAACAGGCATGGGCACAATACTAGACTACAGTGACCAAAATATTCGGACAAAATTTGTATCCTAACTGGGGTGTAACAAAAAGCCCTGCAGCCCCCTTATTGCAGGGGACCCCCAGTCTTCTCTACACAAAGGGGAGGCTTTCAGCTAGTCTGTGCAGTGTGTGGCTCTCTAAAGCAACTGCAGTGTGCCTCCTGCTTTGAGCTGAAACAGCGCTGGCCCCAGACTGAAAAGAAACAAAACACCTTGTGTGTGTGTTTTTTTTTAGTCAGAGCCTGCCAGGCACCTTATAGGAGTGGGGGGGGGGGAGCCCTGACAGAGAGTATCGTTCACAAAGCACTGCTCATTTTAAAGAGAAGAGTCATAACAGAACTTACTGGAGAAGAAGGATTGCCACCTTTCCCAGAGAAAAATGGCAGCCTTCTCTTCGTATTTTAAGATTCTGCAAATGCCTGCACACAATGGTTAAGTAAAACGTTATATAGAATAATCATTGCCTTTATGTCTTTGTTTACTTACGTTACCAGTCAGGGGGCATAAGAACTGCTATAGAACACATTCCAAAGTATTTTCGTCTTTCATTAGCTGTTTAAATAAAGTATGTACAGGTAAAGGGAAAAATATAAGGCCAGGACAGTAAAAGCTAATCACTGCAGGTGATTTCACAATGTTGCAATTTAAGGATCTGATGCAAACCCAGAGTTCTTATTTCCCTCTATTACTATACTTTGAATAACTTCAAATAATGTGGCAAGCCAAAGTTAAAAGCATTATGGAAAACATCTAGTCTATTGACAAATATACACCAATAAAAGTACAGCATTGAAAAACGAAAGTGACGAGCTTTACTGAAATATTTACAAGTGCTTCATGTATTTTTTTAAACCAAATTAAAGCCTCTTTATTACATAAAAAAAATCAACTAATTCAATATTTAAATGACCACATTAAACTGCAGGATTAAGTAGGGATCACAACCTCTTTCTTGTCAGATGTATCTTGTCTTTCATACCTAGTTCTTATTGTTATAGCTGAAATGGAAAAATTAGAAGTCACAGTGTAAGGTCTGATTGGTTTTATTTGTACATGGGAAGCATGGAACCCTTTTCCTTCATTGTTTCCACAAACTACTGGTGTGTTTTCATACTGGTAGCTCCCACAGCAGGAATGTACAGCAGTATTGGTTATTTTAGTTTCCCAAAAAAATCACTTACTCTTGTATAACAAGGCAGTCAGGGTTACCAAAGCATGAGTTTATTGGGCAGGTGATGTTAGTGGTATGCGGCCTTAAGGGAATTATTGCTGAAAGGGGAGTCATGATATTGTGAGAGGTTCAAATTAAGTATTGTTAGGTAAAAGTCGTGACACAGTTAGAGTATATAACTCATAAAGGGTCCTCGAACGTGCACCAGGGAAAATTCCTGCTATTTGTTCAGAAAATGATCTACTTGGATCAAAGACAAAGTTTTTCCTAAGGTGTCACTAAGAGGGTTACACGTGAGGTTTGAAAATGTCACAAATTAGCTGCTGTAAACTATGAAATGTTACACATACGCTGACTTAAACTTGGTAGCTCTGTTTGACAAAGTTAAATGTAGATATGGTGTCCCCTGCATATATAATAAACTAAGTGGAGAAGTTCTGTATGGACATGTGATTTATTTAAATCCAGTTGTACGCATTTAAAAGTTGACAACATCTCTTAGACTGAATGTGAACCATTCACTAATTTAAATTTGTTACCAGGGCCATTGGAATTATGCCGCATGGAAGGACCAAATTATGCAGCAGGGTTGACTAAATTATGCAGCAAGAAAAGGCAAATTACGTGACGTAATGTGTCACATTTTGTGATAGTATTACTCATAATTTTGTAATTTTTTTAACAAGCTAACACTGCTGGGTGAAAGGTTGACCTAATTTGTACCAGTTTAACATACAAATATGAGTAAAAAACAACAGAAAGGTGGCCAGTCAACTTTTGCGTGGGACCTTCTACTGCACGGCAACACTTCACTTTGATTATTGTAACGTTTGATCAGTTTCAGTTAAAAGCAAATTTTGTTCTGCTAAAATCTTTAGTTTATGCAGCAGATGATGTGTTATGTAGCAAATGCATAACAATATGGAAAACGATGCAGCTGCCGGATGGTATAACTCCAATGGCCCTGTCTATTGTCCAAAAGAGCAATTACCCATATTACCCATGCCTGCGTGGGCCATTACATACATCTGCATTATATTCTCTATGCGTTTTATTATATGCAACACAGATAGACTGGTGCTGCACCTGGGAACACAGAATATTTGATTAAATGGAAAGGGGAGCTGTCAGTCTCGTAGAATGGGTGTTCCACTAGTTTATGGTAGATTAATTTGCTCTGCCAAACTATAAATAACTTGCTTAATCTTGAGGTTACGGTTACTAGATTGAATGTGCATCTGCACATCCTTTACGAACCTAGGGCCAGATGTAGCAAACGTTTGTGACTCGCAAACGGGCAGAATCGCAATTTGCGACAGTGCAAAATCGGAAATGGGATGCAAAAAGCCCATTTCCGACTCGCAAAAAGCGATGGGACCCGTTTGCGAGTCGCATCCAGTGCGACCCCATTTTGCGACCCGCAAATAGCAAGTCGCAATTTGCGAGTCGCAAACCTTATGCAATTGCAACTCGCAAATTGCGACTAGTCGCAAAAAGCCCAGTTTGCACGTCCCATTTACCACTAACTCAGAGCAGGTGGTAACCATTACCAAAGTATAAAAGGGGACCCAGAAGCCATCTGGGTTACTCAAGATGGCGGAGATATACCTGATAGCAGTGAGGAGGAGAGTGTATGCAGCCCAGCAGAGGAGGAGGAGGGGCCACAGACAGGAGAAGATATATAGAACCAGGCAGACTCTTTTTCAGCAAACTGAAGAGGAGATCTATGACAAATACCGCCTTAGCAGCGCAGCCATCCTAGAATTAATTGATTTACTGAAACCACAGCTAGAACACCAGACTCTGCGTGGCTGCGCCATTCCTACGCATGTGCAAGTACTATGCTCACTGCACCTCTTGGCCTCAGGGAGCTATCAGGGGGTCATTGCTGTGGCAGGTGGGGTATCCCAAAGTGCAGTGTCAAGGTTCCTCAGGGCCTTCCTAGATGCCTTAGTCACGCACATGTCTCACTTCATATACTTACCAAGGAATGAGGCAGAAATCAACAGCACCAAGCTGGACTTTTACCGCATTGCCAACATTCCCCATGTCATAGGGTGTGTAGATGGGACACACATTCAAATATGCCCCCCTGCTAATCTGGAACACATTTTCCGCAACAGAAAGTGTACCCACTCACTCAACATACAGGTCGTTTGTGATGCCCATTATGTCATCACGGACATCGTAGCTAAGTTTCCAGGCAGTACCCATGACTCATACATTTTTAGGCATAGTGGGATACATCAACGCCTGGAACGTGGGGAATTCGGAGACGGTTACCTCCTAGGTAGAGCCACAGACACTTGCAGACATACACACAGGTCACTGTGCACGACAATCTGGACTTCCTAACAGTGTACTTTTTGTGCCCAACAGGTGACAGTGCATATGCTCTTAGGCCTTGGATCATGACTCCGTTTTTGACACCCAGAACTGAAT
Source organism: Pleurodeles waltl (assembly GCF_031143425.1). Taxonomy (NCBI): domain Eukaryota; kingdom Metazoa; phylum Chordata; class Amphibia; order Caudata; family Salamandridae; genus Pleurodeles; species Pleurodeles waltl. Next base: position 169,992,691 of record NC_090445.1, read on the forward strand.
ATGAGAGGCAATACAACAGTGCGCATAAGAGGACCAGGAACCTGATAGAGCGCACCTTCGGACTCCTGAAGGCAAGATTCAGATGCCTCCACCGCAGTGGAGGTGCACTCCAATACACCCCCATTACCGCATTCAAAATTGTGGTCGCATGCGCCATCCTCCACAACATAGCCACCCGACGTGGGCTACCTCTCACCCCTGCAGACCCAGATCCTGATGATGAAGAGCAAGAACAACCACATCGCCATCATGGGGATAGGAGTCTAGCTAATCAAGGCAGACTGAGACGGGAACACATTGCAACACAATATTTTGGACGGTACGTGTCAACTCCCACCATACTCACCTATTAACCAAAAACTCAATTTGTTAAGTGGAACAAAAATAACTGTTTTATTACTGTAATTGAGAAACTATATACAAGTTGAAATTGTCCATGGGCAGGGAAATGCCAACCAGTCATGTGGCACATTAACACCATGTGCCACATTTATTGGTCCTGGGTGTCATCTATGTTCTCCTGCCCCTCCTGCCAGCCTGGCTGGTCCCTGCTGCGTCCGTGGTGCTGTGCCTACCACTCCTCAGCACCCTGCTGTCAGTGGCAGATACACTGCTCACTGTTGAGCCCTCCTCACTGTCTTGGGGTGTTTCCCCGGTGGCCCTTGACATTTCCCGTGTCTCCATAAGTTCAATTATGTTGGTGAGACGTCCCAGGCCCCTGGCAACATCCCCAGCAAAATGGCCCATCTCTATTTGCAGGCCAACTGTCCTCCTCGACAGGCCTGTTGTATTAATGGCTAGCCTGCCGATCGATGTGGCCATCCTGTCCAGTCGTTGCATTGTCTGGCGATCTCTGCGCCGCCCAGCCTCTGCCTGGCCCAGCAGTCCGCCCGCCAGTTCCCTAATGGCAAGGGCAATGTCCCCAGTGTTCTGGCACATCATGTCCATGCGTCTGTTGAGGTGCTGCATGCTTGCATGGTTGTGTCTAACAAAGCGGTGCAGCACACCACTAATCCTGCCCAATATTCTGTTCTGCAGGCGCTGACCCCGCAGCAGATGTGCCTCACTGCTGGTTGGAGGAAGTATCCCGGATCCAGATGGTCTTGCCCTGCAACGCCTGCGCAGCGGTGGCTGCCCTGTGCTCCCACCTGTATCCTCCCTGCCTGTTGCTGGGGCAGCTTCTGGCGTGATTGTTGCAGCAGGCGTTACTAATGCAGGAATGCTGCTGACTGTGCAGGTGGGGGTGCTGGCGGGTCCTGGGGTGTCCTCCTGGGCCTGGGTGGTTGGGGTGTTGGGGGTGTCTTGCTGGAGACCTGTGGGACATGGGGAACACACTGTCAGTGTCTAGTATCTATTGCACAATTCCTAATAAACATTTGGCTATGAACTGCCAATTTGACTATATTTCCCATAATGCATCATCCTGGCTTTTTCTACCCTGTAATGGAGCTATCTTGGTTGTGCATGCACCTGTGTACATGGTGGGTGGGGTATGACATTGATAGGGGTACAGGCTTATCACATGGTACTCACTGGTTGATGTACTGGGCTCTGAGGTGTCCAGGTCCCCAAATCCACACACTGCCTCCTGCTCCAATGTTTCCTCCACCCTTTCGTATCAACTCGCAAAATGCGCAATTTTTATTTTTGCTACATCTGGCCCTTAGTCCCCTGTTTAAGCGTTTGTTAAGGGAACATTCACTCAGGCCCTAAAGTTAAATTATTTTAGTAAAAAGTTTTTAAAAAGTGAGTTTATTGTGATGAATAGGATAAAGACACAAAATAATAATATTATAATAAAAAATATGAACACAACTCAATTGTAAGTGTCCTACACTCTTTGACACTAAGCATATCATGGGAACTCTTGCTGATGTCACGTGGATGCAGTGGGCAAAGAGGAAGTACTTTTACAAGGTGGTTGGCAATTGCAAGGGAATGGGCATTGTGGGGGGGGGGCTCACCATTCCTTGCAGGGGTGGCCGCTAAGGTTTTGTTATGCCACTGTCAGTCCTAAATATTGTTTATAAAAGTACTGCCCCATTAAGGTTAAGAATAGATAATTTTTATCCTAGGGAGTAATGTTTTTGAAGACAATTTTTGGAGCATTACATTGATGTTGACAATATTTTTGTTATTGATTTTTTGACAGACAAGCAAGGTCTAGTTGCCATCTCAGAGAAAGAGTTCATTCTGAGTTAAAGATGTTGTATAGACTGATTCTGATGGTGGCATGTATGTCATTTGCTGATATGCTAAAGTTTGAAACAGTGGCATAAGAAAGGCCCCTGCAGGTTGGGGGAGGCAAGCTCCATGGGACCCCCTCTGCACAATACCTGGCCTGAACGCTTCTGGGTGAGTCCAGTGGGGGCCCTCCTTGTACTTTGCAGAGGGGCCCACTGAAGTTTTACTATGCCACTGGTTTGAAAGGTTACATGAGCTGCCCCACACCTGTCTGGTGCACTTACAAACCAACCTGTGTGAAAGTTTCCATCAAGTATCAAGGAGCAAAACTGATCAGTAGATTTTATCCTAACCAAGAGGGTAGATAAGGAAGTAGTGGCCTGTGGTATTGTAGGGGTGACTTACTGCGTGCTGAGCCATGTCCGGCCAAGGAGTCATTGTGCAAGGAGCTCAGCAATTAGCATTAAGCCATTGTGCAAGATATGAAGTGCAGGATGCCTGACGCAGGCTAGTGGGGAGTAATCAGCGAAATTATATGGCACCCAAATTATTGTTGTCGGAATGCCATCTGGCATAAATATTAGTCCTAAATATCGTTTATAAAAATATCACCCTCTTTGGAGATAATATTAGCAAATCTACAACCAACAAGACTATGGTGGTCATTAGGGCCAAAACGACGGGAGCACCGCCAACAGGCTGGCGGTGCCTCCTGGCGTATTTGGACCGCAGCGGTAGCACTGCGGTCACACCGCCGGGGCCGGCAGTATCCCGCCACTTTAGCCCCGGCGGTGATAATCCGCCAGAGCAGCGCTGCAAGCAGCGCTGCCCTGGGGATTATGACTCCCCTACCGCCAGCCTGTTTCTGCCGGTTTGCACCGCCAGGAAGAGGCTGGCGGTAAGGGGACTCAGGGGGTCCCTGGGGGGCCCTGCACTGCCCATGCACTTGGCATGGGCAGTGCAGGGGCCCCCAGGCAGAGCCCCGTCGCGCTTTTCACTGCCCGAATTTCGGGCAGTGAAATGCGCGACGGGTGCTACTGCACCCGCTGCACACCAGCATTGCCGCCGGCTCTATTACGAGCCGGCGGCAATGTTGATGTGACTTTTCCTCTGGGCCAGCAGATGGTAACTCACCGAGGTTGTAATGACCCCCAATGTTTTTGAAAGGATATTTATGCCAGATTATAATTCTATGTATGATATTTTGACATAAAACCTCCTTGACCAATGATCTACATGTTTTTTCATGTTTCTCAGCAATGGGCATTAGACTGTGTTAGACATGAGAAGACATTCAAGGTGCATTCAAATGGTCCTCTTTTTCTTTTCAGTAACAATCTTCCCCACAACAAGGCCATGGCATAGCTAAGAGCAGTGATGGGTAAAGTCCCTTTTACCTGTACCCCTTCTATAGATTCTGCCCACTAATTTTCCCTCTGTAAGTCTGTGCAGTCTGTCATGACAGAGCTCTATCGGTTGTGTAAAGTTGAGTTTCCATACAGGAGGGATAGTGTATCCCAGTTGGAGTCCCGCTAGATGCTTCCCAGAAGGTTGAAGTGTCCATCATATGTTTAGTGCACATCAAAAGCATGAAGTCTACCTTTTCCTATATGTACCCTTTACTGCTGTTCTCTTCCACTTTTGCAGCCATTGATAAGTCAAGTATATGTCTCTGGTTTAGTTTCTTGTAACTTCCAATGGAGCAGAAATATATTTCTCAGCCCACTCTCTTAGGAGTTGGCCATTACAGCAGGTAAGTCTATGTCTGAGACACCTAACCAAACTACTGCAGCCAGTGGTGAGGCCAATGCTACACACCCACACAGAGGATATGGGCTGACATAACATCAAACAACAATGACCTTGCTCTAGCTGTGTTTTGCCTACACAGATTCATTACAGTCCCGAACTCCCCAACTCTGTGGCCATCACCCAGCCTCACTTCTGTTGTGCGAGAGCCAGGACAATGAGAGTAATTGACTCACTGAAGCCACCCACTGCAGCTGCAGTAGTCTGTCAAGAACAGAGTTAGAGTCTGGTGCTGCTGCACTGGCCAGTGCTGGAGCACCATGGTCTGCGTTCCTGGCCATGCCATGTGCTCACTCACCCAGAACCTAGAAACTGTGCTTTGGTGATTTGTTTCCTTGGTATTGCCACGTAATCAAATTCTGAGAATGGCCATAGCCAACTGAAGCATGACATGCGATCAAGTGTTTCAGCAGACTTTTGCCCAGTTGGCTACCATACTTAGTAAGCATTTATACTAAACTGTAGCATTTCTTTATAAAACCAGAAGTGCAGGAGATCAAAGTTTATCTTAGGAGTCCCCTGTCTAATGCTGTTGCTCAATAGCAAGACTGCCTAACCAGATGCCTCTTTCTTCCACCCAAGGGCTTAGCTTTGTCATTAAGATTGAGGGGTGAGGGTGTTTGTGAGCTTCAGATTTCCCAACAATCACTCTGGTATATCTTGTTAATATACATTATAGACAAGAAGGGCGAATGAGAGGGGCTTTAGGGGCAATGGAAAGGGAAAAGATTATCGATTGGTGGGGTACTAAGTGAGAGAAAATACAATATTTGGTAAAATAACCAACATTTTTTAAGTCTTTCAAAACAGTGTGTGTGTGTTTTTGTCTGTGTTTCTTTGGAAAAGTGCCTTGTGAAATCCGACAGATACCTCCCCATACCCGACTGAGGGCAGCTGTACCTAACTACTAAGCAGAAAATACATTTATTAGGGGAGTGTAACATCCCAAACACCCCCTTGAAGCTACATCCCCCTTCCACCATGCTATACTTTCTGGTTCTATCTTCCTCTTGTGTGTTCTTTTTTATGTCTGCTTTCTCTCCTTGCTGATATTTTGCTATTTTTCTCTTCCTCATTCTATCTCTGTTTCCTGCCTTGATCCCACATGCTCTGTGTCAATGACTGATGATGAAAAATAAGACCCAGTACCCCAAAATGAAGGCTGGTGTTCACACCATGCAACCACCAGTACAAATTAAGCACAACCTTTTAGAATTTATGTCAAATGTCTTTTCATAAAACTATAACACTGCCTGCATATTTATCCCATGATACGTTTGCTACCTGAAACTAACCTTCCACTCCACAGCCAACCTTCAAAAGAAAACTGTGACTATTCAGCTGTGCTACCCCTTGAATGTCAAGCCTATGAGGTTGGTATATGGCAGTTCAGGGAGCTTGCAGTAGTACCTGGGACTTTTACTTTGCATCAGCAGCAATCACAGATCCCAGCCTGGGTCAGAAAGATAAAAATATGAAAGAGACATTATAGAATTTGCATCTTGTGGAATATTGACTCCACAGATTATTGCTCCTGTTACCTACCAGAGCTCATAAGTACAAGGTGTGAATTTCACATATGTAATTATAACTGTGTAAGTCTCAATACATCATATAAACTTAACACCTACAATGAAACAAACTTTAAATTGTTTAGTTATGGCCAAAGACACTAGACAAAGTAGGGTGTTGGCAGCCCAACACAACAGTTTTAACAGTCAAGGACAGATTTAATGATCTCTGTGGTTACAATATGTTTCCTGAAAACCAGCAAAATTACTTCTCATCTGTTTGTCACTTGGAGCTCAGCTGAGCCCAAGCAATGTTTGTGTTTATAGAGTAGATGCTAGCAGCGTAAAGTTTAAGTCAGTGTTTAAATTGTAAGTAAAGAGGTGCCGATGATCAAAGCCCTTCTGTTAAACACGAGACTGCCGTAATTAAATCTGCAAGCACTGAATACTGAGGCAGCGTAATCCTGAGGCCATCTCCGGCCTCTTCAATGCATTTACGGCCACCCTGCCCCTTCAGCTTATCCTGCAACTTTCTACTTTCTCCCTTTTTGACGCTTTTTGGTTTTTCCTTCTTCCGTCTTTTTCATATGTGTCTTTTGCTCGCAGCAAATGCTTGAGGCATAAGAATAAGCCCCGGCCCTCAAAAATAAGTGCCGGTGCTCAACACCGGATATAACAAGCACAAATTAAGCACTGGTTAAAGTTAAAAAGGGCAAGAGCTGAAACCAAAAGACTTAATTAAAAATAATGCATTAAGAAAATGCAAGTGACGAAAAAAGATGGTGATTAAAGGCCCTTGTTAGATGGGGTTAGGCCAGGGCAAAGGCAAAATACTAGGATGATGTTACAAAAATTGTAACCTGGTGTCGAGCATTGATCATAATTCTGCAGGGAGTCAATGTTCACAATTCTAGCTATGCCAGCGAGAGGGTATCGATGTTCTCTGTTTATTGGCTTAAAGTCTGAGCCAGAAATATTTTTACAACGCTCAGCTCTAGGACTTACCACTTTGAATACGGAATTGGATAATCAGCAATTAATCAACAATATAAACAACGATAAAACAATCATTGTTTTGTGATCATTTTTCTTCATTAGCCTCACTAATACTGTAACTTCGCACCTGCACCAAAATAGGAGTGATGAAGGACTTAATGAGAACATGTGCACTTGTGCTGATGCCAGAGTAGCAAGTTGTGGCCTTCTGCCAGTTGCTGATTTGCTAGAACACAGGAAGCTGGTTTCTGATTGGTGCAGACTACCCTGCCTGGATCCCAAAGACGACTGAGTAAGCAAATAATGTTTCTAGGACTTTTGCAAACATAAGTTTTATCTCCTTGTCCGGTTGAAAATGATGAATACTTATGAACTGGGCTGCTCAGAGGCAGGTGAAAATCTGAGCTCATTGACAATTCAAAGCAGCTAAAGGTCCACCATTCATCTAACTTTTCTTAGCCAGTGGTTTGATCCAGCGTTTGTAGGTGGGGTCCTACTTCCTGTAAAGAACAATTTGTTCAAACTTCACAGTTGGCAACGAGGAAAGTCATGGCTACATAGTGGGCAACCACACCACAACATCTTATCTGTGTGAATTTCTGTTGATACAAATGTAGGTACCTACTGTACTGGAGTGGTTTTCTTCTTAAAAGAAGATTGAGAGGAGGAGGCCCGGGGTGGAGTGGGTTGGTGTAGTGGTGTTCTCTTTGAGGTGAGAACATTTAATTGAGGCCTTGTGGCTCCCCAACGTGTAGTGGAAACACCTTATGTTTCACCAAAGGTATAGGAGACTTTGGGCCTGATTGCAATCCTGGTGGATGGATTACTCCATCACAAACATGATGGATATCCCATCCACCATATTACGATCCCCATAGGATATTATGGGATCGTAATACGGCAGACTAGATATCCGTCACCTTTGTGATGGTGTAATCCCCTCCACCAGGATCTAAATCAGGCCCTTTATTACTAACTCCCTGTAGAAAGAAGACTTGCTGTAAAAAAATAAGTCTAATTGACTATAGAAAACAGGTGTTAAATGCAGCATGAACACACATGCCGGCTATTGTAAGTGTTTGGGCTCTTCATTTTGGGAGTAAAATAAGCCAGATTCACCATTAAAAACAAAACATGATGACACACAGCAGCCATTTTAGGAGTTTGATCTGAATTGAATTGGCTTTTATATTGGTCAAGGCATGTTTTGGCTATCTACATTGTGACTTGCACACCTTAGAGGAGAAAAGACAAAAAGGAAAGTGCTGTTGGAATTTCGGATGTGTATCCAAAGTGCACTAGGTGGAGATATTTTATACTTCAGAGACAGGTTAATTAAATCGATTCTGGTGATTGAGTCTGTCAAATACGGTGACAGGAACATCTCTGGAAGTTTAATACAGCTGTCAAGTTGATTGGATGGCCTTATCAGAAACTGTTAGGAGCAACACTAAATCCCAATGCTAATCCACAGGTTCAGTGTAGAAAATTGAAAGGAAGATGGTTGATTCTGGAAAAGAGTAACACCGTATAAACTTGAAACATATGAAACCTGTGGTTGCCAAAGTAAGAAGAATACCTGTAAGTGTACAATAAGGTGTACACTGTGGAATAACACTTCTTGGTTTGGGTGCGATTGAACCAGTGGAAGCGATTGAGTGGTTAACCCCTTTAATGTTGGCAAAGAAATCCAGCGGTGAGATATGTTTCTGTATCAATCTCAGGTCACTCAATAAGGAGGGGATAGTGGATAAGCCTCAGCTACCAAATATGGATGAGAGAGGAACAACTTTGTCTGGTGTTACTTTTTTCACAGGTCTTGGCCTAGCATCAACCTATTATCAAGCTAAATTAGATAAATCCTCTCAAGGTTTGCAGTATTTACCACCCCTACAGGGGTGTATAAATTTTGCAGAATGCCTTTTGGTTTGCTCACAAAAATGTAGTAATTGCCAAAAAGAATTTGATGAGTTGAAGGAGGATCTTAAAGGTGCTCCCAGTTTACAAACATTACTAGCATTTGTTCCTGTGGATGAAACATGTATAATTATGGATGCAAGTGGAAAAGGAATAGAAGCATTCATTGTTCAAATGGGGCATGGTACTGAACACTTGACTGTGTGTGCCTCTCGGTGTTTGAAAGATAGCAAGCTAAGTTACTCGTTTATTGAGAAGGAGGCTCTTGCAATGTATTGGGCCCTAGGTAAGTTTAGGAATCTGATTTAGGGTACCACATTTAGGGTAAGCTCTGACCTCAGCCCTTTGAGAGATGTTTTCCAAAAGAAAGGACTTGACTCAACCTCTTCAAGAACAAGAAGATGGGATATTGCTCTGCCAGAGTATGATTTCACAGTGGAATACATCCCGGGTGTATGGCATTTCTCAGCTGATTGCTTATCATGTTTGAGGAATCACACAGTGATTCAGATGATTTTTGGAACATGAAGAGATTGTGTGTGAAGGTACAATGGGGGCAGTGGAAGAAGATAATTGGAAGACTGAAACTGCTAAAGGCTCAGGTCTTTCTAAGGTGATAGAGGGAATTTTATTGGGTCACATGAACAAGTTGGGTAAACCTTGGTCTGTGGTTAAAGAGGTGCTGGCTTTTAGTGGAGAGGATTTTAACAAGGGATGCCAGACTAGTTGCACCAGAAGGATTGCGAAGCAAGATGTTGATGACACATGAAGGCCACATGGGTACAGCTAAAATGAAGGAAAGATTATGTTCACATTTCTGGTGGCCTGTTATAGATATTGAGGTGGAACGAGTTGTAAGGGGCTATGTACAGTGTAACATCAATGACAAAGTTGTGAAAGCAAGACAAATTCCTATGGCTTGTAGGGAGCTTCTAAAATATTCCTAGGATGAAGTAGTAATAGATATTGTAGACCCTTTGCGTGGTGAACATCGCACAGTGTATTTAATAGTTTTGATGGATTTGTAATCCCAGTGGATTGAAGTTTGTGTACAAGATATGTCCTCAATCAGTGTAATTAAATTTTTTGAAGAAATGTTCCAATTTTGTTGAAAAATGGTCCGCAATTTTGTTCACAAGAAATGTAAAATTACTTTAAGGTCTGTGGCATCTGTAATAAAAGAAGCTCTCATTATCAGCCCAAGACTAATGGTGCAATTCAAAGGTTAAATAAAACCTTAAAAGAAAGTATACTGTTAGCCAGAATAAACAATTTAGATTGGTAAATGGTATTGCAAGAAAGGATCACAGCTCACCGCATGTCACCACATGCAACTACTGGGAAAACGCCATTGGAACTTTTTAAAGGGAGATCTGCCAATACAAAACTGTGTTCGGGATAGATGATTTGTGGAAACGGATTAAAGCTCAATGATTTTGGTGAATGGAGGGAAAGAGAAGTAAAACTCCAGCATGAGAAGGAGAATTATTTTGATGTCAGAAAGTGTGTGAAAAGCATTACATTTTGTGTTGGTGACTGGGTAAAGATGAGATCAACAGTTGGAGGAGTCAACAATGGTCAACGTCTTGAAAGGAGAAACAGATTGTTCAATTGTTTCATTATTACATTAGAACAGATGATGGTAGAATTTGGAATATGAATATGGTGACTTTAGCTCATCCTAGACCTGAGAATGAAAATGTTGTGGGTGAACAGCCTATCAACAGGTGGTCAAGGGAGTATACAGGTACAAAACAACGTGACAGAAGAAAGATACACAAATTGCCAGTATATTTGAAAGATTATGTAGAGGGTACATTGTTTTGTCACGTTTGTGTATAATGGTGTCATATTTTCATGTTGGTGTTATTGCTATGGGTTTTGTGTTTTTTGTAAAAAAGGGAAAAGGACTGGGAGGATTTGTTTGTAGTAGAGGGTTAGTGATTAACTATTTATTAAGGAAGGAGAGGTGGGATGGCAAGGCTCTACTTTGGAACTCTCTGCATGCTTGCGGAAAGAATGTTGATATTGAAGGGAGGAGCAACAGTTGGGAGGAGCTTAAGATGGATGAGGTGTAATAAAGTTGCTTTTGGCTCAACCAACTATCTGCTGCCTCCAAAGAATCATTTGTTCAAACTTCACAAGGTTCTATTCCAATTTACAATTGTAGAGCCCTGCAGGGGTTGAAAGTCAGAATATCAACAACAACAATATTTGTAAGAAAAGCTGTATCCTAAATATCACTTCCAAAATATCTTCTCAGTGGAAACAACAGTTCTCTAATTCAATATTTTGGTTTCAATATTCTGGTACACCGCCCTCTGGGGTTTAAATAACACAAAGGCCATTATAATGAAAAATGTGTGTGTCACGCACCACACTCTTCAACCATTAACAGAAGGTCCACAGTAATAAACACTAAGTGGTGGACACAAACCAGAAGCAAAAACATTTGGTTATTTGCAGGGTCATCAGCTTGAGAAATATTTTTGCAATATTTACAATATGCAAAGCGTCTGCATGGAGTGTAGGATTTTAGAGAAAAGTAGTCGAAGAGTGTGAGAAGTCAGTAGTTAGTGGACAGTTCTCAAGTGAGCAAGCATCATTTTCCAATACTGTTTACTGCTTCTGTCTGGGCATGGGGTGCAATGGGACTGCTCAAAAGAGCCACAATGACGGATTAAGCACTTTTGTGAAATTGCATGAATTGGTAATGTGGTGACGCTGCTTGGCAGTGAGTTTTATATCCAAAAGGACAGCATTCTATATCTGCTTTCTTGGTTCTTTTGGAGCTGGGTTCTTGGAAGTATCAGCAGCACCTTACAAGCAAACCTTAGGATGCACTATGGCACTTAGGGGGTCATTCTGACTTCGGCGGGCGGCGTCAAAAGACCGCCGCGGCAATTCTGAGTTTCCCGCTGGGCCGGCGGGCGACCGCCAGAAGGCTGCCTGCCCCCACAGCGGGAAACCCCCTTCCACGAGGATGGAGCCGGCGGAGTGGAAAGGGTGCAACGGGTGCAGTTGCACCCGTCGCGATTTTCAGTGTCTGCTATGCAGACACTGAAAATCTTTGTGGGTCCCTGTTAGGGGGCCCCACGACACCCGTTCCCGCCAGCAAGGTTCTGGCGGTCAAAACCACCAGAACCAGGCTGGCGGGAAGGGGGTCGGAATCCCCATGGCGGCGCTGCCTGCAGCGCCGCCATGGAGGATTCCTCAGGCCAGGGGAAAACCGGCAGGGAAACCGCCGGTTTCCCTTTTCTGACCGCGGCTTTACCGCCGCGGTCAGAATTGGCCTGGATGCACCGCCAGCCTGTTGGCAGTGCATCCGCGGTCCCCGGCCCTGGCGGTCTATGACCACCAGGGTCGGAATGACCCCCTTAGTCTGAATCCAAAGGCTAGAGCCACTGGAACTATGCATTGGGAGAGGACCAAAGCATGTGGCAAGGTTGACTAAACTATGTGCCAAGGAAAGGCAATTTATATGGCACAATTTAGCACATTTTATGATAGCATTACATCATTATTTTATCATTTTTACTCATGATAACACTGTCTTAGCAAAAGATTAATCTCATTAAAACCAATTTAATACACAGATTCAACAAGAAGCAACTGAAAGATGACCAGTTAACCTTTGAAAGGGCCTTCCCCTGTGAGATTAAATTTTGCTGCTTTTTTAATAACTTTCGATCCGTTTCAGCAGAAACAATTTTTTGTTACTACCTGCAAATTATGCAGCACATGATGGATTATGTGCAAAATGCGCATATCCATAATTATGCGGAAAACGTCACTGCTGCATAATCATATAATTCCAGTGGCCTGACAGAGGGCTCATCATGTTAACGTCTTCACACTGATAGTTAAGGGAATAAAGTAAGCTTCAGTATGGTGCTGTTGAATTTACCAAGATTCAGCACAAATTTAACTGGCTTATTTTGTATATGCTGCAGTCTGGCAATAAGGTCATGTGGTAATCCTCATGGGATAGCATCAGCACACTCTATTCTATGAATAATAAGAGACACTAGTGTCTGTGTGGGGAATTTTGTCTGAATAAAGTAATTTCTGCTTCTGGTGCTAGAGGAAAAAAGACAGAGTAGATTATCACTCTTGTTTGAGTTCAAAAGCTTGACGTCCCACATAGCTCTGCATTTTTTTTCAGATTTAACAAAAGTGAAATTGAACAATTTGCTTCCAAAGGAAAACTAATTAAAGAAACAATCCCGGTGGCGGTCTGACCGCTGCCAAAGCAGCGGTCTGCCCTCCACATTATGACCGCGACTGAGCCGCCGCGGTCTGACTGCCACACCGCCAGGTTTCTGCCGGTGGCGGCGGTCTTAATCCGCCAGGGAAGTGCTGCAAGCGGCGCTGCCCTGGGGATTACGAGTCCCCTCACTGACGTCTTTTGTATGGAAGTTCCACTGCCATGCAAAGGCTGGTGGAGATGGGGTGCCCATGGCATGGGCAGTGCAGGAGCCCCCATGGACAGCCCCGTCACACTTTTCACTGCCTGAATTGCAGGCAGTGAAAAGCGTGACGGGTGCTGTCGCACCCGACGCACCACAACATTGACACCGGCATGATTACGGGCCGGCACCAATGTTGTGGCCTGTTTCTCTCTGGGCCAATGGGCAGAAATGCTGTTTCCACCCGCTGGCCCAGCGGGAAACTCATAATAGGACCAGCGGGTGGAAAACCGGAGTGGCAGTTTTCCATTTTAAAGAGTTTGGCGGGCGGCCTCTGACATCCGCCAAACTCAAAATGAGGACCTGAACGTCTATAGCCTGGAAATCCGTCTGGAATCGATGCATCCTCCACAAGTAGGCACTCGCCTACTTGTCTGTCTCATGCATAGAGGTACCTATAGCATTGCTGCTTTTGACATGCAGTGCAGTGACGTAGCCACCATTCTAGATGGACTTCCTGTCTTGTATGGATTTTAGATTTTGCTGATGGGGATCATAACTTGCTATTTATGCCCCCACTGCTACAAATTTTTCCTTGGACACTTGGCCCATGAAAGTGTATAACCACACTAGGGCAGACATCATTAGCAATTGATATTGGATTCTCTGTTCGAGTTTATTCATTACATAAGTAGTACTCCAGAAATGACTGCCTGGGAATAAGACTGCCTTGTCCTTGTGTCTTTGGGCACCAATATAGTGATAAGAAGGCCTAATGTCCTGAAAAGGGTCACATGTATGTTTGACATATTGGGATGAAACATCAAGACGAGTTTTTGCTGTTGCTTATAAATATTTGCCTCTTGTGTCTGAATGGAAAGTAGGATACTTATGTCTAGACAGAAGAACTATTTCACCACACTACCATTGTTTTGGGTATTATGGTTTATTTTTTTATTTTTTAATCTGGTGTTATGTGTGTGTTGTCCTCTTCTCACCGCTGTCTATTGTAAAAATGAAACATTAAAATAAGAGAATATTCATTATTAAAAATGGATTATTTTGAAAAATGTAGTTTCCAGGCTACAATACACCACTCCACTCTAAGCCACTCCACGACACTCCCCACCACTCTACACCATGCCATTCCACTCCACTGTACTCCACTCTACACTGCTGTACACCATGGCTAAAAGACATTGGCAAAGGCAATATCTCTTGTGCGTAAGAGAAACCTATTGGCTTTCCAGTGCTAGTTACATTTGAACTACAATTCACTCAAAGGAAGGGCACAGACTCCAGTGACTGGTCACATTTCACCGTGACAGTCATCACCTATGGATGCAGCAAAAGTCCTGCAGTTTTGCAATCATTTACCAATGCTCACCAACCTTCAGTCTCCTATAGCATGGTGAAGAGGCAATGGTGTTGAGTTTGGCTGGTAGCATGAGGGTGAACATAGAGGGTTGGAAAGAAATCTGGAACACAGGGTTGGATTTTGAAAAGGTTAGTTGCTTCCAGCTTGCTGCCCTGGTGGTTGTGTTGTACCAACCTTTGAGTCAAATCTTGCCTTGAGAACTCCTGGATTCTTGTGATCCTTTCATCACTTCAAATCGCCACCCTCCGTTAGTGAATTGGGCACACACTCTTTGGGAGTACCCCTAATCTAGTGCACTGAAAACTCTCTAAGAGATAGAAGTCACAGAAGAAATAGAGAAACGTGCAGAGCATCTCCAAGCTGCAGAGCTGGAAGACGCAGCAGGTCGTTGGCCCTCTTTTATGCACGAAGGTCTTAGAAACAAAAGGAAGGTCTTCAATAAAGTGGCCATTCACTATTCAGCGTTTAGGCAATCCTTTTATTTTTATTAACCATAGTGGAAATAAAAGAAGGGCTGATTTTCACATTTTCACAACGGCTGGCAGCTATCAGCAGAGGTCAGGGTCTCCAGCCAGTAGTGGTGCTTTGGCTGTTGAATAGAAAGTGAGGAAGATAATGTCTGCCTCCCTAGTTTTGAGTACTGGCACTTACTTTTTGACAAACTAAGGACCTAGTGTTTCACAATTATTAGTAGGAATCTACCCCTCTAGCATGATCGGCTTGGTTTTGGAGACTTCAAGCCAACCCATAATCTGGGATCTCAGTCACATGGGAAGTGTATAGTATTTGCTTCTGATATCTCAATCTACTAAGTAATATTGCTGCAAAATCTTTAAAAAAAATCTAGACTTGGCCATCTTTTCTGTTGGGACCCAGTGAATTTTCTGCAAAGCAGGAATAACATGCTCACAGCGACTTGTATTGGTAAACAACAGCGGTGTATAATCTTGAATGCTATGAAGGAGGCCATCAAGTTTCTTTGAGGTGCCTAAAATGTTGGCGTCAAGTAAACTGCCCTAAAGCCGTTGAGGGTGTGAGAATGGGAATCTACCCTCAATTGCAGTTGCGGCTCGCGCTAACGGAAAGGAGCAGGGCGGCGCACGCACGTGTGGGGGATAATTAAATATATATATATTTTTTTTAAACCACTTACCTCCTCTCCCGCTCTTCTGCTCCTCCGTCTCACTGGCGAGGCAGGCACAGGCTCCCAGCCTGCCCTGAGCCAATCCTGACGCTGCTTAGAGCAGTGTTAGGATTGGCTGGGAGCCTGTGCAAGCTCTGGAGAGAGCCCTGTGCGGATATGTGAAACGGCTGGCCAAACATACATGCGCTCTGAGGGGGAGTGGTGAGCTCCTCCTCACCTCTGTGGCAACAAATGGCCCCATAAATTGCCTTATTCATGGGGGATATATATGACCCATAAATCCTTGCATTCTAGTTGTGCTACCCCTTTCTGATGACCATTTATCTGTAAATCACTCTCTTCTGCAGGGTCAGCAGGCAAACGCCACTATAATTAGTGCAATGCTGCAAACACTGCCAAGGAGAAATCCCTGCTCGAGTTCACAAACTCCAAGGATATTGCTTGTATGTTCATATTATTTCTCCCTCATTATAACAGCACTCAGTGGCAGAGCATGGGTGGCATGAGTGATAAACGTGTGCTATGAAAATGGCACACCTGCCCCCTTGCTCTACATCGCGACAGCCATAAAGGGTAATGGGGGGCTAGAGTAATTGTTTCACGTTCTTACATTCTTCTATTGAGATGTTTGGTGATTCCTGCATAGAGAGAGTTCCCACGAAGTGCAGCCCAACCTGCTGGTGATGCGAGCTTGATTGATGGTCTTTCTAGTACTGTTCAGTAGCCGCAATGGAGGTGCTGAGGTTTCCGGCGTATGGGTTGGGGGTAGGTGTATGACCTAGTTGTATAGGCCACCAGGTATAGTTCCACAGTAAGGCAATCTTTCTGAAAATCACCACTTTTTTCTTGTTGGTGTTGAGCTTGAGAGAGTTTGACTTCAACCAGGAGGCCATTTAAGACATGCAGGCAGTGAATTTGTTACTTACATTGGTTGATTTGGCCGAGAGGGACAGTATAGGTTGCATGCCATCGCCGTAGGAGAGGATGTTGATATAGTGAGCATGGATGATGCTGTCCAGTGGGGTTATGTAGATGTTGACGAGGGTAGGGCTGAGTGAGGAACCCAAAGGGACTCTGCAGATGAGTCACTGTGCGTCTGAGGAGTATAGTCAAAGGTTTACTGGCCACGTTCGTATGGCCATAAAAGTGCAGAGCCATTGGAGGGCAGGAGGTCCTGAATGCCAGTCTTGTGCAGTCGTCTAATGAGGATGGGGTGGGATAACCTGTCAAAGACTGACACAAAGTCCAGTGGGATGCAGGATGGGGTTTCCTCCCTGTATAAGATCATATAGGTGTTCTCTGTTGCTGTGTTGAGAGCTGTCTCTGAGTTGTGGTTAGGTCTGAATCCTGACTGCATAGTTTTAAGAAGCTGGTGGTTGGTGAGTTGGTCTGTGAAGTGTTAGTTGATGCTTTGTCCAGGACTTTGACTAGGTTGGTAGGAGGGGGATCAGCTGGTAGTTTGTGAGCTTGGCTGGGTCTGCTGAGGGCTTCTTCAGGAGGGCATTGATGGATGCATGCTTCTAGGCCTCCTTGAATGTGACTATGTTGATGGAAGTGTTAATGATGAGAGCAAGGGCTTCATTGATTGGGGTGAGTCCTTTGTTGAAGGCGTGGTGGAAGCATGGGTCAGATGGGGCCCTGGGGTTTTGATGGTCTTTATGACTGTGGTAGTCTCTTCTGTGGTGATGGTGTTCCATGTGGTTAGGTTGTGTTCTTTGGCCAAGATTGGAAGACTGGCTGTGAGGTTGATGGGGTAAGGATGAGGGTCAATGTTTTTGTATATAGCTGTGATTTTGTTGTTGAAAAAGTCAAGAGAAGTCATTGCACAGTTCTTGTGTTGGGGTGATATTGCTTTAGGGAGCTGTGGGTGAGGTGAAATCTTTGATGATGGTCGTCCACTTGGTGTTTCAGATTTGGTGGTGGTAGCGCCTCAAGATGGATTTGAAGATTTCCTTATTCATGGTTTCTTGGTTCATTCTCCAACTGTGTTCTAGCTGCTTACAGTGCCTCTTGGTCATCCTGAGTTCTCCTGGTACCAGCTGCTTGAGTTCATGTTTTTGCCATTTGACTTTGTTTGCGAGGGGCAATTGAAGTTCTTGATATCTTAGGCTAAGTTTCTTATGTGCTTGGGGTGGTTCTTGGAGAGGACGGAATCCCTCCCTTCTCTGATCTGTTCTTACAACAGCTGCTGGCTGAACCTGCGGTGGTTGGTCTTCTGTGGTGCAGTATGTTAAGTTTGAAACTGATGAGGGCGTGGTTGGTCCAGGTGATGGGTTTGGTTTGTGGATCATGATGTGGTTGAAGGAGGTGAACACAGCATCCAGAAAATCTCTGGCATGTGTGGGACCAATACGTGATGGATGAAGCTGAGGTTCGCAAGACTTTCAAGGGGGGGTACCTGAGATGGCATTGGTAAGACCCTCTAGTTGAAAATGTAGGTCTCCTAAGAAAATAAAGGTGCTGGAGTTGACAAATGGAGCGACAAAGTCTGTGATGTTGGTGAAGTTGGTGCTGTGTCTGGGAGGCCTATAAGCCTGGGTGCCACAGAGTAAAGTTGCCTATGATTCACAGTCTGAAAGAGAGGTGCTCCATGTAGTTAGTTTGGCTATCAGCAGAAGAGGTACAGTTGATGATGTCCTTGAAGATGATGGCAATTCATTCTGTGGGTCTGTGCTGGTGGTCTTGTCTCATGATCCTATGGTCGGCACGGATAGCAGTGGTGATGTGTGTTGCTCATACTGGAGTCAGCTATGCTTCCATGAGGAAGAGGAGGTACAGGGTTTTCTGAGTAAGCAGGTGTTGGGGAGCATGCATGACAGTGAGCCGTAGTTTGTAGGTGGAGGCTGGTTTGACTGCACCTGAGCGAGTGGGGTGTGTGGTGCTGGGTATGGTCTTGGCGGGTGTTCGGGCAGGTGTTGGGCTGCAGGTGAAGCAGCAGGAGGTGCAGTGAGTGTTCTTTACATGTAGTATGGTATAGTATGCCTGCAGCGCTGTGAGTGATGGCCAGGGTTGAGGCTGTGGAGAGACACAGCAGGAAAGCAGCAGATCGGAGAGAGTTGGCCTTGGTAAAAGACATGAAGAGAGGCAGGCAGGTAGCGGTGGGTCGGGGGAAGGCCAGAGTTTCTAGCACTGGGCTCCTCCATGAAGGATGGGCACAGAGGGGCTTCAGTGCACCAACAGCACACTCCCCGCTTGCGTCCGCTGCGGGTCTGTGCTAGACTACTATTAAGTACACCAAAGGAAAAGGGAGGAGCACAGGGGGCAGGAAGTAGGATAGCATGGAAAAAGGTAAGTGGCACTGGGGGTGAGAAGGGTTGGAAAAAAGAAAGAGAGTAATGAGGCACACGAGCACAAAAACACTCACAGAAAAACATCAAGAGGCACATCAACAAGAAACAGGCCCAAAAGGTCAGAGAAGCAATGGGACAAGTAAGCAGAGAGGCATAAAAAGCAGTACAAAAGTATTTAAGAAGAGGCGGTTTTTGGCAATGCTTTTATAAATGACTGTCTGGTTGGTGGTCATTTATTAATTAGGTGGGCGGCCTCTGCATCATGTGGACAGAGTAATTTACTCCATCCCCATGGCGGCAAAGGAGGGGGAAAGTGAAAATGAAAATAGCTCCGTATCCTCATATCAGCATTCATTAAAACAGTAACAATGATAAAAATATGAAAACATAATAAGAAATAGTTAGAGGGTGAGTGATACCATGGACACCAATTGTCCAAAACTGCTGGAGTTGCACTCTTTGACCCCCTATTAGCATCACATGGTATCTTTCTCTTTCTCTCTCTCTCTTTCTCTCTGCCTCTCTCTCTGCACCCCTTTTTCTCCTCCTCCTCCCACCCACTACCTGTTGCTTCCCCAAACTCACTCCTTTGTTGCTCTTTCATCCTCTTTTTTAGGTCAAGATTTCAAGACCTCTTGTGTACTTTGGTATACTGCTTTGTGGGCTTACAGCCTGCCCCTTGCTTCCCATATGTTTATGTCAGTGTTCTTTAAAAATCCTTGCTTCTAAGTGGTTTATCTTTCCTATTTGTCCCACCTTTTCCTCCTTTGTCTACTCCCCCAGAGCACTCCCCCAATACTTGTAACCTTCCACTTGTCCCATTATGGCATCTGTGTTGTTCTGCAGGGTTTCCTTTTTGACTTCTGCCCTCCTGTTTTTGTTCCTGTGCTGAATTTAGTTTTTGCAGGCTTTAGGATTCTGGGCGCTTTACTACTGATGACCAGTGCTAAAGTGGGGGTGCTCTCTGTCTAAATTGGATTGGTAATTGGTCTATCCACAATTGGCATATTTGATTTACTAGTAAGTCCCTAGTAAAGTGCACTAAAGGTGCCCAGGGCCTGGAAATCAAATGCTACTAGTGGGCCTGCAGCACTCATCGGCCCACCCACACGAGTAGCCCTGTAAACATGTCTCAGACTTGCCACTGCAGTATCTGAGTAGGTAGTTTGGAACTGCCATTTCTACCTGGCAAGTGTACCCACTTGCCAGACCCAAACTTCCCTTTCACTACATGCAAGTCACCCCTAAGGTAGGCCCAAGGCAGCCCCATGGGCAAGGCGTAGTGTATTTAAAAGGTAAGACATGTACTGGTGTGTTTTACATATCCTAATAGTGAAATACTGCTAAATGCGTTTTACCATGGGGATTGCCTTGAAATATCTTTTAAGTGTAATTTCTCATTTGGAGCAGATAGAGAGTTGAAGTTTGGGGGTCTTTGAACACACAATTTAAAAATAAATCTTTTGGTGAAGTTGGTTTGTAAATTGTAAGTTTGAAAATGGCAGTTTTAGAAAGTGGGCATTTTCTTGCTTAACCATTCTCTGCCCCTGCCCATCTGCTGAATATACATCTGGTTCAGGATGACAGATGGGCTGTTTGTGTATTCACTCTAGACAGTCACACAAAGGGAACTGAGGTGTGCCCTGCATATCCTGATGGGTCTTCCTGGGCCACAGTGGTTGGAGGAGATGTCACTTGCACATGAAGAGAGCTGTTCCTGTCCTCACACAAAGCAGTCTCCAATCCCCTGGAGTGTGCCTGAGGCCAGGGCAGGAAAGGCAGGGTCGTGTGCACTACAAAGACTTTCCTTTGAAGTTTGCCTAATTCAAAGGCAGAAATGAGTATAAGTATTGGACCTCTGAGACCACAACTTTGGAACACTTCTGGACTGAGGACATTCTGCCAGGAAGAAGAGCTAGATGCTGTAGGAGGAACTGCCACTCTGCCTATTGCTTTGTTGTGCTGGCCTGCTGCTTGCTGTTTCTGTCCTGGGAGTGAAAGGACTGGACTTTGCTTTCTACATCCTGGTTTCCAAGGTTCTCTAAGGGCTTGATCTGAGCTTGCCTCCTGTTAAGAAGTCACAGGGACATCAAAGACTTCATGTGCCAGTGCCTGGATGCTTCTGCTGAGAGTCCTGACTTGCCAAGTGGTGCCAAATCCAGTCCCTGGGCCCTTTGTCCTGAGGAAGAAGATCCATGCCTCGCCTAGGCTGAAAATTGACGCTTCACTGGGGTTATGGCAGAAGAATCAATGCAGTGCCTGCTTTGCAGCTGAAGAATTAACGCAGCACCTGCCTTGCGGTGGAAGGATCAATGTAGCGCCTGTAGGACCGATGCAGCGCATGTTCTGCAGCTCTATCATCACTGTGTGTCTGGATTTTCCCATGCATCGTCCCTGGGCATAATTTTCGCATCAACCCTGCACCACAGCAAGGAACCAAGGCTGTGTTACTGGAAACCGACGCTTCATCTCTCCTGCAGGGAGAGAACCAATGCATCACCTCCACTGCCAGTAAGGAACTGACACACCACCTCCCCTGCGCAGTAAAGAACTGATACTTTGCTTTGTTTCCCAGTGCCTCACCTCCTCTGCGGCCTGCATCATCTTTGTTGTTGATGCATCCCAGGTACTGTTTGTTAAAAAGAGACACAGTGATTCCTCTGGATTAAGACTCTGCAACGTTTTAAAAGTGATATCTTTGCTTGTGTATGTTGGATTTTTGCCTTTTTGGTCTTGTTCAACTCAGATAAATATTGTCTATTTTTCTAAACTGATGTTGAGTGCTTTTGTGGTGTTTTCACTGTGTTACTGTGTGTGTGTGTACAATTCCCTTACATATTGCCTCTGAGATAAGCCTGACTGCTCGTGCCAAGCTACCAAGGAGGTGAGCAGGGGTTATCTTAGATGTGTGGCTCCCTTACCCTGACTAGAGTGAGGGTCTCTCCATGGACAGGGTGCAAACCACTGCCAACTAGAGACCCCATATCTAACAATCTGTTTCAGGGACTACTTTTACCTTGTTGCTCCAAGTGTTTTTTGAGCCAGAAGCTATGTTTTTATGTCCTTCAAGCTTGTTATCGCTCCCCTGTGTGCCTGCAGAGTTACCTAATTTTAATTATATTCCTAAATCACTTCATCTCCCCGTGCCCTCTCCCCCTGCAAACACATCCCACATGATGCTGCTGGCATTTTATTACATCTTAAATCTCCCCATGCCCTCTCCCCCACCACCTTTCACCCCTCGCTGCTTGCCAAGCTAAACCCCAACCCCCCATTTTAACCATTTTCGTAGTAACCATTTTTATAGTAATTGTGGTACTGAGCTCCAATGGCCCTGTAAATCTTTATTTTATAATCCTTATTATTATTCATTTTGGGTCGCTAGTGCAGCTGAGACTTCAGCTGCGTTGATAAAGAGCAGCAGTGAAGAAGCATCTTTGGTGCTATGTACCACCGAGCGCCATTTGTCATGTACATAGGGAGGTTTATGACATTAAGTTTGATCTGTTGGTGAACGCTTGGTACCACTACGGGCACGAGAAGAGCTTTTCATCTGCAGGAAGGAAGACACTTTGAGGTTAGAGAAATAAACACTGCTTCCAAATAAAACGGCCTTCAATCCAATTTCAGTTTTATTCATGTGTATTTCTTTTTGTTCTTTGCTCTGTCGTCGTTACTTGCTTGGTTCTCATTGCTGGCCCCTCCTCTTGTTGCTTTTGGGCCATCCCTAACTCCCTCCCCCTGTTTTGTGATTCTTGCCCCGTCCGCCTCCACTGCGCTCCCACATTATGGATCCAGCATGGTAATCAACATTAGAAATCTGCAAAGTGCACAAACAACAGAAGTGTACTGTTTAGCCGCGTAATCACACCTGCTGCAGAAATAAATATGCGGACACCAGCTGATGGTTCTGTGGCGTGGTCGGGTGAGGCCTTGGCACAAACGTCCTTGTTCACACGGTGTGTTTCACGGCACACTCCGCACGCCTCCCCTTCCAACCGCGCCCCTTATTACATTTATACCTCTCCCCTGACCTAGGGGCAAACCAAACACAGCCCTACCAGGTGGGGTTACACTTTGTTTGTGGTGCGCACATCTGAGGATATTTCCTCAGGCTGCGCCCCTCTCATGTTGGCGGTGTCCGGTGACCAGTTGCATCACTGGACCGCGACACCACATTCCTCCCTAAAACTAAAACAAAAACATATATCATACAGTGTCACATTATTCGTCCAGGAGGTGGTCGGGCAACCGTGTGGATGGAGCAGGGTTGTTGCGCAGATTGTATCGGGTGGTATCCGATCTTCCTCAATCGGGGTCAAGACTAGAACTACTGCAGGGGAGAACTCCCTGGGCCGGACTTGGCGTGCCATCAGGCACTTCATCAGGGCACGGGTCACAGCCAATGTCATCATCGGGTAATGACGCTGAATCGTCATTGGCAGGAGGGGAGACCTCACATTGAGGATTGTCGTCCGAGGAGCGAAACCTCTTGAACAGTGAAATGTTTCGGGTAATCGTGTCTTCCCCACGCCGAGCTATCACAGCTGACCAATTTCGACGGATAATGGTCCAGGGAGCAGTGCCAAACGGCATGCAGAACTTGCTCCCTGAAGATGTCTCCTTCAACAGTACCTCATCTCCGACCGCAAGGTCTGACGATACCGCTCGTGTCTTCCGGTGGCAGACCGCCGTTCCTGGACTTGGTCAGGGTTCAGGCACAGAGGCTTCCACGAGTGGTGGTGCGGGATGGAGTCAATTGCAGCATGCCCAAATGCGATGTGTCCGGGCGCTCGGTTTGTTGTCGGATGAGGGGCCTGGCGATAATTTCGCAAAAACGAATAAATGGCATAGTCACTCGTTTGACCACTGGCGTGGGCGATGCAAATCACCTTGTTCAAAGTTCTCATGAACCTCTCTACCTCGCCATTGGCCTGGGGCCATCTTGGCGTGATTCGACGATGTCGGCTCCCTGTACTGTTCAAATACTCGGCTAGTTCCCGACTCTGGAATGGTGGGCCGTTGTCAGTTTTAATTTCCGATATCAGGCCATGGGTGGCCATAGCCTTCTCCAGACATGAGATGACTACGTCTGCCGTGAGAGTCGGAATGATTTCCACTTCTGGGTATTTGGAGAAATCATCTATTAGAACCATGGTGTGTGGCCATCTGGGAGACTTCCAAAATCGAGGCTTGCGGACACCCAGGGTTTCTCGGGGCTAGGTTCGGTCTCCACCGAGACTGGCCGGCTTGGTTCTCCAGAGGCTTGGCACCACACACATGATTTCACTGTGTTTTCAACTAGTTCGTCGATAAGGGGAACCCATACTTGACCATGCCTTGGTGACCATTGTGAGCCAGTTGTACTACCCTGGCAGTGAGAGATGATGGTATGACTAGCCTACTCCCTCGCAGTATGCACCCATCCTTGTTGACGGTGAGCTCATCCCGCACATTGTACAGGCTCCCCAGAGTGCGTTGCGAGTCTGAGTTCAACATGGGTAGTTGTTTTCTCACGACGTACCACTGGTTGGTTCGTATGGCGGTCAATACTTTCTGCAGACATTCGTCACTCTTCGTAGCCTGAACAACCTCACTCACGGACAGGGGCAATGGTCTGGACCGATCTGAGATATACCGGATGTACTCTTCCATCTCCTGAGCGTCGTGCATTTCTTCCTCCGAGGCTGCTCGTGGGTCTTGATAGATAGTCTGCAGGATCTTCAGATCCAGGGCGGTACTCTAGTTGACATCTATAGTCCTGCAATTAAAGAATCCACTTCTCTATTCTGGGAGGAGGCTTTGAGGCGGTGCCATTGAACAAAGGTTGCAGAGGCTTATGGTCCGTAGTCACTGTGAAAGGGCACCCGTAGACATAGATGTGAAAATGTTTACAGCCCCAATGTACGGCAATCGCCTCCTTCTCTATCTGTGAATATCTTTGTTCAGTCTCGGTGAGGGACCTACTAGCATAGGCTACTGGGGACCATATTCCTTCATCTTGTTCCTGTAACAGCACCGCTCCTAGTCCTTTTGGCCCTGCGTCTGCGTCGGGTCAAAAAATCCTTGTGTGGTTTCACTGGATAGCGCCTCCTTTATGGCCTCAAACGCGGATTGTTCAACGTGGCCCCAAACCCATGCTTTCTGAGGACTTGGTCAAGTTTCGGAGGGGCTGGGTGAGAGCAGATAGGTCCTTTATGAATCGGCCACAGTAATTAACCATGCCCAAAAAGCTTCGGACCTCTGTCACACACATGGGGGGTAGGACTTTTGACATCACTTACTTTGGCAGGATCTGGCGCAACGCCATCGGCCGAAAACACATATACAAAAGAATTGTATCTTGTCTTTTAGGAATTCGCACCTCCTATGGTGTAACGTTAAGCCAGAGTCTTGACTCCTGTGGAGTGCGTTCTGGAGGCAGGAGTGGTGCTCCGCAATGGTGGGTGCATGGATGAGAATATCGTCACTGGCATTTATTGTCCCAGGCAGATCAGTTAGTAGTTCCTGTATTACATTTTGGAAAACCTCCGCGGCACTGGAGATTCCAAAGTTTAAACGCCAACATCTCCTCAGTCTTACATTTTGTGGAGAACGTTGTGATGTAACGCGACTATTCTGCTAACACCAGCTGATGGTAGCCTGAACGGAGGTATAACTTTGAAAACCAACACGACCCACTGAGTTCTCCGAGAATATCATTGATCGTGGGTGTCAAATGTCTTTCACGCTTAATGGCCACGTTTGGAAGGCGCATGTCCACACAGATGCGGACCTCCCCGGGTTGTTTAGGTTTGCGTGCCACTACAATTGGTGAGACCCACGGCGTTGGTCCTGATACTCTCTCGATGATGCCCGCCTTCTCAAGGTGATCTAACTCTTTCTCTACCTGGGGTCGGAGATGAAACGCGATGCGTCGGTGGCGAGGGGCGAGGGGCGATCGGTTGCACAGTTTTATCAATGTGTAACTTCACTTCTTTGTTCTTTAAGCATCCAATTCCCTCGAATACTCCTTGATACTTTGCCAATGGTTCTGTTATTGACTCTTGGTGGATGCTGAAAGCGAATGTGACCACACCCAGATCTTCTGCGGCCTTGCAACCTAGTAGCATTCTGCGTCCTTCTTCGGTCACGTAGACTTTGGCTGGAATTGTTCACGACCCATGGGTGATTGTGGTTTGGAACATGCCTTTCAGGGCGAGTGGCATGCTCTGTCCATAGGCGTAGACCTTCACTTTGGCCTTGGTCAATGTCGGGACTGGCACCATCCTGCGATGTTCCTCCAAGGCTAGGATGTTGATTGACGCTCCTGTATCGACCACTGCCACAGTCTTCTGTGTGCCTACGTGAACCTGGCACTTTGGTAGTTTTGTTTGTGGAGGGGTGGTGTTCCCAACTGTGAACAGGGAGTGAATCAGATGCACCTCGGCTTCGTCATCGTCCATGTCACTTCCATGCTCAGACTTGCTTGACGTCGTGATGACGGAAGCGTTTCCAGCTCAGGTTCTCCATGACCTGTACACTTTTGCAAAGAGGTGTAATTTTCCACAGTTGGAACACGTTTTGCCTCTTGCCGGGCAATCAGACGGTCTGTGTGAGGGTCCACCACAGTACCCACACTGTCGTGTCTGTGGTTTGTTTGGACGGTATTTCATTTTGGTTCCAGGCGACGTCACTGTGTTGGCGGCTTCCTCTTTTATGGGTCTCTGTAGTGCTGCTTCCATGTGAGACGCACGGGCCTTTGACAATTCTTTTGTGCGCCCCATTTGTAAGATGTCGGGTAGAGACCTTCCAGATTCTTCCAATATGCATTCTCTGAGCCTTAGTGATGCACATCCTCGGATGATTTGCCCTCTTATTTCCTCTGCTTCGTCAGTAAATCTGCAAGTGCTGGCCCGATCTCTCAGCCTCATGTGGAAGGTGTCTAGCGACTCTTCTGCCTGTTGCCTGGCCTGCTTAAAGATGAAACGTTCATAATCGGTGTTGGCCATTGGCTCAAAATGCCTGTTCAAAGCGGCAGTAAGAGTCTTGTGCGTCTTGGGAGCGTCTTCAACAAGGTTCTTAGATATTTTGTAGATGTCTTTCCCCCCTAAATGGAGGAGCATGGTGCGCTTTTGAGTATCCTCTACCTTGGTAGCTTAAAAAAACAATAGGACCCTCTCCACCCACTCTCTCCACTTTGGGGCTTGCGCAGAAGGGGCTCCCTCGACGAGGAACGGCTCCACCGGAGGTATGGCCGACATGGTGGTGAGCCTTGGCAGGAGCAGGGCAGGGTAGTTGAGCGTCGCACTCACTGGGTTGTCTGAACAGGCTCCGATGGTATGGGAATGTGCAACGCCGTGCAGGAGGCTGAAGGCACGTCCTTCTTCGGGACCGGCAGAAATGGGGCACTTGAGCACTGATGCTGCAGGGACAGCAGACCAATAGAATCCGGCTCAGGGGCCACTTGGCAGGAATGACAGCAGCAGTAATCCCAGCACCGGAGTGTGTGGGGGGCGGGGCTGTCAAATACAGGCCACACTGGGTAAAAAACCACCTCTTAAGGAGCGTGCAGAACATTGAGGACCGGAGGACGTGGGGCGGGGCTGCAGCGCAGGCCACGCTGCGAGCAGAGCAGAGGTTGAACATCAGGAGGTGTGGGGTGGGTCGGCAGCACAGGCCCGGCCAATCAGAGCTCCTTGGGGGAAGCGCGTGTGTCGGCGTTCCCCGGTTCCCAGGGCAACGCAAAGGACGCTTCGTCTGCAAGCCTGCGTGAGGAGCAGGCACTCACGCGGCACGAGCACCACGTGTGAAGCGGCCGCTGCTGAGTGGAGGAGCACGGTGGGTCGCACCGCCGTTGTCGCCAAAAATGTACTATTTAGCCGCTTAATTACACGGCTACACCTGCTGCTGAAATAAATACGCGGACACCAGCTGATAGTTCTGTGGTGTGGTCGGGGGAGGCTTTGGCACAAACGTCCGTGTTCACACGGTGTGTTTCATGGCACACTCCACACGCCTCCCCTTCCGACCGCGCCCTTTATTACATTTATACCTCTCCCCTGACCTCAGGGCAAACCAAATACAGCCCTACCAGTTGGGGTTACACTTTGTTTGTGGTGCGCACATCTGAGGATATTTCCTCAGGCTGCGCCCCTCTCATGTTGGTGGTGTCCGGTGACCAGTTGCGTCACTGGACCGCAACACCACACAGAACAGTCTTAGAAAGGAGTGAGGGCACTTAAATTGTTAGAGCATTGGTGGTGACACGTTAAGATTAAGAGGCTTATTTTGGGGTAGATAATGTTGGAGTACTTTATAGAACAGGCTCGAGGTGTCTGCTTCCCGCTCTGCAGTCATGCAGGACGCCATTTCTAGCTCCAGTCAGACTCGTGGCTTGCAGAGAATTTGCGCACGGGAGATGCCTTGTGCAGTCCGGAAGTTAAAGTTGTCTGACTGGAAACGGCGCCCTGCGTGACTGCAGCGTGGGAAGCACGCACCTTGTGTCTGTGCAAAGGTCTTCTATTTAAAAAGCCAAATGGCTTGGCGCGTCAATGATCTATAAAATACGACTTCTGGCAGATAAACTGCAACCACTTCCTTTTTTTACAGCATTGCTCTCTCCCTGCTGAAATCACACGGTGGGGATCCATATAAGCGTCTTCTTTATTTTACCGATCTCGTAGTTGCATTTTTCAGCAGAACCCCTTACCTAAACCAAATCAAATGACAATTTGTGAGGGACTAGACATGATAGTATAACTGTTGCTACTTTTAGAATTCAACAGACTTCTACAGAAGGAAGATTTCCCTCATTCCTGAAGCCTTTTGAAATCTGATCGCTATAATGAATCCTGGGATAAACATGCCTGAGCTGGTGGGCAAAACATGCTTTATAAGGCTGTTGAGCACACACGCTCTGGTTAGAGCACTGGGCACTCGTGCAGGGTGTTATTTCAACAGATGGAATAAATGGCCACTCTCAGAGGGTGCATTTTGCATTTCTGTTTGTGTGTGTTCATTAGTAATATTAAGAGCCTCCCCTGCACATGCTCATTGCTGTTATTCTTCCTGGAGTTGATCAATTTGCCGTGGGATTAGGCCGAGCGCGGGGCTGTTAGTAAACTGTGCATGTCGCTCTCTATAAAGCTGTCCTGGAGCTGCATACTTGGCTAGTATAGACTGTGTAAGACACTGTCACTGAACTTTCACTTATTTTGACATTAAAGCTGTGTTTGTGATGTGAATTAGTTTCTTTTTGCTGTACTGTGACTTTCAGAGTGACATATTTTATGCATTGCCGTCCCCAAAATTGGTCCTACTGTAGGACGCCCCCATTGAGAGCAGACAGAGACCAAAAATGTTTTTGAGTTGTACATTGAATTGCAGAAGGAACAAGGGCATTTGGTAACGTAATTGGCGATTTACTGCTTTGGCAATTGTCCTTATTGGTTGATGTTGCATTTTGATAGGGCACGGTTTTCATTTAAAATCAGTTGAACTTTAAACTTCTGAGCATGGCTGACACAAGTTCACGACACCTCGTATCTCTGAATGCAAATTGCATTTTCTTTAGAAGTGTCTCCTTTATGGAAACCCGTGTTACTAGTAAAGTCAAGTCTCTCAACTGCCACTGTGTTTTAGTGCCATTGGCGTATTTCAGTTGAAAGGCTGATTAGCAATCACACACTGCCTCAGATCAACAGGCGAACAAAATGTCCATGACTCCTAGAACTAGCGTTTTAATGAATAACGTATCACTCCAAATCACTTTTTATAAAGCACGTGAAGTGTACAGAAAGTGGTAATCAAAGTTTGGATTTTTATGGGCATCTTTTAATGGTGTTACTTAATCATCTTTGGTTGTTGGTGTTAGGGCGCTGCAGAGCCAGACAATCATCATCATTTTACTCAATGCCACACAGTTCAATGCCACACATTTCCATTCAACACCACATAATTTCACAACAAAGCACATAATTCAACTCAATATCACAAATACACAACAAACCACATACATCCAATCCACACCACAGAACTCTGCATCATGCCACAAAATTTAACAGCGCACCACAGAATTAAACTCCACTACATAACAATCCATGACACATAATTCCAATCCCACATATTTCCAGTACACTCAATACCACATTATTACTAACCCCATAATTCCATGCCACACCGTGCCACATAATTCCACCACACAAATCCACTTCACACCACACAACTCCACACCACACAATTCCACAATTAACAGTTCCAATCCAACCTGCATAATTTCACTCCACATCACATACATCCATTCTACTCCATAACACATGGGTAAAAGACAATGCCATTTACAACACCAATGGTTCTAACTCTCGCAAAAGCGAGACCTATTGACTTTGCTAATGCTTGTGCTGGCTTGCCATCAGCTTCCAGTTGGTACTTTAAGAAATGGGCTTAAGGGCAACTGAATATTCCACCATTTGGATTGGTAAATTAAAACACTAAGGCCCAGATTTAGGAAGCTCTAGTGCCAGATTAGCATTTTTTTTACACTAATGTGGCATTAGGCTTCAACAATTGCAGCAGACATTATGCTGCTTTATAACCCCTTGCACCACATTATGCCTGCACCAGGCATAATGTATGCAAGGAGGGGGGTGTTCCCTCATTAGAAAGATTTATTTGCTCCATTTTTTGTGGCATTTTTAATGCCTGCACAAAGCAAGCGTTAAAAGGAGGCACACCATTATTCATAATGGGCCTCAATGTGCTTTGCATGATTAGCGTAATTTGTTTTGACACTAATACTGCAAAGCTCCAAACTATCGTCAAAAATGTTGATGCTAGTTCCCTAACTACCGCCATGTTGTGCCGTGTATTAAATTCGGCGTACACATATTGGCATTAGGCGGGCGCTAAGGGGCATAAGAAAAGTGGTGCTGCAATGGATGCAGCACCACTTTTCTTAAATCAGGCCCTAAATATAATAGCCACTGTGTCATTCAGGAGACCTACTCATACAGGGTGACGCATGGGTAAGCCCAGGGCAAAAACATACCTGCATTCGCATGGCTTTTTATCTTTCGTTTTTGACGATGCTGCATGCCACTGGCAAAAAGTATTTTCCTCTATGCTGATGCCGGACTTCAGTGGCAAAACCTATTGGTAAAGCCAGAAGGTAAATAGGGCTAGACCTACCGACTTTGCAAATGCTTATGTTTGATGGAAGCCTAATAGAAGGGCAGGGAGTAATCTTTGCAGTTGGTAAAGAGCACTCTTAGGCCCATATTTATAATTGTTTTGCGCCACATTTGCCTCATTTTTTGACACAAAAGCAGCGCAACTGTAAAAATATAGGCCATGATTTATACTTTTTGACACAAACCTGCGTTAGCACAGCATGAGTACCTATACACACTACAGTGTGCCAGTAGAGACATCCATTGAAAACCTGAAAGGCCACTGCACTATTGTAATGAAATGTACAGTCTGTTTAACTTTGATGTCGTGCAGGCGTTCACAAGTTCTTCTGTATATATTTGAATATGGGCTTGCTCGTGGTGATCAACGACCTGTGCGTTTAGAACGTGATTAGTTGGTTGCGGTCGGAAGGCACAGGAGGAGGTCGCTACGCTGTGGGCTCCTTAATGTTAGAAATAAACTTTAGCTTTAAGATTAACCTTTTTCTGCTCTGGAGTCCTGTTTACTCACTCATTTCATCTGGTGACGAGCTGAAGGAGACATTTATTTCTCCAGGAGCCCACCAGCTTTCTTTTAGTGGATCTTGGCTGCATCAGCTGAATTTCCTCACAATAGTTGGTTCATTCCTCAGCGCTGGAGACTGGTGGTCGCTGAATGAGGTGAATTTATTCTGCTGTTTTGGCACTAGTGCTTTCTCACTTCCTTGCGCTTCTTCACGCTGCCGCACATTTGCTGTCTTGTTGTAAGCCATCCCTTATTTCAAGCGTGGTGGCCATATTGGATTGGGGAGAATTCATTTTTGGAGCAACTTAAGAGGATTATTCACGTCTGCATTTGTCATAGGTTTTCTTCATATATAAGCATTAATCGTCTGACGTTTTGACGATTAGTGTGCCAGCCATCTTACTTTGGGTTCAACCCTGAAAAGAAATGTTTGGGTCAGAATTTAAGGCAATTTTTGACTAACAGTTGCTTAAACATTTCTCATTTTCCTTAAAAGGCACTACATTCCTGGTAGGTGGTAATTCAGTTGTTATAAATATTTTTAGATATTTATTCATGGCTACTCCTCAGCAAGTTGTTCAACTTCCATCATTTTTACCACTACCTGGGAAACCTAAAATACCGTGGAGAATTTGGTATCACTCTTTTGAAAATTATTTAATTGCTATTGAGGCTGAAAACTACACTCCCAAGAGAAAACTTGCAGTACTGTTTAGTTACCTTGGCACTGAAGGTCAACACATTTTTGATAACCTACCCAGTGTAGTACCCATATCTGGTGATGGAGATAATTGAACTGTGTGTACAGAGGCAATAGAAAGGCTAAATAAAACATTTGTGGAAGAGCCAAATGTAATGCTGGAGCATTTTAACTTCATGAAAAGAAAACAAGAAGTGGACGAGACTGTGGAGGAGTACATTTCTGCTCTTAGAAATTTGGCTGCAAATTGCAATTTTGGTCCAGCGCTGGATACTTACATCAGAGATCAGTTTGTGTACAGTTGCTACTCTAAGAAAATACAAGAGATGATCTTAAGCTGCAGGGATCCTCCTCTGTCTGAAGTAATTGATATGGCAAAAGGAATTGAAAGAGCAATTGTGTCATCTAAACATATTTCATCAGTGTCACCTAGTAACTGTGTGGTTCATTCCATCCAAGGTTCTGATTCAATTAATGCGCTAGCATTACAAAATAAGGTTACCAAACCTGTATATAAAATTAGGTTACCAAACATGCTTCAGATGTGGTTCCACTTCGCATGTAGGCAACAGCCCTAAATGTCGTGCTTTAGGCAAAAAATACATTAAATGTCACAAAATAGGTAATTTCCAATCTGTCTGTAGAGGTAAAGGTGTACTGCAGGTTAGTAGTGTTCAAATGCAGGATGATTTTGTCCCTCTGAAGAATGATTTTGATAAAATGGTTTTAAACTGTGGAGTCTGCAGATTCTATTCAACAAGGTTTCAAATATAAAGGTCTTCTTTGTCAAGTGATCGTTGCTAATTGCTACACATTGAATATGATGGCTGATTCTGGTGCACCTCTTTCTATTATCTCAGATCAATTTTATTATGCTCAATGGTCTGAAAAGTTTCACTTGTGTAAAACTGATATTTCTGCCAAAGTATATGGGGACAATGATATTGGTATGTTAGGATTTTTCATTGAAACGTTGTCATGTTTGTCCAGACAAATTACTTCCGAAATCTATGTTGCTGTCAAGGGCAAAAATATTTTGGGCTGGCAAGACTTAGCAAAGATGGGTTTGAAGCTTGTTCCTGGTTCTGACAATCCTGTACAAGAGAATGACACTCAGATTTCTTACATATATGACACTATTGACGATTGTGTCTTAAAAACACTGCTATATGACTTTCAAGATGTTTTTAATTCAAAAATTGGAAAAACAGACAAGTTTGAGCACAAGGTAAGATTGAAGCAGAATGCTATTCTTATTGTACATAAAGTCAGAGCTATTCCGTTAAGTGTGAGAGAGGATTTAAAAAACAAATCGGATAATTTAATCCTTGAAGGTGTAATTACTACCACTGATGCTTCTGAATGGGTCAGTCCCATTGTGCAGTGCACAAAAAGCATGTTGAGATTCATTTATGAGATCTCTGAGATCTCTTAACAGGAATATCATAGTTTATTGTCACCCTCTGCCAAAGATTCAATATCTTCTTTCAAATATTGGTACTGCAAAAATGTTAGTTTATTAGATTTAAAATCTGCATATCACCAAAGTCCTTGAGCACCAGAGTCAACTGATCTCACTACGTTTGTGCTTCTTTTTGGAGGATATACGTTTTTGAGATTGCCTTTCGGTCTGAGTTCAGCTGCAAGTGTCTTTCAAAAAATTATGGATCACATTTTGAAAGGAATTGATAGTGTGCAGGCTTACCAAGATGATGTGATTATTTTTTCAAAGTCTGTTTCTGAACATCTAGTTATATTACGAAAGGTTTTGAATGTGTTTAAGAAAGTTAGCGTCACTCTAGGTCTTAAAAAGTGTAAATTTCTAACAAATGAGTTGGATTATCTAGTTCATTCTATTTCTTCTGAAGGCATTAAATCTAAGTTGTCACTGACTCAAGTCATCACTGATGTTTCCCCACCAAAAGATAAAGATACGCTTAGGTCATTTCTGGGCATGACAGAATATTATTCTTGTTTTGTTCCAGTTATGCTCAAGTAGTGCAACCCCTACGGTCTTTGCTCAAAAAGGGCATATCTTTTGTGTGGGACAGTTCTTGTGTTAAAGCTTTCAATGATGTCAAACAGTTGATAATAAGGGACCAGTTCTATCGTTGTTTTTTTCAGGTCATAAATGTAGTATCACGGTTGATGCTAGCCAACAAGGGTTGGGTGCTGCCCTTTGTCAGCGGGTTTCTGGGCAGGAACATACTATTGGATTTGCTTCCAGGAGTCTAAAGCAGGCAGAGCCTCATTATAGTACAATCGAGAAAGAAGCTCTTGCGTGTTCTTGGGCTGTTGAAAAGTTCAAAACATTATGGGGGCCAGGGTTGGAGGGAGCACCGCCAACAGGCTGGCGGTGCTCCACAGGGTATTCTGACCGCGGCGGTTCAGCCGCGGCCAGAAAGGGAAAACCGGCGGTCTCCCGCCGGTTTTCCGCTGCCCTGGGAATCCCCCATGGCGGCGCAGCTTGCTGCGCCGCCATGGGGGATTCTGACACCCCATACCGCCATCCTGTTCCTGGCGGTTCGCCCGCCAGGAACAGGATGGCGGTATGGGGTGTCGTGGGGCCCCTGGGGGCCCCTGCAGTGCCCATGCCAATGGCATGGGCACTGCAGGGGCCCCCGTAAGAGGGCCCCACATTGTATTTCAGTGTCTGCATTGCAGACACTGAAATACGCGACGGGTGCCACTGCACCCGTCGCACCTTCCCACTCCGCCGGCTCAATTCTGAGCCGGCGTCCTCGTGGGAAGGCTCTTTTGCACTGGGCTGGCGGGCGGCCTTTTGGCGGCCGCCCGCCAGCCCAGTGCAAAAGCCAGAATCACCGCAGCGGTCTTATGACCGCAGAGCGGTGTTCTGGAGGGGGGAACTCTGGCGGGCGGCCTCCGCCGCCCGTCAGGGTTAGAATCACCCCCTATATGAGGTACTCAATTTGAAATTTTTACAGATCATAAACTGTTATTACATTTGTTGAATGGAAATGGAACAGGCAAAGTGTCTTTGAGATTGATTAGGTTGCTTTCTCGTTCAATTTTGTAATTAAATATATTTCTGGAGGTCGAAATGTCGGGCAGACTGTCTGTCCAAGGATGCCACTACAGATTGTCAGTCTAGATGATGAAAATGAAGAGATAGAATGTGTTGTGGCAACCATTGAGGAGGTGTTGGACTCTGTGGGAGGTATTCAATATAAAGATTGGGTGGATGCATCTCAAACAGATGTAGTTTTGCAGAAAGCAATGGTTTATGTAAGAAAAGGGTGGCCAAAAGAACGCTTTCTGCTTGATTCTTTAAAATCTTTTGCTCAAATTTGAGCATAAATTTCGTTAGTTGAAGGAGTTTTGATGTGTGCTGATCATTGTATTCAACCTGTATCTTTACTCAGTACATTAATTGACGCTCACAACACAGCTATGGGATTCTGTGTCCCAGGAGACCTGACAGGAGGTGGTGGAGCCGGAACCAGGAAGCGCTGTGAAAGCGCCACCACTGCACCGCTGTGCGGGATGCGCACAACACAGCTACAGGACTCTGTGTTCCAGGAGACCTGACAGGAAGGGGCAGAGCCAGAACCAGGAAGCGCTGTGAAAGTGCCACGACTGCACCGCTGCGCGGGACGTGCACAACACAGCTACGGGACGCTGTGTCCCAGGAGACCTGACAGGAGGGGGCAGAGCCGGAACCAGGAAGCGCTGTGAAAGCGCCACCACTGCACCGCTGCATGGGCCGCGCCCGGGCCACGCCCAGGCCAAGGAGGGCCCGTCCCTTGCCCGTCAATGGCTGGAAGAGGCCGGGCTGGGCCACCCCTTTTAATCTTGGTATAGGGCGAAAGTGCTTGGTCTCAAGACTGTAGACTTTATACGGTTCTTCACTGCACAATGCTTCTTCAAGCCTAACCCTCAGGCGGAGTGAAGCCTTTTTTTCTGTGAATAGTGGAAAACTACCTTGTGGTGTTGTATCGATTTTGTGACAGTCCTGTGAGGCCCCCAATGGTAATTGCGTGAGGATGGGCAGGAGAAGGACACTGTTGAGTGGGGACCAGAGTGGAGGGAAAAGGAGAAAATAAACTCAACATTGGATTCCTTCCTTGTGCGTGCTGTTGGGGTAGTTACAAAAGAGATCGACCTGGCAAAGTCGAGACTCTTGTTGGAGATGGGGGACTGGTAACAAGCTTCCACAGAAGATGGGGATCTGGGGATCTTTGAGGTTGAGGACAGACAGCCTCGGATTGTCCAGGGGGATCTCCCCCAAACTTCAGTGCAAGTAGAAACATGGGCCGCAGGGGCACCAGGGGCAAAGGGTTTGGAGGGAGGCATAAGAAAGAGCAAGAGGCTGTTGATGGTTTCTCCTCCTAGTAGTGGCAGTCCCCTACAAAAAGGAATAAAACTCAAAAGAAACTTGGGAAGAAAACAAAATTGCCCACGTCCGCAAAACCTATCTCGACTTCCCTGGGTTCTGTGGATCAATTCCCAGGCCCCTGTTCAGAAAATCTATTGGCAAAATTTAAGGTCATGATTGAGTCCTGTTTGGCCCCGGTTATGGAGAAACTGCGGGTGCTTGAAACCGTAATTTCCCGGCTAAACGGAAAAGAGAGGCCAAGGTTGGATTCTGCTACAGGGGGCCTTCTGGATGCCAGGTGCCAAAGTAGCTTCACTGAGGGGGTGTTGCAACAAGAGGAACATCCTAGCCCCCGGCTGAGGGAGATCCAGCAACTCCCAAGCTGTCCCATTTTGAGGCCCGTTGGCCATTGTGTGGAGTCTGCTTCAGGTGCTTTCCCAGCAATTGCTGGGACAAATCAAGGGAGCAGGGACGGTCGGACATTTGGCAGCAGGCATATGGATGAAGAGGGAATGGCACAAGATAGAAGTGAGACTCCTAAGCAAAATTAATATTTGGGGAAAGGGCCCCCACTTGTCTTTTTAGAACTTCCCCCAACCTGTGCACCCTATGTGGTGGTGCTTACCGATGTCCCAGCCTTAGCTTTGGGCATCAGCGAATCCACGGCCCAACTGAAGAATAAGATCTGTCATTGGCTAAGTACAAATTGTGACTTTGTCAGTAGGGACTTTGAGGATATTCTGTTTATTAGAAGAATTGACTGGGTAGGGCCACAGGCAAAAGATGGTAATGGGGATTGTGTAATTGTAAATTGTAGATATCCAGGTCTGGCCCAGAGGATTCTTTTGTCACAACGTTTGGCATTCAAGTTGAAGAGTAAGATTGGCATGGTCCCTTTGGGTTTTTTCTATAATCATACTAAGTTGAATGATGTCATCCCAAATAGGAATTTTAATCCAGGGCAGGGTGCCCTACAGCCAAATAGTATGAGTTATGATTCTTCTTCTCCCCCAGATTTGGAGAGGGTGGATTGACGCTATGTGCAGAGGTATGCGGGGGGATGGAATCTCCTCCCAATGCCCTGAGCACTGAAGTTCGGGATGGTTCATATGCGAAGTAATGCCTTATTTCCTGGAATGTAGCAGGGTATGATTCTAAGCTTTTGGACACCAATTGGCTGAAGTTTGTGGTACACTATGATTTTATCCTACTTCAAGAGGCCTGGTCGGATGGGTTAGCTGAGTGGGATGGTTTTCAAAGATTTGCAGTTCCGGCCATAAGGTCTCAAGGCGGTCACTGTGTAGGGGGCCTAGTCACCCTACTTCGATTCTCCAAAATAGCGAGAGCCTATCAAATTACTTGTAAACATCAGGGCTTTTTAATAACCTGGGTAGTTTTCACAAACAAATGTAATATTGTATTGGTTAATTTCTACAATGCTGTTTGGGATTCTGGCTGCCAAATAAGGGTCCTTTTGTCTGTTTTACAGAAATTGAAAGTTAGATTGGAGGGTTTCGGGCTGGATTTTTTTGCAGTGGTGTCAGGGGATTTTAATTCTAAACTAGGGAGCTACAGCACCATGATGAACCCTTTTGAGCAGGATCATGAGATACACTCAGATGGGGAATTATACGATGTGAGGTGAGGGGCCCTGATCAAGGGCTGAAGGAGTCTGGGTATTTTGAATATCTGTGACCTAGAATTGGTGGGTACATCTCAGGCCCCTATTTTTGTAGGTGGGGGGCTGGAACTACAATAGACTATATTTTTGTGTCCCCTTCTATAAAGAATATGATTAAGGATAGTGAAGTATTAGTGCAGCATTTTAGTGACCATAATCCCCTTAGGATTTCTTTTAACTTTCCTGAGATAATGCGGAAACTAGTGTCGGGTGGGCCCGTCCTGGTGAGACCAAAAGATCAGTGTAGACGACTTGGCTGGAAACAGGCAAATATTCAGCAAGTAACAGAGAAGGTGGTGGGGAAAAACTTAAATCTGATCTTAGGCACTCTCCTAGCTGACTCCTCCAGCCCTGGGGAAGTCATGGATGCCATATCTAAAGTTAATGAAGCTATTAGAGAAGGGATGACCGCAGCTGTCCAGCCTTTGTGCAAACAACAGGGTGGTTGGTTTAGTAAGTCCTGTTATGTCGTTAAGAAATCTCTGAGGAAAGCATTAAAGGAACAACCGAGAGATATAGCACTTGTAAGATAGGTGAGGGAACACTATAAATCTGTGTTAAGGGCCAGGAAACAACAGTTTAAGGAGCGGGCCTGGGAGGATTTGGAACAAGCAGGGGCTCTTTCGAAACAGCTACAACTGAGGGGTTGGGTTGTAATATCGCCCCTGAGATTTGGGTGGCCCATTTTTGCGGGATTTTTTCGGGGGCCTTATGGGAGACCAAAAGGGTAATAGGCACGGACATTCCCCTGACCTAGCCATTAGATTTACCCTTGAGGAGGTACAGGAGGTGCTGCAATGCAGCGCCAGCCATAAAGCCCCGGACCCTGATATGATCAATATGGATATATACAAACATTGTCCACAGCTCTGGGCTCCTATCCTGTTAAATGTCCTCAATGCAGCAGTTAGTGTAGGAATCCTGGCTACCTGGAGGTCGGCTTGTATAGTACCTATCTATAAAAGGGTAATCGTAACGACCCGAAGTCATACTGTCCGATCTCACTACTTGATTCCTCAGCAAAAATTCTGGGTCGGATTATTGTAAAGCGTATTGAGGACTGGATGTCGGAAAATACAATTTTGAGTAGGGTTCAGTATGGTTTTAGGGAAGGGTTGGGCACATTAGAGCAGTGTTTAAACCTGCTTATGCTGATTGATAAATATACACAAGCTAAGAGGGGTACCTTGTACCTCGCTTTTATGAATTTAAGTTGTGCCTTTGATAAAGTTAATCGTACTAAGCTCTGGGACAGGTTAACCCGGTTGGACATGGATGCCCACATTGTGGAGCTGCTTCGTTATCTCCACACAGGAACCAAAGCAAACATGAGGGTTGGGCAGCAGGGGGAAAATACGGAATTGTTTGAACTGAACAGGGGTGTGCGACATGGCTGTGTTTCGTCTCCTATCCTTTTTCTGTTATATACTAATGGGCTGTATGATTTTTTAGCTGAAAGATGTAAGGACGCTCCTAAAATCAATGGAAAAAGAATCCCTATACTGATTTACGCGGATGATGCTGTTCTTATGGCCTGTACTCTGAATGGATTACGTGAGGTAGTTAGAGATTATGAAATATTTATGTCAGCCCTAGACTTAGAGATTAATTGCAGCATATCCCACTTCATGGTTTTTGGTAAGCCACTGAGTAGGGTGGGTGCGCTGAAAATAAAGGAGCAGGTAATTGATAAAGTACATGATTTCCCTTATTAAGGGGTAGATTTTGACGATAAGGGCTCTTGGAAACCTTGTATCTCTAAGAGAGGGAGGCTTTTTAACTCCACCGTAGGTGCTACGTTTGAGTTCGTGGCCAGGGTGGGCAATAAACCTATTAAGCCCTTGCTTGAGGTCTATAGGCGTAAATGCCTGCCAGTTCTGTTGTTTAGGGGCCCACTTTGGGGCTATACGAATAATAGGGCCCCTGTGACGAAATTGGTTTTGCAGAAGATTACTAGGGGTGGGCTAAAATATTCCTGAGTGTTGCTTGCATGCTGAGCTGGATTTGGAGTTTATAGAAGATACCATTAAAATGGCTCTCCTTCTACTGTGGATTTAAATTTGGACTAATGACTTTGCGACCCTTAACATGGAAATCCTGCGGGACTGTCTGTTATGTGATCACACTAAGGAAATTCCCTGGCTGGCACATGTGAGAAAGGCAGCCAGTGTACTGGGGCGTGCAGACATTTTTGATGCTCCAGAGGGACAAACCAGGGTGGACAAATGGTGGGTGAATTTCCTAAACAATCTTGGGCCAAGAGGGAGGAGGTAGAGCTAAGGAAAAAATCAGTGAGGGACTTTTTTATGATACAGATGGGGATGGGCCCAGAAGCATACCTCCTGGAGGTTAAAAATGTGTGGGAAAGGATTCTTATTACGCAATTTTGTCTGGGAGCAATTAGAAGTAATTTGTGTTTTCCATTAGGGCAGTTTGACCAAAATTCCATAAAACTGTGCCCATGTGATCATTCATTCCCACAGACCTTAATTCCTTTTACCATGTTTTGTGAGTTTTATGCACCTTTTAGGAAACGCTATCTAGTCCCTATCCTGAGGGACAGGGGTTTTGTTCAATACCGCCCAGCCTTTTTTGTGGCTGTGTATGACTTCTGATGCGTTGGTGTGGCAAGGGATAGGCTCATTTTTAAAGGGAGCTATAACTAGGTGGAATAGTGTACATTTTTAAATCTCGTTTAGTGCTTATATAATTTTTTTTTTTATGGTTGTATCAAATTAGTATTGTAATTTTGAATGTAATTTCCTTTTTAACTATTTTAATGCCTTGTTTATTTATACGTTCTTATGGTTGAATTTTTTTTAACCGAATAAAGTGACTTGATAGAGTCTGCACATCAAGGCATTTAGGTTTCTGAGGTGCTTCTAAAATTTTTAAAGAATATTTTTGGTAACCTTCAATGGATAAGAATGTTTCTCAATTGGTTGATAAATGTGAGACATGCTTGTTATCTGATAAACACTGGAAACCTTCACAGACACCGTTACATTGTGTTCCTGCCCCTGTTGAGTCTTGGAACAAAATTACATTGGATATTGCTGGTCCTGTTGATTTCTTACTCCTGAATAAAGATTTCTAATGGTAATGGTTGACTACTATTCAAAATAGGTTTACTTTGAGTTCACTAATGCGCCTAACACAGCATTTGTTATAAAGTTTTTACACAGGATTTTTAATATTGAAGGAGCACCAAAAGAATTGTTAACGGATAATGGTTCACATTTCACTTCGACTCAAATGAAAAACTTTTTAGATTCACATTACATAAAACATCTCAAGGTTGCACTGTATTCCCCTTCTTCAAATGGTCTGGTAGAAAGAATGAACATAGTTTTGAAGGAGGGGATGCAAACTGCGCTGGCTGTTAATACTTCGGTGGAAAAAAATGTGAATAAAAAAGTTTGGTCTTATCTGATCACCCCGCACTCCACAACAGGGGTTTCTCCGTTTCGTCTGTTACGAAAAAGAGAACCTAGGACTGTAGCTTGTCCTGATTGGATTAAAGACTTAGCAGGACAACCAAAATGTTATTCATGCTCAGAATCAAATAAACTGAGAATTAACTCAACGATTAAACAAAATTTACAGAAAACAAATTTTGATGCTACGCATAATGTAAAAGAACAGAATTGCTTAGTAGGTGATTGGGTTTTAATCAAAAGTCTTGTCAGAGTTAAAAAAGGTTCATCTATTTATTCTTCATCAGTTTGCATATTGAAAGTATCTAAGGGTTCTTTGTTATTGGACAAAAAGGGGTGGTGGAGTAGAAGATGTGTAGTTAAACTTTCTAATGAATAGGCAAAAAAGATTTTGGATAGCAAAAACATCCTATAAGATGGTTTACAAGATATGTCTCATTTGTTTGTTAATCATAAGCAAAATACTGATATAGTCATGGATTCGGAAATTATTCATTCATCGGAGCATGGTAATGACATTTTAGATTCATGCTTGAGTGTATCAGGAGATGATCCATCTGTTGCAGGCATGTCACAGGTTGCTCACGAAAGGCTTCACTCTCACAATAAAGTTTGCAGGACATCATGTAATGTTTCTGTACCTTCGAAGTATAAGGATTTCTTTCTCTATTAATTTGTTATAAAATAGAATTTTTTATTTGCAAAAGAGAAAGAAGATGTAATCAAATGTACAGTCTGTTTAACTTTGATGTTGTGCAGGCGTGCACGAGTTCACATGTATATATTTTAATATGGGCTTGCGTGTGATGATCAAGACCTGTGCATTCGGAACGTGATTGTTTGGTTGCGGTCGGAAGGCACAAGACGAGGTCGCTACACTGTGGGCCCCTTGATGTAAGAAATAAACTTTAGCTTTAAGATGAACCTTTTACTGTTCTGGAGTCCAGTTTACTCACTCATTTCAACTATGCTTTAAGACAGTAAGGGGAGCAGACACTGCATTTTTAGGTCGAGTGTGAAGGTGTTCTGACATGTTGTAATCTTTCTGTGGGCTTTTAACCACACCCACTGCACACTCATTACTAACACTCATTCATGGGCTTGTCTTTCAAAAATCCTCTGTTATCACTGTAAATGCTTTATGTTTGTCCTCCTTGGGGCAGTTTTGTTACTGCCTTGGCGATCGACCCTGTTACATGGATAATTGCACGTTTGCTGATTTGTTTGACTACGAGCGAATTTATTTTTCTTTTTGTGTCTCTCCTTCGCTCTCATGCTCATGATGGACGTGGCCCTTTGAATCAGCTCGCTTATGTCAACTATTTTCTTTTTCAATTTATGTAGCAAGAAAAGTCCAGTTAGGAATTTGCAACCCTAATAGCTCTACGCTATGTTGAACAAACGCAAGGCCCATTGCATTGCAAATGCTTGTTTACACTGTGTTGGAAGTGGAAGAAGGCAGATTGGCCAAATCTTTGCACTACAAGTAGAAATATCGGTGGGAGTGTTGACTTACAGAAGAAAAGATGGTACTTTTTTCGTTTAATTGTGTAATGGTTCCCCTGGCTGACTTTGTCACATATTGTCCAAGATTCCAATAAGATTACAAAAACAATTGATAAATCCAGCTGTGAGGAAAAAATACAACAACAAAAGATCTATAAAACACTCTGGTAAATGTAACAGTTAATTCCATGTTTATTGTCACTTCCCTGGGACAAGGAGCACTTTAACACCGGCATAAAGTCACACCTTTCATTGTAGCGTGCAATATAGCTTGTTTTCCTCCTTACAGTCGAAGTAGAGCTTCCTACACGTGAACTTGTGAAGCTCTGTTAGGTGATATTTAGGTAGCAGAGGTTTAGGAACTGGTAGTGAGTAGTTGCGGGTGTGTAGTTGTTCCCGCTATTTGGTCTCCCTGGGTGTGACTGGCCCATCGAAGTAGAGTGTATTCCCAGCCTTGGAGGTATTGATAAGTCACTTCTGGGTAGGCACGTGGCTTCTATTGGTGCAGCAGGTGCAGTGGCATCAGGGCCCACTCAACCCTGATACTTACTGTATTTTATAAATATAGGGACCCATTTCCTTCCTCGCACTAGGGCACCTAACACACTGGCTACGCAACCACTTCCAGTGGGGGTTCCTGCAGGGGGGCACCGTCATAGCGCTGAATGTCTGCAGAGAGCTATGTAAGCAATAAGACGGTGCATGCACCTGAAACGGTACCTGAAGCAAATACAGATGTGAGAGACACTGGAAATACACTATAGCGTAAACAATGCTCATATTAAGGATAAACAACTGTAGTATCTGGATAGACCAATAAAGACGTCTTCAAGGAAGTGGCAGGCAAACTTAGAAGTTTACTGATTGAGACCAACTACTGCACAGAACCAAGCCCTTCTCTGAATGCCCAGATGACAAGCCAGTTAACAATGGACTCGGGGCATGGCTATGCTGGCGACCCATATGGGCGCACAGCGTTAGAGCTCCGACGGATCGGTTCCCAGACTCGGCGGAGCTGAGAGATCCGGATCGCATGGTGCTGGTATTGTAGTGGGTGCAGCTATGGGAGAGACTGAGGGGGGCGGCAGCACCATCGGAGCGAGCGCTGGGGCCTGATACTCCCCGGGGCCAAGCCGCTCGGTGCGGCTCGAGATTACCACTTGCCTGTTCCCCCCGTACATTTCCTCTGTGTTAGTGGTCCAGGTGCTTGGTGGTGCGGGGAGGCCAGAGCATCCCCGATGGATGGAACTGCTGCATGGCGGCTGAGGGCGAGATTGACTGCCGCCGCCAGAACACAGACTCTCTGGACATTCTTGATCATCGCG
Organism: Pleurodeles waltl; assembly: GCF_031143425.1. Lineage (NCBI taxonomy): Eukaryota > Metazoa > Chordata > Amphibia > Caudata > Salamandridae > Pleurodeles > Pleurodeles waltl. The sequence goes on from NC_090445.1 coordinate 170,036,989, forward strand.
CCCCCCAGAAGGGGGTGCGGCTATAGAGATTGGGACACTTTGGAGGAACAGCTACACTGCGGCCTGCCCGACGGGTACACTCCTTGTCTCCCTGTTGGCTGATGCAGACCATGCTGGTATATAGGGCCTGATGCGGTTTGTGACAGGTTGGGCCTGGGGGACTTAGTGGCCTTCCCGGAGTTGGCCTGGTGTGGCATATGCCCCCTATGCTCTGCAAACTTACACCTTGAAACTACTGGAACTGTGGGGCAAAATAATTGGTTCTGGGAAGGTGGGCCTTGTAGACTGACTTTGTACGACACCCCCTTCAAACCTGGTGTTGGCACAGCAGCGTTAGCCCCTGACATTGGTGACCCCCCTTACCGGCCCGGGCTCTGAGACCCCTTAACACTTAACAGATGATGGGTCCTAAGCAGCAAAAATTTGCAGTTGTCAAGCAGAAACAAACACCTTAATATAGCACACCCACGATGTCTGAGATCGGGGCCTGTGGGGTCGGAGACTCTTATATATCCATCAACGCCACTGCTATAAGGATGGAGCTACGTGCCGGTTTCTAGGCCATCAGCGCGAGATTTGACACAACAGCTAGCCGCCTTGACCCGATGGGGGAGCGCCTTGACGGACATGATACGGGAATGACACACGGAGGACCGAATATCAAAAACGAAGGATACTGCCACCCAAATGGCCAAGAGGTTAGAGGTACTGGAATCCCGCCTGCGCACTGTCGCTATAAGAAATGTAGACTTTGAAGCTCAGGGCAGACGCAAAAATATTCGTATTCTGGGAGTAGCTGAAACGACAAACACAGGGCGCATGGACCTCTTTGTTGAACATTTGCTCACGGAGTTGTTTGAATGTGCTAGCGTCACCCCCATGTTCGTGGTGGAAAGTGTGCACAGATCGCTCATGGCACGAGCCATGCCGTGAGCCCCTCCACCACCGATTGTTGCATGTCTTCTAAACTACAGGGACCATGACACAGTGCTCTGCCTGGCCCGAGAAAAGACTCCTTTGCAATATCAAGGAGCCACAATTTCCATTTACCCAGACTTCACGGCAGCAGTGCAAGAGGCCAGACAGAAGTTTCAGGATGCTAAGGCCGCCCTTCTGGGGCTGGGTCTCCAATATGGCATGATCTACCCCGGCAGACTCTGTGTCGATGTCCAGGGCAAGACACATCTCTTCGATAAGCCGGCTGAGGTACATGACTTTTGCCAGAAACACACCAAGGAGAAACAGCGTTCAGCCCACTCATTGCCACACCAATTCCTGACGCATACACTTGGGACATCTAGCCAAGATGTTTTTAGAGACATAACTACAGCCCAGCTCCCTGAAGGGCCACAACATTTCTACCCTGCCGGCTGTGGGGCCTGCTTGTTGCATGCGCATCATGGCCCTGCTCCTAATTATCTCCCCCCTAGGTGCACCGTGGTGGCTGGTCAGATCTCAAGACTCCTCAGCAATGGATACCCTGCTCATACTTAACTATGCAACAAGGGGACCACCGCTGATGCATTGCCGCCCCTCCATGGCTGATACTACACTCTGGAGCCTGATTTCGACCTTGGCGGATGGGATACCCGGTCACAAACATGATGGATATCCCGTCCGCCGCATTACAAGCTCCATTATATTCTATAGAACTTGTAAAACGGCGGGCGGGATATCCATCACGTTTGTGACGGAGCATCCCATCTGCCAAGGTCGTAATCAGGCCCTATATGTTTTAATGGAGTTGCTCTGTTTTTGTTTAATAAGGGAGCCGCTTGCCACTCCTTGCTAGGTGTGGATGGGGGGATATGAGATAGTTGGAATATAGTACTCAACACTGTTAGATTGTTGTAATTTTGCTTTTATGTGCACGCGCAGGAGACCTAATGGCACCCTATCACCTCAAATTGATGACTGTTACACAGACCACAGGGTGAACGACTCTAAATGTTACATTCATGTCCTGAAATATTAGGGGTTTAAACAACCCGCGCAAAGGGAAACAAGTTCTACAATATTTAAATACACATGGCGCACTGGTCGTTTTCCTGAAGGAGACTCGTTTATCACCTACATCTAGCCGCACATTTGCTAAACAATGGGGTCCTCATCGATATTACTCAAACTACAGCTCATATTCCCGAGGGGTCTGCACCTTGATCCATAAAACTTTACCCGTTCATCATCAGCACACTATTGTAGACACGCAGGGCAGATTCCTCCTGGTGCAAGGCATACTAATGGGCCGTAGAATCACACTACTCAATATATATGCCTCAAATGTAGACACCCCATATTTCTTTTACACGCTACAAATGCACATAGGTAGAGAACCCGAAGACCACCTGATAATTTGGGGAGACTTCAGTCTTCTCCAGGATACACACCTGGACACTACATCCTTACATCCCACTAATAAAGACCAATCCCTGAAAGTTTTACTCAATACATGCTATACCCATTCACTGTGAGACCCTTGGTGGCTATCACCCACTACTGCGCTGATCTACTCATTCTGTTCTGCCCCTCATGATACCTGGTCTTGCATTGATTTTTGGTTCCTGTCACCACAGACACGGCCCTGGCTCCTTTCTGTTTCCCACCTCCCACAGACCCTCTCAGATCACTCTCTAGTCCGACTAGACCTATGAATTCCCTGCGCAGACTATATGGAGCATCCATGGCACTTTCCCGCTATTGCCCTGCACGACAAGTTATTTCTTTCCGACATCCGTTCCGCTATTATAGAATGCTTTTTCCATCAACATGGCTTCGGTTACATCCAAAGCAACACTTTGGGAAGTGTTCAAGGCCTACATTCGAGGGATCACTATAGCTAAAATCTCATGTGTCCTGTGAACTATCCGCAGGGATATTAGCCGTGTTGAAGCTGCGCTAGTTGATGTTGAGAGCGGAGCGGCCTCGCGACCAGTGTGGGCACACTTGCGTGCCCAAGCCAAATTGCTGGATGAATTTGGAGAGCTGTTGGAACGCAAGGCTAAGTTCCTGGGTAAATACGCCAGGGCATGCCGGTATGGTGAGGGCGAGAGGCCCAGCCACACCTTGGCATGCCTTATGTAGCCTCCCAAGTCTATTTCTTATATTCCTGAACTAGAAGGGCCCAGTGGCTCGATGACCTCAATTACCTCCGAGGTACAGACACTACTATTTAACAAGCAACTTTATACCACCTGTTTGCAGGGCTGCTCCCCTGATGTGCTGCAGTATCTGGAAGAGGTGACCATGGTGTAGCTGAGCTCGGCACAGCAGCTGTATCTGAGCGAGCCCTTCATGGCTGAGGATGTGATACTGGCCATTGATTCATTAAACGGTTCTAAGGAACCAGGCACGGACTGGTTTACTGATGTCTTTTATAAGGCATACAAGCACGTCCTGGCCCGCCACCTTCTGGACGTGTACAAGGAGGCCATGGACAAGGGAGTGCTCTCACCCATACTTCAGGATGCTGTGGTCACTTTGTTATTAAAACCTGACAAGGACTCCACCCAATGTGGTTCATACTGACTGCTGTCACTTTTGAACTTTGATAATAAAATTCTGGCAAAGATGGTGGCTGTCTCTACTGCTGGACCAGAAAATCTCACCAGCTCATTCAGGATTTGTGCCTCACAGGTCCACGTTGCTTAACCTGTGTACAATGTTCGCGTCCCTTCATTGAGTTTCCCCTAAAATACCGGCTGCAGTTGCCCTACTAGATGCAGAAAAGGCCTTTGATTCTTTAGAATGGCCTATCTTAGAGGCCACTCTCCCCAAGCTCTGCATGTCACTGGGCTTTATCTCCTTAATCATGCTTCTGTACTCCTCTCCTACTGCTTGTATTTGAGTTAACAGCACACAGTCACATGTCTTTCCCATCTCTAGGGGAACTCGGCAGTGGTGCCCCCTATCACCACTCGTCTTTATAATTACTGTGGACCCTTTAATATGCCACCTTCAAGAGAAACACTAACACAGAGGATGGCAATTCAAGACCGGACCCCTACTGGTCTCCCTATGTGGAGATAAGATCCTCTTGTTTCTCTGTCACCACGTCACAAACCTGAGTCTGGTGCTTGTGGAGATTGGTCAATTTGGCAATTTATCTGGATTACAGATTAACTGGCATAAGTCTGAGTTGTTCCCCCTCACGGAAATAACTTCCCCCGTGAGCTATGGGTACCCTCTCTCCTGGCATGAGGACCAGGTTAAATATCTGGGAATCTATTTACATCAAGATAACTTAGACTAAATTACGGACCTGCAATAGAAAGATTAAGGGGGTCATTCTGACCCTGGCGGCCGGTGACCGCCAGGGTCACCGACCACGGGAGCACCGCCAACAGGCTGGCGGTGCTCCCAAGGGCATTCTGACCGCGGCGGTTCAGCCGCGGTCAGAAAGGGTAAACCGGTGGTCTCCCGCCGGTTTACCGCTGCCCCATTGAATCCTCCATGGCGGCGGAGCGCGCTCTGCCGCCATGGGGATTCAGACACCCCCTACCGCCATCCTGTTCATGGCGGGAAACCCGCCATGAACAGGATGGCGGTAGGGGGTGCCGCGGGGCCCCTGGGGGCCCCTGCAGTGCCCATGCCAATGGCATGGGCACTGCAGGGGCCCCCGTAAGAGGGCCCCACAAAGTATTTCAGTGTCTGCGTTGCAGACACTGAAATACGCGACGGGTGCAACTGCACCCGTCGCACCCCTGCAACTACGCCGGCTCAATTCTGAGCCGGCGTCCTCGTTGCAGGGGCATTTCCGCTGGGCCGGCGGGCGCTCTTGTGGAGAGCGCCCGCCGGCCCAGCGGAAATGTTTGAATGGCCGCCGCGGTCTTTTGACCGTGGTGCGGTCATTTGCCGGCGGGACCTTGGCGGACGGCCTCCGCCGTCCGCCAAGGTCTGAATGACCCCCTAAATGTTCAGATAGAACACTGGATCCGCCTCCATCTATCCATGGCTGGCTGCATTGCATTCATTAAAATGGCGGTGCTCCCACGTTTCTATATCTATTTGTCAGCATATGATCCCTCTCACCAATACATTTTTCACTACACTACAGAGCTATTTGACACAGTTGATATGGGCCGGGAAGTGACTCTGCATGCTTTGGGAGGTACTAACACTACTGTATGAACATGGGTGTTTTGGGGTTCCCCATTTTCAGTTATACTATTTAGCTGCCCAATGCCACTACACATGTTATTGGCATCATCCAGATGCCCGGTTACCATATGCCATACCGGAAAGGGATTCTGTGTTCACCACTCGCTTACAATCGCTGCTCCTATCTGGCCTCTCACTGGATCCCACAGACATCCGGCCGTTAGACATGACATGTCGAGTGTGGCGCCGTCTGGCTCGCCTTTTGCCTTGCAGCTTGCTATACTCAGTGGCAATCCTACTGGTTAACAATCCTTGGCTCCCCCTTACAGTGGAAAAACTGGTGCAACATACGCTTTGCTCTCTTCAGCTTTCTGCTATAGGTGACCTCTTCCCACATGATCATGTATTCTCGTGAACAGAGGATAGTCGCTTTGCATCCGCCACGTACCTGGATACTTTTGTCCTTCACCATTTGCAAAGCACACTGTGGGCACTTTTGCCTTCTTACCCACTGACACCCTTGGACTTCACACCCCTCATACTAATTATAATGGCAGACTCCAGCGCTGGTTTAATCTCCCTGTTGTACCGCGCATGCCTTGAGCTTCTACCCATTCTGGATCAGAAGGTGCAGGAGAACTGGGAGGCAGACTTAGGGCATCAGCTGTCCGATAAGATATGGTATGATTGCTGTTCCCAAACATGCACAGTCTCCCTCAATCACAGGCAAGAGATTCTACACTTTAAATTTCTCTGTAGAATCTATGTAACCCCCAGTGCCTTGGCTAAAATAGACCCCTCTAGATCCTCTGCATGTCTGAAATGTAAAGAGGAAAATGTAGATTTTGCTCATTTAACATGGACATGCGGCAGAGTGGCACAATACTGCAGGGACGTTCTCAATACACTGACGTCGATGTTGGGCATCTCTGTTACCCCTGACCCCCTGATGGAGCTGCTGGGGAATGTGGAGAAAATTGCTAAACCTCTTTGACTCTTTGCAGCCATGCTCTTTCTCCTTGCGTGGCGTGAAATAGCTCTACATGGGGGCTCCAGGACACTGCCTATGATGCGGGCATGGCTTCAGAGCCTCATTTACTGTAATACAATTAGCAAGATATATGCCTCTCTTCAGCCCTCTGTTTCACGTCCAAAATACATCTGGCAGCCTCTGAGGGACCATTTGTTGACCCTGAATGACCCTGAGCTGTCGGACACTTCTGCCCAAGGGTAGGTCGCTCCCCCTGCCGCTGCAGCTCCTCCAAGTTCCCGAGTTCCTGTGTTCCTGAGACCCACCTAACTGTAAGTACCCCCCTCCTCCCAGCCCCTCGCCCTGCCCCGCGCCACTCACCTTCTCTCCTGCTCCTGCTTCTTTTCCTCCTCTCTGTCTCTTCCTCCTCGCTCCCCCTCTGCAATCTTCTTCTGTGTTCTTCTGTTCTTCTCTTCTGTTCTTCTGTTCTTCCCTTCTGTTCTTCTGTGTTCTTCCGGTCTTCTGTGTTCTTCTTCTCTGTTCTTCTCGGTGCTTCTGTGTTCTTCTTCTCGGTTCTTCTCTGTTCTTCTCTGTTCTTCTCTGTTCTTCTCTGTTCTTCTGCTCTTCCGATCTTCTGTTCTTCTGTTCTTCTGCTCTTCCGATCTTCTGTTCTTCTGTCTTCTGTTCTTCTGTCTTCTGTTCTCCTGTCTTCGGCTCTTCTACCTCCTCCGTCTTCTTCCCCCGAGCCTGCCCTCCTGCTCCTTCCTCATCCCCCTCCCTCACTCGCCTCCCCCTCTCTCACCCCTAGCTAACCCGTTCGCTATCTACCTCCCTCACTCCTCCTATCTTCCTATCTCTCTAGCTCCCTATCTCACTATCTAACTCCCCCACTCTCCACCTCCTCCTACCTACCTATCTGTCTATCTATCTATTTCCCTATCTATCGACTTCTCTATCTATTTTCTCTATCTATTTCTCTATCTCTCCCCCCCTCCCGCCACCCCCTCTACTACCTATCTCCCTATCCTCTCACTCTACCTCTCTCCCTCACCCACCTCTACAACCCCCCCTCCCCTATCTTCACAACCCTACTCCTATCTCTCTCCCTAATCTCCAAACCTCCTAACACTCACCCTCCTCCACCCTAAACCCCCTCCCCCAGCTCCTCTCACTCTACCTGTCCCCCCCCCTCCCTCGCGCTTTCCCGCCGCGACCTCCTGCACGCCCCCGCCCCCCAGCTCCCATTCGCCCCCAGCTGACCCCTCCCCCCCCTCCTACCTCTTATGGCGGCCGCTGCGCGACAGTGGTAGCGACCCTTGACCCAAGGGTAGGTCGCTCCCCCTGCCGCTGCAGCTCCTCCAAGTTCCCGAGTTCCTGTGTTCCTGAGACCCACCTAACTGTAAGTACCCCCCTCCTCCCAGCCCCTCGCCCTGCCCCGCGCCACACACCTTCTCTCCTGCTCCTGCTTCTTTTCCTCCTCTCTGTCTCTTCCTCCTCGCTCCCCCTCTGCAATCTTCTTCTGTGTTCTTCTGTTCTTCTCTTCTGTTCTTCTGTTCTTCCCTTCTGTTCTTCTGTGTTCTTCCGGTCTTCTGTGTTCTTCTTCTCTGTTCTTCTCGGTGCTTCTGTGTTCTTCTTCTCGGTTCTTCTGTGTTCTTCTGTGTTCTTCTCTGTTCTTCTCTGTTCTTCTGCTCTTCCGATCTTCTGTGCTTCTGTCTTCTGTTCTTCTGTTCTTCTGTTCTTCTGTTCTTCTGTCTTCTGCTCTTCCGGTCTTCTGTTCTTCTGTCTTCTGTTCTTCTTTCTTCTGTTCTCCTGTCTTCGGCTCTTCTACCTCCTCCGTCTTCTTCCCCCGAGCCTGCCCTCCTGCTCCTTCCTCATCCCCCTCCCTCACTCGCCTCCCCCTCTCTCACCCCTAGCTAACCCGCTCGCTATCTACCTCCCTCACTCCTCCTATCTTCCTATCTCTCTAGCTCCCTATCTCACTATCTAACTCCCCCACTCTCCACCTCCTCCTACCTACCTATCTGTCTATCTATCTATTTCCCTATCTATCGACTTCTCTATCTATTTTCTCTATCTATTTCTCTATCTCTCCCCCCCTCCCGCCACCCCCTCTACTTCCTATCTCCCTATCCTCTCACTCTACCTCTCTCCCTCTCCCACCTCTACAACCCCCCCTCCCCTATCTTCACAACCCTACTCCTATCTCTCTCCCTAATCTCCAAACCTCCTAACACTCACCCTCCTCCACCCTAAACCCCCTCCCCCAGCTCCTCTCACTCTACCTGTCCCCCCCCCCTCCCTCGCGCTTTCCCGCCGCGACCTCCTGCACGCCCCCGCCCCCCAGCTCCCATTCGCCCCCAGCTGACCCCTCCCCCCCCTCCTACCTCTTATGGCGGCCGCTGCGCGACTGCGCAGTGGGCGCGCGCAGCGGGCACGCCGCTGGCGCGCCGGAGCCGGGCTTGCGCCCAGCGCCACGACCCATGGTCCCCAGCTCCCCCAAGCCCCGCTGATCCGCTACGACCCCACCACCCTCCACGCCCTCAACCCAGGGCGCTCCAAAACCTGCTTCCTAGCTCACCCCAAACGCACCCATGGACCCTTCGCCTGCAACTCCTGCAAACGCATCTTCCACCACGCAACTACCACGACCACAAGCCCACGCGCCATCAACCACCTCAAGTGCATCCTGATCAACGCTCGTTCCGTCCACAAGCACGCCGTTGAACTTTGGGACCTCCTGGACTCCACAGCCCCGGACGTCGCCTTCATCACGGAGACATGGATGAACGCCTCCTCTGCTCCAGACATCGCTACCCGCCATCCCCGAAGGCTACAAGATCTCCAGAAAAGACCGCACCAACCAAGTAGGAGGAGGTGTCGCCATCATCTTCAAAGACTCCATCAGCGTCACCACCTCCACCGAAGACCCCCCCCTCGCCGCTGAACACCTGCATTTTCAGATTCGCACCGACCCAAGGACCACCCTCAGAGGATCCCTCGTCTACCGTCCTCCCGGACCTCGCGCCTCTTTCAGCGACGCCATCGCCGACTTCATCTCCCCACACGCCCTCGCCTCACCGGACTACATCCTCCTAGGCGACCTCAACTTCCATCTGGAACAAAACAACGACCCCAACACCACCACCCTGCTCGACAACCTCGCCAACCTCGGCCTCAAACAACTGGTGAACACCGCCACCCACATCGCCGGACACACGCTCGACCCTATCTTCTCCGCCAGCAAACACGTCTTCTTCAGCCACACCTCTGCCCTACACTGGACCGACCACAGCTGCGTCCACTTCACATTCCGACGCGAGACCTCCCACCTCCGCACTCAACCCATCCCTCATCGACAGTGGAACAAGATCCCTGAAGAGCAACTCTTCTCCGCTCTCGCCGCCAACCAACCCACCCTCACCACCGACCCCAACGACGCAGCTCTCAACCTCACAAACTGGATCTCCAACTGCGCTGACAACCTTGCTCCCCTCAAACGCACGCATCGACAGACCAACACCAAAAAACCTCTCTGGTTCTCTGACACCCTCAAAGAATCAAAGAAAACTTGTCGTGCCCTTGAGAAGGCCTGGCGCAAGGACCACACCGCTGACAACATGACCGCCCTCAAGAACGCTACACGCGAACACCACCACCTGATCCGCACTGCCAAAAGGAACTTTTTCACCGACAGACTAGACAAAAACAGCCACAACAGCAGAGAACTCTTCAGCATCGTCAAAGAGTTCTCCAACCCCAGTGCCAGCGCCAACGCCGTCACGCCCTCACAGGATTTGTGCGAATCCCTCGCCACTTTCTTCCATCGCAAGATCAGCGACCTCCACGACAGCTTCGGACACCAGACCCAACCATACACCACTGAACCCGCTTCCCCGGACATCACCCTCAACAACTGGACCCACATCAACACGGAAGAAACCAAATCCATCATGAACTCTATCCACTCCGGCGCCCCTTCGGACCCCTGCCCGCACTTCATCTTTAACAAAGCCGACGACATCATCGCCCCGCACCTCCAGACCGTCATCAACTCTTCTTTTTCTTCTGCTACCTTCCCCGAATGCTGGAAGCACGCTGAAGTCAACGCCCTACTAAAGAAACCTACGGCTGACCCAAGCGACCTGAAAAACTTCCGCCCCATCTCTCTTCTACCTTTCCCAGCCAAGGTAATAGAAAAGACCGTCAACAAACAGCTGACCACCTTCCTGGAAGACAACAACCTGCTCGACCCTTCACAAACCGGATTCCGAACCAACCACAGCACGGAAACTGCCCTCATCTCAGTCACAGACGACATCAGAACCCTGATGGACAACGGTGAAACAGTCGCCCTCATTCTCCTCGACCTCTCGGCTGCCTTTGACACCGTCTGTCACCGCACCCTAATCACCCGCCTACGCTCCACCGGGATCCAAGGCCAGGCCCTGGACTGGATCGCCTCCTTCCTCGCTAACCGCTCCCAAAGAGTTTACCTCCCTCCGTTTCGCTCAGAACCCACCAAGATCATCTGCGGCGTACCTCAAGGCTCATCGCTCAGCCCGACACTCTTCAATGTCTACATGAGCCCCCTCGCCGACATCGTACGCAAGCACGACATCATCATCACCTCCTACGCCGACGACACCCAACTTGTACTCTCCCTCACCAAGGACCCCGCCAGCGCCAAGACCAACCTACAAGAGGGTATGAAGGACGTCGCAGATTGGATGAGGCTCAGCCGCCTAAAGCTGAACTCTGAAAAAACGGAAGTCCTCATCCTCGGCAACACCCCGTCCGCCTGGGACGACTCCTGGTGGCCCACGGCCCTCGGCACCGCACCGACCCCCGCAGACCACGCCCGCAACCTCGGCTTCATCTTGGACCCTCTTCTCACCATGACCAAGCAAGTCAACACCGTGTCCTCCGCCTGCTTCCTCACTCTCCGCATGCTCCGTAAGATCTTCCGCTGGATCCCCGCCGACACCAGAAAAACCGTGACCCACGCCCTCGTCACGAGCCGCCTGGACTACGGCAACACCCTCTACGCCGGGACCACAGCCAAACTCCAAAACCGCCTGCAACGCATCCAAAACGCCTCGGCCCGCCTCATCCTCGACGTACCCCGCAACAGCCACATCTCCGCACACCTGAGACACCTGCATTGGCTCCCAGTCAGCAAAAGGATCACCTTCCGTCTTCTCACCCACGCACACAAAGCCCTCCACAACAAGGGACCGGAATACCTCAACAGACGCCTCAGCTTCTACGTCCCCACCCGCCCCCTCCGCTCCGCTGGCCTCGCACTTGCTGCCGTCCCTCGCACCCGCCGCTCCACGGCGGGTGGGAGATCTTTCTCCTTCCTGGCGGCCAAGACCTGGAACTCCCTCCCCACCAGCCTCAGGACCACCCAGGACCACTCCGCTTTCCGGAGACTCCTAAAGACTTGGCTGTTCGAGCAGCGATAACCCCCCCTTTCCCCCCTAGCGCCTTGAGACCCGCACGGGTGAGTAGCGCACTTTATAAATGTTAATGATTTGATTTGATTTGATTTGCCCATGAACGCTCTGCCGCCCAGGATGTGCAGCTGTCATTGCCGCATTTTGACTCTTTGACCTCTAAATGCTAATGGTACATAATGTACATCCTCCTTGCTACAATCCACACCTGCTGCCCTCTCCACAAGATGCTTATCCTATGTATAGCCTAGTATGTTTACATCTCGAAATATGATTGAATAATAGCACATGTGGGGCATATGTTTGTCTCTGCTGGGTGCACAGCTTGTTACCTTTTTATTTTCTTGGTTAAAAAAACGTAATAAAAATATTTTTTTTCAAAACAACAGACTCTCACCTAGCAACCAGGGATGAACATTCTAAAACACATACAATGAGCATATATCATAACATTGGAATGCTGTGGTTTAAGTATAGAACACAAGGTTCCAACTGTACTGCAGTGGGAAAGTGCACGCGCCCTTCCTACTCATGCCAGGTACGGCCACTTATGTGGTTGGTTAAGGTGCTGTACCCATGAGTGCCCTCTAAAAAGGTACACCACATACCCGGGGTGGATACTGCCCTGGCAACTGATGGGACGCTGCACTAATGGTGCTAGCCACCAGAATAGCCTTTCAAACATGTGTTAGGCCTGACAGTGCAGGCTTGTGAAGGTGCAGTTGCGCTCATGCTCAGGGTGGCATTTTCCACTCTGTGGCCAACCCTGAGTAGGCCTTATGCTACCCCTGGAGCACCACCTAAAGGGTAGAACAGATGGTAGGCGGAAGGCAGGGCAGGTACATAAGAGTGTTTCATGCCCTAGTATGGAAGAAACCTCACATGGGTTTTCCCTAACTACGAGGTCAGCTCTTCCTGTAGGTTTTGCTGATTCTCTCTAACTGGCCCTAGGGTCCTTGGCACTTTCCCACTGTTAGGGACGCATATGTTAGGAAATGACACTTGTCAGTGTGTGCACACTTGCTAAATTGTGTTTTTAACATGGACTGAGCCTGCCCCATAGGCCAGTGTGTGTGCACTTGCACAAAGGTGGTTTCATATGTACTGAGCTTGCCACTGTAGGTCAGTGTGTGTGCACTTGCAGAATGGTGTTTTAATATGCAATGAGCCTGTCACAGTAGGTCCGCTTGGGCGCACTTGCACCTTTGGGTGTTCTCAAACTTGTGCCCAGCCAGCCCCTGCAGACTTGTGTGTGTGCCAGGGCACACGTGCCCAGGGAGTAAATAATACCCATGTGTGTTTTCACTTCCAACAAGGATTGCTCTGCCCATAGGTTAACATGGGGAAAGTTTACCATTACACCTAATTGCAAAAGTGGATTGCAGTGGAGGAGCCTCATAATGTTTTCTATCATTGAAATCGTCCTGACAAACCCCTTCCTATGGTAAGGGTGGTTTTGTCAATAATCACCGAGAAATGCCACGTCTAGAAAGTGGCATTTCTCTGCTTTAAAATGCTTTATGTGCCTTTTTAAATTTGACTCTGTTCCACAAAGGAGGCTGGGGAGCACATCTCTGCATCCCCCAGCGACAGCTATAAACCTTGGGCACACAACTAGAATGACAGACCTTTGACAATTGGCCTCTCGGGCCAGATCATGGCCCACTAAAGATTAAGATCTGTATTCCAGGGACCCATGGCAGACAGGACTAAAATTTCGGAGAGACATTTGTGGTTCAAAGGAGAACCCTCTGAACCACCCCCAACTTCAAAGGCACACATCAGTATAACTACTTGTGCCCCACTGCATCAAACTCCCTCTTAACCACCCCCAACTTCAAAGGCACACAACAGTATAACTACGGGTGCCCCACTGCATCAAACTAGAGATACACTTGCAGGAACGTGGGGTACTCTGAAGTGTGCTCTGCAAGGGCTTTTTGGCTTGCTCCCTATTCTCAGTGGAGGTTTCAGAGACATCAAAGACATCCTGAGAAGGACCTACACCTTTTACCTGTGTCATCTGGAGAGCAGTGCCCTCCTCAGTGCCTACATTGCCTGCTGGATTCCACCTGGTAGTACTGTGCCTGGAGACTGGATTGCCTGGTGTGGAGCCTTCACATACTGCCACATTTCAGAAGTCCAGCCCTTCATCGTGGGGCCACGACATACTTTAGCATCTGGTTGGTTGTGAGCGGGTTCGCCAGTTGGGGGACCCCGCGTGGCCTGCTTTGTTGAGCGTGCCGCATTTCTCTTGAGCAACACTCCGACTGTACGCTCACTGTGTATGGTGTCCATTTCACAGGTTGTGACCTTTGGAGGTTGGGGCATATCAGAAGCAGTGCTGCATTCTACCTCATATAGCACAGCTGAGCTTGAGTCATTTGTATGTGGCTGGAACTGTATGATGCGACTCAAGTCTTCGTGCACCAGATGCTGTGCCTCGTTCCAGGGAGGTACGAAAGTTGGCAACTCTTCGTGTGTGTTTGAAATGTTCTGGTGTGACTCAAGTCATTGTGCACCATATTGTGCTTCATTCGAGGGTGGTAGGGCATTTTGTCACTTTTCATGTGCAATCGGAATTGTCTGGTGCGACTCAAGTCATCGCGCACCTGACATTGTGCCTCATTCCAGAAAGGTACACCATTTGATAACTTTTTGTGGTTAATCGGAATTTTCTAATGCGACTCAAGTCATCTTGTACCAGACATTGTGCCTCATTCCATGGGGGTAGGGCATTTGGTAACTTTTAGTCGGTAATCAGAATCACCTGGTGCAACTCAGGTCATCGCACACCAGTCGTTGTGCCTCCTTCCAGGGAGGCACAGAAATAGTGAGACTTCATGTGGGACCCAATTGTCTGGTGCGACTCAAGTCAGCGCCCTAGATGTTGGGCGTCATTTCAGCAAGGTGCGGAATTGGTAACTATTTGTGTATTGGAGGGCCTGGCCTTGGTGGGCACTATTGTGATCAGTGTGTGCCATACGGTGACCCTCCCCGTGCTTTGCAGTCCTAGGCCCAAGCCAGAAGGCATGGTGAAGAGATCTTTGAGTGAACTTCCAGAGTGGTGGCCAAACCTCCATTTGTCGACTGTAGCCTGATTAGCCTGCTAACTACTCTTCCCTCTATATTTCCCCCAGGTTCCCTGAATAAGTGTGACACCTGCCATGATTGGCCAAGTATCCTGGGAAAGGTTGCTTTCATCTCCAGTTCGACAGGGGAGTTTAATAGGGTTTGGTTGAAAGGTGGAGGAAGGTTTGGGCCCACAGGGTCTGCAAGTACAGTGACAACTGGCCTTCTGGATATCAGTGCATCGCATTAAGGTGCTGAGAGTGAGTGTATGCAAGTTTGTGCTAATTAATTCTATTGGATATCTGGGGCACCACATAGCGGTGTGAGAGAGTGTGTGGGAGTAACTACCTGTGATTGATCTCAACGCACTGCATGCAGCCTAGGCCGCAGAGCTATTTAAAAATGCTGCAATTATCCGTGTATACACATTGCTGCTAACATTGTGAACCGGAGTGCACCCTAGAACTGTGTGATGCTGAAGTAGGAAACTTGCTGGGATGGGTCACGTGCTGACAATGTTTTGCACCGTATGAGGGTGCTAGGAAGCAACGTAGGATTCTTACAAAGTGTACATATTGCTAATATTGCTTTTAACACTGTTGGGCCTAGTATTGCTAGTGATATTTCTGAATGTGATTTATGCCCAGATTGAAATGATGTTCATGTTATGTTAATCAATGTGTGTGTTGAAAACAAACTTTCTTAACATACAACTCGTGCAAAGCCTCTTTTTGTATACCACAGATTTTTTTTTACCAATCATTTGTAATGAAATGGTCCAAAAATGCCAAACATTGAAGGTGATGTGTACGCTGGCAACAAGCTTTGGTTGATCAACACTACCTGGGGAGGGAGAGGTGTCTAACTATGAACAGCATGTGCCTGTGAGTCGCAGACGAGTCCTTATTCTGGTTCGGGGACTCCTTTTTACATGTCAGTCATGGGCTGGTAGATTATTTTCTGGGTTTGTAACTCCGTCCTCTTGTCCTATTAAATTTTCATCTAAGGGCTCTGGCAATACAAAAGCCAGGTCTGACTATGTGCAATATTTGGAAAGGTGATATTTTGCTGTAGGAGACATCTGCATTAAAAAAATCCATTTAGCTGAATCATCCATGAATCATCCATTTAGCTTAAAAATACATTTAGCTGAATCTTTACTTGCTGGAAATATATTTTTAAAGTCAGCAGGGTAGTTTGCCGGGTTGAGTACAAGTTGCTGAGATATCTGTGCATCTGCGAATCACAATCCCGCTAAGACTGCTGGTGACACCTTAGAGCCGAGCTCGCCAAAAGAGTAAAATAGCATATCACCTCCCCTCCTGGGATGCAACAGTGGTGGAGGCAACATCATTAGCCCAAGCTTGCCTCACGCGTCGCCATCTATCATCCCCTCCCAGATGGCAGAGGACTCAGGACGATCTTATAGTGTCTTATCACCCATGAAGAGGAAGAGAAACCAGCCAAAACTGCAGATGGAGGTATTAAGGTGGTCATTCTGAGTTTGGCTGTCATCACCGAAGACCACTGTGCAAGCGGCCGCCGAAAAATCACCAGTGATGGCGGAGTGAAGACCACCGCATTACGAGGCACCCACACAACACCACCCAAAATAAACCCCAAAAATGACAACGTCGGCCTAAACGATGGCGTGAAGGAGGTGGCTGCACAACCAGCACCGCCACGCTGAGAATATCCCACCTGACAAATAACTATTCACAAATCAAGGAGGAACTAGAGAAACTGGTGGAAGGGGTTCCAACCCTGTATGAGCGGTTGCACGGTGCTGCAGGGCAACAGGTCAGTACAACGTCCTATGTCCTACATGTCAGGTGGTGTTTGACGATATATGTGTGTGCACATTGACATGTCATGACTGATCAGGTGTTTCGCATGCACATGATGTGTGGGATATTGTCAGTGGGCATGGTCCGTGTTTGTTGTGTGTCACCAAAAGTTACTGCTGTAGTGTTATAATTAACATCATGTCCCCCATTTTTGGAATGTTTCCCATGCAGGTCAGCGCTCACCAGAAAAAAAGGGTTCTGGAGAGCCATTGTCAAGGATGTTTGGACCCTGGGAGTCCATAGCCGGTGGGGCACCCACTGCAGATAGCGGTGGGAGGACCTGAGACGCTGGGCCTGGAAGACTGCAGAGGCCCAGCTGGGGATGGCCTCCCAACGTGGGAGGGTTGGCCATCGGTCCTTGACCCCCCCAATGGCCCAGCATACTGGCGGTGGCCTACCCAGAGTTGGATGGGCGCTTGAAGGCAGCACAGCAGCCACAAGGGCTAAGTATTGACTGTCAGGTGACTACTGCATGGTTGTGTACTGTGACCCTCACTGGACTTGGAATTTACGTGGTCAGATGTGATTTAGGGAATGTACAGTCTGGTCGTCACACCCATTGTGTAGGCATGTGTCATGTTAACCATGTTGAGACATGCAGGAAAAGAAGTGGAGGTACTGTGACACACGTTCACCTGTACGTATGGGTTTCTCAAGTATACTATCATGTCACTGGCTGCATCCTCCATCTCTGCGTGTTCTGTTGTAGTACAAGGTGGTCATTTTGGAACTGTATATGGGTAATGACAGGCAATGTTACATGAACATTGCAATTGCTTCACTTGCTGCATCAATGGACCTCTGTACCACATGTACTCCACACATTCCTGTCAGTTACTGTTCTCAGTCCCTCTGTGCTCAGATTTGTATAATCCCGTAATGGATGACATGTGGATGGGTATGTTCCTGGGCTGGTTTGTTGGATAAGTCATGTAGGCAGTTGATAGCCATGTAGTGGTCTTCATTCGGGTGTTTAGGCTGCAGAGTTGAGGTGAGTTTGGATATTGCTTGCATGACTCAATAGTAAATGATTGCTAAATGGTCTCTTGTTTACCCGGCAGGGGCTGTAATCTGTATTGTTTGCATGCAAAGTGGATGTATGGGTTATCATCATTTCCTCCCTTTCTGTTTCTCCCACCTCCTTCTCTCTCTCCACCTCTGTCTATGTGTGCATTAGCATCATCTGGCGAAGGAGGAAGGGCACTGTCGAGTGGTGATGCAGCAGCCCACAGGACCTAGGAGGCTGACACCAGTGAAGCTGAAGGGACCAGTGGGACAAAGGGCGTGGGGAGCACTACTGGGGAGACTGGAGCTACCAACACAGCTGATACAGATTCCTTCTCCGATGACGGCTCCCGGGTGGTGGCGGACCCATCTGGGACCACCCCAGCACCATCCTTGTCCGCCACCCCCCTTACTAGCACCCTCCCTGTGACACCCCACCCATTTGCCCATGCTCGCTCACCCAGGAAGGTGGGTGTCTCCTTTGCCGCAGGCACCTCTGCCCTTCCCACAGTCAGCCCTGCTGCCCTCAGTGAGGAGGCTATTGACCTCCTGAGGTCCATCTCTGTTGGGCAGACAACAGTTGTGAATGCCATCCAGGGACTGGCATCCCAGATGCAGCAGTCCAGTGCGTTCCTGGAAGGCATTCACAGTGCATTGTCTGGCCTACAGAGATTGTTTCAGCCCTGGCCTCCTCGTTGACGGTAGCCAGTGTCCCTTCATCTTCCGTCCCCCATCCAGCTACCTGTTCCCAATCCACAACCCCTCTCCCTATACCCATCCAAAGCACACCTCCATACCAGCATACACCCACTACAACAGACAAGGTGCTCAAAGACAGTCATAGGCATCACAAACATTCACACAGGCATTCACACACACAACACACATCTGCAGACACTTCCCCCACCACCTCCTCCCTTACAGTCACATCTCCACTCACACCTGCCAGCACTGTATCATCACACACTGGTCCTGCTAGCATTCCTGTCATACTCTCAATCACCACTACCATCTCTACCACCTGCAGCACATCCACTTCACTTGCACACACCACCGCAACATTCACTCACACATCTCCCATTCCCTCTCCCTGTCACGGATTCGGGCGGGTCTGATCAGGACTCTGGTTGGGACACCCCTTGAGGTCACCGAATATCCTACAGAGGTAGTGAACTGGGGCAGAAGAGCAGCTAAAGGCATACATGGGAAAGGACAGCTGTGGAGTGGCATAGGAAACAGGATAGTAAAAGCAGAGCAACCCTTGTGTGAACAAACAGGAAATGGATTACTAATGGACAAACGTGCTGGGGTTGTACACAGAGTAGGGTGCAGAACCTCCCACAGTGACAGGGAATGTCAATGCCTCTGTGCAGTTTGCTCTTACAGATAGTCACCCTGCCAGCCCCATAGAAAGGAGGCGGCAGAAGTGATTCTGTCTCTGGACCCTAGAGCACAAACAAGGACAGTACTTACATACACAAAGACAAGCTCTTGTGGGTCCAGCTAGAAACAGTGGCAATTCCTGTAAAAACAGCAATAGCACACTGTCACTGTTAGGCACGAAAGACAACGTATAACACTAGACAAGGATGGGGGCTGGAATTGACTCCTGGAAACCAGGAGCCAACCCCAGTACAAAGGAGGACACTTATACACTGGTGAAGACTGTTAGAACACTTACCAGACACAGATACTGAGAGGAAACAGAAACAGAAGGGACAAACTAAGAGACAGGGGCAGGAACTGGGAACAGGCTCAGGATGAAGCAAAAGCAGGACTAGGACGTGAAAACAGGGTGCAAACTTCTGGCTGGGACAAAGTGAGACAGGACTGGGAAACAGAGAGCAGGCTCAGGCTGGAACAAGCAATGACAGGACTGGAATACAGGGAGTAGGAATAAGCAGAAAACTGGACTGGGAAACAGAGAGCAGGTTCAGGCTGAAACAAGGCAGGAGCAGAACAGAGAAACAGGGAGCAGGCTCTGGAAGAAACAAACAGGTACAAGGCTAAGAGATAGGGAGCAGACTCTGGCTGGAACAATCAGGAGGAGGGCAGAGAAACAGGAAACAGGATCAAGCTGGAACAGAACAGGGACAAAACTGGAACACCATCCGATTAGGGGTCTGTAACACAAAGGAATCAAAGTCCAATGCACGATGGGGATCTTAAGGAAATGGCTGCTTATAAGCAGTTCCAAGCTGGGCTGCACAGAAGAGGTCTCAGGTGTGTGTAGTTTCAGACACCTGCAAGTCCTGGAGGAGAGGATCCGGTGAAAAGGAGCAACTGGACTTCTCCCATAGAAAACAATGGGAAACAGAATCCAGGCTTTCCTGACTACCAGGCTGTGCATTATGGGATTTGCAGTCCCATGAACAAATGTAGTACTACACAAGTGTACCATGGTGAAAAGAGACACAAACAGGAGTCAGGAAGGGACTCTAGATAAGTGTTTAAGGTGATTCCCAGGCTTCCGACAGTCCTCTTACAGCACCCCCTAGAGATGGGACGACAGAGTCATAACACTCCCTGCATCTCTGCCCCCTCCCAGTGAATGCACATGCACCCACTCACCCACCCAACATTCAGCCACCACATACACACATTTCACACACCAGCATCCACATACAGCACACAACACATCAGAGAAGCACCCCCTCTACTTCAATTCCCAACCCTCAATCATGTGACTGCCCCGTGTACCTAAGGAAGTTTTCCTTGCCCCCCTTGACCTCTTCCCTACTACTCTCCCACCCCGTCTTCCTCATAAACGCCATGTCCCCCTGCCCCTCTCAGGCCCTTCCACCTCCCATTAATCGGGTGCCCCCTCTGGTGTTTCCCCTACTCCTCCACCCACCAAGATATCCACCCCTCCCAGTGCCAAAGTCATCCCTCCCAAACCCAAACCCAAACGTGCCCCTTCCACATCCAATCCTCCCCCATCACCCCCACAGCCCTGACGTGCCTGCCTGTCCCATTGATACCCCTATGACGTGGAGGCTTATTTGCTGTCAGAAGTCAAGTTGGGGCCATGATACATGGACAATGTGTCCTGCATTTCTGGACATTGGACTTGCCATCTGCACATAATGTATATAGTTTATTTGTATAATTTGCTTTGGAATACAACTGCCCACATTGCTGTGGTTGGCAAGTTGAGATGCTTGTCCTGGTTTCCTTCTACATGGTGGTGTGACATCTGTGTTCAGTGGTGTGTGAGGTCTGTGTATGGGTTTTGTCTGTGTTTTTGCATGCGCTGGGTAGATGGGTTGCGCCATAGGCATGTTGTAATATGTATGACTGCTTGATTGTGGGATTGTATGGGGTGTTGTGTGCGTCCATGTGTATGGTGCTGCATGTGTGGATTTCCTTCATTGTTGGTTGTACGTGTTGTGTCACCTGTGTCATTGTTTGGATGTGTGTTTACTGCTATTGATTGTATGTCATTGCTACAAACAGTTCATGGTGTGTGTGTATGTGTGGTGTCGCACAATGTGCTTGTCTATGCCTGCGTTGAGGTCTTTGTGGTTTAGTTGTTGTTGTGTGGTTATGGGGTGTGTTTGTGGTGTTGGTGTGTGTTGTTCTGTATGTTTGGCATGTATCTGCTTGGCTTTGAGTGTGTTTTAGGTACTTGGCATTCACGTACATTGTGTGTGCTTGTGTGTGGCCTTTACTGTCTGTGCGAGGTATGTATGTTATGTGTGGGAGTGTATCACTGCCATTTCCTCCCCTCTGTGCTAGGCGTACTTACGGTTGTCGTCTGCGTTGTTGTCGGTGGCCCTGAAGGTGTATGGAGAGATCCAACCCTGGGAAGGCGAGCAGTTCGTTTGCCATGGAGGCCGCAGAGGTGTCTCTTTGACTGGAGGTGGGTGTCTTCTTTTGTACTTTCTGTTTCCACCAGGTTTTTCCTAGCGGCCAGCCCGCCCCGGATATGGTGACTTGGAATATGGTGGGTGAGTCATTGGCTTCTGCCTGCATGGAGTTGGCTTCTGCCGCTGGATGCTGTTCGTCGGCGGTGAGTTGTCTGTGTTGCGCTGGATTCACCTCCTTACTCGTTATATGGTGGTCTGCACCGCCACTCTGGCGGCGGTCACTACACCACGGCCAGCGTAGCAGTCAGGTTACTGCCACACTCAGAATAACCACCTAAGTCCTGATTTTTCCAAAACACCTTCCAAAACTTATATCCTCATTCTCTGGACTGGGTTAGGCCGTTTTTGCATTTCCTGATTCAGTTTCCATTCCTTCTTCTATTGGTATTTGTATAGAGCATTGCTGCTACAGGTGTGGTTCTGTAGCACTGTGTAGGCTTTGTCCGGTTTTGTGCTGGTCAATGTTTTGTTGCCTTTTTCAGCATATCGCAAGCTGGAAGTTGTTTGAAAGGTTACCTTGTCTGATTTTGTGCAAGTTAGAAAACGTTAATCTTTAATTCTTTAACACCTTGATGGCAGCAATGCAATGCTAACAGGGCTATCAATTACCACCCTAGCCCATTGCAAAGAAATCTTCCACACTGTGGTGTGCCTAGGAGATCTTCCACTCTAGGCAAAAGAACACACAAGCATTGGCAATTCTGTAGATCACGATGTTGGGGCCTATTGGCATGGCTAACATAAAAAAGGTGTAATGATGCAGCTGCATCATTTTGTAAGCATGTGCATGCACTTTCCCATGCGCCATTAAGCATGTGCACATACAAAATGACGCGAAAAAATAAACGCAAAACAAAATATTTTTTCAGAAAAAGATGGTGGATGTTGTTGGCAAAGGAGGGGGTGGAGGAAGCAATGGAGAGCAGGTGGGAGGAGAGGAACAGAAGTTCAAGAGGGAAAGCAGAACAGTGGATGGGGTATAGCACGATTGAGAAAGCAGCATAGAGTGTGGGGGAGAGAGTGAGTTTGACAGGAGAGAAGCACATGAGAGAGCTTGGGACATGAGCAAGACAGCAACATGGAGCGTGGGGAGAGTGAACCACGTGAGGGAGAAAGGTGAAAAACACATGTACTCTTGTGAAGTGATTAAGCCATAAGAAAAAAGCAGTCCCCTAACCAGCCAACCAATGAGATGGTGAAGGGGCTATGTTCCAGGGGATGGACAATCACAAGATCAACAAACTGGGACAACGAAAGTCATTGAATAAGAAGTTAGCAAATGAGAGTGACAATAAAGCAGGGATGGCTCCTCCATGAGGGCGGAGGAGCATCACCCCGTGCCAGCAGCAACCGCTGCAAATCTTTTCACAAGGAAGGGATAATAAACTGTAATTATTATCTCTTCCTTGTGAAAGGGGCAGGCCACAGGCTGTGACGAGCAGAGGGGAGTGCTCTGTGCACTCCCATCAGAGTGCATGTGTGTTTGGCACAGTTGCTGGGCTGGAGGGAGCCTGCACAGGCTCCCAGTCTGCCTGAGCGCTCCCAGCCAAACCTGACTCTGCTTTGAGCAGCATCAGGATTGGTCGCAGGGCAGGCTGCGAGCCTGTGCCTGCAGACAGAGGTGAGGAGCAGCGCAGTTCTCCAGGCAACGGTGGCCCAGGTAAGTTTTTATTTTTTTCCCTCCCACCGCCACGCACGTGCTGCCCCGCCCCCTGTAACACTGCGAGCCGCAAATACAATAAAGTCAATCAATTGTAAGCAGCCTACAATAGGTCTTCTGCAGCCGGACACCTTGCACTGTCTGGAAGGTTCGCCCCAAGAAAGCCAGACCACATCACGTCTCACATGAGAGGCACCCACCAGCTTCCTTTGAATTTACTTTGAATAGCTTGTTTTTGTCACAAAGCACTATTTTGAAAGATAAGCTCCACATGAAGAAGAGATAAGAAACATCAGAAGTAAATCACGCCAACTCCTTGAAATCCTGAAATCAAACACCCAAAACGTTTAACCAAACCTTCTCCTTTCAAGCACTAAGTGGCATATTTAAGAGCCCCTAGCGCCACCTTAGTGCCGCAATGGCGTAGTTTTTTTAATGCCACGGTGGCGCTGAAGTGGCATTTTCCCCACGCCATATTTACAAAGTGGTGCATGCATGCACTGTGCCATTTTATAAACCCTTGCGCCACAGTGTGCTGCGCCAGGCATAATGCATGCAAGGGGGGGCGTTCCCCCGTTAGGGAGGATGAAAAAATGGTGCAAGGAAATATAAGACATTTCCTTGCTCCATTTTTCTCAGCACTTCTAATGCCTGCACAGAGCAGAGGGCATTATTTATAATGGGCCCCTACATACTCTGCAGGAGTAGTGCCAGAATTTTGGCGCTGCTCCTGCACAGTACATCAATAGTGTAAAAAAAATGATGCTATTGCCCCCTATTCTGTGGCATGGTGTGGCGTATTTCAAATACGGTGCTCACGGTGGCGCTTGGGGGGCGCTAAGGGGCACAAGGAAAGTGGTGCTGTGCTGGGTGCAGCGCCACTTTCCTTAAATCTGCCCCTAAATCTCATTGCCTGCCTCAGGATCTCAGATTTAACCACAATCTGTTCCGCTTCTATTCCAAAGATCAATGTCTTCCTTCTCCAACTGTTATCTAATCTCTCTTGCTTCATTATTGTTTTTCTTGTTTCATGTGAAGCACTTTGTCACCTATATGGCTAGAGGACATGTAGAAATATCTTCCTAAATAAAAAAAAATACATTGTTTCAGGCTCAGTGAAACAGAGGAAGATGCTTTTCAGGCTACAAAGCTAAAAAACACACATCATGATGGCATCATGGTGAGTTGCAGCCACTGTGGCTCCTGCAGGATCTTCAAAATAGCCATTGACTACATAAATGATGCCCATCTAGTTTAACTGCATAAATATTTATCATGTGCAAATAGTCTGAAAATCTGATAGGAATCCAGCCCTGATTAACAGTGCAGAGACCGCTGTTCCACAGCATCACCGCATCATCACTCCGACATCAGGCTGGATTGAAAGTGGCATCCTACTGGTGAAGGGGCCAAACAAATGAAAGCGTGCATGAATGCATAGCTCTGTGGCATCTCAGGACAGTGCAGTGAAACATGTGAGAATCATGCACAGTTGGACCTGTTCATTGTCACCCATGCTTCCCATGATTAATGCCAGGATTTCAAGATTAGTGTTTAATATCCATATTCTGTAGTTGTGCCTTTTTGAGCTTAAAACAGTTTTCCACTCTGTGCTAAAAGCAAGATATGTCTGGGATTGTTTTTATGTTCTTTCTAAATACATCACCCTGGCTGTCCACAGGATTTGACTGTAGCATAGTGTGAGGCCATGCAAAAGACTAGGATTCAGACCTTTTGATCAGGATAAGCTTTCACATTACAGAATTGGCACAATAGGTTCTTTGTGAATCTGGAAGTTGTTCCTATATATGATAGCCATATCAGCTGGCTCTCTGCTTCCTTGCAAATTGAATTTTATTGTACATAGCACTATATCAATGGGGAATAGGAAGAGAATGTGATTAGCTGAGAATAACACAGTTTGGCATCCTCCATGGCTATCTTTATCTTGAAATGGTTTTAAAACATTATAAATGCTTTTAAGGATGGCCACAGCAGGTGTGCATCCATTCACAGTGGCCAACTTTGAATATATTAGTATGTTTTAATGCTTCAGTTAAAAATGAACTGCACACACACATCTGGGTGGCCATCTTGAAGTAATCACAAAATTGTTTTTAGATGGTCACGCACCAAGAGCACGGCTATCAGCAAAGAGTGAACAAACACAGGGAGATTGGTGGTGCAAGACGTTGCTGGGTGCGCGGGAAGACGAAGGCGGCGGTAAGAAATATGGGGAAGAGGGAGGGAGAGGGAAAATAGTCCCAGTCACAACAAAGCAAGATCTGATGTAAGCAGTGGAAGAAAACATTAACCAGTTAATGAGACCATAGGGCTCTTGGATTGGACAATTGCAAATATAGGGAGGAAAGCCACTGAAACAGGAGCAGAGAAGTGAGATAGACAACAAAGCCATTCAATCATGAGTAAAGAGCCGACCCAAAGATGACTCTACGTAGATGTAATGTGTTTGAGACAATATACTTCACCAACAGGCAGCCTAAACTGTGTGCAGCCAAGACCTAAACAAACTTGTGTTATCAAATAACCACGTTAGGTGTGACACCAACATACAGTTCTCATACTTTAGTCAATAGCTCTTTTCATTCTGGGATTAAAAGACCCTACCTTTAGTGAGATACTGAAATAACAAGTTCCAGAATGAAAAGCTCCCAGTTCTATTTCTGAGTAGCTAATTCAGTCCTGGTGATTTATTTGCAATGTGGTATTTGGCGACCTGCTTTTATAATGACATATACAATACTACAAATCCCAGAGCACAAAAAAAGCCTGAACTGCATTAGTTAGGCAAGGGACAGTTGGGAGCCCTGGTGGTCACTTGTCAGCACCTCAAACCATGAATGAATGTTTCCATCATTTGTATCTGGACATACTTTCACTGACGGGTGACTCCCAGTGGCTAGCTTTATCGTTATTCATTGCACCATGCACATCTGGAACTTGGTTTCCCTCACTTCAGTCACTGACAATTGATATATTTCCCATTTATTTCTTGACCTCTCACACACAGTTGCTATCCCTCAAGCTACAATGGTTTTGGGACACCCTGAGTACTCCAGTATGCTCAGGTTTCTTAGGTCCAGGAGTTACTGTTCATGCATGGATAACTCCTTTAGAAAGGTTTTTTACTATGCATTTTAGGAGTAGGATATTATGATACCTTTCATCAAACTAAAAGTGACAGTTATCTCGCCCAAGAAGTGCCGCGACTTCTGTGGCATGGACGTCTGGGTCACTGAGGGTCTGCCCCGGATGTGACATCACATGACTGTGTGACTCATGGGGCCTGTGGTTTGGTCTCATGGAGTGTGACATCACCTTAGTCATGTGACCTGTAGTGTAGTCATGTGAGGCGCGACACCACCTTAGTCATCTGACCTGTGATGTGGCCACATGGGGGTGTGACATCACCTTAGTCATGTGATCGATTATGTGATGGCGGTGATGTCACAAGTGAACCCTGACCCAGAAGAGCATGTGACCCCGGTTGTGACATGCACTTAGACAGCTGACCCCCCAATCCCTGAGGACCATGTGAGTTGGATGTGATGTGGAGGTGTCAGCTCCCTTTTGGTGTTGATAGCGCGTCCAGTCCTTTTAAATTACTTATGTTTGGACATGCCGGAGGTCGGTGAACCTTTTGACCGAGTTGAGCCCTCCTCATCCAAAGAATTGTCGGATCCTTCAAATCAGTAATCAACGACCCCTCATAATCAATAACCAATACTCGATTAGTAATCAATCAACAAATTAGTTGAACAGAAAATCAATAATTGAACACACCATGACCCTTTAGTCATAATAACCACACCGGTTTATTAAGTTAATGAGTTTATTTCCCTATATTAACAAAGCTAGCACAATATAAGTAAGTCTCAAAATCAAATGGTATACATATACGAACATTACTAGCTGTCCATAGCGACGGAAGAAACACAATCTATGCAAGATTTGGATTATAATGCACTCGGTTATAGCAATGCAAATCACTAATATGAGTAACTGAATTTGACTAATTGCATACATTGGTCAGCATAACAAGATTTCAATTCAGCATGGTGCCTCAAGTGAATACCTCAACTAACCTCTGATTAGCATTGGCATGTGGGGCTTCATTCAAAAGAATGTAATCAACATAAATTAGGCTCTGTCAAAATAAGCAGTTGGTACCTAAAAAGGAAAATACAATGAATAATACATTTATCCTTTCATAATTACCAAATACAATCAGCATTCAAGGTAAGTCTTCATCCTTCAGGTACCGGTTCGATCAACATGGGACAGATTTCAAAGGGGCAATGTTTTAAGGCAAGTTTCCTTGCATTAGCAAGGAAACTGGGACAAAAGTTATTGCATGGGCAAGACGGGGTAAAGTTAAAGTTAAAGTCTCTAGGGTGAGAATTCTTTAAAGTCTCTCTCTCTGGGATAGAGAAAAAGCATCAAAGGGTCATCAAAATGGCGTCTTGAATCTGGCTTCAAAATGACATCAAAGAAAATGGCTGACTTCTCTTTGTCCGGTGGGTTTAAGTAAGAAAACGTTACAAATTCTTCAGGGTCTTCCATTGGAGGGTTCATAGGGTGGCTTCTTTTTGACCAATGAATAGTGTCTTTCTCTTAGTACTCATTTATGCATAAGGTGTCCTTGGAGCTTTGGAACACCAGTAGCAACAAAGTTTGCCAATTATTTCTGTATCAGTGTGTTTATTGTCTGCACCTGTAGAAACTGACCTTGCTTCAAAGGGGATGAAACTTGCTTAGCACAAAACCTTGAGATAAGTGTAGTATGACGGATTACTACATTGTCGATTCTTCATGATTAGTCAAGCTCGCTTATACTAAATGGCGAACTATCTCGTGGGCACATTTTCTACACACATTATATTTTTTCTTTGCTAAAATCACGTTGCCTTATACGATTTTGTTACATGATATATGAATGTTTGTTAGCCTTTCTTTTTCTGCTTCATTAATCCCTCCTCTGATGACTAATTATGTCATCACATTGAATCTTCCACCACAAATTATATTTCATTAAAATTCTGTTTTAGTAATTTGCCATTTCAGTCAATTCCCTCTTCCTTTTTGTTCCCTTTGATTTTTCCATGTATATTTCTACTATTTTATTCTGTTCTTTCTCTTCTCTTCTCCTAGCTTTCCATATTCCCCAAATGCCTATTAAGCAAATTAATATGATTAATATTCCTTTTACTATTTTCAGTAATAGTCCGTTCCAAATGTTCCTGAGCCAATTTCCCATAGAAGCAAATCCTTTTCCACCCTTTTCCCATACTCCTGGTTCTTTCAATTCTTTCAAATCTGCACTTTCGTTAGTTAAATTTGTAAGCATATTTCTAACTTGTCCACTGTTGTCTGGTTTATAAGAACAACAGTGACGTGCACTAAGCATTTTGCAAACTCCGCCATTCTTTGCTAAAAGAATGTCTAAAGCAAGCCGATTTTGAAGAGTCATAGCTCTTTCTGCAGCAAGTTCAGCATCAATCAGGATCATGGCTCCTGAGAATTTTGTCAGCATGTTATCCACACTAGTAGACAACTTTCGTATTTTGATTGAATTCAATATAACTCCTACGGAAGGAATCATTGCTCCAAATACATCTCCTACCACACCAGAAGCTGTCTCCCTTTTCTGAATACGATGTAATTCAGACAGCTTTGGAAATTTCTTTAAGTCGTCTAGTTGAAAAATCTTTGGAAATACTATTCCCAAATAACATCTCCCATACCATCCTTTTGGAAGACGATAATAGGCATTAAGTCCACAAATATAATATACTCCTGGAGTAGCTGGATCTAGGCCATTTAGCATGAATGTCCATTTACTCTGGAACAAAAACACGTGTTTACATTCACTCGTTCCTACAAAGATGGTGTCATAGTATGATTTAGGTCTATATATACAAAGTTTCCCTATGTGTATTGCATCTAAAGCTAGTTTCCCTTGTGTCTTTATTGCGGCAAAAGCATAGTTATCTACAGATGTCCTTTTGTGTAATTCTTTTTCTAATTTTAGCTTTTTCCTTCTTTCTTCAGTGTGATCTAAAAAGCTTTTCTCTACGGGTGAAAGCAAGCATGTAAGGTTTTCTTTATGAGAGTGAACTGTGGAAAAAGATGATGATGGTTTAAAGAAACCCCTAACTATTTTTATATAATAATCTCTTGCTACTCTACTCAAGTACTCTATTATGGGGACATATGAAAATATGACATCATAATTGGAATAGAAGTATTGAATATACTCCTGGCCATAAAATATGGTTAGTAACAAGCTACATGTTATTCTATACGTAAGAGGCATGCTATGATATGTCACCCCTTCTATTACTGAGGTAGGTATTTGTGTACATACATAACAATCATTCGCGTCCATTGTCTCAACATACTCATTCAGCAAACGATAGAAGACATTAGACGAAAGTTCTTTCTTGTTGTGTAAATATTTTTAGTCTTGTTCGAGTTTCTTCAAAGGAGTTAATTCAGTAGTAGTTTTAAGAGTAGAAACATCATTTCCGTCTCTTTCATTCCCTCCATGTATTCCAAGAATTATTGCCATAATTTTTAGTATGCATGCAATTATTAGACCTATACACAAATATTTACCATATTTCATTTTATGTCCTTTTGTAGTACTGCCTGGCATGATCTGTATAGAATCAGAAAGCTGAAGAAACGTTATCAAATCAAATTTGCAGATATATATATATATGAACGAGGTCAAAGTTCACACAGTTTTCTTTAGCAGCTTAGGGCCAGATGTAGCAATCTACAATTTTGCGACTTGCAAATTGCGAGTCAGACCGACTCGCAATTTGCAAATCACAAAATTGTATGCAGAAAGGTGTCTCAGACACCTTCTGCGACTCGCTATGGGGTCGCAAAGACCCACCTGATGAATATTAATGAGGTGGGTCGCATTTTGCCCAAGTGTCGTTCTGCTTCTTCGTTTTCAAGACTAAGAGATAGAAATTCGTCTGACCAATCGTTAGTGGCTGTGTATGCCCATTCTGGACCAGAATATCTTCTTCTCGGTATTCTTTTCCTTTTCAATTTTGCATCTCCTTTCGATTCCCTTTCGCTTATGTCTTGATCTTTAGCTGTGTCTTTGTCTTCATTCGATGTTGTTATTACGATAGACACTTCTTTTCTTTTCTCCTTCAACTTTGGCCCTTCCTTTTCGTTTAACGTTTCTTTAGTCTTTGATATGCTTTGTCTCAGTTTTGCATTGTTTTCACCTGATGGACCTGCAACCGGTTCTGGAAAATTTGGAACAATTTTGCTTTGCCCTGTCTTGTCTCCTTCCCCTGGGAGATCAGTCAGGTCTACTCCTTCTTTTCCTGTATCGTCTGCTTCTGGGAAAGCCCTCCTCTTATCAGGCCCTCCTGCTTCTTCACTTGAGATATGATCTTTGTCACCTCCTGAGGCTTCTTCTCCGTTTTCCCCAAAAGGAACAACCTTGTCTTCCTCAGAGAATATTTCTTCTGTCCCAATTTCTTCTTGTTCCCTTTCAGGCTCTCTTCGTTCTGTCTCAGTACCTGGTACTTTCCTGTCAGCTGTTGATGACTTCAGTGCTTCAATTTCCTCTTCCGTGGGACACGTCACCCTTTCGCGTGACTGGCGTGAAACCAGTTGGGAACTCCTGCACACTTCACAGCGGTGGTAGTTGTCAGAATCACTTGGAAAGGTCCTTTCCAACGGGGTTCCAAGCACGACTCCCTCACGTGCGTCTTTATCACCACCCAGTCACCTGCTTTCAGGGCGTGTCCTGGACCTTGGATCGGTGGCAAGGTGGTTGCCTCCACCTGGTGAGAAAAAGAGCGGACCACATCAGCCAGAGCTTTGCAGTAGTCCAATACCATATAATCTGTAATATTTACAAGAGCATTTGCAGGAACTGCTGGAAGTCTCATGGCTCTTCCCATGAGGATCTCATGCGGTGAGAGTCCAGTCTTTCTATCAGGTGTGTTTCTCATTGACATTAACACCAAAGGCAACGCGTCAGGCCATTTCAAATTTGTGTATGCGCATATTTTCACCATTCTTGATTTCAGCTTGCCATTCATTTGCTCCACTAGTCCTGATGCTTCAGGGCGGTAGCTACAATGCAATATTCAATGCTGCACATAACAATTTAATTACTTCGTTATTGAAGTGACTTCCCCTATCTGATTCTAAAGAGATCGGGAATCCGAAACGTGGTATTAGTTCTCTCAAGAGTAGTTTTTTCTGCGTGTGGGGTATACTTCAATCCAGTGACTAAAAATACACACAATCACCAACACATATTTCAAGCCTGCATGCATAGGCATCTCAATGAAATCCATTTGCATCCTGCTGAATGGCCCACCTGCTCTTCCAATGTGGCTCAAATTTACTACGGTTCCCTCCCTGTGCTCATTTGTTGGCAAATGACGCAACGATGGCAAACTGTTTCAGCAACTTGGCGGAATTTGGGGTTAAACCAATCAATTTTGAATAATCTAATCATGGCATCCCTTCCAAGGGGGGCTTGTCCATGATATAACCTGGCTAGTTGCGTCAAAAGACTGTCTGGCAAAACCAATCTCCCTTCACTTGAAACCCACAAATCGTCTGGTTTCTTTACATATTGTAATTTACTCCATGAGAGCTTTTCATCTTTACTAACATTATTTTGTAGGAATTTCAATTCTTCTATTGTGTCCACAACCTTTAGAGCGAAGGCTTCACTTGGTTCAAGTTCTGGCTCATTTATCAAATTCCATTAGTCTCTGAGCAATATACAGTTCAACGCGCAAAACCTTGCGACTTGATCCGCATATCCATTTCCCAAAGAAACAAAGTCTTGTGATTTCGAGTGTGCCCTGCATTTTACCACTGCTACTTCTCCTGGTAACTGGATAGCATGTAACAATTCTTTTATTCTTTCACCATTTTTCACTGGTGATCCTGAAGAGGTCATGAAGCCTCTTTGTGGCCACAATCGTATAAAATCGTGCACTATTCCAAATCCATACTGACTGTCAGTGTAAATGGTGACTTTCATTAATGCGGAAAGTTGCCAAGCTCTAGTAAGGGCTACTAGTTCCGCTACTTGTGCAAAGTAAACTCCCTGAAGCCAAGATGCTTCTAGAACACCAGTTATTGTGCATACAGCATATCCTGCTTTCAATATTCCTAGTGCATCTCTCAAACATGAACCATCAACAAAAATAATTTGATCATTTTCTTCCAATCGAGTATCTTTGATATCAGATCTTGGTTTAGTTCAAAATTCAGTCACCTGAAGACAGTCGTGCTCGATGTCTTTGGCGTTTTCAATTTCAACATTTTCACTGGGAAACAAAGTTGCTGGATTTAACGTAGTGCACCTTTTCAGCTGCACATTTGGTGATCACAAAATTATTGTCTCATACCTTGTAAGTCTAGTACCAGTCATGTGCTGTGTTCGGGAGCGTGTCAAAAGTATTTCGACTGAGTGAGGGACCATAACTGTTAAGGGATGTCCCATTACTATTCCCTCACTCTGATATAAGCTTATACCAACTGCTGCTACAGCACGCAAGCATCCTGGTAAGGCTGCTGCGAGTGGATCCAAAGTAGCTGAAAAATATGCTACTGGTCTTTTTACGCCACCCTGGGCTTGAGTCAAGACAGACAAGGAACATGTCTCACTTTCATGACAAAACAATGTGAACGGCTTTGTGTAATCAGGCATACCTAAAGCTGGAGCTCTGCACATACATTCCTTTAATTCAACAAAGGCATCCATTTAATCTCTCTTCAACACTATTTCATCCTGCGCATCCTTCTGGGTCAGTTTCAGTAAAGGTTTGGCTAGAGTTGAGAAATTGGGAATCCATTGGCGGCAGTAGCTCACCATTCCCAAAAACTTTCTCACCTCTTTTCTCGTTTTGGGTGGACTCATTTGAAGTACACTCGTTACTCTTTCTTTCATGATTCTTCTCGACCCTTTTTCTATTTGGTGACCCAGATATTTAACTTTCCTTTGGCAGTATTGCAATTTCGAAGGAGACACTTTGTGTCCATTCCTTCCCAAATGGTTCAGTAGGGCAATAGTGTCAACTCTACAGTCATTTTCCGTTTTGGATGCAATCAATAAATCATCAATATACTGTACTAAGGTTGATTCAAAAGGTAATTCCAATGATTCCAAATCTTTCTTTAGAATCTGATTGAAAATTGATGGTGACTCTGAAAACCCTTGAGGAATTCGACACCAACTGTAGACTCTGTCCAGGAATTTAAAACAAAAGAGAAATTGGCTGTCCTCATGAAGAGGCACAGAAAAGAATGCTTGTGACAAATCAATGACTAAGAACGACTCTGCATCACAGGAAATTTGAAACATTATTACAGCTGGATTTGGTACTACGGGACAACATTTGACTATTATGTCATTTATTTTTCTCAAATCTTGAACAATTCGGACCTTTCCACTTGGTTTTATTAGTCCCATGATTGGCGAATTACATGGACTACTTAGTACTTCTTTCAGTACTCCCTGTTTCACAAACTCGTCAATGAGTTGGGCAACTTTCATGAGAGTGTCTTGTGACATATGGTATTGCGGAGTCTGAGGAAAATTCACATTAGGTTTTACAGTCACTTTCACTGGTTCTGCTCCTTTGACCAATCCTACTTCTTTCCCTGTCATATCCCACACTTCCTTTACAACTGTTTCTTGTAAATCAGCTGGAATATCTGCCTCAGTGGGCATAGGATGAAGAGTAATCAGGGGATACTCTTCATCGACAGTTTCCATTTCTTCCTCTTCTAAACTGTCCTCTTCTTCCTCATCACTGTTTGTCTGAATTTTAATTCCATTATTTGAGCACATAATCGAGCATCCTAATTTGCATAATAAATCTCTCCCTAACAGGGATATCGGACTTGAGTCACACACCACAAGTTTATGCAACCCTTGAAAGTTACCAATTTTGACTTGCACTGAATCTGTAATTGGGTTTGTCAGGTACCTATTTGCTACTCCTACTACTTGAACTGTTCTCCCTGAAAGTGGCAAATTTGGTACTTCAATGCTTCTAACTGTGGAGCGTGTAGTCCTGTGTCAACCAAAAATGAAACGCTGTGACCCATAACTCTTCCTTCCATATATGGTCCCTTTTGATCAACTTCCAAAGATGCTGCAAGCATACAATTTCCCTCCTCATCTGAACTTTCACTCTCCCATACATTGTTTATTCCATTCTCACTGTGTAACGGGAATTGGTGTACTGTGTTATTTTGATTCATTCCTTGACCTGTTACCTGTTGAGGAAGCATTACTTGTTGCTGATTCATTGGTGCTAAGGGTACTTGCATTTGCTGATTAGGTACCAAAGGAAACTGCTGTTGCATTGGCTGCAACTGTGCCATTTGTACATGGGGCATTTGCACCTGCTGTTGTTATGTAGGTTGTAGACCCTGCATCTGATTTACATTATTTTGGAAATTTGGGTTTGGACCTCTCACATTCTGAAATGTATTGACATCATTGTTTAGCTGACCTACACCTTACTGCACCAACATTGGGCACTCCTGTTTCCAATGTCCGACGATTCCGCACGTGTGACATGGCATCACCTTCTTCATCGCCTGTATACCATTAGGAACCATGACAGTATTTAAATCAGGACCATTATTCACAAAACCTCCTCGGCCTCTGCCTCTCATCTGTGGCTGAAACATAGCATTTCCCTGCTGTTGCTGCTGCGGCAACAGTTGTTGGAAACCTTGCAAACCTGACTGAGCTGCTCTATTCTGCATTACCATCACCTTTTCTTTCAACCTTTTCTGCCTTGTCTCAATCTCATCACTGCAGTATTTTGCATAGTTCAACACTTCATCGATCGATTTTGACTGCCAACAACTCAAATGCATTTTAATCATTTGGCTGATTTCGGGTCACAATCATTCCACAAATCTGAATACAAAATGGAGCATGTCCTTTGCCTCAATCGTTTCCGTACCACTGCAATTTTTTAATGCTTTCAACAATCTCTCATAGTATGCATGTATCGACTCCTCAACTTCTTGTGCTGTTCTGTCAATTCTCTGCCAATCTACATTTTTCGACGCAACTTTTGTTTTCAAATGCTCAATCACCTTATGGTATAAACTCATTAACGTAGGCGATGGTGCACCTGTGACCCTATCTTTTTCTGGTTCACTTGTTGGCCAACCTACAGCCCTTTTACAATCTTCCCATAAATCTGCCGGAACAACAATTTTGAATAAAGTATTCAGGTCTTCCCAAAGACATTTTGCGAGTTTCACAAATCTGTCTGTCTGTTGATACCATTTGATTGGTTTCTCTCTCAACTTAGGAAAATCATCTGTAAAAGATTGAATGTCACACCTGTGCCATGGTACATGGACAAGTTTTCCCCCTGCTGTTTCTCTCATTGGTAACATCGTTATAAGATCATCATTCTGTTGTACTTTCTCATTCAGATCTGGAGTACTTTCTTTCTTCTTATCCTTTTTCTTAACCCACCTACTCTCCCATTTGTCTAAACATCTCCAAAACTGCGCGCTTTGCAGTATCTCTTTAAGGTGTGTTTTCATTCCTGCAGACCTGATGTGTTCAAAATCTTTTGTCTCAAAGTCTAACCTGTAACTTCTGCTCAAATGCTTGGTTTTATTTATGTCTTTTTTGTGTCTGTCTGCAATTTCTTGTAACCTCCTATGTATGCTTCTTACTTCTCTTGTAATTCTAGGGCAAATGTACCTCAGCTCTTCTTCTGTGTATGATTCTAACCTGTTCAGACCCATCGTTCTCTCTACTAGTTCAAATGCTTCCATGCCCAATCTTATTTTATTCAGATATTCTTCTCCTTTCCCGCTGGGTGTACTCTGTGGGGAGTTCAGGCTGTTCAACCATTGTGTTAACTGTTGTGCGTTTACTCCCATTAATGTGGCATTTACGTCTACTGCTACTGATGGTTTCTGTAACATTTTTGTTTTCGAAGTTAACGGTACTATCAGTGGTGGACTTGACCTTATCACCGTTGACGGAGCACAAATTGGAATTGGACTAAATTCCAACAAAGACCACGGGAGTCGTTTCTTGAGTATTTTCTATGTATCTCCTTCCTGTCTCATTCTGCATCATTACACCTTGATCGCATACATTTTGCTTTGCCTGTATATATAATGGTACTGGCGGACCTACAGTGATAGGCAAAGATATTGCGCCCGGATTCTGTCTGTTACCCAAATTCTGTGGCATGTTAATTCCCATATTATGGTTCATCATTGCTGGCATGTCTAACTGTGTTTCTGCACTTTGAATGTACTTCGGCATGTCTTGCATCTGCTTTTGAGACGTCAAAATTTGTGTTGGTTCGGTTTGAATCAATGTCGGTCTTTGGTTATTCTGTCCTCCCTGCACCATTGAATTAGAAGTCATTTCCAAATTATGCCCATCATAATAACGTCTTTGGACCTGTGGCTGATAATCATTAACGGTTATTAGTTTAGTCATGTCAGGATATATTCTCTGAACTTGTGGTATCTCTGGTGTAAAAGGCATAACAGGACTACTTTGCCTCTGCAATATTCTCAAATTTTGGGTTATAGTACCCTGTATTGGTTCTGGAGGGGCAGTACTAGTGCTTGGGCCATTTTCGTTTTCCACATATGGTGGTGGACAGTCATTTAGCAATTGCAGAATGAAATCCTCATCGTCTGATTTGTCTGACCTTTTCGAGTTTCTCTTGTTTTCTCTATCTCTAGACTGACTCCCGTTTGTTTTGTGGGTAGCTTTCCTCCCTTCCATCTCTGCTTCGTCAGTAATTGCTGGAAACAATTTAATTCCCTGCAATATATCTGATCTCCAAACCTTCTGAGTACTATCCAATCTAGCATCCGCTAGTGTCTTTTCTACTTTTCTCACTCTTGTCTCAAATTTCTTTTGTAGTTGCCTTCTAGCCATTTGTTCCCAAATTGCTAATGCTTCGAACTGTGCTGGTCTTGGAGGTATTTTCATGTCATATAGCGCAAATCTTAAATTCTCCAAAACTCTTAAATTAAACGACCCATCGATAGGGAACGCTACACTTCCATGCTTTTCTGTTAATTTACACCATTGTTTTAACCAAAGACATGGTGCAACACCTTTTTCTTCGGTTACAATGTAAGCTGGTGTACCCTCAGGCGGTGTTTCTTCTCCTACATTTGTTTTAATATATACATCTCCCCTCAAGGCACTCTTAAGTGCTTTGAAAAATGTAATCTTTCCGTCTTTTATTTTCTCGAAAAAATGTAATCAATAAGTGACTTTAATTCCCGGAATACTCTTCGCTTACCTTTCCCCACCAATTGCGCTTCACGGACTGCATCCAATCCGTGCATGACCCTTCTCACCAACCAACCTATCCCAGCGTGGCTCCTAGTGACGTCACACCCACACACTGCGGCTGACAAAGTCTCACGGCTTGTCCTCCTTCATTCAGCTTCACTCAAAACTAATTTCTGCAATATATCGCGAGCACTAACCAAAAAGAAGAAAACAAATTTGTCGGTTTACTACAGGAAGGTAATTCAATCGCTTCAAAAACCTTAGGGATTTTTCACTAGCCTCGGCAGTTATTCCATCTTTCTCGGGTTCCCACTTTCGCAAGCAGAATTTGACCTGCAAACTTTACTCTCAACTCATCAATGAACTATTCTAGTGCACCTTAGAAATCGTCAAATCTCGAAGTCGAAATTTTTCTTTTATTCCTCAACATTCGTACCAACTTGTTGACCACGCCCGATCAACCTATTAAACTGAACAAATTACAACATCAATCAAGTGTCTCATACACTTTTCAACATACTCCGGAGTCTCTTGACCTCGCAGCCCCGTCTCAATATCAACAACCACGTGGACAATTTTTCCTGCACAAAGCGCTACACACATATGAAGTTCGACGACTTCCATACTCTCACACTTTGGAGTATCACTCCTCTAAAATTTTGATTTGGAGTTCGTAACCCCCTAAAAATCCTCAGAAACTTCACAATTCATCTGCAGCATAAGCTGTGCAAGCGCAAAACCCTAACTTCACTCATACCGTCACTAGAAACGCTGAAAACATTCTCACACCTCCATTTCCTCCATTCGCAAGCTCCGAGATTCCGGGAAAGTCATTGGGGATTTAGGGCATCATCATCTCTCCAACTTGTTTTATCAAAGAAAATTCTAACTTGAATCCGTCTATCGTTCGGCTGGGGACCCAAATGGCCAAACCATCAATCTCTGCTACCATCTACTGATAGCGCGTCCAGTCCTTATAAATTACTTATGTTTGGACACGCCGGAGGTCGGTGAACCTTTTGACTGAGTTGAGCCCTCCTCATCCAAAGAATTGTTGGATCCTTCAAATCAGTAATCAATGACCCCTCATAATCAATAACCAATACTCGATTAGTAATCAATCAACAAATTATTTGAACAGAAAATCAAGGTACCTGACTTCCAGACTCCTCCTGCATGTACCTAAAAGAAGCTTGAGGTCTTCCCAAGCTCACTTGATTCAGGTCCCTCGCACACATAAAGCCAAAAGGGGAGACAAAGCTTTTGCAGTAGCTGCAGCCAGAGGATGGAACTCTCTCCCACAGAATATTAGGCAAGAATCAGGTTATATGAAATTTAGGAAAATGGTGAAAACTTGGCTCTTTCCTCGTTAATTTTTTGGTACATCAAGATCAGGGTCCTTGATTTAGTTCGTTTCAGTTTCTTCTATTGGATGTTTTTCTATCGTCATTATTTCTGTTATTTTTCTTATCCTCTGTCTATTTTTTACTACGTGCTTTCTTCCCAGCGCTTCGATGCTCTTTGAGTAGGAACGCGCTTTATAAATCTCGAATTACATTACATTACAATAATTGAACATAGTTTAGTCATAAATAATCACACCGGTTTATTAAAAGTTAATGAGTTTATTTCCCTATATTAACAAAGCTAGCACAATATAAGTAAGTCTCAAAATCAAATGGTATACATATATGAATATTACTAGCTGTCCATAGCGACGGAAGAAACGCAATCTACGCAAGATTTGGATTATAATGCACTCGGTTATAGCAATGCAAATCACTAATATGAGTAACTGAATTTGACTATTTGCATACATTGGTCAGCATAACAAGATTTCAACTCAGCATGGTGCATCAAGTGAATACCTCAACTAACCTCTGATTAGCATTGGCATGTGGGGCTGTAGTGCTTTCCTCTTATCTAGTTTCTAAGCACTAACATAACACAACAGAAATGCACTTCTGAGGTCAAAGAAAACTTTTATTGTTGTTAATTCTTCCCCAACCACAATATTTATGAATGACGAATTAGTAGCTTTCAAGTCCGCGTTAATCAAACAAAATATATCAGTTTGCAATATACACAGCAGGTTATATTTATAAGATATTGAATGCAAAGCAAAACAAATACTTCACCGTGTGGGAATTATTTACAGCTTCATCTTTCTAAGGTCTGCAAGCTGATGACCCCTGTCAGCCGCGAGAAAGAGAGATTCATCTACCCACACGGGATTGCTGGCAGCTGGCGCCAAGCTCCAGCACGAGGTCCGGCAGATTCGAATCTGACTCTCTGCAGCCTGTGTCATTCGTTACAAAGGTGTGCCCCCTCCTCTCAGACCTGGGAAACTGAGCAAGCCTTTTGGAGACTGGCCAGGTCTCCAAGACTACTCCTGTTCCCAAGCTCAAGCGAAGAAAAAACAACACCCATGTACTCTCTCTTATCATGTCTAGTCTACTGTGAGAAAAACATCTTGGTTCTCTGGTGCAAAAACACAGCTTGGAAAAATACAGCTTGGATTCTCAACTGCAATGTCTAACTCCACGTTAAAGGCAATAGGCAGCTAACCTAAATATCAAATGCAATGTCATGTTAAAGGCAATAGGCAGCTAACCTAAATATCAAATGCAATGTCTAGTGTCATGTCAAAGCCAATAAGCATCTAAGCTGAATACAAAATGCAATGTCTTATATCATGTCAAAGCCCATAGGCAGCTGAGCTGAATACAAAATGCAATGTATAATATCATGTCAAAGCCAATAGGCAGCTGAGCTGAATACAAAATGCAATATATAATATCATGTCAAAGCCAATAGGCAGTTAAGCTGAATATAAAATGCAATATATAATATCATGTCAAAGCCCATAGGCAGAATATCTAATAGCATGTCAAAGTCAATAGGCAGCTAAATTGAATACATCATGTCATGCAATGTCAAAGCCAATAGGCGGCTAGACTGGATACAGCATGTCAAAGCCAATAGGTAGAATACAGAATGTAATGGCTAATGCAATGTCAAAGCCCATAGGCGGCTAAACTGAATACAGAAAGTAATGGCTAATGCCATGTCAAAGCCCATAGGCGGCTCAACTGAACAAAACATACCATGTGCTACTGGTGAACATTGAGCAACTAATATGCGCAGTGGTGAAACACAAAGTCATTGGTCAAAACAAACTTTATCAAATGACAGTACATTCCGCCCTTTGACCAATGAATTTTTTGTTTCACATATCTCTTGTGTCAAACCAAAAACAAAAAACATCAGCACAAAAAAAAAAAACATTATCAGCAAATCAAATTTCAATGATCAAAGCAATCCCTGTAAAGCAATAGAAGTGAATTAACACATTGATCTCACAACCTTTCACATCAGATACATCTACATAGAAAAGACTGGGCAATTTTTATACTCTGAATGAGTCTCTAATTCAACAGTGTTAGCAATTTGATGTGGCATGAGTTCTGCTCATGTAAAGGGGCACGGTCCACCTGAAAGGTTTGCTGGAAGATAAGCAAAAGTCAGAGTTCCATACGAGAAGGGCTTAGTTCCAGTGGAAGATCCATGGTGCTGGCACTTTACTCAGCCAGGTTCAGGTTGGGGGTTCGGTCCCTTCCCCGACCCCACACGCACACACCGGAAGGGGGACCACACAGCACACTCAGGGACAGTGGCGAAACGTGGTAGGATCTGCAAAAGAAACAAGTATGACTTTTCTTGCAAATAACATTTTTCATTTAAACTGCACCCTTCCTCTTTCTTTCCCTGTTTTATAATCAGCAGGACGTTTTTGGGGCCCTTTGTTATATTCTCTGCAGGTTCTGGAGGATCACTTGGGGCTTCAGCCCACACATCAGCACTGAGGTTTTTATCTGCTGCACCACAGCTTCCCTTTTCTTGCACTGTCAGAAGGGCTGGGGCAGACTCATTCTTTACCAAACCTCCATTCACTGCACTTTTGTCAATTTGGGCCATTCTGTCTCCAATTTGTATGAATGAATCAGATTATTTTCTAGGTATCAGCATAATTTCGATTTTTCCTTGGTAATTTG
This sequence comes from Pleurodeles waltl, assembly GCF_031143425.1. Taxonomy (NCBI): domain Eukaryota; kingdom Metazoa; phylum Chordata; class Amphibia; order Caudata; family Salamandridae; genus Pleurodeles; species Pleurodeles waltl. The sequence goes on from NC_090445.1 coordinate 170,078,361, forward strand.
CAGCAATCACTTTCCCTAAAACCTGATCAATTTGCCATTTCTGTTCTGGTAACTTTCCTCTCCCCAACTGCTCTGTGACTGCTTGCATGACAGATTGCTTTTGTGCGTGCTGCATAGTTTTTATCAAATCTAGGGGAATGTGCATCTCTCTCATCTCTGCCCACCTGTAAGTGGCTTTTTCTCTCAGCTGTTCACATTTCTGGGGCACCCACTTAGCCATCCCCACTAAGGGAGAATTCTGGGTGAACACTTCTCTCTCTGAATTTTTCTCATTAACATCTGCAAGGTAATTGAACCAGTTAGGTACAAGCCATATGTAAAAACAAACAGCTAAAACATCAGCAATAAACCAAAAATCAGCGTAAAAATGACACATCTCACGTAGCTCTTGCTTTAAAATCTGACACACATTATACAACGCTGTTCCTTCTACTGTGCCAGAAAGCAACATTTCAGTCAATGAATCATTAGTAAAACAAACATGCTTTTTATCTTCAGTGGACACGAATTCAAATGGTGCACACAACTTCATTGATAATTCTTTTACCTGTGGTACTCTAGCCCTGTCTTGCAAGTACCAGATCCATTGTATGATTCTAGCTAGGGGCACTATTTTCTTTCCTTGTTCTTGATTTAAATGTACATAAGTATTTCCTTCTTGCACTGCGCAGAAACCTAAAGTCTGCATTATTTCATTTGCCAAATCACAAGCGCGCAGCTGCATATTATTTTTCACAGTGACCATATACAAAAGTGTTAGGATTTCTCTCAAATGAGGGCTATTCTTTTTCCAAAAATCAAACAAGCTAATGAAAGTCGGCTCTTGCTCTAAAATCTTTATCACATTCTGGTCTCTCTCGTCCGTGTTATCAGTTAAGGAATGCATTTTGTCTGCCAAAAACCCTAGCTCACACGGAAACTCAGTGCAGCTCGGAGCTGTCTTAACCCCCTCATTACTGGAATGGGACAAGAAAGATTCTTCCAAAACAGCCCTTTTATAACTTTCAGTCGGGCTAATTTGCTCACGTAAATTCCTATTTTCATGTTCCAACTTCCTACATTTCTCCTGCATTTCTCTGTAAGCAGATAAAGGCATCCAGACCTTTCTGTCATCATTACTTCCAAAACACACTTTTTCTACATATATACAACGGAAATTATTTCTCAAAACATTATCAGGCCTTTTAGCTACACATGCATTTTCTTCTGTAATTCCCCAAACAGAAAACAATTCACAGTTTTTCTTAGCACCATCAGGCAGTTCATCAACACATGTATTCTCAGACATGGTCTGCCGTGCTACTGTGATTCTCCAAACAGAACAATTTCTGTAATTCTCCAAACAACAAAAAAACAATTACACTTTTAAAGTGTACACTTAGAAATCTACTAACTCGTCAAACCCCTTCTTAATCACCTCTTAATGACCGACACCCCACGACCTCTGGTACCAATTGTAGTGCTTTCCTCTTATCTAGTTTCTAAGCACTAACATAACACAACAGAAATGCACTTCTGAGGTCAAAGAAAACTTTTATTGTTGTTAATTCTTCCCCAACCACAATATTTATGAATGACGAATTAGTAGCTTTCAAGTCCGCGTTAATCAAACAAAATATATCAGTTTGCAATATACACAGCAGGTTATATTTATAAGATATTGAATGCAAAGCAAAACAAATACTTCACCGTGTGGGAATTATTTACAGCTTCATCTTTCTAAGGTCTGCAAGCTGATGACCCCTGTCAGCCGCGAGAAAGAGAGATTCATCTACCCACACGGGATTGCTGGCAGCTGGCGCCAAGCTCCAGCACGAGGTCCGGCAGATTCGAATCTGACTCTCTGCAGCCTGTGTCATTCGTTACAAAGGTGTGCCCCCTCCTCTCAGACCTGGGAAACTGAGCAAGCCTTTTGGAGACTGGCCAGGTCTCCAAGACTACTCCTGTTCCCAAGCTCCAGCGAAGAAAAAACAACACCCATGTACTCTCTCTTATCATGTCTAGTCTACTGTGAGAAAAACATCTTGGTTCTCTGGTGCAAAAACACAGCTTGGAAAAATACAGCTTGGATTCTCAACTGCAATGTCTAACTCCACGTTAAAGGCAATAGGCAGCTAACCTAAATATCAAATGCAATGTCATGTTAAAGGCAATAGGCAGCTAACCTAAATATCAAATGCAATGTCTAGTGTCATGTCAAAGCCAATAAGCATCTAAGCTGAATACAAAATGCAATGTCTTATATCATGTCAAAGCCCATAGGCAGCTGAGCTGAATACAAAATGCAATGTATAATATCATGTCAAAGCCAATAGGCAGCTGAGCTGAATACAAAATGCAATATATAATATCATGTCAAAGCCAATAGGCAGTTAAGCTGAATATAAAATGCAATATATAATATCATGTCAAAGCCCATAGGCAGAATATCTAATAGCATGTCAAAGTCAATAGGCAGCTAAATTGAATACATCATGTCATGCAATGTCAAAGCCAATAGGCGGCTAGACTGGATACAGCATGTCAAAGCCAATAGGTAGAATACAGAATGTAATGGCTAATGCAATGTCAAAGCCCATAGGCGGCTAAACTGAATACAGAAAGTAATGGCTAATGCCATGTCAAAGCCCATAGGCGGCTCAACTGAACAAAACATACCATGTGCTACTGGTGAACATTGAGCAACTAATATGCGCAGTGGTGAAACACAAAGTCATTGGTCAAAACAAACTTTATCAAATGGCAGTACAGGGGCTTCATGCAAAAGAATTTAATCATCATAAATTTAGAAAACTTCTAGCTTAGGCTCTGTCAAAATAAGCAGTTGGTATCTAAGAAGGAAAATACAATGAATAATACATTTATCCTTTCATAATTACCAAATACAATCAGCATTCAAGGTAAGTCTTCGTCCTTCAGGTACCGGTTCGATCAACATGGGGTGGATTTTAAAGGCAAGTTTCCTTGCGGCAGCAAGGAAACTGGGGCAAAAGTTATTGCATGGGCAAGATGGGGTAAAGTTAAAGTTAAAGTCTCTAGGGTGAGAATTCTTTAAAGTCTCTCTCTCTGGGATAGAGAAAAAGCATCAAAGGGTCATCAAAATGGCGTCTTGAATCTGGCTTCAAAATGACATCAAAGAAAATGGCTGACTTCTCTTTGTCCGGTGGGTTTAAGTAAGAAAACGCTATAAATTCTTCAGGGTCTTCCATTGGAGGGTTCATAGGGTGGCTTCTTTTTGACCAATGAATAGTGTCTTTCTCTTAGTACTCATTTATGCATAAGGTGTCCTTGGAGCTTTGGAACAAAAGTAGCAACAAAGTTTGCCAATTATTTCTGTATCAGTGTCTTTATTGTCTGCACCTGCAGAAACAGACCTTGCTTCAAAGGGGATGAAACTTGCCTAGCACGAAACCTTGAGATAAGTGTATTAGTCAGAGAGAACGAGAGTCAGAGGAGAAGGCAGAGAATGAGAGGCACAGAGAGAGAGAAACAGAAAGAGAGAAAGAGAGAGAGACCCACATATAGTGTGAGAGAGAGAAAAGTGAGAGAAGCTGCCAGCATGGTCTGCTGTGCTTTTATAAGACAAGCCAGGGAGCTCAGAACTCAGCTCTCATCCCTTCTCTCTGAGTCCACAGGGCCTCATTACGTATATAGCAGCAAGTTTCAGTGCACTGGAATTCCCTATTATAAAAAAAAAGAAGAAGACATTAAGCATTGTCATGGCTGGGAACTCCTTTATTGTTGGAAAACTGGGCATAAATTAAAATGTTGATGAAAAACTACTACTATTTTATCCATTAAATAAAGTTCTCCTTTACTGAAAAAATAAGCATTAATTAGGAGTTAGAGTCCCACGGTCCCCACCAAGGGAACTCCCAGGTCTTTTGTTGTAAAAAGTGTGCTTAATTAAGACCCCTATAAATCACCCCATGTGGGAGACCCCAAGTCTATACTGCCTGCAGCTGTAAGCCACACATTTTTGGAGACAGCAAACCCCGGCAGACACTAAAGCACCTTTTCTGGAGGTAAAAACTTTTATATACTACATCAGTGGTTCCCAACCTTTTGACTTCTGTGGACCACCATTTTATGATCACTTGAACCCAGGGACCCCCATTGAATCATTATTGGAGTCAGGGGACCCCCCACTAAGTCATCACTGAAAGCTGGGGACCCGATCTGTTAACATTGTTTAATTTTCTAAGCAGTCGCGGACCCCCTGAGGAGTCTTTGCGGACCCCCAGGGGTCCCCGGACCACAGGTTGGGAACCAGTGTACTACATCTTTTATGATGTGTTAAAAGGCAAAGGTCGGCTGTATTGAGCTGAAAAGTGTTTTGTTTTGTTAAGCAGAACAGCTTGTTTGAAAAATCAGCTAGACCACTAACTAATCTGTTAATTTGATCATGTGATGATGTGTGTTTGTTCTATTCATGTTAAAAAATTGTGTATTTGTTTTACATTTGTATGTGGCTGAAAGCAAAATGAAAAAAAAAATTGTTATTGGGTGACCATGAGAAATTGTAGAATAAACAGCTTTTTTATGGCAGTGTACTGGATTTATAACAGGGAGTTGGATATCATTGAGCCATGGTAAACGCCTGGGGTGTTTGTTTAGATTGATTTAAGGGCCTTTGGTGGCTGCCGGGGCTCTGACAGATTGACTGTTGTTATTGTGTGGCTATTTTGATGTTGCAATATCTTCAATTTAAAAATTAGTTTGTTGCTAAAAGGTTTTTTTTGCAAGTTTTAGAGGATAGGGATTTTGTGCAGCACAATGCACCAAAATGTGATGAATAAAATGTCCCAGGAATACTGTTTTTGCATGCTGGAAATTGCAAGTGTAATACAGTGCTTAGTGTTTTTAAATGTTGGTTTCTACAGGACGGCTTTGCAGGGCTCAGTTTTAAATAAAAAGGGTCTTTCAACGTTTTTGAGAATAAGATGGTATTTACAAAAAACGGAGTTAATAGGATTATCATGCTCATTGAAGCATGAGGGGAGAAAGCAGTCAGGCAGAAGTTTTATTATGTGAGGGGGCTGCTATGGCATACCACAGCTAATGTATGCAGTTTGTGTTTAAACAATGTAAAATCAACACGCTGTATCCTGATTTATATATTTTAAGTTTGAGGCTTGTAGGGGCCTAAACTATCAGCACTGTCATATTAATCCTCTGATGTGTCACTTTTTTCCAAAGGTGCTGCGTGTGTATTATTATGCACGTAGTTAATATTCAAAGAGCTTGTTAATGATATTCGTGAATGCTGTAGCTGTTGTCAGTGCTATCCCAGGTTTATCATTTATGTTAAACAAGGCATATTTAATATGCTGTCGAATCTTGGTATTGTTTTTATGGTGTGCTGTTAAACAAGGCAATTTGAATTTGTATGCTGAGAAGGGTTTGGGGTGCCCGGGGGCCTAACGTGGCAGGGGCTGAGAGCTTGATATAGCAGTTCTAGGATTAAAATTCATTTTTTTTTCAAAATATTTGTATTAATTTTAAACATATGGTAAATTGTTACATCGAGTTGGAAACACATACTAATGGTCACACTGCTCCCAGAAGATGAACAGCATACCAGGAGACCTATTTCTATTTATATAAAAATGTGTCACTGGGGACCATCTATATGCATTCCAAACCATAGTACGCACACCAGAGCACCCAAATCTTATCAAACTTCTTTGGACAACCTCGGGTCCTATATGTAATCTTTTCTGCTGCCATAAAGGTCCATTCCCCTTCTCCAATCCTCTATCGCTGGTGGGTCAGTGGCTCCCCATCTACGAGCAATGTCCCTCTTGGCCACCACCAAACCCAGATTACAGAAGAGCAGTTGTTTTCTTGGGATGTCAGTATCCATGGAAATACCCAATAGCACATATTTGGAGTCTGCAGGTAGGGATATATTAAGGATGCGCCCTAATTCAGTTATTATTATGTCCCAGTATTGATAAATAGTCGGACAATCCCACAGGGTATGCAAGAATGTTCCTACCTGTATTTTGGATCTCAGTCACTTAGGTGATGCAGCTCTCCCAAACCTGTGAAGCCTAACCCGGTCATAGTATACTCTATGAAGTACATTATATTGGCTAAGCCTGAGTCTTATCTTTATGGCTACTTCTCTGGGATGCAAAAGGACCGCTTCCCATTCAGTGTCATCTATGTCTCCCAGTTCCTTTCCCCATGTCTCTCTCAGCTTCTGAAGATTGTCTGAGATATTATTATTTATAGTTTCATATGTGCATGATATCGCTTTTCTTATTATTTCTTCTCTGAGCAGCCTATTTTCGAGTGGGGCATACCCAGGAATGTCTGCCGCAACCATCCCCTCTGCTCGCCAGGCATGCCTCAGTTACAAATCTTTATAATGTTGCACAGGAGATAGGTGATACTCTTGTTGAAGAGAGGCAAAGGGGATCAATGCCCAATTTTCCAATAGGTCTCCCACTTTGCTTATTGCTATGAGATCCCACGATTGAAACCCTCTCAGCTTCCCAATTTCCCTGAGGCTCTGTCTTTATGATTCAAATTCTTAAGGGGCCTTACAAACCTTCACCATTCCCAGCACAATAACAGGATTCTGGTGTGACACCTTTTGAAAGGGTGGCTGAAGAAAAGAAAAAAAGCAGCATTGTAGGTATAGATTATTACTGAAACATCTTTTAATCTTGTATTAAAATTTGTTATTTTGGTGCAGGCTGTACAGAGTGGGACACCGAGAAATTACTTACCTACATAGTACAGATTTATGTTTAGGGCTGTGTAGCTCTGATTACATTTGCAAGTCTTATTAGTGCACCATTCTGTACGCCCTGTATGTGTCTACCTCTTGCATGCTATCTTTTAAGCCTTATGCTTGTGCCTACGAGCAGCCCCCTCCCTTTTGTGTCTAGCTCTCGCATGCTATCTTTCAGCCCTTCTGCGCCGTGCATTACGAAAGCATTGTTATACCTCACCCCTCTGTGCCACTTGATTAACAGAGTGTGTGCATGCAGCATGTTCTAAAGTAAAAATGACCTTAATAAGTAAACTGACAAGGAGACGCGAATAGGTTGATGAACCTTTTGATTCACACTTAAGATGTACTTATTATAACTCCAGTACATGCAAATCAATATTCAATAACCAATACACATTATCAATAATCAACAACAATCAATAACAGTAATAATCAATAAAGTCAGTGATTGTCATGCACCATGACCTTTCAGTCATGAATAACCACACCTTTTAGTAAAAGTTAGAATATTTATTTCCCTATATTAACAATGCTAAGGTCATGTAGATTAATCTCAAAATCAAATGAAACACATACAGGAACAATACTGGCTGTCCAAAGCACCATAAGAATTGTAATCTAATCAAAGCTTGAACTACAACACATTCTAAGTTTACGGTGCAAATCAATAACAAAGTCAACTGCGTCAAAGTGATTACATACTTTCGAGTTCAGCAAAGAAATTATCAGGCATTTTTCCCTATTAGCACAATTTCATTGGAGAGGATCCTTAACTAACATCAGATTAGCATCAGGATGTTGGGCTTCATGCAAAACAATTTAGTAACACAAATTTGGAAAAACATCTAACTATGGCTCTATCAAAACAGTGCAGTTGGTACCTAGAAAGGAAAAACAAATATGCATAATAATCAACAGTCTAATTCATAATACCTATCCTCAGTGTGGATCAGCAAGCAGAGACAGTCTTTGCCCTCAGGACATCAGTCGATGAGCAAGGCATCAGGATTCAGCATCAAAGTTCAGAAAACGCAAAGTCTTTAAGTAGTAAAGTTAAGCACATATCTTGTCAGGACGAACAAGAAAATAATGACCTTTCGGCCAGTAAGAAAATGGACAATGACGGTGTCTTTAAATCAAACCACTAAACTATTTGGTCAATGAATCGCATTTTCACACTTTGTCCAATAAAACTCAAACTCCAAATCTATGAATTTTACTATTACTCCGTTCACATGTCATTGATTGGTTGTACTGCAAAGTTCATGTCATCCAGCTTGTCAGGTAACAATATTGTTGCAGCTTCTACTCCAGTCAGTATCTCCATACATCACACACAAAAAGTTACATTAGTAAGAACAGCATCTTCTAGCAGTCGAATCTCATGAGAAAAGATCTCAGCTATGAGCACATTTAAACAATGCAATGGAAAATCACAGTTTAACTCTCTTTGTCAGCCATTTATTAAATGTTAAGAAATACAGCTTTGACGTGAGGCCTGGCAACGAGGCCAAGACCTTCACTAAGTTAAGACCTACAATTAATAAAGCTAGGACATAATGCATAACATTTATTAAAGCACCTGCACTAGCACTTCAAAAAAGAAAACCTAAGAATCCTGTAGACCAGGGTGCAAAAGTGAAATGCCCTTGCTGTAATCTATTCTGTTGCTCCCAAAACTACCTGATTATACGCCCACAAACGGCGAGAGCCGGTGTGGTTCGGTGCACCCCAAAAGCTGTCTGTTTGGGACACGGACGATATATCGCCGTTGACCATGACTGCAGCAGTATGAAATGCCCCCATTGCATTTTCCCATGGGAAAAATATTGCATGTTTTGCATGACTAAAGGCCTCCCCAAAACCAAAACAGGAAACTATATCATGTTTGATATCGAATGTACTCAAGCAAATGTTGTACATGTGCCCAACTACATATTCGCCCAGCATCTACCTTGAGATGATGCCTGGGAGTTTGAAGGACCTTCATGCATGAACGATTTTCTTAACACTTTCCTGCAAACAAAATTCAGGGGCTATACGCTGATGGTCCATAACTCTAAAGCCTATGATTCATTCCTCATTTTACAAAATATGATTTGTGAAAAGGTTCCTGTAGATCTCATCAAGTAGGGCTTCAAATTATTGTTGCTCACCACAGTTCTGCTACATATAAGATTCATAGATACGCTGAATTTTCTGCCCATTAAATTCAGTAAGCTGCCAAAAGCCTTTGGTTTTCCAGATTCTAAAGGTTATTTCCCAGACTTTTTTAACATCTCAAAATTACGTGGGACCTATGTCACTGCCCGACATCTACGGTGTGGAGTATAGGATACCTGATGAAAAATAAAGTTTTTTTAAAATGGTATCATGAAAACCGTGAAAAGACATATATTTTTCAAGCTGAGTTGAAAGCTTACTTTCAGGAAGATGTATTCATCTCGAGGAAAGCTAGCAACCTCTTCAGAGGTGGGGTTGTAATGATGACCATGCAAGAAAAGGTTTGGAATCCCGACACCCCTGAGATGACGAAAAGCGTTGAGTACATTCACCCTTTTCAACACATGACGCTTGCTTCCATGTGCAGGACTATCTACAAGCGCATGTTTTTGCAGCCTGAAAGCATAGCGTTGGTACCCCAGACCTCTATAATGGTTAAAAAAAAAATTATTCTACACCCTCTATTCAGTGGCTCATGTACATCTCTGAAAAGGAAAACATATCTATTCAGCATGCCTTACAAGGTGGGGAATACCGCTTGGAGCTGTGTTTCCTAGATGGTAATGCTGTAATTAATGGCATGCCGACAGCCTTCAAATAGAACGGCTGCTTTTACCACGGTTGTCCGCAATTTTAAAAGCCCCATGAGTTTAAATCCCTGTTGGGTGCCCATTTTGAGCATCTGCACCATCGTACTTTGCTAAAGGCACATTATGTTGAGAAAGGAGGATTTGTTCTGACATCCCTTTGGAAGCACGGGTGGCACAATGTTTTAAAATCAGATGCAGATCTGTGTTCCTTCATTAAGAGCAGGGATTTAACAGAACCTCTTTAACCCTGTCACGCCTTATTTGGTGGGCGTACTAAGGCTTTACAGCTGTACAAGCATGTGTGCAAGGGGGAGAAAATCCATTACTAAGATTTTACCAGTCTGTAACCTTACATCAACAAGATGAAGCTGTACCTCCTAGGGCACCCGTCCATCATCCTTAGGGACTTTAAGGACATCAACCAGTACTTTGAGTTGATTAAATGTCAAGTCTACCCTCCCAGGAAACTTTATTTCCCCATTCTGCGGTACAGGGTCGAGGGTAAACTAATGTTTCCCCTATGTCGAACATGTGTGGAAAATAAACATGCCACTGTGTGCAAACATTCTGATGAAGAAAGGGCAATCACAGTACCTGGTATAGCATTGAAGTGCAAGGTCCCCTGGAGAAAGGTTACAGACATGGAGCAACACACAAAATATGGCACTTTGAGCAGACTACAACCGAGCTGTTTTCTGAGTATATTAACTTATTTCTCAGAGATAAGCATGAAGCTTCTGGCTGTCCAGAGTGGTGTGTTAACAAGACTACAAAGAAGAAATATATTGATTATTGCCATGCTCATGAGGTTATATATTTAAGACTAGACCATACTGAAGTTAACCCTGCCAGATGGCAGCTAGCTAAACTTTGCCTCAATTCTCTATGGGGAAAGCGCACAAACTTGTCAAATACCACGTTCATCATAGATCCTGACAAGTTGTATAAATATCTGTTTGGCTTGTGTTATGATGTGTCCATCTGCAAGTTTATTGACGATGAAACTGCATCTTTGTGCTGGAAGTACAGAAAAGAATATCCACCAACTTCTAGCAATATAAACATTTTCATAGCTTGTTTCACGACAGTGCCTGCTCGGTTGGAACTTGATAGTGTCCTGGATAAGCTTCAAGACAGATGCCTGTATCACGATATAGACTCTGTTATTTTTGTAAGTAACCTCGGGATGATGCTCCTCATCTCGGGGATTTTTTGGGTGAATTGGCCAGTAAGCTAGATGCTAATGAACACATCGTTGAGTATGTCTCTTACAGTCCCAAGAATTATTCATTTAAGACATCTAGAAATGTTGTGTGTATGAAAGTCGAAGGTATCACCCTAAATGTTACCAATACCATCAAAATCAATTTTGACAGTCTAAAGGATCTGATGAAGGATTATTCCGCAGGGGGTGACCACCAAGATGATAAAACTATTATGGTCCATCAGCCAAGCATCGTTAGGTCCAAAAAACGGATAGAAATTGCAAACGCTCCTTTGCATAAAACCTTGTGCGCTATGTTTGATAAAAGGGTACTGGGTGGCGACTATAAAGCCCTGCCCTAAGGGTATTGAGAGGCATAAAATCCTAGATCCGGCTATGGACACCAGAATGCAGCACACATTCCTGAGTGCATTAGCCAGCCCCTCAATTTGTGGTAAAATGTGTTTTATAAAGAAGCTTTTAGAAAATGATTCCAATGTTTTAACCCATGCCCCGACCAACTTAGTATGGTTGTATTCATGCTGGCAAGATCTGTATACAGAACTCTCCTGAAAGTTCGGATAATCTCAATTATGACGCTTTGCCACCCCCAACACAACATGGTAATTGTAGACGATCTCATGAGCCAAGGTAGGGATCTCCCGGAGATGGAGAAAGCCTTTACACAATATTCACACCATTGTAATCTAAGTATATGTTACACAGTGCAGAATGTACTTTACAAAGGTAAAAGCAGCTAATCTTTAGCTCTCAACACCTCTTATCTGGTTTTATTTAACCCCCCAGAAACAAACAGCAGATTTCAGTTATAGCTAAACAAATGTACCCTGGTGGTAGACCTGGCAGCTTTTTGGCATGTCTCCCCTGTCTTTTTGCCTTCTTACCTCCTGTTTTTATGGTTTACTGAACTCTGTTTTTGCTGGTTTATTGTCTCTGCACACTTTACCACTGCTCATCAGTGCTAAAGTGCAAGTGCTCCGCAGGCATTTTGTACTTCTTGATTGGTTTATCCATGATTGGAATATTTGATTTACTGGTAAGTCCCTGGTAAAGTGCACCAGAGGTGCCAAGGGCCTGTAAATCAAATGCTACTAGTGGGCCTGCAGCACTGATTGCGCCACCCAAATAAGTAGCCCTGTAAACATGGCTCAGACCTGCCACTGCAGTGTCTGTGTGTGCAGTTTTAACCTGCCAATTTGACCTGGCAAGTAAGGCACCTCTAAGGTAGGCCCTAGGTTGCCCCATGGGCAGGGTGCAGTGTATTTAAAAGGTAGGACATATACTGGTGTGTTTTACAGGTCCTAACAGTGAAATACTGCCAAACTCGGGTTGCAAGGTCTAGCTCTCTCATAGGTTAACATAGGGGATGCCTTTAATTCACCTTAAGGCACAGATTCCTTTTGAGAGCAGATAGAAATATGGAGTTTAGGGTCTACAAACTCACAATTTAAAAATACATCTTTTAGTGAAGTTGATTTTTGGATTGTGAGTTTGAAAATGCCACTTTTAAAAAGTAGGCATTTTCTTGCTTAAACCATCCTGTGACTCTGCCTGTTTGTGAATTCCCCGTCTTGGTCAGTTTGACAGTTGGGCTTTTTACACCTCTCCTCGATACAGTGACACAGGGAGCTGGGGTGTAGTCTGCATATCCTGATGAGCCATCTGAGCTAGAGTGGAGGGAGGAGTGGTCACTTGCACCTGAAAGGACTGTGCCTGCCCTCACACAATGCAGTCTCCAACCCCCTGGTGTGTGTCTGGGGCCTGGCCTGGACAAGGAAGGATCTTGCAAACACTTGAAACTTTGCTTTCAAGTTTGCCAACATCAAAGGCAGACAGGGCTCTAAGAAGAAGACCCAAAACCCCAGACTTTTAGAATCCTTCCAGAATCAAGAGAAACTTCTGCCAAGGAGAAGAGCTGAGGAGCTGGAGGAGGACTACTGTCCCTTTGCTGTGTTGCATTGTTGGACTGGCCTGCAGTTGCTGCTTCTGCCTGAATAGAGTGCAAAGGGTGAACTTTGCTGTGTGTCCTGCTTGAGAATGTTCTCCAAGGACTTGGAGTAGAGCTTGCCTCCTGTTGGAAGTCTCGGGGACACCAAAGACTTCAGTTTCCCCGACCTGCAGCACTGGGAACTGTATGTTCTTTGCTGTTTGAGAGGAGAAATCACTGTGATGCCGCCAACGATGCTGCTGGTCTGCACCGTGACCTGCCAACATCGCACGGAGGCCCACTGCGTGCTTCGCACAGTGACCCTGGTTTCACCGACGCCATCATCAGATGACTTCACCGAGCCACTGCATGCACTTGACCTGTGGAACCCGCAGTCTGGCAGCGCCTGCTCACACCGCCGCCTGGGCATCCCCGACAACGCTGCTCATGCTGTCTCTGGCACCGTGCCTGCACCGTGGCCTGTGGACACCGTTCGTGAGGTACACAAAGCACCATCCTGTCCCACAGAGCAGCCCCGGTCCACCGACGCCAGCATCATCGACTCCAGTGTCGCCACCAGGCATCCCTGCCTGCACCGTGGCCTGTGGACACCGCTCGTGAGGGTCACAAAGCACCGGCTCGGGCATACCGACGACAGTGCTTCAGCAACAACGATGTTGCCTGCACCGTGACCTGGTGACACCGCACGTCGCACCACCCCGCTTCACACTTCAGCCCTGGTCTCACCAACTCCGCAGGACGCCGCTACCAAACTGCTTCCTGCACCGTGACCTGTGGGCACCGCATGTCACATCGTCCTGCTTCGCACCGCAGTCCAGATGCCATCAATGCCAGCGCTCCTGACTTCATGAGCCCGGAGTTCAAGCTGCAACGTGTGTGACTTCAAGGGCCCGACGACTTCCACACCGACTCCGGAACTGACACCGCAACTCCAGCAATGCTGCTCTCCAGAGCTCACCGCAAGGATCACGACGCCCTGCAAATCCAAAGTTACTGTTTGCAAGTCTTCTCGACACCGTAGCTGGCCTGCGATGCTGGGGCTGGCCTGAACTGTTGGTTTTGTTGAACACGGCACCGTGATAGCCCCAAGTGGAGCTATCGACTCCAAGGAACTGTATTTTAAGTAAATCTTGCAGAATTAATATTTTTATTACTGTATGTTGGATTGTTATTATATTTCGTCTTGTTGTATATAGATAAATATTGGGTATTTTTCTAAAACTGATGTGGTGTCCTTTTGTAGTGTTTTCATTTATTACTGTGTGTTATGTGCAAATGCTTTACACGTGAGATTCCCACAGTCCGGGGGAGGCTGACCTCGAGGGGGATGCCCCGGCACCTACAGGGGAACAAGTGGCCTAACTGGGAGAACTACCTGAGCTGACCCATTGGCAGGAAGAAGGGGGTCCCTCCAGGGAGGAGTTCTGTGCAGAGCAGAAGATGTACCCTACTCTTGTGGGTCTTAGGCAGCTGGTGCTGAGCCCAAGGAGAATGATCTCCTGTATAGCGAGCCTAAGGTTGCTGAGCCTGGGGCAGCCCGTGTGCTGGTGGTACCCCAGCGCTTCAGAGCCTTCCTACTGGGTTTGGCTCATGATGTGCCTCTGTCAGGACATTTGTGGCAGGGCAAAACCTTTGACAGACTTATCACGCACTTCTATTGGCCCCAAATGAAAAAGCATTCAGATGCGTTCTGTAGATCCAGTCAGACTTGCCAAGCAAGTGGCAAAAGTGGAGGGAAATGTAAAGCCCCCCCTTCAACCCTTTCTGGTTGTGAGCACCCCTTTTGAGCAGGTGGGCATCGACATAGTGGGGCCTCTGGACCCCAAGACAGCCCTAGGCAACAGGTTCATCCTGGTCTTGGTGGACCATTCCACCCGGTACCCGGAAGCTATCCCTCTGAGGAGAGTGACGGTGCCCGTTGTGCAACCTTAACCTGAGTGGGTTTCCCCTAGGAGGTGGTATCTGACTGGGGTACCAACTTTATGCCAACGTACATAAAGGCAATGTGGAGTGAACTATAAATTCACAACTCCTTACCATCCCCAAAGTAACGGGTTGGTTGAGAGATTCAACCAAATCCTGAAAGATATGATTGGGGGTCTGTCAGACTCCATGAGGCGTAAGTGGGATGTCCCCTTATCATGCCTTATCTTTGCCTACTGGGAAGTATCGCAAAAGGGGATTGGCTTTAGCCCTTATGAACTGTTGTATGGGCACCCGGTCGGAGGACCTCTGAGTCTGGGAAAAGAAGGCTGGGTGCAAGCACCGTAGCCCTGATCTCACCGATGCCGCTGGATGCTGTCACCGAGCCGCTGCCACAGTGACCTGTGGGCATCGCACGTCGCATCGTCCCGCTTCGCACCGCAGTCCCGATACCATCCATGCCAGCGCTCCTGACTTCATGAGCCCCGAGTTCGATCTGCAACCCGTGTGACTTCAAGGGCCCGAAGACTCCGGAACTGACTCCACGACTCAAGCTCTCCGGAGCTCACTGCAAGGATCACAACACCCTGCAAATCTAAAGGTATTGTTTGCCGGTCTTCAAAACATCGTAGCTGGCCTGCAACGCCGTGGCTGCCCTGAACTGTTGCTTTTGTTGATCACAACACTGTGATAGCCCCAGGTGGGCTATCAACTTCAAGCAAATGTATTTTTGAGTAAATCTTGCAGAATTCATATTTTTATTACTGTATGTTGGATTTTTATCATATTTGGCCTTGTTTTATGTAGATGAATATTGTTTTTTTGTTTTTGTTTTAACTGATGTGGTGTCCTTTTGTAGTGTTTTCATTTATTACTGTGTGTTATGTGCAAATGCTTTACACATTGCTTCCAAGATAAGCCTGACTGCTCGTGCCAAGCTACCAAGGGGGTGAGCAGGGGTTATCTGAGTGGGTATCTCTCTTATCCTGACTAGAGTGAGGGTCTCTACTGGGACAGTGTGCAAACTGACTGCCAACTAGAGACCCCATTTCTAACACCCAGAAACACAACATTTTTCTTGGAAACCTTTAACGACATTACTGAAAAGCCCCACGGTTACCTGCTGGTAGATTTATAAACAAACACTCTAGAAGACTACGGACTGCAAACAGGTATTTTTCCACCCGATCTCCCCGTTGCTTATACACTGAAAACCAAATCTAAAAGCTATGAAAAGAATCATTAACGAGACGCCGGTAACATTTCAAGTCTAGACCTGTTAGTAAATAATTTCAACCATGCCGACGCACCTGCGAAGAAATCTGACCTTTCTAAAAACGCTAGTCTCAGCAAGTCCCCAACAAAGAAAGGCCATCCTGGGGTAGGCTTCGGATGATTTAGTGGCTGCAATTTCAGAGATTGCACTAATCACCCTAAAAGGCAATGTCCCTATATAAGAGCATCAGTTCCAAGTTTTAAAAAAGCAACATAGCTTGTTCGGGAAGCTCAGTAATAAACTAACGTCCCTGATTTCTAAAAAGAAATTGGTGAGACAGTCAGGAGGGTTAATAGGCGCTTTGCTGGGCATAGCAATTCCTTTAATCACAAGCCTGGTAAACTCAAACTAACTGATGGAGTAAGCCCAAAAAATGTACTTGGTACCCAAATGCCAGCTAGAGCAGTTGGGGGCACCCGCTACCGATGAATGGGACATTACGAAAAATTAAACACAGCGCCTGGATCCCATGACTAAAGACATTTTGAACCGCACTGACTTAAAACCTTATGACAAAGCCAACCTGTACTCAAATGCTCTTCAAAACGTTTTCAAATATTACCAGCGAAGGCTGGATGAACAAAATAGGTTGACTCTGTACATCCCAGACTCTGAAAATCCCCCAGAGCCTCAAGAACTACGCCCTATCGCAGACCCATTAGTGAAGATCTTAATATAAGTAAAAAGTACAGAGGCACTCCCCAAATGTTGCTTAGGAAAATATCTACCCCTAAAGATCTTACCTCTTGGAATGAGAAAGGTAAATTCTTCTACAGAGGGCGTCCAGTTGTGGGGTTCCACATGTACAACCTAGTCAAAGGTCTCACTCACCCCAAAACTCTATTGCGGCAGAAAGTGCCTCAAGGTTGGGAGCAGTTTCTGTGTGTCTCTGCAGAACTCAAAATTCCTTCTACACTTGTAGGGAATGCTGAACACCGGCAAAAAATTACAAACTGAAAAGATCCGGCTTATTCTCGTCCAGGGACCCAGCTTCCTGTTGTTTTTCAACCCGCTCAAAGACACCCACATCACCTTTTTTTCTCCAGCTGTTTCCTGAAAGGAGTGCCAAAGCTCTACCTCTGGAACCTAAAAAGACTTTATTCAGAATGAAGGCGTGGCTACCTGCCTAATGCATCTTTGAAAAGTGTCTTGCATAACTGTGTATTGAGCTGATTTATGGCTGATTTATGGCCCATGCTATGGACTCCTTGTATTTCCCAAACCAGCAGAGCTTTCTGCAGTGGCCTGTGTAAATCCCAAACCACTTAGTTAAATAAAATGAAATGTTGTACGCCTTGAATTCACTGGAAACAAACCCACAGTTACATTTCCACTCCTCTGTCTTCACCAAGCACATGCAATGAGAATGCTGTTTTTCAGTTAAATAGAATGCAGGCCTTTCTCATAACTCTGATTGGTTGTTGCCAGCCAGTCAGTGTGAAGGTGTGTTTCACAAAACTGAAAATGTATTGGTAGGACTGAGGGATGAGGAATGAGGAGTAGGGATGATGGATGAGGAGTAGGGATGATGGCTGAGGCATGAGAAGTAGGAATGATGGATGAAAAGTAGAGGTGAGAATCAGGGATAAGGGATGAGAATTAGGAATGATGGAAGAGAAGTATGGATGATGGAAAAGAAGTAGGGATGGGAAGCAGGAATGAGGGATGAGAAGTAGGGATGATGGAAAAGAAGCAGGGATGATGGATGAGAAGAAGGGATGATGTATGATGGATGAGAAGCAGGGATGAGGGATGAGAAGCAAGGATGATGGATGGGAAGTAGGGATGATGTAAGAGAAGCAGGGATGATGGATGAGAAGAAGGGATGATGTATGATGGATGAGAAGTAGGGATGATGTATGATGAGTGAGAAGAAGGGATGATGGAAGACAAGCAGGGATGATGGATGAGAAGTAGGGATTATGTACGATGTATGAGAAGTAGGGATGATGGATGAGAATCAGGAATGAGAAGCAGGGATGAGAAGTAGGGATGAAGAGTGAGGAATGAGGATGTCCTAAAATGGATGCAGTACGCTGCAGCACTGTCAAACAAAGTAACACGTTTTTATCTAAAAACAGAGCCGCCCAATGAGTTCCTTCCTTGTGGTGCAAATATGTGTTAAACACAAAAGTGAGCGGCCTTTCTAGCCCAATTTCAGCCAGTAACATATCAACTGTAGGCCTGGGCAGAGCTCGTGGAGTTTCACTCCACAGAATTTCACAGAGTTACACAAAAAAAAAACCTCTGAGATTCTTTAGAGTTCGGCGAGTAGGGAAAGTATTGCTCGACTCCCCCCGCCCCCGATCACAGACACAAACTGACAGCACATCCCTTGCACTACTGACTAAGGCATGAGCCATAGAAGAATACCCATGTGGAGCAAGAGGCCCATTTCAGGAGGCAGAAACCATCAAGTGCTATGTACATCGAGAGGTCTGGCACAAACACAGGCAAGGCACGCCGCTGCCAAGGAGAGGCGAGGAGAGAGGGCTTGCACAACTGAAGGACCTGACAGCCATTTGCCAATATTTACCATTTATCGTCTGCGCCAATGAATTGTTTCCTGATGCTACCACTGAGGGCCTGGCCTGCTGTTCACTGCCCGCTCTATAAATATGTCCTGAAGGTGAACCCTTAAATGCCAGAGGGCATGCGGGCAAGAAGGCTCTTAGCAGCTGCTGCCCTGTGCCAGGAGTGTAAGCAGGTAGGCCTGACGGGCCTCAAAGCCTGCAAAGAGATACAGCCCTAGGCCCCCTTCCAGCCCGTGCCTCTCGGAGGATGAAGACAGCTTCCAGCCAACATGAAAGTGTTCGCTGTGTCCACCACTAACGAGGAATGGCTTCTTCCACCCCGGCAGGGCAGCCCAGCATCCCTTCGGTCCTTGACTGCTGGGCTATTTCATCTGATGAGCCCCCGGCTTTACAGAGCCACCATCCCACTCCAGCCGCCCTAAGCCAGAGTAACCCCCAAGTGTTATGCACCTCGATCGAACTTCTCCACCACCCCCAATTCCATATCCAATTCGGCTCCCAGCCCCATTAACCGCTAGCTAGGAAGCGAGGAGGAAGAGCAAAGAAGTAAGGGCAACAGAGAGAAGGTAGGAAGTGATGAGGAAAGAGTGAAAGTGAGGAGGGAGGGAACACTGAAGGAAGAAACAACAGACAGGTACTGTAATGGGAGGAGGGTGGAGAAGGGAAGGAGGGTGAGGCAGGAAGTGGGAAGAGAGGGAAGAGAAGGTGGAGAAGGAAGATAAGGGAGGGGAAGAAATGGACAAAAAGGAAGGCAGGGAGAGAGAATGAAGAGATGCGGAAGAAGTAGGGAGAAGAAGAAAGGGACAAGAGAGAAAGAAGACAGGGAAGAGGGTGGGAGTAAGGCGGTAAAGGAAGAAAGTAATGCGTTATTTATCAAACATTACCATTTGTATTTTTTACTTGAAACTGGCATTGTTCGTCTGTGTTCACATTCTGCTCCATCAATAGCATCAAACCAAGCAACTATAGATCACAGCGGTGACACATAGGCGTAATAGAGCAGGGGTTTAACATACCTTTTGCAGAAACCTGACGGCCACAGGTTCAGCCGTCAGCACAGCAAACGCACCCATTCATCTTTCTAAGGTCAATAAAACAAGTGGCATTTAGTTGAACAATAAAACATCAAAGCCACAAGACTGTGGAAGCAGGCGCTACATTTATAAAACAAATTAATACTGTTATAAGTAATATAAGAGTAAGTTCCATCTCACAAACTCATGTAAGCCATGAGTGCAGTCCTCTAGGATGGGAGTCAAAGTCCAGAGCGCAGATTCCACTTTAGAGGACCAGTGCAGTCAGTCCTGTGCAATGGAGACCAAGCAATGTGAAAAAAAAAACTAAACCGTAGACCGGGGACGTATTATGAGGGATCCATGTGGTTAACCAGTCGGGCGAGGCCTGGCATGCTGTAGAACATCTAGGGGCTTCTTAGTGCTGAACGCTGGCCAGGATGAGGATGTCAAGTAAATGGTTTTCTGGAAGTGATGTTCCAAGGCGGGTGTCCTCTTGTGACAAACTGACTTGAATAACCTTTTTGGCAGTTCACAGTGAGCTATCATAAGAAGATCCACAACGTGTCACCACACACTAATTTGCAGTCCAGCTACCCCCCTCTGAAACCCGCGGTTCCCCTCTCATAAGTTTCTGTGGACCTCGGACAGCCAGATCAGGGCATTTTCTGAAGAGCGCGGAGCTCTTGTATGTAGTCGGGCTTGATATATTGAATATTTACTAATGTGTTGTTTTCACCCTTCACCTGCACCCACCTTAACAATATTTACCTTGGTAAATATTCAATATATCAAGCCCGTCTACGTTCCAATTAAAAAAAAAAAACACTTTGACGCTATCTCCATCATGATTTTTGATGACCAGTCTGAACTGCTGTCCTTTAAATACAGGAAAGTGATTCTCAAGATTCATTTCAGGCTGCAACGAGACATTGACTATTAAAGAAGCCGTCATGGTGATCATGAAAACCATGTACAGGGACTATTACAGACACCAGGCCGGATATGTCAGACACCTATTCTTTCAAGGTGCCCTGGTTATGTACGGCACGGGCTGGGAGTTTTTTCCGCAGTTTGTTTAGAAGAGATATGCCTTTCTTAAAAAGGGGTTATGAAATTGCAAAATCCCACATTAAAGCAGCCGCCACAAACATTGCCCAGGAGAGGTAGGGTCTGTGACGTTGGCGGTAGCTGAGCGAATGAACAAACAACCCTAATAAGGAGCTAGGCTTGTCTACAAGTGTAACACAGGCGTGAAAGGAAGGGAAAAGCATCAAGGCCGAGGGGCACACCTGCTCCCCATAAAAAAAGAAGACCCACTTCAAAAAAGTCTCCCACAAAAGAAGGTCCACAAGCTGCAAGAGAGACTCAAGGAACAAGAAAACAACAGCCCGAGTAAATATTTTTTAAAGCTCAAAATAATAACAGCCATGTCCTTTGTGCATTGCGGCTCCAGAGAATTTGCCAAATCTGGGCTAGATTTATTTTCTCTCAAGCCTACGCAGGCCAGCATTGAAAGTAGCTTTTTCATGGAAGTCTCACCTCTAGCCACTTTAACTCCAATCGCTCCGATGGAATTTTTTGTGTCAGGGTCTACCGACATATATGTGGATCTCAATACTCTACTACATCTGGTCTGTAAAATCACAAAAGCGAATGGCCTGAACATAGACACTGATGCTAAAGTGGCGATGACTGCTTACCCAGCAACAACCATGTTTAACCAACTAGACATTACCCTCTGTGATCATCTCATTACCCAAAGTGATAATATGTACGCCTACAGAGCCTACATCGAGAGTATTCTCAATTACAGCAGCGACGTCCTGGACAACCAACTTTCAGCTGGACTGTTCTACAAGGACAAATATGCATATTTTGAAGACAAGGAGCTGAACGGATCAAATAAAGATTTTGTAAAGAGACCTAGCTTTGTATCTGAAAGTAAAACGTCTGACCTCCTCGGCTGTATACATTCTGATCTCTTTTTCCAATATAAGCTACTCATCAAGGGTATTGATCTTAAAATCAGACTTACTCGCAACAAAAGCTCATTCTATCTCATGAGCGGCGATGCTGAGTGGACTAAATGTGTCATACTGGCCACTAGTTTATTTGTAAAGAGAGCAAAAGTGTCACCCAGTATCAGACTGGCACACGCCAAAGCTTTACAGCTATCGAACGGAGTATGCTGTTGAAAGAGTAGCTTTGAAGATATTCATTATACTCGCAGGAACGAGGTTCACCCAACAACATTTATTTTTGGGACAACTACTGAAACTCATTATCATAGGGTTTGTGGATAACACAACTTTTGGCGGTCTGTACACCTGCAAACTACTTCAATTTAAAAAACTACGACATCAACTATGCTGCGCTGTTACATGAGGGTGCTGCAATTCCCTCAAAACCATACACACCCAGCTTTGAAGACAATCATTTTCTCAGGCTAATATCTAGGACTGGTTTCAGTAACATGAAAACACCTGCAGGACTCTGGAGTTCTAGTGTTGAGAGAGGTTGTGGGTGGGAGTACACACTGTTTGTATTCGATTTGAGCCCCGATATGGAAGATAGGACCACTACAACCTGATAAAAAATGGAAATCTAAAAGCTGAAGCACGTTTTAAGCAACCCAGGGTGACTAATGTGAATATAGTTGTATTCTCCGTTTTTGACAACGTCATCCAACTCAACCAGGCCCAACAGATTTTGTTTGAATATCTTTAAACGCTACTAAATATCCAAATATGCCTCAATGATGGCCAGGGATTTGTTGATGGCCTCGACCACCACGGCGATGGAGGTCTAGTATCTGGAAGTAAACCCAGCATGGAGATACACAACCTTTTGATGATGCTTTATAGTGAACTTGGCCTCTGCCCGGGTAAACGTATTGCATGTTCGAGGGTGTTGGATTTCAGTTAGGGCTGCCTCCCACTCTCCTTTTCGGTCTACCAGTTTTTCCAGTTTCACTGTAAAATTAGACATTTGATTGTTGGGGAACATGTCCTTCGACTCATTAGAAGGTAAGGTGATATGAAATGACTCAGTCTCCATATTTTTGTTTTGCCTTTTGGTGTAGAGAGCTCTATACTCACACGTCCTTTAGACAGCTAGCCCGCATCCATTTGTTGGATTTCTCAGGCCAACTCCTCCATTTGACTAATGCTTGCTTCTTAGAGCCTCTACCTTTCCATTTCAGAACTTTTTCATCCCCGTCGACCCTGTGGGGATCGGCCGGCACCTTTTGTAGCTCTTCTTTGTAAAAGCTGCCTGTAACCTCTTCACCATTTTAATCTTTTAAACTGTACTTATATATATATATATATATATATATATATATACCTTCTTTAAGCTCTACTTGTGCCACTGTAAATATTTCATCACTAAAAGTCTATCAGTAGCCTTTTGTGAAGACCTGTTTCAACTTAGACACCCTAACATGACCACCTTCTTTAGGAGAGGTTTCTTTACTTTGATTGCGAACCGATTGCCGTACACGATTCTCCACACCGCCAAAGAATGTTGTGGCGTTACCACTATTGGAACTGTTTTGATTGTTATATGGTAGCTGGCATTGTAAACATCTATAAATATCTGTAAATCATCAACATAATGGTATGTGTTGAAATATCCCTACATCTTAGATTTTAAAGTTCGGTTAAAACATTCTGTCACTGCTTCTTTGACCACTGTATGTGTTATAAAATGACAGATCGAATGTTGGTTTAATACGTTCAGAAACGGTTTGTTTAAAAAACATTTACCACATAAGTCTGCAGTTTCTGAGGGGTTCTGCCTTTGCTGAATATGGCTTTAAAGGCTGCTGTGACACTAGTTCCCGTCTTATCGAGTAGCACATCTGCCAAAGGCGTATTTGGATAATACATCTATGACCGTTATGTTTGTATAGATCTTGAAGACTGATGATGTCTGCCTGCCATTTATAATCTATATGTATGCATTAATGATGGTCGGCCTCTGTAAGAAATGCTTCCTATGGAGCAAATATGCCTCTTCCTCAGACAGCCACTCCTTCACCAGCTTTCTATTTCCTAGCTCTTTTTCAACTAGTGCCCTTCTAATCAAAGCTTCTGCACTTCCAAAACTTCTGACACCACTTTTATCAAAATAGATTTTCCTTAACACATCATCAGCCATGTTATCAGCCCCTTTAGCCCATGAAATGGAAGACAAGTGTTCTGTAACAGGCCACTTTATTAAAAAGAAAGAATGTGTTGAACACCAAACCACTCGAATAATTTACAGCGTATTGATTGCAAGTATTGTGAATGATGTTGTAGAATATGACTTTATTCACTACATATACATAATATGACATACTTTACAGACATCACTCGGGTGATTGGAGAAACATTGTTGCAGGGTCACAAGTTTTGATATTTTTACAGCTACAAAGTCAACGGCTCTAAATAGGACCTCTCTATCGTGCCTCCTGTAACTTTGAGCATATAGGATGCTGTCAGCATTCAGAAGATCACACAGTTCACCGTCATACAGTACATAACCTTTATTATAAAATTAATCGTCAGTTAGAAAATCAAAGGTACTTTGCTAGCTGACTGTAGGTCATAGTATTAAGCCCCACATATGGTACTTGTACACGTTCCAATAATCATCCACCGTAGATAACCACGCTTTGACAAGCCAGCTGGCTATACAGAGAGGACTATCACACTTTGGTGCCTCTGGCGGAACACAGACCTTCAAACAGCACAGAACTGTGGAATGTATTTCGGCTATTCTTTCTTTAAGCAACACGTATATCAAATCAGCGATGCATATGTATCCAGACATAAATGTGTCAGCCTGTGGATGGTCATTCTGTAATTTGTCCTAGAAGTAAGTATGTACGTTAAGTAGCAAGATAATGCCCCGATTATGAGGTCTCAAACATTTTTAAAACAGCTTTCGTGGGAGTAAGGAGCCTCTCCGCTGCCTATTTTTTAAATATACATCACACACATGTTTTTCTACAGCTCTTTTGATCATCTTTCTGAAAAAACATGAGCAATGCCCTTGCACTTGCTCGAGTTTTGTGAATGGCTCGCAAGCACATTGGATCTCTCTCAATGTACTCAACAAGACCCTGATCATATCTGGATGGACACTTTTTTCACCTGTCAAATGATACAACAGCTTTAGCAGATTATATACTTTGTGAGGATATCACAAGAAACATATATGCTGGATAGTTCTTGACGTGTATGATGCATGCATGCATTTGTGAGGCTCCCACTGCGAGTCACTGATTTTATGCCCATGACAGAGAGTATAAAAGTCACGTTTCAGATAGGCTTTCACAGCACAGGCTGCAAAACCTTTAGCAAACCAAATGTCCTCGAAGGGTAGGGCTGAACCTTCCTTTTCAAAATCAGTAATATTATGGATACAGGTATATTTCCTACGGGTTCTCTGCTTCGACTTGTGGAACTTGCAGTCTGTTTTGAACAGCATAAGGAGTACAAATTAGTTGAATTAACCAGTGTTGGTGTACCCTCTACCTCTGCTCTTTTTGATGATGCTTTCTGCGGTTCAAGAAAGGCAATCTATTAATTAACTTTAAATATGTCTGCATCCAGTTTAAAAATGCCAAATAAATATCTTTTTACTCACTTTAGAGCACAATGCTTGTTCAAAAACACTACCTAGCTCTTGACAGTTCAGATCCATCGACGCATAAGCACTGTTGGAGTTCACCTCCGACTCTCGCATGGTTACGCTGTCAGACAATGACCGGGCCGGAGACCCCACATCTTCGTTCACTGGCGAGTTAGGAGCTGTTATAGATCATTCCGCATCGTCCATCTCGGCAAAACTGCTTTGAGCCAATACCTTGTTACTAAAGCCCTCACTGCTATTGGATCCCTTAATTGGTGAAGAGTATTTTATTCAAGAGCTAGGGTTTGAGTCTTGGATGAGGCTGTGGAGATCTAGCAGACTTACTTTGTCTTTGACATACAGGACTTATCAACACACCAAATAAATCCTCTTGGTTGAAAGGGAATGTAACATATTGACCCGCATATTAATTTCAGTACTTCTCAGCGTTGAGTGTTTATCTGGCATAGGCTGTTACAAGGAGACCGATAATATCAGTGAGGCCAATGGTATTTCCAGGATAGGAAAATAACAGGATTATTCTTGACCACTCATTATTAGGGTCATAGTTTCAGCGATGAAAGAACTTAAAGCCTGATTTAGAGTTTTGTGGAGGGGTTACTATGTCACAAACGTGACGGATATCCTGTTGGCCGTATTAAAATCTTCATGGGCTATAATGGAATTGTAATACAGTGAACGGGGTATCTGTCACCTTTGTGAGGGAGTAACCCCTTCCAACAAACTCTAAATCAGGCCCATAAACTGATGATTTTAAATGGCTATCGCTACAAGATGTGGGTAGGACAGCATGATTTTATTTTAGCCTTTGGTTTTCTTTTACAAATACAAAGCTGCACCGTGATCCCATGTCATGTGTGAGTCCTTTAGTAAGTCCAAACAAGCACTGTCAAAGCCAATAGGCCTCATCCATGCAATCAAGGAACCAATCAATCAATAGATTTGTAGAGTGCTTCTTGTCACCCGTGAGGGTATCCAGGTTCTGGCAGGGTTCAGTTGATTAGCTGAATAGACAGGCCTCCAGGGGTTTCTGGAAAAGATGAAGAGGTCCAGATATGAAAGGGTAGCTTGTGCTCTGTCTTTGCTGCTAGGTAGGAGAAGGATCGACCTCTGCATCTGCTATGCCAGAAGCAGGGGTGAGGGTTAGAGAAAGGGAAGCGGTATCTGGTGGGCTGATGGGAGTTCAGGCAGTTGTTCAAGTAGGCAGGTCCACAGTTGTGTAGGGCCTTCTATGCGTGGGTCAGGAGCTTGAACTGGGATCTATTGGCTTTGCCAATGTGTTTTAGCCATAGTGTATACCAGTGTGGCTGCTGTTCAACATGGCTAAAACTTAGTTGCATAGAGGAGAGTGATGTGGAGTGTCGCACAGTAGAATGGTGAAGATTGGAGTAGAGTGTCATAGAGTGGAGTGGCATAGCGTGTCATGCATTAGAGTGGCATAGAGTGGCGTTGCATAGAGTGACATACAGTGGAGTGGTGTAGAGTAGCATGGGCTGGTGTAGACTCCATTGGGGCAGAGTGTTGCATAGTATATTGGCTTTGTGTTCAGTGGCGTAGAGTGCAGCATAGAATTAATCAGTGTACAAAGCAGTGTTGTAGGATGCATTGGCATCAATTAGAGTGTTTCACAGTAGGATGCATTGGCGCAGAGTGGAGTGGTGCAGAAAAGAGTAGGGTGGCGTACAGTACAGTGGAGTAAAGTGCAGTGGTGTAGAGTGGCATACAGTGCATTGGCAGTGGTTTGGAGTACAGTGGCATAGAGTGGTGCAGAGTACAGTATAGTTCAGTAGTGTAGAGTGCAGTGGCATTGAGTACAGTGGTGCAGAGTAGAGTGCAGTGGCATAGAGTAGAGTGGTGCAGAGTAGAGTACAGAACCGTGGCACAGAGCGGTGTGGAGTGGCATAGAGTAGAGTGGAGTGCTGTAGAGTGTTGCAGAGTATACTGGCATACAATGCAGCATCGCAGAATGCATTGACATAGATTAGACTGGTGCAGAGTAGAGTGGAGCAGTGTAGAGTGGAGTAGTGCAGAGTGGAGTGTAGCAGTGCGATGCACAATGGAGCAATGCAGAGTAGAGCATAGCGGTGTGATACAGAGTGGAGTGGTGTACAGTGGAGTAGTGTAGAGTGATGCAGAGTAGAATATAGTGGCACAGAGTACAGTGACGTAGAGTGAGGCAGAGTAGAGTATTATGGCATGGAATGATGCAGAGTAGAGTGTAGTGGCATAGAGTGGAGTGCTGTGGAGAGCAGTGGTGAAGAGTGTTGTGGTTCTGGGTACAATGGTGCGGAGTAGAGTCCAGTGGCATCAAGTAGAGTGGTACAAAGTAGAGGAGAGTGCAGTGGCATAGAATGGCATACAGTGGGGTGGCATAGAGTAGAGTGGACTGGTGTAGAGTGTGTTGCTGATAAGTGTTGCAGAGTATAACTGCATACATTACAGTGTCGTAGAATGCAGTGGCATAGATTAGAGTGATGCAAAGTAGAGTGGAGTGGCACAGAGTGGAGTTGTGTGGTGCAGGATGGTGCGGGGCAGAGCGGTGCAGTGCAAAGTGGAGTGGTGCCTCTGCACCACTCCACTTTGCACTGCACCGCTCTGTAAGGGGTGCAGAATGGAGCAGTGCAGAGTGCAGTGGCATAGAGTGATGCAGAGTAGAGTACAGTGGTGTACAGTGGAGTGTTGTAGAGTGGTGTATGCATAGTGTGTTACCACACTGCCATTACAGACAACACATTTTTAATTGAAATGGCCTTTACAAATGCACAGACAAGGGGCCTGATTCACAAAGGTAAACTTTGACCGAAAGTCTAAGTTTAGACCAAAAGTCTAAACTTAGATGAAAAGTCTAACTTTACTCATAGTAAAGTTAGACTTTTGGTCAAAGTTTACACTTTTGGTCTAAACTTAGACCAAAAGTCTAACTTTACTACGAGTTAGACCAAAAGTGTAAACTTAGACCAAAAGTCTAACTTTACTAGCAGTAAAGTTAGATTTTAGGTCTAAACTTAGACTTTTGGTCTAAGCTTAGACTGTTAGTCTAGGTTTACCTTTAAGAATAGGGCCCATATAGTTTTGCTTATAAAACTATAGAGCGAACAAGTGATAATGTGTGGAAATGTCATCACCTAGTGCATTGATTTGTTTTGATTATATTAAAGTATTTGTTTACAACACACTTGAGAATTAACAAGAATGGGTTTCATTTGTATATGCTAATTTTGATATATTCTGAAATACTTGCACAGGTCATTTAAATGTTATTGTGTGCTAGAAAATAACCCTTTCCTCTTCCCCCAATATCCAGCAACATTGTCACATAAATTCATTGACTTTCAAGTCAGAGAAGGAAAAGTAAACACCAAGCTCCCATGGAAGGCCGATCCTGACATTTGACCTCTGTCTTTGAATGCACAGCAAATGTGACAAGATGAGAACAAGATTTACAGGCCTCTTTACTGAAAGGAGCACTTGTGGAAGAATACAAGGAAGAGGTACTGTGAAAAGGTGTTGCTCCTTGGGAGGTAAAAGCTGACTCTTGACAGCCTAAAACAATCAAAGCCAGCAAGTAGAAAGCCAGAAAATATGAGTTTGGGAATCAGAAAGCCAATGGTAAGTAATGGGCAGAATACATTCTCAGAGAAGCTTTCTGTATGTTCCCAAGATGTCTTCAGCAAGCCAGACAGCTTTCTACATCTTTGTCTAATATGGATCTTTCATTTTTTTGGCTTTTTGGGTGCAAACCATTGTTATGCAGGTCAAAATATATTTGTAATGATTGGAATATAATATATTTCTACATGAAGGTACAGCCTGTTTGAAATTGTAAAAACCCAGACCTCTACATTAGTTAAATAGTTTGAATTACCTTGACCACTACAAGATTCTACTAAACCATTCTTTTGTTGAGAAACACTATTACTCCTTAAATAATATTACAGTGCAAGTAGGCTTGGTGGAAGGATGTTTTCAGTGCTCCAGGCTAACATAAACTTTTTACTGCTATATCTCTCTCCATACATTGAAAGAAGACAGTTTTTTAAAAATGTGTTCTATTAATTTGACACCCTTATGCTACTGCAGCTTTACTGTGCCTTAAGGAAGCATTGGCTGTGATTACGTAGTCATTGAACTCAAAAGGTTGGGAGTCCAGAACACGTCCATGTAAATGTGTACCTGACGTAAGTGCTGCGGTTCAAATCTTTTGTTTTACACTACAGTGGACAGGTAAAATCAAGGTCTTTTACACTGGAATCCACCATTGTCTTCTACAGTGTGCCTCAAGAATTCATATGTCACTAAGCATCTTCCATCTCCCCGATTGTTGTCACATTGGCCCCTAATTACATGTTGATGTCACTCAGTGTCTAAGGAGCCTGACAGTAGTGGTCAAGCCTCAGACTCCTTCAGCAATGGCCATTAGTGAACGCAGCATAACTACATCCAAAACTCTGGAAACATAGGCCCGCATTTATACTTTTTTAGCACCGCATTTGCGTCATTGTTTGACGCAAAAGCGGCGCAAACTTACAAAATACAATCGTATTTTGTAAGTTTGCAGCGCAAATGCAGCGCAAAAAAAGTATAAATATGGGCCATAGCTTGGTGGAAGTGCCAAGATCACCTATTGAGATGCAGGTCACTTCTCTTGGTGACATGCTTTGGTGGCGGATACTATTGGAACTTGGCAAGTACGAGAAAATTTTATAATTTAGCGAGGATTATGGCACTCTTCCAAAGGGTTGAGTTCACTTTCATGCAACATACCACATTTTCAGAGCAATACCAAAGGATTTGAGCTAAATGATTAGTATTGGGTTGGGACTGATCAACATAGTCTCCTACGCCAACGACACTCAGCTCATCATCTCCCTCACAAAAGATCCCACCACTGCAAAGGACAACCTCCACAACGAACTCCACGCCCTAGCCAGCTGGATGGAAGCTAGCCACCTAAGGCTAAACACAGACAAGACAGAATTACTCATCTTCGGCACCAACCACTCAGCCTGGAACGACTCCTGGTGGCCCACCTCCCTAGGATCCGCACCCTCACGCACCACCCAAGCTCGCAACCTGGGCGTCATCTTGGATTCCACACAGCAGGTCAATGCCATCTCCTCTTCCTGTTACTACACCCTCCGCCTGCTCCGCAGAATCTTCAAGTGGATTCCCACCGAAACCAGGAAGACCGTGACCCATGCCTTGGTCAGTAGCCGATTGGATTATGGAAACGCACTATATGCAGGAATAACAAACAAAACTGCAAAGAATCCAGAACGCATCCGCACTCCTCATTCTGGACATTCCACGCTGCGACCACATCTCACCCCATCTCAGAGACCTACATTGGCTACCAGTATCGAAGAGGATCACTTTCAAAATCCTCATCCACGCACACAAGGCCCTCCACAAAACGGGTCCGACCTACCTCAACGACAGACTCACCTTTCACACCCCGACCCGCAACCTTCGCTCCACCAACCACGCCCTCGCCTACGTTCCTCGCATCTGCCGCACGACCACTGGAGGAAGATCATTCTCCTACCTTGTCGCAAAGACCTGGAACTCCCTAACACTCCACCTCCGTCTGACCGATGACCTTCTATCTTTCCGGAAACACCTTAAGACCTGGCTTTTCGACCAGTAGCTTCCCCCCCCCAGCGCCTTGAGACCTTCCGGGTGAGTAGTGCGCTTTACAAATCCCTGATTGATTGATTGATTGATTGATTGACTGATGCATTAGTGAATGATAGCGGTGATTCTAGCCCTGCTGAGGCATCTAAATGTACTTGCCTAATGGGGCAGAATGTTTCAGAGTGTGTCTTGCAGAAGGGAGACATCCTAGCATCGTGGAGAATTGAGTAAGTGTTAGCTCAAAGTATTCAAATCACTAACATAGTGCTTGATTCCTAGGGGAGCGACTTGAAGTTAAATTCATCCTGGAAGCTGGTCCCGGTTTCTGTTACTTGCCTAGTCCCACCCTGCAATTGATTTGCAAAGGTGAGTACTAGAAAGGCAGGGAAAAGGACAATGGACTGAGAGAGAAGAAGAGACACAATGGTTGCGCAGGAAGCACTTCCTATCAGGTATGCGAGGCCGTTCCCAGGTACAAATGTTCATGTGGACCTGGTGGTGATTGCTGAAAGATTCGGCACCTTGGAATAAAAAGTAATCTACTAAAAGGTACTCTAAGTTGTGGGCCTTCTCACCCTCCTATTCCCACTGAGTGACTGACTGTGTAATTTGTGCTTCACAATGATAATTTCACTGCCTGACAATTGATGTTGCCATCCTTCAGGATTAAACATAAAAATGTTAGAGGAGCGTTTTCCTTAGTTGAGTTTTCTGACTCCCCAATTTACGAGCTTCACCTTCTTCCTTCTGATGGCAAGAAAAGTAAGGTTTTTACAATTCAGGTTAACCTCACCCAAACCCCACCCAAATCTACCCATACATTAATTTACACTTTAAACTCAGATTCAATGCTACCCTGTTTGACTATTCAACAAACGCAGGCTAAGTTTTAATTGAGTTCACACTGTTCACCAGATTCCAGTTGCTTACGTTTAAATACATTCACAGTCTTTCTCTTTAAATAATGTCCCGTTCTTTCTTGGTTTAACGAGTAGTTTTTGATAAATCTATATTCCTTCCTTGCCCTTGGAGTTCCTGCACTTTACGGAGCAGTTTCAGGTAAAGTAAAAAGTCTTTAATTTTATGCCTTTGAAACAACAAAATTTAATCAACATTTCTTTTCTTAGGTTCCCTGCGTGGAAGAGTATTTGAGTAAGCTTTGTCTGAGAGCAGTACAGCAGGGGGAGCTCCTGCTTCCTGAGGGATTAGTGAGAACAGTGCTTAATTTGCGCCTGTGGTTTCCGGTGCGGGGCACCATCACTTATTTTTGAGGGCTGGCACTTATTTTTCTGCCTCAGGTATTTACTGCCAGCAAAAGACCCATATGGGAAAGACGGAGAAAGAGAAAAATGAAAACGTGTCACTAAGGGCGAAAGCAGAAAGCAGCAAGACTGAGCTGAAGTGGCAGGGAGTGGCTGTAAATGGATTAAAGTGGCCTCAGGTGGCTTCACGATTACACTGCCTCAGTATTCTGTGCACACACATTTAATTGCAGCTGCTGCGTGTTTCATAGGAGAGCTTTGGGCACCAGCACGTTTTTAATTACTAATTAAGCACTGAGTGGCAACAAGCACCAATGGCGTTTTGGGTGTGGTCAAAATAGTCCAAAATGGCTACCCGAGTTTGTAAACTACAGCGAACCCTGATATTCCGTTCTAGTACCTCTAAATATAGCGGTAAGGGCAGGGAGACATTAAGCTAACATGAAGTAGAAATTAGTGAGCCCTACTACTGGGAGCCCAGTTCATTTGGACTACTTGGTGTTGGTCACTAAACTTTGCAGCTTTGAAAAAACAATGTGTGTATTTAGACTACCTGCATGTTACAATATAACCACTTAAAAGAGTGAATAAACAAACAAGGTCATTAGCTATGAACTGTATTTTGGACGAAGTTATATTTGAATCAGAAGTGCCTGTGAAGTTCTTTTGAACAGATATTAACCTTACCATCCAAAAATGTGTACATTGTTAATTACGAACAAGATTTTAAACTATGATGATTCAACTCACTGAGATTTTGTTTTTTATTTCAGTCCTATTGCTGAGTATCTGGTTTAATGATCAAACAAAGCACTATAGCCCTAAAGAAGCCAGGTTTCTTGTGAAGCGCGTGTTGGCATCGATGTTACAAAATGGTCAATACTTTGTACTAAGCAATGTATCTTTAAGGATGTTACGAATACGAGGGGCGTGGCTTGAAGGTCGAGCAACATGATGATGGTAGCTCCTTTCTGAGCTCTGGCGAGCCTGTCTACATTTTCCTGCTGAGAGTCTCCTATATCATACCATGCAGGAATAAGAGCTGATTGATCCCTGGTCGCCCCCTAAGATTTGCCTGCAGAGTATTTTCAGAACAATCACAATCACCGCCTGGCCCATCATGGTGGCACCGCTCTCTTAACCATTGTTTTCCGCAGCACTGTCTCCTCCCAGCGCAAGCCCAATGACTAGGAGGCGACTGCCAGGCGTACCAGTACCATTTACTTACCTCTGCTATCTGCGGCCATGTCATCTTAGTGGTAAGATCTCCGAGACTGTATCTCAGCAACACAGCCCATGCAGCAGTCATGGGGGCAGCACAGGAGGGTGGGAGTCAGTGACACACGGCGGTTAGCATCTGCCCCTGGGAAGCTGGCTGTGCAGGTGAAACCCCCTCCTGAGCCCCCTTTTTCTGATTTGGGGTCACAAGCCATACTTCAATATTAATAGAGAAGAATACCACTTCAGAGTGCTTTCATGGATGTCAGCACGGCAGATTAATAATCTCTACTTTTTCAAGTAATACTCTCTTGTGCTCACATGTGCTCATTACCTCTTGAGAATGACATACCTCCTGGATTGTTCAACATCTTCCTTGTATAGTGGTGCCATACAAAGCACCCCAGGGGAGTCTTAATCTCTTCTACTTGCTTATACGCTGTTTTTCATTCAGTATTACTCCTCAGGTACACGTCGGAGAGGTATCCGTAGTACACAGATCCACCGCAATTGATCTCTGCTGTATCTTCACTACAGGTTCCTTTCACGCACAACAGAATTGAGAGAGATTAAGGAGGATAGAGAACAGAAGGATAAAGATTCTAAAGGTAGTCTAAATATGGCAAAACAAGTTTCACCTCTTCCTGAATCTCCCATTAAAGACAAGCCTGAAAGTGCCTCGACATTGGATATTATACTATTGTGCATAACATTGCCCAGAGCACAAAAACGAACATGGATCTGTTACAAGTAGAGGTGGCAGCGATACAAAAGGACCTAAAAGAGCTTACAGTGAGAATCACCAATGCCAAAATTAGAATCAGCTCCCTGAAAGACCACAACAATCTCCAATCCAAAATATTCTACAAAACTGACAACTTGTTGCTGTCTCTGAGGAGAGAGTACAGAAATTGGAAGACAGAAACAGAAGAAGCAACCTTATAATCTTCGGCCTTCCTGAGGGCGTGGAAAATTAGGCCCCGGTCTCAGTTTTATTCATAGGCTCTTGAATCCCTGGTGTTCTAGGCCTCTCATTCCACAGAGACTTTGAGTTTGAAAGAGCTCATAGAGTTCCCTCAGTTAATCACCTCTAATCCACGTCCCTTCATTTTCAAACCATTCAGATATCAACATATGGAGCAACTTCTGTCACATATGTGCAGGATCAGATTGATTTCCAGAAAGGTATGAACATCTCGATCTCTCAGGATTTGTCTAGAGACACTGCCACCCATCGCACGAGTTTCCTGTCACTAAGGAAGGGAATTATTGACAAGTATTTACAATACTCATTTGTGGGCCCTTCAAAATGTAGAATTGTCTTCAATGGTAAAATACTGATCTCCATGGAGCCAATGGATTTAGAGGCCTTCCTTGATAACAAATCTGAATCCAGAGTGGAGGAAGAACTCTCCTCTGCCCGGCCACCACCTGAACTGAACTGTGTCATCTTTGTTACTCCAGTTGACTTAATATATTATAAGATGGTGAGGTCTCAAAATTCTACACCTCACCCCTTCCTGCCTTATTTACTATGTATTACATGTAATAACGTTTTGCTGTCCTGCTTCAATGAACCAGGGTGGCATGTGGTGTTTGGCACATTTTTTCTATTACCCACACACCCTATTTCTCATGGGGTTCTCAGATTTATGTTTCAAATTTACAAATGTTGTGCTGTTTTTGTTTTCACATCACTGCATCCAAGGTATATGTAGAGTTTTTGCTTACCTTCTTCAAGATGCTGATCCTTTATCTAATCATTCTACCTCCCCAACAGCTTGCATATGAACTCTCCCAATTACACCTTAGGTCATAGTCCTGCACATCGGGGCTGCTGCAGTCCCTGGTTTGCGATTGAGGTAGCAATAGTCATGCTGTGATAATTGCTATTCTGATGCTTCTGATTCTGTCTAATCTGAATTCCTTGCTATGCTGCACCATAGGGAAACATTCCTTTTTTTTTCAATGTTCTCTTTCTGTAAGCATGTATTCACCTCCACATGCCTGCAGCTGATAAGAAGACATGACATAATGTTATTTGATCATTTTGTGTCTGATCTACTGTTACCATTCAAATTTACCTTTTGTACGGCATCTAGTGTTTTTGTGTTACCTGTACTTACAATAATTCATTGATGACCCTTAGTCTAGACTCCAGGTATAACCCATCCTGCTCCCCATGTCACTGTGTATTGCTACTCCCTATGCACAATTGTTGAATACATCTCTGTTTAATTTTAGACTGATAGCACAATGTCTATGAATACATTCAACTGTTGTAAACCAAGCATGTCTTCCATTGTTAGTCTCCCACGTTTAAGCTCTACCCTCTCACTCTCATCTCTTCTCACTGGCTTCCTGGCTTTAAATATCACTGCTTTACCGTGGCAGGCTCCATCTTCACTTGTGCCTCCCCATTTCCCTGGGTGCACATCTCTGTCTCTTACAGATTTCCATGTCCTTCCTCAAGGGTGACCCT
Organism: Pleurodeles waltl; assembly: GCF_031143425.1. Lineage (NCBI taxonomy): Eukaryota > Metazoa > Chordata > Amphibia > Caudata > Salamandridae > Pleurodeles > Pleurodeles waltl. Next base: position 170,114,083 of record NC_090445.1, read on the forward strand.
TTGTGTGTCTAGTTGCCTTCCCTTTTCTTTTCAGTTCTGTTTCATTACAATACTTACCCTGTGCCAATGCCAACACTATCCACCCACTAATCCCACTGGTGACCTCCTATAGGTACTCCCCTATATACACAGGCACCATCTTGGGGGTTGTCTCCCTTGTTAACTAATTTCTTCCAACTGTATCTATTCAGCAGCTTCACATATCACTCAGCATGGCACCTAAAGACACATCCTCATACTTATTGCCCTAAATGTCAAGGGCCTTATTCACCCTGTAAAAAGACAAAAAACTGCGGAATACTGTCATAATTTAACTGGTGATAAAGTCTTCCTACAAAAAAACAAAAATTGATTACAAGCAAGCTCTGTTAATGCGAGGAGGCTGGTTAAATGACTTAGGCCCTCATTCTAACTCTGGCGGGCGGCGGTTGCCGCCCGCCAGGCGGGAAGCGCCATTTGGCCGCCACGCGGCCAAAATACCGCTTCCCGCATTCTGACATTCCCGCTGGGCCGGCGGGCGCTAAGCAAGTTAGCGCCCGCCAGCCCAGCGGGAATGAGGGCCGCAACACAGGAGCCGGCTTCGAATGGAGCCGGCGGTGTTGCGGCGGTGCGACGGGTGCAGTTGCACCCGTCGCGCTTTTCACTGTCTGCTAAGCAGACAGTGAAAAGCCGCCCTGGGCCCTGTTAGGTGACCCCTGCACTGCCCATGCCAGTGGCATGGGCAGTGCAGGGGCCCCCAGGGGCCCCAGGACACCCGTTCCCGCCAGCCTCTTCCTGGCGGTGAAAACCGCCAGAAAGAGGCTGGCGGGAAGGGGGTCAGAATTCCCAAGGCAGCGCTGCTTGCAGCGCTGCCCTGGCGGATTCGCCCAGCCGGGGGTAAACCGGCGGGAAACCGCCGGCCCCGGTTTTCTGACCGCGGCTTTACCGCCGCGGTCAGAATGGGCTAGGAAGCACCGCCAGCCTGTTGGCGGTGCTTCTGTCATTCGCGGCCCTCTGCTCTGAAGCTGTTGCTAAAAAATGGGGTCATTACTTTAATCTCTAGATCCTCTGGTCTCTCTATCATAACCTTCGAACAAGACAGTGAAGGTAGAGGGCTAATAATGAGGTTTCAATGCATAGATTCTGAAATCTATGAAGTCAACATTTATGCCCCCAATGTTGACACACCGCAATTTTGGCTAACCATTACTTCTAAACTGGCATCCTTGTCTCAATCAGTGTGCATCATTTGTGGTGGAGGTTATGACTTCCTAATGGACCCAATTTTAGACAGAGACTAAGCAACACGTGTGATCTTTGTTCTGCAATGTGATATGTGTACACATAAGAACAAACTAGCATCGCTGTTGTCAAATCCACATGATGTGACCTCCTCATCAACTCTGAGTCAGAAATATGTGGATTGGCAAGCCCTGCAACCTAGGCCTCAAGCAACTGATTGACAAATCACAGGTGGGGTGACACATAGCCTGTAGACAAATTTGCAAACAGGAAAAACTCTGATCGATCTCTCAGATAGGCAGTAACACCAAAACGGTCTTAGGATATTGGCCCCCAGTAAAACACATTTAGCCGAAGGGCTGCACACTCCCAAAACACCATAAAAGTTAGATGCCACATGAATTTAGAACACTCAGCAAATCAGAACACAACACTCACACAACACGCAGTGATCATGCGCTCCTCCTGTTGAACATCTGGGAATGTTATCTACTGGCCCGCATTTTGACCCCGCAAGGTCGAGGCCCACCTGCGCACTTTATCAGATGGTCAGATTTAAGACTCCGTGACTAGACCCGGATTCCTTTCACCAAAGAATGCATAGAATTGTTTTCTGATGCTTCAAGAAGTGTATATAATGGCACTCAGAACCCATGGACATTGAGACAGTCATCAGGTCCCAACTTTGTAGTGCTCTCCCGGCTGATGCATTTAATTAAACCAACTGTTCCTGTTTTGCCAAACGCCTCTTGTCTTTAATTCCTTTAAGGTAAATCCACATTTGAGCAATATAATTCTATCTTTTCCTCAGTTGAAGCTATTACTATATCGGATCATCCAGCTGTCACAATTAGCTTAGGAATTGCTCCTCCATGCCTAGAAAATAGATCATGACAGAAGAAAAATGAAATCATAGAAGACCCAGAAGAGTTGAAATCTTTAAACCAAGCTATTAGACAATTTCTAGAAAAACATGTGTGACCTGTATCCTACCAAGTTACACTATGGAATGCTCTAAAATGTAAAATAAGGGGACACACAATCGCATGGCACACAAAAACAAAGAGGTTAAACAACCTATGAACCTCCACTTGAAAGAAATTACATTTCAAGAAACCAAATTCATCAATATGAAAAATCCTTATAATCTGGAGTTACTTCACAAAAATTACAATATGAATACAATTCGATTGTGAGTAAAGAGCTCATGCTCAGAAATGGAAAAATCTCTTATCTTAAGAGAGTCAGTAAATCCCTACCTGCACACCTGAAATTCAGAAAGAGTAATTCCATTATCTTTAGCATTAAAGATCTTAATGGGAAGATCATGACTAAACCTAAAGATATCTTGGAAGTCTTTATAAACGTTTCATAAACGTTTATGCCAATCTGTACACCCCCTCAATAGCGTCCCAAGTATTTGAACTTTTTAAAAACTATTCCCCAGACTCTCATTCCATAATTGGACCGAACACGACTAAACAAATCTTTTGATTAAACTGAAATACTCCATGCTATTAAACACATGCTGGCTGGTAAAGGCTCTAGTCCCGACAGTTTCCTCTTTGGCTTCTACAGTGCTCTAACCAAGACCCTCCCCTACCCTCTTGAGTCTGTACTTAATAATTTTGTAACAACAGGTAAACTATCTGGTTCAGCTGCAACCGCTTATATAGTAATTAGTCCCAACGAAGGTAAAGATAACTTAGATTCCAAAAATGTCAGATCAATTTCCCTCATAAATATGGAAACAAAACATTATGACTTGGCCACATGACTTGAACCTACCATTGGTAAAATCATACACAACACCCAATCAACAAGTGACAATATCCTAACTATTTGCCATATTACTGAAAGAGCCTACTTGTCCAACTCTCCATCTGCTGCCATAGCGCTTGACACTGAAAAAGTGTTTGATAGCATAACTTGCCCATATTTGGAGGCTTCTTGGAATTGGTGCTACCTTGATGACACGTTTATGAAAACAGCTATGCCTCTTTACGTTTGACCTTCAGCCACTATTAAAATCAATGTTTGATATTTCAACCATTTCACCTATCACAGGCCACCCTTCAATGCTGCCCTTTATCTCTTCTTCTGTTCCTTCTTTCTATAGAGCACCTTATTCGCCTTCTCAACAACTTACCCAACATCAAAGGCTTCTTGAGCAATACAGGGTGCTTTAAGACTGTGATTTAAGCAGACAACATTCTAATATTAACAGAAGAGATTGCTCTATCTACCCCCTCCGTCATGAACATTATACAGTGCGTCTCTGAGGTCTCAGAATATACTTTAAATGAAGACAAAACATTAATTTTACCACTGAACCCTTTTTGCTTCCTATCCTCAATTCCACTTAATGGTCTTCATTGATAAACTAAGGCCCTCATTATGGGGTTGGCGGTGATCACTGCCATCTGCTGTGCAGTCTGCCGTTAAAAGACCAGTGTGGACGTGGGAAACTTACCGCCGTAATAAGACCCCAAAGGTACAATTCTGCAGAAAAGAGCAAGGTATCTGACCCCGCCAGGCCGAGCTATGGTGGGAAGCAGGCTGCACAGTATACACCACCGCCATGGCAAAAATAAACCGCCCTCCCAATTACAAATCAGAAATCAGCACAGTGGTCGTGCAATGGCGGTACGTCCACTTAATAGACTAAACAATAACAACACCCCACATTGGTCATTTTGAAAACTCCACACCTGAATCTTCACTTCACACACCCACACACACCCACTATAAAACACACACCAACAATCCCTAGCTATCCCTACCTGTTGCCACACAGCTCCCGGCCAACTGGAAAGGGACACCACAAACTCAAGTCATGTTTTTGCATACCCCACATGCCACATATAACTCACAAACACACAACCATGCATCCCACAACTGCACCTTCAAATATCACCACACCTGTCACCAACTCACTAACACACTCCACTACCTCGAACAACACCGTCACATCACAGCACACATCTTCCCACACATCCCACTATGGCACTACCTAACAACCCCCTTTCACTCACAGCGAGTTGCAGACCATGGTGGACAAAATAAACAGGGTGGAGCTACAGCTGTTTGGTGCACACGCCCAGCAGACATCCATTGCCAGGAAGATGGAGCTATGGCAGAGGATCGTCAGCAGGGTTAATGCAGTGGGAAACCATCCACGCACAAGGAAAGACATCAGGAAGAGGTGGAATGACCTGCGGGGGAATGTCCGTTCCATGGCCTCCGCAATGCCAGATTGCCATCCAGAGGACTGGCGGTGGTCCCCTAGCATCTCCCCCCAAGTTAACCGAGTGGGAGGAGAAGGTCATGGCTATCCTGCACCCATAGGGCCTCAGTGGACTCACTGGAGGACTGGACTCTGGTAAGACAACAACACACCCCTCCCACCTGCACCTGGAAGGCATGTTACCCCCCGTACTGAACCCAAGACACCCTATCCCATATCCATGCCACCCCATCAACCACCCTCACCCATCCCCTGCATGCCCACACACCCCACTAACACCTACCTAACCAATGTACACACAACCAGTCCCTGCATGTAATGCTTGAAACACAACTAGTCCCACAATGCATCACCCATCCCACTCATTCTATGCACTGCACCCATCCCAATGGGAGTCCTGCATGCAGATGCATGGGGATGTAAGCACAAGAAACTGGTGTCAGATGCTGACAGGTATATGGCAATGACAGGACAGAGGACAGAAACAGAAGGAAACAAATGCCACTCCTAATGTGTGCAAGCAATGCACAAGTGCAATGTCCACCATCAACAACTAACTGACTGTCAATGCCGTATCCCCTGAAGTTGTTGAACACTACTGCCACCTAGCAAACGCACAGTCAGACTCTCTGCAGGATACAGAATCAATTTGTTTTTTTCACTCCACAGGTATTACTGCTCATGGCAGCCGCCAGGAGGTGTCAGGAAGTGTCAGTCCTACAGCAGAAGAAGGCCTCAGTGATGACAGTAAAGTGGGATGTCCGGAACTGGACTACCACCATGGCCCATCGGGAACCTCTGGTCAGTCACCCTCCAGAAGCCCCACCCATCCCAGCAGACAGACCCCCACTACTCAGCCACCACCAACAGCTGTGGCCCAGTGCCCGCAAACCAGTGTCCCTGGGTCAGCCACTGTGTGCCCACCTGTACAGGGCCCGGAGTCACTAACCATCACCAGGCAAGACGATGAAGGTCCTGGTGCAAGTGGGAGTGGGCACACTATGACGGGGTCACAGGTACAGGGGGCCCGGGCCAGTGGGAGGGCATCTGTGGGACAAGGGGGGAGCCAAACCAGGGTAGCGACTGGCCCGGAGGCAATTTCCCATATCCTGACAGCATACCAGCAGTTCCAGGACAGGATGGGCCAGATCCGGGCCACTTTGCAGGAGATTCAGAGGCTTCAGAGTGAACACCATCAGGAGGCCATGGAGCAATTGCAGGCCCACAATGGCACCATGGCCTCCATCAAAGGGGTGATGCAGAACATGACTGCAGTCCTGCGTGAGATCTCCACCCGCATGCAGGCCCCGTCCACAAGATACGATACACCCCAGCCCTCCAGATCTGCTGCTGGTTGTGGACTAGTGGCCCTGCCAGGGGACTCAGAGGACACCAGCACCCCTTCCTCTGCTGCCCAAGAACCCCCTCGAAAATGTGGCCAGCCAACCAGATATACCTCAGACACTGTAGCCATGACCAAACTCACCACCATGAAGTGATCCTTTCTTGAACTGTCTCCCTTGTGTGCCACTGACACACCTTGTTGACTATCTACTGTCTGTGCTCCATTTCCCAATGGCCCCATGGACTCTGGACCTGTGCTACCAACAGCTGTGAACACCAAACTGACTATTTCCTCCACCATATGCCCACTCCCTTGTATTTCCCCATCCCTTATTTTGCTGCACTTAATAAACACTGTACATTCAAACCCAATGTATTTGTGCTTTATTCATAATGCTTGCATGTGATGAGTTACTTTCTCAATGTAAAATGTTGGAACGGTACCAGAAATTGGCTAGGGCGAATGTCAGCAGGCATGTAACATTCCAAATCTGAGAAATGGTTTCCTGACACTTGCACCAGGAATGTCCTAATCCTACTTGTACATGGCATGGCAAAGAGTATCCCACCATAGAAAGACCTGTGAGGAACAGATATGTGGCATACATTTAGGTACAGTTTGTTCAACAACATATGTACCTGCTTTGTGTCCAAAGTTGGACATCATTGCCAGAGTACTGTCACTTCTTGACTGACCAGTATTACCATTTGTCAGTTGCATTACAAATCAGTTATGTATACAAATATGCAGTTGTGCAGATTAGTACAACTGTAGGGTCATCTACTTCAGCTGAGGTGACCTCCACCCACATGGTTGGTGTGCAAGTACTGAGGAGATGTGGTGTCCCAAGTGCTGTCAGCAAAACTGGCCCACATCCTCTATCCACGCAGCATGTCCAAACAGTCATACATGCGAAGGCAGGAAACACATCCAGGAAAGCAAAACTTCTGTGTGTGAACTACCATCAAACACATGAAGCAGTAAGGGGTTAATGACAGGACACACACTGCAACACACACACACTGCTGTGTCTCCAGCACCGGTTTTACATTCTTACAATTGTACACAAACCTACGTAGGCAATGTTGTGGAAAACATTAGACAGAATGTACATTCAACTCATTGGAAGTATAGCTGAATGAGTTGAGTTCTGGAGTCCACATCATCATCCCCTTCTTCATCGCTGTCCTCTATCCCCTCAGCTGCCACTGGTGGATCAGGTTGTTCTTCCTCTTCCAGTAGGGGTACATGTCTCCTTAGTGCCAAGTTGTGCAGCATACAGCAGGCCACGATGATCTGACAAACCTTGTTTGGGGAGTAGCACAGGAATCCGCCTGCCAAATGCAGGCACCAGAATCCTGCCTTCTGTAGGCCGAAGGCCCTTTCAATGACTCTTCTTGTCCTGCCATGTGCCTTATTGTACTGAATGTCACTCCCTGACCTGAGATACCTCACTGGTGTCATCATCCAGGACTAATTTGAAAAGCCAGAATCACCTGGGTAGAGTGGGAATACATAACACATGTTACCATTGTGTAGAGGGTAAAGAGTAAGAAAGGCAAATGGTTAGCTACTGCACTCTCACAGCTCACTCACCCGCAAGCCAGCCTCTCTCTCTTTGTAGTTGTGCCATCAGGTGTGGGACACTGTTGTTCCTCAAAATGTAAGAGTTATACACAGATCCAGGGAATTTGGCAATCACTTGGGAGATGTACTGGTCTGCAAGACACACCACCTGTACATTAATGGAGAGATAACTTTTCCTATTCCTGTACACTTGTTTATTTACCCTGGGAGGAATCAAGGGAATATGAGTGCCACCTATGGACCCAGTCACATGTGGAATGCGTGCAATGGCATAGAAATCAGATTTCACAGTGGGCAAGTTTCGGGAAATTTGATGTAGCTGTGGAGGTGTTTCAGCAATGCAGTGAGGACATCCCTTAAGATGTCACTGAACACTGGCAGTGACACAGCTGCTGCCAAGGCGACTGTTGCCTGAAATGACCCACTAGCCAAAAAATGTTGCACAGTAGGGGGAGTAGCATAGAGATTACGGATCTGGCTCCAATTGGGCACACAGTTCACTTATGGTCATCCTGTTCAGACAGTAGGTCAGTATGATGTGTCTTTCCTCCATGGTTGCCAGGTCAACTAGGGGCTGATGCACCAGTGCATTCCTCAGTCTCTGCATGGGTAGGGACCTAGGGAGGCCAACACACATATGTCACCACACCAACACATTAGGGATGATGTCAACGCACCCACAACTGCACAAATGTAGTCTTCATATAAAGGAAGGGTTGTATACAGCTAACATTGTGACAATCGACGTGTGATCATGGTGATATGCAACCTACATATGCAGCTAACTGATGCCACACATCACATATGGCATGTATTGCTGTGTATGACTTATGTGCCTGACATGTACAAGAAGATATGAGAGCATGGAGGGCGATAGAGATTGCACTCTATTACATTTTACACTTTAAATGGTAGTCGTCTGTCCTACATGCAGAGGACAGATGGAAGTGGCATGACTCCGCTGGTGTAAGTCGTCATGGCGCTAGGTGCTCTGTACCGCCGTGCAATTCCTCATTGGTTGACATTGGTGTCTATGGGGAACAGGTGCCAATCATGATCACCGCCGGGGGTGATGGTGCATACCGCTGCGGTCGTCACTGCCATTTTGATTTCCCTTTGCCACTTGATTCCTGCACTCACCACGACCACAACTCCACTGCGTGTGCTGCTGTGTCCTGCATCTGGTCGCGAAGATTGCATGTGCTACAGGGGAGAGAGCCCCAGCCTTCGCACAGGAGGAGCTGACCAGGCTTGTGGACAGGGTCATACCTCTGTATGCCAAGTTGTATGGGCGACCAGAGGAGCAGGTGAGTAAATTAACAGTGTCCTAGAAGTGAGTGCATTTGCTTGGGTGCATGTGTGTGTGAATCTAAGATTACCAAGCGTATAGCAGTAGAAGAGTAGGCCATCAATGTGTATCTGTAGGAAAATTATGGAATGTATGGTGGCCTACTGTCAGTACGATTGTACCCTATGTCAGCATGTGTGTGGTAAGTCTACATTAATGTGTTTTCCTATGTGTCTTCCATGCAGGTCAGCGCCCACCAGAAGAAGGGGTTATGGTGAGCCATTTCCAAGAACATTTGGACCCTGGAGTCTACTGCCGGCAGAGCACCCCCTGCAGGAAATGGTAGGAGGACCTGAGACGCTGGGCCCAGAAGACTGCGGAGGCCCAGCTGAGGACAGCCTCCCAACAAGGGAGGGGTGCATGTCGGACCCTGATCCCCTAATGGCCTGCATACTGGGTATGGCCTACCCAGCCTTGGATGGGCACTTGAAGGCATCACAGCAGCCACAAGGGGGTGAGTTCTCACACTGTCCTGCATGCCAACTGTATTGAGGGGATGGTAGGCAATGTGGGGAAAGGATGCTGTCACAGTGACTCATAGGTGTCAGGGTATGCAGGTTTTCAGCTTCTTGACCGGGTTATGTTACCTTGTTGTGTAGGGGGCATGTGTACTCAGGTAAGGTGGACATTGGGTAGTACAGTCAGTCAGGTAGTGTTCCTGTTGCCTTGCTAAGTGACATAGTGGTACTCAAAACATCTGAGCATTAAATGAATACCTCAGTTGGAGCTGCAGGACATGTACAATGAATCTGTAGGGCACCACTGTCAGTGGCGCCACCATTCATTTTTCTCTTTTACCAGGGTCTTTTTATATATATGTTTTTGGCTTAATATAGATTATTTAACCACAGAGCATATTTACCTTCCAACTTCCACCCGAGGTTGCTAATACATTGCCTTAATATTTATTACAGCTTACTCATCTTTGACGTTATCCTAGTACATAGGGACCTTCCGTTTCGCTCGATCGGGTAGGTCTATGCTATACCTAGCCCCGGCATACTGGCTATTGCCTTTACACCGGGCATCATATTAGTCATTCTTCAATTTGGTTATGGTTTCACAAATTACTCTTGCCATGCTTTATATGCAGACATTTATACAGCTGTTATACTTGGGATTCATGTGGGGTGTTACTATTTTTCCTCTTCACGAACAAGGGACCCTTGCTACCACACAAATCCATGCATGGTGCATAGTATTACCTTTACAATGCACAGCACGTTTGATTTGCACGGTGTGCTGTCATGTCCATATACCGTTGAATATGTTTTCTTATAAGTACTTGTATCCATTGTTTGCAGCCTTGAAAAAGTCACTGTTTGACGAAACACATGTTGGCTGTTGTTTATTGGACCTTACACGAGCTGCTACTGTATGTACTGTGTGTAGATTTTTGGATACAAATAAACCAAGAATGTTACAAGGAAAAATAATTGATATTGTGCTGCAGTTTCTACTGTGTACTTAAGAATGTGTTTTTAAATACTATCATATATTTAGTGATTTACTTAACTTGCTACATAGAAAATAACTTTTGATTGAGTGCTGTGGTTCTTTTAGTTTTGCTCTTGTACAATACTTTTGGATTGTACTCTTTTTCTTTGTGTTGCTTCCTTTGCTCCCCCATAAAAAGTCTTACTAAATATTTTCTGAATTAAAAAGTATGTTATTAATACTATGGATCCTAAGAAGTATTAACAATAACTCCTATTAGAGAAATTGTCACAAAATTGATGAATACTGTTGACTACCAAAGATATTTTGAAAGATGTTATGAAAGCTACGGATCCTAAGAAGTATTAAAAATAGGTCCTATTGGTAGAGATATCACATTTTTGATAAATACTTTGGATCTTAATAATTATTTAAAGGAACTCATATTTCATAACTAAGTTGAGAGTGACTTCTAAATGACAGATGATAATTAATCAGATACCACAATCAGCCTGCCTAAATTCAGTTATGAATTAATATAAGGACAGTGTACAGCTCTAGCACTGGAGCTTCATTGAGATTGTTTAGCATGATGAATATAATATATTCATTTTGCTAGCCGTGACATAAAGACATGATCATACTGGGTGAACACTACCAGTTGCAATGATTGTCACTGCAGCACCTCCACAGGCAGCCGGACCGGTGGTCCCCTACACCATGGCATACTGCGACATGCATTAGAATATACATAGGCTGATAGGGAGGCTCATGAATGGAGGGATCCTTTCTTTGTAACTTTTAGCATGCCAATTATGCCTAGCAGTGCCCAGTCGCATCACTGAAGGCCACTTGTGATCACGCAGTGGTCCATCTTTCACCAATGTTAAATGAACAACTGTGAATCCAAGGCCTGTGGCAGAGCAGGCACAGAGCCATCCATCACACTGCATCCTACAGAACCAGGGCCCAACTGTGAATCCAAGGGCTGTGGCAGAGCAGGCACAGAGCCATCCATCGCACTGTATCCTACAGAACCAGGGCCCTGCTGGACAGCCCCTGCCCTTATCTCTCAGCCCCTGAGACTAGTCCCTGAGGCCCATCACTGGTGCACATTTCACTGGCTTATGCTCCAAACAGCAGCAGACTGATGTGTTCCTCCCAATCCTGAGCCAAGCCTTAAAAATCCTGCGGCCACTCCAGACTTAGGCTGCTGGTGCCAGCTCAGCCTTATAAAAGTGAGGAGCAGGCTGGAGGTTGGGAGTTTTCAACTAGTAAGTGGAAGGGTAACTAGACATACAAGGTTGCAGCTGATCACTGAGTACCATCATTTCAGTTATAGTTCCATGACCATAGACACCATACCACGATTAGCCCATGGACCATCTTGTGGCCGATTCTGCCTCAGATGATCCAACCCTGCAGCAGTTATACGATGTAACTGCTTACCCTGGTTTGGGGCATTCGCTCTAGTATCATCATAACTTCACCAATAAGCCATGCCACAGAATGACTTTTGCTATTAATTTCTACCCATAGACAAGCCAGAAGAATCTCTCAGCAAGCCAAGGACATTTATTATGGGACTATGGACTGCCCTCTACCGATAGAAACAAAAGTCTGAGGCATGCATGTCAGGATGTGATGGATGATCAGTAAGCACAGGAGTTAGATGTTATGTGTATTTGTAAAGCTCACTATTACCCCTGAGGGTATTCTGGCACCGAGCAGGTGTCTAGCCCTGCCTATGGTAGATTGGTTAATTGAAAAGCCAGGTCTTTAGCTTCTTGCAGAATTCAAGAAGAGAGGAGGAGCAGGCTCTGAAGTGGAGTGGGAGGTCATTCCATGGGTTAGGAGCAATGCAAGAGAATGCCCGTCTTCCTGATCAGGTTCTGTGGATGCATGAGTTGTGTATGACTAAGAGTCCTGCAGAGCGGAGGCGTCTAGATAGTTGGTGGAAGGAGATGTGACTGTTGAGGTAGGTGGGGCCTGAGCTGTGTAGTGCCTTGAATATGTCTGAGGAGTGTGCTTTGAGTGTGTTTGTGTATGGGAGCCAGTGCAGTACTGTGAGGTGTGGTGTGATGTGAGTTATGTGTGGGTCATTGAGTATGAGTTTGGCTACAGAGTTCTGAATGGTTTATAGTCTTGTAGTAGGTTGGTTGGTGATCCCAGTAAGGAGGGTGTTCCCATAGTCCAATTTACTGGTGCTTAGGGCATGAGTGATAGTTTGTCTAGTAATTCTTGCGAGCCATTTGAAGATCTTCCTCAGCATCTTTTGGGTGTGGAAGCAGGATGCAGTGACAACGCTAACTTGTGAGGTCATCTCCAGTTTGCTGTTGATGATTATTCCAAGGTTCCTGGTGTGAGTTCTGGGCATGGGTGTAGGTCTGAGTTTGTCCAGCCACCAGTTGGAGTCCCATGGTGAGGTGTTCTTGCCAAAGATCACTACTTCTGCATTGTCGGTGTTGAGCTTAAGACAGTTTGCTTTCATCCAGTCAGCAATTTCGGATATGCATGTTTCTTGAGTTGGGGGTCTTGTCCAAGACGGAGAGTATGAGTCACGTGTCGTCTATCAACACTGTTTATAACCCTTATCCTGTAGGGCCAGACTGGTAACCAAAAGCAAGCCTGGCAAAAAATGAAAATCAGCCTAGAATCTTTCTCTTTTTTCTCTTTTTCTTCCTATCTTTGTCTTCCTCTCTCGCCCTCCCTGTTTACCCACTGTGGCTGCTTCAGTAAACCCTGGGAAGCAGGCGAGTTTTACTTAAAGCCCACCTACCCTACTGGGCTCTTAAAACACAGTCTGCAGTGGCTCCACCCCACCAGGAAATTGCCGAGTGGTTCTTTCTTATCACATAAACTGAGTAGTTTTTTTAAATTCTTTGAAAATTTCCCCAACGCCCATAATCCTCGCATGAGCAGTGCCCGGAAGCAGCTTTCACCAGACCAGTCAGTTTAGTGCTAATGTGCTTTCATCCTTGGACGGTCACTTCCTGCCTGTGATTTCTATGTTATTAAAAGGACCTTTAGGGCACTCCTCTATAGCACCAAACACTCCCATACATGTATGCGACTTTCAATTCAGCACTAGGGGTGTTTCAGCGTAATGTTCAACAGGCCCGCCAAAACATTGGCAAATGTCTTATCATCAAAGTTAAGTGCACTTTTATGGCATGATACATAAAGCATGCAGGACAGAATCATGAATGCACAGAGTGAACGAAACACCAACTTTATGGACAGTCATGCTCAGCGAGGGGGGGAGGCAGCAGTCAGCCTTCTGCCGATGTGTGTACACGGGTGACAACCAGGTCACACGTGGGGCTGCCAGGTGGCCCCATGTCAGAGTTTGCAACCAGTCCTATGTTTTTTGTGTTTTTTCAGACAAAAACACTTTGCAGGCTGGGATTGTAAGGCAATATTTATAGCTATAGTAGTATTATTATTATTGTTAATTAGCACTTGTGGCGCACAACTTGTCAATCACATTTCATCGGCGCGTCTTTTAGTTGTCTGGGAACTGATTTTCCAAATGTCTCTCAATGTTTCAGTACTTCTGGACTTGTGCAGTCGATAGCGTGAGAGCAGAGAGTTAGCCCCACTCACCAAACAGTTATGCTATAGCCTGAGACGATACAGTGTTGTTACGCAAAATAACGCTGACCCCGACGATGTGCAGTAACCCTGAATAATGCGCGCAACCTTCAGCAATTACAGAATTTGAAATCCCAGAATGCAAAGCGCTGTTGGCTAAAATCACATGACTGGCGAATAATGTTACACCTGACAAAGGGTCACTTGGCAGTTATGCCTTTGGGTGAAAGCAGTGCTTACTTTGTGAAAAAATAAGCATAGTGTTCCAGAGTTTTTCTTAGGATCTGGGCGTCAGTGTTATCAAATGCTGGGGATACCAAATGCCAAGGCTGCCTAGCTTTGATTCCACCTCATGCCTCTTTCTTCCAGCACTATGCACCTGCTGACTCTTTGTCCCACTCTTGCAGGCGTCTCCATCATTGCTTTTGGTAGAAGAGGCAGGGGAAAGAGTAGATCTACAGCACGGAGCGTGGCATCTCTTCCTCTTACAAGACAAAATGGTCTGGCAGATTGTCTTCCGAGGACTGGAAGCGATCTCACTGGTAGGAATGTCCACCCAGTGAATTTGGGTCTAGTGTCCCCACACCTGTAAAAACAGGGTGTAGAAGCACCAGGTTAGTCATGATCGAGCACAGGCATGCCTTTCTGCCTGACTCTTAATTAGGGCCTCAGATGCCTCAGTGAAGTGATGCTCGCTGCTGATATGTGCTATGATCTACTGGTAGTGAGTTCGAATCAAAGGAATACTCTTCTACATTGGGTAACACTGGTTACGTTGGGTACATTGATATTGACAGCACTACAAACACCTTGTGAAAAATCTAAAAGAAAATGTAAAGACAGCAGTCGTAGTCTGGTCAAATCAAATCTGTATTGGGTGTTATCTACATAGGTGAGGTAGACTTCCAGCTCACAACTGGACAATGGAGAATGGTAATTATCCAAAGAGGACAACTGAAGGGCCTTAAATCAGCAGGTACAATATGCCTGATCATAAATAATAGACTTTGTCCAAGCCCTAGTAGAGGAAGCTCTTACGTCAGGCCCAGTGGGATTTTTTTTTATATTACAGTTACTTTTACGCATGCCTCCACACATTAAAAAATATAATTTTTTTGGTTCAGATGAAATTATTTTGTGGACTTTAGTTCTAGTAACTTTACTTTAACATAGTTGTGTCGGTGCTATACTATGTGCTGGCTGTATGAAAATAATTTTCCAGCTTTTATTTTTATATTGTCTTTTAGATATTTTCAAGATTCACAATTCCAAATACCTGATCTGATGTTGAGATGGTTAGGAAGTCAGGCACTACATTGCTCATAGGTCTATGCACGGCTCTCTGCAGCAGGTTGTCCACTTAGCGAGCGCTGTTGCTACCATTTGTTCAAGGTGCAATCTTCTAGGCGGAATCCAACCACAAAGCCTTCACCACCATGTCTAATGTGGTGGCAGCCCATCTGCATTGCAGAGGCATGCTGATTCACTCTCTCATGGTTGGTCACTGGTTCCTGGGGAAACTATCCCCAGGAGCTGTCTGCCTGAGGTATGCATCTATTGCTCTTAGAATGGTTTACAGTGTACTTAGATTTGTATATTGTCTGTCTTGATGCAGCGGTCCTTGAATCTATGAGTAAGTGTAAAGTTGAGCATCCATCGGATGGCCATTTTAGCAACCTTTATATACAATGTTTATTTTACAGCTTAATTTGTTTTCTTTGTCAGGAAGGCTTCTCCCATCATTCACCTTAAAACTATCATGCACAATTGACCTTCTCTCACTTGTGATTGATTCTTCTCCTTTTTTTCTTCAGAGTAACCCTCTCCTTACCGACCAACATCTGCATGCTTTCTATTTCTGAGTATAGCCTCCTCTCAGTCTCATGCATGTCACCCTTAATCTCTTACGGTAATTCTGCAAATGACTCTCGCCTTATTTCATAGATCACAATCTCTCCTATAAAACCTTATCCTTACAAGCCAACAATACCTAACCTCTGCCAGCCTACTTATCTCACCAACCTTTCGCCTGAAACCACATGACTCTACTAATAATCACACTTAACTGGTATTATTTCTAATCTACCACAAAGAAACTGGAGTAAACACATATTTTTCCCCTTGTGAGCCCATGACTAATCCCAGTAACCAATAAAAAAAACACTGGATTAACCACTAACATTGGTTACCGGTTTAGTGTGCTACTCGCCGTAAAATGCTTCAATGCCTCACCAGGAGTAGTAAGCTCTATATAAATGCAATTACGATTGAGAATAAGATTACTAATGGGAGAATTGCTACATTATCTTGTTCCTATACCTGATTCAAAGATACCTTCTGTTCTACAACGTACACCACAATCTCACAATCTGTGAAAATACTCTAAAATTGAGTGTTTCTTATCTCACAGACATAGTGTAGTCCACCTCTTACATCACCTCCTCACAAACAACACTGTGGCATCCCTCAGCAGTCTGTCATATCTCCTCTATTATTCAACATCTACCTAAAACCCTTACTGAACCCAAATCTGAATAAATCACTCAACCTTACCTGTTACAACTATGTAGATGGCACCCAAATCATTTTTAAAATGTGTGGCCCGGAAGACCTCTAGAATTCAAAACTTGATGACTGCGTTCATGCCATAATCAAATGGGTGGTGAATAAGCTCATTACTGCAAAGACAGAGATTCTGACCTTCGGACAGTAGCAAAATGACCAGCCCACTACCATATGGCCTGAGGCACTTGAAGCCCCTCCAACAACATCATGAGAAGTTAGAAACCTAGGAGTAACTGTGAAGTCAGATCTATCCTTGATACCACATTAACCACATCATACATAAAGAGTGCCTTTTACAAAATGAAAACACTATGTTGCCTCTTCCCATGCCCTCCATGCCAACATAAACTGCAAGTCATCCTTACACGCATAATCTCCAAGCTTGACTATGCCAACAGCCTATACCCTGGCACACCTGCATTCATCATGTGCAAAATGCTGCCACAAGACTTCTTTCACCCAAGAGAACTCCTGACTCCAACCCTACAATCACTCCACAGATTACCAATAGCTGGAAAGGTAATGCTCAAGGCATTCTGCATAGTCCACAGAACCTCCAAAGGAAAAGGAATGCTATAACTGCAAATGGAGTTCATGCAATGCAAAGAAAACAGGACACTGGGCTCCAGGCTTGCACAATTTATCATCATTGCCACCTTAGTGTAAGAAATCCAAGGAGGCATTGCTCTCTCAGTACAAGCTGCCATTCTCTGGAACACACCACCAGCCAGTATTAGAAGCACCCAGGTTCATGTACAGTTCAGAAGACAGTTAGAATCATGGCTAATTTCTAGATTACTGCACCACCCACATCCGGGCAACAGAATCCAGATAACATGTTGCAACTTCAAATGCAATCCTCGAGTTAGAATCCACAGATTCAAAACAACCCAGCCAGCAAACTGCTTCGATGTGTGGATGACCTATGGTTCATCATGGCATTTTAACGTTTTGTACTTGCATATATAACAGGTCTGGCCCACAATAATTCTAAGACCATAATACAGAGTGATCAGCAGAAAATTATCACTTATACCTCTTAAATTCACATAAAACATAACTGCTATGAGGGCTGCCCATCACCAGCAGTGTACAGCCAAAAACAAATATCACTAAATTAACAGGCATGGAATAACTGAAGAGTCACACACTGCCGGACAATTTGGAGGATTTTCTTATAGTCCACCACTGCATGTCCCAAATATCTATACACTCTGACTGCTTCTTTACACCTCCCAATGACACTCAGATATGGGTTGATAATAACAATGCCCATCCCAACATATCTCTTCACTTCTCTCTCCCGCCAACCATGCCAACTAAGGTCTAGAATTATCTACAAAATTTCAGATTGGACAACACGGTGCAGTAACCAGCTAAGCAGACTATAATCATAAAATATACTATAAAGGGACCTGCTGAGCTATTCAAAGCTACCAGAAAACCACAAAACTGCAGGTCTGTCTCTCACACTTCATTATCCAACACTCTAATTCTCACTGCGTGCTATAACACGATACCCACACCTCAGTGGTCATCACGCAGAACATGGTAACACTTCCCAAATAGGATCAAAACAAAGACAACATCCTTCCAACCATACACCCTACACAGTGTATCTTGATAAAGCTTGATAATAACTTCAGCACCCCACATAGGGGTGCGTAGCTCCACATAAATGATGCAATACAATACAATATGTAAAACATAAACTTAAATCTGTGTACATATTTACATTACAGATAGACTTGAATCAGAGTAAAAAAAAGAACATCTTTTGGGGAAAGAATGATTGGCTTCATCCATTTCTTACAAATTGATTAAGTTGGTATTTAAGAGTCTATTGAATATGAGTACAGAAGTGGGACCAGGATTGGGGTAGTAGCAGGGGGTTTTCACCCAAAAGCAGATGAAATGTCTGGTTAAGCATCAGATGAAAATGGAGAAAAACTTGCTGGAATCAATACAGAAACACAAACACAGATTTTTTTCCTGTTCTTCCCCATTATCATGCAACTGAATCGAATACGAGGCCAGTTCTTGGATCACTTGCAATTGAATTGGCCCACTAGTGAGAGACACAGAGTGGTTTTCCATAGGTGAGGCCCTCTCTTGGGCAGATAACCAGGATGCTTTATGCTGCCACTGAGTGGTGGATGATATGCAATGCATGTAGAGTTATGCACATGTAGCTAAACTGATCAATTTCTTAAACAGAGACAATACATATTGCGGTGCTCCACAATGAGTTTGCTGCAGTGGTCCCACTTGCTCATTACCAGTGTGTTGATGGATGGAAGGGATGGATTTTGTTGCAGATGAGTAGTTTGTATCAAGCCATCGCAAATAATTATCCACTATTTTAAAGGTATAGCTAACAACCAGCTTAATGTCATGAATGTCTGCAACCATTCCTCACTGTTCAGGTAATACTGCTTGGCATTCTGGAACATGTAGGATCACCTTTTTCTCATTATAGGCAATACTTACATTGTGCATGTGACTGCATATTGTACGCGTGGGCACTCATTTTGGAGGCTGGGACTTATTTATTAATCTGGCTTTAGCCAAGACTTTTCGATTTTACAAACATTTATATATAATATATGGACTAATAGGGGCTTTCAGCCAGTCCTCTTCATCCATGGCTTGGCTATTGTGTTATTCATATTTTTCCTCCACCCGCTGCAGAATACATTGGCATGGGTCAATGGGTCAGCCTACTTCAGCCAGTAGCTAACTTCCCTGTGAGTGACATTGTATGCAGTTTGGGACCGAAAACATACTTATGCTTATATAATTTGTGAGTGTTTTTTTTTAGATTGATGAGGGGCGAGTAGCTTCCCCAACAATAACATTTGCAGCTACCACAACAAAACAAAACAAGCGTTGTAAAAGCCAAATAGCTGGTGGTCAATGCCTGGCCCATTCGTTTTGACAATACTTGTTTAACATAAGGCTTTGGCCCTAGCAAGAGCCGAGAGAAGCCAAAAAAGGAGTAATAGAAAGATAAGAGAACAGTGAGGAACAGGGAACCCAGAGAGAAGAAATAAATTGCAAGAGTGAGATAAAGGGTTAATACATGCAGAGTGGTGGAAAAAGAGGACTGTGGACGAATCAAGACAGTCTTAGCATTTGGCAACACACTTATTATTTTTTTATTTACATGTAATGAATGGTCATAGTTTTGCCCCATAGTTTCGCGGTAATGAATTAAAAATCAAAACAGGATTGACAGTTATGGAAAAGGGTAACTTGTAAATCTGTAAAATTGAATATTCTAAAAAATGTGGCATAGCAGCGTACAACGTGGTGGTATGTATGCATAATTTAACCCGCATTTGCAAAGCTTACACAAAAGTCAAAAATGCAAATGGGCAGAAAATATAGTCGGATAAAGATTTTTTATGGCAAAATTTCATTTTCACCATGTGCAAGAAGCAGCCAATGACGGTTTTCTTAGATGCCAAGTTGTCCCAGTCTTGAGTGACAAATTCAGCCAGTCCTGGCTTTTAAGTCAACTTCAAACTGTATTCAGGAACTCGCAGTTTCACTTTGAACAGTGTAAGTATGGACTGAAGAGCACAATGTGTGAAGTAGTAATGACGAAAAAGCAAGGGTTAGATAACACTGACACACATGACATCAGGTCACTTGAGTCTATGGGGTTATGGACCTGTTGCAATAAAGGAGCAAACACCAAGAAGAAATTATTTGCTGCTGTTAAATAGAACGAAAGGCACTACAGTGCAGATTGAAGTTTTTTTGTGAATCGCTCGTACATTTTTTTGTTACTAGACTGATGTTTACTAGGCATGTTCTTGTTTTGAACCAAAAATCTTAATTTTCGTCACTAAAGATGAAAATTCTATTTCATATGGACCAAGTGATGTAGGATTGCCCTCAGCAGTGAAGAACTTGTCATGAGAGTTTCCAAATGATGTAACTTCGTATCCAAGCGAAAGCAGTATCTGCTCTTGGTATGCTTGTGAAATAGTTCCCTAATCTTTCAAACAGTGATGAGATGCTCTTGGCAAGTTCCCGGATTTATACCGCCGTATGAAATTACCTGTGACTCCTGTGACCACCCCCCACTCCTTTATTAAATCTACACCCTTGTGATAACAGACACCTCATAGGCAGGACCACTAGACCTAAAGTTACAAGGAATGCTGCATACAGAATTCAGTACTACCAACTGTGGGCTTACCAAAAACGTAGAGGGGTTTGCAGCCAGCCCATTCCCTGGGTTTACTGTCACTCTTGTTTGCTTCCTTTCTATTGGATGACTTTCCTTGTTTGGGGCTGTCCAATTGTCACTCCTTTAGATCATAGATTCCTTACCATCTCTTTAATTGGCTGGCTTCTGTGCTTTTATGGAATTCTTTTTTTCTTTTTGTATAAGAATTCAATGAGAGATTTTGTGTTTTCCAGCTGTCTCCCTCTTGTGCTTTTCTCACTCCCCCAAGTTGCTATCTCCGCCCATGTGCTTCTCTTCCTGAACTTGTGTTGTTCTCTGTTACCCATCTGCTTCTTTCCTCTCCACATTGCTACTGTTTTCCCCTGTTATCCCCTCATGTTGTTTCTCCCCTGCCCGCTGTGTTGCTTCTCCCCCTCCTACCATGTTGCTAAACTCTGCACCCCCCAACGTTCCCACAACCCACTCATCAGTTTATATATATTCTTTTTAAAACCTCGTTGGTGCTACATTTTAAAAGACCACTTTCACAACACGGATCAGTTAAAAGAACAAGCATTGGCAAAGCCAAAAGGTCTTTGTCATGAACAGGCTTTGCCAGTGCTTTATGCCAATGCTCGATAGTATCAACTAAATGCAGACTGCTTTATCGGCAAAAAAAAGACATGAACATGCAATGCATACATGAGCACGTATGCACCATGCCATCATCCTCCTATGTAATGCAGTTGGTGTGCATATGCGTAATGACATGTGAGCGTGCAAACCTCATCACACATGCAGACACCTTTTAAATGACAAAAGTGTCATTTTAGTATTTGTTTTCAATAATCCAGGATGACAGACACCACATGGAGCAGTAAATAAAAAATGAGTTCTCTCTTGTGTGAAAGTGCATTTGTGAAAGCAGAGTGGCCTGGCAACCAAAGGGAGCTGTTGTGCCTATTAAAGATTGTACATATAAGTATTTTAAGGACCACGGGCGGTGGGGGAGAAAAAAAGAAGCAGGTGTCAGGGAGGTGCTGGGTGAGGCAATGAGGAGAGTAAGGGGGGCGCTAAATAAACAAAAAAAGCTGGTTGAGGGAGAAAGGAGCAATACGAAGCATGTAGGGTGATGAAAGGGTATTTAACAGAAAACCAGCACACGAGGAAGAGAGAAGAGCAGCATGGAACACAATTGCTGGATTTTTGGGAAGGGGAAGCAGCACATGAGGGAGGAGCGCGAAAACACATACACGCTCATGGAGTGCTTAAAGAAAAAAAAGTAGTTCTTTTTATGTGAGTAGGGGAAGGACTTAAGGCAGATGATCAGAAGGATGTTAAAGAGGCTATACCCTGGGGTGGGACAAACACAAGAAGAGGAAAGCAAACAATTGAATAGCAACCAAGTAAATAAGAGTGACAATAAAGCCAACCAATTGTTAAGCAATGGACCAGCTCTAAATCCACTGTAAGTTTCTGCTGTGGTCCACAAGAAGATTTTCTCTACCAGACATATAAACGCTGCCATACCAATAAACAAAATGCATGCATACACTGAGTAATACACTTCTGTAGTCATCCCAAGAACACACACACCCACAAATAATCAGGGGCATGTACACAAAACCAAAGACATTTATGCAGGCACACATATGTACACAGAGTATTTCCCCAAAGGCACACAAAGAAGACACACAGAGAGGTACACATCTAGACATCTCAAAGGTGCACATGCACACCTATTGGTATGAATGAAATTTGGAGTGTACGGTGGCTAAAACGATGGTTGAATGGATGCATTGTTGCAGGTGAACAAATGAAGACTATAAGGGTGAATTAACAGGTGTGTTTGAAACCAGTAAAGGATGGATGGATGGCCGTGCGTATAAGGTTAGAAGGGTGAATGAATGTTTTAGGGAATGAATGGACGTGTGTAAGTATGAATGTAGAGATTATGATGTAAGAGTGGATGATGGATAGATTTGGGGTGAATGGACATGATAGATGAACAGATAGATATACCTTGCAATTATTCACACACATGATTCTTTGGCTTGCAATGCCAGGAGGCAGGCATCAATAAGAACAGGTTCCGTTACAATTACACAGATAAAAACATTTAGAACCCTAATGCTCAAAGTGAGCACCGCTGCACCGCTGAGAGAGCTCCCCTTATGTTTCCCTCTCTTCTGAGTAAACAGACTCACACGAGCAGGAATACAGAAGAAACATCCTTCATCATGCTCCACTACCATATTTACAAATTGAAAAAATCCACCATACAGCTGTAATTTTCACATTTGAAAACGCACTTTAAAGCACATGAAAATCGACCTACACTGATTAACCCCTTCGCTGCCAGGCCTTTTCCCCCTCAGGTGCCAGGCCTTTTTTTGGCTATTTGGAGCAGTTTGCGCTTAGGCCTTCATAACTTTTTGTCCACAAAAGCTACCCACGCCAAATTTGCGTCTTTTTTCCCAACATTCTAGGGATTCTAGAGGTACCCAGAGCTTGTGAGTTCCCCTGAAAGAGACCAAGAAATTAGCCAAAATACAGGAAAAATGTTTTTTTTTTTTTTTTTAAATGCGAAAAAAGAGTTGCAGACGAATGCTTGTGTTTTTTTCCCCTGAAAATGGCATCAACAAAGGGTTTGCAGTCCTAAAGTCAGCAGCTTCCCAGCTTTCAGAAACAGGCAGAATTGAATTAGAAAACCCAATTTTCAACACAAGTTTGGCATTTTACTGGGACATACCCCATTTTTACTATTTGTTGTGCTTTCAGCCTCCTTCCAGTTAGTGACAGAAATGGGTGTGAAACCAATGCTGGATAAACATTTCTGAGAAGTAGACAAAATTCTGAATTCAGCAAGGGGCAATTTGTGTGGATCCACAAGGTTTTCCTTCAGAAAATAACAGCTGAAATGAAAAAAACAATATTGAAATTGAGGTAAAAAAACTCAATGTTTTACTCTGTACTTTTTTCCTGCGATGTCAGATTTGTAAAAGCAATATACCGTTAAGTCTGCTGGACTCTTCTGTTTGCAGGGATATATAGGGCTTGTAGGTTCATCAAGAACCATAGGTACCCAGAGCCAATAAATGAGCTTCAGCTTGCAATGGGTTTTCATTCTATACCGGGTATACCGCAATTCATTTGCTGAAATATAAAGAATGAAAAATAGGTATCAAGAAAACCTTTGTATTCCCAAAATGGGCACAAGATAAGGTGTTGAGAAGCAGTGGTTATTTGCACATCTCTGAATTGCGGGGTGCCCATACTAGCATGTGAATTACAGGGCATTTCTCAAATAGACGTATTTTTTACACACTGTCTTACATTTGGAAGGAAAAAATGTAGAGAAAGGCAAGGGGCAATAACACTTCTTTTGCTATTCTGTGTTCCCCCAAGTGTCCCGATAAAAATGGTACCTCACTTGCGTGGGTAGGTCTAATGCTTGTGACAGGAAACGCAACATGGACACATCCCATTGTTACATAGAAATCTGACGTCTTTTTTGCAAAGTGCATAGCTGGAGATTTTGGCCTCTATCTCAGCCGGCACTTACGGAAACCTACCAAACCTGTGCATTTTTTAAAACTAGACACCTAGGGGAATCCAAGATGGGGTGACTTGTGGGGCTCTCACCAGGTTCTGTTACCCAGAATCCTTTGCAAACTTAAAAATTTGACCAAAAAAACACTTTTTCCTCACATTTCGGTGACAGAAAGTTCTAGAATCTGAGAGGAGCCACAAATTTCCTTCCACCCAGCATTCCCCCAAGTCACCCAATAAAAATGGTACCTCACATGTGTGGGTAGGACTAGTGCCTGCGAAAGGAAATGCCCCAAAACACTATGTGGACACATAAAAATGATCAAATCCAAAACTACCTGTTTTTGTCGGGTGGGGGGGGCACCTGCGTTTTTGGTCCTGGGCTCAGCAGCCATACAGGGAAACCCACCAAACCCAAACATTTCTGAAAACGAGACACCCGAGGGAGTCCAGGGAGGTGTGACTTGCGTGGATCCCCCAGTGTTTTCTTACCCAGAATCCTTAGCAAAGCTCAAATTTAGCATAGAAATCAAATTTTCCCTCATTTCTGTGCGGGATCACTGCACTGGGACAAATTTCCTACCACCCAACGTTCCCCTCAGTCTCCCGGTAAAAATTATACCTCACTTGTGTAGATGGGACAAGTGCCTGTGACAGGGAAGTGCCAAAAACATGTTGAAATTGAGGGGGAACCAAAGTGGATCCTGTAGGAAGTTGGCTCTGTATGTGCTATTTCAAAGTAAGGAATAGCATGCACAGAGTCCAAGGGTTCCCCTTAGAGGTAAAATAGTGGTAAAAAGAGATAATACTTATGCTCTATTTTGTGGTAGTGTGGTCGAGCAGTAGGCTTATCCAAGGAGTAGTGTTAAGCATTTGTTGTACATACACATAGACAATAAATGAGGTACACACACTCAGAGACAAATCCAGCCAATAGGTTTTGTATAGAAAAATATATTTTCTTAGTTTATTTTAAGAACCACAGGTTCAAATTTAACATGTAATATCTAGTTTGAAAGGTATTGCAGGTAAGTACATTAGGAACTTTGAATCATTTCAATTGCATGTATACTTTTCAAGTTATTCACAAATAGCTATTTCAAAAGTGGACACAGTGCAATTTTCACAGTTCCTGGGGGAGGTAAGTTTTTGTTAGTTTTACCAGGTAAGTAAGACACTTACAGGGTTCAGTTCTTGGTCCAAGGTAGCCCACCATTGGGGGTTCAGAGCAACCCCAAAGTTACCACACCAGCAGCTCAGGGCCGGTCAGGTGCAGAGTTCAAAGTGGTGCCCAAAACGCATAGGCTTCAATGGAGAGAAGGGGGTGCCCCGGTTCCAGTCTGCCAGCAGGTAAGTACCCGCGTCTTCGGAGGGCAGACCAGGGGGGTTTTGTAGGGCACCGGGGGGGACACAAGCCCACACAGAAATTTCACCCTCAGCGGCGCGGGGGCGGCCGGGTGCAGTGTTAGAACAAGCGTCGGGTTCGCAATGGAAGTCAATGAGAGATCAAGGGATCTCTTCAGCGCTGCAGGCAGGCAAGGGGGGGCTTCCTCGGGGAAACCTCCACTTGGGCAAGGGAGAGGGACTCCTGGGGGTCACTTCTGCAGTGAAAGTCCGGTCCTTCAGGTCCTGGGGGCTGCGGGTGCAGGGTCTTTTCCAGGCGTCGGGACTTAGGTTTCAGAGAGTCGCGGTCAGGGGAAGCCTCGGGATTCCCTCTGCAGGCGGCGCTGTGGGGGCTCAGGGGGGACAGGTTTTGGTACTCACAGTCGTAGAGTAGTCCGGGGGTCCTCCCTGAGGTGTTGGTTCTCCACCAGCCGAGTCGGGGTCGCCGGGTGCAGTGTTGCAAGTCTCACGCTTCTTGCGGGGAGTTTGCAGGGTTCTTTAAAGCTGCTCCTTTGGATAAAGTTGCAGTCTTTTTGGAGCAGGTCCGCTGTCCTCTGGAGTTTCTTGTCGTCGTCGAAGCAGGGCAGTCCTCAGAGGAGTCAGAGGTCGCTGGTCCCTTTGGAAGGCGTCGCTGGAGCAGAGTTCTTTGGAAGGCAGGAGACAGGCCGGTGAGTTTCTGGAGCCAAGGCAGTTGTTGTCTTCTGGTCTTCCTCTGTAGGGGTTTTCAGCTAGGCAGTCCTTCTTCTTGTTGTT
Organism: Pleurodeles waltl; assembly: GCF_031143425.1. NCBI lineage: Eukaryota > Metazoa > Chordata > Amphibia > Caudata > Salamandridae > Pleurodeles > Pleurodeles waltl. The sequence continues at coordinate 170,140,295 of NC_090445.1, forward strand.
GCAGGAATCTAATTTCTAGGTTCAGGGAGAGCCCTTAAATACTAAATTTAAGGGCGTGTTTAGGTCTGGGGGGTTAGTAGCCAATGGCTACTAGCCCTGAGGGTGGGTACACCCTCTTTGTGCCTCCTCCCGAGGGGAGGGGGTCACATCCCTAATCCTATTGGGGGAATCCTCCATCTGCAAGATGGAGGATTTCTAAAAGTTAGAGTCACCTCAGCTCAGGACACCTTAGGGGCTGTCCTGACTGGCCAGTGACTCCTCCTTGTTTTTCTCATTATCTCTCCTGGACTTGCCGCCAAAAGTGGGGGCTGGGTCCAGGAGGCGGGCATCTCCACTAGCTGGAGTGCCCAGGGGCATTGTAACACAAAGCTTGAGCCTTTGAAGCTCACTGCTAGGTGTTACAGTTCCTGCAGGGGGGAGGTGTGAAGCACCTCCACCCAGAGCAGGCTTTGTTTCCGTCCTCAGAGAGCACAAAGGCTCTCACCGCATGAGGTCAGACACTCGTCTCTCAGCAGCAGGCTGGCACAGACCAGTCAGTCCTGCACTGAACAATTGGGTAAAATACAGGGGGTATCTCTAAGATGCCCTCTGTGTGCATTTTTTTATAAATCCAACACTGGCATCAGTGTGGGTTTATTATTCTGAGAAGTTTGATACTAAACTTCCCAGTATTCAGTGTAGCCATTATGGAGCTGTGGAGTTCGTTTTTGACAGACTCCCAGCCCATATACTCTTATGGCTACCCTGCACTTACAATGTCTAAGGTTTTGCTTAGACACTGTAGGGGCATAGTGCTCATGCACATATGCCCTCACCTGTGGTATAGTGCACCCTGCCTTAGGGCTGTAAGGCCTACTAGAGGGGTGACTTACCTATGCCACAGGCAGTGGGAGGTTGGCATGGCACCCTGAGGGGAGTGCCATGTCGACTTAGTCATTTTCTCCCCATCAGCACACACAAGCTGGCAAGCAGTGTGTCTGTGCTGAGTGAGGGGTCCCTAGGGTGGCATAAGACATGCTGCAGCCCTTAGAGACCTTCCCTGGCATCAGGGCCCTTGGTACCAGGGGTACCAGTTACAAGGGACTTACCTAGGTGCCAGGGTTGTGCCAATTGTGGAAACAATGGTACATTTTAGGTGAAAGAACACTGGTGCTGGGGCCTGGTTAGCAGGGTCCCAGCACACTTCTCAGTCAAGTCAGCATCAGTATCAGGCAAAAAGTGGGGGGTAACTGCAACAGGGAGCCATTTCTTTACAGATCCAAAAAGGCAGATTGAAAAAAATATTTTTAGGCTGACAAGTGGGGCAGAGTTTTTATCGGTATAGATGCGACAATGGCAGGTAGTAGGAATTTTGTGGATTCCTGCAGATTCCGGAAGGTCCCAACAGAAAAATGTGTGAAAAATGTGTGATTTCCAGCAAAATCGGAGGTTTGCAGGGCATTGTGGGTAAGAAAATGGTGCGGGTGCATGTGAAGCACACCACTGTGGACTCACCCAGATGTTTAGTTTTCAGATGTGTCTAGGTCTTGTAGAATTTTCTACATGGCAGCTCCCCAAAGTCCAAAAAGTGCAGCCCTCACCATTCCAAGTGGGACGATTTTGAGAGTTAGCCAAGCTCTCATGGCCCAAATGTAAAACTGCAGATCTTTTATTTTTTATTCGGTATGATCATTTTCAACCATACAAATAAATTAGCAACACAATACATAACACTCTCATGGGTCATTTTCAAAAATACATTCCTACACCCATCTTATCCAGTAAATACTTAAAACAGAAATTAGAAATAAGTCATAATACCAATATCATATCCTACTAGCCATTTTACACATATAAAAATTACAGTCCAAAATTTATTTGGATATAATAAATAAGATAGATAAAACTACAATAAAATTACAGATTTTGACACATTTAAAAAGCCTCTGTATTATTCCGCCAAGTTATGGCTCCCTTTAAAAAAGACCCCACCTCCCGCCACACCAACCCATCCAAGGCCATACGCATCCACAGGAATGCTGGGTTGTAGTGCACGAAACCCTTAGACCTCAGTATGGGGAGTAAAAGGCGACGCCTAAAGGGGGCATAGAAACTACAAAACAAAGTAAAATGAATTAGGGTCTGCAAAGACACTCCATCACAAGGGCATGGTTTTATATATTTTTCATCAAACTGATCTAACGGAAACACAAATTGCTTCTAATAACCCCTAAGCGGAATCGCAAGCTAAGAGTCCTTTCCCTCACATTTCTCATCTCCAAGAGATAGGCCTCAGGACCCACCCCGATCTTTAACATTATAAAATCCCTTACTGATTTTTTTTCTTAGTTCCTCCGCCTCCCTCTGAACCCCAAAAAGTTTGGAGAAGTTCTCCTTAGCCCAATGTTTATCAGATCTGGTTAAACTCTCTGGAGCCTCGTATATATCCAGCTGCCCCAGTACATTGGCTTCATTTCTAATATACAACAGCCAGGGAAAATCCTTTGCACGCTCACTTGTCATACAATCCTGCAAAATCTTTCTATTGAAGGTTGCAAACTTGTTAATCCAAATAGAGATCCATAACATTAGGGGAGCAATCTTAATAGTATCTTCTATAACGTCTAGGGCCAATTCAGCATGCAAACAGAAGCTGGAAATATTTTGTCCAACTCCTAGTAACCTCCTGCTGAAGCGATTTTCCTCCATGGCAGGGGCCCTATTTTCTGTATGCATCCACAGTGGAGCCTCATACAGCAAGACTGGGAGACACTTTCATCTATATATTTCCAGCAGGGCCTTAACAGGTTTACTACGCACCCTGGCAGCAAAATCAAAAGTGGCACCAACTGATGCATTAAAAAGCACCCATCTCCTGGAAATACAAGATTTCCAGAAACCCTTATCATCGAAATTAACCCCGAAATAGGGGAATTCCCGAACCTTGCTGATAACTTGCTCGTTAATCTTCAACTCCCCCCCACCCTGCTGAGTGGTTTTCCAAACACCATAAAGTATGATTTTTTGCAATTTATTTCTAAGTCAAGAGCTGACATAAACATTTCATAGGCTCTAACCGCCTCTCGAAGTCCATTGATAGTGCGGGCCATATGTGTACAGAAGAAAGAGGGTAGGAGCCAAGACACATCCCTGACGCACACCCATGCCGAGCTCAAAAGCATCTGAGCATTCCCCATTTATCCCAAAGCTCATGTTTGCATATGTTCCTAAGTGGAGGTACCGAAGCAGCTCCACAATTAAGGGGTCCATTCCCAGCCGGGTAAGTTTCTCCCACAGCTTAGACCGATTTACCTTATCGAAGGCACAGCTAAAATCCATAAATGCAAGATATAGAGTGCCTTTCCTAGCTTGAGTGTATTTCCCATTCACCATCAACAAACTTAGGCACTGTTCCTGGGTACCGTGCCCTTCCAAGAAATCATATTGTACATGGCTCAAAATTGCATCTTCGGACATCCAAGCCTCGATACGCCTAAGTATAATCCGGCCCAGAATTTTGCCGAAGAATCGAGAAGAGAGATTGGGCGATACGACTTACGGTCATTCCGATCCCACTTTCTGTATACAGGAACAGTACAGGCCGCTCTCCAGGTATCTGAGATACCCACACTAACTGAGGCATTAAAGACATTCAGAAAAATGGGCGCCCATAACTGAGGGCAAGATTTATAAAGATCCATTGGGATTGTATCTGGGCCAGGAGCTTTATTGCTAGCGCTATCATGCAACGCATCCTTAACCTCCTGGAGTGTAAACCAGATTGCTAAATTAGGATGATCTTTATATTTTCTCCCCCATTAGCTCCCAAGGAGATCCCCTGAAAGATACCACAAAAATGGTGAACCCAAGCCTCTGGCGATATTACAGCCCAAGCCCTCAGATGTTTCTGATTCAATAAAGCCCCTATTAACAACCTTCCAGAACAGGCCAGGGTTCTTACAATCTACTGCACATTCCAGTCTCCCCCAGGCTAGCTTCTTAAGCTTTAGCTTCCTTAACCTCAGGGCAGATTTATACTGGGTCCTCGTTACTCTAACAGGGACCTTATCTCTAGGGTGTTCTTTTAAGGCTTTCCTCGAGGATTTCATAGCCTCATAACATGGCTTACTAAAGCAGC